>NC_037345.1:2827500-4241250 GCF_002263795.3 Bos taurus
AGGACTCGAAAGAAAGAGAAGTGGGCAGAAAGAAACTAGTTTGGGAACTCGGTCCTAGCCTGCTACAGGCGGAACCTCCCAAACTCTGGGCCACCTCGTGCCCAGCCCCTTCGGCACCACGTGTGGGTCTCCTGGCCCTGGTGACCGCCAGCTGGGGGCCTCCACTACGGCCCGGGGCGCTCAGCAGTGGACGAGGCCCAGCTGAAGCTGCTGGGGCCGCGCGGCAGCACCAGGTCCAGGCTGAGGTCGCGCTGCTCGTCCTCGGAGAACACTGGCCGGTAGCCCAGCAGCTGCAGTGCTCCGGCACACAGATCCTGCACGCGGCGGATCTTGGCGAAGGGCAGGGCGTGGCGCCAAGCCTGTGAGACATTGAGCGCGTCCCTTGACGTGGTCTTGAAGGCCTCACGGCGCGCCCCGGGCCCGGCGCCGTGCGTGATGTTGTGGATCCAGGCCTCGAGCTGCGGCGTGAGGCTCAGGCCCGCGAAGGCGTACAGCTCTCGGATCTCCGGCAGCGGCGCCCGCGCCAGATCCTCAAAGCGCACCAGGCGGTAGCGGCCGCGCAGGGCTGGCGGAGGCTTGCGCGTGGCCGCCTCGGCGATGCGCACGTGGCTGCGGCACACCTCACGCACGACGCGCAGCTCCGGGTCGGCCTCCACCCACTTGCCGTTGGTGCCCAGCACGATGCCGTTGTCGCGCGCCAGCGCCTTGGCCGTCTGCTCGCGCGAGCGCAGCACAGCGCGCGGGTCACGCACCAGGTGCACGATGCGCAGGTGGAGTGCTGGGTCGCTGAGCAGCGGGTAGAGCACCTGCAGGTTGAAGAAACGCACCTCCTTGAGCACCACGTGGCTGTAGGAGCGGCAGGCCTCCTGCGCCAGGCTGAAGGGCCGCCGCGCGCACAGCGGCTTGCACACCGCCTCGCTGCTGATGGCGCCGCGCGGGAAGGCGCTGCAGGCGGGCGGCGAGCACAGAGCCCGGCTCTCCGCCCATTGGAAGAGGTCCGACAGGTTGCGCCTCCACGGCAGGTAGGCCTCGAACACATCCATGTCGCACAGGAAGACTGAGCGCACCAGGTCGCGCACTGCCATGTGCAGCGCCAAGGCGCTGCCCTGCGACAGGGCGGCCCACACGTGCCACGCGGGCTCCATCAGGTAGAAGACATCGGGGTGCTGGCTGAAGAGCTGGCCCACGAAGGACGAGCCCGAGCGCCACGAGGACAGCACTAGCACATGCACCCGCTCCTCGCTGCTGGCCGCAGGCGGCAGTCTGGGCCGGGAGATCAGGAAGAGCAGGAGGCCGGTCTGCGCCAGCAGGAGCGCAGTCACCGCCGTGCTGGAGACGCGCCGCAGCCACATGCCGCCGGCCGGAGACCTGCAGAGGGAGCAGGCAGTAGCAGTCGGGGATCAGGGGCCACTTGCCCATCCCACATCCCACATCCCGGTCTGGGGCTGCCGGAGAGCAGCTCTGGAACTTGCCCACCGCCCCAGGGAGATCACCCCACTGAGGACCTCCCAAGTCAGGAGTGTGACTTGAAGGCATGAGCAGTCTTTGCAGAGCCAAACGCCAGTTGCACAAGACTATGGGCAATGTTCTTCCCTTTGTCTCTCTTTCTCTCCCCTAGCCCTTTTCTTTCTCAGGGGGAACATATATGTAAACCGGAAGTCCTGCTTTTTGCTTAAAATTCCTTATAGGGGAGCAATTTTAGGTTGTTTACCTAAATAGCTTGCTGGATGATTTAGCAGAGCCTTCCCAACTGCGCCACTTCCTAGCCTAACATCTCAGACCAAAGGCTTCATTGCTCTGTGACTCAGTTCACCCATCTGTAAAAGGGGATTCATCTTGGTCCTGGAGTATTGGGATGAGTCCCGAGGGTTGGGGCATGTAGTAATTCTCATAACTGAAAACTTGCACTTTCTGCCTAGTGTGCTTCTGTATTGTTTGACTTTTTAAATAAGCAGATGTTACTTTTGCTATTACAAATAAATAGACAAAAAACAGCAACTGTTGCTCTCACCCATGGAGAGTGAAGTCCTGCAGGAAGCACGGATTCCCAAGGGAGGATATCCTTCTGGATTGGTGGGGTTTGGCAGAAGAAACCAGTTAAGGGAGAGGTAGGACGGAGCCGGAGAAGGGGAAAGATGAGGGCAGAGTCGGGCCCCTTTCCATGCTAAGGTTACTTACTGCTGTCCCTGGCTGCTGGGAGGGCTGCCCACCTCGATCACAGGTCCATGGGAGAGGCCTGGAGGTTTTTCAGGGCCTGGGAAGGCAGGAGAGGGCTGGGTCAGATGGCCCTGGACACTGGGAGGGCTCTGTCTTCCCAGACTGACAGAAGTTCCCCTCGGGTGGGAGTCTAGTTGCCCTTCTCCTGGCTGGAGCTGGGCAGGGACGAGCAGGTGGCTAGATACATTTTCCCAGATGGAAGTGAAATGAAAGTCTCTCCTGCTGGGTTTGAGTCTCTCTGATGCCACTCAGGAGCTGGGAGACCTGGGACAAACGACTTAAGTTTTCCAAGACTCAAGTTTCCTCCTCTGTAAAATGGGGATGATAACATTTGACCGTAAGGTTGTCGAGAGGAATGATGCTGCAAACATGTTATGAGGAAAGGGGCTTGGTAAAGCGCCTCACATGCCCCATGTTACTGATGCAGTGTTCAGCTGTGTCTGAGAGGAAACCATGGGGAGTCTCTGCCCGGAGAAGACCCCTGAGGTCACCTATGCTTGGAATCCCAGCATCTCCCAGGCCCCCTGCAGCCCCCAAACATGCCTAAGTCCTTTAGTGGATCTTAAGAAAGTCCCAGGGTGCAGAGGGAAAGATAAACTGGGGCACTGAGATTGACATATACACACTACTATATATAAAAGAGATAATTAATAAGGACCTACTATAGCACAGTACTCTGTAATGACCTATATGGGAATAGAATCTAAAAAAGAGTGGATATAGATGTAATCATTGATTCATTTTGCTGTACAGCAAAAACTAACACAACATTGTAAATCAACTATGCTCCAATACAAACTAATTCAGAAAGAATGTCCCACAGAGGGTCCTACAGAATGAAAGGAACACCGAGCCCAGCTCCCACACCCCCAGGTCCCAGAGTTTTCTCCTCTTTGCACTGTTCTTCCTGCTGCGATCTCAAGGATGAGCTGCTTGGGAAAAGAAGGATCTGGAAGTTTCCTCTTTCCTTTCACAGCACTTGCTCCCCACGGAGACGCCTTCACTGGCTACGTCACCACTGAGGGCAGATGGTGTCTAGACTGTGAGCACAGACCCCTCTCGACTCCCCCCCCACCCCCGTATCAGGGGCCTGCAGGATGCCCAGCAGCTCTTGTTTCCTGCTCGGTCCCCCCTGGAAGACCTGGACAGCAGCCACCCGCCTGCTCTGCACACGTTACCTCCTCTCCTTGAGGTTGTGCTTCCCGAGAACAGGGTACAGGAGCGGGAGGAAACTCTAACTCCTCTTTACTGACATATATTACCTCAAGGGCTAGGAGATTTGGGGTTTCCCTGGTGGCTTAGTGGTAAAGAACCCACCTGCCAATGCAAGAGAAGCAGGTTCGATCCCAGGGCAGGAAGATGCCCTGGAGAAGGGAATGGCAGCCCACTCCAGTATTCTTGCCTGGAAAATCCCATGGACAGAGGAGCCTGGTGGGCTACAGTCCATGGGGTTGTGGATATGACTTAACAACTAAGCACACATATACAGCTAGGTGATTTAACTCAACAGCTCCTGAGGTGGGCATTATGATCTCAATTTTTTATTTAGTTTATTTATTTTGGCCACAGCACTTGGCTTGTGGGCTCCCAATTTCTTGACCAGGGATCAAACCCAGGCCCTTGGCAGTGAAAGCTTGGAGTCCCAACCACTGGACCGCCAGGGAATTCCCTATGATCTCAATTTTTTAGACAAAGGACCCAAGGTTTGGATAGACAGCAAGGGACCCCAACCCAGGACTTATTTCGAGGTTTCTGGCACTTTCTAATCATAGGCTGCTGGCCTCTCCCCTGGTGCTGGGAGATCCTACAGAACACAGGACCCTGATACTTGGGCCCAAACACAGCTGCCCAGGCTTGCCTCACCCTCCCCTGGTAAGGAGAATCTTACCCCCAGGCCAAGATGCTTGTTACCTGCACTCCAGGGATGCCAGAGGTCTTTTTAAGTGACTCACACTGTACAGGAACTGTTATCGGATCCTCCGATTGGAACTCAAGAATTAGGAAGAAGATGGAAGCATCCTGCACACTCAGGGTGTCCAGAGAATCCAGGTCCCAGCTGGGCGTTTTCTGAGAAGGCGCCTTACATTCAGCACACCACCAACTGGCCCAGGGTTCAAGTGAGGAAGAACATGTCAGGCAGGCACTGGGATGTGTATTTTATCTTCTTGATTGAATTTTATTTTCCCCAAGTCCCTAGAAGGTAAAAATCATCCTGTGTGTTTTAGTTGAGGCAATGAGGCTTAGAGACATGAATACACAGCTGGTAAGGGGTAGGGCAGGGGTTTGAATCCAAGTGCCAGGCCCCCAATGTGGGGCTCTGGGTGGCCCCATTCCTAAACCTTTGCCCAATGAAGCTCCCCACTCTGGAAGGGTCATCTGCCTCTCCTATGAATCCTTTGTAATATTTTGTGGGCACATATTTATTATTTGTCTAATTTTTGAAAAGGTGATATATAGAAGTGGTACAAAATTCTGTGTGTGTGGAGTTTTCTCCTTTGGGGAACCTTCCTACACTGTTGGTGGAAATCGTATTACTAAGCTGGTACAACTACTATGGAGAAGAGTATGGAGATTTCCCAAAAAACTAAAAATATAGTTACCATATGATCCAGCAATCCCATTCCTGGGCATATACCTGAAAAGACAACTCTAATTAAAAAGATACATGCACCCCAATATTCATTTGTTGTTGTTGTTAAGCAACCTGAAGGTCCATAAACAGATAAAGAAGATAAGGTACATATATTCAATAGAATATTTCCAAGCCTTAAAAAGAATACAATAATGCTATCTGCAGCAACACAGATGGGCCTAGAGATGATCATACTAAGTCAGACAGAGAAACACAAATACCTTATGATAGCACTTATATGCGGAATCTAAAAAAAAAATGATACAAATGAACTTATTTACGAAACAGAAATAGACGTCAGTACAGTCACTCAGTCATGTCCGACTCTTTGCAACCCCATGAATCACAGCACGTCAGGCCTCCCTGTCCATCACCAACTCCCGGAGTTCACTCAGACTCACGTCCATCGAGTCGGTGATGCCATCCAGCCATCTCATCCTCTGTCATCCCCTTCTCCTCCTGCCCTCAACCCCTCCCAGCATCAGAGTCTTTTCCAATGAGTCAACTCTTCACATGAGGTGCCCAAAGTACTGGAGTTTCAGCTTTAGCATCATTCCTTCCAAAGAACACCCAGGACTGATCTCCTTTAGAATGGACTGGTTGGATCTCCTTGCAGTCCAAGGGATTTCACAGACATAGAAAACAAACTTGTGGTTACCAAAGGGATGAGGGGGATAAATTGGAAATTGGGGATTAACAGATAGACACTAGTATATATAAAATAAATAATAAGGACCTACTGTATAGCACAGGGAACTATTCAATATTTTGTAATAACCTATACAGGAGAAGAATTATATATATATAAATTTGCTGTACACCTGAAAGTGTTAATAAACTATACTTAAATAAAAATAAATAAAAGTTTTAAAGTGTATAAGACCTAAAAGAAAAAAGCATATACATACTAGAAATTCTGTAAATATCCTAAAATTTTATATGAAATTCTTTATTGTATGTTCATGTACTATTTCATTCATTCTGTAAACATTTATTCTGTGGCTATTATGTGCAAAGCATGAAAGTAAATATTGACATGTGGCCACTGCCTTCAGCTTAATTTCTAGCTGAGAAGGTCACCACGAAGCAAGTGATCATTTAACCACAAGCCATAGTAAGTCTCCATGGGGTCACAAAGAGCTGGACACGACTGAGCAACTGAACTGAACTGATAGGAAGTGTAATAAAGGGCAAGGACAGTGCTGTGGGAGCCTACAGCTAAGGGCAAGCAGAGAAGTCTTCCCTTAGCCAAGTGCTTTTTGAACTGGGATCTGAAGGCTGAGCAGGGAATAACTGTGGGAAGGGCTGTGTGAGGGAGCAGGTGGAGAGAAGAGGTTAGTATGTCAGATGAAGCAGCATCTCTGAAGGCTCCAAAAAGGAGCATTTCATGTTCAAGGGTCAGAGGAAGGCCAGAAAGGCTGTAGGTACAGTATCTAAAGGAAAAAAAAAAAAAAAGTCATCCCACTGAACCCAGCCCCATTCGTGGCAGATTTTCTGTTACAGAAAGCAAACCCTGGTGTGCATGCTTTCCTGGACCTCTCACAGCTGAGCACCGCTGACAGCGTCGCAGCCCAGGATTTCCAACTTGGACTTGCCCCGTTCTACGCAATCTACCCAGAGCTGCTCCTTGAATTTCCCCAAATGTCTTTTATTCCCTCCTCCTCACTATATACAGAACATCATTAGTGTGAAATTATAATTAGAGAAATAGTTCCTGCCTCCAGGCGTCTGAAACAAACTTAGTTCGGTAAGAAGTACGTGAAGAGGAAAGTGTCAGGACTTCCCTGGTGGTCCAGCAGTTAGGACTCGGCGCTTTCAATACCAAGGGCCAGGGTTCAATCCCTGGTCAGGGAACTTAAGATCCCGCAAGCCACCAGGCATGGCCAACAAAAGGAAAGTGTTCTACTAACTGAAGCATATTGTTTCTGTAAATATAGTAATTTGGAGGGAAGAAAAAGGGACTAAGAGGAAGAAAAAGGGCTCTGTCCTGCTTTCTATGGGCTTCCCTGGTGGCTCAGATGGTAAAGAATCCACCTGCAATGTGCGAGACCTGGGTTCGATCCCTGGGTTGGGAAGATCCCCTGGAGGAGGGAATGATAACCCACTCCAGTATTCTGGCCTGGAGAATCTCCATGGATAGAGGAGCCTGGCGGGATATAGTCCATGGGGTAGCAAAGCTCAGACATGACTGAGCTTTCTATAATAATAGCTAATATGATAGCCCATAGAAAAATGCCAATCAATTTTATCAAAAGGCCTGGAGGGACTTTGTTTTGTATCCCAGATTAGCAAGATTAGCTTTCCAGTAGTACAGAGCTGTGTATTCAGGCCACTAAGACACATTGCCAATGGCACACGGGAGAACATGGAACTGGTCCTGCATTGAGAGGTGCAGTTTTTTAATGTCTGTCCTTTCAGAAACAGTAGCTTTATACTCATAAATTCAGTGCCTACAAACTATAAAGCAAGGAGTATGTGGGCTCAGTCGCTCATTAAAAAAAAAAAAAGTAAGCCTGATGCCACATTTCAGGACGTAGAGATTGCAAAAATCTTATTTTTTTCAAATAAAAAATAACCTAATATTAAGATCATTGAATTGCTTAAAAAAAAAAAAGTTAAGAATCCTGCCAGAGTAAGACAATAAGTGTCATGTCAGGGATTGCCCCAAAGCCTGAGTGAGATGATATTAATAGATATTTGCTGAATCGATATCAGGCACTCTGATCCAAATCTGAAGGGAGTGACTCCCCACTTGTCCTGTGTTTCTTTCTGCTGAGCATCTAAACATTACGATGGCTTCTAGTCATCCCTGACTAGCTCTTGGTCTGAGAAACAGAGAAGGAGCCCCCATTATCTCTGATGTGCCGATGGGAACACTGAGCTACAGGGCAGGCCTCACAGGGGAGGTGCGGGAGGACAGGGCTCTGCCCTCTGGGCCCACTCCGGCTGCTCTAGACTGCAGCTCCTCCGTCTCCAGTGTCTCCCAGCCCTGCAGAGTCTAAGGCAGTGAAAGGTAATCCTAGGTAGCACCCCCTGGCTCAGATTTCTCTCGGTTTGGCATCAGCTGCAGGCCATTCTGTTCAGGAATCCCAAAGGCTAAAGAAAAGAGATTTCGGATGAGGCATGCGTGGACCTGAGGCATCAAGGGCCACCCCTGGAGATGAACCAGCTCTGATGGAGCCCAGGGTATCTGCTGGAGAGAAGGCTGACATGGAGGGCAAGAAGGACAAGGGAAGACGAGAAGGGAGAGAGAAAAGAAGAACAAGAGACAGGAAAAGCACCAAGGGAGGGAAGGGGAGGGAGAGGAGAAAGACGGATGCCTGTGGTGGTGTGGGAATCATGGAATACCCCTGTGAGGGCTTCCTACATACCAAGCCTTTCCAACCCATTTTCCTCTGAAGCTCAGATCAGGATTATCTCACAACAATGCTATAAGGTGCGTCTGATGTGCTACCCTATTTCACAGAAGAGGAAATTGAGGCTTAGAAAGGTTCAGGAACTTGCCCACACAGCAACGGGCAGAATTTGAACTCCAGCTGTCTAACTTTAGAGCACTTCACTACATAATGTTGAGTGAAAAAAAAAAAACACAGCAAAACATACAGTGTGTTAAAAATACGTGAATATCAAAGGACACCATCAAGAAACTGAAATGATATCCACAGATGGGAGAAAATATTTGCAAATCATATAAATAGCAAGGGACTTGTACCCACATATAAAGAGCTCTTACAACTGAACAATAAAAAAAAAACCCTGATTTTAAAATAAGCAACAGATTTGAGTGGATATTTCTCTAGAGAAGATAGACACATAGTCTATAAGTGCCTGAAAAGATCCTTGATAGCTTCAGTCATTAGAAAAATGCAAATCAAAACTACATTGGGATACCACTTCCCATCCTCTAGCTTAGCTGTAATAAAAAAAAGATAATAGCAAGTGTTAGTGAGACTATGGTGAAACTGCGACCCTCATGGAGAAGGCAATGGCACCCCACTCCAGCACTCTTGCCTGGAAACTCCCATGGACAGAGGAGCCTGGTGGGCTGCACTCCACGGGGTCGAGAAGTCAGACACGACTGAGTGACTTCACTTTCACTTTTCCCTTTCATGCATTGGAGAAGGAAATGGCAACTCACTCCAGTGTTCTTGCCTGGAGAATCCCAGGGACGGGGGAGCCTGGTGGGCTGCTGTCTATGGGGTCGCACAGAGTCGGACACAACTGAAGCGACTTAGCAGTAGCAGCAGCAGCAACCCTCATAGGCTGCTGCTGGGAATGTAAAATGGTGGATTGCTGCGGAAAGCAGGTCATCCCTCAAGTAAACATAGAATTACCACGTGATCCAGCAATTCTACTCTAAAATACACAAATCCAAGAGAACCAAAAATATTTGTCTACACAAAAACGTGCTCATGAACTTTCACAGCAGCATTAATCATAATAGCCCCCAAATGGAAATGTCCTATATGCCTATCAGTTGATGAATGGATAAACAAAATGTGGTGTACTCATGTAACTGAATATTCTCTGGCAGTAAGAAGGAATGAAACAGTGATATGTGCCACGACACAGATGAACCTTCAGGTGGTTAACGCACAAGACTGAATATGCTATAAACCGGTGAACTGTACCTTCAAAGAATGTAAATTATATCTCAATAAGGCTGTTACTTAAACAAACAAACAAAAACCAAAATGATTTAGTATAATCAAAAATCCAGAAGGATGCGTGCTGAATATTGGTGGTTGTTATTCTGTGGCCAGATTACAGGTCATTGTTTTCTTGTTTTATTACTTTGTCAGTCATTAACAATCAGGTCTGTTTCATCGATTCAGAGAGGCATGGGTGGAGTTTGCTGACTTAGCTTTTATTGCAGGGAGAGAGGCACCCCCAAACCATCTTCTAGCTGACCTGAGTGCCTAGGTGCCTAGGGGCGTGGGATGGAAAACTACCTGGCCTTTGTCAAGGGCTCCAACCCACACTCAGCCTCAGGGCTCTGGGCTGGGGCAGGCAGTGGTGAAGACGTGCTTGGCCCTAAGCCTGGCCACATCTGCCATTCCCCTGCTGGCCCCGGTGAGCAGCTGTGTGGCATCAGCCGGAGGTAGGGAGGCTACAGTCACAGAGCCCAGATGCTGCTGGAGTAACCAGACCTGCCTGCAGAAACCTACTGGGAAGTGAAATCAAGTTAGTCTGGGAAAGGAGCTTCAAGTCTCCTTGGCTCAGAGCCACGTGCGGGGCATTTCAGAGCAGATGAGCAGAGACCAACACAGAAATCTTTTTCCAAGGCTCTGAACTTTGGGGATCCCCAAAGCACAACACCTAACTTGGTCTAAATCACTGCACCTGACAGCTGGAGGGGCCTCAAGTCTGGGACTCCCCCTCTTCTCTGCAGTAACACTTGCGGGGAATAGAGGGTGTGTATTTCACACATTCCTCTCTGGTACCCAACGCCCATGTGTGGACTGAGCCCTCTTATGCAGGGATCATCTGGAATGTTCTCTGGTTTATTTTTCTTAATCTCTTATTTTGATTCATTTATTTTTAAAAAGCCGTCTCCCGCGGCTGCCTTCAATTGTATTTATGTCCGCTATCCAAAACCTCCATTCTTTGGACCCCTTTGCTGATGCAAGTAAGGGTGCTGATCTGCCTCCTGCTGGCACTGAGGATTATATCCATATAAGGATTCCATGAAAAAACGGCAGGAAGACCCTTACTACCATCCAGGGGATTGCTGATGATTACGATAAAAAGGATCTAGTGAAGGCGTTTAGGAAGAAATTTGCCTGCAATGGTACTGCATTCAGCATCCGGAGTATGGAGAAGGAATTCAGCTACAGGGTGACCAGCGCAAGAACATAGGCCAGTTCCTGGTGGAGACTGGACTGGCTAAGGATAGTTCCTGGTAGAGACTGGACTTGCTAAGGACGACCAGCTGAAGGTTCATGGGTTCAAGTGCTTTTGGATCTCTGAGGCTTAAGTGAGGATTTCCTTGCAATGAGTAGAATTTCCCTTTTGTCCCTTGTCACAAGTTTAAAAACCTCTCAGCCTGTATAATGTAACCATCTGGGGTCTGCTTTTAACTTGGACTAGTGGAACTCCTTCATGCAACAAACTGAACAGAGCCATGCTGTCTAGTCTTGGGGTCCCTCATTTAAACAGAGGTCAAGCAGAGGCGCCTGGCAGTGTCCAGCCTGAAACAAAGCAGTGACAGTGATGCTTCAGCCAAGTCCAGAGCCCCAGGATCACAGGCGACTCTGTCTGGCCGGAAGCCCCTCAGCAGTCCCTCTGCAGAGTTCCCTGTCCTGAGAGAACGTCCCCACCTGGACAGTCCTCGATGAAGCGGAGAATGGAGGGTGGTGAGGCAGCTGTACTGCTAGAGGGAGCCTTTGGTGGTTGGGGAAAGGTCCCCTGCTGTCTCCAACGTGACCCGGTGGGCAGAGCTTAGAGCAACCACTCTCTAGTGAGGGGCCAGGACATCTGGCTTGCCACCAACGTCTTTTTGACCAGACATATCCTAAATAATCAATTCCCAAACTAGAAGGTGAGGCCAACCTTCTATCAGTTCAGCTTCTGACAAGGGAACAAATTTCAAACCCATCTATCAGTCACAGCTGTAGAGCTTGCAACTCACTAGCAACAGTGGCCCCATGCCATGTGAAGTAACCAACTGATTTTGGGGTGTTTTTCCCCTCCCTCTTCAGTTTTAATGTTATATAATGTATTTAAACCCTTATTTAAATAAAACTTATTTTCAGAAACAACAACAACAAAAAGAAAACAACGCAAAACAACCAAAGACAACATGTGTACCTTGTTTGGATTCTGATTCAGACAAACCCAGGGTGAGAAGATATCTCTGAAGTAATCAGAGAAATTTTAACATGGACTGAGTATTAGGTGATATTGGGAAATCTTTGTTAATGCTACTATCACTACAAAGAATACTCCTGTTCATGCATTTCTGTACCTAAATCCCCTGACTAGCCTAGAAGCCAGACCTTATCTCTCTCACACCAGGTAGTGGGGTTAGCACACGGGCTAAGAGGATGAACTCTACTTGATGACTCACTGGGTGATCTTGAGCAAGTTGAGCAAGTTACTTAATCTCTCTGTGCTTACTTTTTAAAAAAAAATCTATAACTAGGGGAAATAATATAACTCAACTCATGGGCTTGATTTGAAGATTAAATGAAGTAATATTAAAGTACACAGATAATGTCTGGCACATAGTCCACTGAAAAGTATTTTTTCAAGGATCTTTTAAAAATCCTGGATGACAACTGTGTTCTATGAATCCAAGAGAAAGCCTGTGCATAAGGAGAACTCAAAGAAAATAGCCCAACCAAGTCCAAGTGGCCCTAGCAATAGAAAGAATCAAGCCTAGGCAGCAGTGGTGGTGGTGGTGATTTAGTTGCTAAGTCGTGTCCGACTCTTGCAATCCCATGGACTGCAGCCTGCCAGGCTCCTCTGTCCATGGGATTCTCCAGGCAGGAATACTGGAGTGGGTTGCCATTCCCTTCTCCAGGGTATCTTCCCAAACCCAGGAATTGAACCTGGGTCTCCTGCATCACAGGCAGATTCTTTACCAACTGAGCTACCAGGGAAGCCATACATCCCAAACAGAAGATAGTGAATCATGGCTGAAAGCCTGCCTTCTGAAGCCAGACTGGGTTAAAACTGTGCTCTACAACCAGTGGGGTGTGTCACTTTGAGCCAGTCACTCATAACCTCTGGACTTCAGCTGACTCTGAGAAGGAGGCTCTAGCAGGGCCTACCATGCAGTCTGGAGAGGACTAAATGGAACAGACTAACCCTTGGCATGGCCAGGCTCACCGAGCAGCCTGCTATTCTTATTAACTCTGGTACTTGGCTCACTCACTCATGGCTTCACCTCAGCCAAGTCTTTTCCACTCTTGGGGCCTCACTTTTCCCATCCTCGAGCCTCCAGTACAAGAGGGAAGAGAAAAGAGAGTGAACATCTGCTGGGCACCTATGCTGAGGCCCAGGGAGGTGGGCTCTATTGTTGCCCACGGTCCAGCAGCTGGGAGCAGGGGCCCCCAGACTCAAATTCAGCTGGATCTGGTTCCAAATTCACTTGCCCGAGCTGCTTTTCCTTCAGGGTTCCATGGAAAAAGCCCTTGGAGAGTTTTTTGTTTCTGGTTTTGTTTTTTTAAATGAAAGCCATACCCTTTGAAACTCAAGTTCCAAGAGACAAGGGATCCTCAAGAAATGACCTGTGGAGCTGAGGCCCCAGGAAGACCCTTTCCAACCAGCACTTGGAAAAGGGTGATGCCCTTTTCACGTTCTCATAAAAACCACCCTCAGCTCCAACTGGCACAGCCCACGGGGGGCTGCAAGGTCACCGCCTCCCCAGCTGGGCCCCGGGTCGCCCAGGGTGTGGGCATCCCGCGCGGAGAGAGGATAAATCAACGTACCCCAGGCGAGGTGTCCCGGCCCGGGGGCGCGGCGCTGGGCAGACGCCTCTGGCCCCAGTCTCTGCCGAGACTCCTGGACGCCGCCTTCACCCAGCTCCGTCCGCGGCCGCTGTCTCCTCGCCGGGACAGTCCGCAGGGTCTTACGGCTCTGAAGCGGCACCCGTGCCCCCGGGGCGGAGGGCGCTCCGAGAGGCGTGGACTTAGCAAGCTGGGGCCGAGATATTGGAGGCACCTGGAGAGCCAAGGCGGCGGGAGGCTGGAAACCGGGCAGGAGTCCCCTAAAAAAAAAAAGAGAGGTGTCGTAAGAATGGGATGTTGAGGGAGCCGTCCCCGGGTGGGGGGCAGGACACCAAGCAGCCTCGGAGACCCCGGGCGCCCGGCCCCGCGCCGCGCTCTACCTGTGCGGCCGCTCGGAGCCGCGGGCTGGAGCGGAGCGCGCACAATGAGGCGCTTTCAGACGTGGCTGCGGTCCCGGAGCGGGCGGGCGGGCGCCGGGGCGGGAGGGGAGGAAGGAAAGAGCCGGTTGGCCCCCGGGCTCGGGCTAGCCTGCCCACCACGGGACGAGGGGCCACGCCTCGGGGGAGGGGCGGCCGCCCCGGGCGGGCGCGGGCGAGCCCCGGAGAGGAGGGCGAGCCCCCAAGAGGAGGGCGCAGGTGGGCCCGGGGGAGCGCGGCTCGGCGCGGGGTGTCGGGGGGCGCCCGCCGCGTCGCTTCTCATCCCACTCGTTGACCAAGAGTTTTGCCCTCCAATCAATCCCCAGAGAAGGGAGGCTCCTGGGAACACAAAAGGCCCTTGTGAAAGAAACCGAATCTTAATTTTGCCCCTGCTCGCTCTCGGTGGCATCCTCGCAGCCAAAGGAATCCAAACTGCTTCCCAAGCCCCTGGTCTCGGCCCCAGCCAAGCCTGGGTCACCTGGATGTCAGGGCCCCCGCGCACTAGCTGGGCTGCGAGGCGCCGGGACACCAGGTGGCCCTCAGGAGCTGGGCCTGCAGCTGGCTGTCTCCCCGCTTCTCCAGCCTCAACCCAGAGACTCAGGCTTGATAGCGGGTCCTGGTACCGGTATCTTTCAGTAAATAAAGATGTTATTTCCCTCTACAGATAACAAAGTCCAAGCATCTGAACAAGATGGAGAATTCTGATCTCTTGTAGTCCGTGGTGCGACCTAAAAAGAAATCTCTGCGGCTGGAACTATAAATTAGTGCATTCTTTCCAGGATTCGGTTTGGCGAGATGAATTAAAATCCTTAAGAATGGTCATAAGCTTTTTGAAATCATAATTTCTTTCTAGGCTCTATGTTAAGGAAATAAAAGTAACAAAAAGGATTTATATGCACGGTTGATAGAAATGTCATTTATGACAGCAAGAAAAAAAAAAGGCAACAAAAAATTAAAAGGATGTGTATCAGAATGCCAAGAGAGCAATTTACAGACAACTCATTTTCTTTAGGTTTCTGTAATTACACGTTTCCTCCCATAGGCATTTAGAACTTACGTGGTCACAAAGCAATAAAACTTCTTTTACAAAGCATGAACATGAAGAGAAAGAAAGAAAGCTTTATTAATTGCTTTATTATTCTTAGATGATGGGACCTCACCTGATTCAAATAGAAACTGGATAATCATTTGGCAAGGTAAGAGATTCCCCCCTGCCAAATACTGTCTTAGACCCTGACACAGCTATGGGTTACAGCCCAGTTGATAAACTTCTGTGTATCTCCCCACCTTTTTCCTGCAACTATATGTGTGGTTCATCTTCAGAAGCCACTAACATCTGATCTGTAAACAATCTGGTATTCACCAGAAGCAGTTGTAATTTTCCAGCCCATGGTTTTCACATGTCATGTGGATTCCACCAAAAACTCACATTTACTTGGGGTCATGTGGATTCCACCAAAAACTCACCTTTACTTGGGGTGGGGCCAGAAGGCTTTTGCCAAAGAGGAACAAAAGCTCCAAGATCTTTGGGCAGAGCCCTGGCAAAGCAAGGCTGCTGGTGAATAACCAGGAGAAGCGGGCACAGCTTCTGCCTTCCCCATCCTCCCTTTTCCAAGTACACTCCCACTCTAAAGAGCCACATGGAACCTTCCAGTTTGAACATTTTAATTATAAAGTTACAAAACATCATGGTTCTTTGTACATGTTTGGCATGAAGAATAATTTAGTAAAATACGAAGCCATGTTGACATACATCTTCAGCTCTTTCTGTATTTCATTACCTTTTGATGATTCAAACCAGAAACTCTTTTTTATTTAAATCTCAAGGAAGAAAACAAAACCCAAAAAACTCTAGGCATATAAACAGCTCAAAATATTAAAAGAAAAGGCAGAGGGACCAGTGTTAGGATCTTTTTGTGCTTAAATACTTCAAAACAGCTTTGTTTGCAAAGTTCTTATTTTGGCAGCCTGGAAGAAAAGGTGCTTTGGAAATAAAAACTCAGAGGTGTGTGTGGATGGGTGTGAAGTGCGGTTCTCAGAAGGCGTGTCCTTCCAATGTCAGTGAAAGCACGGGATCATAAAGCAGGTCCAGCGGTCCTTGGAGTGTGAATGGAAAATCCCTGTTCCACGTATGACAGAGGCCCATTCCGGGTCTCTTTAGCAGACGCTCACTTAGTCACGAGGGTGATCCGGCTGAACTGCGTGTCATTCTGCTAATGGCCAGGCCCGGAATGGGCTGCGCGGCTGGCATCCTCTGGGCCTTCCCTGCTCCTTGTGTGCCTCCCCAAAGCGGCCCACTGTGATGGGCACCCTGTTCCTGAGCCAGAGGAAACCCAAGTCGCGGGCTTCCCGCTAGCCCTCCAAGTAACCTCTGTGGTTGTCAGGCGGCAGGAGCCAATAGCAACAGCAGCTCCTCTGTCGCGTCCCTTTCAAGCAGGGGAGGGCTGCCGAGGAGTTGGGAGTTGCAAGCGTGCAGCCTGCTGGGCGAGGGCCAGGGAGAAAGGACCTGTTGTTGCACGGCTTACTCCCCCACAGTCGCGGAGGGCCTGTGCCCGCAGCAGCCCTGCTGACCGCGGCCTGCTATTCCAGGGCTCAGCCCGAGGCCAAGCGCCGGCCCCAGCGGGCGGGATCAAGGGCTGCTTGGCGGGGCTGCCACAGACCCCCGTCTGTTCGACGCGGCAGGTGGACGCCGGGCCGCGTGTCCTCACGGCGCCCGCCCGCGCGCACATGTGCTCAGAGCGCTCCCCTCTCCCCCTCCAGATCGCTGGTTAAAGGCCTCTCAGTTCTGGAAACCAGTGCTGAGTGGAAATTTAGACGCCCAGGAGTGGAAAGTGCTGATGATTGCGTATCTATCCCCAGAGAGCCCTGCAAAGAGGAAAACCTGGTTTACAACAGGGGTAAGAAATACACGGCATGCTTCTCAGTTCAAGAGAGGAAAAGTCTTTGCTTCACCAGAGATGGGACTCTTTCCAAGCTGTCTGAACTGACTGTAGTTTCCTCCCGAGATCCAAGTCTGAGGCGAAAAACAAAAACAAAAGCAAATTATAGCCTTCAGGAACCCTCAGAAACATTTCTACAAACAAACTAGTCCCTGATTATGTCTGCAGATGCTTCGAAGATATAGAATTTGTGTAGAGGAAAATTAGAAAGGATTGTTCTTTGTCTCTGATGGGAAAAGCACACATGGGGGCAAGTGTCCACGGACTCTCTTCAGAAATTTCGTAAGACAGCAGTTCTCAGAAGACAACAGCGAGGTGGCCACGGTCTTGCTTAGAGTTTTCAGAAAGGGTCTTCTTATGATAAATGCTCCTTATACAGTTCTCCCTGGGGCATAGCTGTTACAGGGATTGTGGTCACCACCTGATTTTGGAACACAAATCTTTTGATTCTTTCAAACGCCCACAGGAAGATAAGTAGGATACTGACATACTGGATCCACGCAAACTTGATCATTTCCCAGAATCCTGGTAGATAAGTACAAACAGTTAAGGAGTCACAGATGACATTTGCTACATACATGTTACACCAAAGGGTTAGTTTATACAGAAAATCACAAAAAATGTTTCAAATACCCTTAAGATAAAAGAGACAATCAAAGATTATTAAGATATAAATATGTATGATTCTGACCTAGAAGAATTGCTCAAAAGGACATATGAACAGGAAATGAATATTTTTTTCCCGTATGAACTGCAGACAGACAGAGTCATTTGTGGGGGACTACCACTGCAGCAATTTCCAGTCTGAGGCTTCCCACATCTGTTCCCTCTTGAGACATCTGAGGAATCCTTCTTTTCTTTTTTGAAACCCAGCTACTGTTGGCCCTTTAACAGAAAGGATATGAAATGACTTCCACGGGGTATCGGATGACTGCATTAACCACAAATGGCGCTTCTGCGGCCCTTCCCACCAGCCAGATGGGGCTGGGGTCAGTCAGGATGGTGGTTACTGCAACACAGTCAGGAGTTAATCTGTGAATGCTCTCTTTGGCAGTAAAATATTGAGGGCTGTAACATACTCTGACCTCTCAGGCCAACTCTGCACTTCAGAACACATTCCAAAGAAATAATTCAAAAGACAAATTGAATGTTCAAAGCTGCTCACATAGTATTTGTTAAAACACTTGTCAAAGGATGTTAAAAACTGTGTTCTACAACTGTCTAAGCAAATAAATGGCTAAGCAAAGGAATACTATGCTACCTCTAAAAAGAAAACCAATGAAAACTTTCTAGTGGTGTGGGGGAAATATTTATATTACAAAGTACAGAAGACAAAAAACTGTCTCTAAACTGTGACAGGAGCTGTATAAAAACTCTGCATATGGACAATGACTGGAAGGAATTAAGAAAAGTTGATTTGCAGATAAATGTTTTTAAGTCGTGTTCTAAAATTCCTTTATTTTTGGAATAAATCTGCTCATGTATTACATAAAACCAGAAAGAAATACTGGAATTGTGGTCCCCTGACTTGTTAAATGTCTGTGCATCCCATCTATGATGTCTGGTTGCCAAGCAATGCTTTAGATTCTTTTAGAGGAAACCTCAGACCACCAAGCAGCCAGATATGCTGAGTCAAGCGCACACTCAGGGACGACCTGATGGTCTTGCCTCTTGGAAGCCCTGGTCACCATCTGCCTTTCAGCCAGAATCCTGGGTGCTTTCTCCTTCTTCAGCTGCTGACATGTGGTGAGTCACTCAGGTTCCCTGTTTCCATCTGAACACTATGGAGAGCAACTTGTCTTTGGCTTTTCTTACAGGTGTGGTGTGGGAAGCAACTCACATACCTATACACATAAATCCACCAAACCAGTGGTGGGACAAATACGGCAGTGAATTGGCACCAACCTGCTGGACCAGAGGAGCAGTGCAGAGGATAGTTAGGGTGTAGGTCTCTGGATCAGGAGGAAAAGAACAAATTCTGAGCAAGCTGTTCACCTTCCATAGCTGAGCATTCACTGGTTTCGACATTTTCATATGACAAGGGCTCTAATTCTGTTTCTCTCTAATACTTTCATTAACCTGCAAAGTCCTTGAGAAGCAGATGGATGAGCTGTCCACACAACTCACCGTTCCTTTCTTGATAGGCAGCAACAATGCGGGTGAGGTCGTAGTCACTGGCAAACGGACTGGTCCCGTTGATGACAGACACCTGGACGCACGGGAGGGCGTAGTGTGAGCACACAAGCGACGTGCACTCTTGGTTTTTCTACCCCCTTCCCACCCAGGCTGATCTCAGAGACCACCCTCTTGTTCTTGGGGGCCTATTCCAGCATCGATAATATTTTCTTCAAAAATGAACGAACTCTTTTGAAACAATTTAAGTCATTTACTTTCAGTCTTTCTTTCTGGAGGGAAGGAAACAAGGGGTCAATATCCATCTTTCACAGGTTTTAAAGCTACTTATATAATTCCCCTCTCTATTCCAATGGGAGAAATGAGTCTTCTCATTTTTTCTAAGAGACTACGTTTTCAACCCCTTTGTCTTTTTTCTTGCTTTTGTCTGGATGCTCCCTAATTGATCTCTTTGAAATGCAGAAATGGAAAGACGATAAAGTGCACATAGTAATAAGCACATAACCCTTTGAAGATGAGAAAGAGCTGTTCTCTAGTATCACATTCCTGACATAATCTAACATGGGCTTCCCTGGTAGCTCAGATGGTAAAGAATCCGCCTGCAATGTGTGCAGAGCTGGGTTTGATCCCTGGGTCGGGAAGATCCCCTGGAGGAGGGCATGGCAACCCACTCCAGTATTCTTGCCTGGAGATTCCCCATGGACAGAGGAGCCTGGTGGGCTACAGTCCATGGGGTCGGAAAGAGTCAGACAAGACTGAGCAACTAAGCACAGCACAGCACATTAAATTTATATTTTATATTCCCTCCTTAAAAAAAAATAGTATGTTGATAATAGTTATGGTTATGGTGACCATGAATCCCAGTTTATCTGGGACAGTCCTGGTTATAATAACTGGTAACATTTCCTATTAAGTTTCAGAAGTAGCCCAAATTATATGGGCCTCCTTGTGATAATATAAAGGTTTGCGATAAGTGATGGGATGCATGAGTCCTGGTCTCAGATAGACCGTTCATGGCTCTGTGGGCTTTGGGAAAATTAATCAATCCCTGGAGGCTCCAGTTTCCTCATGTGTGAAATGAGAGTTCATTCTCTTATCAATTCTGAGTGCTTACTATGGGCAGGCACTGTTTTAAGCACTGGGTTGAGAGAACACAGAAGACAGCAGGGCTTTCACCACTGAAAGTCGTGTCCGACTCTTTGGACCCCATGGACTATACAGTTCATGGGATTCTCCAGGCCAGAGTACTGGAGTGGGTAGCCGTTCCCTTCTCCAGGGGATCTTCCCAGCCCAGGGATCGAACCCCAGTCTCCCGCATTGCAGGCGGATTCTTTACAGCTGAGCCACAAGGGAAGCCCCTTTACCGCTGAGGGAGATGGCAAATGAACAAACTGGAAACCTCCCTTTCATATTTCAGGTGAAGGTAAGAAGAGTAAACCTGGGTGAGCGATGCTGGAGGGACAGGTGGATGTTCTTTAGAAGCGTGTCAAGCAAGGACTGTGCTCAGGAGCTTTGAACAGGGTCCAGACGGAGCAGTAGGGTAAGTGACGTGGATACTCAGTAGAGGAAGAGCTAAGTGCAAAACCCCTGAGGCAGGAGCTGCTTCGTAGGTTTGAGGAACAGCAAAATGGACCCCGGGGCTAGAAAGGAGCAAGGGGGACGGAGACAGGACAGCAGCTGGAGACCAGGGAACGGCACCAGAGGCGTCTCATGAGGCTGTGTGATAACTGGATGAGATGATGCAGTTAAACCTCTTACCTCGGGGCTGGCCTATGTTATAAGCTTAGCAAAGAAAGATCACGTGGAATACACTGTGTGTGTGTGTGTGCAAACCCCAAAACTACAAACAATTCAGTTCTTAGATAAAGACAAAGATTCTTCTCCCTCTTTTTTTGAAGATGTAAACAGGTATATCTGTCTCCATATTTCGAAAGGATTCACGGAAAGAATTCCTCAGAGATCCTTTTCTGCGCCACTCACAGAGAAGTGCTATTTCCAATGTTACTTGCTCCCTCTTCAAAGCACTTGATAAACAATACAATACAGAAGCAAAAGAGATGGGCAGAGTGAAGCGTCCCTACGTTGTACCGGACGTCTAGGCCACCGTAGCCGAGGGGCTGCTTCTGCTGCAGCCTCAGGTCTCCATTCACATATAACTGGGACCCCGGAAGAGCGAAGGAGGATTGGAGAAACGCCATGCTCTGCATCACGAATGTCGACATCCTCTGAAATCATTAGAAAGAGAGACCATATCAATTTCAGTCAGATCCGAATGGTTCCAGGTTCTGAGCATCACTCATCTGTGGTTGAAGCCTAAGGTGTCCCCCTAGTGCTGAGCTTAGCCATGCAGGAAGCGCTCTGCCCAGAACCCCTGGAGCTCTTAATAGCTCACGGAAATTAATGTGACCTTCACGAAAAACATTCAAATTTAACTTTGGCAGCTAAATCCTAAATGACACTTCTGCAAAGAATCATCTGCAGTGTGAGTTTTCCCAGAAATCAGAAAGGGGGGGCTCTGTTCTATTGAAAGTCAAAAGGGAGGACTTCCTTGGTGGTGTAGTAGATAAGACTCTGCCTGCCAATACAGGGGACACGGGTTCGATCCCTGGTCCGGAAGACTGCACATGCTGCAGAACAACTAAAGCCAGAGCCACGCTCCAAATCAAGGAAGCCCTCGCACCGCGAGGAAGAGTGGCCCCCGCTCACCACAACTAGAGAAACCCCACATGCAGCAACGAAGACCCAGAGCAGCCAAAACATAAATAAATAGTTAAAAAAAAAACAAACTATGAAAAAAAGAAAGACAAAAAGGAGATAACTCACATGCAGTTGGTAGGAGAAAGTCAAGATGAGCTGAACACCTAGAACCTGCTCTGTGGACTGCAGGGGAAGCTCCAGTTTAAAATGCAACATGTCCATTTTCCCATCCTGGTTCCTGTCTTCTTCTCTAGCCTAGGAAATCCAAAAAAAGCTGATGACCCTGGTCCTTAATAAGTCCAGGAGGACTCCACAGCGTGGAGTATGTTGGACACACACAGAGACTCTGCCACACACAGGCATTGTATCTCTCACTGAAAGAAAAAAGAGAACATTAAATAGTTATAGGTGGATCAGTACTGGGGAAAGAGACATGGCCCCTGAAGTGCACACTTGCACTTCTAAACATTCTAGGGCCAAACTGGTTGGGACCTGGAAGCGGCAATAAAAGCAATGTAACATCTGGATGTATTATTCTTTTTCAGTTGTCTCATTTGATCTTTTTTGTTTTGTTGCTGGTATTTTCTTTCCTTTTAAGAAATATGCCTGAATTTATAGGGAAGGTTTAAATAGCACCTAAGAACAGATTTCGAAAAAATCCCAGCCATTCTGCATTTCCCAAACAGACTCAGCAGAAAACAGCAGGCTGTTTGTATGTTCTTTAACCACGATGTCTTTGCTTCAGATTCTCAACGTTGGATTGATGTCAGGGCTTTAAAATGTGGTGTATCTTTTAGTACCAATCAGTACAATCAAAAAGAAAGTTAAGTAAAATCATTAAGGCAGTAAGACTCCATGCTGCTGCTGCTGCTAAGTTGCTTCAGTCATGTCCGACTCTGTGCGACCCCATAGACGCCAGCCCACCAGGCTCCCCTGTCCCTGGGATTCTCCAGGCAAGAACTCTGGAGTGGGTTGCCATTTCCTTCTCCAATGCATGAAAGTGAAAAGTGAAAGTGAAGTCGCACAGTCATGTCTGACTCTTCGCGACCCCATGGACTGCAGCCTACCAGGCTCCTCCATCCATGGGATTTTTCAGGCAAGAGTACTGGAGTGGGGTGCCATCGCCTTCTCCGAAGACTCCATAGGTACTTTATAAATTAGTGACATGAAAGCAGTTGAGAACAGAGATCCAAGGAGGGAGAAAGACAGATTACAGCTCATAAAAAACCACCAGAATCCAGTCTTGCCTCACAGTGACCCTAAGAGGACGAGCAGGAGAGACGGTCACTGAGATGTGATCACTGGGGACATGATTCCGTGGCGCAACTCTGGACCTCGCTGTTACAACTGATCCTTTCCGTAGGCTCCCAGAAGGACTCCGCGATGGTGTATCAGCATATTCCTCCCTGATTCCCCATCTACTGAGTCATGTGGTTCTCCTCCATACCTTTATGTGGGGGAAGAGATTCTTTGTTCTTTTTCAGGCTAATAAGGTTGCTTGAGATGGAGTTATCTCAGTTTTCAGAACCTTTCAATCATTTCTTTCCTTCTAGACAATAATGTCCTTATCCTGGGCCTTGTTATAGAGAAGTCTACCGTCTCTCTTCTGTTGGATACTATTTTCTCGGTCTCGTTCTGTCGGCTTTGCAGGTGCAGCACAGGGATATCTGTTACCAGGGCTGATGATCAGGTTACTGAGGCAATTATGTATCAGCAATTATGAGTAGGATGGAAAAGAGGCTGCCTTGTCTTCCTGAGCATTTTTTTTTTTCAGCTGATATCTGGGAAGACTTGGAAGACAAAGTCAGGTTACCTCTCTGTGGTAGATCCATAGCTTTTCTGCATCTTGAGGGTCATAAAGGAAGACAAAGATCAACAGCTTTCGAGAGAGGAAGGACAGTGGTCAGGAGGGAAATGCCAGAAGAATCTGAACTCTCAAGAGTCCCAGAGGGAGAGACACATTTCATTTGACCTTTACAATCAGTCAAAGGTAAGCAGAGCAACTACTATTCCCATTGCATATATGAGAAAATCAAGTCTCAGGGAGATTAAAGGATTTATGGAGTACAGCTAGTACTGGTAAAGACAGGATATGAAGCCACATATCTGACTTGAAATCTGGTCCTGTTTCCAGGACTAAAATGTCCAGACTTAAACTCAAGGAGCAGATGTTGATTATGAAAGATCTTTTTGCAAAACAACCAGCATGCTTTTACTCCAGGTTCACAGAGGGCAGAGATCTGGTATAGCACCATAATTGGTGTCTGCTTGTTAAATCTGCTCATTAACCTGTCAAATATTTTCTGAGGGCCTACTATGTCCCAGAGGTGCCAGGCATTGCTTCAGGTTCTGGGAATAGAGTGGCAAACAAAATGGACCAAGTCCCCACCACAGTGGAGCTTCCATTCCCAGCCAGGGAGGCAGAGTATAAGTCAGTGAACAATGTGCTGACGTCAGGCAGTGCTAAATGCCACAGGGAAAAGTGAAGCAAGCTAAAATCAGAGAATGGTCAGGGTGGAATTTAACAGAAATTTATATAGAAGGTATTCAGGAATACCTGACTGTCCGAGAAGTCAGATGAAGTGAGGTGATGAGGTACAGAAACATCTCGAGGAGGACTAACCCAGGCTAACAAAACGCACGTGCTCTGGGTGAAAGTGGGTCAGCGTTTACGAGGCTGAGATGAGGCCAGTGGAGCTGAGCAGAGTTCATGAGCTGGAGACAGTGAAAGACGAGGCTGATACAGAGCCATGGCGATGAGTGAGTGTGCAAATGATGCCTCTCCCACAGAGCTGCATGCGTGCCAAGGTGCTTCAGTCATGTCCAACTCTGCAACCCCATGGACTGTAGTCCGCCAGGCTCCTTTGTCCATGGGATTCTCTAGCCAAGAATACTGGAGTGGATTGCCATGCCCTCCTCACAGAGGACCTGTCACCAAGTAAGACTCTCGCTCCCCTGAGGCTGGTAAGGTGGGTTACATTGCTGTGCTATCACCTGGACCACGGATGGGCTCAGTCATTTAATTCCACCTACTTTTTAAAAAAATCATATTTATTTATTTAGCTGTGCTGGGCCTTCGTTGCTTTGCGAGCTTTTCTCTAGCTTCAGTGAGTGGGGGCTACTCTCTAGTTGCGGAGCATGGGCTTCTCCTTGCGGTGGCTTCTCTTGTTGCACAGCGCAGGCTCTAGAGCATTCGGGCTTCAGCGTTGCGGTTCCTAGGCTCTAGAGCACAGGCTGATATTTGCGGAGCCCGGGCTTAGCTGCCCTGCAGCATGTGGGATCTTCCCAGACCAGGGACTGAACCTGTGTCTCCTGCATCGGCAGGTGGATTCTTTACTACTGAGCCATGAGGGAAATCCCAATTCCATTTACTTTAAATGAAGCTTAATACAAAATCCAACGGCTACAAAGGTAGGTATTCAAACAGCTAATACTTCTTTAACACAGGTTCAAGATTAGGAACTAAAATCCAATGGATGTGTCTGGCTAAGAGAATTCACCATCCCCCTATTTCTATAAGCTATATGTGAACTTGGGGCAATCTTTATATCCACAGATTGTCCTGTCTCATTCCTCTGCATATCCAAGAAGTTTCATTACTACTAATAACTAGCAATCATTAGAGAGGTAGGTACTGTCATACTCTTTCTATAGCTACACTCAGGTCCAAACAGGGTATGGGACCCAATGACGCGACTGGGGTTGAGACTTCCGTTTGCTGACTCCCGATTCTGTAACAGCCAGTAAGAACGCTAATTTCAAAGACTTCTGGGGTTAAAACAGGTTAATCCTCTACAGATATCTGTGAAACCAATACTAACATACTAGATAGATAAATACAGGCAGGCACTGCTGGATCTAGTCAATGCCAATCAGTCCAAATGTATCGATCAGGGTATCCAATCAGAAAGAAAAAAACAAAATCAAGCTATTTTTAACAGGGGAATTTAGTATAGGGGATAATTGATAACATAGGCATTAGTGGGAGAAAAAAGGCAAAAAAAAGGGACACTTTTTGCAGGATGACTGCCTAGGGCTGGAGAAGAAAAGGAAGAGGCTGGGACGCCTCAAGGAGCTGGGACTCAGACCTCAAAAAGGGAGGGCTGATGCCTTTGGAGCTTGGAGGGAGAACCCATGGAGCCAGTCAGTAAGGCTGGAGGAAGGATGTACGCCTGCTGTTTGCTTCAAGCCTGTGATGGTTCTTCACCCTGGTTGCAATTTCTGGTTTTCTGCCACTCCAGAACAAAGCTTACCATGCCTCCTACTGGCAGAACCTAACAGGCAGCCATTTGTCAGAGGAGAATGTGGGTTTCGGTATCTCAACATGAGCGCCACAAAGGAGAGGGGTGGGTTGGGAGCTGAGACAAGACCTCATAGCCAGCAAAGCATCTGACTGTAAGCGCAGCTGTGAATTTAACTAGTGCCATTGTTTTCAAAGTGCCCTGACTTGGAACATTTTTTCCTCATCAGGGATTCTACACTATTTGATAGTTTGTTGGAATTTTATTTGGCTCCTGCTTGTTTTCATACCTTTTGTTCTTTTTTTAAAAAAATTATTTACTTACTTTTGGGTTGCTCTGGGTTTTGCTAGGCACAAGCTTTCTCTAGTTGCAGCGAGCAGGGGCTGCTCTCTAGTTGCAGTGCACGAGCTTCTCGTTGCGGTGGTTTCTCTCGCTGCAGAGCAAGCGCTCCAGATGCAAGGGCTCCAGTCACTGCAGTACAAGGGCTTAGTTGCCCTGCAGCACATGGGATCCTCCCAGACCAGGGATCGAATCCATGTCTCCTGCATTGGCAGGCGGACTTTCAACCACTGGACCACCAGGGAAGTCCCATACCTTTTATTCTTTGGGTCATATTCTTTTATTTCATTTCCTAGTTTATACCTGTGTCCACTTTACCATATACTTGTCATCATTGGGGTGTCCCACTTTTTTTTTTTATAGTGAAAATGCTCTTTGACACCAGTCTTTGGCTCTCCAGCAAAGTAGGAACCGCTACTCCATTGTCTCCTAGACTTCTAAAATCCTTGCTACCTATACTTCAATGAATCTAAGGGTATGGAGAAGGGCATGTCAACCCACTCCAATATTCTTGCCTGGAAAATCAATCCCAGGGACAGAGGAGCCTGAGAGGCTTCGGTCCACAGGGTCACAAAGGGTCAAGACATGATTGGAGCAACTTCGCTCAAGAAAGCAAAAATACTTCCTAAACTACTGTGTGACAGTGCTTTCTAATCACTCAGGGAATTTATTTTATACTCATTGGAAGAGCTTTTAGATCTAGGCATATTAATATATCATATTTATGTACATAGAAAAATATACGTAAAATAAATTGATCCAGGGATTCTTAAAACTTCTCTACATTTTGATTCTTTCGAATCATTTTTTGACTCAGTATTATCCATACTTCTCTAAGCAGTTTCGTCCTTTGTACCATGCAGCACACTGGTGTTAGACCATCTACAACAACATTCACAAAGGGAAATGAAATCCATTGGTCTGAGTTTTAAAGCAGGCTTTCCAATTATGTGGAACTGTCCTACTTTAAAGGGCCTCTTGAACTTTCCCTTCCTTGCCTCTCAGTTGGTTCTTAGGGTTAAATGCTTTATTATTGTTTCTTTTTTAGAACGCTTCTTCTGTTACTTATTTTTGGCTGCACCATGTCTTAGTCGTGGTATGCGGGGTCTTCAGTTGCAGCACGAGGCCTCAGTACTTGTGGCTCGGGGGCTCAGTTGCTGTCCCCTGCGTGCAGGATCTTAGTTCCCAGACCAGAGATCCAACTCTCATCCCTGCACTGAGAGGGGGATTCTTAACCACTGGACCGCCAAGGAAGTCCCTCCGGGGCTTTCTTTCAAGTTGCTCATGTCCCTTATACCAGTTTTGGTGCTGGCACATCTGATGTTTGCGCAAGCGCAGGCAAAGAAGCCCAGACAAGCCTGTCTTCAGCTGACAAGCCGGTTAATAGCTACTGTACGATGCCACTGTCAGGCAGACACACTCCGATTTCAGAGACATGCAAAAACACGTCTGATACCCAGTCCTCTCCACTCATCTCCCTGCACCCTCCTACAGCCTTCAGCCCCACATTCTCAGAGTCACAGATGCTTAAAGAACCAAGTCAGGCTCGTTGAGGGAAACAGGTCATTCTGTGCTCTTTTTCTTCTCTCAAGCATGAAAAGCATCAAGACGCTGTCCAAGGTGAACTGACCAAAGCAGAAGCAAAGCAAGGTGAACTGACCATTCGTGACTTCCAAGGCATTTTCCCAAGTTAACAATTGCAAAGCCACCTTCAAGCATTTGGTCGAAACTTTGATCTAAAACCACTGCTTCTCACACTTTTCGGCACTTTCTCGGACAGGCTGTAGTCAGTCTACCTTTATCTTCAGAGTCAGAAAAGCACTTTGCTGCACTAAGGGTGAAGAGTCCAGGATATGGAACAAGAGTCCAAGATAGGGAACAAGACATGGAATATGAGCTGTAGTTCTGACTGCTCACTTGAGAGCCAGAAATTATGTCAATTCTCTGAGTCTCATTCTTCTCATCTGTAAAACTGGGGTATAGCCTCTACCTCAAAAGGTTCCTGTGAGCTTCAGAGATAATGTCATATGTAAAAAAAAATTAATGGCTAACACTTTACTAAATACTTGTTAAAGGCCAAGTACTACGTAGACAAATTTAAATGTGTTACCTAATGATAAAATGCTTAGCTTATGCCAGAGGCACAGTAAATGTATATCAATGTGTATTACTATGGTTTGTAAGCACATTACCAGGGTTTTGCCTACCCACTTTTAAAAAAACTGAGACATAATTCACATATCATAAAATTCACCCTTTTCCTATCAATACAATTCAGTAGATTTTAGTATATTCACAAAGTTGGGTGACTTATCACCACTAACTCCAATTTCAAAACCTTCTATCAGCCCAAAAAGTAGTCACATACTCATTAGCAGTCATTTTCTCTGTCTCTCCTCTGTGCCAATTAATTCCCCACGTTTCCGAATCCTTAAGCTACCTCTGTCTGTACAGATGTGTCTGTCCTGGACATTCCATCTAAACAGAATCCGACAATACGTACTGTCTTGTGGCTGGATTCTTTCACTGAGTAAAAAAAGGTCACCCATGTTGTAGCCTGTTTCATGACTCCATTCCGTTTTGTGGTTGAGGGATCTATTGTATGGCTATAACACATTTTGTTGTCCATTCACTCACTGATGGGCATGTGAGTTGTTTCCACTTTTTAAAAAAATTGTTATTGTTATTATCAATGAGGCTACTATCAATATTTGTGCACAAGTTTCTGTGTAGACTGTCCTCAGTTCTGAGGTACACAACTTCCGAGGGGTAGGGATGCTGGGACACATGTTTAACTTTTTGAGGAACTGCAAACTATTTTCCTAAGTAATTGCCACTTTATATACTTATCTGCTTTTAAATGCTTTTTTACTGCTTTTTGGTTTGCTTTTGTTTAACAAGGCACTTTCTAAATTTTTCCTTTAAAAATTGTCACTTTATCAGTAATTTAAAAATCTTCAATATATATTACATTTCCATGGAACAAAAGGCTATTTAGTGAAAAGATTTCTCTCCCACTGAATCTAAGTTCCTCCCCCAGAGTAATCAATGTTGTCAGCTTCTTTTGAATTCTTCCAGAGATAGCATGGATGGAGGGGCCTGGTGGGCTGCAGTTCATGGGGTCGCTAAGAGTCGGACACGACTGAGCAACTTCGCTTTCACTTTTCACTTTCATGCATTGGAAAAGGAAATGGCAGCCCACTCCAGTGTTGTTGCCTGGAGAACCCAGGGACGGGGGAGCCTGGTGGGCTGGCGTCTATGGGGTGGCACAGAGTCGGACATGACTGAAGCGACTTAGCAGCAGCAGCAGAGATAGCAGAAGCAGGCATGTATGAATATGCAAATATACACATTCATATATATATTTTTCTATTTTTATACAAATGGAAGCATATTATATACAATTTTTGTTTTTGATACTAACAAATTTCTCTTGGAGTAATTCTGTATCAGTATATATAAATCCAGGCTTCTCTGGTAGCTCAGCTGGTAAAGAATCTGCCTGTAATGCACAAGACCCCGGTTCAATTCCTGGGTCAGGAAGTTCCCCTGGAGACGGGATAGGCTACCCACTCCAGCATTCTTGGGCTTCCCTGGTGGCTCAGATGGTGTAGAATCTGCCTGCAATTTGGGAGACCTGGGTTCAATCCCTGGGTTGGGAAGATCCACTGGAGTTGGGCACGGCAACCCACTCTAGTACTCTTGCCTGGAGAATCTCCATGGACAGAGGAGCTTGGTGGGCTACAGTCCATGGGGTAGCAAAGAGTTGGACATGACTGAGCAACTAAGCACCACGTATATATAAATCTAACTTCATTCAAAAAGAAAGCTATCTGTTCCACTAGGTAGATGTAACACAATTTTTAAAATGAGTCTTCTATTACTATATAAGTTGCTTGCCATCTTTTGATATTAGACAATGCTGCAATGAGCACCTTTTTCCAAATGTCATTTCATATGTGTGCACAAACCTTAAGATACCTTACTAGAAGTAAAAATGGGCATATGAATCAGTAATTTTGACAAATATGGACAATCAGTTTCTCAAAGATGCTCTACACTCTACACTCCCACCAGTGATATACAGGAGTGCTTGCATGCATCTTGCCCATGGTGCTAGGAAACCTTAATTTTTGCCTATTTGATAGATTAAAAAAAAGATATCTCAATTATCCTGAATTTGCATCTCCCTAATTATGAGTGTGATTTCATATGTTTAAGAGTTATTTGTGGAGAAATAGAATATTGCTTGCTGTATCAGTAAACACAGGATATCACAGTCCTCAGCTATTACAGCCACCATCGAAGGTGAGCCCTGAGGAAACTCGGGATGTGAAAACACAGAATACTGGCCCCAGATAAGTGAGGTACATATCCAAGGACTGATTTCACTGAGCCTGAATTCTTGCATTTTCCCATACATACAAAGGCCTTAAATTCTTAACTTGAGATGTAGTTCTCCTTTATTCAAGATCTTCCCTGGTGGCTCAGAAGGTAAAGTGTCTGCCTGCAATGCAGGTTCGATCCCTGAGTTGGGAAGATCCCTTGGAGAAGGCAATGGCAACTCACTCTAGTACTCTTGCCTGGAAAATTCCATGGACTGAGGAGTCAGTCCATGTGGTCGAAAAGAGTCGGACAAGACTGAGCAACTTCACTTTTTTTCTCTTTGTTCCTACTACTTGCCCTTTGTTGCAAATTATCCTAAATATTTTAGCTCCTCCCTCGCCTCCTCTGAGCAGTTTCCTCAGGGTTACTTGAGATGCAGCCTCCCGGGCTTGAAGTCCTCAGTATACCTGTTATAAATTATAACTGTCAACTTTTAGGTTGTGTACAAGATTTTTTTATCCAGTGGCATGTTTCATCTTCTTATGAACTGTCCATATTCTTTACCCATTTTCAAAACTAGGCAGTTGGTCAGAGTTAAAAAGCTGGCTTAAAACTCAACATTCAAAAAACAAAGGTCATGGCATCTGGTCCCATCACTTCATGGCAAATAGATGGGGAAACAATGGAAACGGTGACAGACTTTATTTTCTTGGGCTCCAAAATCATCTCAGATGGAGACTGCGGCCATGAAATTAAAAGATGCTTGCCCCTTGGAAGAAAAGCTATGACTAACCTAGACAGCATATTAAAAAGCAGAGACATTACTTTGCCAACAAGGTCCGTCTAGTCAAGGCTATGGTTTTTCCAGTGGTTATGTAAGGATGTGAGAGTTGGACTATAAAGAAAGCTGAGTGCTTAAGAATTGATGTTTTTGAACTGTGGTGTTGGAGAAAACTCTTGAGAGTCCCTTGGACTGCAAGAAGACCAAACCAGTCAATCCTAAAGGAAATCAGTCCCGAATATTCATTGGAAGGAATGATGCTGAAGCTGATGCTCCAATACTTTGGCCACCTGATGCGAAGAACTGACTCCCTGGAAAAGATCCTGATGCTGGGAAAGATTGAAGGCAGGAGGAGAAGGAGATGACAGAGGATGAGATGGTTGGATGGCATCACTGACTCTATGGACATGAGTCTGAGCAAGCTCTGGGAGCTGGTGATGGACAGGGAAGCCTGGCGTGCTGGAGCCCATAGGGCTGAAAAGGGTCAGATACGACTGAGCGACTGAACTGAACTGAGGCACTTTATGTTAGGAAAATTAGCCCTTTACAAGTGAAACAAATAGTAAAACTTTTTTCCCTAGTTGTCATTTGTGTTTTGACTTTGCTTTTGGTTTTCACCGGGCCAACAGGTTTTAAAATTATTTTTTATGTACTTGGATTTATGAAAAAAGTTTCTTTTATGCCTTCTAGATTTTATGTCATACTCAGAAATCTAAAAGTTTTCACTCATTTGTTTCAGTAGTTTTGTGATTTCATATTTTAAATTTAATTTTGGTCTGGACTTTAATTCCGCTATACAGTCTCTGAGGACTAGCTTCATCTTTACACACTGATTTAAAATGCCACCTTAGGGGACCTCCCTGGTGGTCCCAGTGGCTAAGACTCCAGGCTTCCAATGCAGAGGTGCCTGGGTTCAATCCCTGGTCATGGAAATAGATCCCACATGCTACAACTAAGGCCTGGCACTGCCAAATAAATATATATATATATATTTAAAAAAATGCCACCTTAGTCATATTTGGGTTCATTTCCATATTTTATACAAGTCTACAAACCATACTACTTTATTTATTAGACCTTTAAGGTATAGTTTAATATCTGGTAGACTTGTGTTATTCTTTTTCTCCTAGAATTTTTACTTACTTTTTTTTCCTGTACTTCTTTTATATCTTCTAACTCATTTATTTGTATCTCATGATTTCAAACTATTTTCAAACCAAGAGGTCAATCATGAAGGAAGCAAATAATTTACTGTGAAAGATTGCAAATTACAAGGTCATAATTTACTTACAGATACAGGCTTGGAATGGACAGGGGAAAAGACTAAGAAAAAGGAACTTTGGCTTTATGTTTTATGGTGCAAAATTACCCAGTACTAAAGAGTATTGATAGCTCTGGGTACCATAAAAATAAGAAGTAGTCTTGGCTTCATAAAATTGCAACACACACACACCAGAAGTAGGGGCCTGGTGGGCAGTGCTCTCAAGGGAGTGCCTTCTGGTCACAGAGATAAGAGCTAACTAGTAATCCAACTGGGGAGCCAAACCAGTTTATGGTGGACAAACAAGTGAAAAGAACACATAAATGAAACCTAATGCTGCATCCTTGTTTTCATGACTATTTTAAGTTCTCATGATTATTTCTTAAAGACTCAAGTACCCAGAAGAATATGATAAATAGGAATACACAAATGTAAAGAAAAAAATTTCTACCCAAAGTTTAAAAGACAGGGAAAGCTAACCTAGAGTAAAACTAACAAGTTAATTTTTTCTGTGTTTACTATACAAACAAAAACAACCTTTGCTTCTACTGTTGGAAAAGAAACCGTGGGTTTACAGGGAAAAGGAAGCATACCTTGATGCTGGTCTCACATCAACAGTCACCTTCCCCAGAGGCATTAGAACCTCAAATGAGAATGGGCCATGTGTGAAGATTAGGGAGGAGCTGCTGCAAGAAATTTGTCTGTATTCCAGTTCTATTTTTTAAATAAATTTAAAGGAAAAAAAAAAAATTTAAAGGACCTGATCATTTAAAGGATCAAAATGTTCAACAACGTTTGTTAAAAAACCCAGGAGGCTTCCACCCACACGGCAAATAAATTCACCCCATTTATCTTATTATTTAGAAATGTACCTTCATATCTTTAAATAACATTCATATTGGCACTTCTCAATTTCTGTTTCAGGCCTCCTCTATTGTCTTCCCACAGAGAGGGATGATTTAATTTTCTTTGCCTCTTCCTAGCCCACACCCCCAGAAGAGTTAAACTCTTCTTTTGGTTAGTCAACATTTAGTGTTCACCTAATTATGATTATGTAAATCCTATTCATATTAAAACCCAGAGACATTACTTTGCCAACAAAGGTCCATCGAGTCAAGGCTATGGTTTTTCCAGTAGTCATGTATGGATGTGAGAGTTGGACTATAAAGAAAGTTGAGCGCTGAAGAATTGATGCTTTTGAACTGTGGTGTTGGAGAAGACTCTTGAGAGTCCCCTGGACTGCAAGGAGATCCAACCAGTCCATCCTAAAGGAGATCAGTCCTGGGTGTTCATTGGAAGGACTGATGTTGAAGCTGAAACTCCAATACTTTGGCCACCTGATGCAAAGAACTGACTCACTGGAAAAGACCCTGATGCTGGGAAAGATTGAGGGCAGGTGAGAAGGGGATGACAGAGGATAAGGTGGTTGGATGGCATCACCGACTCAATGGACATGAGTTTGGGTAGACTCTGGGAGCTGGTGATGGATAGGGAGGCCTGGCATGCTGCAGTTCATGGGGTCGCAAAGAGTCAGACACAACTGAGCGACTGAACTGAAATCCTATTCATAACTCTGATTATTTTTCCTTTCTATTTTTCTGGAGTTAATAATTATTTTATTTGCTTGCTTAGCTTTCTATGTATTTTTGCAATTTCAACAAACAGCTTCTATTCCAGTTCCTCACAATTTGATGTTTAAAGGTGTATGATTTAGTCAAAATCTTATTCACTGCGATATTCTCATAGTGAAAAAGTAAAAATGAAAAACCAGGAAACTGGTAAATCCATTACAGCTTTCCATATCATGAAATATTTGGTTGTTTAGTCACTAAGTTGTGTCTGGTTCTTCTGTAATCGCATGTACCATATAGCCCACCAGGCTTCTCTGTTCATGGGATTTCCCAGAGAAGAACACTGGAGTGGGTTGCTATTTCCTTCTCCAGGGGATCTTCCTGACCCCTGGAACAAACCCATGCCTCCGACATTGGCAGGTGGACTTTTTACCACTGATCCATCAGCGAAGTCCCTAGCAGACCTTAAAATGAAGGTTAATTAACAAGTCTAGATACATGCACCAAACTGAGCCTTTAATTTCATGTCATTATATGTACCTGCAACTCTATTTTCAATGAGCAGGCATTTTTATAATTATAAAAAAAATAATCATAAAAAGTAATCATAACCATATTTTGTTGGTGGTTATTCATTTATGGCCAGTCACATTAAAAAATTTTTTTCCATTTTATTCAGTTACTGGGAAAAAAGTCTGAATTTTTTTTTTTTCAGCTACACAAATTTGAATGTAGGCCAATCATCTCAGATACCTAAAGAGATTCAACTTTGGAAGAAGGAAATCCAGAATTTTCCTACTTCCAAAGGAAAATGCTTTCAGAAAGTGAGTTTAAAGGGGTGACTGTAAAGGAAGCACTCTTTAACTTGAACCAGATACTACATGACAGACAGTAAAATGCTTCATTTAGTCCCAGGCAGCAGCAGGACTGAGCGGCACCTAAGGGGGTGAGCCCAGGGAGGCGGGCCTGGCCAGGGCGTTCTGGAGGTCGGTTAACCAATCAGCCCGTTGGCTTCCACGTATCAGTCCGCCTAAAACTGCCTGCCCTTTCCTTGTGGACAGTGGGCGCACGCACAACTGAGAGGCACAACGGCGTGATTAACTAGAACAGGGGATGAGATGGTTGGATGGCGTCACTGACTCAATGCACATGAGTTTGAGCAAACTCAAGGAGATGGTGAAGGACAGGGAAGCCTTGCGTGCTGCAGTTTACGGACTCGCAGAGTGGGGCTTCCCTCATAGCTCAGTTGGTAAAGAATCTGCCTGCAATGCCGGAGACCTGGGTTTGATTCCTGGGTCGGGAAGACCCCCTGGAGGAGGGCATGGCAACCCCCTCCAGTATTCTTGCCTGGAGAATCCCATGGACAGAGGAGCCTGGTTGGCCACAGTCCATGGGGTCGCAAGGGTCAGACACGACTTAGCGACTAAACCACCACCACCACCACCACCATAGAGTCGGACACGACTTAGGGAATGATGAACAACGCAACTCACACAGCAAACTCTGCGACCACCATTCCCTCAGGAAGGGCCAGGCCCACGGAAATGCCAGGGGCTGGAGACTCTGCAGAGAACAGAGACGCTGACAGCAGCAGCCAGCTTAACCGGGGTGGGGGACGGCTTGGAGAAGCCGAATGTACCAACAAGCCCCCAGGAAAGGAAACAGAAGCTCGGGTCTGGGGTTCGTGACTCCTTCAGCTGCACACCGGGCCCCCCCGATTCAGGGGCCGGAGCCTCCAGCCCGCCCGCGCCCTCCGCCCATCCCCTCCGCAGCCCAGTCTGCGCGGCCGGGCGCAGGCGGGAAGCACTCACCGAGACGAGCGGGACGCGCAGATGACCCTCCTGCAGCCGGTTGAAGGCGGGGAACGTGCTCCAGGCGAGGAAGCCTCCCGGCTCGGATCCTAGTAAGGCCACGAGCAGCACCTGGTGCTGGAAGCGCACGGTTGGCTGCTCCTCGTAACTGCTCCGTTTCAACCAAAACCCTGAGGTAACAAGAGTGCGGGGCGCAGAGACCGGGGTCAGGGAGGCCGCGCGGGAGCCACGTAGCGCTGCGGAGCGCGCACCGGCCCGGGCGGGGGGCAGACTCACCGTGGCTCCGGAAGGCCACCAGAAGCGGCGGGATGTACGTGAGCGCGGTGGCCAGCAGCAGGAAGAGCGCCGCCTTGGAGCAGAGCCCCGCACGGTAGCCCCGCTCCACTGGGTGCGCAAAGAGCTCATAGAGCGCCATGAGCGGCTCGCGGGGTCGTGGCCCCTCGGCGGTTCCGGAGCCTCGACCTAGTATGGCTTCTCCTGGTTGCCATAGCCGTGATCTCCACGGCAACCGACGGCCCAGGGAGAGCGACCAATAGCAAGCAGGCGGGCTTCCGTGGGGGCGGGGCCAACGGGGCGGGGCCCGCAAGTATACTGTGGTCGCGCTTTACTTGCGCGTTCCCAAAGGGCGTTTTCGTGCGTGAAAATCGTGGAGGTTAACATTTTTGTAAAATAAGGTTTTTTCATAAATGTTGACTATTTATTAATAGTCACATATATTAATTCCCAATGTGGTTCATTGTACACTTAAGTCTAATCAATCACAGCACACCGTACGTTGGAGGCAAACAGAAAACAAATGTGGCCGTGGTCCTAGACACTTGGTCCCGGGTTAACACCAAACCGGCTCCCTTTGTTTCTAAATTTTCTATCGCTTTCACTATACTCCATAGCAGGGCAGACACGGAAACAGACCTATCTCCCTGCTGTTCGAGGGGAAAGAAAAGATACTGTATAGCTCTGCTATATTTTGCTGTCTTGATTGGGCACAAGCTTTAGGCTATATTTTAGAAGAAGCCGTGGTCCTCCTCAAAGATAAAGTTACACAGGGAAGCCTGGCGTGCTGCAGTCCATGGGGTCGCAAAGAGTCGGACACAACTGAGCGACTGAACTGAACTGATTACTTAATTGAATGCTTCCCCCGCCCCATCCCATCTGCTTTCTAGTATTTCAAACATGGCAGAAGGAATTTTTTTTTAAGTAGTCAACAGCCAAGTTCTCCATCAAAAGGCCCTAAAGGATCACTTTGCAGTGCCGAGTTAGTGTGAAGTTTGTGCTCAGAATGAAATCCACTCATAGATACTCCTATTTTGAAAGCAACCTAGAAGTGGGTTTTTCTCCTAGTTTTATTGAGGTATAATTGACATATAGCACTGTATAAGTTTAAGGTGTACAACATAATGATTCGAGTTACATGCTTCATGAAATGATTACCACAATAAATTTGTTGAACATCTCTCATCTCATATAGATTAAAAATTAAGGAAATAGAAAAAAATTTTCCCCTGTGATGAGAACTCTTAGCATTTATTCTTTCATATACAACATAAAGCAGTGTTAATTATATTTATCATGTTGTACATTACCTCCCTAGTACTCATTTATCTTATAACTGGAAGTTTGTATCTTCTGACTGACTTCATCCAACTTTCCCCTCCCTCCACCTTGCCTCGGGTAATCACCTGATCTCTTTTTAATGAGTTCGTTTTTGAAGAATCATTGACCACAACATTAGGTTAGTTTCTGTTATACAATATAGTGATTCAGTATTTCTATACATTTCAAAATGATTACCATGATAAGTTTAGTTACTATAACCTAGAATTGGGTTTTAGATGAAGAGAACAGCTGAGATCCTAGCAAAGAAGAGAGGTCAAGACATGCCCATATGGGAAAACTATACAGCGCCCTTACCACAGTCCAACGTGACAATGTCATCAGCCAGAGAAACCGATTAGAATGGTGAACTGGAAAAAGACAGCAGGAAGGTAGGTAAAGGGAAGTCCCTGGTGGTTAAGGGGTTAGGACTCCGTGCTTCTAGTGCACTGGGCATGGGTTGGATCCCTGGGGGGTGGGTGGGGGACTAAGAACTAAGATTCCTGCATGCCGCACAATGTGGCAAAAAAAAAAAAAAAGGTAGGTTATGATAGAAGACAGACATTGCACATCAAGACCATCAGGTGACAAACATGCTTGTAAGTTAATGAGCTTCGAATCTCTCCACTAAGAAGCATACTAAGTTCTTCCAGGTGTAAGATGGTGTACTCATACTTCGAACTAGGACACAATGACCAGCTCTGTAAAGGGAAGCAGGGGTCTTTGGTCCAATTTTTAACTCCTTCACTGATTCACTATCAGAGGGTTAACAACCATCTTCATTCCTCAGTGCTTAATTCTATTTGCAAAATAGGTTATTTTCATTTTTATACTCACTCTCTTTAGTCAGTTCAGTTCAGTCACTCAGTCATGTCCGACTCTTTGTGACCCCATGGACTGCAGCACGCCAGGCCTCCCTGTCCATCACCAACTCCTGGAGTTTACCCAAACTCATGTCCATTGAGTCATTGATGCCATCCAACCATCTCATCTTCTGTCATCCCCTTCTCCTCCTGCCTTCTATCTTTCCCAGCATCAGGGTCTTTTCAAATGAGTCAGCTCTTCGCATCAGGTGGCCAAAATATTGGAGTTTCAGCTTCAACATCAGTCCTTCCAATGAACACCCAGGACTGATCTCCTTTAGGATGGACTGGTTGGATCTCCTTGCTGTCCAAGGGACTCTCAAGAGTCTTTTCCAACACCACAGTTCAAAAGCATCAATTCTTCAGTGCTCAGCTTTCTTTATAGTCCAACTCTCACATCCATACATGACCACTGGAAAAACCATAGCCTTGACTAGACGGACCTTTGTTGGCAAAGTAATATCTCTGCTTTTTAATATGCTGTCTTACTCTCTAGCAGATCTCATCTAATTTGATAGCTTTAAATACTTCTAACCTGAATCTGAGATTCATAGATCCATCTTCCTACTCTACATCTTTACTTGGATGTGTCTCTTGGGCATCTTACACTTAATATATTCAAAACCAAACCCTTGATTTGCACACCCCACCCCTCTGGCTCCACCCTGTTCCAGTAAATGACAACTCAATTATTTAAAAACCCTGACTTGTTCCTCATGAATCATATTCAATTGATCAGCAAATTTTTGTTGGATCTACCTTCAAAATGTATCTAGAACACAGCTGCTTCCCATCACCTCCACAGATACTATCTTGGTTTAAACCAACATAATCTTATATCTGGATTATCACAATAGCCTCTTAACTTTTCCCTTACTTCCATCCTCAACCCCCTATAATCTACTGTCTATACAGAAGCTAGGAAAGTCATATCATGTCACACTTCTGCTTATAACCCTCCACTGCCTTCTCATCTCATTCTAAATAAAATCTAAAGTTCTTCAAATGGAATTCAAAGCTCAACCCACTTTTCTAGATCTCTTTGGTCTCACTTCCTAATGCACACCTTCTTATATATTCAGCTCCAGTCACACGGGACTCCTTCCTATTCCCAGAAATATGCCAACCACTTTATCTAATTAGCATTCACTCCCACCATCATGGTGATTCACTAGTCACCAAGTATGCTTTATTTTTCTAAACAGCACCTATCATTACCCAACATATATTTTTTTTCATTTTGTCCCACTAGAATGCAAACTCTGTAAGAGTGGAAGTGTTGTCTGTTCTGTTTACTGCTTTTCACCAACACTTAGAACAAGTGCTCTTACATGCAACAGCAAAAATTTCCAGGCATGAAATTCAAAGGATTTTTCATAAAAATACAAGGAAGCAATCTTAAAATAACAAGAAATACTTCTAGAATGAAGCTGTATTCCACAGCATCCATCAGGAATTTCAACTTAGGGAATGACAAATGACAATGTTCAAACATACCAGCCTTTCAGATGCATCAGAATCACAAGCACGTGGCAAGGATCACGTGCCCAATTAAGTGAATATCTTCTTACATATTCACCAGCTCATAAACAGAGAGATGAACCAGAGCACACTTCCCCTGGTGAGGAAGAAAGGAATGACATCACTGGAGAACCTGAAGGCATATGGTCAGGCAGGATACACACACACACACCCCTTAGGTTGTGATGCTGAATGCCAAAGAAACCCACCTCATGACTAGGTATCAGGGGAATTCTCTGGGTCTGACAGTCACCTCTAAATCCTCTGGCAATTAGGGTTAAATGGTCTCTGTGTGATCAGTGTGATGTTACACTCCCCAAATGCATAGTTAGGATAACTTTTCTTAAACATTTTTTCGTTTATTCGTGAATGAGGGAAGGAGCTGGGATTTGTTTCAAATCCCAATTCTTAGGTCCAACGCAACAATTATGATTGTCCTCAGTACTGAACTCCCGCGTTGTCATCAGTACCCCTCCCCACACAGTCCCCTCAAACCAGTCACATCCCTCAGATTGAGCCCTGAACCTGCAGTCACTCCAAAGAATCCTCCCGAAAGTGTCAAAGCCCTAAGTAGACCCCTTGCCATCACTGGCCACCAGAGCACCCTCTTCTGTCACTGAAACCTACAAAATTGCCCTCTTGTCACCAACGCCCCAGTCAGACTTGCCTATTGAACAGTCTCCTGTAAGGGCTCTATCCTATCAGCCGGACCCTTGCTCACCTCTTCCCTTTACTAATGTCCACCGAGACCCCACGCCTGCTACCAGCTCTCGAATACCCGCTCCGCAGTCATCAGTATCCCTCACATACCTCCCTGTCGCCCACTCTATCCTCTCCCGGCGCCGAGAGCCCCTCTAAGCCCGGCTCCTGCCCCGCCCCTTGCCACACGGCCCCGCCCCTTGACGCGGAGTCCCGCGAGTGGCGCCGGAAGCCCCGCCCCTCCCGGTTGCTAGGCTCCGGCAGCCGGAAGTCCCGCCTGCCGTGTATCGCAGCCGCCGCCGCCGTCGTTGTTGTTGTGGTTGGTGCGCTGAGCTCCGCGGCTCCGAGAGCCGGCTGCGTCCCTTCTTCGCCGCCGCCATGAAGTGGATGTTCAAGGAGGACCACTCGCTGGGTGAGCGCTCGGCCGCTGGCCCGGCCGTGGGGGCGGGGGCGGCGGGGCCCCCCCTCCCCCACTCGGGCCGCCCCAGGCTGGGCCGGGCGGGGCGGGTGCTTCCCTCGGGGCTCTGGCGGCCGAGGTCCTGGCCCCCAGGGCGGTTGCCCACCCGCCCCGGGCCGCCCTCTGCGGGCCCTGCTGGAGCCGGGGCCCCGAGGACCGGGCCCGTCCGGACGCCCAAGAAGACCGGGGGCGTGCGCGGGTCCCGGAGGGCGGAGGGCCGGGGCTCTGGGAGCCGGCTGGCGGGCAGGCGCGGCCGTCAGCCCCGTGTGTTTCTCCCTCAGAACACAGATGCGTGGAGTCTGCGAAGATCAGAGCGAAATACCCCGACCGGGTTCCGGTGAGTGCGTTCCCCGCCCCCTCGCCTCTCTGTCACCCCTGCCGTCTAGGACCGGTGGTGGGGCCAAGGCTGCTCAACAGTTGACAAGTTTAGACTACAGTCACGGTTGTGGTGGCAGATGGGCCACACTGGGTAAGGGGCCGTCGAGGGCCGCGACTTGAGGGGCTGTAGTGGATGCTGTTCAGGATGCTTCGGTGCTGAACCTCGCGATCTAGGCCAGCGAGCTCTCTGCAGCCTCTGGGCTCCCTAGCCAATTATGTAAGAAATGATGTTCTAGGACAGGGCGACAGGTCACAGCCACTTTAGGGAATGGTGGTGGAGGGAGACGTTCACTTTGGTCTTGAAAGTGGTACTTCAGTCTCAGGACATTCATTTTTAACTTTTCACCTTCCTCTTTACCTGACTTCTGGTTCCCTTTTCTCACCCTGACCCTGTCATCCTTTCCTGACCAAAAAAAAAAAAAATCTGAATCGCCACTGATCAATAATGCTTATCCTGTATTTATCCCTCGATGGGGGAAATAATTTCTGTAACCCTTATTTATTTTTGAGGACATCCAGGCCTGTTATTGTAGCTTATTGCTTATGAACAGTTCCTTTGGGGAGAGGCAGGAGGGATAGATTTGAAACTTAGTTCAGAGAGAAGCAACAGGCCAAGTGAAGAGCTTGGTCCTTGGCTGCCTGGGGTTGCCAGTCATCCCCATTGATCCGTCCCTTCTCATATCCTGTGTTCCTTGGGATCTTAACTCCCCTGTAGTGTGAAGGCAGATCCATTCTGGGGCTGTGGAGTAAGAGGTTGTAGAGGAACCTTTTACCAGATATTCTCGAGTCTGCCCAGAGTACTGAAAAGCTTTGTAGTGAGGGCTGTGTTTCTCTTATGCATGCTGAGATCAGGGATGAGAACTGTATTAATAATTGACCACAGAAAAGCACTTACTGTTTCCTTGTAACACATTTATAGCAATTCTTAACCTCCAGAGTGTGTGGTTTATTAAGCCAGGGGAATATTTGCTCATGTTATGCCGTTTCCCACCCACCTCCTTGCCCACACACTGTTAATCAGCACTCCAGCAATGCAAGGCCAGAGCGTCACGTTAGCAATCCAGTCATGACCTTACTTTGCTTTTGCAGGTGATTGTGGAAAAGGTCTCAGGCTCTCAGATTGTTGACATTGACAAACGGAAGTATCTGGTTCCATCCGACATCACTGTGGCTCAGTTCATGTGGATCATCAGGAAAAGGATCCAGCTTCCTTCTGAAAAGGCGATCTTCCTGTTTGTGGATAAGACAGTCCCTCAGTCCAGGTGAGGGATGTTTACTGGTATTGGACATCTGCTTGGTTGCTTACAGAACTCAGAACTTTGGAAGTCTGAAAACTTTTAGAGATCCTGATTAGACATCTGAATTTTGTGCTCCCTGTCATCAGGAGCTCAAGGAAAACAAGAAAGGGCTGCAATAGATGTCTCTGCACTTTGGGTTAAGAGCAAGGCCTGGACTTTAAAAAAAAAAAAAAAAAAAAAGATGAAATTCAGCCTCAGATACCCAAGAATCCTTTTAAATAGTTCGGGACTTAATTAGGCTTAAGCCATCAGTAGAACTGAAGCCTGAAATGAGGTTTTTCTCCAAATGACCCATGAAATAAGTCCTGTCGTTCTTCCCCAGGAGCCTGTGGGCCCTGCTGAAGCTCAGCTTCAGCTAAGCACCTTGCCTGCTCGCTCACTCTCCAGGCTCAGTCCTGAGAGTCTGCTGCCTGAGCCTCAAGTATCCAGAGACGGTGCTTTACAGACTTAACCTCCCTTTACTCTGTCAGAGTAGCTGTCCTCTTGTTCTTGCTGTGATGCTGCCGGGAAGTAGTCTTTGGGATATTTGGGGCCTGAATTGAGGCAGGGGCATTACAGTACGCTTTGAGGTAGGCGACAGCCTAGCTTTAGTCTCCTGCGGGGAGAGGAGAATTTTCTGGCTCAATCTGTATCCCTGGTCAGTTCTTTTCTGTTACTGATTTGAGTAACAGAGCCAGATGCTGGCCCCCTTCCTCCTGAGTTTCATTTTGTTATCCCCCCAAAAGTAGTACTTCTGATGCTAAGGCTTTAAGAAGCCCTGGGAACTAGCCCAGTGTAGCCAAAATATGCTGCTTTTGAAAATCCGTGAAAGCTCCAGGAGAGGCCTAAGCCAAATTCTAGTCCCATATCCTATGAATAGAATAACTTTGGCTGTTTTTAAGGCCTGGTTTTCTCTTTCCCAGTCTCTGCCACTTCTGCTTCCTGATGTTTGGCAGAGGATGGGGGAGAATGGAAGGTCTGCCTTCCGTTAGGCCAGGGCTCTACCTGAGGAGAAAGGCCAGGCCCTGCCTAATGGGCACCATTGGTCTGCTTGCAGCTCGAGCTTAGGAAGCTTTGGTGTTGCCAGGGGTCATCTTGTCACCTTGCGGGGCTCTCAGCCTTCCTTCCAAGCCTCCGGGCACTGTGGTGCTGGGTGTATTCTTCTCCAGGGGAGGCTAGGGAAGCCCTGCGCATCTGCGGTCACTTTCCGCTTCCCTTAAGGTGGTGGGGAGGTGGAGGTAAATAAATCTTCATGCCACCTGCAGCTTGCGCGGCTCCTTGACGGCCCTGTGTGTTCTCCTTCTCAGAGTTGGCTTCTTGGTGGGAACAAGTTTGTGAGTAGGACCTGTAGCCTTGAGTTTTGTTTTCCTTGATCCTGATCTTCCGATACTTTTTGAAGAAATGAAGCAGGCTTCTGGAGACATTGAAAGTGAAAAGTGAAAGTGAAGTTGCTCAGTTGTGTCCGACTCTTTGCGACCCCATAGACTGTAGCCTACCAGGCTTCTCCCTCCATGGGATTCTCCAGGCAAGAGTACTGGAGTGGGTTGCCATTTCCTTCTCCAGGGGATCTTCCCAACCCAGGGATCAAACCCAGGTCTCCTGAATTCCAGGCAGACGCTTTAACCTCTGAGCCACCAGGGAAGTATTAAGATTTTGTTAATGTAGCAATTACAATGGCTGCAGATTTTAACTAATGCCCTCTCTCCCAGTAGAACTGGAAATGAAAAGTGATTCTCAGGGCAGCAGAGGCTGCTTAAGTTTTATTTGCCTTTGCAACCTGGTAAGAATCCTCCCTAAACCAGGTTACAGCGGTGACCCAAGGCACACTAACCAGCCCCTCCACCCAGATCCTTCAGTGCCTTTGGCTCCAGTTAATGACTTCCTGGCCCACATTTAAGGCAGCAGTTCTTTGTTTGGGGGTTTTAGTCTTCAAAACAAGTTTGCATATAAACAAAAGAGGCATGTGACATCCTCGGGCTTTATGCAACTGCTGATCACCTGATTCCTGCACAGATTGGCAGTCTCCTCCTAAAGCTACACTTTGACTCAGCTTCACCACTTCCTCTCCAAGGCAGTAGGAGCCTCTTCCTTAGCACTTTCCAGCCTCCTTAGGGAAGCGTGGAGCCTCCTTTAACCATTAGCCAGTGTTTGCAGCCTTTGGAGAGTGGCTGGGGAAATCAGAGTTGAGAAAGGATGAGCCCTCCCCCATCCCATAACAAGTATATCTACACAAGGATTGCTTATGTCTGAGGCTGAGCAAAAGTAACTTCATTATTCCTGCCTTAGAGTGGGCTTTGGGAGTGTTCCAGGACACAGGCGACCATCCTGTAAAATAGTGTGATTATTGTTTGAGTAGTCAGTGTTAATATTGACTCTAGAAATAGAGACAGAAGCAAGTCCCTAAGAGTTGTACATTTAAAATCCTTTCTGAGTTCTTTTTTTTTTTTTTTTTAGAAAGGGGAGATCTCAACTGCCTTTTCCCATTTAGCATTGGAAAGTTGAATTCTCTGCCTAGGTGCCTGCATCTAGAATCAGGCTGGAAACGAAAGGAAAACTGTGTCTTGGTGTAGACAGGACTTGAGAAGGAATATCACTTTGTATAAGTTTTCCAGTCAAGGCTTTAGTGGGGAACCCAGACCTGGCAGTGGTGCCTACCAGAGTACAGATAAGAGTCTTATTAATCCCTTGTTTTAAATAGAAACTGAAGTATATTATTAAATTAAATATATCCAATACTTGGGCCACCTCATGCCGAAGAGTTGACTCATTGGAAAAGACTCTGATGCTGAGAGGGATTGGGGGCAGGAGGAGAAGGGGATGACAGAGGATGAGATGACTGGATGGCATCACGGACTTGATGCACATGAGTTTGAGTGAACTCCGGGAGTTGGTGACGGACAGGGAGGCCTGGCGCGCTGCGATCATGAGGTTGCGAAGAGTCAGACACGACTGAGCGACTGAACTGAACTGAACTGAAGATGTTGTAATTTGGGAATGTTACGTTGGGAAATCTGTGCTGTTTAGAATTATGGTATTTAATTGTTCCTGGCTCTTTTTTTGTTAGTTCTTGTGTTCCTGGCTCTTAAAAAGGTACTGCGTAAAAGAAGTTATGATGTCTTAACAGTTCATTTAAACTTTATTTAGAAATATGCTTCAATTCAACACTTTTGAGCACTTCTGGGTAAATACTTCTTCAAAGCAGGGTTTATTTTAGTAGTGGAATAGAGTATTTATATCAGAGAAAAGCCTGATAAAAAGAATAAGCAGTGGTTAATTTTTTGTATTTTAGAATTTTAGGGAGCCTCTAGGGCCATATTAATTTTACCTTTGAGGTCCATGTCTTTCCAGGGTCCACAGCAGTAGCCACTGTCCTCTCCCTTCACCCCGCCACCCTGCTTCCCCTGCTGGAAAAGAGACAGATCCAGGTCCAGTGGAAGCACGTGGGCTTCAAAGCAGATGGATGGCCAGGTGGCCCATCGGTCCAGCCAATTTATGAGTCAGGCTGGATCCCACAGCCTCCATAAGCTGACCTTGGCTGGGGCCAAGGAAAGCTGGTGCAGGGACGGGGCGTCCACGATTCTAGGTCAGCTGCCCCTGATGCCTAAGCTGTCGAGCAGCTTAAAACCAGTTTGTCCTCGGCAGCATGGCTCTTCCTAGATGTGGGTCCTTCTGAAAAGCTCATTTATTACTGGTTAGTTTGTCTAGACCTGTTTGATCTTGAATGGAAGGGGTGGGGGACAAGGTTTTAGGGAGCAGTTTAGGGTCATGCCACTCAGGATCCCACCACCCCTTGGCTTGCCTCAAATCTGCTGTTGGCTTTTCCCGTTTCTTCTGTCAGACTGAGAGCTTGAAGGTGGTGTCCTCCTTAGATGACTGTAACACACGGAGCCGCAGCACTGCGCGTTAGTGCCGGGCTGGGGGCCGTCCTCGGGCGTCTTCTGTAGCCGTAACTTGGGCAGGAATCCTTGGCGTTGCGGTGCTGCCCGTGGGTTGTCAGCCTGACCGACACGTTCGAGCAGCCTGCCTGCGCCGCCCTGGCGCTCCAGCGGCGGCCCGCCTGTGCTGAGTGCCCTGGGCCTCCGAATCCTGAGGGGCCCCGCTTCTCAGAGGCGTGGGGCTTGTCGGAAAGGAGCAGCCAGCCTTCTGCTGTGCCTGAAGAAGAGAGGCACGATTTACATCCCTGTGCTTCCGCTTGGCTATCCTTTTAATGGGACTTTTTTTAAATTACTTTTAAACTACATTTGTAGCCCAGCTCTTTTTTGGCTCCAGACCGAGTTATTCTGATTCTGTGTGTGGCCTGATCGCACAAGTGCTGTTTTCAAATCATACTGTACAGATGCTTTCTCAGCACTAGGAAGCCTTGGAACCAGGTGTCCAGTCATGGGCGTGGACTGGAGCGTTTAGATCCCAGCCGTGAGCAGTCAGTTTTCAAGTTCCTGCCCAAGGGATACCTGAGTATAAGGACATAGTGCTCTTGCCAACTGAGTAGACTCCGCGTGATGCTGCGTGGCAGAGAAACGGAGAACAGCGAGCAGGCTCTTAGAGTCACTAGGCAAAGCCATCTAGTTAGGAAAACACATGATCTGAAGGAGGGGCCCTAAGACCTGCTTGGCGTGTGGTACAGAAGCTGCAGCAGTGGCTTCCCTGGGAACTTGTTTGAAATGTAGAACCTCAGGCTTGACCTTGACCTTCAGAATCTAAATGGCATTTTAACAAGACATCCAGGTGATTCCGTATGCATGTATGTATGGAGGAGCGCTGTTCTAAGGGCGATCTTTGCAGAAGGTACAAGAACGCCGACACTCGGTTGTTAGATCCCGTTGTATATTCACGTGAAGGCAGCACAACTTGGTGGCAAGGATGTCTCCTAGCTTTGTGACCTGGGGAGAATTATTTAACCTCTGTGCTTCACTTTTATGGTCTGTGAACTATGGGTTATGATTGTACCTGCCTCCTAAGACTGTTCTGAGGGTAAAGAGTTATGTATGAAATACACTTAGAACAAGTGCTTGGCACATTAAGTGTTTGCTATTATAGTTAGAATTTTTATGATTGGCCTCTGTAGCTGCTAGGGTACTGGTAAACAGATTTATAAACCCAAGTTTTACCAAAAGACAATGGAATCTAAAGACAGAAAGCCACATGATTATAGAGCTCCCTCCCCCAACCCCGTCAGTCTCAGAGCTTGCCTTAGCAGTGGGTCCATGGTCATTGTTCACTGCAGACAGCATTCAGAGTCAGGGATTTATAAAGCTCCTCAGGTATTTCTAACTCAGCAGCAGGATTTCGAGTCACTGCCCTTGAGCTTGTAACTTGCTAGAAGAGCAGAACTTAGGCTGGCAGATGGAACCAAACTTGCCATAGACAACCAGGGGTTGCTGCCTTTGAATTGCACAGTGTCTGTTGCCCCAGGCCCTGTGGTAACGGTACTGGGGAAACTGTAGTTCAGGTCTTATCGAGAGCCCCCTGGACACGTGTACCAGGTGGTGCGGAGTGGTGGCGAGAGCAGTAGCTCTTTTCCCCTTTGCCTCATTTTGAGGATTCTCAGGGAAAAGCTGGGTTCCTTAGGGTGCCAGTGGGCTTCCCTGGTGGCTCAAACGGTAAAGCGTCTGCCTGCAGTGCGGGAGACCTGGGTTCAATCCCTGGGTTGGGAAGATCCCCTGGAGAAGGAAATGGCACCCCACTCCAGTACTCTTGCCTGGAAAATTCCATGGACTGAGGAGCCTGGTGGGCTACAGTCCATGGGGTCGCAAAGAGTCGGACACGACTGAGCAACTTCACTTTCACTTCACTTTTAGGGTGCCAGTCACCGGAGCTAAAAGTCTTGGTGAGAGATGTGGCTACTCATTCCAGCCTTTTGCTAGTTGCTGGCTCCTCACTCCACTTCCTGGCTTGTCCCTCTTCTTCCTAGTAAGGTGCTCTTATAGATAGGCATCTCCCCCTCTGGCAAAAGGATTGTTTCTGAACTTGGCTGTACAAGGAATCATCTTGGGCATCTTAAAACTTATTGATCCTGGATCCTACCTCCAGAGACTCTGCTTTGATTGGTCTGGGGGAGGGCTTGGGCATGTTTTTCAAGCTCCTCATTGTTTCTGCAGCTGAGGTGGAGGCCTGACACTGGAAACAGGCTGCCCCTGGGTCCTCACGTGTTCCAGGGCAGTGCGGTCCATAAAGTGGCACACAAGCCACCTGTGTGATTCTACGTATTCTAGCAGCCACGTTAAACAAGAATAGTATATCTTACCTATCTGATATACCCAAAATGTCATCACTTCACATGTAATCGAAATTGAGATAATTTTACATCTTTTTTCTATACTTTGACACTTTGAAGTCTTGTGTATATTTTACACTTACAGCACATCACAGTTCAGATGAACCGCTTTTCAAGCGCTGAACACAGGTGCACAGTGGCTACTGCATTGGACAGCAGAAACATAGGACGTGTCTATCACAGCAGAAATTTCTCGTGGACAGTGCTGCTTCAGGGAGTCCTCAGAGCCTGGCAGAGCACAGTTCTTATGCCCGGGACAGGCTATTTTGTATTCATACTCATCTGCTCCTACATTGTTACTAATTCTCACCTGCCCACACAGCCAGCCCTCTAGAGAGGCAGGAAGAAACTTCCCCTTGATACAGAAATGTGGTCTCTGCCTGTTTACGTGGAGGTCTCACAGCAGCCAGGAGCAAAGCAGGGCCGTGGGGCAGCCTGTCTTTACCAGCTTGAGGCCCGGACCCCTCTCTGTGTACCTGCTGGCCCTGGTTTTACTGAGTCCTGCGTGGAGGCATCTATTGTGGCCTTTCTGGGCTTAGTGACCTCTGATGTCTCGAGCTGGCTCCCAGACTGCTGGTTGACACCCCATCTCCCCCGACACGTAGTCAGGCCCCTGTTTAGCCCATGTCTGGACCTCCTGCTCGTCTCCAGTAGTGCAGTCAGGTGGCCAGAGCTCAAGTGTTCCTAGTCTCAACTCTGGAGCCAGTGCAGCTCGGCTTCACGGCAGAGCACGCTCAGGTCTCCTCTGCTGCAGTCTGTTGCACTGCTAAGGGAAGCCAGCTGTCCTCCCCCGCGTGCCTAGCTGGAGCAGTGTCTGTTCACGGAGGCTTCTTAGGCAGGACTTCCTTGGCTCCCGATACAATCTGAGAGCTGCTTGCACTACGTGCGAGGAGAGTAGCTTCCCTTTGATGATGCCGATGCAGGTCTTGGGCACAGGTTTCTGGCGGGGGAGGTTCCATAGGAATCATGTCAGGTTCTAGCTATAAATCTTCAGAGGCCAGCTGGAAGGAGGCTCTCTTCCCCATCTTTGTCCTCCACTCCCACAGATGGGCTCTTGGGCTCTTGTTTCGGTTTTCTCCCCTGCCCCTGGCGTTCAGGAAGCATTGTGAAAGCACTCCTTGGGAGCTGGGGCTGGCTTCTGAAGGATTTCCTCAGAGTGAGGGTGCATCAGATGGTCTTGCCTTGAGATAGGAGGCTGATTCTAGTCTAATCCCCGATTCCCCAAGGCTTAATTACTTTTATCAACCTCCCACCAGAGGTGTTACAGAGAGTAGCTAGTTTAAGTAGTGGGCTCCTTATCCTCAAACCATTTTTCTCCCAACAGCTGGACTCAGTCATCAACCCCAGTTCTCAGTGTTCTTTCTTTGTTTCTCTCCTTCAAGCCTAACTATGGGACAGCTTTACGAGAAGGAAAAAGATGAAGATGGATTCTTGTACGTGGCCTACAGTGGCGAGAACACTTTCGGCTTCTGAGGGCCGGCGCTGGGCTGGTGCAGCGCTCCCGCTGTGGATCTTGTAAATAGCCGGCCATTTTCAGTTACTCTACCAGAACCTCTTCACATAGACCTCTCAGTGCATTTGTAACTGGATTTACTTCTTAATATATTGGAAGGTTTTGTTTCCTTAGACTAGTAAATTATCCTGCAGAGTTTTATTTTGAGTTTTTCTTTTGTGCACTGTCCTCATGGCTGTACCCTCCAGAGAACCTGTTCCTCTGGGAATCTTATTTAATGAAGATATTTCCATATTGAAGTGAGGGAGGTGGGAATTAAAGTGAAAGGGGAGATGATGCATTTATTCTGGATTATGTTTGAAGTGTTAGATGGTGAAGTGTTAAAAGCATCCAAATTAAATCCATAGCAATCAGAACACTTGCTTTACTAGATTTTGCCAACTGCCAGTCATGGTGGACTGAGCTAATCTGTTCCTCTTTCTGAAACTATTAAGGTAAATAATTAACAATAAAACTTCCTCTTATAAAGGCACTGCAGTGTGACCTTGTCCTTTATTCACCTTGTTTTAGATGGGTGAGAGAAGGAGCTCCTACGTCCGCCAGGCCAGGAGGAGGGTTTGTGGGGCCCACGGCAGAACAGCTGAGCACAGGAAGCCTCTGTCAGGAGGGACTTGTTTTAAGTGGTCAATATAATCTCTAAAAAGGTATATGTCAAGAAGTCCTTTCTCCCACTGCTGTTTTCTGACTACCCTAACCCTCCACCTTTTGGGGAACTTCTTTTACTGGCACATTCTTTTCAGAATTTGTTTTTGGAAGTCCAGTTATATGTGAATATATGTTCAAAAAATTTTTTTCTTACACAAAAGAGAACACATTATATATACTTAGAACACATTATATATACTTTTTTTCAGTGAACAGTATATCGTGGTGATCTTTCCATACCCGTTCATAGAAAGCCTTTTCATTTATTTTAGTATTGCATTGTGTAGGTTTATCATTATTACTGAAACCGAGCAGATCCTGTGGCTCCTGGGCATGGAAACCTTTCCATGTGACCCGTTCTTGTAGGGAAATAGACTGCAGCCTCCATGACCTTCCCTGAGCTCCAAGGGCAGATTCAGACACTTGTTCATCAAGGAAGGGGTGATGCCGTCACCAGCTCAGTGGACATGAGGTTGAGCAAACCCCGGGAGAGTGGAGGACAGAGGAGCCTGCGTGCTGTAGGCCATGGGGTTTCAAAGAGTAGGACACGACTTAGGGACTGAACAGCAACAAATCAGGGAAGGGAGCGGATGCAGAGCCTGGGAAGAGCAGCCTAGAAACAGCAGTGAAGCCCGTGGGCGAAGCTCTGGTTCCAGGTCAAGGCATACACAGAATACCTTTGAGCTCTTTACAGAACTCAGACTCCCAACAAATGGAAAAGTGAAAGTGAAAGTCGCTCAGTTGTGTCCGACTCTGCAACCCCGTGGACTATACAGTCCATGGAATTCTCTGGGCCAGAATACTGGAGTGGGTAGCCTTTCCCTTCTGCAGGGGATCTTCCCAACCCAGGGATCGAACCCAGGTCTCCCACATTGCAGGTGGATTCTTTACCAGCTGAGCCACAAGGGAAGCCCCAACAAATGGAAGGTGTTCGCATTCTTCATTCCAGACAAGACCCTGGAGGCCAGACTAAAGGAGTGCGGGCCTGCAGACACTGACCTATATGGTCATCCCAACAGATGAAGGAACAGCACCTGAAACAACTCAAAACCTATTTAACTTCTAAGTAAATTAAGAGTTCTTTAATTTGATAAAGGGGATTCATAAAAATGTGTAGCAAATATGTACATTTCAGTAAATAAAGCTGTGGTGAATGAGGCAGTGTGGTACTGACATTGGGATAGACAAATATTTTAATGGAACAAAACCCAGGAATTGATCTGTGTATAAAACATGTGGCATAACAAGTTATCAGGGAAATAATGAACAGTTAACAAGTGGGACCGCAACAGTTGGTTACTTAATATGGTAAAATTTCAGAGGCATTCCTATTAAAGACAGTAACTGAAAAAGGAAATCTGAAGGGTGAACTCTATGGTATATGAATTATATCTCAATGACGCTATTAAGAAGTCTGCTATCAGTGCTTTTCTGAACTTTGTTCTGGCATAAAACTAAGATAATGAGAGGAAAAGTAAAGGAGAGGCAAAAGAATCAGAAAGGAACACTGTAATATACAGACTGTGATAATCTACACAGAAAAATCTTAAGATAATCTATACAAATTAGAAGAAGAAAGTTCTCCATGGCTGGTGGATACCAGATCAGTCACAAATGTTGATGTTTCTACACACCAGTTATGACCAATTAGGGAATATTACAGGAAAAAAATTCATTTTCAATAGAAGTAAAATGAGTATGTGCATAGGAATAAACTTAATATGATATGTAAGACCTTTATGGAAAAAATGATTATTACTGAGGGACGTAAAAAAGAGATAACCCTAATACACGATATTCAAGGATGAGAACATCCAGGACTATAAAAATGCATATTGCCCCCAGATTAACCTGTGAGTTTAATACAGTTTCAATAAAAATTGAAATTTTTACTGAAGTCAGGGGTGTGTCTGTGTAATCTGACAGTTGCTGGCAAAAGTCCATTAATTGGAGAGCAGAAGCCAAGAATAACAAGGAAATGTTAAGAAAAACAAGCCAGGGAGATCTGTGTTAGCAGTAATTAAGTAATTAAGACTGTGCCTTGTGGCAAAGAAACAGACACACAAACCAGGGAACACAGTGGAAATCCAGAGTGAGACCCATGGTTAACATAGCATGATGGCGTGAAAAATCGAAGGAGGATGAACCTGTTATTTTATAATTGGTTTTTTAGTATATATATATGAATATAGATTAAATAACGCATCAAATAAATTTCAAGATGAATTAAACATCTAAATGTGGAAAAGCAAAACTTTAAAAAAAATCTAGGAAGGACAATTTGGAACAGCTACTGTCTTTTAAGAGCTGGGAAAGAGTGGTGGCTCCGTGGTAAAGACTCCGCCAGGGTTTGAACCTGGCTTGGGGCAGATCCTGCGGACATGCCGAGGAGCAGCTCAGCCTGCGCTCTGGAGCCCGGGAGTCCATGCGCTGCAGCTGCCGAAGCCCACGGGCCCCGGGGCCTGTGCTCCACACCAAGAGAAACCACTGCAAGGAGGAGCTGGAGCACTGCAGCGGAGGGTAGCCCCTGCTCGCTGCAATGAGAGAAGAGGCCGTGCAGCCACAAAGACCCAGCACAGCGCAACCAGGGCACCAATCCCCAAGGCAGCCCAAGCATCTGCTTCAAGGAGAATTCAGGAGGCAGTGTACATGTGTTTATTCTCAAAAGCCTCACTCTTCATTAGACTGAATGGTAGAATGCTTTAAAAAAGCACAACTGGGGATTTAAAGTTCCCCTTTTCATCTTTATTTCCTCAGGGAGAAAAAAAAATCCTGGTGGTTGACATCGCGAAGACAAGGCCCCAAAAGTTAGGTAGGAGGATCTATATATATATATAGATCTCTGTGCTCAACAGCCCTGCTTCCTCGCCTCCTTAGCTGCTAGAGACAAGCTGCTGCTTCCAGATGTGGGAAGGGGCGGTGCATGTGGGAAGAGCCTGGTGCACAGCAAGGGGCTCCAAACCATTTGCCCAGCAGGCTTCTATGGATGATCTCTCAGGTTTGTTGGAAGCAGCTCTGGAAATGCGGATCAGTAAACTGCAAAAAAGAGTCCCTTATGAGCAGCAGCCGGAGACCAAGGCTGGCCTTGCACATGTGGCAAGCAGCCCTCCTCAAGCCTGTGCTGAACAGTGTCTCAGCTCATGGCCACAACCCCACTGCCGGGGGTGTCACCCCACCCTCAGTCAAAGGTGAGGATACTGACACTCTTGAAAGTCACCCCACCCACGATCAGACGCTCAGAGCCTCCTGGAGCCACAACTCAGACTCAAATCTGTAGCCAAAATCCATCTTTGTTCTGCTAGACCAGAGGTTACAAACCGAACGCCTGTGTCTCTATGTGGCCCCTAAACATACCTCTAGAAATACAACTTTCTTGCTTCCCCTCAAAAATTTCTAAAGATCTGGCAACAGTTGGCCAGAACAACAACAACAAAATGGCTCCTCTTTGGACAAGTAGCTTTCCAGTTCACTCCATCTACTTTTTAAAGGTTTTCAATTCCTGGATATATTTGGGCTTACAACCTTTGCACCATAATTTATGTGCCATCCTTTATTTTAGAACAATTTCCCCAAAGTACATGTAATCAAAACAGTAACTCTCATTGGCCCTCATCTTTGATGAGAGAGGCAGAGAACTGGGAGGCACAATCTGCCTGTGTCAGCACAGGTGACTGAACCCTGGAGTTGGTGGAGACTCGGGCTCCCTCAACCCAAAGCCTAGTTCTTTGCTGCCAGCTGTTTTCCTCAGCCCGGAACTGCCAGCTGTTATCCTCAGCCCGGCAGTCACTGAGGTGCTGGGCTGGGAGGACAGTCACAATACCACTGGGGAAAGGACAAAGTATAGCATGAAAATACCAACTGAAATGGCACTCAGTTCAGTTCAGTTCATTTCAGTCGCTCAGTCGTGTCCGACTCTGTGACCCCATGAATTGCAGCACGCCAGGCCTCCCTGTCCATCACCAACTCCCGGAGTTCACTCAAACTCACGTCCATCGAGTTGGTGATGCCATCCAGCCATCTCATCCTCTGTCGTCCCCTTCTCCTCCTGCCCCCAATTCCTCCCAGCATCAGGGTCTTTTCCAATGAGTCAACTCTTCGCATGAGGTGGCCAAAGTACTGGAGTTTCAGCTTCAGTATCAGTCCTTCCAGTGAATACCCAGGACTGATCTTTAGGATGGACTGGTTGGATCTCCTTGTAGTCCAAGGGACTCTCAAGAGTCTTCTCCAACACCACACTTCAAAAGCATCAATTCTTCAGTGCTCAGCTTTCTTCACAGTCCAACTCTCACATCCATACATGACCACAGGAAAAACCATAGCCTTGACTAGATGAACCTTTGTTGGCAAAGTAATATCTCTGCTTTTTAATATGTTATCTAGGTTGGTCATAACTTTCCTTCCAAGGAGCAAGTGTCTTTTAATTTCATGGCTGCAGTCACCATCTGCAGTGATTTTGGAGCCCAGAAAAATAAAGCCTGACACTGGAGGTCAAAATAGTCCACAAGGGGCAGTGATAAAAAAAGGAAGTCGGTGAAATCTTACAGGGGAGGGGCAGGGAACACACATTGAGAAGAACTCTTTGCTTTCTCTCAATTAACTGAATCAAATTCAATGAAAACAAGGCAAACTGGGTTGAGTGTGCCTCTATTGCTGGGCAAAGCTTGGGTTGCCCACTGTTTAATTTCTCGGTGATTTCCTGAGAGGATGCACATAAAGGCCTGTTGTTGAACTGCAGAAAGATGCTGGGAACGGGCCCTGTGATCCTGCTCTGTTGTCAGGTTGGTCTCACCACCCAGGGGCCCGCAGTGCCTCTCCCCATGGAGACACTGCCGGGTTTCAATGCGCTTTTCATTCCCTTGGCTGCCTGAGCAAACAGCCATCACTGTTTCCATTGTGAGCTCTTCTCATGGAGCCAAGCCCAAGTTCAGGGAACATGTGTTTGAGACCAACACTTGGCAGCCTGGGTCCTCACTTGGAGCGACTTTCTGCCTTTGCCTTTTTCCTATTGAGACAGTTCCTGAATTTGGAGACTGAAGAGCAGTGCTGAACACAGTTCTAGAAGCTAATTCCTCATCCTGCTAGCTCACTGGGACGAGGGACAAAAAATCTACATGAAAATCCAGAGCCGGGGTTTGTTGTTGTTCAGTGGCCGAGTCGTGTCCGATTCTCTGTGACCCCACGGACTGCAGCACCCTAGACCTGCCTGTCCCTCACCATCTCCCGGAGTTTGCCCAAGTTCACTGAATTGGAGATGCCATCTAATCCCCTCATCCTCTGTCACCCTCTTCTCCTTCTGCCTTCAATCTTTCCCAGCATCAGGGTCTTTTTTGCATCAGGTGGCCAAAGTACTGGGGTTTCAGCTTCAGCATCAGTCCTTCCAGTGTATATTCAGGATTGATTTCCTTTAGGATGGACTGGTTTGATCTCCTTGCAGTCCAAGGGACTCTCAAGAGTCTTCTCCAACAGCACAGTTCGAAAGCATCAATTCTTTGGTGCTCTGCCTTCTTTATGGTCCAATAGTCACGTCCGTACATGACTACTGGAAGAACCATAGCCCTGACTATATGGATTTTTGTCAGAAAAATGATGTCTTTGCTTTTTAATACATTGTTACTACATTGTATTACAGTTATTACAGTGCCTGGGTTACTGAGACAAAAATTATTTCCATTCCTCTCTTGTTACCAACATGACTGAGGCCATACATGTCTCACAGTGTCAATGAGTTAATCTCACAGTGTCAATGAGTTAAGTTTCTTGGAGAATATTTCTCTTTGCATTATCTACCCAATTAAGAATTTTTATGAGAAATCTCATCTCAATGTTGAAAAAACTGAACATCTTAACCTTGGGGCCTCATTTTCTAGATCAGGTGACAGGTTAAAATTCAGAGATTAAATGCTTTCTCTGCATCCACATAGGAAGTAGTGACAGAATTGGTACTAGGATATAATTATTAACACTTAAATATCTAAACCAAAGTTTATTCTACTATGCCAAGTCATGGATAACAACTAGGTTTTTTTTTTTTTTTTAAACATTTTTATATTGAGATATGATCCCATATAATAAAATGCACAGATCTTAAGTGTACAGCTTAATACATTTTGACAAATGTTTACATCCATGTAATCAACTCTCCAGTTGAAACATGGAACGTACCCATCATTCTAGAAGTTGCTTTGGGTCTTTTTCTACTCAACTCCCTTCTCCCATCTTCCCCCCACGCAGCAATGACCCCTGCTGTGACTTCCATCCCCTTTGATTAGTTTTCGGGCCCTGGTTTCAAGAAATAAACGAATGCATGTGAATTTGCCTGCAGCCCCGAAGAGTCTCTCTACAGAATTTTCCTCCCCATCTTGGACCACAAGTACTGCTTAAGATTTGTTTTGGATCCATTTGGACATTCTTCCAGAAAGTCAGTCATAGCCCCAGTAAAAACATATTTAGGTTTAAATGGATTCATGTTTAGAAGAAGTGGAGGCTAACTATTAAATATGATTATTCAAGATGTGGCATAAAAAGAGCTCTTCCTGCTGGAAAATCAAGTTTTGTTCTCCAAAATACGTGCCTCCTTGGCTCTGTGCGTATTCTACCATTCCTTCAGAGTAGCTGCCTTTGTTCCAGTGGAAAGAATTGCCTGAGCCCTTGAAAGCGAGCACATGCGCATTAGCTCTCTGCTTAAGCTGTTTCCCAGTTTCCAGAACCTGCTGCTTCAGGGGACTCCTCCTGACAGCTCCCTTGACTGCCCCAGATATCATCACAGGAGGGCGTGGCCGTTAAAAACCTAACATTGTCCTAAGCTATCTGACTCTCCAGCAAGGGACCTGGGTCTTGCAAACTGGTAAAGCTTGCTCAGAACGTTGCCTGAAAGCCCCAAAGTGCTGCCCGGGTCCAGGTGGAGGGAGCCTTCCACCAGCCACGGAGGCAACTGACTGGCGGGCCCTGCCTCTCCCCAGCAGGGAGCCACAGCCAGCGCGGTCATTTTCTCCACATCGGCCGGCTCCCCAGACAGTGAGCTAATGCTTGGCACGGAAACACTCCAGAAAACAAGGCATTTAACCGCACACTTTGAGGCAGAAATGACTACATGGAATATACACACAAAATTATTTAAATCAAGCCAACTTTTTAAAACTCTAAAGAAAAAGAGAATAAAAGTTATGCACACATAGTCGTAACATTAGCACCCACTCGTGAACACAGAACAAAGAGAAAACCATGCTGAAAATGTAATCTACCCTGAAAGAGCCAGATTTCAGAAGACATTTTGTGAGCAAAGAGAGAATTCTGTGGAATTAGCTACCTAAAGCATGCTAAGTTCCTCTTCCCTACATAATGTCACTTCTGAGTATATTGTGGTGTTTCTACAGTTTAAAACAACTTTAAATTTTTTCTTTTTTTATCATTTTTGAAAATTTACTTAGGGACTTCCCTGGTGGTCCAGCGGTGAAGATTCTGTACTGCCAGCGCAGGGGGAGCAGGTTTGACCTCTGGTCGGAGACCTAAGACCTCGTATGCCATGTAGCACAGCCAACAATTTAAAAAATAATAATAAAATAAAATTTACTTAAAAAAAAGTTATATTAACATGGTTTAAAATTTTAAAAATAATCGAACATAAAATGTATTCAAAGAAAAGTCTCCTTCCTGCTCGCAGGCCCCAGCCACCATCCTTCCTTCCCCTCAGGCCTGTGTTAGTGGCTTCCCATGTGTCCATTCAGAGAGAGTTTAGCAAAACACAGATATATACCCTTCATCCTTTTCTACAGAAGTGGAATGTTATAATGCTGTCCTACGTTTTGCTTTTTCATTTGCACTTGTATTTAGAAACAGAACTTTGAAGACAGATTTCAATACAGAAAACTTTTGTGTTCATTTACACTTCGACACAGTGAATCCCCACCTCTAAGAAATCTACCCAAAAGATACACTGGCAAAAATACAAAATATTCTATTCACAGGGTATTTCAAAAGGAAAGAATTTGAAATGTTTATCACCAACTAAAAAAGTTATGACCAACCTAGACAGCATATTAAAAAGCAGAGACATTACTTTGCCAACAAAGGTCCGTCTAGTCAAGGCTATGGTTTTTCCAGTGGTCATGTGTGGATGTGAGAGTTGGACTATAAAGAAAGCTGAGCAGTGAAGAATTGATGCTTTTGAACTGTGGTGTTGGAGAAGACTCTTGAGAGTCCCTTGGATAGCAAGGAGATCCAACCAGTCCATCCTAAAGGAGATCAGTCCTGAATATTCATTGGAAGGACTGATGCTGAAGCTGAAACTCCAATACTTTGGCCACCTGATGCGAAGAACTCACTCATCTGAAAAGACCCTGATGCTGGAAAAGATTGAAGGCAGGAGAAGGGGACGACAGAGAATGAGATGGTTGGATGGCATCACCAACTCAACAGACATGAGTTTGAGTAAACTCTGGGAGTTTGTGATGGACAGGGAGGCTTGGTGTCCATGGGGTTGCGAAGAGTCGGACACGACTTAGTGACCGAATTGAACTGATCACCAACTAAAAAAATGGTGACTGCTGGGGGAAGAAACAGAAGTCAGGGGACAAAGATGGAAGACCTTTCTGAATGTACCTTTTTAAAAAAAAAAAATTGTTTGAAATTTTACGTAACTTTTTTTGGTAAAAAGTCCCCCTGAAAATTGAAAGGGAAATGAAACAAAATTAACCGTGTATAGATATGGAGCAGTAACTAGAGAGAAACTGTTTCCAGTGACTTTGACATACTCGCAATCTGGGAGTTCCCTGGTGGTCCAGTGGTTAGGATTTGGGGCTTTCACTGCTGTGGCCCAGGTTCAGTCCCTGGTTGCGGAACTGAGATCTCACAAGCCTCTGGGGGCCTCCAAAATAGAAACAGAAAAACACCTATAATCCCTAGTTCAGGTTCCTCAACCTCAGCAATACTGACATTTTGGGGAGAATATAGTTCTTTGTTGTGGGGGGTTGTCCTGTGTATCATAGAGTGTCAGTACCCAAGGCTCAGGTGAGCCTTCCTGATTGGCAGTCATACTTCACACATATGGTCAGACATCACTGCCCCCCAGCATTGTGCTGTGTGAATCCCCCAGGAGAGTGTTCTGAAGTACAGGAGGAGGGGGCAGGCCATGCCAGGAGGAGCCACACGTGGGAGCACCAGGGTGGGTCACGAGGCACTGGGGGTGAGGAGGAAATGTGGGCAAGAGCCATCAGTGTGAAGGGACCGTCAGGGGCCGGGCTGGGAAAGCGGGCTCGGGACTGGCTAGCTCCAGGACGGGCAGGCTCTCCAGGGTGAGCAAGGCAAAGATGTCATGCCAGAGACACCAGGAGCGTCGGCACAGCGAGGACAACCAGAAGCTTGAGCAGACCCTCTTCCCCTCGCGCCTTTCTCTTTGCTGACTTGCACTGTAATAAATGGTAACTCTGAGGACAGTAGCTTTTCTGAGTTCTGTGAGTCTGTCTACTGTCTCAATCTGAGGGTGGTCTTGGGGACCTCAAGTCACAGCTGCTAAAACCATTCTGTGAAAGGGTGAGGGTGAGGGGTTGGATCAGGCTGGTACCACTGAACTCTCTGATTAGTTACTGAAAGTGGGACAGCCTGATGTCATGTTCCCATAGGTTAATATAATGTAACAGAAGTATGCAGAATCTCCTGGAAAGAACTGAACTTGGCTGTAATCAAGCCTCTTCATGTAACCACAGATTTATAGGAAATATGAGGGGGAGAGGAACCGGTTATCAACACTGGAGGAAATAAGCAGCCAAATCCTGGATGGGAGAGAGTCTACCAGACAAATGACCCATCTGTCAAGGACATAAAAAGGAGTGAACTGCTAGAGATTTAGTGACACAAAAGATACATCAACCCAATGCACTGTGCGGATGTTGTTTGAATTCTAATTTGAACAAATCAGTAGTCAAAACACATTTTTGAGACAATAAGGGAAACTAAACACAGCCTGCATAGTAGATATTAAAGAATGATTGTTAATTTTATTGGGTGGAATAGGATGGCTAGAATTCAGTTTAAAATGTTCTAAGAAAAACAGAATTGGAGGGGAGGGGGGAAAAGATCAGACAACAACAGCATAAAGCTGATGGATGTTTGGTCTGGGTGACTGGTACATGGAGGTGATTGTGCTTTTTCTATTTTTGAGTCTATTTAAAAATTTCTGTAAGAAGTTTCTTTTTAAAAGGTAGTTAAAAATTGGAAGTGGTTATCAGTAAAAACACATGATCTAAATGTATGAAGTTTGAGAACCTGCCAATATTGCAGAGATGTGATTTTAAGGCACAGGTGAGATTCTAATCTTGGGTTTTTAAGAGATTAAAGCAAAACATAGGGAGTGAGCTGTCTAAGCTCTCCTTTTGTCTCTTGACAAAACAGGCAGAGTTCAAAGTGAAGACGCCTCTGGTCTCTAGCTTTCAGGGTTTCCTAGTCTCTGTTCTCAAGTCTAAATTGATGGGTGTTTTTTTCACATTGTGTACACATGTGACAAACACCATAAATTTTAGGAAAGAAAAGACACTAATTCCTTACATTCTCAAATAAATCTTTGTCTTTGAAAACAGAATCTCATGAGAGTGATGCATAACCTTCTGTGGATAAGAGCTTCTGCCAGTTGAGGTGTCTTATATCATAGGATTTGGGGTCAGGTCAGGCAAAGGGTTGATTAAAGCAGCATGTGGGAAGTGTGGCCTTCGGTAGTGAGGTTTTTGTCTTTGCTCCCACCTAAAAGGATTCCTCATAGAAAAAGGTTCAAAGATAACTCAATATGAGAAAGTTATGGGGGAATTACCTGGCAGTCCAGTAGCTAGGACTTGACAATTTCACTGCCATGGCTCAGGTTCAATCCCTGATTGGGGAAGTAGGATCCCACAAGCCGCACCACTGCCCTCCCCTCCCTGCCCCATCCCCACCAAAAGCTACAATGATAAAAAGGCAAAAAAAAAAAAAAGAAACTCTATGTATTATTTCTGCAATAAAAAAATATTAAGAACATATGTTCACATGCAAACCTGTACATGAATGTTTATAGCAGCAATATTCACAACAGCCAAAAAGTGGAAATAACGTAAAAGTCCATCAGCTGATGATTAGATAACAAAATGTGGTATATCCATAGAACTGAATGTAATTTTTATCCAATAAGCAGGAACAAAGTACTGAATGATGTTACCAATTCACATTACAACATTATGAGTCTTAGAACATCATGTTAAATGAAAGAAGCCAGTCACAAAAGACCACATATTGTATGATTTCATTTATATAAAATGTTCAGAATAGGCAAATCCACAGAGACACAACATAGATTGTGCTCGCCCTGGGGTTAGTGGTGGTGTTGAGGGGATATGAAGAGCGGCTGCTAATGGGTTCTGTACTGGGTCAGATAGCACCCACCACCCCCAATTTAGAACAAAAATGTTCTAAAATCGATTGTGGTGATTTTGCACATCTTTGTGGATATACTGAAAACCACTAAACTGTACATTTTAAATGGATGAATTTTTTGGTATGTGAATTACAGCTCAATAAAGCTGTTATTAAAAATATTTAAAGCTATAAAGAAATACTGAAGAACGAACAAGGTCCTTGAGTAATCCCAACACAGAGAACTTCCACTTTCAGTCAGTATATTAGAGTGTGAAGAGGTTGAGAGTTAAATACTGCTGCTGCTGCTAAGTCGCTTCTGTCGTGTCCAACTCTGTGCGACCCCATAGATGGCAGCCCACCAGGCTCCCCCATCCCTGGGATTCTCCAGGCAAGAACACTGGAGTGGGTTGCCATTTCCTTCTCTAATGCATGAAAGTGAAAAGTGAAAGTGAAGTCGCTCAGTCATGTCCGACTCTTAGCGACATCATGGACTTCAACCCACCAGGCTCCTCCGTCCATGGGATTTTCCAGGCAATAGTACTGGAGTGGGTTGCCATTGCCTTCTCCGAGTTAAATACTAGATGTTAGGAAAAAACAGGCCTGGTTTCTAGGTGTGCTACTGAGTTGCTATAGGGACTTTTGTTTGGCCTTTTAGACAGAACTCTTTCCAATGAAAGTCACAGAAAACGGAGTCAAAGGGGCTTACTCAAAATAACAAGAGCAATTTATCTCACATCGTTGAAGTCCAGAATGGGCACTAGTTTCAGGCACCCAGACAAGGTCATGAAAGCCTTCATCCTCTGGGCTGTTTCCTTCAACACCTTGTTCTCCAGCTGGCTGTCTCTGGGAAGTGGGCAAAAGCAGCCCCAGGCAGTCCCGGGTTACCTGGTGCTCACAGCTCCCAATACGAGAAGAGAGGGAATCTTTCCTGATCGCTCTGGTATTAGTTCCAGGACTGTTCAGGGTTGGCTCACACTGCTGGAGTCAATGAGGAAAGTTCACTTCACCCGAGTCTCAGGGATAAAGCAGAAAAGAGTGGTTCTTCAAAGGAAGCAAGGCTGGGTATACAAAATATATGTCCATTATGACAGGTGAGGCTCTAAAGTTTGCAGAGATTCAAACATCATGTCAGCCCAATACTTGCTGAATCAACGAGGAACACACAAAATGGAGCTACTGCAGAGTACTTCTACAGCATCACATTCCAAATTCTTGTTCTTAGAGAAGCAATAAAATACAGGACGCACACCAAGGTCATTAGCAAGATGCTGTTTTAGCAGAGAGCTACTTCAATCAAGTACTATTATTGTTCAGTTGCCAAGTAGTGTCCGACTCTTTGCAATCCCATGGACTGCAGCACCCCAGGCCTCCCTGTCCCTCACCATCGCTCAGAATTTGCCCAAGTTCATGTCCACTGAACTGGTGATGCCATCCAACCACCTCATCCTGTCGCCCTCTTCCCCTTCTACCTTCAATCTTTCCCAGCATCAGGGTCTTTTCTAATGAGTCCGTTCTTTGCATCAGGTGGCCAAAATATTGGAGCTTCGGCCTCAGCATCAGTCCTTCCAATGACTATTCAGGATTTACAATGGACTGGTTTGATCTCTTTGCTGTCCAAGGGCTCTCAAGAGTCTTCTCCAGCATCACAGTTTGAAAGCATAGTTCAATCAAGTATAGTTTGTTTCATGTCCAAAATTCCATCCATCTGACATAGAAGAGATCTACCGCTCTGGTAGACGGCAGTCTTTCTTCCTGATCAGCCACAAGAAAATCTAAGGCCTGTTCAGCATGTAGGAAGACAGTAGTCCAGGATGAATGAATGGAACACAGCTGTTGCTCATTTAAACTGGTGATAGTCTGGGGGGTTTCTGATCCAGGATCCAAACGCCTGCTTCCGGAGCGCACTCCAGGCCTGCTGGTACGTGGACGCAGCCTCCTTGTACTCTTGGTACGTCGCTAGCTTCTGCGCCCTAATGCACACACACCACCAAGCACACACGTTCTCAATGGACAGCTCACCACCGCGGCCAGAGAGATACCTCCGCAACTGGCCAGACAGATTTATTAGGAGAGTCTTAGGAACAGAAGGATTCTGTTATGCTGTCCTAGAGTGACTCTTAGCTCCTTTGTAGGAAATTCACTAGAAAACAACATGGGATTAAAATAGGTAAAAATAAACAGTCTGTTTTTTTTTCTTTTCTTTTTTTGGTCCTGGTGGAATCAGATAAAAAAGAGTAACTGTTATCTACTACTTGGTTTAAAGTTTTCTACATGGCTATAATCTTCACTGGTAGGATCCAGCCGTTAGACACTTCTCAACTGCATTTTCCCAAAGTACTTTTCATCTTAGTCATATTCTCCTGTGTAATGAAAGCCAACACCCCTTCCCAAATCCTTCAGTGTCTCTGACTGCTGAAGAATGGCTAATGTGCTGAGTAATGTAACACTTAACACTCAGATAGAAAGATTTTTTTGAGACAAAGATTCTTTCCTTTGATCAAATTTGAGTCAGGCTTCTCAAAGTCCTCTTCCTGACCCAGCCCCGACCTTGAACTACGTCCTTGTCATCTCACAGCTGAAGAAACTGAGACTCGCAGCTCACTGAGTCAGGTTTTACCCTGCTTCTACTCTTTTGTTCTTTGCAAAGATCTTAGGAGACCCCTGTTGTTTCTTCACTCGCTACAGCGCAGAGCCGAGTTGCTAATTGTAGCAGACACTGATTCTAGTTCTTTGATCAATTTCCCATAGCTTTTTGGTGGTTAATGGATGGGAGCTACACGCATGACAAAGTTAAACTTTACCTGAGCCCTCAGTTCCTAAAACAAGCGATGGTTAAGAAACCTCCCTCCTGTATTCCTGTGTGTGGGAAATGGCAGACTGGAAAGAATCACCTTTCTTCATGACTTAAGACTCATGGGTGCCCCCCTGGTTTACCTGTGACAAGGCCAGACACAACCCTCCAAACACCTGTTTTTTGTCTCTTACTGATTAGCTGAACTGTTTGTACCCACTGACAAAATCTCATCAAAATGCCTGATAATTTGACCAAATATTAATTACCAGTTATGCTTCTCTCCTTCCTGCAGACCCCAAAACTTAGAGCCACTCTTTCTGAGCCGGCATAGGCAGGTGTACCAACCCTTTCTTTTAAAAGCCCCTCCTGAGGACTGACACTTCCTGTTCAATGGTCCTGTCACACTACCTGCTCACCTCACTCCCACATTTCCAGCTCTAACTTTGCTTAGACAAAACTTCTCCTTTGCGCCTGCTCTTCGAGAGGCTTACAGACCTTAAGATTGCGATGCTCTTGCTACTGCATTAGTCCTTCTCCACCTGCTGAAACAGGCCCTGTCTCTTACTGCAACAAAGCCTTCAAATGACGTCTCTCCTTACCTAAGTCCAGATTTGTTTTTAAGGCATAGAATGTATAGCAACCCACCCAGTTCCAATCTGACTGATTTTTCCAGACAAGAAACAAGCAAACTGACCATGGATGGCTGGAGGGCATCGACACCGACTGCAGGATACACGATGCCGCAAACAGGCAGCAGCCTCTTCATACGAGTGTCCAGCTACTCCCTGGCTTCCCCACTGTTGTATAAAGAAGGATTTGGCTGGTCTTTGTTGCCACTTCCTAGGAGGGAACCTATAAACTTTCCGAACTTCCTTGGTGATAGGAGTGTCTTTGTTATTCATGGTGGACCCTTTGGATCTCAACTTTTTACTTAACGAGGTGACTCATGGTGGGCCCTAGATAGTTTCAGGATGGGCTGGCTGTGGCTGAGAGATCAGCCATGAGATTACAAAGCTGGGGCCCTGAGTCATCTGCTATCTGACATCCTGGGGTGGGGAGAGGAGAAGGTGGAGATTGAGTTCAGTCACATCGTGTGGCCAGTGATTCCATAACTCATGCTGGATGAGGAAGCCCCAGTAAACACTGGGCACTGAAACGTGGGGCAGGTTCCTGGTCGGTGACAGACAGTGATGTGCTGGGCAGGTGATGCCTCCTGGGGACACAGAAGTAGCAGGCCGGATACCTTTGCAGACCTTGCCCTGTGCATCCTGTCTTTTATCTGGCCCTTATTTGTATCTTTTACAATAAAAGGCATTCAAAGTATGGTGCTTTCCTGAGTTCTGTGAGTTTTTCTAGTGAATTATTGAACCTGAGTGGGTAGTTGGAACCTGAGTGGCTTTGGGGCCCCCTAGATTGTGGCTGGTGTTACCAAGTGAGGTCAGTTTGTGGGCACTGTGCCCTTACCCAGTGAGATTTGGCCTGACTTTGTTAGCGTCTGAACTCCCCCCACCCACCTGCTCATCAAGTGGTTTTATAGTCTCTACATTCCTGTTTGGAAACTAATTTAAGTCCTCGAGCTTTAGTTCACAACCACTGATTGAACAAAAGAAAAAGAGAATGATATTCCCAACAGCATACACTGACACCTCAGCGCTCACATTCTCACAGTGCTCTCCACCTGGAGTTGGACTAAAGGAGGGCCTGAGATGGGCCGGGCCCAATTCCACCCACAGGCTCTGTGACTCTGTCCCACCAACTATGTCCCCATCACATCTCAGATCACACACATGTCTGCAGCTATAGGGACTGAAGAGCATGTGGTCAGTACTAAGTACTCATTGGCCTACTGAAACATCACTCCTGCCAAAACTTCCAGCCATTCATAAATATGAAAAATGTAGGTCAAAGGCATCACCTGAGTGAGTCTGGCCACTTGTCCTCTGAAATACTGCTTAGCAGCTTCTGGAATGATCTAAAGAGCTCTACTTTGCTGATTCGGGATCTGTTTGAAAAAAGATCAAGTGGATTTATTAAGTGTTTAATATGCACCAGGCCACCATCAAAGATATTGGGCTTCACATGGTATCTTTCTAGGTCTGAATGTCCTGAGCCCCCATTTTCACCAATGCTTGGCAAGAAAAATCCAGATCTGAGAGTCTGATTAGGTTGAGACACAAAAATGATTCTCATTTCATAAACGTTATCAGCAGTGAAATCATCAAGGTGACAGGCTGAAATGGGCTAAACGCAGAGGGAATTACTAAATTCTGCCCCCAAGGATACCCATCAGCTGTTATTTGGCTACCACCTTTCAAGGGAGCTGGCCCTTGGGTAACACTGCTTACAAGACATTGAAAGGTTTGTTTCAGAGACTTGAGTGTTGCTCCCTATATGAACTGTGGTTATAAAGTCCATTCAGCCCAGGCACCTGAGGAAGAATCTCTAGATTCCTCCTATGGGGATTACAGTCCTTGGGAGGTAAGTCCTTTGCTTCTGAATCAAGCTTCTTGATGGTCATAGTTTGAAGTAGTGAAGGAAGTCAGTGTGAATTCCTTACCAGTTACTTGGGTCTTCCTGGTTTGTCTCTTTCATAACAGCTGGGGCCTAGAGTGTACGTGCCTCCTTCCTTTCCCTAATATACACAATTCATGGGCTGACTTAGAAGCTGGGAAGCGTTGTGTGTGCCAACAAGGTACAGTCTTATTTTACGTACCATACCCGTCTCCTCCTTGAAAATCGTACCATCAGCTGAGACACAGAGGCCATCGCTGGCATATACTAAACAGGGAACTGTAGTCTGCTGAAAAGCTCCCTTACCTGGCTGGGACCTAGCCTACTGGAGACATCACTGCTTAAAGGGGAACCTGAGTGGCTGCCGGCATTCAGGAACACAAGGCTGCTTTCTTTGTTTGTTTGCTTTTTGGTTTTGGCTGTGCTGTGCTGCAGAGCTTGTGGGATCTCAGTCCCCAGACCAAGGATTGAACCCGGCCCACAGCAGTGCAGTGAAGTCAAAGTTGCTCAGTTGTGTCTGACTCTTTGCTATACAGTCCATGGAATTCTCCAGGCCAGAATACTGGAGTGGGTAGCCTTTCCCTCCTCCAGGGGATCTTCCCAACCCAGGGACGGAATCCAGGTCTCCCACATTGCAGGCGGATTCTTTACCAGCTGAGCCACAAGGAAGCCAGAGTCCTAATCACTGGACCTCCAGGGAAGTAGCCTGCTTTAACATGAAAAAAAAAAACAAAAAAAAACACACCACAACCAAAAAACTAATGGATCTCATTAACAGACCAAAGGAGAAAAGTACTATAAGGAAAATATGTACAGAAAATGCATTTGTTATAATTCAACATCCACTGAGTGATTTAAAACCTTTTAGCAGCAGCAGCAAACTAGGACTAGGAAAGATAGTATTTAAATTCATAAAGGGTATCTATAAAAATCCTACAGTTGATACATGTTCTCAAAATCAAGAATGATAGAGGGATACTTGCTATCAATGCTTTTATCCAACGTTATACAGAAGGTCTGGCTAGTAAGACAAGAAATAAAAGGAATAAAGATTGAAAAGCAAAAACTGAAGGCATTATTCAGAGATGATTGTGACATTGTCACCTCTGGTTAGCACAGTAAGTGAGAAAAAAAATAAAAGGAGTGGCAACTTGGAAAGGAAATACTATTTGCAAAAGATAGTCTACATTAAAAAATTTTTAAAGAATTCATACATATATTAGTAGAATAGTAAGAGTTAGCAATGTTGCTGGACACATTTATTGTAAGAGAGAAATAAACAAAATAGAAGTTGATTGCAGTAGCAATGACGAGAAAATGAAATAAAGGAAATGAAAATGACTTAAACAGCGTCAGTGGTAGCAATCTCTGAATGGTGATTCTTGCCTCCTGGCATTCGAGCCCTTATGCAATGCCACCCCACGTAGAACAGGGCTGACACCAGTAACCATTAGAAGACTGGGTTGGAGTGTGACTTCTGAGGCTACTCATAAAAGTCTCTGTGGCTTCTGCCCTGCTCTCTTGGGATGCATCCTCTCGGCAGGGGGGAACCAGCCATCACACTGTAAAGATGAATATCTGTAGCATCACGGGGAGACCCAGGTTGAGAGGAACTGAGGCCTCTTGCCAACAGCCAGCCAGCTCTGACCTGGCAGTCACATGAGAGAGCTACTGGAAACTGGATCCTTCAGCCCCGGTCAAGCTTTCGGTGACTGCAATGCTGGCTGACATAATAGAGCGCAACCTCATGAGCCCCTGAGTCAGAATTATCCAGCTAAGCTCCTCCCAAATTCCTGAACTACAGAGACTGTAAAATAATGTTAATTGTTGTTTTCAGCCGCTGAGGTGTTCTCCCCCGCCCCGCCGTGGGGTGAGGGTGTGATTTGTTATACAGCAACAGAAAACGCACACAACACCAAGAGATAAATCTAATGAAAGGTGTGAGAGTCATAAAACTCTACTGAAATAGATACAAGAAGACCTAAATAAGTGAACTTTCAAAACTATTTTAAATTTGGGGCACAACTGCCAATTTGGCACCAGCATTATATAGCGAGATAAACACCATATTCCTGGTTTGAAGACTTAACAATGAAAGATGTCAAATCTTTAGATTTAAAGTCTAAGGAAAGCCGAGACACTCTTGAAAGACAAAGCAAGGAGACTTTTCCCCTAACAGATATCATCTTATTATAAAGCTATGGTAATTAAGAGTATGGTTTTGGTGTAGGGAAAAACAGACCAACGGAACAGAACAGAATGCCCAGAAAGAGACATACATACATATACATATAAAATATTCTAAGTTTGCTATGTATTCACTTAAAACATAGATTTCAATAAAATTACTATAGTTTCTTTTTCTATAAAGAAAATAAAATGAGTTTCTCTGACAGGGAGCTTGTATTGGATGAGAGCCTTTTATACATAACCATGTATTGGGTCATTGCGAGTGTACCAGAAAGAGGTCAGATAAGTGAAATTCCTGTAGCTCAAAGTGCTCATATTTTTTCTACTCAATAAACTGGGCTGGTAGAGCTAATAAGCAGCTGGAGCTAAAGCTGCCACTAAGTAGGAACTGTCAGATTGAAATACCAATCCCCTGAAACTGAACTAAAATCACAGAATTAAAATACAGGGCAAGTGTTTATATGATTGCATTAGAACTGAAAATTATTACTCAAGAACAAAATAATCCGTTCAATATTAGTGAAAATATATCCAAAGGGTGGTCACCAAAGGCAACTGTAATGTTAAATCTTTTATTCATCCAGTAGTTTAAGTGTGAATAATATTGATTAATTCATACTGACTGATTAGACAATTAAGAAATTACTTTTAGCCAAGCCTCACAGCTTCACATAATATTTTGCCTAGTTGATTCACTGGCATACCAACTAGCTAGATCAACCTAACACTTAAAAGACTTGTAAGAAACAATTAAACATGGATGCTTCGAACACGGATTTCAGGTGGTAATGCTATTCTCCTGTAACAGAACCAGGGCACTTTAGAGAGAAATGGTTCTATATACTGGAGCAGCGAAGTGATGGTCCTGGAAAAACCTCACACAGGACAAAGAAATGAGGCTGTCTGGCAGCTCCCTGTGCTTTCTAGGCCTAAACAAAAGACAGAGAATGAAGTTTCTATAGCTAACAGAAACATATTAAGAGCAAAGCCTGAAGTTCATGACCCTCAAAAAGGGGAAGATTCAGAAATTTTTTTCAGATAATTAGTACCATATCATGGTTGGTTTTACCCAGTTAAAAACAAACATTATTTACGCTTTGTTGCATGTGTGCTTTCAGGTAGGTTAGTTGATATGCTCACTGTTACCTAGAATCAAAGATTTCATTTCTAGATTTAAGAGTCTGAAACCATTTTTGGTGACATGACCACACATTTTGAGGAAGTTTAGAGAGTAATCCCAGGGGCGGGAAAGTCTGGTGGGCTGCCGTCTCTGGGGTCGCACAGAGTCAGACACAACTGAAGCGACTCAGCAGCAGCAGCAGCAGAGTCTTACAGAGCCCACATTTCCACTGCCCACATCACGCAGAATCAGCAAAAGAGGAGTACAAAAGATAAGCTAATATCTTGCCCCACATGCTCATGTTCCCCTTTGAAATACTGATATGAGAGCCCATGAGATTTTTGCTAAAGCCCAGTGGCTGCTGATGTACAACTATGAAAGAACATCTGGCTACAGAATTACAGAACATTAATGAAATATGTCAAGGAATTTCATCCACAAGAACAAGGAGCCTCAGAAATCAACCATGCCATGCTCTGTAGTCTGGAGAAGGGATCCACTCAAGGTTCACTGAAGAAATGCATCACTTAAGCCTCACAGGAAGGAGTCAGCTGGATTCTGTTCACCACCAACACTGTGGTGAAACGTCAAGGCCTCTAGCGTCACCGTGAGAAGCCGTCAGTGATACACAGCTTAGCAGCTTTTTGAGAACAGATCTGCAAATGTTTTCAACATTCTTCCCTCTGGGGCACCGAATGGTACTTTCTCTTATGAGTGCTTTTGTTATATCTATAAAGATAAATTGGGAATCTCTCCTTTGCTGGAAAAGATCTCCCTCCAGAGAAATAAGACCTTTCTCAAGACTTGTTCAACAACAGAACAGAGTGACTACACTAATAACTTCTCTGTCAAAGAGACTCACCCAACAATAACCATTAATGTCATAAAACCATCTTGGTGACTGCTAGATGCTATGTTCCAATAAACCCTAGTTCCTTTTAGCAGTGAGGATTACTTTCTTAGATAATAACGTCTCCCTGGTGAGTTGGTTAATATTGCTGATTGGTGCATCAAAGAGCTAGGAAAGCTATACATACACACATAATTTTTTTTAAAGATCACACATTCACATTCAACCTAGGCCTATCTTTCTTCTAATGCACTTGGACACACTTTGTTTGTTCACTCTCTTATCCTTCTCTTTTTTAATCCAATGAGCCATGTCATGATCTCTCAGGATGCTGTGGCAGCTCATGTGGGATGGAAAGAGGATATGCCTCTTCAGAGCAAAGAGAATTTAAAAGGATTTGCCACTTTGGGGCAAACAGTAAAATTAAGCTTCTGGAAAATGAGGGTCCTTTATCTGATTCCTGTTATTATCTCCTTGTTTGCAATAAACACAAAAACATAAATACTACCTTTTCAAGTGTTTGTTGGCCATCAGAGATAGCCAACAAACACATGAAAAAATTGCTCAACATCATTAATTACTAGAGAGATGCAAATCAAAATTACAATGAGGTGCCACCTCACACCAATCAGAATCAGATCAGATCAGTCGCTCAGTCGTGTCCGACTCTTTGCGACCCCATGAATCGCAGCACGCCAGGCCTCCCTGTCCATCACCAACTCCCGGAGTTCACTCAGACTCACGTCCATCGAGTCAGTGAAGCCATCCAGCCATCTCATCCTCTGTCGTCCCCTTCTCCTCCTGCCCCCAATCCATCCCAGCATCAGAGTCTTTTCCAATGAGTCAACTCTAAGCATGAGGTGGCCAAAGTACTGGAGTTTCAGCTTTAGCATCATTCCTTCCAAAGAAATCCCAGGGCTGATCTCCTTCAGAATGGACTGCTTGGATCTCCTTGCAGTCCAAGGGACTCTTAAGAGTCTTCTCCAACACCACAGTTCAAAAGCATCAATTCTTCGGCGCTCAGCCTTCTTCACAGTCCAACTCTCACATCCATACATGACCACAGGAAAAACCATAGCCTTGACTAGACGAACCTTTGTTGGCAAAGTAATGTCTCTGCTTTTGAATATGCTATCTAGGTTGGTCGTAACTTTCCTCCCAAGGAGTAAGCGTCTTTTAATTTCATGGCTGGAGTCACCATCTGTAGTGATTTTGGAGCCCAGAAAAATAAAGTCTGACACTGTTTCCCCATCTATTTCCCATGAAGTGGTGGGACTGGATGCCATGATCTTCGTTTTCTGAATGTTGAGCCTTAAGCCAACTTTTTCACTCTCCACTTTCACTTTCATCCAGAGGCTTTTGAGTTCCTCTTCACTTTGTGCCATAAGGGTGGTGTCATCTGCATATCTGAGGTTATTGATATTTCTCCCGGCAATCTTGATTCCAGTTGTGTTTCTTCCAGTCCAGCGTTTCTCATGATGTACTCTGCATATAAGTAAATAAATAGGGTGACAATATACAGCCTTGATGAACTCCTTTTCCTATTTGGAACCAGTCTGTTCTTCCATGTCTAGTTCTAACTGTTGCTTCCTGACCTGCATACAAATTTCTCAAGAGGCAGATCAGGTGGTCTGGTATTCCCATCTCTTTCAGGATTTTCCACAGTTTCTTGTGATCCACACAGTCAAAGGCTTTGGCATAGTCAATAAAGCAGAAACAGATGTTTTTCTGGAACTCTCTTGCTTTTTCTATGATCCAGCAGGTGTTGGCAATTTGATCTCTGGTTCCTCTGCCTTTTCTAAAACCAGCTTGAACATCAGGAAGTTCACGGTTCACATATTGCTGAAGCCTGGCTTGGAGAACTTTGAGCATTACTTTACTAGCATGTGAGTTGAGTGCAATTGCGCGGTAGTTTGAGCATTCTTTCATCATCAAAAAATCTACAAGCAATAAATGCTGGAGAGGATGTGGAAAAAAGGGCACCCTCCTATACTGTTGGTGGGATGTAAATTGATATAGTCACTATGGAGAACAGTTTAGAGGTTTCTCAAAAAACTGAAAGCAGGACTACCATATGATCTAGCAATCCTACTCCTGGGCATATAGCCAGAGAAAACCGTAATTCAAAAAGACATCCCCCCCCCCCCCCCAAACACACAATGTTCACTGCAGCACTGTTTACAACAGCCAGGACATGGAAGCACTCTAAATGTTCATCGACAGAGGAATGGATAAAGATGTGGTACGTATATATAATGGAGTATTACTCAGCCATAGAAAGGAATGAAATGGTGCTGCCTGCAGAGACATGGGTAGACTAAGAAACTGTCATACAGAGTGAAGTCAGTCAGAAAGAGAAAAACAAGTATTGGATAATACTGCTTATATACGGAATCTAGAAGAATGAGGGATGAGTACAGATGAGTTTATCTGCAAACCAGAAATAAAGACACAGATATAGAGAAAACAAACTTATGGATACCAAGACAGGGAAGGGAGGCGTGGAATCAATTGGGAGATTGGGATTGACGTATATACACTACTATGTATAAAAATGGAGAGGGAAATGGCAACCCACTCCAGCATTCTTGCCTGGGAAATCCCAAGGACAGAGGAGCCTAGTGGGCTACAGTCCACGGGGTCACAAAAGAGTCGGACATGACTTAGCAGCTAAACAACAACAAATGTATAAAGTGATGAGAACGTGCTGTCCAGTGCGGGGACCTCTCCTCAATGCTCTGTGACGACCTAAATGGGAAGGAAGTCTAAAAAAGAGGGAACACTTGCATATCTATAACTGATTCACTTTGCTGTACAGCAGAAATGAACGCAACATTGTAAAACAACTGTACTCCAATAAAAATTAATTTAAAAAAGGTATAAAAAATATTACCTTTGAGTATTGCACTAGAATTTTAAATGCTTCTAACATCCTGGAAGTCTTGAGTTCGTATTCCAGATTGTTCTAAAACATGGAGGTCCCAGGAGGGCACTCGGGAATGAAAAGTGAGGAAACCCTCTCTCCCCTGCAGTGGTCAGTCTTTAGAATTAAAGCAACTGATTCTTTCAAACGTAACATGCAGCTTCATTTGATGACTGAAGGGGGGCATCTATCTTCACAAGATGTCTACTGAAAGCCCTGCACCATGTTAGAGGCACTCTCTCTCAATTTTCACATTCCTGGGTGATAGATACTCGGAGTTACCCTTGTTTTATTGTTGGGGAAACTGGGGCTCAGAGAGGTAAAGTAATTTGCTCAATTACTGGGGGGAAAGGAGCCTGGAATTAAACATCAGTCTCTTGAACTGCAGAGCTTCTGCTCTTTCCACCATGAACTTCCTTCTGTATCAAGTCTGCCTTCTAAATGGAGAGACATCCACAATATGACAGAAGCCTCAGATTGCCTTCTCCAGTATTCCTTGTCTTACAGATACGACCATACTGAGGCCCTTACTCTGAGGCCTCAGTCTTATGAGGCCATATCTGTCTTACAGATATGAACACACCGAGGTTCATACAGATATGAACACACTGAGACATTTCTACACACTGAGACATCACTTTGCCAACAAAGGTCCATCTAGTCAAAGCTACGGTTTTTCCCGGAGTCATGTATGGATGTCAGAGTTGAACGATAAAGAAAGCTGAGCGCTGAAGAATTGATGCTTTTGAACTATGGTGCTGGAGAAGGCTCTGGATAGCTCCTTGGACTGCAAGGAGATCCAACCAGTCCATCCTAAAGGAGATGAGTCCTGAATATTCATTGGAAGAACTGATACTGAAGCTGAAACTCCAATACTTTGGCCACCTGATGAGAAGAACTGACTCACTGAAAAAGACCCTGACGCTAAGAAAGACTGAACACAGGAGAAGGGGATGACAGAGGATGAGATGGTTGGATGGCATCACTGACTTGATGGACACGAGTTTGAGCAAGCTCCGGGAATTGGTGAAGGACAGAAAAGCCTGGTGTGCTGGAGTCCATGGGGTCACAAAGGGTCGGACAAGACTGAACTGAACTGAACTGAGGCCCAGAGGGCTAACAGACTTGTTCAAAGACACCTGGGTAACTGGAGACAGAGCCAGGGTGAGAAAAGGGGCACTCCCAATCACACAGAAAACAGTGACATATTGGGACAAGCTGGAAAACAGCACTTTAGGAATCTGGAGAAAAGATGGTAATTTTGAGCAAGAAAGCAGTGGTAAGGTAAGTTTTTAAGGTAAAAGATTGTGTGGGTTCACTGTGAAGAGCATTTGCTGCTGCTGCTGCTGCTGCTAAGTCGCAAGAGTCGTGTTCGACTCTGTGCAACCCCATAGACGGAAGCCCACCAGGCTCCGCTGTCCATGAGATTCTCCAGGCAAGAACACTGGAGTGGGTTGCCATTTCCTTCCCCAATGCATGAAAGTGAAAAGGGAAAGTAAAGTCGCACAGTTGTGTCCGACTCTTTGCGACCCCATGGACTGCAGCCTACCAGGCTCCTCCGTCCGTGGGATTTCCCAGGCAAGAGTAAGAGCACTTAGACCTCAGCAAAGCAACAGACTGAAGCCCCAGGCAGGAGGGTGGGGCCAGCATGGGTTGCGGCTAGTCTGTCACTGCCTGCAAAGGCAGGACTCGGCAGGAAGTGTGCTCCCTGGCTCTCCTGACCTGCTCTGCTCACACATCCTGGTCTGTGGTTAAGGGCTGATCCCCTGAGAGATGCAGACCTTGGCCTGAAGCTGGGAGGTCCTTGAGAAAAACTGCAAAGAAATCTCTATCCCTAAAAACAAAACAACAACAACAAAAATTCTGTAAATACTACTCGATTCAATAGCTTGAATATAAGAGACAGGCCAGATCTCCTGATAGGAGTCTCCTTGTTAGTGTTTGTGAGAAAAAAACTTTTTTTTTTTAAGTCTGAAAGGATGTAAGTTGTTATTACTGTTTCCGTTGAGGGAGACAAATAAGCACGTCAAAAAGAAAAGAAACAAATCCACCTGTGAACTTTCATTACAATACAACTCTTTATAAGGGGGCATAAAAAAGACATGGAAGAGCCACTTAAAGGGAAAAGAACTACTTTTAAACTGTGGGAGTCTGACAACAGTCACTCAGCAGCAGCTCAGTCCAGACAGACGGAAAGACCCTGATGGAGAGGCTACTAGCCCACAGCCCCGTCCACCCTTGGGTTACTGCAGACCCTCCGTGGTTCACTGGGAGTGAAAAGCAGAGTGGCCAACATGAACATTTAACAAAAGAAGAACCAATAAGGCAGATACATGAACCTCCAAACACACAGGCATGATACCCAAGTCTCATGTCCAGCGTATCACATGCTCCACATTTCAATAAAAGTCAATTTGAAGATGCAAAGTCTTGTATTTATGGCACTTTTCTTGCCAGTCTAATCACTGTGAAGCTTCATAAATGATTCTTGGGTTCCAGCCTTGTTCTACTAAACCAGATTTCTTGTGGTAAGACCCAAGAAAGTGTTCAAAATCTTCCAGGGCAAAGAAGAAGGCTGAACATTGAAGAATTGATGCTTTTAAACTGTGGTGTTAGAGACGACTCCTGAGAGTCCCCTGGACTGCAAGGAGATCTAACCAGTCAATCCTAAAAAAAAATCAACCCTGAATATACATTGGAAGGACTGCTACTGAAGCTGAAGCTCCAATACTTTGGCCACCTGATGGGAAAAGCTGATTCTCTGGAAACGACCCTGGTGCTGGGAAAGATAGAAGGCAGGAGGAGAAGGGGATGACAGAGGATGAGATGGTTGGATGGCATCACCGACTTGATGGACATGACTTTGAGCAAGCTCTGGGAGATGATGAAGGACAGGGACGCCAGTTGTGCTGCAGTCCATGGGTTGCAAAGAGTCAGACACGACTGAGCAACTGAACAACAAGAGGAAAGAATAGCTTTTCCAAGAAATGATGCTGGGATAAGGATATCCACATGCAAAATAAAGTTGGATCCCTACCTCATACCTTATAAAAACTAAATTAAAATAGATCAAAGTCCTAAACATAAAAGCTAAAACTATGAGAAGAAAATACTAGGTAAATATTTGTGACCTTGGATTAGACTACAGATTTTTACATATGACACTAAAAGCACAAACCATGAAATAAAAAAATAGATAAGATGGACTTCCTCAAAATAGAACACTTTTCTGCTTTAAAGAACACTTTAAAAAAAAGAAAGACAATCCACAGAATTAGAGAAAATATTTGAAATATATATCTAATAAAGGGTCCATACCCAGAATATACAAGGAAATCTTGCAAATCAACAATAAAAAGACAAACTGATTTTAAAAGTGGGCAAAAGATCTGAATAGATATTTCTTTAAAGAAAATATACAATTGGCTATACAGGAAAAGATGCTCAACGTCATTAGTTACTAGGGAAATGCAAATCAAATCCACAATGAAACAGAACTTCACATTCAATGGTTATAATAAAAGACAAATAAAAACAAGTGTTGAAAAGGATGTGGGATAAATGAAATTCTCATATACTGCTGATAGAAGTCTAAAATGTTGCAGCTATTATGTAAACAGTCTGGCAGTTCCTCAAAAGTTAAACATAAAGTTATCCCATGACCCAGCAATCCCACTCCAAGTATATGCAAGAGAATTGAAAACAAATGTCCACCCAAAAGCTTGCATTCTGAATGTTCAGAGCAGAATTATTATTCAGAATACCCCCAAAGTAAAATAACTATCAATGGACCAGAATAAAAACCCGGTATACCCAGGGAATTCCCTGGCGGTCCGGCGGGTGGGACTCTGCATTTCCACTGCAGGGGCAAGGGTTTGATCCCCAGTCAGGGAAGTGAGATCTTACAAGTTATGCAGCCAAAAAAAAAAAGTAAAAAACACCAGCGCCCCTCTCCAAACTGGTATATCCATATGATGGAATAAAGCAATGAAGCAGTGACACATGATACAACATGGATGAAGCTTGAAAACCTCATGTTAAGTGAAACAAGCCACATATTGTGTGATTTCGTGCAGAAAAAAGTGAAGAACAGGTAAATCCATAAAAACAGAAAGTAGACCTGTGGGCGCCAAGGGCGAGAGAACTGGAGGGGAGGGACTGCTCATGGGTGTGGGGGCTCTTTCTGTGGGGATGGAAATGTTCTGGAATCGGAGGGTGGTGAGGTGTGAACACACTGCCACCACCGCCGCCCCAGTACCCTGTACCTGGCCTGAAGGCGTCCGATTCCTTTCTTTGTTGTCCCCTGGGGAAAGCCATTGGCGGTGACATCCAGGGGCTGCTCAGGCACTGCACTCCAGCTGATGGCTAGGAAAAGGTAAGATTCTGGGGTTAAAGGTGTTCAGTTTTCTGTAAATGTCAGAGGTATTTTAGTAAGAATATTTCCCGACCACTGCAGACCCGTGAGAGTTGGATATGATGTCAGAGACAGTGGCTATCACTCTGACGCTTGCCCTCCGGAGTATAAGAGTATAAAGTAGCTCATGATTCTTCATCATCATCACCATCAGGGCTAACAATCGTTAAAACATTTATTATATGCTGGACACACAGCAAATGCATGAAAAAAAAATCTCTCATTTATTCCTCATAACAACCCTGACAAATAAATGACAAATTCTTATCTGAAGATGAAGAAACTGAGGCTAAGAGAGAACAAGGTGCCCAGGGTCACACAGCATGATCCTGACCCACTGTGGGTGTCTCCTGAGCCCACATTATTGACAACTTGTGTGGGAAAGTGCTACCCCAGGCTGGGAGGATGCAGTGTCTCCCAGGCCACTCTACAGTCTGGGGACAGGGGACTCCAGAGCAAGTGGAACCTGGACCCCTCACCTGCCCCACAAGGAACAAGTCGGCCTGGGCTGTCAGCCTTTCTCGTCTGCACTGCACGGCGGCTCTGTTCAAACAGTAAATCTGACTGCTGTATTTTCACTTCTTGAACTCCAAAGCCTTCTGGCAGAGCCGAAACGTTCTGACACCTAAATGTGAGGGAAAATGCATGAAATTTGGCTCACTCCTCGACAGAGAGAATATCTAGGGCTGTGTACCACATCACCACCCACGTCTTAGCAAGAGGCAAAAGCTTTAGAAGGTGTGTGCATTTGTTTGTTTATGGGGATGGTATAGGAGGTAGTGACAGAACAGAACCTAGATCCTCTGAGCCTTATGAATGCGGGAAAATCACTTCCGTCACTCTGAAGTGAAGCTAGGAACTTACCGCCGTCCCTCAGGGACTTTAGTAGCACCAAACTCTGTTCCTTGTAATGGGTTTGAAAGATTTGAAGACCTTAAGCAGAAATATTAACCTGTTGGCAGTAGCTTCCTAAGGAGTCATTCAAATATACCAGAAACCATAATTATTCTGTAATATAAAACTTCATTTTTTTCTATTTCACACAAAGTAGATGCCAACATGAAGTGGGTCTAGAACTGAGTAGACAGCAACTTATAGTCTCAGAATCAAGAAAACATGGAAAACAGAGAAAATGCCTTGGGCACCGTGCCTAGGATTGCCTTTTTTCCCCCTTAGCATCTTTATTTGTATAAGTTTATATACCATAAAATTCACCCATTTCAAGTTATAATTCAGTGCTTTTAGTCACAGAGTTGTGCCGCAAGCACCGAAATCTAACATTTCCGTCACCCCGAGAGAAATCCCAGTCACTCCTTAACAGCAGTAACTCCTTGTCTCCTTCTCCAGCCCCTGGCACCCATGAATCTACCTTCTCTGGTTTGCCTACTTCGGACATTTCAGTCCATGAAATCATACGTGTGGCTTTTTCCATCTGGCATAAGGTTTTCAAGGTTCATCCGTGCTGTGACACGGATCAGACTCCATCCCTTTTTGAGGCTAACATTCCACTATACGGAGCTACCATCTTTGATTGATCCATTGAGCAGCTGATGGACATCTGGGTGGTTTCACTTTTAGGGTATTATGACTAGCATTGCTCTGAACACTCATGCACAGCCTTTATGTAGATGCGTGTTCTTATTCCTTTTGGATATGTACGTGGGAGTGGAATTAGTGGGTCATATCCTGGCACTGCTCCCAAGAGCTGGCTTTAGGAGAGTGCATTTGACAAGAGCGCCCAGGTTTCCCCAGGCCCTGGTCGTATTCTGCCCTCGGTACTATGGCAGGCATCAGGCGTGGCTGCCCTTCTTTAGGGAGATCACACTTGGGTGGTCATCCTTCATCTTTTTCTTTTTAAAAAATTAACACTAATGTTTGAGTGTCCTTAAACATAACAATAGCAAACTATGTGCACTGCAAAAAAAAAAAAAAAGAGTAATCATAAAGAAGAAAAAAAAATCACCCATAATACCACAACTCAGAGGTAATCATATTAATACCTTGGTATATATCTTTCTATAATTTTTTTTCCTATGGACATAATATACTTTAAGACTGAAATGAACTCATCTTACCTTCTAAATTGCTCTTTAAACATTATGAGCATTTTTCCATGTTTAATTCTCATCAGTATTAGTTGCAAAACACAGTCACAATCTTCTATAGCTGGCCACTTCTGTGGTTTCCTTTTCTTTTCTTAGTGTACACAAAATGAACGTTTGAGCAGTTTCTTAGTCATTCCCTCAGGACAAACCCTAACTTTTTCTACGTCTGTACCCAGGTTCAAGGCCCCGTGGACACAGCCCTAGACCGTTTCTTGGCAAGACGGCCCCCCTGCCCTCTCACCTCCTGATCAGTGCTCTCTGCATGGCCTCCTGGCTGTAGGGGCACTTTCCAATGACCACAGCTGACAGATAGATGGGTTCTTCTAAGAAGTGCATCAGCAGTGCCCCCTGGCATCCGAGGATGTTCCACCGTGCCAGCTTGTCGCTGCAGGACATGGAGCGAGTCCTGTCCCCCCGGCCTGGCTTCACTCGGAGCAGCCCCACCCGGTGATATGCAGCACCAGGCTGCCCCGAGTCTCCAGCTTCTCCAGGCACACACTTGGCTCCAGTTCTGTAAACGTCCACCACTTGGGCACCACTAGGGGTCATTCCAGTGACACTGGCCAGTTCCTCTGCCGTGAGATTAGAGCTGCTGACATCTGGTGGATTTGGGCCCCTTTCCTGACTGCCAAAACTCTGACGGTGAGCTGTACCACCAGGAGTCCTGGGCTCCAGCCTCATTTTTTTAGTCACAGGACTCTCTGGGTCTTCACATTTCCTTTTATCTTCAGGCGCTTCTAGGTTATCACTAGTTTCTACTGATGGGTTACTGGCCCAATCTCTACTGACAGGACAGCAAGGCTGATCTTCAAACTCAAGCATTGGAATGATGGAGGCATCCCCACCTGCAGGAGAAGAAATCCCTTAAACCAGTTGTTCCCAAAGTGAGGCCCCTAGACCAGCTGCATGAGCATCCCTTGTGAACCTGTTAGAAATGCCAAATCTTGGGACCCATGGTAGACCTATTGAATCAGAAACTCTTGAGGTGGTACCTAGCAGTCTGTTTTAATAAGCTCTCCATGTGATTCTGATACAACCTTGAGTTTGAGAACGACTGCTTTAAATGAAGTTTAATACTCTTCTCCCAGCTGACCTGAGATGAATTAAGAACACTTGGCCAAATTTCCCTTATAACAATTCTCTGGGGTTCTCACTGATGACCCCATCCTAGACCCAGTGAGCTAGAATCTCTCAGTGGAAGGAATTGAACCATTTAACAAAGATCCCAGGACGTTTTGGAAACACTAGATTAGACCAAGCTTTCTCAACCTCCACACGGACATTTGGGGCCAGACAATTCTTTGCCATGGGGGCTTGTTCTATATATTACAGGATGTTTAGCAGTCTCTCTGGTTTCTGCTTCCTAAATACTGAGAGTACCCCTGAGTCTGACCACCAAAATGTCTACAGATACTGCCAAGCATCCCTTGGGGATCAAATTGTCCTGAGTTGGGAACCCCTGGTTTAGAACGAGCACAGTTTCCCAAGTGCATTTTGTGGAGTGTTATCCCCAAGATGCCTTGGAAAATAAAAGCGGAGGGTTGATTTCATGGTTAAATAAGTTCGGCAAATAATGCTTATAATTTACCCATCTTGCATATCCTCTCAGTAAAGACTTGCATAACTGGTATTTCCCTGTGCTGGTTCAGAGATTTCTGACTTACTCTGTGTTTACATTGAACCAAAGAAAACCAGAGGTCAGTAAAAAGCATAGCTTTCCCAAGAGAAGGGAGATTCTTCAAACACTAATGTGTACTGCTTTTCTGAAGTGTGTACATAATACATCTGTGGTCTATATAACCTAAGAGTGGGAGAGGCAAGAGATGCAGAAATGGGAGTGTTGCCAGAGAGGCTGGCTGGCAGGCCTCCAGAGACCTCACAAGGTGACAGTGACTTTGAAGAATTCTCCAGGGCCCACCTCCCACTCCGAAGGCTCAGAGATTTGATCCGGACCAATGTACGAACTCGGGAGTCTGACTCATGCTAACACAACTCAAATGCACAAGTCTGAAGTAGCCAACCCAGGCACCAACTTAACAGTTAGTAATGAGGAATAAATGCCAAGTGAGCCAGACCGTCACATTCTCTAGTGTTCTCTCTTCCCCCAGTGGAAATGTCCCACTGTAAAAGATTGCCCATGACCCAGGGAGTTAGATCAGCAGTTCCAGATTTTGATTTCACAGACCTGTAAAATCTCCACAAGATTTTAAGATCAATAGAGTGTTGTCAATTTTATATTTCATCAAGTAAGATCTTTAAAAAGCTTATTTATCATTAATTTAAAAATACATAAAGATCTCATAAGCTTAAAATGGAAAGAAATTAGCTTTTTAAAAACTCACTGAACAGTCCTGAGTTTTCTCGTGTGACCATGGAGCAGTGCTCTCTCACAGAGCAGTACCAGCCTGTGGACCACTGATTTTCGTTGTTTGATTAGGTGGTCAGGCTAGCTGTAATCTCCAGATCTCTCTCTCCACAAGAATGCTACACCTGCTGCTGGGATCAACCAGGCCCTGGCTGGGCAAAGCGGGATCCACAGGCCAAGACTCCTGGCATCACCAGGGAGCTGGTTAGAAGGGCAGGCCTCCAGATCCACTCCAGAGCTGCTGTATTTGAATGTTCAGTTTAACAAGTTCTTGGGGTGCATATTATATATATTACAGTTTGAGAAACACTGAGTTAAGAAACATCCTTTGGTTCTTGAGTGCCTTGGTCCAAAGACATTGCTAAGAACAGAGTATGGATGAGCCCTGCCTTTCTCTGTATGTCATTTTTCTGTTCTCTCATAAAGTTATATTTTTATTTGAATTATGATCTTTAGTTATTGTCTCTAAAGAGTGATTAGTGTAATACCCATGGGACAATCTTATTTCCTTATTTCAAAATTTTTCGGGTGAGAAAATTTTATTATCATTCCTGAGTTGTCTACAAGGGTAGAAATTATTCTCAGTTTTCTAGACAGAAAAACAAAGTATAGAGGTGACCCCCCTTGGCCAGGTTTGGTCTTCCTGCCTAATGCAACTACAGCACCTGAACATCCCTTTAATTGATCAAAATCTATCTTAACTCACCATGACTGTCTATATCTCCTGAAAAATTAAAGGGTAAACGAGGGACTAGACTTATTCACTGCTATATAACCATATTTCACACTTCCCTGACAAACAGTAGAAAATATGTGTTTAATGAATAGGTGGCAAGAATACACAGAAGCACTGTATAAAAAAGATCTTCATGACCAGATAACCATGATGGTGTGATCACTCACCTCGAGCCAGATATCCTGGAATGTGAAGTCAAGTGGGCCTTAGGAAAGCATCACTATGAACAAAGCTAGTGGAGGTGATGGAATTCCAGTTGAGCTATTTTAAATCCTAAAAGATGATGCTGTTAAAGTGCTGCACTCAATATGCCAGCAAATCTGGAAACCTCAGCAGTGGCCACAGGACTGGAAAAGGTCAGTTTTCATTTCAATCCCAAAGAAAGGCAATGCCAAAGAATGCTCAACTACCACACAATTGAACTCATCTCACTCCTTAGCAAAGTAATGTTCAAAATTCTCCAAGCCAGGCCTCAACAGTATGTGAACCATGAATTTCCAGATGTTCAAGCTTGTTTTAGAAAAGGCAGAAGAAACAGAGATCAAATTGCCAACATTTGTTGGATCACTGAAAAAGCAAGAGAGTTCCAAAAAATATCTATTTCTTCTTTATTGACTATGCCAAAGCCTTTGACTGTGTGGATCACAACAAATTGTGGAAAATTCTGAAAGAGATGGGAATAGCAGACCATCTGACCTGCCTCCTGAGAAATTTGTATGCAGGTCAAGAAGCAACAGTTAGAACTGGACATGGAACAACAGACTGGTTCCAAATGGGGAAAGGAGTACGTCAAGGCTGTATACTGTCACCCTGCTTATTTATCTTATATGTAGAGTACATCATGCAAAATGCCTGGCTGGATGAAGCACAAGCTGGAATCAAGATTGCCAGGAGAAATATCAATAACCTCAGATATGCAGATGACACCACCCTTATGGCAGAAAGTGAAGAGGAACTCAAAAGCCTCTTGATGAAAGTGAAAGTGGAGAGTGAAAAAGTTGGCTTAAAACTCAACATTCAGCTTTTTCGCAACGGGTTTGCCGCCAGGACACAGGTGTCGTGAAAACCACCGTTAAACCTAAGCCAAAATGGGAAAGGAGAAGACCCACATCAACATCATTGTCATTGGGCACGTAGATTCAGGGAAGTCTACCACGACTGGCCATCTGATCTACAAATGTGGCGGGATCGACAAGAGAACAATTGAAAAGTTCGAGAAGGAGGCTGCCGAGATGGGAAAGGGCTCCTTCAAATATGCCTGGGTCTTGGACAAACTTAAAGCTGAACGTGAGCGTGGTATCACCATTGATATCTCCCTGTGGAAATTTGAGACCAGCAAGTACTATGTTACCATCATTGATGCCCCAGGACACAGAGACTTCATCAAAAACATGATTACAGGCACATCCCAGGCTGACTGTGCTGTCCTGATTGTTGCTGCTGGTGTTGGTGAATTTGAAGCCGGTATCTCCAAGAACGGGCAGACCCGTGAGCATGCCCTTTTGGCTTACACCCTGGGTGTGAAACAACTAATTGTTGGCGTTAACAAAATGGATTCCACTGAGCCACCCTATAGCCAGAAGAGATACGAAGAAATTGTTAAGGAAGTCAGCACCTATATTAAGAAAATTGGCTACAACCCCGACACAGTAGCATTTGTGCCAATTTCTGGCTGGAATGGTGACAACATGCTAGAACCAAGTGCTAATAAGCCATGGTTCAAGGGATGGAAAGTCACCCGTAAGGACGGCAATGCCAGTGGAACCACCCTGCTTGAAGCTCTGGATTGCATTCTGCCACCAACTCGCCCAACTGACAAACCCTTGCGTTTGCCTCTCCAGGATGTCTATAAAATTGGTGGTATTGGTACTGTCCCTGTGGGTCGTGTGGAGACTGGTGTTCTCAAACCTGGCATGGTGGTCACCTTTGCTCCAGTCAATGTAACAACTGAAGTGAAGTCTGTAGAAATGCACCATGAAGCATTGAGTGAAGCCCTTCCTGGGGACAATGTGGGCTTTAATGTCAAGAACGTGTCTGTCAAAGATGTCCGTCGTGGCAATGTGGCTGGTGACAGCAAAAATGATCCACCCATGGAAGCTGCTGGCTTCACAGCTCAGGTGATTATTTTGAACCATCCAGGCCAAATCAGTGCTGGATATGCACCTGTGCTGGATTGTCACACAGCTCACACTGCTTGCAAGTTTGCTGAGCTGAAGGAGAAGATTGATCGTCGTTCTGGGAAAAAGCTGGAAGATGGCCCTAAATTCTTGAAATCTGGTGACGCTGCCATCGTTGATATGGTTCCTGGCAAGCCCATGTGTGTCGAGAGCTTCTCTGATTATCCTCCCCTGGGCCGTTTTGCTGTGCGTGACATGAGACAGACAGTCGCTGTGGGTGTCATCAAAGCAGTGGACAAGAAGGCAGCTGGAGCTGGCAAGGTCACCAAGTCTGCCCAGAAAGCTCAGAAGGCTAAATGAATATTATCCCCAATACCTGCCACCCCAGTCTTAATCAGTGGTGGAAGAACGGTCTCAGAACTGTTTGTCTCAATTGGCCATTTAAGTTTAATAGTAAAAGACTGGTTAATGATAACAATGCATCGTAAAACCTTCAGAAGGAAAGGAGAATGTTTTTGTGGACCATATGTTTTGTGTGTGGCAGTTTAAGTTATTAGTTTTTAAAATCAGTACTTTTTAATGAAAACAACTTGACCAAAAATCTGTCACAGAATTTGAGACCCATTAAAAAAAGTTTAATGAGAAACCTGTGTCTTCCTTTTGGTCAACACTGTAACTCCCTACAGTACTACTTTGGTAAGAGTTGCTCATAAGCTATTTCTGGTAAAACAATTTTCAAATTATGGGTTTGTATTTCTAGGGTGGAGCTTCAGGTTTGTTAACCTTGTGTTGAGAACTCATCTGTTTTAATAACATCTTAAGCATTGGTGCAACACTTTTCTAGATTAGGACAGATGAACAAAGTAACTATGTTTTATATGTAAGCTAGTTTGTAAGGTCAGATTCTATAGTACAGAAGCTCCTGTTGCATATAAAATTTTGTATGGTTACATAAATGAATAAATCTATGTCATTTAGTTTGCCAGGTATGAGGATGTGCATTCACATTTATAATAAGTAGTTAATCTAAAATGTGAGACTTAATAGTATTGAGTACTGCCTTGCTAGAGTTAATTGTATACAGGTTCTAGGAAAAATAAAAGATGCTGGAGGCTAAAAAAAAAAAAAAAACTCAACATTCAGAAAACTAAGATCATGGCATCTGGTCCCATCACTTCATGGCAAATAGATAGGGAAACAATGAAAACAGTGAGAGACTATTTTGGGGGGCTCCAGAATCAGTGCAGATGGTGACTGCAGCCATGAAATTAAAAAATGCTTGTCCCTTGGGAGAAAAGTTATGACCAACCTAGACAGCATATTAAAAAGCAGAGACATTACTTTGCTAACAAAGGTCCATTTAGTAAAAGCTACGGTTTTTCCAGTGGTCATGTATGGGTGTAAGAGTTGGACTATAAAGAAAGCTGAGCGCCAAAGAATTGATGCTTTTGAACTGTGGTGTTGGAGAAGACTTTTGAGAGTCCCTTGGACTGCAAGGAGATCTAACCAGTCATTCCTAAAGGAAATCAGTCCTAAATATTCATTGGAAGGACTGATGCTGAAGCTCCAATACTTTGGCCACCTAATGCAAAGAACTGACTCATTGGAAAAGACCCTGACACTGGGAAAGATTGAAGGCAGGAGAAGGGGACAACAGAGGATAAGATGGTTGGATGGCATCACCGACTTGATGGACATGAGTTTGAGCAAACTCCAGGAGTTGGTGATGGACAGGCAAGTGTGGCGTGCTGCAGTCCATGGTGTCACAAAGGGTTGGACATGACTGAGCGACTAAATGAAACCGATGTGTTTAATGAATAGATGACATGAGTGTCAGGATAAATCACCACAGAACTCAGGGCTTTGGACTTGTAAGCCCTATGGTTGGTTTTGGACCTTTAAGTCTCCTGATCCTGATGGGGAACTGAGAACTGAATAACAGTGTGAGTGACGTGCCTTCCACTTTCCTTGGTAGATAAGTGATTAGGCACTCTCACTGGCTGTAACTACGTGTTAGCTAAAGAGGGTGTATTTTGAGAAACATACTCACGGATAAGACACCAATAAGGAAGTAAAGATGAATGTAACATGAATCCAGAGATTTGAATATACTTACAGGGTGTATGGCTGGAGAAAAACACAAACAAGAGGTCTGGTCTGAGTTTCCACAGTCCTCTCTGAGATCCTGGGAGAAAGATGCTATCCTCCTTCAGGGCAGCTGCCAAGTGGAGCTGATGGAGCAGGTACCTAATGGGACGTGGGGTGCGGGGCGTTACCAGAGCAAACAACCCATGTCTGTGGTCAAGGGAGAGACTCTGGTGGGGTGATTACTAAGAAGGAAAGAGATACTGGAGACCAATGAAACAGGTAGTGGCCTGGAATTACGAGAACGATCTAGTGATTCTCAAAATGGGGTCCATGAACCAGCAGAACCAGCTGGAATTTATTAGAAATGCACCTTCTGGGACTTCCCTGGTGATCCAGTGGTTAAGCGTCCGCCTTACCATGCAGGGGACTAGGGTTCGATCCCTGGTCAGGGAACTAAGCCCCCAGGTGCTGTGGAGCAACTAAGCCCCCAGGGCACAACTCCGTGCTGCAGCTGGAGTCCACGCGCCACGTGGAAAAGATCCTGTATGACACAACACAGCTGCCACGGGCTGCAGCTAAGACCCGAGACGGCAAATCAGTAAACATTAAAAAAAAAATGGAAATGCAACTTTTCAAGCTCCACCTGGATCTGCTGACTCAGAACCCCTAGGGATGGGCCCAGCTATCTGGGTTTTAACAAACCCTCCAGGTGATTCTGAAGCACACTCAAGCATGAGAACCCTGTCTAGGCCAGATCAACTGTATTTTAAGTACAGTTCAGAGGCTGACATAATTAGTATTACCTGCGGGCTTATTAGAAATGCAAATTCTGGGGCCCCCACCCATGCTAGATCAAGCTCTTGGGGGATGTGGCTTTACCTTTGGAAACTCCTTCTGGCTATGACCTCAGCATGGCTATCATTGAGGATGTCACCTGCAGCAAAGAGAAGACACTAGTGAAAACATATGGAACCTAGACAGGCCCTGGTTCCTGAAAGCAGAACATGGCAGTTTTCTCCAGCACCCAGATTGGCCACATAACTCCTGGAGGGCTTTGCCAGAAAGCAGTACAATCATTATTGGCACAGTATTTACAGCAGGGTTTCCTCAACTACTGACATTTCGTGACATTTCGGGATGGAAAATGGGTGTGTGTGTGTGTGTGTGTGTGTGTGTGTGCATTTACAGCAGGGTTTCCTCAACTACTGACATTTCGTGACATTTCGGGATGGAAAATGGGTGTGTGTGTGTGTGTCCAGACATTGCCAAATGTCTCCTGGGGGGCAAATCTCCCCTAGCTGAGAACTCCTGACTTACAGGGAAATCTTAATCAGGAGGACAAATCAGATCTTTTGTACCCTGGTGCCATACTTGTGCCCATGGTGAAACAAGTCCGTTGAATTCAATCAATAGTAGTCCTGGATCAGTGTCCTCATATCCCTGGGAAAACTAGGAGATGAGGAAAGCAAACTGGGGGAGGACTCTGTTAACTGGCATCCAGAAAGTGAAGATGCCAGACCTCTATGGGATTTTCTTACTCTTTCTTGTGCCAAAATCTCCATTTAATTCATGGTTGCTTTCTGGGGCTTCAGATGTACTATGGAAAGCTAAACTCAGGGAACTTCTGGTTTGAGCATGAAGATAAATGGCCAACTTTCAATCCACTCAGAAAGATGTTCCTGGCGGCCTTTGCTTCTGAAACTTATTTCCATTCTTTAAATGAGTTCTGCCCTTCCAACTGGAGTGACAGTCAGCAGGAAGTGAAGGGTCAGCCACCTAGTGATACGGCCCCTTTGCTCTGCCGGGAAGAGAAACAGGTGACACAGACACCGATTTTCTAAAACTCCCTAATAGGCCCTGTTTAGACCCCACCCAGCCTTACCGCTCTTCCTCATTTTGGACTGGCCTATGCATTTGGTTCCTGTTCCCATTGAGACAACTTCCTTTGTCACTGAGGGGGTAAAAAAGCAAATCATAAAATGAGTTCTTAGAATCTGAATGGTCGGCAAGTTTAACAACCCCCCTGCACGTTCGTCCAGAGGGCTCCCTCACAGGCAGCCTCAGCTGAGGACTGGTTTCTGCACAGCCATCTCCCGCCACCAGAGGTCCCGCAGCACCTGGCCAGCAGCAGCAGAATGTGCCTGGCATCTCGGATCATACCCAGCCACCACCATCCCTGTCTAGCCCTGTGTCTCTTACTGGGAGAGACAGTGTTTCAGGGAGAAAAGGTCTCACCTTGCACTCGTCCATCAGAGTGGTCGCAGGCCTGGTCAGCTGTGGGTTGTATCTTCACCACGGCTGCGAGCAACGTCCACTCACGGTTGGGCTCAGGCTTCCCTTGCTTGGGCAGCTTGCTCCCATAGTGCTCGTAACACAGCCGGGCAATCTCATCCGCGGTCCACATGGTGCTCAGGCCCTGATCAAAACCCACAGCTGTCAGGACAGAGAGGAGAACCAAGGCAAGATGCTGCAACCCACACCCTGCTGCAGCAGGCGTTCACAGGTAGCCCCTTCATGTTCCTCCTGAGGCTCCCCGTTTGTAACTCTGTGTACCATCTTCTCTGACTACCCCTCTGCTTTCTTTTCATCATTAATGAAAGATCAACAAAGTCTCAAATCTCACAACCCCAGAAGATACATTATTTCTTCAAGATGTTTTTTTTTTTCCCTAATGTTGGATATATGACATGTTTCTAATGAATCTGAGCCCAATACTCAGAATGAAAGCATAGGAGGGAAATATTGTTGGTATTCCACTTTTCATTTGGAAATAGCACGTAAAGGGCTGCAGACCTCAGCTTGCTTCAGACAGACCCTCACCACACAGAGTTCATCTTTCTGGGGATAAAGGTCTTCTTTTCTATCCTTTTTCCCCAGACATTTTACTTTTCTTTCCCTCACAGCAGAGAGGTTCTTTATCCTCTGTCTAGTAAGCCTCCGCCCCCATCAGGAAAGCACCATTTTAATCTTCCACAACCTTTTATAATGCAGAGGAAAGTGACAGAGCCCAGTGGTTTCTCACCACTCAAGTGAGACAGCAGTTCTGCTTCTCAGATTGAGGGTTTTGGAGTTACCCTTTCTGGATTCTAATCCTGGTTTTGCTACAAATTGACTATGAGATATTGGGTAGATTACTTAACCTTTCTGTGTCATCTGATAAAAGAGACAATAGTATTTAATCCACTGGAGTTGCTGTGAGGCTTAAATAATATTTACAAAAAGTTGGCACAGTGTCCAGCATAATTACATCAATTGAGGTTAATACTACAAATAAGAACATTTGAATTTCCTGATTCATTTGCCTTGAGCTCCCTCACAGATAGTGGATCTGTGATGGATACGTAAAGCCATGAATAAGAGACCATGAAGTAGACCTAAAAGAGGCCTAGAATACTTCCCTTGACACTCTTCTCATTGTTGACTCTATCAGTGCTCACTCAGTGACCTCATTTGGCCACTGAAATGTATGAAAAGCTTCTTAGGAAAAAATAAGATCATAAGGTGATGGGTAAAGCCAAATGTGTCACCAAACAAAAAAAAAAGGCTCCACTGAACCTCAAGGCATATACCAGACAACCGCTTTTTCCACAATAAGCTCTTTGCACTGTTAAATTAATAAAACAAGGAGACAATTAGATTGATGAGTCTCTAATGCTGTGTTGGCCTATTTAAGCAAACCAAGATCTAAGTGTGTAAATGCCTTAAGGTTGCTGCTGCTGCTGCTGCTAAGTCACTTTAGTCGTGTCCGACTCTGTGCGACCTCATAGACGCCAGCCCACCAGGCTCCCCGGTCCCTGGGATTCTCCAGGTAAGAGTACTGGAGTGGGTTGCCATTTCCTTCTCCAATGCATGAAAGTGAAAAGTGAAAGTGAATTTGCTCAGCCGTGTCCGACCCTCAGCGACCCCATGGACTGCAGCCTTCCAGGTTCCTCCGTCCATGGGATTTTTCCAGGCAAGAGTACTGGAGTGGGGTGCCATTGCCTTCTCCAACATATCAAAACTGCTAAGGACAACCAACCAACAGCCGTCAGCTAGGCTTCCAGCTGTAGCCAATCAAATGATTTCTTCTTTTGTTTCTGCACTTTTTCTACAACAGTCTACCCTGCCTCCTGTCTGCAGAGGGCTCCTAACTACTTGCTTTGGTGCTGCCCAATTGGAATTGGTTTTTGACCAAACTTTTAAAAATTATAATATGCTTCAGTTTATCATTTAACTGTTCTGATGTGTGGGGTTGTTATTTCAATAAATGGTCATAGTACATCATCAGATCATAGTGCTTTAAATTAAGAATCTGGCTGGAACTGACAAAAACTGTGATTTATGTCAGAACCAGCATAAGTTTTTCTTTGCCCCACAGGCTGGTTTTCTGGGTCTTAGCTCAAACCGACTCCAGTATTCTTGCTTGGAAAATCCCACGGAAAGAGGAGCCTGGAGATCTACAGTCCATGGGGTCGCAGGAGTCGGACACGACTTAGTGACTAAACCACAACCACAAGTTCCCTAAGTAGGGATTGAAACCGGACCACTGCAGGAAAAAAAGCGGATCCTAACCTCTAGATCGCCAGGGAGCTCTCGCAGCATAAATCTTGTATTTGTTGGAACAAAAGAAAAGCATGGGCAAGCCTTGAATCCTCCGTGTGGAAGAGATTTCCCTCTCATTTCGAGGGGGCGAGGAGCATCAGAAGGCAGTATACTTTATGAAGGCAGATACTCTGGTACCCACCTGAAATTAAATCATAGGTACACAAACCATAATAGCCAAGGAAGACAGAACTTGCCAGAAGAAACGCTGACTCTATGAAGCAGCAGCCCAGAACTGTATCATCACATTCTCGGAGCTGTCAGGAAGGGCGTGCCCAGTAGTTTAAACGAGCACGTTTTGCTACACTGAGTCCACTAAAATTCAAATCCACTCTCTCCTAGAACGTGAATAATTGTTGTTAGTTTTTCTGCCCACAGATCGCATGTTTTAACAGTTGAAAAATGCTGAAGAGACCACTTCCTTTTCAAAGAAAGTTAGGGCCAGGGGCGAAAAGCTCTTTTCGAAGGGTTGGAAGGGAAGCCTACTTCCCTCAGCCCCCGGCTCAACACCCTCAAGTGGACCGGGAGGGCCAAGGTGTCCAGTCAACAGGAGACTCCGGGCCCCTGCAGCCGGGACTAGGTGGGTGCCTTCCCTCTTTGGTTTTGTAGGACGCTGCAGCACGGCCACGCGTTCCCCGCTCGCCCGCAGCGGGGGCTCTCCGCGCCGGGAGGGCGGTATTTCCACTAAAGGAGCCGCCTTTTACCGTCAGAAGCGTGGTGGGAGAGGTACTGTTCTCACGTTCTCTCCCCACACAAACGGAGCTTGGGAAAGTCAGACACTAGAACCTGACCCAGAAGCCGCGAGAAACCCCCTCACTTGCGCGCCCTCAGCTCCCCGACCCTCTCTGAGACCCTCGCCTCCCACCTCTACGACGCACGCCGTCGAACGGGGCGGACGGAGAGTGTGCGGCGCAGCGGACGTGACATCACTAAGAGGCGGCACACAGTGCACGCTGGCCTTTGTAGTCACTTAGGGGGCGGAGCCAGGTGGGGTCAGATCCGACTTCCGGCGCTGTGCGTATTAGTCAAAGGGGCTCGGGAAGCTGATGGTGTGTGAGACTGGTTCCCAGAGTAGAATGACGTCGTATCATGAAACACTACAGTAAATTTTTGTCGAGAACACTGCTATCCAGTAGCAATATAATTTGAGCCAGATATGTAACTTAAAAATTTCTACATTTCAAAAACTCAAAATAGATGAACTTAAACCATGTTTTATTTAACTTAACATGTACAACAGATTTCAACGTGTAATCAATATTTTTAAAAAAATATTGAGGTATTTTGTATTTTTTCCATACTAAGTTTTAGAAGTCTGGTTTGTATATTACACTCGCAGTACGTCTCAATTCTGACCAGCCACATTTCAAATGTGCAATAGCCGCATGTGGCTCATGGCTTATTTATTAACAGTTCGGGTCTAAAACGTTCATATTGTAATACGTAGTATTACTAGTAATATGTAGTAATACATAGTATAGCTGTCTGGATAGTTCAGGAGTCTGTACCATTTGGCAGTTGTATACCTCAATTCCTAAAGATGAGTATTTTACTTTTCATATTACCCCTCCAAAGCTAGACAAGTGCAGCTTAATTGACCCCCATCTTTCTTTCTAGATCAGAGGAAGGGTAAGTTTCTTACTCCTCCAAAGATAAGTATCCTGTTCCTCTCTCTAACGTGTTTAATCTGTGACTCTTCTGTTTTTTTAAAAGATTTCTTGTGGGGGAATCATCTTTCAGGGTTATCTCAAGGATTAGTACTGCCATTCATCTAGTTGCATAAATTGAAAAGTTAATCACCTTGTCATTTTCTTTCCCTTCACCCTCGTATTATAATCCAATATATAATCTGTTACCACGTCCTGTTGATCTCTGTCTTGAATTCACCCAGTTCTACTTTTATGGCAAAATCCTAGTCCTTTGGACAAACTGCTGTTGTCTTCCTTTTGGATTGCTGTGCTAATCTTGGACTTTACCTTTTTCTGCCCAGCTCCAGTTCTTTTTCACTGAATTGAAAATATGAACACACCAGATTTACTATTCAACATCCTACTTACTCTTTTCACCTAACGTCTAACAAACATGTTTAATATGTCCAAAATCACACTCAACCTTCCTTCTCAAACCTGCCCTTCAAATTTTTTCCATCTCAAGTCAATGACAACTCTGTCCAGATGGTTAGGCCTAAAACCTTGAAATTATCTGATTCCTCTTCTCACAGCCCACATTGTCAAAGATTCTGACCTCAGGAACACAAGCAAACTCCAATGACTCATAACCATCACCGTCATTTTATACCATCCAAAACTAAGCCATCATGTCTCCTCAGCCTGCAAATGCAGAGTTAACTTTTTCACTCTTGCCATCCACATACTAACTAGAACAGTCTTTGAAAAACACTGCTCATAACCCTCCAATGGCTTCTCATCTCGCTCATGATAAAATACATACTCCTCTGCATGGCTTACAGGTGCCTGCATGATTTGGCCCCTCACTGAGCTTTACTTACTCCTTTGGTCATACCAGACCCCTTTGGAGCTCCTCAAAAATGCAGCCCTCTGGTCTGGACTATGCTTTTCCACTCAGATCTCTGTTTCTAGATTTCTACTTTGATGTCACCTAGAGAAATTTGTTGAATGAGTAAAGTGATATAATTCTAAACATTCATTAGGTCAGTTGTCTGGGAAATAAGATGACATTTCAAAAGTAAAAAGAGCGATGAGACAAGAGTAGAGACAAATGGTTTATTTGGTAACAAGGAGTAAAAAGGAATTCTTGATTCCTCTTCTCGCTTTTGGCAGCTGAAGTGAAATGTGATAGTCAAATAGACAGCAACACACACAGGAATTCCCTCACAGTCCCTGATTACAGAAATGCAAAAATGCCCGTCACACGACTCGCCATTACTCTTTTCTAGACAGAAGTGCCAGGAGCTGTGCTTTCCGGGATATCCTTGGTGGCTACATTCTCCTTCTTGTCTTCAGGTTTCATGGCAGGAAACAAAAGCACCTCCTACAGGAGAGAGAATGGATTCTGAAGCTAAGAAGCACTTTTTCCCGCCTATCCACCCACTCGGCCCCCCGCCCCGTTACTGTTATCACCAAAACCCGGAGATCTGTGTTGTTTCATTTCAGTTTAGTCCCTGTCAGTTACAAACAATGGAAAAGAAGAAATGCACAACTAAAGGATCTCACATGCTGCAACTGAGACCAGAGCCAAATTAATAAATATTAAAAAGAAAATTGTACAGCACTGCCTAGGTCACGATATCAAAAGACGGAATAAACAGAGAGGTTCTCTCCAAATGATTTCTTCATCTGTAAATATGGGAATAGCAATAGTTTCTACATGTCTCAGGTTGACTTAAGTTAAATGAGGTAATGCATGTAGATGGCTCAGTATGTTCCTTGGATCCTTAAGAAATGCAAACAATTGGTATTTCTTCTGCCTTGGGTAGAAACCCCCCAATTTGTACAATCAGATGCCCTGTCCGTCCTCCTGTGAAGTCACCGGTAACCTCTCCGCCTTCCCCTCCTCCCAGCCCAACGCCCTTCCCTTGCGCCTCCAACACTGGCGCACACAGCGGTGCTCCTTCGGGGCTGCCGCATACCTTGATGTTATTGGAGTCTGTGAGAAACATGGTGACGCGGTCGATGCCCATGCCCCAGCCCCCCGTGGGGGGCAGTCCGTACTCCAGGGCGGTGCAGAAGGTTTCATCTATGAACATGGCCTCATCGTCGCCAGCGGCCTTGGCCTAGAGGACAGAACCACACAGTGACACTGTTCCAGGCTGCGCGCTCTGGCGTCTGAGTGAGCATGTGAAAACTGCCAGAGGCATTTCCATCCCAGCGCTGCTCTGACTCCCAGCACTTGCTGGAAACTGGCTTTCCAGGAACTCCAGGATGGAGCCATTTCTTTCGAAGACCTGAAGGTCAGGACTGAGGAACCCTACTCCAGAACATATGTGAACTTCTCTGCCAAATGGAAATACCTCCACTGCCTGGGGCTCTGCGAGTCCAGGGAAGTTGATTTTCAGAGACTGGTAATTCCCAACAGTGTCTGTCCCACTGCCTGAACCACCCATCATGGCAACGCTAGTGTGGGCAGCCTGTGGGTGCTCTGTCTTCCCATCCCCAGGCCACCTCAATAAATGTACCATCTAAGAAAACGTAACATCCTTGTTGACACAAGTGTCACACTCCCCCCACAGATCATCACGCCTGAGCTCCATTTATATAGAAATTCTAGGGCCAAAACTGGTCAAGTTCTCCATCTTGAAATCTGACCTCCTCCTGTGAGGCCTGTGGCTTTCAGCCTTCATTTCTGTTCTCGTCAGCAGGAGTTGCAGGCCAGACACAGACCAGGGTAAAGGCAGGTGCCTTCTGGTGAGCAGGCACACGCCCCCTCCTTACCTTGGCCTGTTCTTCAAAGAGCTGCCGCTGTCGCACAGGGTCATTCAGCTCAGTGTAGGCATTGCATATTTCCTTCTTCATGACAAACAGCTCAAAACGCTCAGTCAGACCCTCTTTAGAGCGGTGCCTGGGGACAGGAGACCACCGGGGAGGTTGAATGAACAGAACATGTGGTACAAGCACAAGAACTCCTGAAATCTGGTTGACTCAAAACTGTTACTGTGACCAGAAGCCTGTATGCATCCTCAGCACTGAATCATTTGATACATTACTGAGGACAGTTAGAGACAAGGAAGTTTGAATTATCTTACAACAGACCTATGAGTAGACTGGGACCCCGAACCAAACCTGCCGCACTCATGCCCTGGCATACTGACTCCGGGCTGCCTGGGTGACTTGCTCTGGCCGGTGGGACATCAGCAGAGGCTTGGTGTGTGTTTGCACACCAGGATTTATTCTTTCAGAATAATTCCACGTGGAGCCCTGGCTCCGCTGCCAGAGAAGAGGCTCTGAAGGAGAATTGCCTGCGGGGGGATGCAAGGCACGCTGGTCGAATTCCCGGGTGAAAAAGCCACTTGAGCTACCCTCACCAACACCACATAGGGCAGAAAGACAACCCTTGAGCCCACGCACTCTTGAGAATAAACTGCTTTATGTCGCTAAGTTCTGAGGTTATCATGTAGCAACAGGTAACCGAGACACTGCACTCTGTCTTACCATTTGGCCAGAGGGCTCATTATCTGTGGGTGATCACAGATGAAGGTAGGATTGATGCACGTCACTTCCAGGAACTCCCCGACAAGCTGAAAGAAAAAGCAGAGCACAGCTAGAGCCCTTCTAAATGCCATTTTGATTGGCTCAGTCCTGGTGGCAGAGGACTCAACTCCTATCCACACCTGACACTACAGAAATTTATCTTAAGCTGCTGAAAGGTTGGTAAGGATTAACTAAGGTAACAAACGTAACTATTTGGCAGAGAGCTTAGCACAGCAGGAATTTAAAACTTGTTCTTTCGTTTCTCTCTCTAGAGCTTTCCTGTGAAGCTAGGGAAGTTAATTCTCTGCCGTGGCGTTCTCCTTCATAGGGGGCAGGGTGCATTTCCAGTGGATGTGGGCATCTACTGCCAGTGCCCGGCCTCTCACCTTATCAAGGAGCCTGGCAGTGGTCCGGGGTGGAGGGCACTCGACATCTTTTGCCACACAGATATCATCAAGGATTCTGCGAGTTTCTGTAATACAAACATACAAGTTGGGACAGAAGACATCACACCATCACAATACCACCCCAATATAAGGAGAATTACATGGGGAATTCTACTCCTGATCTAATCTAATTCTGAGCTGAACAGGAGGAGGGCCCTACAACTGGAGGAGGGCATCACTTTACCTTCAGTTTCGAAGAGGTTCGTTTCTGGCAGTTTCATGCCCAGGGCTTTCTCAAGCTCTTCTACCATGCTGATTTTCCGGAAGGGCGGGGTGAAGTCAATCTCATAGGCTTGGCCTTCTGGGCCATCTGGATGGTAGGTGACCTTGTAACTGCCTGTAATGTGTTTCACCATCCCTGGGAAACAAATGTGTCATTTAGAGGACCAACAGGAAGTCCAATCGAAGGCAGCACACCAGGCCTCCAGACACGTGGGAAAGACAAAGGGAGCAGGAGGGGGTCACCTGAAATCATCTTCTCTGTGATTTCCATAAGATCATGATAGTCGGCATAGGCCATGTAGAATTCACAGGTGGTGAACTCAGGATTGTGAGTCAAATCAATTCCTTCATTCCGGAACTGGCGTCCAATTTCATAAACCCGGTCGATGCCACCAACCACCAGCATCTAGTAACACATGGCCATGGTCATGGTCATGGCAGCTAATCTTGTCTGGCTGGGGAAAGTTTCTGTCTACAGAAGTTGTAACCAAGTTACAACTTGCTCAAGCCATGCTTTCAGGTCTCTACCCAAATGCTGAATGCCCTACTCTCTTCAGGTCTTTGTGGATAATTACAGTTCACTCTGGCTGCCCAGGAACACTGAATACTCTTCCTTTGGGGTGTCCCCCATCTTGTGTGAGCTTCTACAAGAAGCCTCTTGGGGGTCAGGGTGCAGACACATGACCCAAGCTCTCCAGTCAGACCCATCTGTGAGACTTCCACGTGCAAAGAGGACGCAGATACAGCACAGAATCTCCTCTGGCGAAGGGGCCAGAGGTATCTGGCTTATAAAGGTAGTAACAGTAGAGGTCCTAATGGCAACGACCTGTGCCTCGCGCCATGTTTATGAGCTGTGGTAAGTTCCCAAATGGAAGATACTGGGTTCTTCACGGGGACAGCCCTTTGATATGATTCAGAACCATTCCTAATTGTGTGGTCTCCAAGCCCGATTCTCTGATCCTCCTGGAAATTGTGAACTTCCTTGTATATTTGGATACCTTTTTCTTTTACTTAAATACTGTAACAGTTCTTGTTGTTTGCAACTAATGACATAGTCTTTGATATTTATTCTGGTGATTTGAGGATATTTCCAACTTTCAGGCAGAGATTCAACTCATTCTTCAACAAAAGACTAAAATCAGATTTAATATAAGAATTATAAACTTAAAAAGTATTATGGGAAACAAAGTAGGTTAGGAAGATCTGTCCATCTAGGAAAGACAGTCCCTTTGCCCTTAGAGAAGGCTCTACCGATCCTATAGATAAATTCCAGAAATGTAACACTTGCAAACCTGACATTAGAACACTTCTGTTGTTCTAGCCTCGCTGTTCCTCTTATTTCTGACCACCTGTCTAGCCAATGTTTTTCAGCTTTCTGCTTCTCTAAGGACACAGGGCATCTTTTATTGATTACCTTATGGTAGAGTTCCGGAGCAATTCTCATATATAAATTCATGTCCAGCTCATTGTGGTAGGTGATAAAAGGCTTGGCCACAGCTCCCCCTGGGATGATGTTCATCATGGGAGTTTCAATCTAAAAGAGAGGGGAAGATGTTTAGTTCACAGAGCTCCTCTAGTTTGAGGGGATGACTCATGGTTTGACTGGGATAGTCTGTTATATCCCAAGTAAAAGATAAGTTCAATAGTAACGTGCAGATGCTTGGCAAAAAAGTAGAGCTAGCTCGATTCTCTAATATAGTGTCTCTATTAATACCAAACACCATTAACACAGTATGGTAAACTTTCACAAGCTGTCAATGGGACTCTAAATGGGTATGCCCTTTCTTGAGTTCAATTTGCGGTATTTATTAAAAATGTAACGGCTTATATCCTTTGACGTAAATCCAGCATACAGAAACACTTGTACATGTGCACAAAGATGTTCACTAAAATATTATCAAAGAAAATCAGAAACTTAAACTACCAACAGAGGAAATAATTATAAAGTATCAAAAAGGAACATACACACACACACACACACACACACACACACACACACGGACATGCAAAGGGTCCTAGAATATGTTGGGGGTGCCGAGGTCCATTATAATATATACAATATGACTTCATTTATGTTTAAAACAAAGAGTAAAACCCTTCTAAAACATTTACACAGGTACCCCATCTGCAACATGCATCAGTATGTATATAAATACACACAGTAAATGGCGAGGAAGGATACATATTCACATATGCACATTTGGAGAGGGAAATTAGTTGGGAAAAAATGAAAGGGGACTTTCAGTTTTGCTTCTACTTACTTCTTTATTGTCTGAATGTGTTTTATGGTAACATGTACTCATATTTCTCATACAATTATAAAATACTGAAATTTTGTTCTAAAATTCTCCCTAAACAACATCTTTCAGTTTAAAGAAGTTGAATATAAATTAAAAAAATACTTTTAATTCTACAAAAAAGCAAAACGAGTTGGCAACATATTGAACATGGCATCATTAACACGTGGCTGGCCCTCTACTGTATTCATTATCTTTGCAGTCCTGTCCTACCTTCCAAATGAGGGCAAGAAAGAGGACTTTTCATTGAGCATGAAGCATATTGACACAGGATGTGCCCGTGGGGAAGGGAAGGAAGAATAAGAGGCAGGCACCGCAAGGCAGCTCATGTCAGGTAAGAACTTTCCATCACCTCTAGGAATCCCAATTCATCCAAGAAACTTCTTATATACGTGATGATCTTAGAGCGGATGATAAACTTCTGCCTCACAAAGTCATTCAGAATCAAGTCCAAGTATCTCTGACGATACCGTGTTTCCTAAATGAGAAGGAATAGAGAGGAATCACTGATGTGTTCCATTCAATGGTATGGTAAACCAGAGCCAGAAGGCCACAAGAATTCACCTTGTCTTTGAGGCCGAAGTGAAGATGAGGTAACATGTGCAGGCAAGGAGACAGCAGTGTGATTTCATAGGGGATGATGCTTAGCTCGCCCTTCTTGGTTTTCCCAGGATTGCCCTGGACTCCAATTATGTCTCCCCGGCGCAGTTTGTTGTTAATACGAATAAATTCTTCTTCAGATTTGTAATTCCTGAATGAATGGAAAATTTAACTCAGTATACAATATCCCAAATTAAAACTGACCTCTGGTTTACTTTATTGCTAAACTATTACTGTGAATCTAAGAAGACTCGTAGATTCAAGGTCAAATGTTTGTCACACAACCCAAGAACAGGCGTCAATCTCTAGGTGACCAGAGGGCTATTTTATTTTCCCAACCTTACACCATTCCCTTTAACTTTTATTTCCAAGAAGAAAAGAAGACCACATGGACCTTTGGTCTCTGTCATGTTGCTCTGGGCCGATCTACAAAGGCCTGTAAATGGATATTTCTATATACCTGGAATTGGCCATGACTTGCAACTTGACCCCCTCTCCTCGAAGGTCATAGAAGATGAGCTTTCCTCCAGAAGCTCTTTTGGCATGGATCCTACCTAGAGAAAGAACAGCAAAAATACTGACAGAAGCTATTTCATGGTATCAGTGCCAAAAAAGTTCCCTCTGCATTTTTCACATCCAGGCAGAACATAAACTAGAGCAATTTGATTGTAGCCCGAGGCCTAAGCCCTGCCCTTTTCTACAGGACAAAGTTGGCTTCCCATTCAAACCAGTTAAAGAATGTGTAGGAAGATCTGGTTTTTAGAGGTGCTCAGCGGATTCCCGGAATGTTGGTGGCAGCGTCGTTTTGGATCTTCCTAAATCCCCACATAGAAAGAGCAAGCACAACTAGACAGGAAAGGGCAAAAAACCACGGACAAAATTCACAGCAAAATCATGTGGAAGATATTCCAAGAGTCCCCAAAGACAAGAACGGGTAAAAACCACCAAGGGCCCCAACAGGAAAAAGCTATGGGAATCAATGGGGTCTCTGACAGGTCTGAGAACTGGAAGTCTCCCCCAAAACCACAGGTATTCACTGGAAACTGCGGCAGGGCTAAGGGCTGCAGCTCATGGCCATGCAAGCGAGTCCAGTGGGCTGCACCAAGGAGGTCTGGGGGACGAAGCCTTTAGTGGAACCCCAAGAACTCGCTAAACTCAAGGCCAGGGATCTCTCCCGGGACAAGGCCCCACAAAACTCAACAAGACCGAGAAAACAGAGAAGAGACTGAAAATCCCAGAAAGCAAGCTGCTGTATTTCTGAATGCTTCACAAAAAAAAAACCAGGAGACCTCAGTGAAACTAGAAAAGCGATCTGAACCAAGCGCCCCGCCCCACCTTTTAAAAAAATATTTATTTATTTGGCTCTGTCGGGTCTTAGCTGCCGCATGCGGAGTCTTCAGTTGCAACATGTGGGACCCAACGAGGGACTGAACCTGGGCCTCCTGTGTTGGGAGCAGAGTCTTAGCCACTGGATCACCCAGGGAAGCTCCCTGAGCTTCCTTTTAATATTCAGGGGAAAAAAAAAAAAATCTCACATTTAAAAGAAAAAAACAAAACATCACAGCAGAGCTCTCTTGCCTGCTCATGTTTATCTCTTATAAGCATCTTATATTAATAAATCTATTTCTTGCCTATCAATAAAAAAAAAGCAAGGTCAAATACCAATATTAAATTTAGAAAGAGAGAGTAACAAGAATAACATCGCCACAGACAATGAAAGCAGTTGAGAAAGACATGCTCAGGAAAAAGCAAAAAATTCTATTTCACAACCTGAAAGACATTTGAATACGATACAAAATATGAAAGAACACAAATCAGAGTTAGATAAACTAAGAAATGAGATGGCATGAAAAAATTAGAAAATAAAGTAAAAAAACCATCTCAGAAATGAAGCCTAAATTAGAAGGAAATAAGAGTGAATAAATACAACACATAATGCCTTAAGACAATCTGGAAAGGAGAATAAAATTTAAAAATCAAAGTATAAAAAAGATAAAGAAATTTGAGAAAAAGTGTCAAAAACGAATAATGAAAAAAAGCAAAGATAAGACATATTTGGGGGGCATTTAAGTATTGGCAGGGGTTCTTTTTAGGTTGTGGGATTAGGGGTAATTAAACTTTTCTCTCTTTGCCTCTCTGTTTCAACATTCTAAATTTTCTACAACTGGTAGTTTTATATAGAAATATTTTGGGGGGGTATACATGAAAGACAAGATTTAATTATTTTTTGAATTAAGGAGAAGATCCTACACAAAATAAGAATGCTCTAGAAATATAGCCTAGTGTACAGCAGTCTAGGGACACAGATCTGAATTTTTAGGAGCTTTATTAGGGCATGGTTCCCACTGGCGGGATAAAGTCTCATAAAGGACTATGAACAGTAGCAGCACCAGGTCAGGGGTCCCCCACAAAGAATGCCCTTTCCCCTGCAGCCTTGACGCTGGAATGTGGCCTCATGCCTTGGAGCTGCTCTACTGTCTGTGAATAGACATATTAGCACCATCTCTAGGAATGAAGTCTCAGACACAAGCTCCTCATGAGCAAGACCACCCCAGACCTTCCTTTGTGCAACTGCAGAGGCCTGCCTGCTGTTGGGAGCACAGCAAACTGCCAGGGAGTCTTCCTACCTGCCACCTTTAAGGTGATGTCAGTCAGGTGGTCCCCAGGCTGCAGGTGACTGTATTCTTGGATGAAGTGAGTGAGCGAGATGTCCACATGGAACTTGTGTGGGTATGGATCTTCCCCATTGACCTTCAGCTGGTGGATTGCTTGGCTTCGGATTTTGAAGTATTGCTGTTTAAAAAACAAAAGAGCTTCTGAAGTTGAGCCCGGTCAGACCAGTGCCAGTCTAGGGGAGTTCAGTATTCTGCCTCAGAGGGGCCCCAATACAGTGAGATTTCTTTAACCAAGCTCTCTCCAGCCTTGAAATCAAGGATTGGCTATGGAGTGAGATTTGCACTTAAATATGCAGGGTGGCCAGCTATATAGCTGGCAATAAAGACTAGAATTCCAAAATGCAAGATGTGACAAAAAGAAAAACCATATTTCTAAGTTTCTTTTTTTGGTGTGTGTCGGGGGGTGGTGGTGGGGTGGTCCTCAGCAGTGGAAGCTCAGGGACCTAACCACTGGACTGCCAAGGAACTCACTAAAACAGAAAGTTTAATTGGTGTAGGTGGCCTGGTTACCACTTCTGGAGACACATCTGCCTGAGTCACTTCTCCTACTTTCCTATCCCTGGTCATACACCAGACTTTTCCCCAAGGCACACCCATGGGCCTGGAAGTATGAAAAAACAGAATATTCTGTAACAGGGGTCAGCAAACATTTTCTGATGCAACTACTCAACTACTCAAGGTTGTAGTGTGAAAGCAGCCTTAAGACATGTAAACAAATGAGCATGGCTGTGTTTCAACACAATTTTACTTACAGAACTAGGGAGGAGTGACAGGGATGGTGGTGGCTTTGGCCTGTGGGCCACGGTTTGCCAATCTCTCAGCTAAAATAAGCCCCCCAGGCCACCTGTAGGGAGAGATTTTCTTTAGGGTTGCTCTAAGGTCCAGCTAACTCCAAGGAGTATCAGCCACTGGATTCTCTCCAATGTTAAGCGAGAAGACAAGAAAGATGCACAGGGCCCGTGCCTTCAACCAGATGGAGTGGTGGGCCCCCCTCAGCAGTCTCAGTGCCTGTCCCAGTTCCTGTTTATCCTGCCAGTCACTGGTCCCTCCTACTGTCTCTTCCTGGGGAATCTGCCCTAAGTCTCATCAGAAGCTGCCCCAAGCCCAGGGAGGGCAGTGGTCCTGAGAACTCACATTTGGGTCCAAGCTCTCCTCCTCCGCAGCCACGCCATCTTCAGCACTGTGATTGCTGGCGGCGGCCTGACTCAGCTGTTTCTCACTGAGCTCCTTCTGCTTGGCCTCCTTCTCCGCTATTTTCTTCTCAGCTTTCAGGCGTCTCTTTAGCTCACTGTCAGGAAGGTGAAAGTGTTCAATGTAACAGATGCCTGAAGAGTCCCCTACATTCTGCCCCGTCACCAATTACCAAAAATATCAACTGCCCAGAGAAACACACTTGTCCAGTTCCACACCCCCACGGTTATCTCTTAGCTACTAAACTCTATACATGAAATAGAGGAAAAAATAAACTTAGAATAAAGATGTGAAAGATCTTTTTCTCAGTCTCTATTTTCCAGTCGGAGGTCCTTGGCATTAGCGCCCGTCTAAAATCAAGATCCATAAGGACAAAGAAAACCCTACATATATTAGTTTATAGTTAGGATAGGAAAAAATGCTTTACAAAAAATCAGCAAGATTTTCTCAGACTAATTAGTCTTGGGAGCTCCTTGAGGCCAGGGACTGAGTTGTTCGGTATCCTCTGGAGAACATGAAGTTCTGAGACCAGTGGATTTGACGTGTGATAAGGTGAAAGCCCTAGCTTTGTCATCTCTCTCCCCTCCCACAAGGAGTGGATTAGCCTGGGGTTGGGTGACAAAGTCCAGGGAGACACTCCTCTGACAATCTCTCCCCCAGCATTGATCAATGCATTGACCGTGACCCTCAGCATTACTAGCCTCACTTTCCCCAGAGGAGCCGGACTTTGACAACAAATTGGGTAGATAGTGTACAAAGCAGCATGGTGTAGGGGATAATACACCATCTTTGGAGCCAGACTGTCTGGGACTAAAACCTGACTTGGTGTGCTTAAGCAAGTTACTCAATTACTCAAGTTATTCCTTTAAAATAGTAATCGACACCTTCCTCCCTAAATGTTCTGAGAACTTAAATATACATAAAGAGATAACCCCCATCCCTAGCATCTAACTGCATTCTTCAATTAAGCATGCAAATGTGAACTACTCTAGGTATTCCCCCACTATCTTCACACCCTGCCTCAAGGACAGAAATTTTACAGATGTGGATTAAATTTCTGGTCAAATCTCTTACTATCCAAACTTTTAATACTTGTTACCTGAGACTCAGAAACCAAACAGATTTGGGCAGAGAGGGATACCCTCATTGTTCTTTCAAGCCACCAATGTTAAATGAATATCCTATAATAATGAACCATGGCAAATGATCCCTAGTCATGCTTGCTACTGTTTGGTTTCAGGGCACATTCTTAATTATATATGAGTTTAGAATAACAATTAAAAAAATGGAGATTTGAAATGACCATCTTTTAAGTAAGAAAACTGACTCTGAGGGCCCCAAAGTAAGTGTGTCTCTGGGTATAATCTGTTTTGTATCAGTTGTGAAGTCGCCTCTCCAGAACAATATGCTAGATTTATTGTGCTGTCATTCAGTCAGGAGCATCTAAGCCTATTTGGTTCTTCCTAGCATTAACATAATAAGTCTGTTTACCAGTTTTTGCCATTTAAAAATTAAATCAGTAAAAAAGGATCATCCAAAAAGGTTCTAGGAATAAGAACTAAGACTATTAACCAAATTACGCTCAGAAGCAAAGAAATTCCAGGAAGATAGGGAAGGGAAAATAATCTGTTACAAATTCTTCTTTATTCATACAAGCGTTTTGGTCTCAGCACTGTTTTAGCATAAGACCTAAACGTCATCTCAAGAATTTATGGAGTGAGAATTTGAATTTATTAAAGAGAAACTGAGAAAGGACTATTGGTTTGGGTAGTAGGTAGCAGAGCTGTTTACTTGGCAACAAGTCCAAAACTCAGCCAGAGGCTTTACAGATAAGAAACTAATTAAGAAGGACTTTTGCTCCCAGAGCAAAAAAGAAGGTAAAGGGCACCAACCTTCTTTTATCAGAAAGTGCCTTGTCCTTGTGAATCGTTGTGAAAGGCGCAAGTTGACACAGGCGCGGCTCCCTCTGCCCCCACTGTGCCCAGGAGGTTTGGCGCAGGGACCCCCTAACAAGCCTTGCAGCGGCTTGCACCAACATGGCAGAATACCCTGGAACCACCTAAGAATGATCACCACCACCTAACAGGAAACAGAGATGTGGTGTCAGATGGGACAGGCAGTACAATATACCCCCAGCCAACACTCCAACTTGGGTTGGGGGAGAAGGGGAGGTTACACCACCTTTTAGTGTCCCATTTTATGCAAGACCCTCTCAAATGACAGCAGCCATCTTAACACTCACTGTGCCACACATGTAACTGACAATGTTCTCAGCCCTGGCTATGGTAAGATGATGCTTAACTGGGGTCACAGGTCAAAAATAAGTCAATCAATGGTGTACAGGTAGAAATGATCATAACATTCCAGAAAATAGGAGACAGGACATGAGGCAGTGTTTCTCAAGTTCCTGACATGCAGCTTCTCTCCTGGAGATGAGACACCTAGCTCCAAAGATGGCAACGTGAAGCATACAAAACGTCACCATCAATTGCCCACTCTAGACGAAGCTAAAAATAAGCCGCAAAGGCACCTGAGTCAAAGACAAGACTTGTCTGGAGCTCTAGGAATGAGAAGGAAAGGAGACTTTCAGTAAGAGTCTTGGACTACGTTAAGTTTATGCATTAACACTGGAATGCAACACAATGACAGAGATCGTGTTCTTCACTGCATTAAAATGAATGAGGCCTTAACTGAGTCACCTGGCAGGCAGCCTGCTTTTAAACTTGGAGACAATAACTGGCTTACAGTGGTGCTCACTAAAGATTCTGACAAAGGAAGTTCCAAGAATAATTAAGACACAGAAGCAAAAAAATGAACTAAGGCAGCCATTAAATGCAGAATCTAACTTCTCTCCGATGCCCCTGGAAGGATACTATATTTATGTACTATCTGTGGGAGTATTGAGCAATCAGTCACTTATCACTGCCTAGGTTCTATGAAGGACTCCGGTTGACGAATGCAGTATTAAGAGAATACAAGGGACAATCGGTGAAAGGGCGGCCAATCTTAATTCATTTATATTTACCTTTATACTCCAAGGATTTGGGGTGATTAACAAAGATACTTCCAGCAGTGCTAAGTGCAGCTTGGTGTACTCGGCTAAATAAGACAGTCCATACTGCTGATTCGGAGAAGGCAATGGCACCCCACTCCAGTACTCTTGCCTGGAAAATCCATGGACGGAGAAGCCTGGTAGCTGCAGTCCATGGGATCGCTAAGAGTCGGACACGACTGAGCGACTTCACTTTCACTTTTTACTTTCATGCATTGGAGAAGGAAATGGCAACCCACTCCACTATTCTTGCCTGGAGAATCCCAGGGACAGAGGAGCCTAATGGGCTGCTGTCTATGGGGTTGCACAGAGTCGGACACGACTGAAGCGACTTAGCAGCAGCAGCAGCATACTGCTGATTGGTGATTCACTCAATTCTCACAGATCCTCTGACCAACCCATAGAGATAGCTGCACGACAGTTTTAGAATGATCCCTTTAATACAAAAGGTTCAGAATGGCCTTGGCGAGGCCAAGGGAAATCTGAAGGTCCTTCTGAAGAGCTGGGTATTTATCATTTCTCCAACTTCTTTACCGGGGCGTGGCACAACGCATTTCTCCGCGAAAAGAGTAAATTTCGCCTTTCTCCGTCGCCGCCCAGTTCTCCGCATTCTCTTACTCTAGGAGTACGACAGGGAGGAAGGACCCAACCAGCGGGGCCCTCGGGCAGCTTGGGGGATGTAGTTTCGGCACGCACCGCCTGCGTCCCAACGTGTTCATAACCACGAGAACCGGCAGCAAGGCCCCAGGCACAGCCGTCCCGGCCGGAGCCTCGAGGCGCTTCCTAGTCCAGACTCTCCGATCGCATAATGACCCGCAACGGCACATACCTTTTGCTCAGTTTCGGCTCGCCGCAGTCCACTTTAACTTCAGCACCCTGCACGTCAGCCATCTTCCCCGAGGGCCGGACCTAAAGAGGATGGGGGGGTCGCGCGGCGACTTCCAGGTCAAGGTCAGAAGCCCCGCCTCTTCCGGGGAAAGGGGGCGGGGCACTGTTCGCGCGCAGCCAGTGCGCAGGCGCAATACGGGGCCTGGCTCCGGCGTCCCCAGGAGCTTTACCTGAATCCCTGCAGCTTCCTGTTCGCGCGGTCGCGAGGGGGCAGCTTTTTCGGGTACCCGGGGAGAGCTATGGCGGAGGCGATGGAGTTGGGCAAAGACCCCAATGGACCCACTCACTCCTCGACTCTGTTCGTAAGGGAGGATGGCAGCTCCATGTCCTTCTACGTGCGTCCCAGCCCGGCAAAGCGCCGGCTCTCGACGCTCATCCTGCACGGCGGCGGCACTCTGTGTCGCGTTCAGGAGCCCGGGGCCGTGCTGTTGGCCCAGCCCGGGGAGGCGGCGGCCGAGGCCTCGGGCGACTTTATCTCCACGCAGTACATTCTGGACTGCGTGGAGCGTAACGAGAAGCTCGAGCTGGAGGCCTACCGTCTGGGCCCGGCTCCGGCGGCCTACCAGGCCCCAGAGACGAAGCCCGGGGTCCTGGCCGGGGGCGTCGCCGCGGCGGAGCCTGAGCCGCAGTCGCAGGCGGGGCGGATGGTCTTCACGGACGCGGACGACGTGGCCATCATAACCTACGTGAAGGAACATGCCCGCTCGGCCAGCTCCGTCACCGGTAACGCCTTGTGGAAAGCGATGGAGAAGAGCTCGCTTACCCAGCACTCCTGGCAGTCCATGAAGGACCGCTACCTGAAGCGCCTGCGGGGCCAGGAGCACAAGTACCTTCTGGGGGAGGCCCCGGTGAGCCCCTCCTCGCAGAAACTCAAGAGGAAGGCCGAGCAAGACCCGGAGGCTGCTGATAGCGGAGGTGAGGTCTGCGGTCGCCGACGCGCGGGTGCTCCGCTGTCACCGGTGTGCTCTGGGGGCGGGGGCGTCTCCCCTTCCGCGGGGAGTCCATGTGGGCGTCTTAGGGGCATCGCCCAGCCCCTCTCCTTAACCCCCTTTGCCGTCCGGGTAAAGTTTGCATCGTTTTGTAATCTCTCTTTAAACGTCTGGGTAAAGTTAGCATCATTTTGAAATCTCTCTTTAACATGACATGGCCCGAGATTCAAAAGAGGCACAAAGAGTCTGTGGAAAATTCTCCCCCCTCTCCTTTCTTTTCCCACCAGATAATCCAGTTTTTTCCCCCCAGAGACAACCTGTATCTTGGGTATCTTTTCAGAGACATTTCACAGACTCGTTTTAAACAGTGTTTCTCGTGGCTTTAGGTAGATTCAGTATAAGCCAGTTTTAAAGCCATGCTCGTCCAGTTTGTTTTCATATCTTGGCTTAAATGAATGCATATTCACAGAAGAAGGTTCTCGTCTATTGGAAGCCGCTTCCTAGTTTCGCTCGGGTGAGGTGAGTTTCTAACGCAGTTGAACTGAGTATTGGTTTTCCGACGTGGTTAGGACACAGGGCATAGCTGTTGAGATGCTTCTCTTCTGACTTAATCGGTATTGAGCTTAAACTGTCGGACACTTTCGTTTATAGTCATGCTTCCTTCACTTAACGTCTCTTTCCTTGTGTGACTGTTCTGCATAACGGTTGAAGTCTGGGGAGGTAAAATCTATTTTCTCCTGTTCAGTATGCTTAGTAGGAGTTTTGTTTTTGGTAAAGTGACACTTGAGATTCATTCAACAGATATTTGAGTGCCAGACTCCTACCTGCTGGGTGATAACAGTATATAAAACTTCCTGCAGTCATGGAGCTTAAAATGCTAGCTGGGCAGTGGTGAGTGCTATCATTTCAGTCGAGCTGCTAGTCGTGTCCGACTCTGCATGGACTGCAACCGGCCAGGCTTCCCTGTCCATCACCAACTCCAAGTGCTGTAGAAAAAAATAAAAAGGGTAACGGCTGGAGAATAGGTTGTTTTCTACAGGGTAAGAGGGGAAGTTCGCTGTCATAAGCTCATACTTGAGCAGAGATCAAAGGAAGTGAAGGAACTAAACAGGTGGTTATTTGATGAAGAATGTTCCAGGTTTTGGGGGTATTAGGTGGAGTATAGCTGTTGTGTTCTTGGAGCAACAATCAGTGTGACTGGAATGGAGTAAGGAAAAGGGAGAATTTTTGGAGAGAGGAAAGGGCTATGTGTATGGATGAAGGAGATCATATATATATTATAAATATATATATTTTTATATATAATCAGTGATGTAGAGATGACTGGTAGACTAGTTGGAACTTGGGATGAAATTAAGCTGGACTCACCCTATGCAGTGTTTTCATGTTCAGATATTTAAACATAAAAATTAAGATCCGAAAAGGACCAGGAAAGGATGTGGATGAATAGCCTTTTTAATAGCTGTGTGTTGTTGTTTCTGAAGCCAGGAAGACTAAGAAGAAAACTTATATATTTGATTACTTAAAATTTAAAGCTTTTCATGATGAAGTCAGAGGGCAGATTGGAAAAATATACCCAATACATTGCAACAAAGCAAGTTTCCTTAGTGTTTCCCTTTGAGGGCTTCCTGAAGTTAGTAAGTAAAAGAGAAACTAGTAGAAAAATGAGCAAAGGAAATGAAACAGGACGTTTTCAGAAGAGGGAATAAGTAAATGGCTAATACATGCAGAAACGTTAAAAAATAAAAGTAAATTAGACCCTGATCAGTGCACAGGTACAAGCCGTACCTGGGCTTCTGACCCATGGAAACTGAAATAGTGTGTGGGTTGTGTTTTTTAGAAAAGTAAATCAGAGCAAGGTAATGTCATATTTTATCTGTTAATTATTTCAGCATGTATCTCTAAAATATAAGGCTTTTTAAACATTTATATAAAATAAAATTGACTCATTTTGATGTACAGTTAGGTATTTAATTTTTTTATGGTGGTAAAATATATGTGAGATAAAACTTACAGTTTTAGCAGTTTTTAAGTGCTCTCTTCAGTAGCACTAAGTATGTTGTGATGCAGTTGTCACCACCATCCATCTTTAGAATGTTTTCATCTTCCCAAACTGAAATTCGTACCCTTTAAACACCAGCCCCCCATTCCTGCCTCCCCCTGGCAATCACCATTCTGCTTTCTGTCTTGATAAATTTGATCTCTCTAGGTACTTCATGTAAGTGCAGTCATAATGTATTTGTCCTTTTGTGTCTGGCTTATTTCATTTAATATAAGTGAAAGGCTTATTTTCAAGTCTTATCCATGTTGTAGCATGTGTGAGAATTTTGTTCTTTTTAAGGTTGGATAATATTCCACTTTACGACCACATTTTGTATATCCATTCATCCACTGATAGACACTTAAGTTGCTTCCACATCTTGGCTGTTGTGAATAATGCTGCTATGGTATGGGTGTACTAATACCTGTTTAAGACCATGCTTTCATTTCATTTATTTATTTTTTTTTTATATTTTCAAAAGTGGAATAGCTGGATCATGTGGTAATTATATGTTTAATATTTTGAGGAATTGCCATACAGGTTTTCCAGTTCGGTGTTTTAATACATGTATAGATTTGTATAACCATCACCATAATCAGAATACAGAAACAGCTTCATTGCAAAACTCCCTCGAGTTGCCCCTCCGCAGTCAGTTTTTGTTAAGTGGAAAACAGCAGAGTTAAATCCTCAGAGAACAGAGTAAAAGGAGAACAGGAAGGTGTTTAGCTTTATGAGGCTCTCCTTTTTGTAGATGGTATGTAGTGGATTGTGGTAGACTCCTCAGATCCATCTTCAGCTGGGCGAGGTTCTGTCGTTTTACGCTAGCATCCAATGACTAATCTATGTGGTGGTATTGGCTCCCTTCCCCCAATATGGTCAACTCTGAAGGGCCTTGCTGGCTCCATACTTCTCCATGGTTTCAGTTGAGGCCTTGTTGGAGCTCTTTCACAGCTCAGCTTCTCTCTCTGCCCGCTAAGCACTCCCTGATCAACATGTTACACGTTAATCTCCATCTCAGAATCTGATTCCCAGAAAACCCAGTTTATGGCAGTTTTTTTTTTTTAAATCTATATAAATACAAAGCAAAAAAATGAATTAAGCTTGAAGAGTATTTTTTATTTTATACATGAGAACTTAGGAAAATTATCATTATTTTTATTGTACAACTTTTCAGTAGCAAGCTGAAAAATTAGAAATTATTGAACATGCGTGTCTTACGTTTTTCTCACCCTCTGATCAAAAACCGTTAGGGGAAAAAGTGCAGCCTAACTTGTGGCCCAGGGCTAATTCTAATCTAGTGCTGTTTTCTTTAACAGAACCACAGAATAAGAGAACTCCAGATTTGCCTGAAGAAGAATTTGAAAAAGAAGAGATCAAGGAGAATGAAGCAGCAGTCAAAAAGATGCTTGTAGAAGCTACCCGAGAGTTTGAGGAGATTGTGGTATGTTAATTAGAAATCACTTTTTCCCTGCGTAATTGCACCTCACTCCAGTACTCTTGCCTGGAAAATCCCATGGACGGAGGAGCTTGGTATGCTGAAGGCATAGGTCTTTTCTCACATAACATTCTTTGCAATGTGCCTAAATGTAGTGGAGCATGGAGGCCCTAATATATTCATACTGCAGTGTTTTTTGAGTGCTTATTATGTGAAAGCATTGGTAAGCACTGAGGATGTAGTGATAAGCAAAATACAATTCCTGACCTTATGGAGCTTACAACTTGAGAGGGAAGTCAAATTTTTAACAAATAATCTAATGCATACATGTATACTCATATATATGTGCATATATATGCATATCGGAGAAGGCAATGGCAATCCACTCCAGTACTCTTGTCTGGAAAATCCCATGGACAGAGGAGCCTGGTAGGCTGCAGTCCATGGGGTCGCTAAGAGTCGGACACGACTGAGCGACTTCACTTTCCCTTTTCACTTTCATGCATTGGAGAAGGAAATGGCAACCCACTCCAGTGTTCTTGCCTGGAGAATCCCAGGGACGGGGGAGCCTGGTGGGCTGCCGTCTATGGGGTTGCACAGAGTCGGATACGACTGAAGCGACTTAGCAGCATAGGCATATATTTTTTACATTCAGTGTAGCTTCTAATGTTCTTTGGAATACCATGGTTATACATACACATATTTATATGTATACATGTGCACACATACACACATATATACCCTATACTCACACTCCTGGTTACTCTATGGCATATATATATGTGTGTGTATATGTATATATGTACACATACATCTAGCATGACTAAATGTAAGAAGGAACATAACACATTAGAGGAACTGAAGGAAGTCCAGTGGAATGAAAGGGAAAGGAGGTGGTAGTTGGGAGAGACCAGATATTTTAAGAGTCAGTGTTTGTGACTTCGTTATTATGAACTGGTTCTATTCTTCACTTTGTCTAGGTGGATGAGAGTCCTGATTTTGAAATACACATAACAATGTGTGATGATGATCCATGCACGCCTGAGGAAGACTCAGAAACACAGCCTGATGAGGAAGAAGAAGAAGAAGAAAAAGTTTCTGCACCAGAGGTGGGAGCTGCCATTAAGATCATCCGGCAGTTGATGGAAAAGTTTAACTTGGATCTATCAACAGTTACACAGGCCTTCCTAAAAAATAGTGGTGAGCTGGAGGCTACTTCCTCCTTTTTAGAGTCTGGTCAGAGGGCTGACGGGTATCCTATTTGGTCCCGACAGGATGACTTAGATTTGCAAAAAGATGATGAGGCTACTCGAGATGCATTGGTCAAAAAATTTGGTGCTCAGAATGTAGCTCGGAGGATTGAATTCCGAAAGAAATAATTGGCAAGATAGTGGGAAAAAAAGTTGGGCAGATAAGACATTAACGTTTTTTTGTGTGACCATTGGACTTCAGAAATTTTTACATTGGAACCGACACTAATCTTTTGACCAGTTTTGTTGCACTGTGAGTCCTAGATTTTGTACCCAAGCAGAGTTGTGTTCGGTCCAGTCGCTCAGTCGTGTCCGACTCCTTGCAACCTCATGGACTGCAGCACACCATGCAGAGTTGTATAGGAGGATGGAAATAAAAGAAATGGGATATGTTTCGCTCTCTTCCCAGCAGTATCAGTGTGTTTATGAAAGGAAAATCAAGAACAGAGAGACTGGTTTACATAGTAGTGATCGTTTTCTGGAGTGGAATCCCTGCTATATTGGTGATAGGAGCTAGTCATGAAGTCAAAGAAGGAAAATTAGATGGGTCTTGTGAAAGCATGAATAAAGAGCCTCCTGTCTTTTGGCAGAAGCTCCTCTAGATTGTGATAGGTTACAAATCAAGAATCTAGAAATATGGAAAAATTGAATTACAAGGCCTTGAACATGGACTGTCCCAAACTCTTGTATCCCTCAGTGAGCTCTGATTTCTGGGCTGCTCTGAAAACCCCATGTTTCTTTTGCCAGCTTGATATTTGGGAACCCTTTTCCTTGGCTGTTGTTTTCTTCGGGTCTGTGTCAGTGAAGTCTCTAGCATGAGTTTCTTTATCCATCATCTAGATTGTTTCAGACACACACTACAATGGAGTCTCAAGAAAAGTCTTACTTGTTTACCAGTAATGTCTTTTTATTTATTGAAGATCGTTTTGTGCTAAGAATTGTGTTAGATTTAAAAATTAGAGGATTAATTCCTCTTTGTTGTGTTGATTTCATTGTTGAAAATAAATAGAACTTTGTATTTGAGTCTCCACAAAGTGTTTTCTTTGGTTGTATTCATAAAACCTTTTAGGTATAAAAGCTATAAAGGAACTAACATTTTTGGCTCTTGGTAATTAGAACCAATAAGAGGTTCCATTTAGAGCTGATAGGCCATTAGAAAGAAGCTATTTCTTCTGAATGGAGCAAAGAGAACTGTGTCAAGGACTGCGAAAGATGGCATAACCAGGTGAACTGCTGAGAGCCAAAGTGGAGAGAAGTCAATAAGGAACTATCCAGTGTATAACAGAAGATGTCAGTACCTGTCCCAGATGGCCGAGCACTCACCAGTCCAGTACATGCCAGCAGCAGGAGTCTTACTGCCAGCACCTGTAGGAGGCTCTCTCTCTGTTTGAAGGGCTATGGAGTTAATGCCCCTGAGAGCAGCTTTCACCCAATGGTGAATGGGAATCAGAGAATGCACACTCAGCTTCCTTGCTGACCAGAGAGATGACAGCTGAATGTTTGAGTTACTCCTTGGATGGGATGATGGTTTCCATGCCATCCTGAAGGCCGCCCGTAGAAGAAAGCGTAGTTGCTTACAGTGGGATGACTGCACCCTCATAGTCCTCCTGCTCTTACTTTACATCCCCTCTTCTCTCTCAGTGCATCCGGAATCATCAGTTGCACTCACATTCGTTTATTCTGGAAAGAGTCTGCTTCTGGCAGAACCCAGCCTAAATCAAAGCACGTCACCTTTTCCTCCTCCTCAGCTTGTTGGAATGGTACGACATGAGTGCAAGGATTTCCCCGTGGTCCAGTGGCTAGGGCTCCGCACTGTCAGTGTGGTGTGCTGCAACTAAGAGTTAGCATGCCACAGCTAAACTAAGTGACAACCCGCGAAAAAGCTGAAAGGTTTCACAGCACGACAAAGATCAAAGATCCCGCACGCTGCAACTAAGACGTGGGTATGGCCAAATAAGCGCGTGTGAAGTGAAAGTTTTGCTCAGTTGTGTCCGACTGTTTGCGACCCCACAGTCTATCCATGGAATTCTCCAGGCCAGAATACTGGAGTGGGTAGCCTTTCCTTTCTCCAGGGGGTCTTCCCAACCCAGGGATTGAACCCAGGTCGCCCGCATTGTAGGCGGATTCTTTGCCAGCTGAGCCACAAGGGAAGCCCGAATAAGTGCATAAATATTAAAAAAAAAAAAAACTACACCCATTTGCTCACTATAGTGGTGACTTTTTTGGGGCCACATTTTGTGTGGCAGGCAGGATCTTAGTCTTAGTGTCCCTGCTAGGGATCGAACCCCAGCCCCCTACAGTGGAAACATGGCGTCCTAACCATTGGGTCACCAGGGAAGACTCTATGGTAGTGATTCTTAAATGGGGCTTGGGAGGGGTTGGTGGTGGATATTTGTTTAAAACGTGTTTTTCTATTGTGATGGGACACTAGAGTGGTTGAAAGTCACTGCTTTAGATGTGAAATGGACATGTCATCCACCATGTCTGTACCTGAGTAGTTAGCACAGCCTATTGGCTTTACAGAGCTAGAGATCCCAGTTTTGTCGGTCATGTGCAAAAGGGTCTGATTTATTATACCCGTACTGCCAGAAGACATGTTTAAACCAAAACACACGCCAGCTGCTAGTGCTCATTATAAACCAGTTATTTTCTAATATCTGGTTTTGTAATTTCTCAGATCATTTCATCTCTTGGGCTGGTATATATGTGGGGAAACAAATTATCAGAAGTATTTTTGGGAGCACAAAACTAAGCAAGGAAAATGAGTTGGATTTTAATAGTTAATGGCTTTGAACTATAGCTGTGTCTGTTCCAAAGACCAACTGTTTTAAGTCTTAGTACTGAGATACTTTTGCCTTAAGCTGCTGCTGCTGCTAAGTCGCTTCAGTTGTGACTCTGTGCGACCCCATAGACGCCAGCCCACCAGGCTCCCCTGTCCCTGGGATTCTCCAGGCAAGAACACTGGAGTGGGTTGCCATTTCCTTCTCCAATGCATGAAAGTGAAAAGTGAAAGTGAAGTCGCTCAGTTGTGTCCGACTCTTCGAGACCCCATGGACTGCAGCCCACCAGGCTCCTCCATCCATGGGATTTTCCAGGCAACAGTACTGGAGTGGGGTGCCATCACCTTCTCCCCTTAAGCTGCTAGATTCTTGTTCTTTGGGTTTTCTTTTCTCAACTTTGTGAGTTTGGCTTTACTTTCTACTTGTGTTCTGGGAGACATTATTTCTTAACTCATTTAATTAAGCTCTTGAGTTCTGGGCTTTTCTCATTATTCCCCCCTGGCTTTCTCTTATTCCAGCTTTTGAGATTTCTTATTCCAGCCTTAAGTAACCTCCACAGCTTCCATAGTGGCAGAACATTCTGTCTTCTCTTTCTCTGCAGCAGTGAAGAAATACTCCTAGTATTGTTTTCCTCTGTTCCCTATTCCATTTACGTGACTGCAGCTTTAAGAGTTTATGCTGCTGTTTGCTTTGTTCTCATCCTCTCTTGCTTTTGGACTCATGCTGTTTGCTGAATCATAACCCCACTTGGCTTGTCAAAAGCCAGGTATTTATTACATGTAACAGAAAACCTAACTCTAAAGAACTTCAGCAAGTAAGTGAATTTATATTTTGTATACGTAACAAGTCTTGAGTTAGGGGGCTTTAAGGTTCTAGTTTTCTGCCCTGCCATCCTTAGCTTGTCCTGTCAGCCACTCCCCTTGTGGTTGAAAGGTGGCTGCTACGGCTCCCAACAGCCAAAGAGGGAGGGTTTCCGCCAAGAATCTCTTTTATTGTGGGCAGCCTTTCTCAGAAGCCCCTCGGTCCAAAGGCTTTCAGCCCAGAGGGGTCTGAGATCTAAGGGCCCAGCTTCTTGGGACCCAAGGAGCCTCTAGGAAGAGGGCAGACGCCTTTTACTGGAGGCACTGCTGGGACGGGGCCATCAGATGCTCTAGTCCTGGGCACCAAGCAAGGTCCAAAACCCTGCAGATTCCATGTTCTCAACCCTGAGGCTGTGGAGGCCTCGACCATGATAACTTTTAAGCCCTCCGCTGGTTGAGCTCAGTCCACATCCATAGATCACCTCAATCAAATAGGATGTCTGGTCACCCAGTTCATGAAAGACACATCAGACTTGAGATTCTGAACTGGTCAACCTGACTCCCTTGGTCAGACACTGTTCCCTACATTTTTCTCTAGAGACTTAACCTTATTGCTTGCTTCAGAAGTGAAAATTTACTTTTTTCTCTCTCTAGAGAAAGTCATCCTGTGTCCCTCCAGAGGCTATAGATAGATGTATAGATACAGAGATATAAATAGAGGATAGAGGGGAGCTATAGAGGCTGTGTAGGTGAGCAATAGATATGTATGTACGTAGAGCAATACCTATAAACATGGAGATACAGACATTCATATACATGAAGAGGATTATAGATACAAATTATAGTTTTCCCTTCTCAAGTCATCAGACTTGTTTTCATAAGTTGAAGAACTCTGTCTACATGTGGTTGAAGTACAGGAAAGATGCTGGGAGCTCTCAGCTCTGGCTGCATGAGAACCATCTGGGGGAACAATCTAAAAAACTAGGCATGGTGTCAACACTGTCAAATATTATATCAGATTTTGTGGGTAGATTTGTGCCACAAATACCTGTACATATGCATGCGAGTTTTAATTCCGTAAGTGGTTAATGAAGATACAGCTCATATTAGGAAAAATTACTTGTGCTGAGTGTAATTTGGCCATAAATCTTGGTGCTGGAATATTCTGGCACTTGTGCTTCAGTATGAACACCTAGAGAACTCTTGCATGTAGCACACCCAGATACCAGAAGGATGTCCAGATCACAACTATTATTTGTGCAAAACTGGTATCTGTAAAACTAGATGTATGTGTATTGATCTTTCAACACCTTCATATGGAAAGTAAAGCAGATATGACAAAACAGGAAACAGATTGATGAAATAAAGAAGTAATTTTTTTTTTTAGGAAGTAATACTTTTTAAAGACACTTTTATTACCAAGGTAGACCCACATATACCAAAATCTATTTTTAGAAGTTACCTTTTCAAAAGAAGGGAGAAGATGGAGAGTGACAATGGTTTACCAAGTTTTGATAAACATACAAAGTTTATCTGAGGAAAAATTTTATGGACATATATAATCATGTATGCAAATGTATTAAAAACCCTAAAAAATGGAAGTATTAACATCATTAGACTATGTTTAGTGATGATATGGTGTTGCTATTACAGTTTCTTACAATTTTTTGTATGTTTTAAATAATCAAAGTAAAAATACACTTCTAAGTAAAGACTACTAAGTACTGAAGGATTTGTCCTAATCCATTTAATCGTTCCCTTAATGATGGATACTGAGGTAGTGTCTGGTTCCTAATTTAAACCCTTGGAGCTTTGGGGAAAAGATCCGTTTTATGAACTCCATCAGGAAGTAGAACATCCCTTCATTTTTTACATAACAAATTTCAAGTTTGCCTTCCCATGTTGTCAGGAAGGAGAGAAGTTCTGGTGTCCCCCAGAGACCTGTTCTCGCCTGCATTAGGCTACCCTTTGTGGATTTTCCAGGTGGTGGAGGATGTGGTCATCACAGAGGTCATACTTGTCAGTAAAATGCTTTTTTTCCCACAAGAATTTAGCAGATGTGTCCTGTGGTGCTTCCAGCGGCAGAGTGGAGCTTGGAAGGAATCCTTAGTGGAGTACAGAAGATAACCACTGCCCACAAGATAACCTCCATTTGGGTTTCTAGTTGGTTTTTCCTTTCTTCACTTTAATCTTGCCCCTGGCAGGATGGCTTCCACAGTTATTGTTCTTTAAATTCTGATCTGCATCAAAAGAAAGGAGGCCTGGATCAGATTCAGAATGCCATCTTCCTCCAGAAGCTCAGGCCCTGGTGAGCTTTGCAGTGTGTTCAGAAGAGCCTGAAAATCTTACTCCCTGAGGCACAGCTGGAGTCCTGGAGGGTCCTCTTCCTGTGACTGAGGATTCAAAAAATCTGTACCTTCTACTGACAGTCTGTGGATGGCAGGAGTTGACCTGAAGTCTTCTTGAGGTTTCTGTATATTGCTGGTGAGACTGGAGGGTATGAGATGATTCTGTAACTCGTGTGTGCTGTGGCAATCAGTCTGTTTCGATGGTTCCCTTTAGAGGATTCCACTCTACAGTCAGCCTAGCAGCACTCATCCCACCACTGCAGAACGAAAGATATGTCCCCCTGGCCCAGATCCTGTGGCGGTTGTTTTTTTGTGTGTGTGCTCAGGTTGAGGCTGAGGATAGTCTTCCAGCTGTAGCATTCCCATATAGTCTGTTATCGGTGGTCCTGGTGTTCTTGGTATTGGGACCAGAAAGGATCCTGAGTATCTGGGTCTCCTCCCATAGTCAGCGGTACAGGCACATCATTCCCAGATGTTAGCGTGGAGAGAGAGTTCTCCCTGCAAGCTTCACAGGCTGCATGATGACATTTTGTCCTTGGATCATACTAGGGACACGTGGGAAGAGAGAAGAACAGGTAGAAATGATTGGTTCCTGCTGAAAGAACTGGAGGAAGGAAGATGATGATATCGGCCTGGGAGAGGCCACAGGTCAATTTCAGGCTGCTGAACTGTCGGACCGGGTCTCACATTTGGGCCATCTAGCAAGGAATTCACAGGCTCACTTCCTGTCTGCCCAGGGTACAGAGATCTTGGGTCCTGAAACCACATCTCTGTGAGAAACACAGACGTGGGACATTATAAGGCAAGAAATAAGGGCCTGTTATGTAGGCGCAAATCTCAAGAGAGATATGTATGAAATTAATTACCCTGGTTCATGTGTTCAGTATGTTTGTATGTATACATATGTATATGTGTATGTATGTATGTGTATAGATATACATACATACAAACATAGATTTAGGTCATAGCACTTTCAGCAGTCAACCTTAGATGAACTGAAACTTGGCTGAAAAGGCATATGTCCAGGAGCCACCCTCCAATTTCAGCAATGGACCAGGGAGCAAGGTCTCTTGACCAGGCTGATGTTTTTTTCTTCTTTATCAGTGTGTGCACAGGAATACATATCTTGTAAACGTGTATAAATCTGAGTAAGGGTTAATAAACATAAGTGTTTTTGAGAGTCATTCTGCCTAAGAACGTGCTTCCTTGTCATGAACATTGAACATGCATGAACCACTTTCCCCATAATTTAGGTAGGAGAAGGTACTCCTGAGGGTGATTTTGTTCCCCAGTTTGACTGTGCCTATAGACTTTTGGTGGGGGGGTGTTAAGAATGGGGAAAGGAGAAGTCTGCAGGACATCTAGTTGGTAGAGGCCAGGAATGCTGAAGAATGCTATGCCAGGACAGACTGCCCCTCCCAGGAAAGAAATATCTGGCCCAAAGTGACAGCAGTGCCAAACTTGAGAGAACCTAACAGTGTTCTCAAAATAGGCATTAACTTGTACGTTATCTGCAGTTCTGCTGCTGCTAGCTCTGAATAGATGCATCACTGACAATTTAATTAGAAAATTCTTCCTGTTTCAGGAGTGTGACGTGCAATGCCAGATGTTTACCATCCCATGCCTTTGTCCTTGATTACTGTGATCATCTAGGTTAGTTACAGTTTTCCAGCAACCACTCAGGGGGTAACATCATTTAACAGAAGGGATATTTGCTGCCATAGACATCAAACTTGAATTCTCAATTCCGAATGCCTGTTTGGCTAGTGTTTTCCTGGTGGCAATACCAAGGTATTGGTTCCTCTAGAAAGCTTGAACTAGAATGTTTGAGTAAGATCTTGGGATGGCTGTCTGGTCTTGTGTGGCTTCTTTCGGTGAGTGTTCTAAAAGAGAACGCAGGGACAAAAGGGAGGGTTTTAGGACATTTTTGCATTCAAGCTGGAAACTCGAACTTGAGAAGTTAGTGCTAACCTCTTACTCCCTCTGAATCCCCCTGAGATGACAGAAGAGGAGATTGTTGCCCTGCTCAGAGCAGCAGGACCAGAAAGTCCAAAGCCTTGCTTGCTCAGAACCTGTCTGTCCCAGCCACCTATTGGTGACCCTCAGTTACAAAGAACAAGCTGTAATTGGCTCCAAAAGTAAGGATTCTCTGTGGTGAATTTGGGTACAACATGCAGAATTGATTCCTCTCTCAACTGATTCCACTGGTGAACTGCATTTGGATTGGTGGGTTCTTACCTTGAGTATAAGGCCAAGGCTGGTTCTAGCCATGGGTTTGGTCTTCTCCTAAAGAGGAGCTGAACCCCAGTTGTCTATCTTGCTGTGTGGTTTTTGAACCAAATCTGAGTGGGAAAGGAAGACATGGAAGTCACGTAACGCAGTCTATGTTATTCCAAATATCATTGCAGTTAAAACTAGTTGATCAGTTGCTCTTGGGATAATATCCCTAAGAGAAAGTGCATTATCCTGGGAATGATGCTATTATTAGCATAAAATTCAGGACAGTACACAATCTGCTCTCAACTCAAATGAGCATTTCTTGTGTGGTCATCCTCAGGGTATCCAAAGTAAATTTCACTGGTTTAAGAAGCACCGTTAGTTCTCTCAAAGGAAATCAGTCTCTCCCTCATGTCGCATCAACTCTTCATTGGAAATGCCATTTGATAATACATAATATGTACGGAATATATCTTAGAAAAGGATATCTTTATGTAAGACAGTAGAATTAGCCACAGTCACGAACAGGGCTAACTCATCCACACTTCCTCTTACTTACTTCATCTTCATCATGGAATAGATAACAGCCCCATATATCTTGCTTTAAAATTGTCACTAATATAGCCAGTTGTATTTTGTTTCCTCATTACTGGAGTCAGCATTGCAATGTATGTTCCAATAATTTCTGAGTGTTTTATTTTGATAATTTGATAATTCATGGTAAGAGTAGAGTGTAAATGATAACCAATATTTGATGAATCACTCATCTCCCAGGCATTGTTCTAAAAGATTATATCTGTTCTTCAAAAGAGACACTGATGTATAGAACAGTCTTATGGACTCTGTGGGAGAGGGAGAGGGTGGGAAGATTTGGGAGAATGACATTGAAACATGTAAAATATCATGTAAGAAACGAGTTGCCAGTCCAGGTTCGATGCACGATACTGGATGCTTGGGGCTAGTGCACTGGGATGACCCAGGGGGATGTTGTGGGGAGGGGGGATGGAGGAGGGTTCAGGATGGGGAACACATGTATACCTGTGGCGGATTCATTTTGATATTTGGCAAAACTAATACAATTATGTAAAGTTTAAAAATAAAATTAGAAAAAAAATAAAAGATTATATCTGTTCTTTAAATTAATTAATCAGAATATTTTCCAGTAAGTCTTAAGCCCAAGTGGAAATTGGAAACTAATGAGTGAGTTACTGAACACAGTGGCTGAAACAAGCTCATCCTACGTTCTTTCTGGACTTGTTGTTCTCCACCTCAGTTCAGACGGGCCCAGTACCTCTCGAGCAGCCAGTCACTAGACGCTCTTGAAAGTGAAAGTCTCTCAGTCGTGTCCAATCTGTGATACCATGGACCATAGCCTACCAGGCTCCTCTCCATGGAATTCCCCAGGCAAGAATACTGGAGTGAGTAGCTATGTCCTTCTTCAGGGGATCCTCCCAATCCAGGAATCAGACGTGGGTCTCCTGCATTGATGGCAGATTCTTTACTGTCTGCGCCACCAAGGAAGCTTCAGATATTCCCCCAAAGTGCACTTTTTTACTGGGATTTGAGGAAACTCTTTCCTGTTCCTAAAACAAATACATTAAGAAAAGAGGAAATTTTCTTCTTCCTAGTGTCCCCTCAGACTGATGCTCTTATAGCCCTTACATATAGTGATTTATTGGAAACTGTTTTTGATAAAAAAATCTGAATTCATTCTTCTCCTCTAAAAGCATCTTTTTTCTCCCTGCCCCTCCAAAAGCATCTTTTTTATTGACCTTTATTGGTTTCAATACTGTTTCAGTTTGTGTTCTTGTATTATTAGCTCTTCACTGACTGAAGAAATCCAACTTTATTTTTTTTTTTTATCTTCACATATTTATTTTTTATTTTTTTAAATTTTTATTTTTATTTATTTATTTTTTAATTTTATTTTTAAACTTTACATAATTGTATTAGTTTTGCCAAATATCAAAATGAATCCGCCACAGGTATACATGTGTTCCCCATCCCGAACCCTCCTCCCTCCTCCCTCCCCATACCATCCCTCTGGGCCATCCTAGTGCACCAGCCCCAAGCATCCAGCATCGTGCATCGAACATGGACTGGCAACTCGTTTCCTACATGATATTTTACATGTTTCATTGCCGTTCTCCCAAATCTTCCCACCCTCTCCCTCTCCCACAGAGTCCATAAGACTGTTCTATACATCAGTGTCTCTTTTGCTGTCTCGTACACCGGGTTATTGTTACCCTCTTTCTAAATTCCATATATATGCGTTAGTATACTATATTTATGTTTTTCCTTCTGGCTTACTTCACTCTGTATAATAGGCTCCAGTTTCATCCACCTCATTAGAACTGATTCAAATGTATTCTTTTTAATGGCTGAGTAATACTCCATTGTGTATATGTACCACAGCTTTCTTATCCATTCATCTGCTGATGGACATCTAGGTTGCTTCCATGTCTTGGCTATTATAAACAGTGCTGCGATGAACATTGGGGTACACATGTCTCTTTCCCTTCTGGTTTCCTCAGTGTGTATGCCCAGCAGTGGGGTTGCTGGATCATAAGGCAGTTCTATTTCCAGTTTTTTAAGGAATCTCCACACTGTTCTCCATAGTGGCTGTACTAGTTTGCATTCCCACCAACAGTGTAAGAGGGTTCCCCTTTTCTCCACACCCTCTCCAGCATTTATTATTTGTAGACTTTTGGATCGCAGCCATTCTGACTGGTGTGAAATGGTACCTCATAGTGGTTTTGATTTGCAAGAAATCCAACTTGATACTTACATCAGTAGTTTATTCAAAATGATACAATATGGGATTTTATTTCTTATACTCCTGTATGTAAGTTACATTTCTGATATTAGTGGGGAAAAAAAAACTAACCTGAGAATTGGGAATTTACATGTGTTTATCCCACAGTTCTCCTCACAATTACATATTACTCATTATTCTGCAGTGTATTTTCCAGTGATACCATATCATTAATGATACCATATCATTAACATAGTGATCCGATTTCCTATATTCTCTAAATCTCAGAAGTTGACTTAGGGACTAACCTGGTAGTCCAGTGGTTAAGAATCCACCTTCCAATGCAGGGGACATAGGTTCAATCTCTGGTCAGGGAACTCAGATCCCACATACCATGGGGCAGCTAAGCCTGTGCACTGCAGCTAGAGAAACCTGTGCGTAGCAAGGATGAGCCTGAGCGCACAGCTAAGACCCAAGGCAGCCAGGTTAATTAAAAAGCTGATTCAGTTATCTTCTATTGGGAGAGATATTCCAGTATATTCTTTCCTCCAATACCAAACACACCCAACCAACTGGTAAAAGAAGTAATAGAGGTTTCTTCCATGGTAAAAGAGGTAACTCTTGTTTTTATTTTGTTTTAAATATATAACAGGAAAAACCTCCTGGGAAACATACCTGACATAACAGTAATTGCCTGCCGGTGCTAAGCCTACCTTTTTTCTTTACCTTGAACCAGAATAATGAAATATCTGATACTTACCTGAATTTTAGATTTCTGGAATGCCAGTTTCCTTGGCCAGCTGTTTCCTGCTTGCTTGTTCAGGGTGAAGAGCATTCAAACCACGCTTGGATGCTTTTGACTCTGGTTGTAAATAATCTTGCCTTGCCAGGGTTCTTTTTGTAGACTGTCTGATGAAGAGAAAATGGGGAGAAGTATGAAGGATATGTTTATAGATTAAAAACTGTGTGAGCATGTAACTTATGTTTAGTTCAGATTGAAAGTCTGTCGATTCAACGATTATTTTATGTTTTTACTTTGAGGCTATACCTAAAGTCATTCTAAACTGGAGACGTGGGAATTCCTTGGTGTTCCAGTGTAAGGACTCTGTCCCCTCACTGCCGAGGGCTCAACTTTAATCCCTGGTTGGGGAACTAAGATCCTACAAACAGCCCGGCATAGCCAAAAAAAAAAAAAAGACGTATAGGTCAAATGCATATGTGTATATGTATATAATACGTAAAAAAAAGACAGTCTGTTATCTGAGTTACCAAAGCAAGAAATTACTAGAAATCCACAAAATTATGTGCAAAGAAAATAGGAGTTAGGAAAATAAATGGAAATAAATGAAACAAGTAAAATATGAAAAAGATTAAAGGGATAAATAAAATATACAAAACTTATTTTGTGATAAAATTAAAATTTTAAATCATTAGGTATCGTTAATATATTAAATCATTAGGTATAATTGTTAATATATTAAATTGTTAGATATAAGTTAAATGTAGAATATTGTGTATGCCGTATAAATTTTTCTCCATTAAAAATGTTAACTTTAAGGTTTTTGAAAACCCACTTATGGGACTCATTGCTGCTGCTTAAATATGGGATTCCATTCTGTTAACTTCAAAGTACCCATCAATCCCCTGACACAACTTACCACTGCAAAACAGCACCTACTTCAGCAATCTGTTCCTGTAATCATAATGGTGACTTTACTTTTTATAAATTCTGGAAAATAAAGCATGTGGCATCACCAAAGAGAAGAGCAAAAGACCACTTGTAGTGCTGGTTTGATCCATCTAGGAAGGAGGCATCCGGATTCTGCAGAGAGGAGTGGACAACTGAGCAGTTCCCCAGGACACAGGATTTATAACCACCCATCTCTTAAACACTCTTCTACTTAATCCCTTCATTAAATATGAACACTTCAGAAGAAACTTGAAGTAATCGGATTAAGGGGAAATACAGATTCTACCAGATTCTAATTTTGCATCTATCATAACATGACTTAAAATCTGTGCTTTCTAGTTTATATAATACATATGTATGTATACATTGATATAATATATGCTTTGTACTGTATAGTTTTTAAAACTTTTGTTTCTTAATTATTTTGGCTTGATATTATTTTAATGTTATATGGATATTCCTACTCTGTATTCTATTTTTCTTAGCTGTTACAGAAACATATCTTTTCCATCATTGACATTGTTTATGTGTTATCGTGGTTATTCTGTACTCCATAGTTATTAAAAAAAAAAACAAATCTTGGTGTTGCTGTGAAGGTATTCTGTAAATTGATTGATTGTAAATTCAACAATGTGTGTCTGATTCCATTTCCATGATACATCCAGGATGGACAAATCCATAGAGACAGAAAGTAGGTTAGCAGTTTCTAGGGAGTGAGAATGGGGACTGACTGCTAATTGATAGGGGATTTCTCTTTAGAGGTTATGGAAGTTTTAAAAAGTTAGCTCTTGTTTTGGTTGAGGGTGCACAACTCTTTGACTCTGCTGAAAACCACTGGATTGCACACCCTGAAAGGACACATTTCATGGCAAATAAGTTATACTTTAAGTAAAATTTATTAAAAAAGAATAGCTTATAAAAACATAATGGAGGGGTGTATGACGTATTCTGTCACCTGGATAAGTGCAAGTGCAGAGGAGACTTTCTAGAAACATCTCAAAATTGTTTAAAACGAAAGTGTAAGTTAAGGAGTTAATATGGTGAAATTTAATGCCATTCATATTAACACATGTCAACACTGATCACATGCTTAGATTAAAAGAGATCTAGTTGACTATAACTTGAATATTTACATAAAGTACCTTTCACTAGAAAAAAAAATTTAAATATGCATTAATTTTGTGAATAATTTCAGTTTTTCAGGTGAGGATATGAACACATGAAAATTTCAAAAGTATGAAATAAATAATATGATTATGTTGAAAATAAAAGGACATTAAAATATTAATCAAAAACATCCATTCATTTCCAAATTATTCATTTTCTTTGTCCAGACAAATGGAAAATGACATCAATATAAGGAGCATCACTTTGTTTTTTTTGTTTGTTTGTTTTTTGTTTTTGCATCACTTTGTTTATTGACCATCAGATACTGTATATCATTCTATGTAAGTATTAATGATAAACTTGGAAAGTATTGCCCTAAATGAACATGCAAATGTAATATTTTATCAATCATAATATAACATTGATATTAATAAAATATTTTAAGTTCAAAATTATTTCTAATAATTGATAAATTATTTCATTATTAATATTTATTTAATAACTTGATAGTATAAGCCCAGATGATACAATGTTAATGAAATTGAAGTTTGCTATATATTTGCCATTAGAATGCTAAATTATAATTCATGTTTAATATTTTTGTTACTTATTTACCCATTAAAATTATAATTATCTTAATAGTTTTATCATTTAAATCTACCCTTCTAGTCTTCTAATGCTTTAACATCATTTCTGATTTTCCAAGATCTTCATGCTGTTTTCCCTTGACTCCCAGACTTGATAAAAATCAACATGCCACTGAATTCTGCTGTTTTAAAATCTGAGGTGTCTGAGTGCTATAGGAAGAAATGTAAGTAGGTTTTACTGTATTAGTTATATTTTAAACATATTATTATCTTTTAAAATTGAAGTCTAGTTGATTTACAGTGTCACATTTTGGGTGTGCAGCACAGTGATTCAGTTTTATATATGTATATATGTTCCCTATACATATATAAATATATACATGTATTTTTATATAAATAAAAATGTTTTCCCTATAAGGGAAAATAAACCTTTTCCTTTATAGGTTATTGCAAAATACTCAGTTCTCTGAATTATACAGTAGGTCCTTGTTGGTTATCTATTTTATACATAGGAATGTATATATGTTAATCCCAAACTCCTAATTTATCCCTCTCCATATTTTATTTCTAATATTCTAATTAAAAAGTTCAAATAAAATGTGAAATTCCCAAGAAGAGAAGTGTTAGTAAATACAGTGAAACTGAGCACATATGAAATATATTTTTCTTCTCATTCCGTCCTGGGGTCCTTTTCAGAATGGCTCATATGCGTATAATCGTGACACACTAGCAACATTTTCCCAGGAATAAACTGGTTAAGCTGCCATGACTGGGATGCTAATGACCTGGGACACAATTTGAGATTCTTGGGAAATATTACTCTTTCTAGGCTAAAACCTAGAAAACTTGACCTAAGTAGCCAAAACCTTCATAGTTGGTATTCACACTGTAAGATTTTCTTTACTACCAACTTTTATGTCAAATCACATATTCTTATCTCCAACTTTGCATCCATTATAGCACACACTTCACACTGAGAAATAAGTATAACACTTTCTTAATATTCCTAAGAATATAACACTATATATGAATATGAATAAATATAGATGTGCTGTGCTGTGCTTAGTCACTCAGTCATGTCCTACCTTTGCGACCCCATGGACTGTAGCCCACCAGGCTCCTTTATCCATGGGCATTCTCCAGGGAAGAATACTGGAGTTGGGGTTGTCATATCCTCCTCCAGGGGATCTTCCAAACCCGGGGATCTTCCAGACCCAGGGATCAAACCCAGGTCTCCTGCATTGCAGGCAGATACTTTACCTTCTGAGCCACCAGGAAAGCCCAAATATAGATGTATGTATATTTATTTATATAACACTTATTATCCTGAGAGTAAGTATCCTTCTGTTAATTTTTTTAATGTTTTGTTTTATTTATTTATTGGGCATGCAACATGTGGGATCTTGGTTCCCCAACCAGGGACTGAACCCATGCGCCTTCCATTGGGAGCTCAGAGTCTTAACTGCTGGACCTCCAGGGGAGTACCTATCCTTCTGTAATTTTGTCTAAGAAAAGTACCACTTAACCTTTCTGAAACTTGATGTTTCCTAAATATTCTATCAATCAGAAGGGATATAAAACAGTCTATACAAATAATCTTCTAAACTCTCTTTTTAAATTTTACTTTTCTTAATTATTGACATCTCCCACTCCATTGAGGTGCTTCCCTGGTGGCTCAGATGGTAAAGTGTCTGCCTGTAATGCAGGAGACCTGGGTTCGATCCCTGGGTTGGGAAGATACCCTGGAGAAGGAAATGGCAATCCACTCCAGTACTCTTGCCTGGAAAATTCCATGGACAGAGGAGCCTGGTGGGCTATAGTCCATGGGGTAGCAAAGAGTCGGACACGACTGAGCGACTTCACTTTTTTACTCCACTGAGGAAGTACAAAATTGTCATTAAAGAGAAGGCTGCCTGGAGAATTTCCTGGCAGTCTAGTGGTTAGGACTCAGTGTTTTCACTGCTGTGACCTGGGTTCAATCCCTGGCGAGGAAACTAAGATCCTGAAAGCCACAAGATGTGGCTAGGGGAAAAAAAAAGAGGCGGCTTTCTGCTGAAACTCATATTCCAGATTTTGTCTTGAGGTTCCATGGTTAATGCAATTATTTATTCACTTGCTGTATGCCTTTCCCTGCCAGATCCAGTTCTCAGACATCCTTAAGTTGGATTCAACCATAATTCAAAATTCATAAACTTATGCCTATTACATCAAGAGGAATAAAAACAAAGTTATAATTTCCCAGTGACTCAGATGGTAAAGAATCTGCCTGAAACACGGGAGACCTGGGTTTGATCCCTAGATTGGGAAGAACCCCTCGAGAAGGGAACGACTACCTACTCCAGAATTCTTGCCTGGGGAATCCCATGGACAGAGGAGACTGGCAGGTTACAGTCCATAGGGTCGCAAAGAGTGGACATGACTGGGCGACTAAGCACAGCACAGCGCAGCACATAAGGAAACATGATTGCAAATAAAAGATAAAGGGTGAAAAACAGATTGGTGGGCATAGTGCCCAGAATAACGTGCTGAGAGACAGGTATTTGCTAGGAGGTAATTTGCCTGGACCTGAGTTGGGCTTGTCCTGGACACCATGAGGTCACCCAGGCAAATTTGATATCAAGGGACACTTCAGATACATCAGTCAGTGCTCAGAGAGAAAGGGATCAGGACCCTGAACAAAATCCTCCTTCAGTCATCTTGCCATGGGCTGGCCTGGCTGGAAAGTGCTGGGTTTGACCTGTTAACTGAGTGGGTGCCCACCTGGGGCACATTTCAGTGTTAAGATTTAAGTTGTGTCTTAAGGAGTGTCCTGGGGAGTTTAGCTTGAGCTTTAGGGTTAAGTCTGAGTTCAGCGAACCTCTTACATACTTTGATGGCTTTTTTTCCTTCTACACCAAACTTAACAGAAACACGTTTCTTGAAAGGCTGCCTTGGGAGATGTTAATCTGGGTTATGGTACTGTTGGAGGGTGGGTAGAGAGCATTGCCCGCTAAGAAGGCTGTGTCTGGAGGAACGCACCCACTCTGAGCTGCTCATCCAGGCCCAGAGCTCGGTTCTGAGGGTGAAGGGCGGCAGAACTCCCAGGGCCGTCAGTACAAAGCCACACACGATGAATGCTGAAGAAAGTGATGCTGGGCCATGTAAAATGTTTCACAACCTACTTTTTCTTAAATAAAAAATTAATTTTGTTAAACATGTTAGTGTTGTAACTCATTACAGTGAAATAAGCTTTGCCTTCCAAATCTTTCTAGTTGTGAGTCCACTTGTGTAAATTCCCTCTTAGTGTTCGCATCATGGGCCCTTATTAAACAGAAACAACCAAAATTTTGCCCTTACTTAAACACTAGAAATGAAAACAGAAGAGGAAAAATAAAATTAAATCATTAAAAAAAAAAAAAGAAAATTTTGTGTTTCTGATCATTTTAGTGGTCTTATGGGTAGCCACAAAATACTGTCATTACACCATCTACAAACAGAATAACAAGGAAGGACATCTAAGAGTCACATGAAATAGTCCACAGTTACGGAGCCTCGTCTAAGATTACAGCCCTATCACGTGCCCACATGGGCTGTTAGTGGTTTGTGGAAAAGTCTGCAGGTCACTAATAACTGCAGTAAGAACCCTCATGTCCAGTATTTCCTGACACTTTGTTCTTCATCTCCTTTCATTTCTGACTTTTGCAGACCCTGCTGCTCCTTGGGAGAGGGGCCTTCAGGCCTCAGTGGGAGTAAGGCAGGTGCGAGCACCCTCAGGGCCTGGCCCAGGACAGATCACAAACTCAAGCTCTCTTACCTCCCTGGTGCCCATCATCTCCACACTGAAATATGCTTTGTCTTTACATGGGACACGGCTTTGTGTAGAGCCACGGCTGGTCACTTACGCCAGAAACCTGATCTGGCTGTTTGGCTGGACTGAGCTGGTGCCAGGCCTGGGAGGTGCAAATCCAGGTGCACCCAACCGCTTAGCCAAGGGTGAGTGACCCCACACCGAGAACACAGCTGCGCCAATGTCACACCACGAGGGCGAGTGCTGAGGATGCTAGCCTGGCTCACATCCCCACCTTTTCCAAAGATGAACAAACGCAGGTCTTGGGTGTGGGAGGTGGAAGCACAGATTCCACCCTCTGCTGCACTGGTGGCCGAGTGAGGTCGCCTCGGTGCAGCCTGCGTGTGGGGCATTTAGGGTCCTGGGCTGGTGGGGTCCTCTCTGCCAGCCCCTGGCTTCTCCCCTCACTGGGCACCCTAACTTCAGACAATGCATAGAAGTTCTACTGGAGACCTTTCTCCAGCAAGGTAAATATAGATATAAATGAAGTCCAATTTTTTATGGTAAAAAAATCTTTGTGTTCTTTGTGTTATACTTAAGAGCCTTGCCAACCCCAAGATTGCTAAAATTTATGCTTATGTTTTCTCCTAGAATTTTTCAGATTAAGGTCCTAAAGTTGTTTATGACACAACATAATTTTTGTCTATGGTGTGAGATTAAGGATAGTTTTACACATGTATTTTATTGTTTCAATACCATTTGTTGAAAGATTATCCTTTTCCCATCAAATGTTCTGGGACCTTGGTGGAAAATCATTTTATATGTACAAGTCTATTCCTGCTGTCACTAATCTGTCCCACTGATCTATTTGTCTATCTGTACACCAGCTGCATGGTTTTGGCCATCATGGCTTTATAATATTAAGTCTTGAAATCAGATGGTTTAAGTCCTCTAACTTTGTTCTTCCTTTTCAAAGTGGTATTATTCATCAGGATTTCTTAAGCTTGGCTCTGTTGGCATTTTGTACAGGATCATTCTTTGCGGGAGGCATCCTAGAAGCTGTAGGATGTTTAGCAGCTTCTCTAGCCACTAGATGTCAGTAGCATCCTTCCCCACCTTGACAATCACCGTGTCTGCAGGATGGCAGCGTAAGATGTCACTTGCTTTTTTCACTCCCCCACCCCAGCAACAATAATTTGGCATCCATCCACAGATTGTCTCTGTGAGATCTGTGGGATACAGCACCATATACCAAAGGGTCCAGGAGGAGTCTCACCCCCTGAACATTGGGTAATAGACACACATACCTCGGTCCTGATCGTGGACCCTGCAGTGGCCTGTGAACCGGCTCCAGCCCTTCTCTTCCTCAGACCAGGGATCCTCTGAAAGACATTGATAAGAGAGCCTTTGTGGAAGTCTGAGTTTCCAGAGGAGAAGTTAGTTCCCCACACTGTTGGAAGAAAAAAAAGTTTGAACGCATTGGAGTGTGGATAAGAGGAATAGCTTGACTTTGCCCACATCACTCCTTCCCCGGAATAGCATGGCGTAGGGCCAAGAGAGAGCTTCTGGGCCTGTGATCTCCTGTGGAGGAAAATGTGCCAAAGTGTACTCTCCCGCCTCATCAAGGAGGCTGACTGTGAACTACATGACTCAAGGTGGGGAGAGGCTGGGAGAGCAGCAGAGAGGGCTCTCAGAGGTCGTTAAGGGGACACGGATTGTACCCACTGCATCACAGAGCCCTTCAAGAAGCGCGCTCATGAGCTGCTGCAAATATCTCACCCGGGGATCCTCCAGCACTCTGCGAGCCTTGCCCGCACACCCTCTGCAGAGCACTCTCAGGTTTACAGAAAAATAGAGCACAGAGTTCTTATAAAGACATAGTTTTGGTTTTATGTTATTTATAGCATGTAGTTTCTACTATAATTAACATCTTGCATTAGTGCGGCATGTTTCTTACAGTTGATGAACAAATATTCATACATGATCCATAATGAGTCCACTAGCCTCCCTCCCCGTGGCCTGCAGTCTCTTTCAAGGCAACGATCTGGGGAGATTGTAGGGCTGACCTTGCTCGTTTCCTGTTTCACAGAACCACTGTCCTCTATTGCCTGTTGTTCAGTGCTTTGTAAAGAATTATGTGATTTGTCTTCTTTTTTTTTTCTTGATAGAAGGGAAAGTTTGTTCCTTACTATTCTATCATGGCCAGAAGCTAAGGTCTTATTTATGTACTTAACCTTTGAAACAGTGAAAAGTCTTATTTTGAGTTAGTGTTTTGAAGTTGACCACTAGATGGCAATGTTATACAGCGGAGACAGCATTTCTAGGTTAAGACCTATATAAAATGATATATTTGGTATTAGTTTGGATAACCCAGTCTGATTTGCTTTACTCTATTCCAGTATCTGTCATGATGGTATTTTTTAGCTTCAGTGTAAAATTTATAAAGATATTTTGCCTAAAATAATACATGCTATATATAGATTTAGTGATTCTCCTCACTAGGACTCAACAGGAATGACACAGTGGGTAGGGTTATTTTCAACCTTTAGATGGATTTATGTGTGTTTATGAGGCATTGGTTAGCGTTCATTTGTGTCTGATATATAAGGCCCTCACAGAGAAGAATGAGGAGATGCATCTCGTGCCTCCGAGGGCTCCTGTCTTTGGTGAGGGGACAGAGATGTGGACCCCAAATGACAGCATGAGGCAACATGCTTTGTGACTGTCAGGGGGGGTCTGGGAGGCGTCACAGAGTAGATGACTATCTATCGGGATTCAAAAGATGTCTAGGAAATTTCCACTTGAGAAAGGGGCAAATAAGCGTCCATCCTCAAAATTCTGAATATGACATAAAGTAGAAGGAAAGAGGTACTCAAAATATCATGACAAGATTAGGGAGTACTTGCTGAGTGAGTCCATGAGAAGAGTGGCAGGAAATAAGAATTTTAAAAAAGGGAGTTGGGGCCACTTTGTGAAGCACCGAATTTGCTGCAATAAGAATTTGGACTACAGCTTTTAGCTAGTGGAGATTAAATGACTTTTAATTAAGTGATTGATATGATTAAAATGGTGTTTTAGGCTAGAGTCTCTAAACTCTTTTGTACAGCCTTTGTAATAAAATATTGGTTTAGTAAACATCCAATATATTTATATCTAGTTATTTATGAATTTTACCTACATAGTACATCCTATCCAAATATACTATGTAGATTACAAAATATACACAGAACTGTGACACTCGTGCTGATGATGAAGTAGAATTGACAACTTAGAATCTTTTGCAGATTATATGTCAGGTCTGAGTAGATCACTGTTTTATGTCATAATGAGGCTAATTTAAATGGAATCGAAGGCATTTTAGTCTTGGCATTCTCTTGTTCACTTCAGAAAACGTGAATATCTTGGTGAAATTCCACTATTTCTTTGAGCCTGACACACTGCACATACAGCATGACCATTTTGTGTATGAACTGAGCAAGATTCCTCTCCCAAGCGAATATTAGACGTCTAAGTTCTTTCTTACTTTTAGTATAAAGTAAATGCTAATGGAGATATGCTATTTTATTTGTTCCCTGTCATTCTGTGCAGCTTGGGAGTCCTATGCTCTTTCATAGGCTTTCCAGGTTAGGTGGCTCAAACTGCAGTGTGAAAAGACGACAGCATATAGGCAGGAGCCCAACCTGCACCAAACGTGACTCGGGACTTTTGTGGTAGTCCAGGGATTGAGAATCTGCCCACCAATGAACAGGATACTCCTTTGATCCCTGGTCTGGGATTCCACATGCCTCAGGGCAGCTAAATCTGCAGGCTGCAACTACTGAAGCCCTTGTGTCCTAGAGCCTGTGCTCTGCACCAGGAGAGGCCTCTGTGATGAGAAGCCTGTGCATCACAACTGGAGAGAAACTCCCATTCACCTCAACTAGAGAAAGCTGTGCTCAGACCTGAAGACCCAGTGCAGCCAAAAATAAATAAATAAAATCCTGGGAATAATAATAAAAAAAAATTGGACTCAATTAAGACTGAGATAAATAGTTATCAGTTCAGTTCAGTTCAGTTGCTCAGTTGTGTCCGACTCTTCGCGACCCCATGAATTGCAGCACGCCAGGCCTCCCTGTCCATTACCAGCTCCGGGAGTTCACCCAGACCCACGTCCATCGAGTCAGTGATGCCATCCAGCCATCTCATCCTCTGTCGTCCCCTTCTCCTCCTGCCCCCAATCCCTCCCAGCATCAGAGTCTTTTCCAATGAGTCAACTCTTCGCATGAGGTGGCCAAAGTACTGGAGTTTCAGCTTCAGCATCATTCCCTCCAAAGAAATCCCAGGGCTGATCTCCTTCAGAATGGACTGGTTGGATGTCCTTGCAGTCCAAGGGACTCTCAAGAGTCTTCTCCAACACCACAGTTCAAAAGCATGAATTCTTCGGCCCTCAGCCTTCTTCACAGTCCAACTCTCACATCCATACGTGACCACAGGAAAAACCATAGCCTTGACTAGATGGACCTTTGTTGGCAAAGTAATGTCTCTGCTTTTGAATATGCTATCTAGGTTGGTCATAACTTTCCTTCCAAGGAGTAAGCATCTTTTAATTTCATGGCTGCAGTCACCGTCTGCAGTGATTTTGGAGCCCCCCAAAATAAAATCTGACACTGTTTCCACTGTTTCCCCATCTATTTCCCATGAAGTGATGGGACCAGATGCCATGATCTTCGTTTTCTGAATGTTGAGCTTTAAGCCAACTTTTTCACTCTCCACTTTCACTTTCATCAAGAGGCTTTTGAGTTTCTCTTCACTTTCTGCCATAAGGGTGGTGTCATCTGCATATCTGAGGATATTGATATTTCTCCTGGCAATCTTGATTCCAGTTGTGTTTCTTCCAGTCCAGTGTTTCTCGTGATGTACTCTGCATATAAGTTAAATATGCAGGGTGATAATATACAGCCTTGACGTACTCCTTTTCCTATTTGGAACCAGTCTGTTGTTCCATGTCCAGTTCTAACTGTTGCTTCCTGACCTGCATACAGGTTTCTCAAGAGGCAGGTCAGGTGGTCTGGTATTCCCATCTCTTGAAGAATTTTCCACAGTTTATTGTGATCCACACAGTCAAAGGCTTTGGCATAGTCAATAAAGCAGAAATAGACGTTTTTCCGGAACTCTCTTGCTTTTTCCATGATCCGGCGGATGTTGGCAATTTGATCTCTGGTTCCTCTGCCTTTTCTAAAACCAGCTTGAACATCAGGAAGTTCACGGTTCACATATTGCTGAACCTGGCTTGGAGAATTTTGAGCATTACTTTACTAGCATGTGAGATGAGTGCAATTGTGCAGTAGTTTGAGCATTCTTTGGCATTGCCTTTCTTTGGGATTGGAATGAAAACTGACCTTTTCCAGTCCTGTGGCCACTGCTGAGTTTTCCAAATTTGCTGGCATATTGAGTGCAGCACTTTCACAGCATCATCTTTCAGGATTTGAAATAGCTCAACTGGAATTCTATCACCTCCACTAGCTTTGTTCGTAGTGATGCTTTCTAAGGCCCACTTGACTTCACATTCCAGGATGTCTGGCTCTAGGTCAGTGATCACATCATCTTGATTATCTGGGTCATGAAGATCTTTTTTGTATAGTTCTTCTGTGTATTCTAGCCATCTCTTCTTAATATCTTCTGCTTCTGTTAGGTCCATACCATTTCTGTCCTTTATCGAGCCCATCTTTGCATGAAATGTCCCCTTGGTATCTCTAATTTTCTTGAAGAGATCCCTAGTCTTTCCCATTCTGTTGTTTTCCTTTATTTCTTTGCACTGATCACTGAGGAAGGCTTTTTTTTTAAATTTTTTATTTTATTTTTAAACTTTACAATATTGTATTAGTTTTGCCAAATATCAAAATGAATCCTCCACAGGTATACCTGTGTTCCCCATCCTGAATCCTCCTCCCTCCTCCCTCCCCATACCCTCCACTCTGGGTCATCCCAGTGCACCAGCCCCAGGCATCCTGGACTGGCTCTCCTTGCTATTCTTTGGAACTCTGCATTCAGATGCTTATATCTTTCCTTTTCTCCTTTGCTTTTCACTTCTCTTCTTTTCACAGCTATTTGTAAGACCTCCCCAGACAGCCATTTTGCTTTTTTGCATTTCTTTTCCATGGGGATGGTCTTGATCCCTGTCTCCTGTACAATGTCACGAACCTCATTCCATAGTTCATCAGGCACTCTATCAGATCTAGGCCCTTTAATCTATTTCTTACTTCCACTGTATAATCATAAGGGATTTGATTTAGGTCATACCTGAATGGTCTAGTGGTTTTCCCTACTTTCTTCAATTTAAGTCTGAATTTGATAATAAGGAGTTCATGATCTGAGCCACAGTCAGCTCCTAGTCTTGTTTTTGTTGACTATATAGAGCCTCTCCATTTTTGGCTGCAAAGAATATAATGAGTCTGATTTCAGTGTTGACCATCTGGTGATGTCCATGTGTAGAATCTTCTCTTGTGTTGTTGCAAAAGGGTGTTTGCTATGACCAGTGCATTTTCTTGGCAAAACTCTATTAGTCTTTGCCCTGCTTCATTCTGTATTCCAAGGCCAAATTTGCCTGTTACTCCAGGTGTTTCTTGACTTCCTACTTTTGCATTCCAGTCCCCTATAATGAAAAGGACATCTTTTTTGGGTGTTAGTTCTAAAAGGTCTTGTAGGTCTTCATAGAACCATTCAACTTCAGCTTCTTCAGCATTACTGGTTGGGGCATAGACTTGTAGTCCAGTTCAAAAAATATGTATTTAATTTTGGCTCTTGTAAATTAACAAAACACAGACATTAAAAAGAGCAATCATGTTCTAAGAAGTTCTGATATTACAAGTGAAGATGGATTAGAATTATCTTGAAAAGAAAACTTTGTAGCTGATTCTCAAGTCAACACCTGAGAAAGGACGAGGCACCTTAACTCTGAGGACATAGAAGTTGGCAGTCTGCAATCAAGAAGAGGGCCTTCACCTGAACCCAATCATTAGGGCACCTTGATCTTAAACTTTCGGTTTCTAGAACTGTGAGGAAGAAATTTCTGTTAAATTGTAAGTAACTCAGTCTGTGGTATTATTGTTATAGCAGTTCAGATGGACTAGGACAAAGAACAAAGATGAACTGAAGTATTTGACCTATGTTATTGCAGAAGATGCCTGAGGAGACTTGAGTTGGCACCATCTCTGCATGTCTTTGCCCATCTGCTAGTCCTTCAGATGAATGTGGCTTATTCAGCCAAGAGTTTCCCAAGTGTAGTAGGGAGCATCACACCTGCTTCACCTTTGTAGATACTGTTCTTGTATGAATTTATAAATTACTGTATATAAGTAATTGCATCAACTATATGAAAAATATTACATAAATTCAGAAACTCATCTCAGTATCATATGAAGTATTAAAACAGATGTCTTTAAAGGAATGATTGTTGATAATTTATACCTTGATCATTTGCAGATACCTTTCCCTGCCCAAATTGCATTTTGACCTTGTTAATTTGTTGATTGGAAAATTGCATCCCACTTCTTACTTCTCAGTAGGATGGTATGTCAACGGTTCAGTGGAATTCTTTAGGATTCACAGTTCCTGAATTGTCTTCCAGATAAAATTGGAAGTGTGGTTTTTCTCAGTGTAAAATATCGGAATGGTAGCTAGTCTTTCAGTGGACACCTTCTGAAAGCTGAAACAAGACAGAGCCACGTGTGTACTGATGGTACTAAAGTCTCTCTGATGGGAGACTTTTTGAAGCAGATCCCAGTGTAAAACTGATATGAGTTGGGTATTCTTATTGGTGCGCTGATTCCTCACCTGGCCATCAGACATCTTCTGTTGGGACATTTCATGTTGCCACCGTGTTCTCTGTATTGGAGCTCCACTGGTCTTTGCAGGGGCAGGAGGGCCTGGCGAGCTGACTGCTCTCTCGTCACTTCAGCACACTTTGTGAATTGTTCTGTCCTGCCACTTCCTGTCCCACAGCAGTTATAAGTATTTGAAGTGACCTTATTCACTCAGGCTATGTGTATTTTCTCTCTCCTCTCACTAGAGTGTAAAACTGCATCAGGTCAGGGGCTGTGTTTTCCTTCTTAATCATCCTGTCAACAGTGCCAAGACAGGCCTTGGCACAAATTGAGTGATCAATACAAAATCATTGATTATGTGAGTGAATGAATGAGGGTAATATTACCTGATGTCATGTCCATCGTTGTCATCATCAATATCAGAAAGAATTTATTTAAAGAGTATCTATGGTTAATAATACATTATTGTGTGTGTACATTAAAATATTAAGAGGCTCCATCTCCTATTAAATGTTCTAACCCCTCGCAAACCAACAACAAATGAACAAGAAACTCACAAAAGAATACAAGGAGAATTTTGGATATGTTAAGAGCTTTGGTGTAACAGCTGTGAGTATATGTCCAAACTTATCAAGATGTATACATTACACGTGAGTGATTTTTTTGAATATCCATTATGTCTCAATAAAGATTAAGAAAAGATGCATTTGTTAAGCAGGACCACAGTATTGCACAACCCCAGTAGGCTCCATGTGTGTCAAAGGTCAGGTCTTGTGCAAAAGAGACTGAAACCAAGAAAGACCTGATTAAATACAAACTTGTTACACCAAAGTTGCTCATGGATAATGATATATGAAATCATCTCATAATGAATATCTCTGGATAGTTCAGTAAATAAACCCCTGTGGGGAAAGACCCCCATGGATCCACCTGTAACTGAATACAAATCTTGCTCTGTGATAAACAGCATTTAAGGCAAAGAGCCTTGAATCTTTGAATTCTCTAAGATTCATAATCACAGCAAGGAACTTTTTTTTTTCATAGAAACAAGAATATACATAAAGTAAATTTTTTTTTATCAAGTTGGGATTAAGTGCTATCTAACACTAATTTGGAGAGAGAGTTATATTTAATTGACTGATTTGGATAGTATAAAATGGTAATAATTGTTGAACATGGAATTTAAATTTCATGACTTGAATTTCTTATGACTTCTTTCCACGTGAGGATTACCTTTGCAAATACAGCATAATAGAAAGCTTTTCAGGAAGCTTTTACTTGCATTTTCTCTCTAGTGTGTTGATGTTGAATTCAGGCGTTGGTGACTTAGGAGGGCACAATGAGAAGATGAATGTGCCTCCACCTCGGAAGTGTCTCCAGCTACTGACTTTGTTCTTTCCCTGAGGCTGAATGAGGTGAATGTAGAATATCTTGCAGTTGAATAATTCGGATTGCTTTTAGGCAAGAATGTTGTGATGTTATAAAAATTGTGATCTAAAAGGAAACTTAACCTTCAGTTCATTCTTTTGATGTATTTTGCCCGAAGCGTGGTGCTAGGACCTGTTATCTCAAATAGGCAATATAAAAATATCTTTCTAATTCACTCCTACAGTTGAAAGATCCTCACGGATTGAAATTACTGCGATCTATCAAGAATTACTTTGTTGTGGAGATAAAATAAAATCACATGCCAGGCAAGGAATAATGGTAACAATGGAGCAGCTTATTATGAAGCTTAAAATGAAAATGCCTTCTTGGCAACACTATTGGGCTTTGAAAAGGTTGAGAATATGTGTCAAACCCAGAGCAGCCACAGTGCTGGTGTCCTGTTCATTCTTGGTGTAGATTGTTTGCCCCATGTTTAAGGCCAGCCTTTTGGAATCAGCAGCAATATTTGACTTAATTGTGTCTTGCTTCATTGTGTTGTTGATATGTAATTAGCATACTATAAAACTCATCATTTTAAAGTGTACATTTCAGGTGTTTTGAGTACACTGATAAGATTGTGCAACTATCAGGACTAATTCCAGAATATTTCATTAATCCGGAGAAGATGGAACTACTAATGTACTTTCTGTCTCTATGGATTTTCTTATTCTGGACATTTCATGTAAAATGATATGTAATGTGTGCTCTTTTGTGTCTGACTACTTTCAGTTAGCAAAAACTTTTCAAGATTCAGCGGCAAGTATCAGTACTTCACTCCCTTTAACTGAACCATATTTCACTGTATAGCTACTTATACCACATTTTATCTATCCTTTCATAAGTTGATGACCATTTGTTTCCATTTCTTGGTTGTTATAAATAATGCTGCTATGAACATTTGTTTTCATTTCTCTTGAGTATATACACCTAGGTGTGAAATTGCTATCATACAGTAACTTCTTGTAACTTTTTTGAGGAATAGCCAAACTGTTTCCCACAACAGCTGTGCAATTTTTCACTTCCACCAGCAATACATAAAGATCCAATTTCCCCACATCCTTGTCAATATTTGTTATTGCCAATTTTAAAAGTTATAACCATTTCAGTGTGTGTGAGGTGGTATCTCATCATAGTTTTGATTTTTGATTTCTCTAATGAATGATGAGCATTCCTGTGCTTATTTGCCCTGTATCTATCTACCTGTCCATCCTACCTATGTATCTGTCTGTCTATGTTGTTGTTCAGTTACTAAGTGAAGTGAAGTGAAGGGTGCTCAGTCATGTCTGACTCTTTGTGACCCCATGGACTATACAGTCCCATGGAATTCTCCAGGCCAGAATACTGGAGTGGGTACCTGTTCTCTTCTGCAGGGGATCTTCCCAACCCAGGGATCAAAGCCAGGTCTCCCACATTACAGGCGGATTCTTTACCAGCTGAGCCAGCAGCTAAGTTGTGTCCAACTCTTCGTGACCCCATGGACTGCAGCATGCCAGGCTCCTCTATCCTCCACTATTTCTCAGAGTTTGATAAGATTCATGTCCATTGAGTCAGTGAAGCCATCCAGCCATCTCATCCTCTGTCACCCCTCCTTCTCCTCTTGCCCTCCATCTTTCCCTGCGTGAAGCTCTTTTCTAGTGAGTTGACTCTTCACATCAGGTGGCCCAAGTATTGGAGCTTCAACTTCAGCGTCAGTCCTTCCAATGAATATTCAGGGTTGATTTCCTTTAGGATTGACTGATTTGATCTCCTTACTGTTCAAGGGACTCTCAAGAGTCTTCTCCAAGACCACAGATCAAAAGCATTAATTCTTGGGTGCTCAGTCTTCTTTATGGTCCAACTCTCACGTCCATACATGACTACTAGAAAAACTATAGCTTTGACTGTGTGGACCTTTGTTAGTAGAGGCTTTTTAATACACTGTCTAGATTTGTCTTAGCTTTTCTTCCAAGGAGCAAGCGTCTTAATTTCATGGTTGCAGTCATCGTCTGCAGTGATTTTTAGGAGCCCAAGGAAATAAAATCTGTCACTGCTTCCACTTTTTCCCCTTCTATTTGCCATGAAGTGATGGGACTGGAAGCCATGATCTTAGTTTTTTTAATGTTGAGTTTCAAGTCAGCTTTTTTACTCACCTCTTTCAGCCTCATCAAGAGGCTCTTTAGTTCCTCTTCACTTTCTGCCATTGGAGTATCTATCTATAAAAATGTCTATTTGAACCTTTTCCCATTTTTAAAATTTGGGTCATTTGTTTTTTCATTATGAATGGTAAGAGTTCTTTCTGTGTTCTGGGTGCTATATCCTTATTAGATATATGATTTGCAGATATTTTCTCCCATTCTGTGGATTGTATTTCATGATGCTTTGCTCCATCTGTCTATAGGAATGCAGACTGTTGGTTTCCAAGGCTACTGTTAAGATGGGCAGTGTGGATGGTACTAGGGTACGTTAAAACACCACAGGACTCGCTGCTTTCATGACTAAATGCAGCCACTTTTCTTGAATAAATGCTCCTTAGGTTATTACAAGTCTGTGGTTAATACCTTTAGGTCTGAAAAAGTTGATTTTGACAAATTTTGCCAGCTTTCCTTCTGTTTCTTTTATGAAGTAGTACATTTTCGGAGGTTATCATGTTGACATTTTTACCGACCTTACCTCAATTACATGTCTTACATTACAGTGGGATGACTGCTTTGCCTTTGGTTTTTTCATACACACTTGTCTGGTCATGTGGATGCTGTGGAAAGATTGACTCAAACTTGTAAGGCCACCACCATGGAGCTTCTTATTGGATGTCATCTCCTACTTTTATGATTCAGAAATTTTGGGAGCCATTGAGAGCCTTAGAGATTGGCTAGCAGATTGATCCTTCTGTTTCATACATGAGAAAACACGTGAGCACCCCTTGTAATGTGAAATGAATTGCCTGGCTTGTTCTAAGTTGGTAGTTGAGTCTAGAGGAGAATTGAAGCCTTCAGACTGCAGGTAAGAGCTCTAACAGAAACACTCAGTAGAATCCTGAGTCTTATCACCCAGCCTACATGATTTCCCATTTGTGTGGGCATTTGGCTCAGTCCCTGGGAGACTTTGAACATGATGAAATGCCATAAGGCTCACCCATGCACAGCCCCACAGGTATTCTCATGGACTTAATTTTTACCTTGTAATTATTTGTGGATTATAAAAATATCTAGTCACCAGGAAGCAGCCAGCAGTTTGAGCTATGTGAAACTTATGTTATAACTACATTTCTAACTTTCCCTGTTCATTACGGCATCAAATAACCTCAAGAATGGCTTCTGTATAGTAGTCAAAGAGAAAATAATGGTTTCAAAATAAAAGTTTTGGGCTGAAATGTAGATATATGAATGCAAATTGAAAGCACTTGTTTTTAAGGTCCTTAAAATCTTAATGCTGCTTGGTGATTATATTGGTTTGCTAGGTCAGTCATACAAAGTACCACAGACTGGATGGCTTAAGTGGCAGAAATTTATTTTCTCCCAATTCTGGAGGCTGAAAATCTGAGATCAGAGTGTCTGCAGGATTGGTGTCTCCCAAGACTTATCTCCTTGGCTTGTATATGACTGTCTTCTCCCTGTGTCTTCACCTTGCTTTCCCTCTGTAACTTCCTGTTATTAAAAGGACACCCATCATATTGGATTAGGGACCACCACAATGACCTCCTTTTAATTTAATTACCTCTTTAAAGACCCTATTTCCAAATAGAGTCATGTTCTGAGATTCTGGGGATTAGGACTACGAATATGAAATCTATGAATCATTTTGATTGAATTTAATAAGATGATGCTTATGATTATTCCATGTACTGTCAATTGTCTAACCTGTTTTGTCTCTGCCCAGGTCAACCAGCTACAACATGCAGTGCCAGTTCAACAAAGATATAAAACTACAGCTGACCACGGAAAATATCACACGCCCTTGGACACCGCTATAAGGACTCTGAGGCTTGAGACTAGCAAGAGGGGGAGGCCCAATACCCCTCTCCGCCCCAGTTCAGTAGGAAGTAGCCAGAAAGACCTCAACGCCCCTATTCCCAAAGACTTGGGCCTCCCATCTCTTGAGGGGGGAATGTTAGGTAGGTAGAATAGGGAAAAGGAGTCCAAAATGGCGATGGCTAAAAGACAAGGAAGGTCCGAGGACCAGAGGGAAGACTTCAGGCAGAACAAACAGAACAAACAGCACTCCTGGCTAAGCCCAATTTGCATAGGGCAGGCCCAGGTGGAGGGAAAAAATATATAAAAGGAGGAGCCAAAGCGCTTTCTGAGGGACTCTCTCTCCCGTGTGCATGCGCTCGTTTCTTTCTCTCTCTCTCTCACTCTCCTGCTATCTTCTAAATAAAATAGAGCTGTAACACTGAAAAAAAAAAAAAAGATTCTGTTGAATCTATTGATTCTAGCAAAAAAAATATTTTCAAACTAAATAAAAGGGAAAGTTTAAACAAAGGAATAAAAAAAAGTGCAACAAATAGAAAGATGGTAGATTTCAATCCACCACATACGACTTCAGATGTGAATGGTTTACATATAACAGTTAAATTACAGGGATTATCAAAGTGGATTAAAAAACAGGACTCAGATCTATCTAGTGTCTGTAAGGAAGCCCTCAAAATATAAAGATGCAGGTAAATGAACAGTAAAAGGATGTAGAAAGTTACATCATCTTGCTGTGCTACGTGTCGTGTCTGACTCTTTGTGACCCCATGGAATGTAGCGCACCAGGCTCCTCTCATCAATGGGATTTTCCTGGCAAGAATACTGGGGTGGGTTGCCATTCCCTTCTCCAGGGATATACCATCTTAACATCCATCAAAACAAAACTGGAGTAACTATGTTAATTTTAAGCAAACCAGACTTCAGAACAAAGAAAATTATCAGGAATAAAAGGAGGTATTACATAATTAAAAGAGTCGATTCTCCAAGAGGTCATTGCTGCTGCAGCTGCTAAGTTGCTTCAGTTGTGTCCGACTCTGTGCAACCCCATAGATGGCAGCCCACCAGGCTCCCCCATCCCTGGGATTCTCCAGGCAAGAACACTGGAGTGGGTTGCCATTTCTTTCTCCAATGCATGAAAGCGAAAAGTGAAAGTGACCCTTAATATGCATATTCCTAACAACAGAGCATCAGAATACATGAAATAAAAAATGAATAGAACTGATCACTACTGATCTCATGGACAATAAAAGGATAATAAAGGAATATTAGGTATAAGTCTATTCCCACAAATTTGATAACAGGTAAAATGGACCAATTGGACATTAAAACTCAAACAAACAGAAATAATCTGAGTAGAGCTGTATCTATTAAGGATTTTGAATCACTGATAAATAAAATCCCAAAAATGAAAGCAGTGGTTCTAAATGATTTCACTGGTGAATTTTGCCAAACATTTAAAAAAGAAATGCCACCAATTCTCTGCACCCTCTTCCAGGAAATAGAAGCAGAGGGAACACTTTCTAACATATCCAATGGAGCTCACATTACACGCATTCTCCAGACCAGATAATGACATTATAAAGAAATACCAGAGACCAGTATCTCTTCTGAACATAAATGCAAAATTCCTCAACAAAATATTAGCAGAGTGAATCTAATAATAAATTAAAAAATTGCTCAATCATAACCAAGTAGGATTTGTCCTAAATATACATGGTTAAAATCCAAAAAAACCCCACAATACAAAAGCTGGTGAGAATGCAGAACAACAGAAACTCATTTGTTGCTGGTGAGAATGCAAAATGTTACAATCACTTTGGAAGACAATTTGGCAATTTCTTACAAAGTTAAACATTATCTTACCATGTAATCCAGCAATCAGACTCCTTGGCATTTACCCAAATGAGTTGAAAACTCTGCAAACACACACGAAAAAACCTACACAGAAATGTTTATGGCAGTTTTATTCATAATTGCCCAAACTGGAAGCAATCAAGATGTTCATCAGTAGGAAATGGATAAACTTTGGCGCATCCATACAATGGAATATTATTCAGTGACGAGAAGAAATGAACTATCAAAACCAAAAATGGAAGACTCTTAAGTGCATATTGCTAAGTGAGAGAAAGCAGTCTGAAAAGGATACATGTTTTATTATCCATTATATGTCATTCTGGAAAAGTACAGAGACACAGAAAACTATAGAGGCAGTAAAAAGATCAGTGGTTACAGGGGTCGGGTGGAGAGGAGGAAGGATAAAGCACAGGGATTTTTAAGGCAGTAAAACTATATGATACTATGACGGTGGATATATGAAATTTATAAAAATCGATAGAAATGTACAACTTTATTGTAAACTATGGGTTTTAGTTAGTAATCATGTGCTAATATTGTTTTGTTAACTTAAATACACCACACTAATGCAAACTGTGAATAATAGGGGAAGCTCTGTGGGAAAGGGAACATACAGGGACTTTGAATTATCTACTCGATTTTTCTACAAACCAAAAACCACTCTAAAAGTAAAGTCTATTCATTATAAAAACAAAAGTACATAAAAATATGTATCTGATTTCAATTTGCTTTTAACATACTCAGAAATCCTTTTTATTGAAACAAATTTCAGTTTTGAAATAATCATGTTGTCCAAAAGAGGGTGCCAAAGACTTACAAAGCAATTTTTTTTTGGTTATGCAAAGCAGAGTTAAATAATAAAATAGAATTAATAGAATAAAAAACAAGAGGCCCTAACATAAGTCAGCATGCATGACACTCACTTACATCTCGCCTGCAACTTCTGGCCTCCTGCCTCAGGACTCAGGTCTGCTGCCTTGGATCTTTGGTGCCGCTTCCTTGTGCAGACGAAGCTGAGTTCTCCCTGACGATGCACAGTGGTGACTCGCACTCTGAAGAGACCTGCAGGAAGCTGGGCTAGCACAGATACATTTGGACCCGATTTTAAGCATGTGTGTATCAACACCCTCAGATATGCAGATGATACCACCCTAATGGCAGACAGTGAAGAGAAACTAAAGAGACTCTTGATGAAGGTGAAAGAGGTGAGTGAAAAAGCTGGCTTGAAGCGCAACATTAAAAAAAAAAAAAAAACTAAGATTTTGCCATCCAGTACCATCACTTCATGGCAAATAGAAGAGGAAAAAGTGGAAGCAGTGACAGATTTTATTTTCTTTGGCTCCAAAATCACTGCGGATGGTGACTGCAGCCATGAAATTAAAAGATGCTTGCTCCTTGGAAGGAAAGCAATGACAAACCTAGACAGCTTATTTAAAGCAGAGACATCCCTTTGCCAACAAAGGTCTGTATAGTCAGAGCTTTGGTTTTTCCAATAGTCAAGTATGGATGTGGGAGTTAGACCATAAAGAGGGCTGAAGGCTGAAAAATTGATACTTTCAAATTGTGGTGCTGGAAAAGACTCTTGAGAGTCCCTTGGACTGCAAGGAGATCAAACCAGTTAATCCTAAAGGAAATCAAGCCTGGATATTCATTGGAAGGACTGATGCTGAAACTGAAGCTCTAGTACTTTGGCCACCTGATGTGAAGAGTCAGCTCATTAGAAGAGACCCTGATGCTGGGAAAGATTGAAGGCAAAAGGAGAAAGGGATGACAGAGGATGAGATGGTTAGATAGAATCACTGACTCAATGGACATGAATCTGAGCAAACTCTGAGAGATAGTTAAGGACAGAGGAGCCTGGCATGCTGCAGTCCATGGAGTTGCAAAGAGTTGGACACAACTTACTTACTCAACAACAACAGAAATGATAAAATTTAAATGAGAACTTTGCAAATGTATAAGTTTTCTTTCAACATATAGTATTTTCAGTGATATAAATTTAAAAACACTTCTACTTACTACAATTGGGTCTTCCATTGACTGTGTAGCCTTTAAAACTTCATTCTTGAATTTCTCTGTAGGTAGGACCATAAGTCAAGGAGCTGTGACTAAGTATAAATGCACCAATTCAGTTCATTCTCCAAGATGTCTTGGTGAATAATCTTGTCAAGAAGGGAATCTTTTGTTAAGGTAATAATAGTTTCACAAGTAAGCTATGTTTCTTTATTTGTTATACTGCCTGTTTATAGTTCCAAAACACTTATTTTTTGCTGATTATAAAAGTGTAAAAAAAGTGCCGTAAAAACATACACTTATGTATTGTCATTATTGTTTGGATTTTCCTAATCGCATTTTAAAGATGTCACAAACTATGTTCCTCTGTGTACTCTCTTCTCAGAATATTGATAATTATGTCCAGAGGCTTGATCTGATTTAGATTTGATTTTACTGGCAAAAGGAAAGGAAAGTGAAGTCACTCTGTTGTGTTCGACTCTTTGTGACCCCTGGAGTGTAGCCTACCAGGCTCCTCCATCCAGGGAATTTTCCAAGCAAGAGTACTGGAGTGGGTTGCCATTTCCTTCTCCAGAGGATCTTCCCAACCCAGGGATGGAACCCAGGTCTCCCGCACTGCAGGCGGACGCTTTACCGTCATATGTGGCGTTACGCACTTCTGTCATAAGGTACAAGGTGTCTGGCTGTCTTTCTTTAGGACTGCTTGAAGCTATTCATGACCACTGCCTGTCTTCATTAGGAGTTTGCAAATGTTGCTATTCAATCATTTCCTCTTATAGTTCTTGGAATGATTCCATAGAGAGACAATTTTCCTAATAAAGTATCTGGTTACCCTGTGTATAGATGATTTTTAAAAAGCAGCTTGAATATTTATTTGGTTTATTTACCAGCTCTCGGGAAAATGAGTTGATTCTGTAGTGTTTTTTTTTTTTTTTTAATCTTATCAGTCTTCCTGTTCTTTGTTTTTTTAATTAATTTTATTTTTGGCTGAACTAGGTCTTCTTTGCTGTGCGTGCGCTCTCTCCAGTGGTGGCAGTCAGGGGCTACTTTCTAGCCATGGTGTGTGGGCCTCCCATCACAGTGGCTTCTCTTGTTGCAGAGCTTGGGCTCTAGGGTGTGTGGGCGCAGTAGTTGGGGCACAGCGGGCTTGGCAGTTGTGGTGCACGGCGGGTGTCCCTTGGCACGTGGAATCCTTCTGGACCAGAGATCGAACTCATGTCCCTTCCGTTGGCAGGTGTATTCTCAACCATGGACCACCAGAGAAGTCCCCTGAGCATTTTTAAAAGGTGATTAGTGAAGGTTTCATTTTTTGTTTTAGTAATACTTAAAACTCATGAATTTTAACATTTTTGTGTGTTTTTATTCTTATCAATACTTTGGTCAGTTGAAGCCTCTTCAAATTGACTCCTCTGTTTTTGTGATATGACCTCAATATAGAAGTCCCTCCTTATCCATGGAATACTTTCTAAGGCCCCTATTGTTTACCTGAAACCATGAATAGTATGGAGCTGTATATCCATATACTATTTTTTTCCTATACATACATACCTATGATAAAGTTTAACTGATAAATTAGGCACAGTAAGCGATTAATAACAATAATACTATAATATTAATAGAACAGTCAAAACAATATAATGTAATGAAAGTTATGTGAATATGGTTTCTCTCTCTCTCAAACTATCTTATTGTGCAAACTTAATGCCTTTTCCATCTTATCTAAGCACTAAATTACACACTGTGGCCATAACTTTTGCAGTGTGAGGTGCAATAGCAGAAGTAGCACAAATTTCTTTTTCCTTCTTCACACTTTCACAGATATAAGATTCATTCTCACCATAGGTCTTAGCAACCTCAGCACAGCATTTTTTCCTTTCCTCATTAACCTGAGACACCTTTTCACTTAAAGAAGCACTTGGCAGTGTCTCTTTGGCATATCCAAGTTTCTAGCACTACTACTGTTGTGCTTTGGGGCCAATAATAAGTAAAATAACGGTTCCTTAAACATAGGCACAGCAGTACTGAAACAGTTGATCTGATAACCCAGATGGCTACTAAGTGACTAACATAGAGGGGAATATGCTGGACAAAGGAGGCGATTCATGATCCGGGTGGGACAGAGCGGGATGGTACGAGATCTCATCAGGCTACTCAGAACATCACACAATTTAAAACTTGTGAATTGTTTGTTTCTGTAATTTTCCATTTAATATTTTTGGATTGCAGTTGACCATGGGGGTAACTGAAATCACAGTGAAACCTTGGCAGCAGCAGGGGAGGGACCACTGCAACGTCAGAAATCTTTCTTGCTTGCAGGTATGACAAAGGATCTAGTTTTGGATAGTTCCTGCCCTAACCTGTAATTAGTAATTTTTCCCAAGGTGCTCTAATTTTTAAACTAAAAAGTTATATGTACTTACATTTAGAGAGCAAAATCTGGGTGCTAGTGGTCTTTAGTACTACTGGGTTGATCTTTGTCTCTAGATTTTTTCAGTGGACAACTCTTAAATTTGACAACAATCATAACCCAGTTTTCATTGCTGTCTTTGTAGTAGTGGTATAATATGAGTTATATATCATCTTCATTGATGCCAATGCTTTATGTCAATTTAGGAAAAAATTAGTAAGAATTCACATAAATGTGACTGGTCAAAACTATTATAGCCTGAGAATAGATAAACCAAAGTGCAATCTTTAAAAGAAAAAGAGTTCAACATGGATAGAGTTGTTTATACAGGTAGGAGGGTGGTAGCTGTTAGGGATAGGAAATAGTCTGTTGGCACCAGATTGAGAGGTGGAGGTACAAGATGCTGGCAAGTGGCTGAGCATCGAGCATCATACTTAAATTAAGGAATCAAAGACTTGTTAATAGATCCCAAAGAATATGATATGAGTAAATAAGATGATATGGTAGCATTAGAATCAGACACACTTAGGTTTGAATCCTAGCTTTGCCACTTACTGGACAAGCTATTACAGCTTTACTTTATGGAAGTGATGGTGAACCGTGTGAAAACATCTGACTAAACAAGAGCTGACTGTGTTCCCAACTATGTATCATAAACTGGCATCTTTTTACCTTGTCTTCACATGTGCCCATGGTCACAACACTACCACTTCAGCAAAGGGCAGTAAAAGGGGGAAAAAGCAGAGTGGAAAGAGACCACAGTCATTTAATTAGGAATAAAGTATCTTACATTTGCAAATTGTGCAACATTGGACCACATGGACAAATTGCTAGAATTCTCTCAAATAAGGGACTCTAAAAGCTACGTCTTACTTGTTTCATGGTGAATCAATTTGAGCATGAGGAAAGAAGAAAGTGGAATTATGCCTGAGCAGGGTTTTGTAAGTTGAGGGCAGCAGAAATCCCGGAGCCTTTGAGGAAGCCTTTGAAAAGAGAGCACTCTTTCCTGAAGGCAAAAGAAAGTTTCTATCAGGCTGCCTGGCCCTATGTTGGCTTTCGATTTCACAAAAATAAGGGGAAAAATGCCATGAATTTTCTTAACCTTAGAGCTAAATTTGTCGAGAGAAAATCTTTGTGAATGTTGTTCTTTATGATGATGTACACAAAAAGGTTCACTTTAGACCTGACCTTGGTCTAATTTTGTTAAGGATGGCTTATCATTTTTCTCTTGGGATTCCCAGGTGGCTCAGTGGTCAAGAATCTGTCTGCCAATGCAGGAGATGCGCGTTTGATCCTTGGGTTGGGAAGATCCCCTGGAGAAGGAAATTTTAACCCACTCCCATATTCTTGCCTGGGAAATCCCATGGACAGAGGAGCCTGGTGGGCTACAGTCCGTGGGGTCGCAAAGAGTCAGACATGACTGAGCAGCTGAACGTGCACACATCTTTTCTCTTATCTCTTTACATAGTGACTAAGCTAAGATGTACCTATCTTTGTGCTTAATGCTTTGATCTTCACAGGCAAAATGCCTCAGGAGATAGTAAAAATTTAGGACTAAGAAGAAACCAGGAGACCTTTAATACAATGCCCTCATTTCACAGATGAGGGTACTAAGGCCGCCAAGAAATTGACAATCCTATTTAAGAGAAATAAAAAAGTGAAATAATTAAATATCAATATACAAGAGTATAGGAGTAAATACTCTGTTTTATGTGGATTATATGTGCTCTAGGAATCTGAAGAGAGGAGATCTCCATTGTTGTATAAGTAAATGGAGAGAGCTAAGAGGCTTGACATTTGCCAAGTGTATAAAGTTTGCAGGAGGCTTTATCAGCATGACCTTGAGTCTGATATTTGCCCAGGAGATTAAAGAATAGGAGGAAGGTGGTTCACAAAACTGGGGAGGTCCAAGAAAATGCTCAAAAGCAGAAATTATGGCTTGTCTGGAAGATGGTGATAGGAACACTGGGAAGCATGTTTGGAGAGAAATGAGAATGTCACGCATGCAGACCTTGATATTCAGAAAAGGCTAGCAACCACTGGATTGACAAGTTAAATTTGTAAGAAGAGCTCAGCAATTATCATACAGCAGCCACTGATAGCCACCCTTGAAAAGCTTCCAATTCTGCAACATGAGTTAGTTATTGACTGTCTTTTAACTATGCTTAAAATTGGGGGAATCCTTTAATTTGTATGGTTTAATATCTGTGAAATTACCTGCCATTGTGACAGGGTAACTTGAATATATTTTAATTAGCAGTAACAGTGTGTAGAGTCACTCTCAAGAATAATAGCCTAGCGTGTATTGAGTGTCTTCTATGTGCCAGGCACCATGCTAAACTTTCTCCTTTGATTTCCTGTTTCATTACCATTTTACAGATGTGAGAGGCGAAGCTTAGGGAGGGTAGGGGATTCAGCTGGAGGCACACAGTTAGTATGTGGTGCAACCTTCATCTGAATTGCCATCTTCCTATTCTCAAAGCCCAGTGCTCGTAAACCTATGTATTAGTACCCTAGTCCCCATTTCTTCTGAATTATTTGGGAAAATCATGGTTACTAGTCTGGAGATATTTTGAGACCTTATTTAGTTTAGTCTCTAATTAGTGCCATTTACAATTTTTCTGATATTCCTCTGAAAAGTATATTACAGTTTTACAGGTCAGCCATGTTTCTTTAAAATAGTCATCAGCCCAGGTCACATGTGTTAGAAACTGCCATCACTACCGAGTGTTGTATTTGTGGCAAAACTTTATGATTTCCAGATTTAATAGGTTAGAATATGACAGGGCTGCCATTTGCCCATCTACCTGCCACTCATCCGTCTGTCCATCCATCTATCCAGCATTTGTTGAGCGCCTGATGTGAATTAGGCCCTGACTGGCACCTGCATTATCACTTCTTTCGGAGTGTGTTGTTTTCACTAGCTAATAAAACAAGAAAAATTCTGCAAATCTCAATAATTTCCTGCTTGCATCCCAGATCTGTGTGGATCTCCTGTTACGATGTGACTCTCTCCATCTCTTAAGATGCCTTCAGTGTCTTTTACTGGATCCTTTGCCCTTAGTTGGCTGTGCAGTGAAAGGTGAGAGCATAAAGGATTGAACACCCAGTACTCAATATCTGAGCCCAGAAATGGCAGACATCACTTTGGCTCACATTCCGTCACATGGTCCCAACCGGGGCCACCTCTTTCCACCAACTTTGCATCATGAACGAGGAGCATAGACCTAAGTTGGTCAGCCCATTATCTCTGTCCAGATGCTGTCAGTGCTAAAGAAGGTCTATGGAAATATTTGGTAAATTGTGAAGTGCTTTTCAGTTTTTGATATTATTTCACAAATAAGAATGCATTACAATAGAAAACAAAATTCAGTCTGTTGAGACTGACTTGACACGGTGAAAGAATATCTTTTGTATCTATAATACATCATCTTTTTTCAGTCTTGATAGATTATCAGGATTTCCTGGGCTATCTGTGTTCCTGGCCAAGTTCCACTGAAGGCCACCCTTGCAGAGATGGGGAGAGAGGAGGATGATCCTTGTCACATTCCTCTTTATTCTATTTTGAAAGGCATCGAAGCATCTGTGATGTGTAATTTATTTATTTATATTTTTATACACATTGTATTGTTTAATTTTGACTTCATACTGGATCTGCTTCTGTGACTTTAACCCTAACCTTGCCACTTTTGTTATTATTGGTTTTTTATTTTTTAATTTTATTTTATTTTTAAACTTTACAATTTAAATGTCCAAGCTTGGAAGCTGCATTTTGTTTCTTTGGGATTCAGGGTTGTTGTAATTCACTCTTTCTTGTAGTTTCACTTTCATTTTTCAGAGATGGTTCCTTCTAGTGTTAACATTCCCCAGTTATATTAAATATATGAAATGGGTATGTTTTTCACTGGAAGTTTTTTCTCCTTTAAGCAAAATAGGTAAATTGGGAGTGTAGATTTTTTTGGTCATAACTTGGGCAGCATTCTGGTGCTATACCTTCTTCTGGATCAGCTTCATGCCCTTACCTGCATTTTTAGTGAAAGTTGATTGGAGAAAGCAATGGTCCCCTCTTATCTCTTTAGGTCAGTGGCATGTCCATTTCAGGTACTGTGTCAATTAACAGGTCTAATCTTGTACTGCACACTAAGATGCCTTCACCTGTGGGCTCTGAAATGATAAAGTGAGAAGCATTGATGGAGTGGATTATAAGATTGAAAATAGAGGAAAAAATTAATGAATTTGACTACATGGTCTTGAAGAGAACAGTTGACTTTATTATTAAAATGACCAAATACAAAATGTTGATTATCAAAGTATCATGAACAAAATCACTTAACAGATCTTGTCCTTGTTCCCAGAGAACTTGTATCTCAAAGAGCATAAAAACAGACTAATTTAACTAGTAATAGAAATTTAAAATAATATGCTAATTTCTTAAAATAATTTAAAATAGAAAATTTAAATGATTATACTATAGTGAGCAGAAATGTTCACTGAATGTTTGCTAAATTGACATTATTTTATTTTATAATTTAAAAAATTATTATTAAAAAAATTTTTTTTGGCCATGCCAATGGGCATGTGGGAATCCTAGTTTCCAGACCAGCAACCAAACCCTGGCCCCCTGCAGTGGAAGCTCAGAGTCTTAACCACTGGACCTCCAGGGAAGCTTGTTTAATTTATATCTTCATTGGGGAATTACCTGGCAGTTCCTGGCCAATGCAAAATGCATGATTCTACTTGGGCTTCCCTTGTGTCTCAGCTGGTAAAGAATCTGCCTGCAATGCGGGAGACCTGGGTTCGATCCCTGGGTTGGAAAGATCCCCTAGAGAAGGGAAAGGCAGCCCTCTCCAGTATTCTGGCCTGGAGAATACTGTATTCTGGCGAAGAATCAGACATGACTGAGCGACTTCAGTGGTTAGGACTCTACTCTCTCACTGCCCAGGTTGAGGGCCCAGGTTCAATCCCTAGTCAGGGGACTAAGATCCCACAAGCTGTGGGGCTTAGCCAAAAAAACAAATTATCAAAGTCTTAAAGTGTAACCGGAGCTTTCAGTCATTGCTCCATGCATTAATATATTTATGTACATTTTAAGAACAAGTCACAGACACTGTATGTTTTGAGAATTATTATCCTTTTAGATGTCAGTACCTGGTAACAGCATGTTGATTGGTTATTAATATTTATATTTATATTGGTTATTAATGTTTCTTTCTCAAATACTGAAAGAAATGACTGTATACATTTCTATATTGTATATAGGAGTTTGTTGTAGCACACTGATAATACATGTTTTCCTCAAGCTCTGAGGGCTATCTTATACTCTCTGTCGACGTGAGCTAGCCCATATTTTTCTCTAATTTTGTGTTCTAGAATCATGAGTGATGCAATGTTCTTGGCTTATGAGTACCCTATTACTCTCTACAGATGATGTGGCTTTCTTGCTGATGTTGACAAGAGCTATTTACTACAGAGTGACCTTCTTTCTGCAACTTATTTTGTGTTGTTGTGAACATTTTTGGGACTTAAAGGCTGGCAAAACTATAGATGATAGAAGCAAATTTGCCCCATGGGGACAAAGGATGCTATCATGCACATTTAGAAGAATGTAATGACCAGAGGTTAGGGACTAATGGAAATCCTTATGGAGTTCATAATAGACATCACTGCAACATGGAGGGATTAGGTTGCAATTTGGACAGGCACCGGGAGGGATCTGTGGAAAGGGGCGTGACACGATCCCAGGGAACTTAGATTGGCTTTGCTAGTGGTCCATCCCAGGAATGCATGTCGACGGGACACGAGCACCACGTGGGGCTAGCCCTGGAGCTGGGGCTGAATTTGAAAGACATGTTGAGCCTATGGGGGACGGCTTGTCATAGCCCAGTGCCCATCGTGGCTTCTCTTCTTCAGTCTTTATAAGGAAGGAAATGCATCCTTCCACGAGTCCTGTAATGAGTGTGTTATATGGGCTGCCCTGATCGGCTCAGTGGTAAAGAATCCACCTGCCAATGCAGCATATGACGGTTTGATTCTGGGGTTGGAAAGATCCCCTGGAGGAGGGAATGGCAACCTACTCCAGTATTCTTGCCTGGGAAATCCCATGGACAGAGGAGACTGCTGAGCCACAGTCCATGGGGTCGCAAAAGAGTCGGACACGACCGAGTGACTGCACATCAACAACAACAACAACGAGTGTGTTTACAGACCAGAGCTGAGTGACGACGGCACCCTCTCCCCGGTGAGAGCCGAGAGAGGTGGCTTACAGTATTTCCTCTCATCAAAGCAATGTGGGCTTCTCTCTCGCATCCTGACACAGAAAATTGCATTTTGTCACCCATTTGTCAGTTCTTAGAGATTTTAAGATAATTAAAGAACATTATAGCAGGTGACAGCTGTTGCTGAGTGCCGTGTTGCTGGTTCTTCTGCTTGTTGGATGCCCATGAATCTCGGATGATGATAGCTTGCTGCTCCAGGTTTAATTAGCTGGTTGTTTTGAATGTCTGGGCTCTCAGGTGTGGGGTTTGCAGGCTTGCAGCTTGTTGAATCAGAGCTGTGCTCATCACTGACTGCGGGACTGGGTCTGACCAACTCATGAAGGGCCACGGAGGGGTGCCCTGACCTTCATCGCACAAAGGCATCAGAGGGATAAGGTGTTTTCTAGGAGAGGCTACTAAGAGCATCAAATGCTGATTGGTTTCCCAGTGTTCTTGCATCAAAGCATATTTTTGATTTTGAAGTTTATTTTCTGATTAAATCTCCTTATGGCCATCCCTTTTTTTTATAACGCACAGTGATCATAATCCCTTTGGGTTTATTTGTAAGTTAGTTTACTAAAAGTTCCCTGACATGCAGGAGAGAGCTAAATGGCCTCCACTCTGGCTTTCAGGAGTACAGAATATTTTCTTCCTTTTCCTGGAGGATTTGAAATGCTGTTGCACTGCATCAGAGAAACTACAAACCCTGCTGGCAGCTCCACGCTTCCTTTCTCTTTTACTCTCTTTAGGTGGGAATGACTTTCTATGTGTTTTAACAATTTGTTTATTAAAAAAGAATATTTTAAAAAATCCCACATGATTTTAAGTTTGCATCCCCAAACCCTATTTGTTTTTAAGCTCACCGTAAAACATGAAAGTAGTTTCAGCAATAATTTAAAACATCATCCTTAACTTATGCAAAAATTTCTTTCCCAACAAAACACTCTGAGTAATTACAATAAACACAGTAGAAGGGCATCAATTTGTGTTAGAACAACAGTGATGGGCTCTGCTTGTAGAATCTATGGTGAAAGACATATTCTTTCACCATTTTTCTTACACAACACCCTTTTCCTTACACAACCCTTTCCTTGAATCGTTTCTTCCTTTTGTACGCAGATCAAACTCTGCTCATTTTTTTTTAGTTCATGGCGCAGAGGCCACCTCTTCTGTGAAGACTTTTTTGAATCTACCGAGCAGAGCTCAGAACTCTTCTTTGGTTCTGCTTCCTGTGTCCTTTGCATGCATGTACACTCAGAATTGAAACCATCTATGCAACTCACCAGTACATTAACATGACCTTATTATCCCACCGTCTTTGATCTAACTTTAGTATTTCATGAGGCTCTTTCCCTGGATGATATGAGCTGTAAATAACTTTACTTTTCACTCCAAGGACTTCCAAGGAGTTCCATCAGCTCACTAATAGGAAGCATCTGTGGACAGTTTACACCAGACTCTTTGAATCTTCACCTCAGAAGTCGTGCATTGCTATGTCCTCAACTATTACTAGTCTGAAAGTATTACATCATGATTTCTGCCCAATCGTAATCAAGCTTCCACATTGTAAGACCTGCTTTAAACCAGACTTCAAAATTTCAGTAAGTATCCCGACTTTGTACTTCCCTAGAACATTATTACGGAGAAAGCAATGGCACCCCACTCCAGTACTCTTGCCTGGAAAATCCCATGGACGGAGGAGCCTGGTGGGCTGCAGTCCATGGGGTCGAGAAGAGTCGGACACGACTGAGCGACTTCACTTTCACTTTTCACTTTCATGCATTGGAGAAGGAAATGGCAACCCACTCCAGTGTTGTTGCCTGGAGAATCCCCGGGACTGGGGAGCCTGGTGGGCTGCTGTCTGTGGGGTCGCACAAAGTCAGACACGACTGACGTGACTTAGCAGCAGCAGCAGGACATTATTAAGGCTATGCTGACCTAGTGTCCTCACTTACGGTGGCAAGCAATTAACTGTGCTTTGTCTTATCAGTAGCTGCTTTGGTGATAATTTGGAGAACCAGCATTTGATAACATTGATATCATTTGATATCACTGTCCATGTCACTGTGTCTTCTACTTGACTGTGGCTCTCTTTACCTGGTTTACCACGAGCTCTTAAACTCTTTACTGCCCCTGCTGATTGTGGAGTCTTATGTTTAACCTAGAGCATGAGAAAGAAATATGCATCTTTTGGAAAAGTAAACTTAGTGAAAAAGTTAGAAAGAAAGTTAATGTCCAGACATACAAAAAACATCTCACTCAGACCTGGTGCTTTTTCAAGTGCTCCTTAGACTGAGTTTTAAAATGATCTCCGTGTTCTGCCTTCCGTCCACCTGCCTATCTGTGTTTCCCATGCATTTCCCACTCCCAACAGAATATTTCTTCTCATTGGTCCATGCTCTTAGGCACATGCAAATATTCATGTATTCTGTTCCCTGTGCCAGGAATGCCTTTGTCTCTATCTAATGCTAAACCTTCCCCCAGATTTAAGGCTGAACTAGTTCTAAATTATCAGTTTACTTTTTTCTGTGTTCTTCACTATATCCCATTCTCTCTCTTAACTTTTATATTACTTGTTTGTAGCACCTCACTGGTTTTTCATTATTTGTCCATCAGTTCAGTTCAGTTCAGTCTCTCAGTCGTGTCCGACTCTTTGTGACCCCATGAACTGCAGCACGCCAGGCCTCCCTGTCCATCACCAGCTCCCGGAGTTCACTCAGACTCACGTCCATTGAGTCAGTGATGCCATCCAGCCATCTCATCCTCTGTTGTCCCCTTCTCCTCTTGCCCCTAATACCTCCCAGCATCAGAGTCTTTTCCAATGAGTCAACTCTTCGCATGAGGTGGCCAAAGGACTGGAGTTTCAGCTTTAGCATCATTCCTTCCAAAGAAATCCCAGCGCTGATCTCCTTCAGAATGGACTGGTTGGATCTCCTTGCAGTCCAAGGGACTCTCAAGAGTCTTCTCCAACACCACAGTTCAAAAGCATCAATTCTTCAGCGCTCAGCCTTCTTCACAGTCCAACTCTCACATCCATACGTGACCACAGGAAAAACCATAGCCTTGACTAGACAAACCTTTGTTGGCAAAGTAATGTCTCTGCTTTTGAATATGCTATCTAGGTTGGTCATAACTTTCCTTCCAAGGAGTAAGCGTCTTTTAATTTCATGGCTGCAGTCACCATCTGCAGTGATTTTGGAGCCCCCCAAAATAAAGTCTGACACTGTTTCCACTGTTTCCCATCTATTTCCCATGAAGTGATGGGACTAGATGCCATGATATTCATTTTCTGAATGTTGAGCTTTAAGCCAACTGTTTTACTCTCCACTTTCACTTTCATCAAGAGGCTTTTTAGTTCTTCTTCACTTTCTGCCATAAGGGTGGTGTCATCTGCATATCTGAGGTTATTGATATTTCTCCCGGCGATCTTGATTCCAGCTTGTGTTTCTTCCAGCCCAGTGCTTCTCATGATGTACCCTGCATATAAGTTAAATAAGCAGGGTGACACTATACAGCCTTGACGTACTCCTTTTCCTATTTGGAACCAGTCTGTTGTTTCATGTCCAGTTCTAACTGTTGCTTCCTGACCTGCATACAGGTTTCTCAGGAGGCAGGTCAGGTGGTCTGGTATTCCCATCTGTTTCAGAATTTTCCACAGTTTATTGTGATCCACACAGTCAAAGGCTTTGGTATAGTCAATAAAGCAGAAATAGATGTTTTTCTGGAACTCTCTTGCTTTTTCCATGATCCAGCGGATGTTGGCAATTTGATCTCTGGTTCCTCGGCCTTTTCTAAAACCAGCTTGAACGATGTTTATTCAGTTATTTTTGATAACTTAATTCAGGCATGAGATCCTGTTTTCATCCATTTGTTTTTTTATTCAACTAATGTTTATAGAAACCCACTATGGCAATGTACCCTGATGGGTACCAGGAACACAGCAATGAATAAGACAGCGTGACCTTATGTATTTTTTTGGGAAAAGGATCCCCAGTTTCCTTGTCATAGGACCAAGTAAAACAAATCTGTGCTTGGTTAATTCTTTCAGTTGGTTGGAATCCCTCTAGGCCTTCTTCATATTCATCAAAGAGAGGCTGGATCAATATTTTGTACCTAGTTTTATTGCATATTTTACCAACCTTTCTAAAAAGAAACTTACTGTAGAGAAACCTAACATCAGTTCTCAGCTACTACTATAATTGCTGTCACATCTTGATGATCTGGAATAGAAAACAGGAACAAAAAGATGACATTAAATCAACCTAAAATATGTAAGCTGTTACAGGACTTTGAATGTTGGCTGCTGAGGGGTGTGGAGAGCGCCAGGAACGGGCAGGGGGTAATTAGTGGACAAACCCAAGGCTGTGTTGCCTTCAATAAAGTGGCAAAATCTCCAGAACATTGTCCTTGAGGGAAGGGTGAAGAGAACAGTATTCTAGTGAAACTGAGGATAATCATCAGTTAGATCTGTGAAACCTGTAAACTGCCTTCATTGATCAAGCTCACTTTAATCGTTGCTACAAAAAGTTTTCATGTCTTCCAAGCCTCACATCACCTAAAGAATAAGATGTTTGCCTGAGTTGTTTTTCAGGGACTTGGAGTCAGCTATGTTCAATTTGAGCTTGAGCTGTTTAAGACTAGTCGGGACCACAACCCTCCAACTGGGCAATCATGAGTGTCCAATTGATGACCTTCTGACATCAGAGGGCCCCAAACTCCACCCTCAGTGCCTGGGGACGCTGCCATTTTCTGAACATGTGTCCATGAAGAAACACATAGCTCAGAAGCACCTGCCCAGTATAATGATTACCTCATCTTTTTCTTATCTCCAGTCCCTTATCCCCAATTCCCCACACCTCAACCTATCCCATGGGCTTTCCTGGTGACAGATGGTAAAGAATCTGCCTGCTGTGCAGGGGACATAGGTTTGATCTCTAGATCGGCAAGATCCCCTGGAGGAGGGCATGGCAATCCACTCCAGTATTCTGGCCGGGAGAATCCCATGGGCAGAGGAGCCTGGCGGGCCACAGTCCTATGAGGTTGCAAAGAGTCAGACACAGCTGAAGTGATGGAGGATGCACAGCTTTGTCCCATAAATATCCCTAGCCCCTTGCCTTGGGAAAGGCAGATTTGAGATTTGTTCTCCTGTCTCCTCACTTGGCTGCCTTGAGAGTAAACCTCTTCTCTGCTGCAAATCTCAGCGTCTCAGCACTCGGCTTGCTCTGTGTAGGGCAAACGAACCTGGTTTGGTGTGGTGGTGGTTTAGTCACTAAGTCGTGTACACCAGCTGCAGGGTGCTTGTGGGGAGTTCTAGGTGGGAAATACTTGTTGTAAATAGATGGTGCAGATTTCCCAATGGCGTGTCTTCTCTGAAACAGGGTCTGATGTTACATATGTAAATTCTAGGCCCTAGGAGAAGGAAGCAGGCAAGAATGTGATGGGGAGCCGACTGAGCACGTTGTTGGAAATGTGTCCACGTGGGAGCAAGGGTACGGACCACATCCCTTAATCTAGACCCTCCAGGTACAGATTATCCATCAGGAAAAGAAGGCAGAGCAGTATTCCTTAGATGAAATTGGAGGGAATGAAGGGAGTGCCCAGTAAGCATGCTCTGTGCACGGCTTTCCTGTACTGGGGAGGCGGGACTGTCTGGCAGCCCTGAGACATGGTGCGTCCGTGTGCGTCTCCACACGCGCAGCCAGGCTCGGCACATGTGCCTTCATCTCTGAGCTGCGCTGCGTGTCAAGGGCTTTTCATCCCCAGGGGCAGTGCTGAAGGAAGCAGACAGACCTGGGGTCAGCTGGCACTGACGCTGGAGAAACAGTTTAGTCCCTTTCTACTCTTTTTCCTCCTTTGACACTACCGTAGCTTCCGTTGTTTTGTCTTTCTTCTTCTCACTTAGAAGATAGAGGGATTTAATTAGCCGTGAAGTGACTAAAGGCAAGAAACAAAGATCAAATATGAAGGAAAGCGAGATGAATAAATACAAATGCACTGGCAGCCAGTTTCTGAACATTCAAGGCAGAAAAGCCACAGGGATTAGTTTGGAAATGAAATAGCGTCCTGATGAAAAGTACATGGTTTCACCAGAATTTGGGTTATTCTTTCATGTGTGTACTCCTCTCCCCACACCCACAACTTTAGAAATAGAGTATTTAATTTAAGAACAAATAATACATAGTGAAGATCAATATACAGTCATTGAAGCAGAAATTATTGGAGGAAAACAGTGCAAATTGGAGTATGCAGAAGAAAATCAGTATTATAATTCTACTATCATTGTACATGAACCTATTAAAACATAATTGGCAGCTTTCATCTACTAGAATATTGTTCCCTCTCATAAACAGGTATTGGCATAAATTCAGACACATTAACTATGTTCCAAGTAGTGTTAATTTATTTTTTTCTCATATCCCCAATTATCACAGCATATTCATTTTGATATAAAAACCCAGAGCACAGCTTAATTCTAACAAATAGTTTAATTTAAGAAAACTATTTATTGAATCCCACTAAATTGTGTTTTTTCCCATAGAGTACTGCCATATGAAGTTGAATTATCAAACTTAGCTTCCTATCATTTTTAGCCTGTTCCCTCTAGGACTTTTCTACTCTTTTATCTGAAAGAAACAATCCCATCTTAATTTTCTTATTGAATATATTTTACCTATAACTGATCAGAACACAGTCATCCTAGAATCAGATTTATTTAGAGGACAGATACTAATCCAGTTACTGAGAAATTAAACTGATGAATCAGGTGTTTTTGGCTGCACTGCATGGCTTGTGGGATCTTGTTTCCTGGCCAGGACCCTCTGCAGTGGAAGTGCAGAATCCTAACCACTGGACCACCAGGGAACTCCCTGATGAATCAGTTCTTAATCCTGATAAACTCTTTGCTTCAACGTGTCAGCCCTGTCTGTAATTTTTTTCTTGAGGTCATTTATGTTGTCAGTATCTGCACTATCTATTTTCTCTTAGTGGAGACAGACTCTGATGAGGTGAAATATAAGGCATTCCTGGAGAGACTATGCTCTGGGTACAAAGCAGAAGAATGGTCACCGCAAGCCCTTCCTCTGTTTTTGGCAGATGACCATGCAATCTGAAATACAGTAAGAACTATTTGTGACTTGATCTCTCCAACTCTTAAAGGGGCCTAACATGTATCAGAATCCATCTCGCACTGAGGTCTTCAGAAACCTGAAGACAATATGCAAGAGTTAATTGGCAATTTCTATAAAAACTGTTCTCAAGTTTTGATGAAGATATTCTATTTCAAAATTTTATCCTTTTCTCAGATAATAAAACTGATCTTAAAGTGGGCTTCAATCTGAAGCTTATTTTTATAAGATAAATTCCTACATATCCTACATTTACTATAACTTTAAAAATAAAACTTTGCTCAAGTGAATAGTTTTTCTGTGGAAATCAAGGAAAAGAGGATTTTCAAAATGACTATGAATACAATAGACAAATATAATAAGATAATTACTACCCTTTTGGCTCATTGAACCATAGTGCTACTATGGTATAAAGTGGAAAAACTTATGGCAAAAGCAATAATCATTTGTGCTGTCAGTAACTGATCTAAAAAATTTTTACCGATGGAACAAACTGGTGTACAAAATAGCTGCTTTCATATCAGTCTTATTATTGTTGCCATTATTATAACTATAGAACATGCTGCTGCTGCTGCTAAGTTGCTTCAGTCATGTCTGACTCTGTGCGACCCCAGAGACGGCAGCCCACCAGGCTCCCCCGTCCCTGGGATTCTCCAGGCAAGAACACTGGAGTGGGTTGCCATTTCCTTCTCCAATGCATGAAAGTGAAAAGGGAAAGTGAAGTCGCTCAATCGTGTCTGACTCTTCGCGACCCCATGGACTGCAGCCCACCAGGCTCCTCGGTCCATGGGATTTTCCAGGCAAGAGTACTGGAGTGGGGTGCCATCACCTTCTCCGATAGAAAATGCGTTAAACAATAAATATGGCCTATGATAGGTGGAGATACTCTGGATGATGCAAAATGACTCTTCCAACACCGTTGGGTCATAATCACAGGCAGGTATAGTCTAGCTCAAAGCAAGGAGTGCCTCTAGCTTTTAGCTCTTAGCTCTCAGACAATAACAAGGGCCTCCTTTTGAATTGGTTAATGGTGCTGTGGTATTTGAAGGGTGAAAGAAGAGCATGGATGACTACTTGGTTAGTTTTAGAATGGATTCATTCACTTGGAATGGATTAAGTGACCTGAAGAAAAATTCCCTTCCGTTGATGATATTCTATCATTCTTGCCTTTTTGGAAAGTAATTCATAGACTTGATCTCTGTACCTCAGGACTTCATATGCTGTAGTAGACGCAGAGATATGGACACATAAGATTGTTCACCCAGACAACCTAATATATTTTCTTCAGCGCCTTTCTGGTTTTGCTGCTGCTTTGAACAATTCCAGCAAGTGAAAAGCAAGGTTTGTCCTACCTTGGTCTGTTGCCACAGTCCATGTGTACAGAGAATGTGGCTGCCGCTGTTACTGTCGGTGTCAGCTGGCGTGGGAGAGGCCTAGAAGCCCTGGCCCTGGGGCGAGAGGCGGGAAAGGGGAAGCCAGGGCGTTGGCCAAGGCACAGTAATAGTCATGAGCGCCCTGGTCGCTGTGTCCTGGTCCTGAGTAGACTGAGTGTTGATGGATTTGTTAAGGCCCCTTCTAAGCTTTCAGGACATTTGCTGCCCCCAAACGTTAGTGTCTCAGAGGCATTATGCAGTAATAGAAAACGGAGGACTGAGACTCTTCTTATTTCGTATCTGTGAAGAGCAGGTAAGTTTTATCTTTAACTGTTGTGCCTCTTACCTCTAAAACATCATTAAGTGCTATCTTGAAAAAGGCTTTTGTTTATTTCCTACCATTATTAGAATACAGTGTGGAGTCATTTGTCAAGGTCATTCATTTAGAAGTGTTCTAGCCCTCCGTTATTTCTTAGACTGGCCGCATGGAAGGAGAGAGGGTTTTTTAAAGGAAGGTGGATATTGTTCAGGCTCCATGTTTGCACCACTTACTAAATGTGGAACCTCAATAGAGTCCGTCTTCCTGGCTCTCAGTTTCCTCACCAATAAAATAAGGACACTGTAATGTAAGTTATGGCGTTGTTACACTTGACATATAGGCAGTAGTGAATGAATGGTATAGAATGTGGGATTTGACCTGAGACAATTGAGAGATCGCACTGAAGAGCTTATATACAGTTGCTGCTTCTGTGTTGGATGCTGCAGCCTCACATCAGCAGGATCGGTGATTAGGAAGAAAGATGGGCAAGAGGTAGGGGAGAGGAAGCACAAACTGGAGACTGCAGGGATGGGCTGGAGCCCTTCCAGGTGAGCTGGGACCCACGCGGGTCTCTCACTGCTCCCAGGCCGCCCACTTCGACGAGGTGGCTGACCTGCGGGGGCAGCTGGCGCCCTTCATCACAGTGCTTAAAGAGGCACCTGGCGCAGGAGCTGGAGGAGCCGTGGGCTGCTGGTTGCTTTACCGCAAGTGAGCCAGCAGGCGAGCGGCAGTGTGTGCAAGCTGCGGTCCAGCCTGGTGCTCTGCTCTAGCCTTCCAAGTGTGAAATCAATGTGGTGGCTGTTTCCTTCCACCTTCAAATCTCACGTAAAATGTCTCTTGTGGCCCACACGAGTCTAGAACTATACAGGGAAGGGCATTCTGGCAGACGACAGTTCCAGGGTCAACACAAAACAAAGCCGTCTTAGTATCTATTGTTATTAATAATTCTTCCCAGAAGTTCTCCTCTTAATCACCCAGGCCATTCTAATAGCTCACATGAAGTTACCATTCCAATTTCTCATAGGACTCAGAGCACACACAGTACAATTCTCTGTTCTTCAATTTATCTCTATATCAGTGGCTTTCAACCAAGGTGATTTTGCCCTGAGGAGACACTGGCAGTGTCTGAGGACATTAACAATGTCTGGAGACATTTGAGGCTGTCATGACAGAGGGCAAGTGCTACTGGCTTTTAGTGGGTAGAGATCAGGGTTGCTAAACGTCCAGTAAAGCACAGAGAGGCCATCCCAACAAAGAATTATCCAGGTCAAAATGTCAACAGTGCTGAGACTGAGAAAGCCCGGTGCGCAGTTACCTTCTCATCTGTCCCTAGTATTTCTGAGGAAGAAATTACTTCTTTACTAAACTCATTTCCTTCACTTTGCTATTTTTTGGTTGTTGTTCGCATCACTTTCAATTCTTCAAGCACCCCATTCAGTCTCTTCTCTCTCCATTTTTACCTCGCAGACTAAACAGATTCAACAGATGAAAACAATCACATTTGCTTTCCCCTTAGCTCTTGGAAATTACCATGCACTTACTACCTCTTTGTTTAATTAGCAAACTCTCTAATTGAATGATCCATGTTGGTTACTCATTTCCTCCATACCTCAAGCCATCTGGTGCATCTCAGCAAAACTTTTTAAAGTCAGTAATGAGCTTATTCTGGCCAAATTTGTGGATTATTTTAAAAAGCGAAATTAATTGACTTCCCAGTCCATTTCATTTCCTATATGTACTGTCTTTAAATTCCCTCTCTTATCCCCCACCGAAGTCATCACGTCAACATCATAGCAAAACGTCTCTTGTCAACATCGCCAGTAACTTCCGGACTGGTAAGCGCCATGGACGCTGTCACCCTCTTCTTTCTGACCTTCTCAGCAGGACCTGACACTTCTGATCATCCTTCCTCTTTGAAACACTTTCTTCTCTTGACTCAGGAGGACTCCACATTCTCCTGGTTTTTTCCCTGCCACTCCGTCTCACTCTCCTCTGCTGCTCCCTCCCCCTCTTCTTGACCTTCTAATTTTGCAGGCTCCCATGACTCAGCTTTTGAACCTCTTCTATTCTGTATGTACACACACTTCCTGATGACCTCCTCCAGTCTCATGGCTTTATATTTTATCTCTGTATTGATGACCCCAAATTTATAGCTGTGGTCTGGACCGAGATGCTGATCTCTGGACTCCAAAATTCAATTACCTTCCCAGAATCTCTACTTGCTTTTCTAAGTGGAAATGGTAATCTATTATGCTAAAAACTGGGCTCCTGGTATTTTTCTGTATCTCAGGAAATGTCAACTTTGTCTTTTTGTTGTTTAGTTGCTCATTCATGTCCGACTCTTTTGTGACCCTGTAGACTGTAGCCCACCAAGCTCTTCTGCCATGGGATTTCCCAGGTAATGCTGGAGTGGATTGCCATTTCTTCCTGACCCAGGGATTGAACCTGCGTCTCCTGCTTGGCAGGCAGATCTTTGTCCCTGCACCACCTGGGGAACCCTACCCTTCCAGTTACCCAGACCCAATGCCTTGGAATAATCCTCAAGCCTTCTCTCTCACAAAGCGTTTACAGTCAGTCAGAAAACATCGTCAGCTCTGTCTTCAGCACACGTTTAGAATCCAACCACTTTTCATGCTGCTGCGCTGGACTGCCATATGTACTTTCCAACCATTGCACCTTTATCTCTCACCTAGATTGTCCAGTGCCCCAGCTGTTCTTCCCTCCACTCATGTTTAGTCTCTTTTGTACTGATGAAAGATTCTCCAGCCATACGTCTGGACTTCTCTCCAGAGAACGCTTTTATAACAGTGAACCTCCTAATTTTAGTATCTCTAGCAATCTGGACAGTCTGGGAATTTCCCAAATCATCAAGTCCTGGTTGCTTTTGGCTTAATATTTCTTTCCTCAATATGTCTCTTTCCTCTACCATTTTAGTACAGGCAACAAGGAGAAGCCAGGCTGTATGTTCAAGTTTTTGCTGGGAATTCTTCTCAGCTAAATATCTGCATTCATCCCTTGCAAGATTTTGCTGGCCACACAGCAGTAGGTCACAGCGCAGTGAGGTCTCTGCGCCATTAGCGAGGGTTGCCTTTGCCCATTTTGCCAGTAGGATGTCTCTCATTCCCTTCTGAGCCCTTTGAGTACCTTTAGTGTCCACATTTCCAGCAATATTCTGTTTATGACAGTATGCGTATTCTCCTAGATGAGGCGAGCTCCCCGTTTTGTGCTTCTCCCTTATTTCGGAGCTCTCACCAGCATTTTCCTTAATGCTTATATTTCTTTTTTTTTTGGAAACACTTCTGTTTGTTTGTTTGCTGCACCAGGCCTTAGTTGCAGCATGTGGGATCTAGTGCCCTGATTAAGGATCAAACCTGGGCCTCTGCATTGAGAATGCGGAGTCTTAGCCGCTGGGGAAATCCCTAATGTTTATATTTCTATCAGTAGTTTTGTTTAAAGCAATCTAGGTTTTATTTATTATGTGCCTCAAAATTCTTCTGGCCTTTGTCCATTACTAACTCCAAAGCCATTTCCACATTTTTAGGTATTTGTTACAGCAGTAGCCCACTCCTTGGTACCAACATCAGTGTTGGTTTTCCTGTGGCTGCTCTAACAAGCTACCACAAACTTGGTGGCTTAAACAACAGAAATTTATCCGCTTGCAGTTCTGGAGACCAGAAGTCAGAAGTAAGTATCATTGGGTCAAACTCGAGATGTTGCCAGGGCTGTCCTCACGCTAGAGCCCCTAGGGGAGAGTAATTTCTCATCTCTTCCAGCTTCTAGTGGGCACTGGATGGTCCTTGGTTAGGAGCTGAATGGCGCTAGTCCTCAGGGCCAGGATCTTCATATCTCTCGCTGCTCTTCATCCTTACACTGCCTTCTCCTCTCTCTGTGTTGAATTCTCTCAGCCTTCCTTTTCTTTGGTAAGGCCAGTTAGTAAACACAGACGATCTATGATATCCACCAACCTCGCCTTTAAACCTTCCTGCCCACTGTTTTGGCAGAGTTGCATTCAGACTGTCTTTCTTCCCTGTGTCAGTAGCCTTGAATACAGGCTTCCTTACCTGCTTAACTAAGCCCGATGCAATTTTTGCTTTGACAATGGTTTCAGATACTAACCATCACACTGTAATCATTTCCCAATGTGAATATAAATGTGATATTACTTTCAGAGAATATTATTAAATAACTCTTTATTTTCATTCCCGATAAATTATGGCATGTTAATGCTAAGAAAAGCATGAGAGAATATAACTCTTGACCCCCTCTTGCTGGATATGTCCTTTTTACCATCTCGTTCTTATAAACTCCGGGATCAATAACCTTGTTACGCTTATTTTTCCTCATTTGCAGCTGTTAAATGGTACTTTAAAAAAAGATAAAAATGTGACTCCCATGCAGATATAAAATGAATAATGATTAAAGATTTTATTTAACTCGTGAATCAAGGAGGAAATCAAGTAGACACTTCAGTTCAGTTCAGTTGCCCAGTACTGTCCGACTCTTTGCGACTCCATGAACCACAGCATGCCAGGCTTCCCTGTCTGTCACCAAATCCCGGAGTCCACCCAAACTCATGTCTATTGAGTTGGTGATACCATCCAACAATCTCCTCCTCTGTCGTCTCCTTCTCCTCCTGCTCCCAATCCCTCCTAGCATCAGGGTCTTTTCAAATGAGTCAACTCTTCACATGAGGTGGCCAAAGTACGGGAGTTTCAGCTTCAACATCTGTCCTTCCAATGAACACTCAGGACTAATCTCCTTTAGGATGGACTGGTTGGATCTCCTTGCAGTCCAAGGGACTCTCAAGAGTCTTCTCCAACACCACAGTTCAAAAGCATCAATTCTTCAGCACTCAGCTTTCTTTATAGTCCAACTCTCACATCCATACATGACCACTGGAAAAACCATAGCCTTGATTAGATGGAGCTTTGTTGCAAAAGTAATGTCTCTGCTTTTGAATATGCTATCTAGGTTGGTCATAACTTTCCTTCCAGGGAGTAAGTGTCTTCTAATTTCATGGCTGAACTCACCATCTGCAGTGATTTTGGAGCCCCCTAAAAAAAGGCCAGCCAGTGTTTCCACTGTTTCCCATCTATTTGCCATGACATGATGGGACGGGATGCCATGATCTTAGTTTTCTGAATGTTGAGCTTTAAGCCAACTTTTTCACTCTCCTCTTTCACTTTCATCAAGAGGCTCTTTAGTTCCTCTTCACTTTCTGCCATAAGGGTGGTGTCATCTGCATATCTGAGGTTATTGATATTTCTCCTGGCAATCTTGATTCCAGCTTGTGCTTCCTCCAGCCCAGCTTGTGCTTCCTCCAGCCCAGCGTTTCTAACAATGTATTCTGCATATAAGTTAAGTAAGCAGGGTGACAATATACAGCCTTGACATACTCCTTTTCCTATTTGGAACCAGTCTGTTGTTCCATGTCCAGTTCTAACTGTTGCTTCCTGACCTGCATACAGGCTTCTCAAGAGGCAGGTCAGGTGGTTTGGTATTTTCAGAATACCAAATACCATCTCTTTCAGAATTTTCCACAGTTTATTGTGATCCACACAGTCAAAAGCTTTGGCATAGTAAATAAAGCAGAAATAGATGTTTTTCTGGAACTCTCTTGCTTTTTCCATGATCCAGCGGATGGATGTTGGCAATTTGAGATCTGGTTCCTCTGCCTTTTCTAAAACCAGCTTGAACATCTGGAAGGTCATGGTTCACGTATTGCTGAAGCCTGGCCTGGAGAATTTTGAGCATTACTTTACTAGCATGTGAGAGGAGTGTAATTGTGCGGTAGTTTGAGCATTCTTTGTCATTGCCTTTCTTTGGGACTGGAATGAAAACTGACCTTTTCCAGTCCTGTGGCCACTGCTGAGTTTTCCAAATTTGCTGGCATATTGAGTGCAGCACTTTCACAGCATCATCTTTCAGGATTTGAAATAGCTCAACTGGAATTCCATCACCTCCACTAGCTTTGTTTGTAGTGATGCTTTCTAAGGCCCACTTGACTTCACATTCCAGGATGTCTGGCTCTAGGTGAGTGATCACACCATCGTAATTTTCCGGGTCATGAAGATCTTTTTTGTACAGTTCTTCTGTGTGTTCTTGCCACCTCTTCTTAATATCTTCTGCTTCTGTTAGGTCCATACCATTCCTGTCCTTTATTGAGCCCATCTTTGCATGAAATGTTCCCTTGGTATCTCTAATTTTCTTGAAGAGATCTCTCATCTTTCCCATTCTATTGTATTCCCCTATTTCTTTGCATTGCTCACTGAGGAAGGCTTTCTTATCTCTCCTTGCTATTTTTTGGAACTCTGCATTCATATGGGTATATCTTTCCTTTTCTCCTTTGCTTTTCGTTTCTCTTCTTTTTACAGCTATTTGTAAGGCCTACTCAGACAGCCATTTTGCTTTTTTGCATTTCTTTTCCATGGGGATGGTCTTGATCCCTGCCTCCTGTACAATGTCATGAACCTCCCTCCATAGTTCATCAGGCACTCTGTCTATCAGATCTAGTCCCTTAAATCTATTTCTCACTTCCACTGATTTAGGTCATACCTGAATGGTCTATTGGTTTTCCCCACTTTCTTCTATTTAAATCTGAATTTGGCAGTAAGGAGTTCATCATCTGCCACAGTCAGCTCCCGGTCTTGTTTTTGCTGACTGTATAGAGCTTCTCCATCTTTGGCTGCAAAGAATATAATCAATCTTCTCTATCTGTGGCTGCAAAGAATATAATCAGTCTGATTTCGGTGTTGACCATCTGGTGATGTCTATGTGTAGAGTCTTCTCTTGTGTTGTTGGAAGACAGTGTTTGCTATGACCAGTGCGTTCTCTTGGCAAAACTCTATTAGCCTTTGCTCTGCTTCATTCTGTACTCCAAGGCCAAATTTTCGAGTTTCCCCAGGTGTTTCTTAACTTCCTACTTTTGCATTCCAGTCCCCTATAATGAAAAGGACATCTTTTTTGGGTGTTAGTTCTAAAAGGCCTTGTAGGTCTTCATGGAACCCTTCAACTTCAGCTTCTTCAGTGTTACTGGTCGTAGATTAGGGTCATAGATTAGGGTCATAGATTAGGTAGCTACTGGTTAAGTAGATGCTTAACAGGTTCAAAAGCAAATCCTGGCTTCTCCACAGTGGAGGAGGGAGGTCAATTAACTCTTTGGACTGGGCAGATTTGCATAACTATGCTTCTGCTGCTGCTAAGTCGCTTCAGTCGTGTCCGACTCTGTGTGACCCCAGAGACGGTGGCCCACCAGGCTCCCCCGTCCCTGGGGTTCTCCAGGCAAGAACACTGGAGTGCGTTGCCATTTCCTTCTCCAATGCATGAAAGGGAAAAGTGAAAGTGAAGTCGCTCAGTCGTGTCCGACTCTTCACGACCCCATGGTCTGCAGCCCACCAGGCTCCTCTGATCCATGGGATTTTCCAGGCAAGTGTACTGGAGTGGGGTGCCATTGCCTAATTAGTTTTCCCTGGCATCAGTTATCCATAGTTTACAAAGATGTAGACTAATTACCATGGAATTATAAACAGATGATATGGAGACATGCTATAGACGATGCATAGTTGTTTCTTTGAAGCACCAAATTTCCCCTCCAGGGTCTTGATTCATTTTTTTTTTCACTACAGAAACAGAGTTACAGTATGAAAGTGCTGGAGAACTGTGAAAAAATTTCTCAGCATTAGGGTTTGAATAACTGTTTTATTCATAACAAGAAAGGGATACAAGGTCAGAATATTATCAATAGAACCAGCCACTGAGCCCAAGAAAGGATTTAGTGGAAGGACTGTTACATTAAAAGGAGAACAAAGTTCAGAATCTCAAAATGGAAGGAGCTTCAGCTTTTGTGCTACTGACACATAAGGAAGGAGAAAATGTCAGTTTGATCAGACTGCACATGATTTTTTTTATATTTGAAATGGAATTGGCCTGATGGATAGCCCCAGAGCCCTTTGAACCTCTGAAGTATGATTCGGCTTACAGACAGCTAGGACCAAGATAATTGAGCCAGACAGTCCTTGGATGAGTCTGCAAAAGCCTGGGCAGGAGGCACTCTCCAAAGGGAAATTCAGTGGGCAAGAGATGAAAGGGTGTTAATCTGTTTGGTGGTTCATCATGACCCCTAAAGTCTTCAGCGCCAAGTCCTCAGCCCTGAGTGATCTTTGCTCTCGGGTATGCAACGTCATGTGGCATAAGGGAGTAATTGTTAAATGTCCTCACATCTTAGCAACAATAGGAACAATATGCAATTTAACCATGGATAATGTTCCTGGCTGTATACAATTATGGGTATTTAAAATTTTTAGATGCAAATTAAACCCAAAGTTCCTTGCAAATAGTGCCAATTTCCCTCCAAATAACATGTTGCAGAGATAGAATAATTTACCGTACCAGCAACAGTAGCTTGGCACATACATAGATGCTGTTCAGTCAGTGTGTGTGGTATTGACTGACTTGAAAAGCACCCAAGAAGAGTTCCATTTTTCTAGGATAAAAAAATCTGATGCTCAGTTACTGAAAAAGAAGTGCTGACTTCAAACAGAGTTGTGTGGCATTTTCCTACTTACATGCACACAAACTGTACCTTCATTTTTCCATTGTGTTCTTGTATGTTAAATCTTTATATCCTCTCCTTACTGGGGCACCAAAATATAGAACTCAGGGACACAGCAACAGCATAAATGTAAATAAACATGCACATTTCATGAAAAAAACCCAACCTGGGGAATCCTTTCTGAACATTGTAGGTGTTGGGTTACCTAGAACCTTGTAGTCTCCAGAAGTGTTTGTTATGATATATATACTGGGTCATAATTGCCAAGTAATAGACCTATGGAGTGAGGACCATGGAAATAAAACACACTGACCTCTGATTACAGAGACGTTATGAACTGCTTCTTATAAAGCACAAGGGTATCCAGAATGGTGGTTTCTAAGTTGATCTCCTGTAACACTTTCTGCTGCTGCTGCTGCTAAGCTGCGTCAGTCGTGTCCAACTTGGTGCGACCCCATAGATAGCAGCCCACCAGGCTCCCCCGTCCTTGGGATTCTCCAGGCAAGAACACTGGAGTGGTTTGCCATTTCCTTCTCCAATGCCTGAAAGTGAAAAGCAAAAGGGAAGTCGTTCAGTCATGTCCCACTCTTCGTGACCCCATGGACTGCAGCCCACTAGGCTCCTCTGTCCATGGGATATTCCAGGCAAGAGTGCTGGAGTGGGGTGCCATTTCTACTCCTCCTCTTTCTTCATTTGGATGTAAGGGAAAGTGAAAGTGTTAGTTGCTCAGTTCAGTTCAGTTCATTCGCTCAGTCGTGTCCGACTCTATTTGACCCCATGAACCACAACATGCCAGGCCTCCCTGTCCATGACCCACTCCCAGAGTTTACCGAAACCCATGTCCATTGAGTCAGTGATGCCATCCAACCATCTCATCCTTTGTTGTCCCCTTCTCCTCCTGCCCTCAATCTTTCCCAGCATCGGGGTCTTTTCAAATGAGTCAGCTCTTCGCATCAGATGGCAAAAGTATTGGAGTTTCAGCTTCAGCATCAGTCCTTCCAGTGAACATCCAGGACTGATCTCCTTTAGGATGGACTGGTTGAGTCCAAGGGACTCTTAAGAGTCCTCTCCAAAACCACAGTTCAAAAGCATCAACTCTTCAGCACTCAGCTTTCTTTATAGTCCAACTCTCACATCCATACATGACCACTGGAAAAACCATAGTCTTGACTAGATGGAGCTTTGTTGCAAAAGTAATGTCTCTGCTCTTGAATATGCTATCTAGGTTGGTCATAACTTGCCTTCCAAGGAGTAAGCGTCTTTTAATTTCATGGCTGCAATCACCATCTGCAGTGATTTTGGAGCCTCAAAAAATTAAGTCAGCCAGTGTTTCCACTGTTTCCCCATCTATTTGCCATGAAGTGATGGGACTGGATGCCATGACCTTAGTTTTCTGAATGTTGAGCTTTAAGCCAACTTTTTCACTCTCCTCTTTCACTTTCATCAAGAAGCTCTTTAGTTCTTCTTCGCTTTCTGCCATAAGGGTGGTGTCATCTGCATATCTGAGGTTATTGATATTTCTCCTGGAAATCTTGATTCCAGCTTGTGCTTCTTCTGGCCCAGCGTTTCTCATGATGGACTCTGCATATAAGTTAAATAACCAGGGTGACAATATACAGCCTTAATATACTCCTTTTCCTATTTGGAACCAGTCTGTTGTTCCAGGTCCAGTTCTAATTGTTGCTTCCTGACCTGCATACAGGTTTCTTAAGAGGCAGGTCACGTGGTCTGGTTATTCCCATCTCTTTCAGAATTTTCCACAGTTTATTGTGATCCACACAGTCAAAGGCTTTGGCACAGTCAATAAAGCAGAAATAGATGTTTTTCTGGAACTCTCTTGCTTTTTCGATAATCCAGAGGATGTTGGCAATTTGATTTCTGGTTCCTCTGCCTTTTCTAAAACCAGCTTGAACATCTGGAAGTTTACAGTTCACGTATTGCTGAAGCCTGGCTTGGAGAATTTTAAGCATTAACTCAGTTGTGTCCAATTTTTTGTGACCCCATGAATTGAAGCCCACCAGCCTCCTCTGTCCATGGGATTCTCCAGGCAAAAACACTGGGGTGGGTAGTTATTCCCTTCTCTAGGGGATCTTTCCAACCCGGGGATTGAAACTGGGTCTCCTGCATTACAGGAGGATTCTTTACTGTCTGAGCCACCAGGAAAGCCCATTTGGATGTAAGAAGACGATGGCACCCAACTCTAGTTCTCTTGCCTGGAAAATCCCATGGACGGCGGAGCCTGGTAGGCTGCAGTCCATGGGGTCGCGAAGAGTCGGACATGACTGAACGACTTCACTTTCACTTCTCACTTTCATGCATTGGAGAAGGAAATGGTAACCCACTCCAGTGTTCTTGCCTGGAGAATCCCAGGGACGGGGAGCCTGGTGGGCTTCCATCTATGGGGCCGCACAGAGTTGGACACAACTGAAGCGACTTAGCAGCAGCAGCAGTTTGTGGAAAGCAAAATAGGAGACGGCACAATACAAAATACCAAAAAAACCTAATGCAATGTGAAATATTAAAAGAGAATATTGTAAACATGCAAATGATTATTTATCTGAATTTGAACAACCATGAATACACAAATCCTTCAGAGATAGAAACACATTAGTGTACATTTTGAAAACAAGATTGCAGGCTTGTGTATCAAATTATCCTCATGGTCTTTGGGTGGTAACTGTTTTCCTTAAAATAATTTACTGTAATCTACTTTATAAAACTTCATTAAGAACTTACTTTTATCTTTGTTAAGATGGACATTTAAAAATTTTCATAATGAAGAACAAAAGTTACAAAAAGCCTGTGAAATCTGTGCTGAAGCGTCATTTCCAGTTTTGCTTTCACAATACATTATGTATTATAATATCATAAATATGTATGGAATATGTGAGTTTTAATACTTTTTATTCTATTGAATGATAAAAATATTGGGTTGGCAAAAAAGTTTGTTTGGGTTATTTTGTAGTGTGTTATGGAATGTACTCTTTGGCTAATGCAGTATTTTCATACCCTTTTTTCACTTAATATATTGATGTTTTGTAATATCATTTAAAAATCTTCCAACATAGTATTTTAGAATTATAGTTTAATTCCAAATAAATTATACATACATCCATGAAATTTATATTTACATAAATATAAAATATGTATGTATAATTGGAATATATTCATATACACACACATGTGTTGTTGTTGTTGTTCAGTCGCCGAGTCATGTCTGACTCTTTGACACCCCGTGAACTGCAGCACACCAGGCCCCTCTATGTGTGTATATAATATATCACGTGTGTGTGTATGTATAAAATCACTTTCTGTCATTATTTAGTTTGACTTAAATATATTTATTCTAGTAAGAGTAAATATTACATAAACAGAGTGATGTGACTTTATATTATTCTTCTTCAATATACAGTTTTCTTTCACTTATTCAAGTATGTGATAGTTTTCAGATAATTATCTGAATTTTTATTTCATAAAGCATGCATTCTACCTTAACTGATTCTTAAGCAACCAAAAATCCTTGAACATTTTCTGAACAAGTAATTTATCTATCCTATTATCATCTCAAAAGAAACCAGCAATATTTCTCCCACATATTCTATTATTGTCAATTTTTATTAATCATACTCTAGACCATTCAGTTCAGTTCAGTCGCTCAGTCGTGTCCGACTCATTGCGACCCCATGAATTGCAGCACGCCAGGCCTCCCTGTCCATCACCAACTCCCGGAGTTCACTCAAACTCATGTCTATCAAGTCAGTGATGCCATCCAGCCATCTCATCCTCTGTCGTCCCCTTCTCCTCCTGCCCCCAATCCCTCCCAGGATCAGAGTCTTTTCCAATGAGTCAACTCTTTCCATGAGGTGGCCAAAGTATTGGAGTTTCAGTTTTAGCATCAGTCCTTCCAATGAACACCCAGGACTGATCTCCTTTAGGATGAACTGGTTGGATCTCCTTGCAGTCCAAGGGACTCTCAAGAGTCTTCTCTAACACCACAGTTCAAAAGCATCAATTCTTCTGTGCTCAGCTTTCTTCACAGTTCAACTCTCACATCCATACATGACCAATGGAAAAACCATAGCCTTGACTAGATGGACATTTTTTGGCAAAGTAATATGCCTGCTTTTGAATATGCTATCTAGGTTGGTCATAGCTTTCCTTCCAAGGAGTAAGTGTCTTTTAATTTCATGGCTGCAATCACCATCTGCAGTGATTTTGGAGCCCCAAAAAAATAAAGTCTGACACTGTTTCCACTGTTTCCCCATCACTCTAGACCATTAAGAACTGATTTATCTGTTATTTTAAAATTAAATTCATTGAATTCTTTTTCTCGACTTTTTATAAGGTTGATACAGAGCTCAGCTGTGTAACTTTCTAGTTTTGCTAAAAAGTATAAGAGGATGACAGCAAGGAGAGGTCGTTTATTTATTGCAGGATCTTTAGGAGAGCATTTGACAATAAGGTTGTATATTGTCACTCTGCTTATTTAACTTATATGCAGAGTCCATCATGAGAAATGCTGGGCTGGAAGAAGCACAAGCTGGAATCAAGATTGGTAGGATAAATATCAATAGCCTCAGATATGCAGATGACACTACCCTTATGGCAGAAAATGAAGAACTAAAGAGCCTATTGATGAAAGTGAAAGAGGAGAGTGAAAAAGTTGACTTGAAACTAAACATTCAGAAAACTAAGATCATGGCATCCAGTCCCATCACTTCATGATAAATAGATGGGGAAACAATGGAAACAGTGAGAGACTTTATTTTTTGCGACTCCAAAATCATTGCAGATGATAGACTGCAGCCATGAAATTAACAGACACTTGCTCCTTGGACGAAAAGTTATGACCAACCTAGACAGCATATTAAAAAGCAGAGAGATTACTTTGCCTACAAAGGTCCATCTAGTCAACGTTATGGCTTTTCCAGTAGTCATATATGGATGTGAGAGTTGGATTATAAAGAAAGCTGAGTGCTGAAGAATTGATGCTTTTGAACTGTGGTGTTGGAGAAGACTCTTGAGAGTCCCTTGGACTGCAAGGAGATCTAACCAGTCCATCCTAAAGGAGATCAGTCCTGGGTGTTCATTGGAAGGACTGATGCTAAAACTGAAACTCCAGTACTTTGGCCACCTCATGGAAAGAGTTGACTCATTGGAAAAGACCCTGATGCTGGGAGGGATTGGGGGCAGGAGGAGAAGGGGACAACAGAGGATGAGATAGTTGGATGGCATCACTGACTCAATGGACATGAGTTTGGGTAAGCTCCGGGAATTGGTGATGGACAGGGAGGCCTGGCATGCTGTGGTTCATGGGGTCGCAAAGAGTTGGACACGACTGAGCAACTGAACTGAACTGAACTAGGAGAGCATATTTGGAAGGTAGAAAACACAGCAATCTGAACTCTGGTTTCTAAGCCAAACTTCATTCTGTCAGATGGAAAGCCCTTGTGCACAGCAATAAATGTATCTGATGAATCAGCTGCTAAGATGAAATGAGGCTTATATAGACCAACTACTTGAGGTAGCTCTTTACTAGTCCTTCCTGTGAAGAAATGATCATGTGGACCTGTAGCTGTTGAGAAGTCTCCAGAGTCTAGACCACTTCAGAAACTCCCTTCCCAAATTCAGTGAGTCATCTTAAACATTGGAGAAGGCAATGGCACCCACTCCATACTCTTGCCTGGAAAATCCCATGGATGGAAGAGCCTTGTACGCTGCAGCCCGTGGGGTCACAAAGAGTTGGACACGACTGAGGGACTTCACTTTCATGCATTGGAGAAGGAAATGGCAACCCGCTCCAGTGTTCTTGCCTGGAGAATCCCAGGGACGGGGAGCCTGGTGGGCTGCCATTTATGGGGTCGCACAGAGTCGGATATGACTGAAGCAACTTAGCAGCAGCAGCAGCATCTTAAACATAGGCTTTCCTTCTATCTAGTTTAGACAAGACTGAAGTCAAAGTTATAAGAATCTCTATTTTTTGATATACTTATCTTTTTCTGATATACTTCCCAAAAAGGATATCAATAGGTTATCCTAGTAGGAAGTCTCCATTTCACTGAAAAACTGCCAGGAATAGCATTTAAATTCATTGGGAACTTTCTCTCCCCTATACAGAACACTGAGTTTAATTAGCCATTAGTCTTGCTTTGGAAATAAAGGTATACCTTTTCCTTTCAAGGCTTCTGTGCAAACTGTTTTCCTATATGTTCACATATTATGACAGTCCAGATTTGAGATTCCAATGGGGTGTTTCTTTCCTGGATTCCTGGAGTCATACCACCTTTTATGTTTCAACTCTGAAAGTTTCTGCTTCCTTCCTGAAGGCAGCATGCTTGTCTGGCACACCTTATGTTGGCAACTGACAGACACCTTTAAAGACTTCTTTGGCATATTTAACAGGAAAATCATACCAGCCCTTTGGTAGAGAGAAGGGGAGAGTCGTTCGAGTGGGAGAATGACAGCCATTTTGATCAAGGAGTTTGATGTTTGATCTCTGCGTGTATCTGCTTGGAGCTGAAGATGAGAAAGTGTATGATGAGAATGTTGGGAAAGCAAAGGTCCCAAGGTTGTAGACAGACTTCTTCAATTATTAGTAAACTAAGTTTTACTGAGAATTAGAATAATGCAATCATAAAAAAGTAAATCCCCTGACAGGAAGCATGTCTCTTTCCAAGACCTTTGTGTTCAGCTGAGCCATAATGAACTCAGAAGTGTCCAACATAAAGGAGTGAGGTTCTTGTCCTCTTACAGACAGTTACACATGTGTACATGCTAAGTCGCTTCAGTCATGTCCGACTCTTAGCGACCCTATGGATCGTAGCCCTCCAGGCTCCTCTGTCCCTGGGATTCTCCAGGCAAGAACACTGGACTGGGTTGCCATGCCGTCCTCCAGGGGATCTTCCTGACCCAGGGATGGAACCTGCATCTCAAATCTCCTGCAGTGGCAGGTGAGTTCTTTACCACTAGTGCTACCTGGGAAGCCCAGAGTTAGTTATACTGATAGTGTATTTAAAATTTTAATCTAACTGTGGGTTAGAGGATTTGGGAAGCCTGGATAGCCTTCCATACTAGGGAAAAGGTTTTGCAGTACCCCCAAGGAGTACATACGTCCCCAGACTTAATTGAGGAACTTGGAAATGTAGAAGATGAATATCTGGGCAAACATGAGATCAAACACAGGACAGAAAAACTGCCTTTATCTGCCAAGGAAATAAGGTGAAAGTGAAAGTTGCTCAATTGTGTCTGACTCTTTGCAACCCCATGGACTGTATAGCCTGCCAGACTCCTCTGTCCATGGAATTCTTCAGGCCAGAATACTGGAGTGGGTAGCTATTTCCTTCTCCAGGGGATCTTCCCAACCCAGGAATTGAACCCAGGTCTCCCACATTGTGGGCGGATTCTTTACCAACTGAGCCACCAGGGAATCTTCTTAAGTCCTTGACAGAAAGATGTTCTTGTGGGTAAACCTGTTCACACAGATAAAACCTGTTCACACAAAAAAAGTTATGACATGCACTATTATATGGCTTTCCCTGCCTGGTGAAATATTTGAATTTATCATGTTGGATTTTCTCCTATCTAATATTAACAATTTTAATAAAATTTCCAAGAAGGAGCTCTGAGTCCAGTTATCATTGTCTGATAATTCTCTGTCCAGTAACAAGTAAATTATCACTATGTTTGATGTTATAGAAATTTGAGTTTTAAAAAGCAATCTGAAAGTTCCTTTAATTGAAGAAGTATATGCAAATCCATTTCTTCCAGTCTCTCTCACTGTGGAAAACAAAATCTAGAAGCATACTGTACAAGATTCAGAATTTTCATATTTTTCATTAGCAAACCATTTGCAAGTTTCCAAGAAGGAAGGGATACATTTTCAGTGTGTCTTCCACAGAGAGTTTCATAAAGAAAATAAGTAGTTGATTTAATTTTTATTGTATCCAATTTAAAATTTTTAATGGTATTTCAAATTTAATGTTAAAAATTTAAAAGTGTTGCCTTAAAAAATGAAGTATAATGTATAATATTATGTTACAGGTGTACAGTAGCCTGATTCACAATTTTCAAAGGTTATATTCCATTTATAGTTATTATAAAATATTAGTTGTATTCCCCGTGTTATACCATATATCCCTGTAACTTATTTTATACTGCATGGTTTCTACCTTGTAATCCCTTGCCCTGCGTGTTGCCTATCCCTTCCTTCTCCCCACTGGTAACTACTAGTTTGTTCTCTGTAAGTTTGCTTCTTTTCTGTCATGTTCATCAGTTAATTCCACATGTGGTACCATAAAGTGTTTGTCTGCCTTCTTTTTCTTAGCATAAGGCTCTCACAATCTATTCATGTTGCTGCAAATGGCGAAGCTTCATTATTTTTTATGGCTGAGTAGTATTCCACTGTGTAATGGAATACCACTTCTTTATTCATTCATCTGGTGATAGACATAAAAGTGTAGTTTTAATATGGTTCTTCAAATGGTGGTGATATTGGGTGGAGAATAGACTTAGCATAGGGACATGTTTATTAACCAATTACTATTTTAATAATCATAAGATGAATAGCATTGAGTTCTCCACTGGAGTAAAAAAGTTAACTTATTAATAAACAGATGAAGTGCAATGGAAACCTGCTTGGCAACCAATATGATTTGAGTTGGAAGATTATTTTCTTATGTTAGAAATCAATAAACTAATTCTGTCCAATAGAACTTTCTACAATGATGGAAATATTCTGTAATACAGTGGTATTGTTGTTCAGTGGCTAAGTCATGTCTGACTCTTTGCAATCCCATGGAGTGCAGCATTCCAGGCTCCTCTGTTCTCCACTATCTCCCGGAGTTTGCTCAAATTCATGTGCATTGAGTCAGTGATGCTATCTAAGCACCTCATCCTCTGCTGCCCCCTTCTCCTTTTGCTTTCAGTCTTTCCCAGCATCAGGGTCTTTTCCTGAGTGAGTCAGCTCTTCACATCAGGTGGCCAAACTATTGAAGCTTCAGCTTTAGCATCAATCCTCCCAATGAATACTCAGGGTTGATTTCCTTTCGGATTGACTGATTTGATCTCCTTGCAGTCCAAGGGACTCTCAGGAGTCTTCTCCAACACCACAGTTCAAAAGCATCAATTCTTTGTCACTAAGCCTTCTTCATGGTCCAACTCTCACATCCATATGTGACCACTGGAAAAACCATAGCTTTGACTATATGGACCTTTGTTGGCAACGTGATGTTTCAGCTTTTTAATACACTGTTTAGGTTTGTCATAGCCTTTCTTCCAAGGGTCAAACATATTTTAATTTCATGGCTGCAGTCACCATCCACAGTGATTTTGGTGGCCAAGAGAATAAAATCTGTCACTGTTTCCACTTTCCTCCCTTCTACTTGCCATGCAGTGATGGGACTGGATGCTATGATCTTAGTTTTTTAATGTTGAGTTTTAAGCCAGCTTTTCTCTCTCCTCTTTTATTCTCATCAAGAAGCTCTTCAGTTCCTCTTCACTTTCTGCCATTAGAGAGGTGTCGTCTGCATATCTGAGGTTGTTGATATTTCCCCTAGCAATCTTGATTCCAGCTTGTAGTTCATCCAGCCTGGCATTTTGCATGATATACTCTGTATAGAAGTTAAATAAGCAGGATGACAATATACAGCCTTGTCTTAGTCCTTTCCCTATTTTGAACCAGTCAGTCGTCCAGTTCTGTTGCTTCTTGACCCACATACAGATTTCTCAGAAGACTGGTAAGGTGGTTTGATATTCCTATATCCTTAAGAATTTTACACAGTTTGTTGTGTTTCACACAGTCAAAGGCTTTCATGTAGTCAATGAAGCAGAAGTAGATGTTTTTCTGGAATTCCTTTGCTTTCTCTGTGATCCAACTTCTCTATGGTCCTTCTTCAGGGGATCTTCCCAACCCAGGGATGAACCCGTGTCTCCTGTGGCTCCTGCACTGGCAGGTGGATTTTTTACCACTGTGATACCTGTGAAGCATGATACAGTAGCTGTTCAATATTTAAAATGAGAATAGCACGACTGAAGAATAGAATTTTATTTTTCACTTTTAATCAAGTTTAAATGTAACCAGCCAATATGGCTGCCATATTAGAGAACACAGCTATGGATGGTAGAAATTAAGACACTAAAAAGAAGGTTGGATCACTAGATGTTTAGAAGATTATTTACAAATTGCCCATTATAAATGCCAGAGTGCATTAATGAGAACATAAATAAGGCTGAGAAATGATGACCTTCTTTTTTATTTTTAAAACATCTTCTTAGCATAGAATCTCTATGGTATTTCATGATTATCAAATGTTAGGCCATCAACCAAGAAACATATGCTCTACAAACCTATTTTAAAATTAATTAATCTTTTATTTTTAGACAATCATAGAAATGGTATTAATGTCTCACCCAATATCCCCTTTCCAATTCTGGCTTATTCTTTTTGGACCACGTCAATGTCAGAATCTTTCTCTTGTTGTTCTTTGAACCCTTAGAGTCTTGCAGAGGGTCTATAACACGGCAGGGGGTTGATATATACTGAATAGTTGAAAGCCTGTTATTTGTGTGCATGTTGCCTAGTTAATGGTTCTTGAAGGCAAACACCTCAACATCTGCATCAACAGTGTAGACACAGATACAGATCAGACAGCAGTAAATGCTTGTGAACTGACCGCTAGACTTCACACCTGTTTATTTCTCTAATTCTTCTCTATAAAAGCTAAATGGAAATTGATGTATAATATGAATATGAATACATATATGTGCTGTTGTTCAATCACCAAGTCGTGTCTGACACTTTGCAACTCCATGAACTGCAGCATGCCAGGCTTCCTTGTCCTTCAGTATCTCCCAGAGTTTGCTCAGACTCATTGTCCATTGAGTCAGTAATGCCATCCAACTATCTCATCCTCTGTCATCCCCTTCTCCTCTTGCCATCAGTCTTTCCCAGCATCAGGGTCTTTTCCAGTGAGTCAGCTCTTTGCTTCAGGTGGCCAAAGTATTGTAGCTGCTTCAGCTTCAGCATCAGTCCTTCCAAATGAATATTCAGGGTTGATCTCATTTAGGATTGATTGGCTTGATCTTCTTGCAGTCCAAGGGACTCTCAAGAATCTTCTCCAGCACCACAGTTCAAAAGCATTAATTCTTCGGCACTCAGTCTTCTTTATGGTCCAACTCTCACATCTGTACATGACAACTGGAATAAACCATAGCTTTGACTATATGGACCTTTGTTGGCTAAATGTCTCTGATTTTTAATATTCTTCTAAGTTATATATATGTGTGTGTGTGTGTGTGTGTGTATATGAAAAAAAGAAAGTGTTAGTCCTCAGTCATGTCCAACTCTTTGTGACCCCATGGACTGTAGCCCGCCAGGCTTCTCTGTCCATGGAATTCTCCAGGCAAGAATACTAGAGTGGGTAGCCATTCCCTTCTCCAAGGGATCTTCCTGACCCAGGGATCAAACCTGGGTCTCCAGCATTGCAGGCAGATTCTTTACTGTCTAAGCCACCAGGAAAGGCCATATATATATATATATATGCTTTCACTTTTGTGTGAGCCATAAAAGTTCAGTGTGAATCTCTCCCCTCTGTTCACTTCCCGGCTTAGTCTTCTGCATGTTAAATGCTAAATTTATTGCTAAGAGCTATGAGTCTTATGTGTTTGGCAAAAAGTGGATTTTCTGTAATGAATACATAAAGTCTAAGGAAATGCATGCATTTAAAAATGTTACATGGTTTGTAAGTTGCCTCCAGTTAAGAGCAAAAGCAGCATTGCCCTTCATTAAACTGACCATTTATAGTGAAGTAGCATCTGCTTGATCATCTTTTTCTTAGTCCTTGGCATTCCCCTGATTAGAAAGGGCTTTCTTTTCTTTTCTTATTATATTTTTGTGGTGATAGCATGAACTGGCAGTACTCTCAGAAAGAGGTTGCTGGCTTTAGCCTTGTGAAAATGAACAGCGAGGCAGCCAAGTGCACTCAGATGTGCCAAGGGAGTGTTGTATCAGGGCTCTAGTTATGTGGGGGGATCCTGACTTTGTGTGTCACTCAGATTCTCTCATGCCTTTTTGTGGCTCTTGGGGGTGTATTTTCTTCTAGAATCTCTGAAATGACAGCCTTGTTGTGAAAGGAAGGGAGGACAGTGACAAGATGCTGCCCAGCTTCCTTGGGGGTTGCATTTGTTTGAACCAAGCTGAACTTTGGTTTGTTTTTTCATAATAAGTAATTCACTGAAGAATTTGAGAGACTTGGTTCTTCTGTGTGTGCTGAATGCAATCCAGTGTGGTTTGTATTAAAGAGAATGTCAGTGATTGGTCATTTCCTAAGAATCAAAGCTGCTTTATCCCTGTGTTTTATGTGTTTTGGTGGCCATAGAAAGTGTTAGTATTTCTAGGGTCACTCACTCTGAGAGAAGCCACTCAAGCAGACTGAGTGCAGGAGGTGAGAAACTACACTTCCTGCAAACAGGCAGTAGCACTTGCCATCCACATTGTGAATCACCTTGGAATCGGTTCTCCAGGCCCATTTAAGCCTTCATATTATCGTAGTCTTGTCCAACAAGTCATCTGCAACTTCATGAGGGACTCGGAGTCAGAAATACCCATTTAGGTTGTTCTGAATACCTTACCTACTAAAATTATAGATTTTCCACTTCTTGTCATGTTAAAGTAACTGGTAGTGGATTTGTCCTCTTGCTATAAATAATTTAAAAACTGGAGAAACATATGAAATAACAGTTTTCATAAACTGGGCAATAGGTAGTGAAGGATTGTGATCCAGGGAAAAGGAAAATAAATGATGTGAAAGTTACCCTTGTTCTGGCTACAATCACCCTGGAAATCCTTTGTGGACAATGGCATAGGACAGGCTAACCCAGGCAGAGTACAGCTTTCTCCGATGAAATAGGTGGAATTTGTAGGGCAAAGTACTAAGGAAGAGGAAATCCTAGGGAAAACAGTTCCAGAAATCAGAATAGAAATCCTCTTGAGTCTGTTGCTGAATACTATGTAGGATGAATATGTACAGGTAGGATGAAACTCCATGAGGCAACACAAAGAACAACTTCCAGAACTCACACAGTGCTGGGAGACAAGTTCCATCCAGCCGGAGGAGAGAAATCTCATTGCTGTTGCTGCTGCTGCTGCTAAGTCACTTCAGTCGTGTGTGACTCTGTGCAACCCCATAGATGGCAGCTTACCAGGCTCCCCCGTCCCTGGGATTCTCCAGGAAAGAATACTGGAGTGGGGTGCCATTGCCTTCTCTGGAAATCTCACTGAAACCTGGGTAATTATTCAGTAGAGATGGCAGAAAGGTTAAGCCTTAGTACTAAGGCTAACTTAGTCCTGCAATAAAGACTAATTCAGCCCTAATAAAGCTTAACAAGAAACTGATCTGAAAGTTAATCAATTGCTTGCACCCCCAAAATCTCAGCACTCAATCTGTCATTCAATGTATCACTTAAAATCTTATAAAAAATTATAAGATATGCAAAGTAACATATATATTAAAATAAATATATAATAATATTATTCATAACAAAATATACAGTTATATATATTTTATATAGGTATTATATTAACATAAATATATGTACACAAATGTATATATATTTTTTATTTGTAAAATTATGGTTAACTAAGAGAAAATCAGGCAATAGTTATGTATGTAGAAGTCAGCAAAGGTAATGAAATTAGCTCAAGTGCTTTAAAACAGTTATTTTAAATCATTATGTTTTAATGAATCTTCATTTTACATGTAATTAGGAAAGGAACAGAAGACATAAAATAAACCATGAACTGATGAACATAAAAGGAAAATGTATAAAATGAAAATTTTACTAGACAGAACTAAAAGCAGCCACTGGAAAGGGAAAGGTCAATGAACGTTAAGATGTAGGAAAAGAAATTGAATGAAACGAAGCACAGAGAAAAATAAACACATAAGAAAAAAACCGTGATTGGTTCATCTGTGGGACGATATCAAATGGTCTAAATTACACTTAATTGCTGTCCTGGGACATAAAGAATGAGAAACAATTTCTAAGCAGATAATGACTGAAAAATTTCCAAAATTAATGAACTCTATAAGCGCACAGATCTTAAAGTTTCAGTGAACCCAGCAAAGCTAGATAAATACAGAAAAAGAAAACAGATGGAGCCACATCATACTAAAATTTCAGGAAACCAGTGCTTAAAACAATGTCTTAAAAGCAATTAGAAATAAAAGATACATTACATATTGTTCAGTGAAGATAAGAATAATTTCAGATGTCTGCTCAACAACTATGAGAGTCAGAGAACAATGGAATTACATCTCCATGGTGCTGGAAGTTACGAGAAAACAACCCTGTTTACTTGGAATGTTAAGTTGGCTGAAAATCAGAAATGAAGGCAAAAGACGTTCTTTAGCCAAATATGTATAGGAGTTGTCACCAGTAGACATGTACTACAAGAAATGCTAAACAAAGTTCTTCAAATGTAATAGAAATGATAGCAAACAGAGAACTGGATCCGAACAAATTTCCCAAAATATGAGTGAATTAATGCACACAATGATGGTGATTCCTCGCTTACAGTGATGGAAGTAGAAACTAAAACAATTAATTCTACTTTTATCAGTGAAGCATTTTACTCACAAACATTTGCTTGAATAAAGCATAAAATAGATACCCACAAAAGCAAAACAGCAACAATAAAAAGAGTAGGCGTGCACTTACTGATTTCAAAGAGCACGAGGAGCGTGACAGGCGACTGGAGAGCCCACCTAGAGAAAAGACACTCCTGCCAGTGCAGTCTGCTCATCTCCTCAGAGTATTTTCTGAAAAATGACAAAGCCTGGGAAAGTGTCAGAAATAAACTGGGTATCTGAGTTTTTACTCCTTCCAAATGAGACATTTTCAGGAGAATTCAGATGCTACTGTGCTTTCTGTACAGGGTAAGTGATACGAGGCACCTGTGTGTGGTTTAACTTTTCTTTTTCCTTACTCCTTTGGTTCAGTATTCCTTTAAATTCTTTATTTAATCGCTCAGTCATGTTCAACTCTTTGGGACCCCATGGACTCCCAGGCTCCCTCCAGGCCCCTCTGTCCATGGGATTTTCCAGGCAAGAATACTGGAGTGGGTTGCCATTTCCTTCTTCAGAAAAAAAAATTTTAAACTGAGATATAATTGACATATAACATTGTGTAAGTTTAAGGAGTACAATGTTTTGATTTAATACATTTATATATTGCAATAAGATTACCATTAAGGCATTAGCTAACATCCTTATCTGATCATATAATTATCATGTTTTTCTTTTTTTTGGTGGTGAGAACAACTGAGATCTAGTCTCTCAGAAACTTTAAAGTTTATAATATAGTATTGTTGACTATAATCTCTATGCTGGGCATTAGATCTCCAGGGTTTACTAATCTACTAGTTGAAAATTTGTACCCCCAAACAACATCTCCCAAATTTCCCCAGCCCCCCACCCCCAACCCCTGGAAACCACCATTTTACTCTGTTTTTAACAAGGTCAGCTTTTAAAACTTCCACACCTAACTGACACCACCTGGTGTTTATCTTTTCCGTCTGGCTTGTCTCACCTGCACAATGCCCTCCTGGCCCGTCCCTGCTGTGGAAATGGCAGGAAATCTCACCCGTGTAAACTGTCCACCCAACTCCTTCTGTGGCTGGTCTTCACACCGTGTCCTGCTATTGCTTGTCGTATTTCCCCCGCCCTGGCTGGACAGGATGGTCCATGTTGTCTAAGTGCCCTTCAGAGTTCATTCATTCATTCATTAACAAGATTCATGATCTTCACAGAGTTGCTTGGCAACATGGCACTCGCTCAGCTCTCCACTGATCTGGGGCAAGGAGGTGACAGAGCAGGACAGAACCAGCCCACATCCAAGGTCCTTTCCCTCCTGATCAGCACCACTTATTAAGAGCAACTAATTTTTAAGGAAAGATGGATAGGAAATGGGGCTTCCCCGGTAGTTCAGCGGTCAAGAATCCACCTGCAATGCAAGAGTTGCAGGAGACGTGGGTTCAGTCCCTGGGTCGGGAAGATCCCCTGGAGGAGGGCATAGCAACCCACTCCAATACTTTTGCCTGGAAGATCCCATGGACAGAAGAGCCTGTTAGGTTACAGTCCATAGGGTCACAAACAGTTAGACATGACTGAAGCAAATTAGCATGCACATATGCACGGATAAGAATTGGGAATCCTGGCTTAACTATCTCTCTAGGAAGAGAAAATCCATTTTGATAAGAAGCCTGTATTTCTATCTACTAAATTGAAATACTTGGTGATAGTTACAGATGTGATATTTTCCTGGTGATTTCTACAGACCCACAACAGGTATTTAATAGGCTTCAATCATTCCGGCCACTTTCCTGCAAGCTACGTGGGGAATATGAAAACAGGAGAGTCTGCTGGGCACAGTTCCTGCTCTGGGGGCGAGAGTCGGAGTGAGACCGTTACTGGAAACGGACAGGAAGAAGTGCAAAAGGGCTGCGGCTGGACATGATGGTTTGTTGAACAGGCTGATCCAAGGTGCATGACCCGAGGTGCACATCCAAGTGCTAAAGCTTTGGATTTCCCTCGACTGTGTGAACACGAAGGAAAATCTCATGATGTGGTAGCAATGATGCTATGATGTGTCATTTGTGACGTAATAAAACCCCACTGGGCTGGCACTCTCTTGACTTCAAGCACTCCTCCTCTGTCTGCAGGCACTTCTCAGCTCCCAGCTAGAGCTGTGGTTGATGAGAGAGCTGCAGCACCAGGCCCGGTGTGGTAGCGCCTCGTCCAGCCTCTAACTGAGCGAGTGCAGAGCCAACCTTGTATGCCTCCTCCCCTAGAGCAGCAGCTCCTGCTTCCGTCCCAGGGGCCGCAGGAGGCTCCTTTGGTCTGTTTCCTCTCACCCCACCTCCTGCCTTTTGTGAGGAACCCTTCCCATTTCTACTCTACCCCAAGGCGAAGTTCATGTCCTTATGCTTGGACTATTACATCCATGCACACCACTGGTGTGTGTGTGTGTGTGTGTGTGTGTGTGTGTGAAGGGTCCCCATTTAGGCTCTTTTGAGTAGATTCTTAAGTGCTTTTCCTATCTAGCTGATGATACCTAGCAAAGTGCTAGTCACAGCCGATACGCCATACCATTAATGAAATAAACTGCCATGAAAATAAGAAGACCTGCCCAAAGCTCCTCAGAGTATTTAAGGAAAGAATTATATGAGAGAGATAATCTCTGTTAATACAGATTCTAGAAAAGATGCTTTTTGCCTAGTTTGGCCTCCTTGGGTACCGATTTCTCACTTTATAATAGATAACATCCACTGTCTGCTGTATTTTAAGAACCATGAATGGGGACTTCCCTGGATGTCCAGTGGTTAAGACTATGCTTCCACTGCAGGGGGTGTGAGTTTGATCTCTGATTGGGGAAATGAGATCCTGCATGCCTCACAGTGCAGCCAAATAATAATAATAATAGTAATAATAATAATAAAAGCACAGATGAAGTTTTTAATGCAATATTTTGTGATGATGCTGAAACGATTTCTTTAGAGTATGTAAACCTTCTTGCAACACTAATCATAGTAATAATGATCACATGTAGAGAATTTATTCTGAATCTACATATACTTGAAATGAACTTCCTTTATTTATACTCTTTGTTCATCTATAATAGGCATCATAAAATGCTGATCCTTTACTTGTTAGCTTGGGGAACATTTCAGTGTGGCTTGGCCCCGCTGCTGTCTTTATCCTCTAAAGATTCTTGCGTTAAGAGGCAGAAAGCGTGGCTTACTGGGGATTCAGGTGGTAGGGAAATATATCCTACACAGTGACACAGTCTCTCGCTGTGACTGTACTAGCTGAAGGCTGTTGCTTTTTTGTATCATAACTATGCAGAATAAATGTATGTATCATAACCACAACTATGCACAATAAATTTATTGGTGGAGAAATTTTACTTATCATTTATGGAAAAATAATCCCTTAGAAGAAATGGAGTACCCATCATGGTCAGCAAAAGGGTCCGAAATGCAGCACTTGGATGCAATCTCAAAAACGACAGAATGATATCTATTCGTTTCCAAGGCAAACCATTCAATATCATGGTAATCCAAGCCTATGCCCCAACCAGTAAAGGTGAAGAAGCTGAAGTTGAACGGTTCTATGAAGACCTACAAGACCTTTTAGAACTAACACCCAAAAAAGATGTCCTTTTCATTATAGGGGACTGGAATGCAAAAGTAGGAAGTCAAGAAACACCTGGAGTGACAGGCAAATTTGGCCTTGGAATACGGAATGAAGAACGGCAAAGGCTAATAGAGTTTTGCCAAGAGAACGCACTGGTCATAGCAAACACCCTCTTCCAACAACACAAGAGAAGACTCTACACATGGACATCACCAGATGGTCAACACTGAAATCAGATTGATTATATTCTTTGCAGCCAAAGATGGAGAAGCTCTATACAGTCAGCAAAAACAAGACCAGGAGCTGCCTGTGGCTCAGACCATGAACTCTTTATTGCCAAATTCAGACTTAAATTGAAGAAAGTGGGGAAAACCACTAGACCATTCAGGTATGACCTAAATCAAATCCCTTATGATTATACAGTGGAAGTGAGAAATAGATTTAAGAGACTAGATCTGATAGAGGGCCTGATGAACTATGGATGGAGGTTCATGACATTGTACAGGAAACAGGGATCAAGACCATCCCCATGGAAAAGAAATGCAAAAAAGCAAAATGGCTGTCTGGGGAGGCCTTACAAATAGCTGTGAAAACAAGAGAAGCAAAAAGCAAAGGAGAAAAGGAAAGATATAAACATCTGAATGCAGAGTTCCAAAGAATAACAAGGAGAGATAAGAAAACCTTCCTCAGTGATCAATGTAAAGAAATAGAGGAAAAAACAACAGAATGGGAAGGACTAGAGATCTGTTCAAGAAAATCAGAGATACCAAGGGAGCATTTCATGCAAAGATGGGCTCAATAAAGGACAGAAATGGTATGGACCTAACAGAAGCAGAAGATATTAAGAAGAGGTGGCAAGAATACACAGAAGAACTGTACAAAAAAGATCTTCATGACCCAGATAATCAAGATGGTGTGATCACTCACCTAGAGCCAGACATCCTGGAATGTAAAGTCAAGTGGGCCTTAGAAAGCATCACTGCGAACAAAGCTAGTAGAAGTGATGGAATTCCAGTTGAGCTATTTCAAATCCTGAAAGGTGATGCTGTGAAAGTGCTGCCAGCACTCAATATGCCAGCAAATTTGGAAAACTCAGCAGTGGTCACAGGACTGGAAAAGGTCAGTTTTCATTCCAATCCCAAAGAAAGGCAATGCCAAAGAATGCTCAAACTACCACACGATTGCGCTCATCTCACACGCTAGTAAAGTAATGCTCAAAATTCTCCAAGCCAGGCTTTAGCATTACATGAACCGTGAACTTCCAGATGTTCAAGCTGGTTTTAGAAAAGGCAGAGGAACCAGAGATCAAATTGCCAACATCTGCTGGATCATGGAAAAAGCAAGAGAGTTCCAGAAAAACATCTATTTCTGCTTTATTGACTATGCCAAAGCCTTTGACTGTGTGGATCACAATAAACTGTGGAAAATTCTGAAAGAGATGGGAATACCAGACCACCTGACCTGCCTCTTGAGAAACCTGTATGCAGGTCAGGAAGCAACAGTTAGAACTGGACATGGAACAACAGGCTGGTTCCAAATAGGAAAAGGAGTACATCAAGGCTGTATATTGTCACCCTGTTTATTTAACTTATATGCAGAATACATCATGAGAAACCCTGGGCTGGAAGAAGCACAAGCTGGAATCAAGATTGCTGGGAGAAATATCAATAACCTCAGATATGCAGATGATACCCCCCTATGGCAGAAAGTGAAGAGAAACTAAAGAGCTTCTTGATGAAAGTGAAAGTGGAGAGTGAAAAAGTTGGCTTAAAGCTCAACATTCAGAAAACTAAGGTCATGGCATCTGGTTCCATCACTTCATGGAAATAGATGGGGAAACAATGGAAACAGTGTCAGAGTTTATTTTTTTGGGCTCCAAAATCACTGCAGATGGTTATTGCAGCCATGAAATTAAAAGATGCTTACTCCTTGGAAGGAAAGTTATGACCAACTTAGATAGCATATTAAAAAGCAGAGACATTACTTTTGCAACAAAGGTCCGTCTAGTCAAGGCTATGGTTTTTCCAGTGGTCATGTATGGATGTGAGAGTTGGACTGTGAAGAAGGCTGAGTGCCGAAGAATTGATGCTTTTGGAACTGTGGTGTTGGAGAAGACTCTTGAGAGTCCCTTGGACTGCAAGGACATCCAACCAGTCCATCCTAAAGGAGATCAGTCCTGAGTGTTCATTGGAAGGACTGATGCTGAAGCTGAAACTCCAATACTTTGACCACCTCATGTGAAGAGTTGACTCATTGGAAAAGACACTGATGCTGGGAGCGATTGGGGGCAGGAGGAGAAGGGGACAACAGAGGAAGAGATGGCTGGATGGCACCACCAACTTGATGGAAGTGAGTTTGAGTGAACTCCGGGAGTTGGTGATGGACAGGGAGGCCTGGCGTGCTGTGATTCATGAGGTCGCAAAGAGTTGGACACGACTGAGCGACTGAACTGAACTGAAATGATTTAAAGCTAGGGCTTCCCAGGTGGCGCTAGTGGTAAAGAATCAGCCTGCCAATGCAGGAGACACAAGAAACGTGCGTTCAGTCCCTGGTTGGGAAGATCCCTGGAGAAGGAAATGGTATTCTTGCCTAGAAAATTCCATGAGCAGAGGAGCCTGGCAGGCTACAGTCCATGGGGCTGCAAAGAGTCAGAAAAGACTAATTCGCTGAGCATGCACACATGTTGCAGAAATCAGTTCTGGAGAAACCAAGCACCAAACTTGGAGAGTTGGAGAACTCTGGTTTATTATGCCGGCGGGCCCAGAGGAGTTAACACTGCACACTCTGAGCCCCGAACAAAGTGATTACAGGGTTTTTATAGACAGACTGTAGTGGGTAACACCAGCTGTTAGTAGACTGGTTTAGACTAAGGGGTTTTGTATGCACAGGAACAGTGGCCAATTGGGGAGGGGGTGCCTGACCTGGACAGGCATGACTAAGCAGGTTTGCAGGGGCTGGGTGACTGCAAAGAGCAGGAGAAGGGTGAGTGAGACAAACTCCAGTTCCTAGTATTGCAAGTCTCCACTATCCAAGACTACGTGACCTACGTGATCCAGACTTTACAAGGGGCAAGCTGAGTTACAGAGGCAGAAGGAGGTAAAATTTTAACTTTTCCTCTTCACACACACACCTCACAGCCTTAGGATTAGTTGAATCACTGGGATTAGTTGATTCACTGTAATATAATACTGTTCACAATATTCTGTAATAGCTATCAATGAAGAGTACTTCGAGAGGTGTGTTTAGAGTTGTGACTTCCAGCCTGAGATGCAGGAGTGAAGGATCAAAGTTTAGAAGAATCAGAATTGCTACTTTCTATTTTTGTTTTTAGGAAGATTTGCATAACTGTTTCTCTGAATCTTCTCCAGTAAAAGTTTTCTGTGACAGCCTGTCTGTTCATTTCATTTTCTTCATAGAGCAAGGTGGAGGTGTCCGAGTCTCAATTCCTTAAAATTGAGGATAACTTAGTGGTTTTGATTTGCATTTCTCTGACAATGAGTGATGTTGAGCATCTTTTCATGTGTTTGTTAGCCATCTGTATGTCTTCTTTGGAGAAATGTCTATTTAGTTCTTTGGCCCATTTTTTGATTGGGTCATTTATTTTTCTGGAATTGAGCTGTAGGAGTTGCTTGTATATTTTTGAGATTAGTTGTTTGTCTGTTGCTTCATTTGCTATTATTTTCTCCCATTCTGAAGGCTGCCTTTTCACCTTGCTAATAGTTTCCTTTGATGTGCAGAAGCTTTTAAGTTTAATTAGGTCCCATTTGTTTATTTTTGCTTTTATTTCCAATATTCTGGGAGGTGGGTCATAGAGGATCCTGCTGTGATGTATGTCAGAGAGTGTTTTGCCTATGTTCTCTTCTAGGAGTTTTATAGTTTCTGGTCTTAGGTTTAGATCTTTAATCCATTTTGAGTTTATTTTTGTGTATGGTGTTACCATTTCACACCAGTCAGAATGGCTGCGATCCAAAAGTCTACAAGCAATAAATGCTGGAGAGGATGTGGAGAAAAGGGAACCCTCTTACACTGTTGGTGGGAATGCAAACTAGTACAGCCACTATGGAGAACAGTGTGGTGATTCCTTAAAAAACTGGAAATAGAACTGCCTTATGATCCAGCAATCCCACTGCTGGGCATACACACTGAGGAAACCAGAAAGGAAAGAGACACGTGTACCCCAATGTTCATCGCAGCACTGTTTATAATAGCCAGGACATGGAAGCAACCTAGATGTCCATCAGCAGATGAATGGATAAGAAAGCAGTGGTACATATACACAATGGAGTATTACTCAGCCATTAAAAAGAATACATTTGAATCAGTTCTAATGAGGTGGATGAAACTGGAGCCTATTATACAGAGTGAAGTAAGCCAGAAAGAAAAACACCAATACAGTATACTAACGCATATATATGGAATTTAGAAAGATGGTAACAATAACCCTGTGTACGAGACAGCAAAAGAGACACTGATGTATAGAACAGTTTTATGGACTCTGTGGGAGAGGGAGAGGGTGGGAAGATTTGGGAGAATAGCATTGAAACATGTATAATATCATGTATGAAACAAGTTTCCAGTCCAGGTTCGATGCACAATGCTGGATGCTTGGGGCTGGTGCACTGGGACGACCCAGAGGGATGGTATGGGGAGGGAGAAGGGAGGAGGGTTCAGGATGGGGAACACATGTATACCTGTGGTGGATCCATTTCGATATTTGGCAAAACTAATACAATATTGTAAAGTTTAAAAATAAAATTAAATTAAAAAAATAAAAAAAAAACAAGCAAAAAAATTGAGGATAACATAGAACAGAGTTGTAATATTTTCTTAGAGGCAGAGAGAATATTTTTGAAAAGCGAGGGAATACTATTCTGAGTCCAAGTGGACTGGGAGACATTTGAGGATAACATAGAACAGAGTGGTAATATTTTCTTAGAGGCAGAGAGAATATTTTTGAAAAGCGAGGGAATACTATTCTGAGTCCAAGTGGACTGGGAGACATTTTGTCCTACCCAACTTTTCTGTGAAGTTCTCATCACTTAACCATTAACCATGTATCAGTCTATGGTAGGATTGTAAGTCTTGATCTACTTATACTCCTGCAAGGTACACAAGGGCTTCCCTGGTGGCTCAGCAGTAAAGAATCTGCCTTCCAGTGCAGGAGATGCCAGTTCAATCCTTGGGTCGAGAAGATCCCTTGGAGAAGTAAATGACAACCCACTCTAGTACTCTTGCCTGGGAAATCCCATGGACACAGGAGCCTGGCGGGCTGCAGTCCATGGAGTCACAGAGTTGAACACGACTTCGTGACTAAACAACAACAAAGTGTGCAAAGCATTGCACAAGTACAGGCAATCATTTTTAAAAGGAAATAGAGTTAATAGAATTCTTGACTCCCATTAATGTATTTTAATGCTCTATCTTTAGTCAATAGGTTTATCCTTACGGTTGATTCAAATCCTTCTTGCTGGACTAGAAAACAGTTGTCACTGGTTGTAGATTAGAAATGCGCCAACCAGAATATGTGTCTGTGACTCTCTCTCTATATATATATAATGATGTGTTCATTTTAGGCTGACAAACCCTCTTTTCAACCCTCTGTTGCCACTTTCAGAAACCCGTGTTAATCTTTCTTATAAATAATATAATGTGCGTAACACTGTGTCTTTCTTTAAGTTATCCACATAACACACCATGTTGGGATGTGAAATGGAAGACAGTCTGAGTCATGAAGCCATTCTGAGCTTGGGTTTCTCAAAACTCTCCCAGGTTTTTTCATTCTTTGTGTTTAAAGCCATTTTCCCATCTCTTATGTTGTATTTGTACGGCTTTTTTTTTCTTCCTAAAGGGATTACATCCACATCTGTTTCTATTAAACACTACTCTGCTTATCTTTCCTTTTCTCCAAATTGTCAAGGGTGCTTCTTTCTTCTTAATTCTGTGTCCTAGCCTCATCTCTATGGAGATTTATCTAATACCTGCACCAAAGAAATACCTTATTAAAATGTAAATAGATTCTCAACATTCCAAACATATTCAAATCATCCAAATTTGGTTATTTATTTGTTGGGTTCTTGTTTCTGTTTCTTAAAAAAGCATTTACAAATAAGTGACAACTTTAATTAAATGGAGTTATTACAGGGGAGGGGTGGGCAGAACATTGGAAGTTTATGAATAATTGTTCATATAGAACAGTTATCTCTACAACAAGATCAAAAATTTACTTTATGTTCCTCTCCTTACCTTTTAAGGAAGAGGCTTTTTCATATTTGTTTGAGAATAAGAATGTTTTGAGTTTTCACACCTGAGCATTTTGTCCTTTCTCATTTTTTTAAAGGACTCTGAATCTTGTTTCGACACAGCAAGAATAGAAGTGTGTTTCCTCTCCCAACTCCATTCTTGTGATGTGTGTCTTTTATTAATAGGGATACAATTCTGGAAGTGAGAAATTGAGACTTGGCTCAAACTGCTTCAGAAATATGGCTGGTGAAACTCCAGTATTTCGTTCATATGACAGCTTTCAAGATAGCACAAAATGAAACAAGTGATATGACTCACTGTGAACGTTAATTAATGGATGGCTACAAAAATAATTTGGGGATAAAGAGGCTATACAATGGAAAAGTATTGATATAGTGGTGACTGCATGTAATAGAAGTTGTATAGGAACTAATTTTATAGCCATCTCACTCTTTCCATTGGTTTCACTCTCCTTATTTAACAGTTATCCAGGACTTGACTTCCTCTGCTCTTGGACCCTATGAAGAAGCTGGATCATGACTCTGGAAGGGGGTGGTTGGAACTCAGGGTGAAAATGAAGAGGCTGGCAAGCTGCCACTTGAGAGAAGATGCACAGAGTCTTGAAGATTTGAACCAGACTATACCAGGAGGTAAAAATTGGACTAATTTACATGTACATGTGTGCTATATGCACACACTCACACAGAAATACACACACACACACAGTGAGTCAAGCAGAGTATTCCCTGAAGAAAACAAAAAAATAGAACATCTGAGGAGTCAACAAAGACACAGTTTGTTCACTCATTCACTCATTCCTTCATTCTTTCAATATTTATGTAACTCCTACCTAATACTCTGCACTGAAGAAGATATTATGGGAACAAAATGCCCAAATATCTTTAAGGAACTAGAATTAATTGGAGGTACTATTTCCATATGTATAAGATCGTGTGCATGCGTGCTAAGTTGCTTCAGTCACGTTTGATGCTTTGCGACCCCATGGACCCCGCCAGGCTCCTCTGTCCAAGGGATTCTCCAGGCCAGAATACTGGGGTGGGTGGCCAGGCCCTCCTCCAGGGGATCTTCCCGACGCACGGATTGAACCTGTGTCTCTTATATCTCCTGCATTGCCAGATAGATTCTTTACCACCAGTGTCCCCTGGGAAGCCCATGTGTAAGAGTAAATCCTAATAAATAGAAGCCAGGGGTTTAATGTCTTTAAAATGCTGCAGAACATTACAGGGTCCGTGGGGAAAAAAGCCCACTCATTTCTGAAGGAGTTTTTCTTTGGGGATTGGCTGGTCTATAAAATTAAAAAAGGCAAACACACGAAGAGAGAGAGACCATTGGGGGGATGGTTCTGCCTAGGACCCTGTCTAGTAATGTCCCCAGAACTAATTCTCCTCGGATCAATCATTAGAGATATAGGCAAAGGCAGTGAAGTAATGGAGTTACTTGTATGTTAACTTCCTTCTGGCTACCAAAGAAAGGCAGCAAACCAATTTGTGTGTTTTTTAAAAATATATTTACTTATTTTTATTTATTTGGCTGCACCAGATCTTAGCTGTGGCATGCAGGATCTTTTCGTTGCAGCGTGTGGGATCTAGTTCCATGACCAGGGATCAAACCCCAGGCCCTCTGCCTTGGGAGCATGGAGTCTTAGCCACTGGATCACTAGGGAACTTCCCCCACTTTGTGTTTGATAGATAAAACATGCGAGTAGTAAAAAGGAAATAAAGCCTTACATGGATCTCACTAACTCACAGAAAACAAACTTCTCAATTCCTGTTTGCCAGCTATATCTGTTTGTTTCTCCAAACTTGCTCCAGCTCGGTATGGGTTGTTTACAAGAGGAGCTGCCATGACCCTCATATGACAAAGGGATACACAAGGATGCGGAAGCCAGCAGTGCATGAGTGCCCACAACAGGAAAATATTAAAGCTTTACAGGTGAAGATGTCCAGACCGCATATTAGAGTAAAATGTTTCCCCTGGTTCAACTGAGGGAGAGTTTGATGGGTTGTTTTCTCAGACTAGCAAGAGGAGGAAGGATGTTTTCTTTATGTGGATGGGGTGGTTGTAAAATGAATATAATGGTTCCCCCAAATGAGCATCATTTTGAGTGTCATGTATTCCATTCACACCAGGGGCACTGGTTTATAATTACCCTAATGGAGCCCTGAATTGGGACAAATGGATATTCGCATCCCATTTTCTTCTTCGGCACTGAGTATGTTGTAGGATATAGAGTCGTAAAACACAGCTCGGAGGACGCTCAAGACAGTGGAGTAAAGTTTATTATGCCAGCGGATCCAAGGGGAATCAGTTTCCAACAAGGACCCTGATGTTTCTGAGACGCCCAGTTTTATACCCCCCACTACGTGCCTGGTTGCATGTTAGCAACCTCTTTGTTGTGTATGACTGAGTTTTATAACAAGTAGGTGCTAGGAGAACAAACAATTAAGGTTAAAGGTGAGGAACAATGATAAAGGGGGGATGTCTCCATGGTTAATCTTACAGGGGCAGCCTGACCTCAACTACAATCTCCATTTGCCATCTGTAGGGAGGGAAGTCTCCAGGAAACCTGGTTTTCACTAGCAATGGTTTCCTCATTCTTGGGCAGGGTTCAGGCCCAGTGCGAATCCTGTCTTTAGGACGGATGACAGGCTTCAAGATGGAGTCTCTCCTGCTTTCCTCACACTGGCCGCACAGCATATTGGGCACATACCCCACCAAGTACAGGGTGCAAGTGAGGTTTGCTTATTTCACCTTGCTTGCGACGGCTGTGCATTTCTAGGTGACCGACTCCCACGCAGCAGTGTTCACAGCAAAGAGTGTATAGAGGGGGATTCAGATGCAGGATGGCCAGCACAGCTGGATGGACTTTGGCTTGGTCAGCTTGGCTGGACAGCGTCTCCCCAGGTAATGCCCTAGTTGATGAAAAACACACCTGTGTCTGCATTTACCTATATCCAAGTACATTAAACCTACATACGTACTGAGCTGGCAGCAAGGAAAAGCACCTATGATGAACAGCAAGAGATGGAGCAACTAAAATGTCTCCTTTATTTCTGAATTCTATTTCCTCTTTTATTGTGAGGGAGTCTATTAGCAAAAAAGATAAGGCTGAAGATTGAGATCTTCCAAGCAACGTTAAGTACCCGTCTATCAGAGCATATCATCTACGAGATGCTGTTAGCGGTTTGACTAAATTCTAGGAGCGTACACTTTACTTATCTTTCTGGGTTGCTTACATTCAGCCACGATGGTCTGTTTGGATTGTTGACACATGATTTGTAAGAGGATTTAGTTTTCCTTAAACTGCAGCATGAATACTGAAATGGAAATCTAACTTTAAAACTAGTGCAGGACAATTTGCAAAAACATCTTAAAACATGAGTATGGGGAATCTGGAAACATTCGGAAGACTACGTTTCCTGGTGTCAGGAAAAAACGCTGCAGGGGAAGTGGGGTCGTTAGTAGGTGATTTGCTGAGCCAAATCAGGCTTCGTGCCATGTTTAAAGTAATCCAGACAGTGTTATTTGCCAAGGGTATAGATGCTATCTTTGTATGGAACTCTGAAACCAGTGCTGGAATGTAAAATAGATATGTTCTTTAGTCCTGGAAGGAAAAGTAGGTGTTTTTAGATGTCCCTGATTACAGCCTGTATACTGAGTTTAAAAAGCTATCAAGGACAGAGGTGCTACGGCCTGCTGTTGCAGGGTCACTCAGGGCAAGTTGGTTCTTAAGGTTTTTAGAAACCAGTTAGGCACACACAAGTATGTGCATGCACATGAATATATGCATATACATATTTGGAAGGAATGATGCTAAAGCTGAAACTCCAGTACTTTGGTCACCTCATGCGAAGAGTTGACTCACTGGAAAAGACTCTGATGCTGGGAGGGATTGGGGGCAGGAGGAGAAGGGGACGACAGAAGATGAGATGGCTGGATGGCATCACCGACTCGATGGACGTGAGTTTGAGTGAACTCCGGGAGTTGGTGATGGACAGGGAGGCCTGGTGTGCTGCGATTCATGGGGTCGCACAGAGTCGGACACGACTGAGCGACTGAACTGCACTGATCCGTGTATACACTTATGGGCTTCCCCAGTGACTCAGAGGTAAAGAATCTGCTTGCAATGCAGGAGACACAGGAGACTTGGGTTTGATCCCTGGGTCGGAAAGATCCCCTGGGGCAGGGAATGGCAACCCACTCCAGTATTCTTGCCTGGAGAATCCCATGGACAGAGGAGCATGGCGGGCTATACTCCATAGGGTTGCAAAGAGCTGGACACGATTGAAGTGACTTAGCGTGCACGCACGAATGTATACGCATACATGGACATGTGTGTGTGCGTCTATGTGTGTAGTGTTCTGGGTGAAGTGGGAAAGCCCTGGACTCACGGCTTCCAGGGCAGTGTCTGTTCTTTTGCCCACAGACCCTGCACTCCTGGGCAAGCTCTCTTGTCTTGGGATGTTATCTGGTTGTGAGGGACCTGCACTCAGTCTCTGCTATCTTCTCAGCTAACATCTTTTGAATCTACTGAGAAAAAGGGCTGATCCTCAGTATCAACTCAGTATCTGTGTTTAGACTTTCAAGGATAATGGGGGTCTGCAATGCACCTGAAACTCTCCTGTGGGTCCTGGGGACACCACAGTGAAAGAAATAGGTAAAAGGAGGTGACATTTGAGTAATAATTTGAAAGAGGGATGCATATTCCAGGTAAAGAGAAAATCAGTTGCAAAGGCCCTGAGGTGGGGGTGTGCTTGGCATATTCAAGGAAAAGTAAGGAGCCACTGTGGCTGGAATAAAGGATGCAGTAAAGAGTAAATGGTGAAGTCAGACTTTTGTAGGTCACTGAGAGGGCTGTTCTGAGTCATGTGGGAACCATTTCAGAGTGTTGAGCCTGGAAAGTCGCATGCTGTGACCTGTGTTTTAAATGCATCCATAGGCTGTGATGAGAATAGATTCTAGGTGGAGAGTAACGGAGAAAGTAGGGAGAAGAGTTAGAAAACTATGGGAGTAATTCTGGAAAGAGATAGGGGCACTAACACTCAGGTGTTAATGGAAGAGGTGGTGAGAAGGGGTCAGCCTCTTGATGTGCTTGGAAAAACAGATCTAATTAGGTTGCTAATGGATTGGATGCGGGCTGTGAGGGAGGGAAGACAAGCAGGCACCGAGATTTATAGCACTGAAAGTAGAGGGATGGGATTTCCACTTGTTCAGATAAGAAGCCTGTTGAAAGAGCAGTGTTGGGGGATGAGGCATGTCTTTATTTGTGGGGAGTGTATCCAGTTCTGACAACACAAGAGAAGACTCTATACATGGACATCACCAGATGGGCAACACTGAAATCAGATTGATTATATTCTTTGCAGCCAAAGATGGAGAAGCTCTATACAGTCAGCAAAAACAAGACCAGGAGCTGACTGTGGCTCAGACCATGACTCCTTATTGCCAAATTCAGACTTAAATTGAAGAAAGTAGGGAAAACCACTAGACCATACAGGTATGACCTAAATCAAACCCCTTATGATTATACAGTGGAAGTGAGAAATAGATTTAAGGGCCTAGATCTGATAGAGTGCCTGATGAACTATGGAATGAGGTTCATGACATTGTACAGGAGACAGGGATCAAGACCATCCCCATGGAAAAGAAATGCAAAAAAGCAAAATGGCTGTCTGGGGAGGCCTTACAAATAGCTGTGAAAACAAGAGAAGCAAAAAGCAAAGGAGAAAAGGAAAGATATAAACATCTGAATGCAGAGTTCCAAAGAATAGCAAGAAGAGATAAGAAAGCCTTCCTCAGTGATCAATGCAAAGAAATAGAGGAAAACAACAGAATGGGAAAGACTAGAGATCTCTTCAAGAAAATCAGAGATACCAAAGGAACATTTTATGCAAAGATGAGCTTGATAAAGGACAGAAATGGTATGGACCTAACAGAAGCAGAAGATATTAAGAAGAGGTGGCAAGAATACACAGAAGAACTGTACAAAAAAGATCTTCATGACCCAGATAATCACGATGGTGTGATCACTGACCTAGAGCCAGACATCTTGGAATGTGCAGTCAAGTGGGCCTTAGAAACATCACTACAAACAAAGCTAGTGGAGGTGATAGAATTCCAGTTGAGCTATTTCAAATCCTGAAAGATGATGCTGTGAAAGTGCTGCATTCGATATGCCAGCAAATTTGGAAAACTCAGCAGTGGCCACAGGACTGGAAAAGGTCAGTTTTCATTCCAATCCCAAAGAAAGGCAATGCCAAAGAATGCTCAAACTACCGCACAATTGCACTCATCTCACATGCTAGTAAAGTAATGCTCAAAATTCTCCAAGCCAGGCTGCAGCAATATGTGAACCGTGAACTTCCTGATGTTTAAACTGGTTTTAGAAAAGGCAGAGGAACCAGAGATCAAATTGCCAACATCTGCTGGATCATGGAAAAAGCAAGAGAGTTCCGGAAAAACATCTATTTCTGCTTTATTGACTATGCCAAAGCCTTTGACTGTGTGGATCACAATAAACTGTGGAAAATTCTGAAAGAGATGGGAATACCAGACCACCTGATCTGCCTCTTGAGAAACCTGTATGCAGGTCAGGAAGTAACAGTTAGAACTGGACATGGAACAACAGACTGGTTCCAAATAGGAAAAGGAGTACGTCAAGGCTGTATATTGTCACCCTGTTTATTTAACTTATACGCAGAGTACATCATGAGAAATGCTGGCCTGGAAGAAACACAAGCTGGAATCAAGATTGCTGGGAGAACTATCAATAGCCTCAGATATGCAGATGATACCACCCTTATGGCAGAAAGTGAAGAGGAACTAAAAAGCCTCTTGATGAAAGTGAAAGTGGAGAGTGAAAAAGTTGGCTTAAAGCTCAACATTCAGAAAACGAAGATCATGGCATCCGGTCCCATCACTTCATGGGAAATAGATGGGGAAACAGTGGAAACAGTGTCAGACTCTATTTTGGGGGGCTCCAAAATCACTGCAGATGGTGACTGCAGCCATGAAATTAAAAGATGCTTACTCCTTGGAAGGAAAGTTATGACCAACCTAGATAGCATATTCAAAAGCAGAGACATTACTTTGCCTACAAAGGTTTGTCTAGTCAAGGCTATGGTTTTTCCTGTGGTCATGTATGGATGTGAGAGTTGGACTGTGAAGAAGGCTGAGTACCGAAGAATTGATGCTTTTGAACTGTGGTGTTGGAGAAGACTCTTGAGAGTCCCTTGGACTGCAAGGAGATCCAACCAGTCCATTCTGAAGGAGATCAGCCCTGGGATTTCTTTGGAAGGAATGATGCTAAAGCTGAAACTCCAGTCCTTTGGCCACCTCATGCGAAGAGTTGACTCATTGGAAAAGACTCTGATGCTGGGAGGGATTGGGGGCAGGAGGAGAAGGGGACGACAGAGGATGAGATGGCTGGATGGCATCACTGACTCGATGGACGTGAGTCTGAGTGAACTCCGGGAGTTGGTGATGGACAGGGAGGCCTGGCGTGCTGCGATTCATGGGGTCGCAAGGAGTCGGACACGACTGAGCGACTGATCTGATCTGATCCAGTTCTGACACTGAAAGTTTGAGAGGTCTCTTTGCAACCCAAGCAGAAATGTCAATAGACAGCTAGAATTTGGGGCAGAAGCTGGGAATTGTCCGTGCACATGTGGAAGGTCTCCAAGCAGTGAGTGTACACTCGGATGTGGAAAATGCCCTTGAGCAAAGTCTGATGGCCCTGCAGAGTCCAGAGGTCGGGGAGATGGAGAAGAACCATAAAGGGAACTGAGTGATTGATCAGTGAGGAGGGAGGAAAAGCAAGAAAGCAGGGTGAAGCCAAGTGAAGGAGGTGTTTTGAGGGAATGATCCGTGATGACAGATGCTGTATTTGGTCAGTGTGGGAAAACTACATAAGGCCAAAATGAGGGAACAAAGGCTTTATACTTTCACCTTTCAGAGCTAGGGATGAGGGGCTGCTGCCTCTCCTGACGTACAAACCGGAGAATTTTTGGACTCTCTCTATGTCCTTTTATTCCTGCTTACAAATGGAAATTCTTTTCTGAGCTAATCTCCTACAGCACTTTGTCAAATGCATCCAGTAATAACCAACTCGTGCTTTTAGTATTCTGTTTTCCAATTACTTTCTGTAGAGCTACAATAAGATGAGGTACATGAACTGTCTCAAAAATTGTCAGACATGATTGTTTACCAAATAATTTGCTACTTTATAACATGGCTTACCATCTTACCAGCTTGTCATATAATTTTCCTTACTGCTTTTTCCCTAAGCCAAGGCCATACTAAGAATAAGATTTTAAAGATTTTAGCGGTGACCCCCTTAAGAATCAGCTGAAAAGCTAGGCGGTCCCCAAATTCCAGTGGCCTAAAAGAGCAAGCATTTATTTTTCATTCCCACAAAGTGCTACTTCAAGTTTGGGAGGCTCTGGGGTGACTGGCCTCCACGTCACAGCTCAGCCTGGCACCCTCACAAGCCCTGTGGGCATCAAAGTCTGTGTTGGAAAGATGAGCTTCAGAAGTTAAGTTCTCCCACCAGGAACTTACACACACAAGCTCCGACACCAAACCCGGACGGCTGATTCTAATTTATGAGGCTTGGAGAATAAAATATCAGAGGATATCTGCCTCAGAAATGAACCATTTTCACTTTATTTTGATAATCACAAATAAGCATACAGTCATATGAATTGACTTTTTATCTTCTTGCCTAATATCGAAGTAATTTTCCTGAAAAAAAAAATTTTTTTTTTGCCTCACTTCTGGGTCTGTCTGAGACTCTAAAGGCAGAATAACTAGCATGCGATGAACAGGTAAGGTTTTCAGTAAAACTTCAATAGTCCACTTAGAGAGGAAAAGGTGCTAGGTTCTTATGGTTTGAACTCTGTCCTGCGGTAACTCATGCCAGTTGTTAGCAGAAGCTGAAAGTAAAGCCACGTTGGCCCGTCACCCAAGCCCTGGGCTGCTCCTGCGTCTGTGCCTTTCAGCATTCTCACCTTTGTGCTGCTTTGTTTTGCACAGATTTGCAGTGAAGCAGGATCTGTTTTTAGCTGCCGACTACCTCAGTCTCTTTTATCTTCTCAGTGTTCTGATGTCCCTTTGTTATTCCAACAGAGACTAACAGTGGTTTCTGTAAGGACTTAGTTACCTTTGGTGGTAACATAAAGCAGTCATATCCCTCTCAAGTAGGTGTTTCCGCATAGCTGATCTAGTTACCTACAAACAAGTTATTCTGCTATTAGTGAAATGTTTAAATCCAGGTGTTAGCCAAGGGAACTCTCTCTTCGCCAGGAAAAGAGGAGCTGGCAGGAGGGACCAGCCCCATTAAAAATCTCTATATGCCATTTGATTTTATTCCTACTTGTATGTTTGTAGTACAGAGGAGCAAAAAAATCACAAATGCAAGTGGCTTGGTTTTGGAAACACGTTTCTCCTATATTAATATGTTATTTATAGGTAGTGGTATGGAGTTCACAAGTTGTTTCAGATTTGCTCTCATCTGCATTTCACACAGCAAGTACGAAATGTGTACATGATTCCTACTTTACAAACAAATAAACAGACCAAAAAAAAAAACCCAAAAAACCAGACTTGGTAACATTCACCCAACTAGCTATTGACAAAGCTGGAATTAAAGCCTGTGTTATCTGCTTTTCTTTTGTGATATTTCCACAAGCAATTTTCTAGGTAATACAAAGTGAAGAGCATTATTTATTTATTTTTATCATGACCTGGAATTCATTTTATCTCATTAAATAAACAGCTGTACCGGGAGCAGCACTTGAGGCTGTTTAAGTGTGCCGTTGGTTCCCTGCGTGTCGGTAGCTACTTGACGTGCCTTTGTGTCTCTGCCCACGGGCATCCCACACGGATTCATCTGTGCCCTCTTCAAATATGCTCCCAACATTAAAGAGGAGGGATTCTTTGTATTAGTAGTTATTTATGAATTGGTGCATTTTTCATCATTCTCAATTGGTGGGAAGTGCTTTAGCACCTTAGAGAATGTTCTCGAGGTTTCTGGGTTTTAACTCATCTGACTTACTACTAAGTTCAAACATTTCTTAGCTGTCTCTTTTGTTGATCATACTTAGAGTTTTAAAATTAATAATTTGATAGGACTGACCAAAAGCCATTACTTATTCACACTAGAAGGATTGAATTATTAATTTTGGGGGGAGGGACATTTATTGCCATCAGATAGAGGTAGGAGTCAGTCCTCTAAGAAGGACAACCTTGAAATCTGGGTTCATTTATTTTGAAACCTTTCCATCAGGTAATTCTGTACTCTTGGGCAATTTACTCTACCTCTCTGTACATATATTTCTTTATTAGATGTATGGAGGGAATTACCACACAATACTTAATAATGCATAAGCAATGTGTTTAATTTTATTTTCACTTCTATGGAAAAGGTATCATATAATCTCAATATAATCCTATGGTTAATATTTTTTCTAAGTCAAGGTCAAAAAGAACCTTATAGGTGATCCCATGAGTGGCCATTCCATGTGATGTAACAGTGTTGATGCCAAACACTTCTGGTGTCAATCTCCTTGTACCTGTGCTACAGAATCTGTTGAAATAATACCATTTTCTGAAAAAACCATCAATTAGGATTCAAGGTTAAATATACCATTCATTGGAGAAAATTGGAGCCTCAAGATTTAAGTAAAATTGAGGTTTAATTTTTAAAACTTCCTTAGAGGATGTGTGCAAAATTTATTAGTACAGAATTAAAAAGATCTTGATATGACTTCCATCCCCAGGAATGATGTAACAGGACACAGCAGGCAAGTGTGTATCGGGAAAAAAAAAAGCCTTAAAAATAATTTTTTTTTTTTTTGTGGAAAATATCAGAGAGTTGTGGGGGCACAGGGATTAGAGGAACAAAAATTCCAGGAAGGAGAAGTGAGGTAGCGATCTCCAGCTTTTTTTTTCTTTTAAATTTGAGGGAGGGGCATGTCCTGATTCTGGGTGTGACCTGGGAACTTACACAGACACAGTCCTATTTTGGGGGAGAGAGTAACCAGCAGCCTTTCCTGGTCATGCAGGGACTGCAGTAGCAATAACTATGGCAGAGATTTTTCCCATGGAAATTTGCACTGATCTGGGCATATAATGGCAGCTAGGGGCTTTGGTCAAAATGTTGTGGGAGGCAGAACAAAATGCCCTGTTGTATTGAGGTGCATAGGGAATGCAGAAAACACAAAGCTGATCTTGCCAGCAGGATTTTGGGGGGCAACTTTTGACACTCTTAGAGGTGGGAGGTGGAGGGCTGGACTGGAAACTCCAAAGGCAGAGACAGGTCTCTCAAAGAGCATTCTTGGGCTGAGGAAACAGAGACCCCTCAGGCTAGCAAGGGATACTTACCAGTTTCACCAAGCATGCTGATTCCTAGAGAAGGACTGCTATCACTGCAGTTCTACTTAAAGAACACCGTAACATATTTGATTGCATGTGTATAGTGAGACTCATTTTATAGAGCACTTCCACACACTTTATTTCCTTTGTTTGAGCCCTTCTAACCTTGTGTGATATGTAGTTCGGGGTAATTATGCTGACTCTGTACATGAGGAACCTGGGGGTTCAGACCATTTGAGAGGGAAGCTCAGGCTAGAATCCAGGTGCTCTGACTGCTCATCCAGCATTCAGGCATCATATACATCTAGGCAACTATTTTAACTGGTTACTCAGGAACTCTTAGCTGTACTTTAAATTTCATTGTGCACATGGACCATTTTTGAGCAACTAGTATTTACAGAAGTTGGCCCCTCACTGGCAGTTACAACAAACACACTGATCAGAGCCACTGGGATCAATATTATTCTCCCTTGGAACTTGGATTAAATAAATTTAATTGGTATTGAAGATGAGAGGGTAGAAAGCATGGGGGCATGAATTTTGGTTTCAGGATACTAATTACAGCCAGGGTTTCACAGTGAATTATTTATATTTCTGTCACCCGAGGACTTCCAGAGGGCAACTGGGTTAATTCACATACTGTAATTCTCCATTTCTAATAAACTGTGGAGAGTTCTTAATTGGTAATTAGAAAATGATTATACCTTGTCGGTAAAAACTGCATTTCTTTGACTATATTGATGTGATTATGCAATTACATTTCAAATTAGCTTGAATAATGTTCAACACAAGAATTCTAATTCTGGTCTGATCTGCCAGGTAACTTGGCCATGGGCAGATTTAGGGGTGTCCTCAAGTGCAAGCACACCATGCCTGGTTTTGAAGTGGTTTCTCAACTTGTTTTAGTGTTCTTTGCAACAACATGGGGTGGCAACAGGGTTTCATTTCACCGTTCAGTGTTAATTTTGTACATAATTCCTTTTTAATTATGACTTGAGTCAAGTCTTCAATTTTTATGGAAACCGAATGGCTCTTGTACTTCAACATTATTTTCTTTTACTTAATCAGAACATACTGTAGTTAATCAAGAAATACCTCTAATGTACATTTAAAATGATCAGACCAAGAAGGAGAATTTAATAATAATCATAGTAATAATAAATTGGCTATTCCAAATTGTAGCAATTATATTTGTATATATATGTCTCTGGAGAGTTGATAAAGAACGGGGATCTGATAGAGTTCAAGTGATACTTTTGAGAATCAAAGGATGAGAATCCAAATGGGGACACTGGGATAGTAAGTTTAACCTGATATTTATTGCCCAGGTTAAACTGGGATATGAGAAAACCCTAATCATGGTCATGTCTATGTATGCGTGATGTTTGGTATTGTGCTACATACATGTAATTGTACCTAAATGAAAAAACAGCGTAAATGCATTGCTGTATATGCATTCACTTCAGTGGCGACTCTGTGCCAGGCCCTCTAAGAAATGGATATACTGAGAGTAATAAGACTCAGTCCCAGGGCTTGCAGAAACATTATCTTTTGAACATTCTGAGGGAAAGGTATGGATGACGGAAGTGGAAGTGTGTGTATGTGTGTTTGGAGGGGGTGGTAGTGGTTAGTGTATTTCTCCAGCCAACTCTACTACATTCCTGCCTCAGGCTGATGCTGAACACCTCACACTGGTGTTTGAATTAATTTATTTCTAACACTGTAGGGGCCTATCAAGAATATGGGGCTTCCCAGGTGGTAAAGAACCCGCATGCCAATGCAGGAGACTTAAGAGACACAGGTTTGATTCCTGGGTTGGGAAGATCCCCTGGAGGAGGGCATGGCAACCCACTCCAGTATTCTTGCCTGAAGAATCCCATGGACAGAGGAGCCTGGTGGGCTATAGTCCACAGGGTCACAAAGAGTCAGACACGAATGAAGTGACTGAACACAAACATGCACACCTCAAGAATATGCTTCTAGCTTTCAAAAGGATGGACTGAGCATGTGTGATTCACTTAAAGCTTCACTGTCCACTGTGGTAGCCACATGTGGCTCTTTAAATTAGTGAAAATTAAATTAGATTAAGATTTAGTTTTTCAGACTAGTCACGTCTCAAATGCTCAGTAGCAGAATGTGGCTCAGTTCAGTTCAGTCCCTCAGTCGTGTTTGACTCTTTGCGACCCCATGAATTGCAGCACGCCAGGCCTCCCTGTCCATCACCAACTCCCGGAGCTTACTCAAACTCACGTCCATCGAGTTGGTGATGCCATCCAACCATCTCATCCTCTATTGTCCCCTTCTCCTCCTGCCTTCAATATTTCCCAGCATCGGGTATTTTCCAGTGAGTCAGCTCTTCTCATCAGGTGGCCAAAGTATTGGAGTTTCAGCTTCAGCATCAGTCCTTCCAATGAATATTCAGGACTGATTTCCTTTAGGATGGACTGGTTGGATCTCCTTGCAGCCTAAGGGACTCTCAAGAGTCTTCTCCAACACCACAGTTCAAAAGCATCAATTCTTCAGTGCTCAGCCTTCTTTATGGTCCAACTCTTACATCCATACGTGACCACTGGAAAAACGATAGCTTTGACTAGATGGACCTTTGTTGGCAAAGTAATGTCTCTGCTTTTTAATATGCTGTCTAGCTTGGTCATAGGCTGCTGCTGCTGCTGCTGCTAAGTCACTTCAGTCGTGTCCGACTCTGGACGACCCCGTAGATGGGGGCTGCTACTGCTGCTGCTGCTAAGTCACTTCAGTCGTGTCCGACTTTGTGCGACCCCATAGACAACAGCCCACAAGGCTCCCCCATCCCTGGGATTCTCCAGGCAAGAACACTGGAGTGGGTTGCCATTTCCTTCACCAATGCATGAAAGTGAAAAGTGAAAGTGAAGTTGCTCAGTTGTGTCCGACTCTTCGCGACCCCATGGACTGCAGCCCACCAGAATACTGGAGTGGGGTGCCATTGCCTTCTCTGAAAGCACCTCTACCATTGTTTATTGCAGATTTTCTTCTTTCATTTTCTTAAAAATTAGTAACATTGGAACTCAAGAAGATGACTGAAGGTTATAAAAAGTATACCTGAGAGTAACTTTCAAATGACGTATGTAGGCAGACCCAGAAAATTTATAAGAACATTTGAGCAACATAATAATTAATGGATTATAAACCACACAAGATAACATCTGCAAAGACACAGCAAATTATGGTTTATGTGGGCTTTTGAAATTAGTGTTAGAGAAATATAATCACGTACAATTACCCTTTCAGACTCTGATGTCAACTTCTATATTCAATGTACTAAGAAGGCAAAATAAAACCTGGCTGTATTTGAAGAGATAGTTGGTTTGATCCTGCGGTGAGAAGAGATTATGGTCCCAGAATAGGCTGTGGTCTAGAGGATTTACCTAGGATTTCAGGGCATTAGTGCAGAAAGCTAGGGTTAAACAGTAGAATGAGTGACTTAGGTAAGGTTGAGCTACTTCCTATTTCTCAAGGGCATTCTGTGGAGAATCAAGAGTGGAATTGGACTGAGGGTTGTTTGTAAGATGGCATGAGAAGGGAACAGGATTTGATATGCCGGCCATTTCCTTCCAACCTCCATGTGTGATCAATATACTTTTGATTTAAAAACCATTGCCATCTCTTCTCAAAGCCAACTTATCTGCAATATCGATTTCCCAGGTATTCTCATCTTGGTTTCCTGAGACTATGTCTTCTGTGAGTAGCTTTGAAGTTTCTCCTTCTGCTGAGGAAAGTGAGGACTTCCGTGCCCTTAAATGCAATGAGACTTCTTTAGTCTACACTCCCTCCGTGTTCAGGGGACAGCCCGGCACTATTTCCTCATCTTTGAACCAGTCTCTCCCGTTGGCATCCATGGCATCACACCAGCTTGACAATTTCTTATTTCATTCTAGCTCTGCAGCCATCATCTTGACTGGAGGCTCCAATATTGGGCTACTGCCTACTCCCTGCTCCCTCTAGTCACTCTTAGTATAAATTTTTTCTTAACATTTTCCACTGAGAGTATCTGGTGACTTACTATTGCATTTAGAACAAGATCTACATCCCATAACCTCATCATCTGGCTTCTCTCCAACTCTCCAGACTCAACCTTCTAGTTGTCATTCATTCTTCTATCCTTTTACTTATTAATTCTTTCATGCGTGTAGCCATTATAAGAGGGCATAATGCTCTGGGATCTGAGTGAAAAATGCAGGCTTAAATTATTGCCTTCTTGGAGTTTATATTCTCTCAATATTCAAGGGTGATCTGGTGTTGAGAGACAAGGAATAAAATAGATGAAAAGGGGGAATTATAATGCGTTAAATGATGATAAAGGTAAAGGAGAAAAAAGCAGGGAAGGGTGTGTGGATGAAAGGTTGAAAACCGAAAGACAGTGGTGAAGGGAGTTTCCCTGAAGAGCTGGTGTTCGAGTGCAGACCTGAGAGGGAGAAAACTATGCAGGGATCTGGGTGAAGAAACCCAAGGTATAGAGAAAAGGAAGCACCATAGCCTAAGTGCACATGGAATATTCCAGGAACCACAAGGAGGTCAGATATGAGTATCGCAGGTACAGGAGTGAGAAACGAGGCAGAGGGGACTTTGTAGGCCATTTTAAGAGCCTTTGATTTCATTTGCAGTGAGATGAGAAGCAGTTAGAAGGCTCTGAGCAGGGGGTGATGTTTCTTTCCTATATTGATTTTTTGTGTGACACCTGTGTGTGGGACACTGTGTCAGGCACTGTGCCAGGTTCCAGGCTTTGTGGCTGACTTTTCATTTTACTATTTCCAAATCATTTATTAAATTGACTTCTTCATGTAATTAATGATTAAAGACTTTTGAAATTAAGCCATCTTTGATTTCATATTAATTATTTAATATATATTTAAAAATTGTTTACAGTTAAGAGTAGTGTCTTTTGACTATTTTTACAGTATACTGCAAATAGAGGTTGTTTTTGTTGTTCATTTGCTAAGTTGTGCCCAACTCTTTGCAACCCCTTTGCAAAACCTCTTTGCAATGGAGTGTAGCACGCCAAGCTTCCCTGTCTTTCACTATCTCCTGGAGTTTGCTCAAACTCAGGTCCACTGAGTCAATGATGCTATCTAACTACCTCATCCTCTGTTGATCCCTTCTCCTCCTGCTTTCTATCTTTCCCAGCATCAGGGTCTTTTCCAATGAGTTGGCTTTTCTCGTGGTGGCCAAAGTACTGGTAAATGGGGAAATTTACCCAAGCTCAAAAAATACATCAGCTGTCTCTCTCCCCATTCATTACCACCAAAAACATATCAATCATTGAGGAAAGTGCAACTCATTACATTGACAGAGAGGGACTCTTGTAGGAACTTTTTACATGAAATGCCTAGAAAAAATGAAAATAAGACCAACTCCATTCAAAATTAGTGGAAGAAGAAAACAGAAATTGAGAATCAACACATCTCAGTTGACAAAAATTGCCAGCAAAAATCTCCTCTGAAGCAGAATAAAACTGTGCCATAGCACCCCAAAATAGCATGGAGAATTTTAAAAGAAAACACTTAAAGTGGGATATTCAAATGTTAAGAACAAAAATGGACAAAAACAAGAAGTGTCCATTAGAGTTGGCTCAGATAATGTCAGAAATGGCTAATAAATTAAAATGGTCCCAAGGGAGAATAGATTTGAATGAAAAATTTGAAAGAAAGCATTAAAGAAAGTCAGAAAAAGCAATAATTAAAATTAAATGAAAGAAATAATTGGGTCAGAGAAAAGAGTAACTGAAATGAAAGAAATTTCTTATATATTTTCTACGAACAAATCATCCATTTATTACTTATGTCTGTGTGCCAAAGCCTTTGACTGTGTGGATCACAATAAACTGTGGAAAATTCTGAAAGAGATGGGAATACCAGACCACCCGACCTGCCTCTTGAGAAACCTGTATGCAGGTCAGGAAGCAACAGTTAGAACTGGATATGGAACAACAGACTGGTTCCAAATAGGAAAAGGAGTACGTCAAGGCTGTATATTGTCACCCTGCTTATTTAACTTATATGCAGAGTACATCATGAGAAACACTGGGCTGGAAGAAGCACAAGTTGGAATCAAGATTGCCGGGAGAAATATCAGTAACTTCAGATATGCAGATGACGCCACCGTTATGGCAGAAAGCGAAGAGGAACTAAAAAGCCTCTTGATGAAAGTGAAAGAGGAGAGTGAAAAAGTTGGCTTAAAGCTCAACATTCAGAAAATGAAGATCATGGCATCCAGTCCCATCACTTCATGGGAAATAGATGGGGAAACAGTGGAAACAGTGTCAGACTTTATTTTTTTGGGCTTCAAAATCACTGCAGATGGTGACTTCTGCCATGAAATTAAAAGACATTTACTCCTTGGAAGGAAAGTTATGACCAACCTAGATAGCATATTCAAAAGCAGAGACATTACTTTGCCAACAAAGGTCCCTCTAGTCAAGGCTATGGTTTTTCCTGTGGTCATGTATGGATGTGAGAGTTGGACTGTGAAGAAGGCTGAGTGCCGAAGAATTGATGCTTTTGAACTGTGGTGTTGGAGAAGACTCCTGAGAGTCCCTTGGACTGCAAGGAGATCCAACCAGTCCATTCTGAAGGAGATCAGCCCTGGGATTTCTTTGGAAGGAATGATGCTAAGGCTGAAACTCCAGTCCTTTGGCCACCTCATGCGAAGAGTTGACTTGTTGGAAAAGACTCTGATGCTGGGAGGGATTGGGGGCAGGAGGAGAAGGGGACGACAGAGGATGAGATGGCTGGATGGCATCACTGACTCGATGGACGTGAGTCTGAGTGAACTCCGGGAGTTGGTGATGGACAGGGAGGCCTGGCGTGCTGCGATTCATGGGGTTGCAGAGTTGGACACAACTGAGCGACTGAACTTGGTCAATATGTTATATACAATATATTTTTTGAATCATTTGAATGAAGGTTGTATGCAAAGATATTTACTTGCTAACCACAGTAGAGTTATCAAATTCAGGGAACTTAACATCAAACAATACTGCTGCCTATTCTATAGGTCATATTCCAAGTATATCAATTGTTCCATAATATCCTTCTTAAAGCTATTTTTATAATAAAGGATCCAGTTCAGGATCTCATATTACATATAATTGTCATGTCTCCGTAGTCTCTTTTGATCAAGAAGAGTTCCTCAGCCTTCTTTGGCCTTTCATGAAAATTACCGGCCAGATATTTTCTAGAATATTCCTCAGTTTGGGTGTCTTTGATGTTTCCTCGTGAATGGATTGAGGTTTGGGATTGAATACCACATAAGTGTATGTGTCCTCATGCAATTACATCTGCATCTTTTTGTTGATGTTTTGCCTCTTTGTGATCCTCATTTTGATTACTTGGTTAGGTTGTTACCTATTTTTTCCACTATAAATTTATTTTATTTTGTAATTACCTAAAAAGTGTTGGAAGATACTCAAATGCTTTGTAAATGTCCTCATTTTTTCCCCCAAATCTTTCCCCCAATTTACCTTAAGCATCCAATCACGATTCTTGCCTGATGCTGAGGTGTTCCAGGCTCATCTGGTGGCTACCTCACAACTTTCACAAGAGAGAGGAGTGGCATTTAGAAACCGAGGCCTGGAATCCAGTCCTTCTGGGGTGTCACTGGCTTTGGGTCCTTCACTAGAAACAGGTGAAGGCATATTTTTCTGTTGCTTCTATTGCAGTCCATTCAATAGTGTCCTTTGACTTTGCTCGTTCAGTACCTGTTTCTTTTTTTTTTTTTTTTCAGTACCTGTTTCTTACTTCTTCTGTAGCAAGAAACTGGACTCACAATAATATCTATGTACTTTCTCCTTTGTTCAGTCCTGCAATACACACAAAGTAGTTTTCATTTATCAACAGTGCCAAAGAGTTTTCCCGTGTGTTTGTGCCAATTGATACTCCTGTGATTCATGCCATCTCCAGTTGTTCACATCCTCACCAGAGCTTTAGGAATGCTAGTATTTTTTGTATTGTTTATTTCTAGCTCTTCCAGTTTGTGTACAGTGGTGTATCATTGTGGTTTTAATTTTCATTTGTATATTCTTGATGAAACCTAGACAGCATATTGAAAAGCAGAGATGTTACTTTGTCAACAAAGGTCTGTCTAGTCAAGGCTATGGTTTTTCCAGTAGTCATGTATGGATGTGAGAGTTGGACTATAAAGAAAGCTGAGCGCAGAAGAATTGATACTTTTGAACTGTGGTGTTGGAGAAGACTCCTGAGAGTCCCTTGGACTGCAAGGAGATCCAACCAGTCCATTCTGAAGGAGATCAGACCTGGGATTTCTTTGGAAGGAATGATGCTAAAGCTGAAACTCCAGTACTTTGGCCACCTCATGCGAAGAGTTGACTCACTGGAAAAGACTCTGATGCTGGGAGGGATTGGGGGCAGGAGGAGAAGGGGATGACAGAGGATGAGGTGGCTGGATGGCACCACCGACTCGATGGATGTGAGTTTGAGTGAACTCTGGGAGTTGATGATGGACAGGGAGGCCTGGCATGTTGCAGTTCATGGGGTCCCAAAGAGTCAGACACGACTGAGCGACTGAACTGAACTGATGAGGTTTTAACCTATTCATTTGTTTATTTGCCTTTGGATATCTTATTTGGGGGGAGAGGGAGGTAAAGTGTATGTTAACTTTTTCTATTGCATTGTCTGTCTTTTTGTATAGCCTATATACACACACTGACATATAAACATTCTAGATAAGAGTAATTTGTGGCATATGTTTTTGAAAATAATTCCAAGCTCATCAGTATTTTTCCCCTATGTTTTTATCATGAAAGCTTTATCATTTTGCCTTTAGTCTTTAGATCTTTAAGACTTCTAGAACGCTTTTGTGTGTTGTATGAAGAGGGGTTGAGAATAATTTTTCCATGTTGAAATCCGAGTGATACATTTCCTTGTGTTGAAAGGACCTTTCTTTCTAGCACTTTATTGAAGTGTTCCCACATGTTTACCAATTATATAGCTATGCTTTTGAACTCTATTCCATTTAATTGGAATATTTTTCTATCTTTGTGTTATGCCACATTGTCTTAATTACTATAGTTTTATAAGTCTTTTAAAAAATTCTATTTTTAATTGGAAGATAGTTATTTTACAATACTGTGATGGTTTCTGCCATACACCCACATGAATCGGCCATAGGTATACACCTGTCCCCTCCCTCTTGATCATCCCTTCCTATAAGAAGTCTTTTTTTAATAGAAATTCTTTTTTAAAATTTATTTTTAATTGAAAGATAATTGCTTTACACTATTGCATTGCTTCCTGTCATTCATCAGCATGAATCAGCCATAGATGTACATATGTCCCCTTCTTCTTGAACCTTCCTCCCTATAACAAGTCTTAATACCTAGTAATGTGAATCCTTCAACTTTGTTTACTTTAAAAATTGTCTTCCGTATCTGTGGATTTTAAATTCACATACATATTTTAATATCAGTTTTCAATTTACACAATATAAAAATACAGCTGGGATTTTTTTTGGATTGTATTGAATGAACGTATCAGTTTAGAAATGATTATTATCTCTCTAATATATAAAATTCATAAACATTGTCCTGTTTGTTTGGCTCTTTTACATTTTCTCTCAATAATGTCTTCAGTTTTCTGTGAAGTATTGTATACATTTTGTTAGGGTAATCTGTAAGTATTCTTTATGCTTTTATAACTATCATTTAAAAAACTCATTTTCTACTTCTTCCTGGTAGATAATAATGAGACTTTTTCATTCTGACTTTAATGAGCAATTTTTCTAGATTCACTTATTCATTTTAATAGTTTTTCTGTGGAATATGTTTGGATATGCCAGATAAACAACTGTACGGTCTGTGTCCAATCACAGGAATATTTACTTTTCCATTTTTATGCTTTGGTTGCTGTTTTACTTACCTCTGTGCATAGCCAAGGACCTAGACTACAGTGGAGGAGACGAGGTGAGAGAGGGTTTTATCATATTCCTGATCATAGGAGGTGAGGTTTCAATATTTTGCTATTAAACATGATGTTTGTTGTAGGTATTTTTGTAGATGAATCTCAATACCAAACTAATGTCAGATTCTTCTATTCATTCTATAATGAATTTTTTCAAGTGCTTTTTCTGACATCTTTCAAGAAGATCTTTCTTTTTTCTTTTCTTCTTGTAGTGTAGTGAATTGTTTGACTTTTCCCCTCCCTCCCTTTTTTCTTTTCCTTCTCCCTCCCTCTTCTTCCATCCTTCCTTCTTTTCCTCCCCACTCCTTTCTTTCTTTCTTTGGCCGTGGGAGCAATGTTGCATTCCTGGAATAAATTTCAACAGCTTAAAATGTATTACATTTTTAATATATTCATGGTTTATTGAAATCAATTTTGCAACTATGTTCATGATGGATACTAGACTTTTCTTGCAATGTTCTGTTCAGATTTTAATATGAAAGGTAGGTTGGCATCATTACATAAACTGGGGGCATATGCCCTCCTTATTTTGGATTAAAAAACCCTTCTGGCCTGTGTATCACACGAATTATCAAATGCCTAAAGGAAAAGGGCCCCAGAATGTTAAGGCCACTTCTCTGGGCTTCGTTTCTCTCCAGTAACACGTTCCTTGAGTTCTGGCTGCCTTGGTAGCTCTCTGATATCTGCAACTTGATGTTTTCTGTATTTTATTCATCTTTTAAAGATTTTCTTGGTGAGAGGTTCATTTTTGCTGCAGGCTGGCCCATCATGGTTCGAAGTGGAAGCCTCCCTCATTTTTAACCCCCATCTCCAGTTCTTGCCATTTTTCACAAGGGGCAGATAGATCAAGAATCTTTCAGCCTGGGTGTTACAAGTATTCATTAGAGACTTTTAGACTGCTGTCGGTGCTCACCTTCTCATGGTTGAATGCCTTAGGAATGAAGAAGAATATTTACCGAGACAAATGCTTCTGTCAGCTTGACAATGCTCTTTTCAAATGGAGTGCATCTCAAAGCCAGCTCTGTATGGTTCATTACCCAGTTGTTGCCCTACCCTCATCTTCAAAGATTTGCTTTAGATGATGCTAGTCTGCAGAAGTTTCTGTTTTCTGGTATATATAAGTTTTAGTTGTGTTAGAAGTTTTAGAAAAGTTAAGAAACATGTTCTTGGTTTCACTAATGAAGAATGCTTATTTAAATTTTGATTAGAATCTCTTATAAACATGCCCTGGAAGGATTTCTTTGGGTAAAACCTGGACAGATGTTAAATCAGGCAGAAAGGCACACATACACACAACCTAATTCTAAAAGGTGAAATCAAAATTTTAGCAAATAATATTTTTACAGAGTGATGTCAGCAAGATGGTGTGAGTCCCCCATTTGTATTTCTGCTCAGCAATCATAATTTGCAGCCATCTTGGGCAAGAGTGTCTTAGTGGAGGATTTGGAATTGAGGTAGGAGACTGTTAAATACCACTGAAGCACAAAGACCAACGAGGGATGTTTTGAGAAGGCAAACCCATGGCGCAGGCTGCTTAACTGCCAGCCATCATCCCAGCTAGACCCAGAAACAGCTCCTTTTTCTGCAAATATGATTACATCCTTCTTTGGCCTTGGCCCTGCCAGAAACACCATTTGTTACCTGATCTGCAAGAGTTGTGCCTGCCTGTGCCTCATGTATAGACTAATGGAACAGAATCAAGAGCCCAGAAATCAACCCACACATACGTTTTGTTGTTAAGTCACTAAGTTATGTCCAACCCTTTTGCCAAACATACATAGTCAAGTCATAATTAACAGGGGAGCCAAGAATACTCTATGGAGGAAGAATAGTCTCTTCAATAAATTGTGTTGAGAAAACTGAATATTCACATGCAAAAAAATGAAATTGGACCCCCCATTTTACACCACTCACAAAATTAACTCAAAATAGATTAAGAACTAAAATGTAAGACATGAAAGCATAAAACCCCTAGGTGAAAGCATGGGAAAAAGCCCTTTGACACTGGTGTTGGCAACAATGTTTTGGATATGACATCAAAAATACAAGTAACAAAAATCAGCAGTGGGTCTACATCAAACTTCTGTACAGCAAAAGAAACAGTCAACAAAATGAAAAAGCAACCTATGGAATGGGAGAAAAATATTTGCAAATATCTATCCAGTAGGGGGTTAATATCCAAGAAATATAAGGTACTCATACAACTCACCAGGCTTCCCTGGTGGCTCAGAGGTTAAAGCATCTGCCTGCAATGTGGGAGACCTGGGTTCGATCCCTGGGTCAGGAAGATCCCCTGGAGAAGGAAATGGCAACCCACTCCAGTATTCTTGCCTGGAGAATCCCATGGACGGAGGAGCCTGGTGGGCTGCAGTCCATGGGGTCGCAGAGTCAGACACGACTGAGCAACTTCACATCACTTCATACAACTCAATAGTAAAAACCAAGTAACCTGATTAGAAAACAGGCAGAAGACCTGAATAGACATTTTTCCTAAGAAGACATACAAGTGACAAATAGATATATGAAATAGTGCTTATTACTATTCATCATGTAAATGCAAATCAAAACCATAGTGAGATATTACCTCAAAGATGTTAAACTAAGTTGCTTCAATCATGTCTGACTCTGTGACCCCATAGACAGCAGCCCACCAGGCTCTGCTATCCCTGGGATTCTCCAGGCAAGAACACTGGAATGGGTTGCCATTTCCTTCTCCAATGCATGAAAGTGAAAAGTGAAAGTGAAGTCCCTCAGTCATGACTGACTCTTCGCGACCCCACGGACTGCAGCCTACCAGGCTCCTCCACCCATGGGATTTTCCAGGTAAGAGTACTGGAGTGGGGTGCCATTGCCTTCTCCGTCAAAGATGTTAAGATAGTTATAAAGACAAGAGATAACAAACACTGGTTGGAGTTTGGAGAATAGGAAATCCTCATACATGGTTGGTAGGAATGTAAATTGGTACAGTCATTATGGAAAATAGTACAGAAGTTCTTAAAAAAGTTAAAAATAAAACTACCATATGATCTAGCAATCCCACTTCTGGATATATGCCCAAAGGAAATGAAATCTGTATCTTAAAGAGGTATCTGCATCCTCATGTTCCTTCCAACATTATTCACAATAGCCAAGATATGGAAACTACCTACATTTCTGTCAGTGGATAAATGGATAAATAAAATGTATCTACAATGGAATGTTATTCAGCAATAAAATAAAGAATTCCTGACATTTGTGGTGACATGGATGAACCTGGAGGACATTATAAGTGGGATACACCAAACGCAGAAAGACAGACTGCCTGTTCTCACTTGTGTGCAATCTGAGAATGTGAACTCAGAGGACTCAGAGAGTAGAATGGTGGCTGACAGGGTCTGGGGGTGGGAGGGAATAGGAAGTTGTTGGTCAAAGGGTACAAATTTTTCAGTTTTAAGATGAATAAATTCTGGAATCTAACGTACAGCATGTTGACTACATTGGCAATATTGTATTGTATGCTTTAAGTTGCTAAGATGGTAGATCTTAAATGTTCATACCATGCACACACAAAGATAACTATGTGTGTAAATTAATGTGTGTTAACTTGATTATCATAATCATTTCACTATACATGTATATTAAGTCAGAATGTTTTACATCTTCAAAAAACCACATACTATTTAAATATATATATTTTTGTCAATCATATCTCAATAAACGAATAAGTTAATCGAATCTCAAGATTAAAAAATATATGTATTCGCAGGTAAAAATATTTTATTAGCTTTTAATGATAAAATTGCTTGGTAAAATATATACATCTTTAGCAAATTTACTGTAAACAATAAAAATTACTCTCAATTGTATTATTGCTTTCAACATTAAACTTTTATCTTTTATGTTTGTGGCTCCTAAGATTCAGTGGCAGGAGTGGTAGTGGTCACCTGAATTCATTATACATGGAGTTTTTCTCACCTAAGATGGGATCAGATTATAGCTCGTGAATGAATTCATTCTTAGAAATAATTTTTTTGAGAAAGACATATGGTCTTTGTTCATGTGACTTTGTTGAAATAGGAGAAAACCTTAGTTCTTATTTCCTTGCTTTACAGATGAGGAATTGGAATAATTTATATTTAAGTGGTTTGTAAAAGGTAAGAGTGAATGAAAGAATCAGAATTTTGATATCTCTCAATCAGCTGTCTCTGTAGTATGATTCCTCTCCAAAAGACTAAACTTAGAAATACCCAGAACAGACATGGGTTGGAAGCCTGATTCTGGTAATTACTACCCAAATTTGTGATTTGCAAAAAGTAGCAAAAGGAAAATAATGAGGAAGGTGTATTGTACTCAGCTACACTCCATTCAAGTATAAAGCCTAAAGCCAAACTGAGAGACTTTCAAGAAGTTTGGAATATTTTCCCTGTGAGCCTACCAATATATACCATGGCATATATTTACTGTAAATATATTTTGTATATTTATATGCATTTATATTATAAACATAAATATAAAATATATATTTACAGTAAGTCTACTGGACAATCTACTCAAGGATGTAGATCCTTTTATAAGAAATACAGGAGGAATGAATAATACCTTAAAATGCCTTCACAGAGATAAAATCAGCAAAATCTATGAGGTGCAAATGCTACAGGAAAAGCGACTTGTTATAGTCAACAAGTATGTGACCAACAGAAGAGGAGGAAAAAGAGAGGGAGGGGAAATGTAGATTAAAAAAGATATGTCAGTTAATAGCAATGTGTGGGTCTAATTTGGCTCCTTGTTGAAAAAGCGCATGTAAAATTTATGAGCCGATTGGAGAAATATGAATATTTGGATATTTGATGGTAAGTAATTATTATTAAAATGTCTTGACAATGGTAGTATGGTTCTTTTGAAATAGTGATGCTATGTTTTAAAAACTACATACTGAAATATTTACAGTATATATAGTCTGAAATATATTATTTACTGTATTGATATAGAAAATATATTATAAAGATATAAACGCATATAGATATATATTTACAGTAAATATATACCAAAATATTTACAATCAAATAATGTGATGTCTGGGGATTTGCTTCTGAATATTTTGGAGGAGGGGGAGATGGGTGGAGTAGAAACGAAACAAGATTAGTCAAGTGTTAATAGTTGTGGAAGCTGGTGATTATCTGGGAATCTCATTCATACCATTCTTTCTATTTTTATATTAAATTGGACATTTTTATACCAAAATTGTACCATAAACAGGGAGGACTTGTAGAGGTAGGAACATTTAACAGTGGAAAGCAGCGCCAGGTCTTCCCTGGTGGTATGGTGGATTGGAATCTCCTGCCAGCGTAGGGGACACAGATTCCATCCCTGGTCCAGGCTCACACCATGGAGCAACTAAGCCCGGGCACCGTAACTGCTGAGCCGTGCACCACAGCTCCTGAAGCCTGTGTGCCTGGAACCTCTGCCCCACAACAAGAGAAGCCACTGCAGTGAGAAGCCGGTGCACCGCCATGAAGAGGAGCTCTGCTGTTGCAACTGGAGAAAGCCCATGTGTGGCAGCGAAGACCCAGCACAGCCAAACATAAATAAAGCAGTGACAGATGGTCATCCGATGGGGGGATTATGAAACTATAAAATGACAAAAATGTTACCAGCCTAATAACTAGACTTACACCACTTAGCAGAAGCGCTAATACACACCAGTGGTTCCTGAGGACATTATTGTTATTACCTGAGGGTCTAATAATTAATCTTATAAGCAAAGACACTGAATCATGTAGCAAGTGGTAAATTATGTTTTGCATGGTCTGTTTCAGAAAGCAGTGCCTCAGTTAATACATTTTGCAAAGTTTTCATTAACATGTCACATTTGAGATGTCTCAGCATACAACATGATTTGACCCAGAGTCCCCACGCCACTTGGCATATGTCTGTGATGACATAGTGACCGTGGAGGTGCACAGCGAAGCTCTCCATCAGGAGGACCTGCGGCTGAGAGTGTGGTTGATGGACAGCACCAGCTGCCACCAGTCTGGTTACTCCACTGCCCTCATGCTGAGGCCAGGCTTCTCCTGGGCTGCTTTCAGTAAAGACCCGACATGATGGAGGCTACTAGTATTGGCATATGTTTGCTTAACACAAGATTCCTTTACCTCGCAACTTTTAATCAGCCATCAGTCTGGTGGAAATTTCTCAAAACTGCTGTGGACTAAGGCTTTTCCTACCTAACCTGCCTTCTCTCATTCTTTTCACAGGTGTTGTTCTGCACCGTGGAGTAAGGCTCTTCCTACCTAATCTGCCTTCCCTCTTTCTTTTCACAGGTGTTGTTCTGCACCGTGGACTAAGGCTCTTCCTACCTGCTTCTGCTCCATCCCTCTCTACCCATCACAGGCCTACCCATGACTTGGCTTCTGCTTCCAGGAAGAATAAACAAGATGGAGATGTACACTGGCAGGGTGGATTAAGGATAGCCCTACACGTGGCTACCTTGCATTGGGTCTCTCATTTTTCTACTTCAGGAACGCAGTAGGGAGCTAAATCAGCAGTGAATTATCAAGTCCTCAAAGAAGGTCTGATTCTTGATGAATCTGGCCCAGGAACACTGAAATCTGGCTTTGGACTTAAGCATGTGATTAACTCTCATCATGGCCTTCTCATATTTGGAATTTATCACTTTCTCATAGGAAGGTATTTTTTTTTCCTTGGGACACTAAAGTCCATCTTGAATGATATAATTCTTTAATACCTGTAAGTTTTATATCTTTAATTACTCAGTAGAGAAAAAAATAGTTCATAAACGGATAAATAAGTATCTATTTCTGGAATGAGGGTGCTACTCGTCTCCAGTGTATTTTAGCAATATGGTTTTAACTGTTGTTCATCCCCATGCAGTTCATTTCACCCCTTTCAAGGCAGGCCTATCCCTCAATGGTGGTGATGAGATTTCATGGTCTTTTCAATTTTGGATTCTTAGTACACTTGGTCAGCTTTTATTAATTGTTTTGCTCAGCGCCGTATCTTTTCTTCCCTCTGTATTGCTTATCTTGAGCAGGGTTTGCACACAGGTGAGAGACAAGCTCTGTGCAGTTTGCTGCGTGTTCTACCGCTCCTTAATATATTCCAGCAGGACATCACTCTCTCTCTTTTTCTTTTCACTACGCAGTGCGGCTTGCAGGATCTTAGTTCCCTAACCAGGGATTGAGCCTGGGCCCACAGCAGTGGAAGTATGGAATCCTAACCGCTGGACTGTTAGTGAATTTCTCCAGCAGCACACCTCTTACCTTACCAGTCTGGGTCATGAAAGCATTTTAGTTTTCTTTCCTTAATGTTGGTCAGTGGTGCCAATGTAAAAATGAGGTGGGAATTGACTGTTCATTCATTCATTTATTCACAAGTTTCCTGAATGCTAACATATGCCAGGCTTGGAGCTCAGGACTGACGCCACAGTCTGGAGCAGACACATATTGAACAGTTTTAATCGCACACAAAGAAACTAATCCATACATGGGTTATGTAGGGAATAGTTCTTAAAATTTTTGTTTGCTCTGACATAGATACAGACTTCCATTTTAAAACACACGTTGGCTTTTGGTAGTTTTCATTGAGGCTTAAATCGGGAATGTGGGAAATGTAATTTCATCCATAAATGTATCCCTTAGTCTCTCATCTCTGATGGTTGAGTTTAAATGAGCTTCAGTTATTGCATGATAATGAGCCTTTTCTGGCTTTTCCTTACTCTCAAGCTATACTTTCTTATATATTTATTTGGCTGCGCTGTCTTAGTTTCGGCATGCGGGATCTAGTTCTGTGACCAGGGATTGAACTTGGGTCTCCTGGGTGGGGAGCACCGATTCTTAGCCACTGGACCACCAGGGAAGTCTCAACTTTTACTTTCTAATGACATATTTATCTGTTACTTTCCTGAAGGCCTTTTCACCAAGAGTGAGTATTCTTCATAGGCACAATTGCCAGATATAGAGAAAAAATATAGTGTAAGTATATCTTATAAAACATTTGAGAGCTGCTTATATTAAAAATCTACTTGTTTTTCTAAGATTCAGCTTAATGGACCATCCTGTATGTAGCTGGTGCTTCTGTTTTTTTTTTTTTTTTTTTAAGAAGCTTAAAATACCTATTTATTCAAGCATTTTCATTCTTTATTGCTTTTTAAAAAAAGTTTTTAGTTGAAGGATAATTGCTTTGGTACTCCTATTTTTACAGAAAGAAAAAATGAAATTGAAATTGTGTTTTTCATAAGTGGTCAGAAAACAAGGAGACAGATATTCTAGCTGAGAATTTGGTGTTTCTAAAGGTTTCCTTTGTCCATGTTCTTGCTTACACTTTTGTGAGCTACTGTTCATGATAATATGTATTGACCAGACTCTGTTAACCTGTGGAAAAGTTTTGTTGATGTGAGAATTTAAATATATTCAATTCATAAGAATTCTTTTCTTTATTTGAATACTCCATTCATAGACCAAATCCAAAATTTTGTATAGTATTTGGTATATGTTATATGAGGATTAAATACATCATTGTCAGAAGTTACATTCAAACTCAAAGATTCAGATTTCTTGTCTGATTATCTGCAGAGGCCTTCTGTCCAAGTCCACAGATCAGTGTTCACTAGGAAAAAGTTCAGTGACATAGAAGAAAGGACACTGGGAATTGGGATATTTATGTCCTGATCTTGGCACTGCCCTGGGAAAGTGGCATCAATCTTGTGTTCTTTGTTTCTTAATCTGTTAAATGAGGCAATTGGACTACATCTGCATTTCTCAAGGTGCTCTAATAACTGTCTCTGTTACAGTGCTTCTGGGGTCAGTTCAGTTCAGTCGCTAAGTCATGTCCGACTCTTAGCGACGCCATGGACAGCAACACGCCAGGCCTCCCTGTCCATCACCAACTCCTGGAGTTTACTCACATTTGTGTCCATTGAGTCAGTGATGCCATCCAACCATCTCATCCTCTGTCATCCCATTCTCCTCCCGCCTTCAGTCTTTCCCAACATCAGAGTCTTTTCCAACGAGTCAGTTCTTCACATCAGGTGGCCAAAGTATTGGAGTTTCAGCTTCAGCATCAGTCCTTCCAAAGAACACCCAGGACTGATCTCCTTTAGGATGGACTGGTTGGATCTCCTTGCAGTCCAAGGGACTCTCAAGAGTCTTCTCCAACACCACAGTTCAAAAGCATCAATACTTCGGTGCTCAGCTTTCTTTATGGTCCAACTCTCACATCCATACATGACCACTGGAAAAACTATAGCTTTGACTAGACAGACCTTTGTTGGCAAAGTAATGTCTTTGCTTTTTAATATGCTGTCTAGATTGGTCGTAACTTTTCTTCCAAGGAGCAAGCGTCTTTTAATTTCATGGCTGCAGTCACCATCTGCAGTGATCTTGGAGCCCAAAAAAATAAAGTCTGTCACTGTTTCCACCATTTCCCCATGTATTTCCCATGAACTCATGGGACCGAATGCCATGATCTTAGTTTTCTGAATGTTGAGTTTTAAGCCAGCTTTTTCACTCTCCTCTTTCACTTTCATCAAGAGGCTCTTTAGTTCTTTGCTTTCTGCCATAAGTGTGGTGTCATCTGCATATCTGAGGTTATTGATATTTCTCCTGGCAATCTTGATTCCAGATCGTGCTTCATCCAGCCTGGCATTTCACATGATGTACTCTGCATGTAAGTTAAATAAGCAGGGTGACAATATATGGCCTTCACGTACTCCTTTCCCTATTTGGAAAGTCAGGAAAGTTGTAAAAAAACTTTATACTCCATGGAGTATTCAAGCTAAAATAGTAAAGTTTATGTATATAATACCTGGGGTTTCCCTGGTGGCTCAGACAGTAAAGAACTTACCTGTGATGCAGGAGACCTGGGTTTGATCCCTGAGTTGGGAAGATCCCCTGGAGTAGGAAATGGCAACCCACTCCAGTATTCTTGCCTGGAGAATTCCATGGACTGAGGAGCCTGGCGTGCTACAGTCCATGGGGTTGCAAAGAGTCAGACATGATTGAGTAACTAACATATAATACCTATGTATGAATAGATCACATTATATATTATATGATATGTATAAAATTTAATATGATAAATATTAAAGTTTATATACTACTTATTATATGTTCTTTTAATATTATAAAAATGTATGAAACATTTTAGCAACAGTGAGGCTCTGAGGAGTATGCAGGGTTCAAAAAACAACAAACCACAGACCATGTAAAGTTTGCATTCTGCAAACTTTTTTACTACAAACCCTCTTCTGAGAAAGCTGTTCACATCGCATGGGCTACCTGGAGAACACTGGATTTGATGAGTGTAATAAATATCCTCTCCAGCTCTAACAGGCTATGGATATCCACAGAATGATCTGGCTTTGATGAAATGTATCTAGGGCTCATATTTCAGGAGGCTGAGCTGTTTGACTCAAACTGTGCAAACAGTGAGGAGACCTGCAATGTTCAGAGTGCACAGGGAATATAGGGAGGCTCGTGAGCCTCCTTTTGTTTTACTTATAAATGACATTGACAGCTGTCCAGCATCTTCTCTGACCGTGAGGAGATCTGCATCGATTCAGGTGTAAGCTGTCCTTTCCAATTTTATTTTGATTCTTTGATTTGATGAGGGTGTTGTCATGGGAAGTTCCGTGTTGAAACAGAGAGAGGACACAATTTAAGTTTTCCCAAGGAGTAGTGGCTCCCTGTTCTCAGTTTTCAACTCCTGTTCCGTTCTCCTTTGAGCTCTCTCTTTGTACCTTGTTGGGGCCTCAAATTTAAAATGTCACTTTTATTCCTACAATTTTGATTTTCTAGTTTAGGGTATTTTCTCAACTCATATTTCTGTCATGGAAGAGTTAAAAAAAACTGAGATCTTTATTTTGTGGTCAAAATCTTTCTCTCCCTTAGGTCTTCTGGCTCTTGGCAGAAAATCATCAATTTTTTAAGTCATTCATGTGGCTTCTGAGAAATGGGGGCTGCTGTGATTGATCTCTTGGCTTCAAAATAGAGTCTGCTTAGAACCTGGTAGAGACATGAGGAAGCCTGAGCTTCCAGATGGTCTTAACTGAATTCTCATGTGTTGAAGTCTCCTGAAACTCTTATGTGTTGAAGTCTTTAACTCTTATGTGTTGAAGTCTTTAACCCCCTAATACCTCAGAATGTCACTGTATTTGGAGATTTTTTTTTTAATTTGTTGTTGTTTGGTTGTGGGGTCATGTCTGACTCTGCAGCCCCATGGACTGCAGCACACCAAGCTTCCCTGTCCTTCACTATCTCCCAGAGTTTGCTCAAACTCATGTCCAGTGAGTCAGTAATGCTATCTAACCATCTTATCCTCTGCCACCCTCTTCTCCTTTTGCCCTCAGTCTTTCCCAGCATCAGGGTCTTTTCCAGTGAATCGACTCTGCTTCAGATGGCCAAATTCTTGGCACTTCAGCTTTAGCATCCATTCTTCCAATGAATATTCAGGGTTGATTTCCTTTAGGATTGACTGATTTGATCTCCTTGCTGTCCAAGGGACTCTCAAGAATCTTCTCCAGCACCACAGTTCTAAAGCATTGATTCTTTGGTGCTCAGCCTTCTTTATGGTCTACCTCTCACATGTGTACATGAATAATGGAAAAACCATAACTTGGACTATATGGACCTTTGTAGGCAAAGTGAAGTCTTTGCTTTTTAATAGACCATTTAAAAAGTTTTTATTGAATTTGTTACAATATTGCTTCTATTCTATTTTTTTTTCTTGGCTACAAGCATGGTGGGATCTCAGCTCCCTGATCAGGGATCAAACCCACACCCCCTGTATTGGAAGGTGAAGTCCTAACTGCAGAACTGCCAGGGAAGTCCTGAGATGGGGGTTTTAAAAGAGGTAATTAAGTTAAAATGAGGTCATTCCCGACAGAAGAAGCAGAAAGTAGGACGCAGACACATATAGAGGGAAGCCCATGTGACGACACAGGGAGAAAGTGGCGTCTACAAGCCAAGGAGAGGGGCCTCAGAAGAATGAACCCTGCTGACACCTTGATTTTGGACTTCTAGCCTCCAGAGTTGTGAGAAAAACTTCTCTGTTGAAGCCACAGAACCTGTGGTATTTGTGAATGCAGCACACAGAAACTTCCCACACACCCCCCACTTCCCACACACAGGGGAGACTGTTGCCTATAACATGTAATACTTTTGGTCAAAGAAATGTTCAGCTGGCTTCTCAGTTTCTCTGCTGAGATAATGATTTTGGTGGTATCTTTAGCATGCTTCCTGGAAGAATGATCAGTGAATAAATAAGTAACTTGATAAAGAAAGAGCATCCAAATAAATGGGTGTTTCTTTTCACAGACGCCGTCCAGTTGCCCATGGGAACAGTTCTTCTTGTCCCTTTTCAGACAAAGGAATATCATAGAGACAAAGTTGCAAACTACTTCTCTATGTGAAGGAGCTTTGGTTCAGCTGCAGAGCTAAACTCTCACCTCTGTATGAAATTGGAATTGGCTGTGAGTGATTATAAAGGAAAATCTATTGTCGCTGAAGGATCTTATTTGCAACAAAAGACAAGAACAAGTATTTCTTAGTGTCACTGTGTTCTAGTATGTGGTCTTTATGCTTGGGCTCCTGATTGCTTTCCTGTACCTTGTTGAATTTATTGCTTTTCTGGACCTTGTAAAGAAAATTGCTTTAAAAAACTATAAACTCTGGGCAGCACAATGACAAACTCCTGTATATGTTTTTACCTTTTCTCCTGAACCCATTGAATTTGTGCATTAGAAAATTATCATTATATGTTAAAAATTATATAGCCCAGTGGCTGAGATGGTAAAGAATCTGCCTGCAATGCAGGAGACCTGGGTTTGATCACTGGATTGAAATGATCCCCTGGAGAAGGGAATGGCTACCTACCCCAGTATTCCTGCCTGGAGAATTCCATGGTCAGAGCAAACTGGTGGGCTACAGCCCTTGGGGTCGGAAACAGAGAGGACTGAGCCATCAACACTTTCACTTTCTTTCATATTAAAAATTGCCATCCTCCTCCCTTTTGCCTAAACATGTTTAGTTTCTTATTTGAATTTCCTTTATATCTTGGTTTCACAATTTAATTTAATTTGAATTCATATTCAACCTTTAAGCAAATACAGAAATGATTCTTTCCCCTTGCTCTAATGTTACAAAGAACTTGTCTTCACATGTAGGAATTGCCCGTGTTAATTGTAGTTTTATCTAGACCTCAGTCTTTGTCTCCATTGTTATTTTTATTCACATATCTACCCATCCAGGAACAAAGAAAATGCAATACAATACAACACCAGAACTTCAAAACAGGGACTTCCCTGGTGGTCCAGCGGCTAAGGCTCTATGATCCCAATCGGGGCCTGGGATTGACCCCTTCTCAGGGAACTAGATCCTGCATGCCGAGACTAGGACCCAGCGCAGCCAAATCAATTAAAAAAAAAACAAACTTCAAACAATGCATGTTTACAGGTAAAGTATCCTACAAGAATTCTAGGGTTGGGTAAAAATTCTGCTTCCAAACCTCCTAGCAAACCCGGTAAGAGAGCAAACACATTTGTTTTCAAATTGTAAGTGAAGAAAAAAAAACAAGAACTTATTAACTGTATGACCTTGGGCAGGTTTAGTAATCACCCTGTGCCTCTGTTTCTTCATTAGCTTAATAAGAATTATAGAAGTAACTTCCTTATATAGGCATGTTATGGGGAGTAAATCAAATGTGCAAGTATTAGTAAAGCATTAAAAACAGTGGCCAGCACAAGGTAAGCACTATTTCAGTGTTTTTAAAATAAAAAATAAAATGAATGCTGAGGAAAATTCTCAGGGAATGTAAAGTTTCACCCATATCTAATTTTAAAGGATAGTTCTCATTGGGAGCTTCACCTTATCAATAGGAGAGCAAGGGAGGCAAGGTAAAAATGTTCTCTTATGACTTCTCTGTTGCAAACACATTTATGGGATTCATGGAATGTTTTCTTGAGTCATCCCTCAGTAAGCACCGAGGACAGAATGTTGAACTCAGGAAAAGCAATTTTGCAGCAGGCCAGGATAATATGTTCTGAACCTGCAATGTCCTGATGATTGGGCTTTAGCTCTAGATTATAAAGAAATGGATGGGCTCATTTCCTTCAAATAACCCTTCATAAATATCTCTTATCTTATCTGGGCATTTTATAAGCAGTGCAGTGGAAGCATGGAGTTATAGTGTCTGCTAGGGCTTCACATGAAAGTACTCCATCCTGCTGATATAAAGCCAGGGAGTCAGCATAGCGTTTGCTGGTTAATAGCAGACATACCTGCTTTATGTTACTGGCGATGCCAGTGGCTGGCTTGTGACTCTGGGCAAGTTATTTCACTTCTTAGGGTCCTTGGTTTTACCATGTCAGCCATTGCAACCTCACAATAGTGCTTCGAGAATGAAGTATATGGAGAACATGTAGCGTTAACACGATGAGTGATTACTTAGTCAGGAGTGATGACAAATGGGAATTTTGACTTTTCCTAGTTTGGCGACTGTACGGAGCTTCAGGCATTTCATCTGCAAATTGGGAAAGTAATAGCATTTTCTTTATATGGCTGTTGCAAAGATGAAATGCAGGAGCAAAACACAGTGATTGACATTTATTTATTGCTTAATAAAGGTTACCTGTATACTTTATTCAATCTTCTACTAAATACTGCATGTTCTACTCTCTAACTGAAGTGTGTGTGTGTTAGTCGCTCAGACGTGTCTGACTCTTTGCAACCCCATAGGCTATAGCCTGCCAGGCTCCTCTGTCCATGGGGTTCTCCAGACAAGAATACATGGGTTGCTATGCCCTCCTCCAGGCTAATTGAAGTAACACTGGGTAAAAATGGCATATGTTATATATACATGTATCACATCTTTATCTGTTCATTCTTTGATGAACACTTAGGTTGTATGCTTACCATAAAACTCCTAGAATAAAACATAGGCAGTATTCTCTTTGACATGGGTCTTAGCAGTATTTTTATGCACATGTCTCCTTAGTTAAGGGAAATAAAAGCAAAAATAAACCAGTGAGAACTAATCAAATGAAAAAGTTTCTGTGCAGCAAAGAAACCATTAACAAGATGAAAAAGACAGCCAACTGACTGGGAGAATATATTTGCAAATCATGTCTCTGATAAGGGGTTAATATTCAAAATATATAAGTAACTCATACAACATGAATTCAAACAACCCATTAAAAAATGGGCAGAGGAGTTGAATAAACACTCTTCCAAAGAAAACATAGAGATGGCCAACAAGCATATGAAAAGATGTTCAACATCACTAATTATAAGGGAAACACAAATCAAAACTACAATGAGATATCATGTCACAGCCCTTAGAATGGCTGTCATTGAAAAGGAAAGAAATAATAAGTGTTGGAGAGATGTGGAGAAAAGGAAACACTCCTACACTGTTGGTGGGAATGTAAATTGGTGCAGCCACTATGGAAAACAGTATGCAGAATCCTCAAAAAATTAAGGATCAAACTATCAAATGATCCAGCTATTCTAGTTCTGGATATTTAATCAAAGATATGAAACAAATTTGTTAAGATATGTGCACACTTATGTTCATCACAGCATTATTTACAAAAGGCAAGATAGGGAAATCCCCAATGTTCCTAACTAAGAGACAAATCAATCCTTTTGATCTTCCCAAGTTTGAGCTTGAAATGGTTTGATTTTTAGCTTAGTTAGTTATGATTTACTTATGGCTTCAGGTTTTACAGTGTCCTGGGGTCTGAACACCATTGAAATGATCAATTTTTTTTCTGTCTTTTAGCTCTGTCCTCATAATTATCTCTGCTACTTACTCAGAAAAATTCCTAGGGGGTAGAAGATTGGAGATATGTTGGCCTGAACCATTCTTTTTATATTTGAGCTATTATAGATTTTTCTTTCTTTTGCCTGCCCTCACAGTTAAAACGTGGCTGGTGTCTCCTAATCATTTCCTCTTCCATCTATGGCAACTTTGCTTGGAATTTGCAAAGTCAGATTGGATTTGCTGCTAAGGATGTAAGTGTATTCAGCTCTTTGCTTGTCTCTCTCTGGAACATATTAATAGCTCATTAATGCTTTTTTTTTTTATTGCCACTGCTCTTTGATAGCTTTATAGAAAAGTAGTTTTTTTCCCCCTTATTGTTACCATGGGGATGACGATGTTTTGCACTGTTCTACATCCTAATCAGAAAAAGAACTCCCTCAACAACCTTAAAGCATTTATTATTTTCTGATTATAAACTCTGGGATCAGTTCTGTGATTTATAAAGTTTATATTATGGGATTCCTTTACATATTAAGGAGACAGCAGAAGGGTATTGGATGTGTAATTGGAATTTCTGAACTACCAAATCCACTATTTATTTGCTTTTTGATTCTCTGCATGTTTTTCACAAGGGAGAAGATGATTGGCAGTGAAATATCAAGAGACAGGCAAAGGACACAGATTCCTTTAGTGTAGATGAAGAATAAAGGATTTAACAGCATGGTGATGGCTTTACCAATTTGGAGATTCAGGAGTTTTCTTTCTTCTGGAGGGGCAGTTTCCGTGACCTTAGATAGTGACACTGCCTGTATGTGATGAGGCGCTCCATAGGCAGGCAGGTGTTTTCAGGAATCTGGGTCCAAGAAGACCAGTCTTCCCCGCTGGACTTTATGTCCCTGTGACTGTACAGAGAAGCACCTGTCATTCTACTGCTACTGCTGCTAAGTCACTTCAGTCGTGTCCGATTCTGTGTGACCCCATAGACGGCAGCCCACCAGGCTCCTTTGTCCCTGGGATTCTCCAGGCAAAAACACTGGAGTGGGTTGCCATTTCCTTCTCCAATGCATGAAAGTGAAAAGTGAAAGTGAAGTCGCTCAGTCGTATCCGACTCTTAGCGACCCCATGGACTGCAGCCTACCAGGCTCCTCTGTCCATGGGGTTTTCCAGTCAAAAGTACTGGAGTGGGGTGCTCTAAGCCTATGTTATGTGTTTACCTGCTGCTCTGGGGAATCCGGTAAAAACTCAGGTTAACCCTATTGGTTGTCCTGGTGATGTTATGTCCATCTTTTATCCCTTTGTATGCATTTCAGTCCCAGCACCCTTCTGGGAACATACAGAATCAGAGATCACTTTTTATCACTCCTGGGATCTGATTGGTTCCCAGGTGGCTCAGAGGTAAAGAATCTGCCTGCCAATGCTGGAGACACAGGAGATACAAGTTTGCTTTCTGGGTTGGGAGGAGCCCCTGGAGAAGGAAATGGCAACTCACTCTAGTATTCTTGCCTGGGAAATCCCATGGATAGAGGAGCCTGGTGGGCTACAGTCCATGGGGTTGCAAAGAGTTGGACACAACTGAGCACGCATGCACTTATGCACGGGATCTGATTTTCCCACAAAGAAATGGGCAGAAGGCCTTTCCTAAGTGCTGTCTTGACACATGAGAAAGACATTGGCACTCTTTCTGCATCTAATTGTACATATTAAACATGTGGGTTTTATATATTAATTATACCTCATAAAGTTGTAAGAAATAAACTCAATCAACATCACACTTCTCACAAATAAAGTGGACTTAATAACAATACTTAACTTGCTGCTAGTGATGGTAAAGACAATAGATGAACTTGCTTTGAAAAATGCAGAGTCCTAGACACATTGAGATGGAAGCGATTCCATAGGGCTTTTGGGTTTGGATGTGACACAGTGATTATGTAACCCATTACAGAGGTTTTAGATGATCGTAGTACTAGATTTAGCTGTTTCAGGGTCTGACATGTGGGGGGAAGGTCCTCTCCATTCACAAGAAGATACTGAGTATAAGGGGTAGAGGAGCAAATGCAAAGAAAGAAAGAGGAGAAATTTGATCTTGTCCAGATTTGGCCAAAATTTTTGATGTGCTAAGGTGTTTTACTTTATGCTGGAAGTATTTGAGAACTAGGGAAGGATTTAAGAGTTTTATATTTTCTCTTTTTCTTCCTGAGACTACTCTGCTCATTTGTCTTGTACCTGTGCCATATCTGTTTTTTCTGCATCTTTTAGTAAAATGTTTTAGAGCTAAATTAACTAGGTTTAAATTATGTTTAATGTTGACAAATGTCTGATGTTGCTATTTCTTGAGATTTGTATATTTATGCATGTACAGTCCGTCTCCAAAGCCACTATTTTATGAAGTTGCACTGAAATGCATTGATTTTGAAGGAGAAACATACAAATGGCCAACAGGTATATGAAATGATGCTCAACATCACCAGTCATCTGGGAAAAAATGCAAATCAAAACCACAATGAGATATCGCTTCACACCTGTCAGGATGGTTATTATTCAAAACAAAAGCAAACATAAAACCCGAACAAACCAAAAACCAAAAGACACGTGTTGGGAGAGTGAGAGGAAGAGGGAGCCTCTGTGCACTACTGCTGCGAGTGTAAACTGATGCGGCCACTGTGAAAACGGTATGCAGTTTCTCAAAACAAAGTAGAACTACCCTGTGACCCAGCGAAACCACTTTGGGTATATACTGAAAGAAAACTAAATCAATATCTCAGATAGAGATCTTTACTCTTACGTTCACTGTAGCATTATTCACGAAAGCCAAGACATGGAAGCCACCTAAATGTCCATCTACAGATGTATGGATAAAGAAAATGTGGCAAACACCTAAAATGAAATGTTATTCAAGCTTAGAAAAGAAGGAAATACTGCCATTTGCAACAATGTGGATGAACCTGGAGGACATTATACTAAGTGAACTAAGTAAGACAGCAGGAAAAATGCTGCATACCACTTACAAGAGGAATGTAATCACAGAAGCAGTGACTCAGAACCGCAGTTGCTAGGGACTGGAGTTAGGGAAGACGGGGAGGTATCAGTCAGAAGGTGCAAAGATTCAGTAATACAAGATAAATAAGTCTTAGATATCTATTGCAGAGCATAGTGGCTATAGTTAACAATACTGTATTATATACTTAAACATTTTCTAAAGGATAGATCTTATGTTGAGTGTTCTTATCACAAAAACATGATAAGTAAGGAGAGTATGAGGAAACTTTTGGAGGTGATGGGTAGGTTTAAGGTATAGATTGTGGTAATGATTTCATGGGCTGCATACTTATTTTCAAACTCATCAAGTCATGTATATTAAATACATACAGCTTTTTGTATGTCAATCATACCTCAATAAAATACTTTAAAAATGGGTTTATCTTGCCATCTACTTTGCAGCATTACCAGATCTACTACCCGTGGTAGTATTTCGAGTGCTCTGGCTTCTGATAAGTGAAACTCTGATATGTATGCTGATTCAGTAATAACATGTTGACTCACATATTGAATACATGGTTACATAGACAGGCCATTGTTAGACGTGGTCAGTTTTTTGGTTAGTCCCTCGCCTCCAGGACATTCCAATCTATTAGAGACTAAGAAGAGCTAGAACCCGTTTGTCACTGGTGAAGCTGGGGAGTTTTGCTGCAAATAAATCCCGGGATATCTTCATTTGGTTTGCAAACAGGTGCCAAAACAGAAATCCTACAAGACAAAATTTAACAGGTGAGGAAGACTTTCTTCAAGGCTGTTGCAACAGAGAAGAAAGGCCAGACCTTAAGTCTGAACTTAACTCTGCTGAAACAAAGGGTGGGAGAGTTTTGAATAGCCAAGGAATGGGGTCACCTGTATTTACTAACGGATCTTTCTCAGAGGAAAAGTAAACTTTCTCCTATCTTCAGTGACTGAAGGCAGTTTTACAACTTGGAGCAACGTGCTCCCGGAAGTTGGGCCCCTACCCTACCACAGAAACTGGGAGACTGAAGAGCTCTTTTCCTTGATGTTAACGTTTCAAAGTGGTGGCTCCCAGTTCCTGGAGGAAGACATTCCTGGAAGGTACAAGGAGCAAGAGGCCTTTAAAAGGATTTACATATCAAACGGGCAGAGAAAGAATTTACAAGTTTTCTAAAGAAAGGGAAGTCAGGGTCTAAAGTCTGGAAAAAGCCTGTCCGAAGTTTCTTCAAACTGGGTCTCTTGGTCATCTGCACGATGGAACATTTTATGTAAACCACACTGCTAAGTCGCTTCAGTCGTGTCCGACTCTGTGCGACCCCACAGACGGCAGCCCACCAGGCTCCACCGTCCCTGGGATTCTCCAGGCAAGAACACTGGAGTGGGTTGCCATTTCCTTCTCCAATGCACGAAAGTGAAAAAATAAAGTGAAGTCGCTCAGTCGTATCCGACTCCTAGCGACCCCATGGACTGCAGCCTACCAGGCTCCTCCATCCATGAGATTTTCCAGGCAAGAGTACTGGAGTGGGGTGCCATTGCCTTCTGCGGTAAACAGCACTGTGGACACATTTTATGTTAATTCAACAAAACAGCCCTTGATTGAAGTTTACGGTCTGCAAAGCCTTTTTTCGTATGTTGTTTCTTTTTATTTTCACAACCACCCCATGAGTACTGTATAATTGTTATGTCTAACCTCTTGGAAACTTGGTTCCCAGTAATATTAAACGAATTAACAGCATCGTGTAGCTGGCAAACGGTGGAAGAGGTTTTTTCAGGCATCGGACTCCTGTGTGCTTTTTTTTTTTTAATAATGATAACTTCTTTTTAAAAACTTAAAATTTATTTATTTATTTATTTTAAAATTCTTTGGCTGTGCTGGGTCTTCACTGCTGCACAGGCTTTTCTCCAGCTGTGGCAAGTCGGGGCTGCTCTCTAGTTGCGGTGTGCGGGCCTCTGACGTGGTGGATTCTCTTGTCGTGGAGCACGGGCCCTAGGGCACGTGGGCTTCAGCTGTGGCTCCTGGTCTCTAGAGTACAGGCTCAGTAGTTGTGGCACATGGGCTTAGTTGCTCCGTGGCATATAGAATCTTCCTGGACCAGGGCTCAAACCTTGCATTGGCAGGGAGGGATTTTTCGCCACTGAGCCACCAGGGAAGCCCCCATACTTCTTATTTAAGGGGAATCTGTGATAAAATTCTTGCGGAAAACAAAGGAAAACAATTGGTCTTTTTTTTTTTTTTTTAATTCAGGATTCCCCTTTTTCTTTAAATTGTATTAACGTAACAGAAGTAAAATAGAGAACCTTGTATGATAATAAGTAGAGAGTCATGTCAATCCCCTATTAAAATGAGTTTAAATTCCATATATATGCATTATTATACTGTATTGGTGTTTTTTACTGGATGCTTGGGGCTAGTGCACTGGGACGACCCAGAGGGATGGTATGGGGAGGGAGGAGGGAGGAGGGTTCAGGATGCGGAACACATGTATACCTGTGGTGGATTCATTTAGATATTTGGCAAAACTAATACAATTATGTAAAGTTTAAAAATTAAATAAAATTTAAAAAAAATAAAATGAGTTTATAAGAGCGTTATTTAGGAACAGTAACTAATAAAAGCCAATTTTTACTTGCCATAAATATCTATAGCTCAGTGATTTCTTCTTATGCTCACTAAACATACTTCCTGGAGTTTTTGAAGTTTCTTGCCTTAAAATATTTTATGGGATATGCTCTAGGATTTTAGCACAAACAAAGGAAGATGGAGACTTTTAGTTCAGGTGTGAGTTTTAATTTCATGAGCTATTTAACAGCTTCCAAATAGAATTTTCTCAGTGCCAGAATCCAATGCAGAGGTTTTCTTTGTCATGTTTTCAGCTTAATCTGAACATGATTTGGATGATGGCAAGAAGGCCTTGTCTAAACAGTACTGTCTAGACCCTCTTGATGCATTTGCATCAGTTCTCTACGTGTCTCCTTGTTCAGCACCAGCACCAGGGCACTCTGTACACCGTGTGCTCGTGGCCTGCACAGCCCTCCTCTAGTTTCTGTGTGGGGCATGCTGTCAGTTGAGATTTTCTTCTAGTCCTTTATGCCCCTTCCTCCTCATTCTTCTCTTTTGAAATTTATTGCAGTTTTGATTTCCTGCCATGGTAATGGGTTATCTTTTATGACTGTGCAGATAAGTGCTTTCATGTGGAGAAACTCTTCAACATTCCTCTCTCTCTCTAGATAATAGCTTAGAAGCGCTATTCATGGAGGTTCTTAACTGTGTTAATAGAGCAGGACACCCTGTCATCTATTTTACAGGGTTTCTCGGTGTTTTCAGTCCTTACAGTCCAGGTTTGGAACGTTATTGAGGCAAACAGCTCTGCAAGCTTTACAGCTGGGTACAGAAGAGGATGGTACCTACCATGACACAGGTTGGTTGGGAGGATGGGGCAGGCTCATTATGTACCGTATTCTGCTTTCATTTTGACTATAAACATTTGGAGCTGAAAGGTATCATCTAGTGGCTCCACTGCAGTGGTTCTCAACTGGGAGCGATTTCTCTCTCCCTCTAGGACACTTGGCAATGCTTTGAGTCACAACTGAAGGGGGCCATACCCCTGGCACGTAATATGTAGAAGTCAGGGATGCTGGAAAACCTCCCTCCATGCCCGAGAACCCCTCTGGCTGCCAACAGAGAATTACCCAGTCCAAAGTGTCAAGTCCCAAGGTTTAGAAAACTTGCATGTCAGCTCTATTTTTTAAAAAAATTTGTTTATGGCTGCACTGGGTCTTCGCTGATGCTCGGGCTTTTCTCTAGTTGCAGCAAGCAGGCTCCAGGGTGCGTGGGCTTCAGAAGTTGCAAGTGAGGGTTCAGTAGTTGGGGTTTGCGGGCTTGGGAGTGCCGGCTTAGTTGTTACGGTGCCCAGGCTTTGCTGCTCTGTGGTATGTGGGATCTTCCTGGGTCAGAGATGGAACCCGTGTTTACTGTATTGGCAGGCGGCTTCTTTACCACTGAGCCACCAGGGAAGCCCAGTCTATTTTTAATGGCTCTTAGTGGAAATGGCAATCCACTCCAGTACCCTTGCCTGGAAAATCCCATGGACAGAGGAGCCTGGTAATGTAAGCTATAGTCCATGGGGTTGCAAAGAGTCAGACACGACTGAGAGACTTCACTTTCAGTGGCTGAGGCTGTACCAAGACCAGTCAGTATTCCAAAGTTGGGGAATCTCAGTCAGAACCTAGGTTCGGGCAGATTGGAAGTCAGAGGCTCAGGCAGCAGATTTTAAAACATGCAAATACAAACAGTCCTGTGGGATTGAAAGCAAAGGCCCCACCGGCCACCAGAGTCAAGTGATGTAGAGGTGTCCTTTGGAGGCAGTCTCAAACACCAGAGGACCAGATGTAAAACCAGAGCATCAAACGAGTCTGAAATATTAAATGAAAAAATTTCAAATATATGCAATTTGTAAATTTTAAATTGGGCACCTTTCTGAGTCTCATGATGAAATTTTGTGCCCTCCTGCTCTAAATTGTAGAGCACCCATTACTCAGTACCCATCTTGGTTATCAAACTGACTGTCACTGTGTTACTGAACCACACTTGAGTCTGCTGGCCCATGCGCAGTAAGCCAATCCACTGGGACTGGATTATGGTGAAGAAAAAGGCAGTGTTTATTGTAAGGCACCAGCCAATGAGTCCAGGACAGCTAATGTTCAAAAACACCTGAACACCCCGATGGGTTTCAGGGAGACATTTTTAAAAGCTAGTGGTAGGAGACCCAAGGTGTGGGAGTGTCTCAGGGCATAGTTCTCTGACAGGTTGATGGTGAGGTAAGAGGGCAATATTACAGGGGTTAACATGATCAATCCTGAGGCTCCAGTACGTCTGGGGGGTCTGTGTGCTTATGATCATCAAGTAGCTAACTTCTTCCATTCGGTGATGGTTTTAGTATCTGTAAAGCAAAGCAGGAAAATGTGCATCAGATACTGTTGTCTAAGTACTTCAGAGAGGAGGCAAAGCCGAGGACTTATGGGGAGGATTCTCTCACCTGAAGGCCTCATAGGTCCTGCTTAGTTACAATAGCATCACAATGCTTGTGTACTAGAAACACTTATTTTACTTAATAATGGCCCCAAAGTGCAAGAGTAGTGATGCTGCAATTCAGATATATAAAGTTTTTCCTTTAAGTGAAAAGATGAAAGTTCTTTACTTAATAAAGGAAAAAAAAAAACATATGCTGAGGTTGCTAAGATCTAGAAATAACAAATGTTTCCTCTATGAAATTGTGAAGAAGGAAAAAAGAAATTTGTGTCAGTTCAGCTGTTGGACTTCAGACTTCAGAAGATACAGCCATTGTGTGGTAAGTGTTTAGTTAAAAGATGGACAAGGCAATAAATTTGTACAATAATGTATTTAGAGACCACATTTATAACTTTTATTACAATATAGTGTATATTTCAGTTCAGTCGCTCAGTCGTATCCAACTCTTTGCGACCCCATGAACCAGCATGCCAGCCCTCCCTGTCCATCACCAACCGCTGGAATCTACCCAAACCCATGTCCATTGAGTCAATGATGCCATCCAACCATCTCATCCTCTGTCATCCCCTTCTCCTCCTGCCTTCAATCTTTCCCAGAATCAGGGTCTTTTCAAATGAGTCAGCCCTTTGCATCAGGTGGCCAAAGTTTTGGAGTGTCAGCTTCAGCATCAGTCCTTCCATTGAACACCCAGGACCGATCTCCTAAATGATGGACTGGTTGGATCTCCTTGCAGTCCAAGGGACTCTCAAGAGTCTTCTCCAACACCACAGTTCAAAAGCATCAATTCTTCGGCGCTCAGCCTTCTTCACAGTCCAACTCTCACATCCATACATGACTATTGGAAAAACCATAGCCTTGACTAGACAGACCTTTGTTGACAAAGTAATGTCACTGCTTTTTATTTTTATTTATTTATTTTTTTAATGTTTTTTTTAAATTTAATTTTATTTTATTTTTAAACTTTACAATATTGTATTAGTTTTGGCAAATATAATCTGCCACAGGTATACCCGCGTTCCCCATCCTGAACCCTCCACCCTCCTCCCTCCCCTCCCCTCCCTCTGGGTCGTTCCAGTGCACCAGCCCCAAGCATCCAGTACCGTGCATCGAACCTGGACTGGCGACTTGTTTCATACATGATATTATACATGTTTCAGTGCTATTTTCCCAAATCTCCCCACCCTCTCCCTCTCCCACAGAGTCCATAAGACTGATCTATATATCGGTGTCTCTTTTGCTGTCTCGTACACAGGGTTATTGTTTCCATCTTTCTAAATTCCATATATATGTGTTAGTATACTGTATTGGTGTTTTTCTTTCTGGCTTACTTCACTCTGTATAATAGGCTCCAGTTTCATCCATCTCATTAGAACTGATTCAAATGTATTCTTTTTAATGGCTGAGTAATACTCCATTGTGTATATGTACCACTGCTTTCTTATCCATTCATCTGCTGATGGGCGTCTAGGTTGCTTCCATGTCCTGGCTATTATAAACAGTGCTGCAATGAACATTGGGGTACACGTGTCTCTTTCCCTTCTGGTTTCCTCAGTGTGTATGCCCAGCAGTGGGATTGCTGGATCATAAGGCGGTTCTATTTCCAGTTTTTTAAGGAATCTCCACACTGTTCTCCATAGTGGCTGTACTAGTTTGCATTCCCACCAACAGTGTAAGAGGGTTCCCTTCTCTCCACACCCTCTCCAGCATTTATTGCTTGTAGACTTATGGATTGCAGCCATTCTGACTGGCGTGAAATGGTACCTCATAGTGGTTTTGATTTGCATTTCTCCGATAATGAGTGATGTTGAGCATCTTTTCATGTGTTTGTTAGCCATCTGTATGTCTTCTTTGGAGAAATGTCTATTTAGTTCTTTGGCCCATTTTTTGATTGGGTCATTTATTTTTCTGGAGTTGAGCTGTAGGAGTTGCTTGTATATTTTTGAGATTAGTTGTTTGTCCATTGCTTCATTTGCTATTATTTTCTCCCATTCTGAAGGCTGCCTTTTCACCTCCCTAATGGTTTCCTTTGTTGTGCAGAAGCTTTTAAGTTTAATTAGGTCCCATTTGTTTATTTTTGCTTTTATTTCCAATATTCTGGGAGGTGGGTCATAGAGGATCCTGCTGTGATGTATGTCGGAGAGTGTTTTGCCTATGTTCTCCTCTAGGAGTTTTATAGTTTCTGGTCTTACAGAAATGCAGTAAGATTAGATCTCAATTACAGGAGAAAAACTATTAAAAATTCCAACATATGGAGGATGAACAACACCCTGCTGAATAACCAACAAATCACAGAAGAAATCAAAAAAGAAATCAAAATTTACATAGAAACTAATGAAAATGAAAACACAACAACTCAAAACCTGTGGGACACTTTAAAAGCAGTCCTAAGGGGAAAGTTCATAGCAATACAGGCATACCTAAAGAAACAAGAAAAAACTCAAATAAATAACCTAACCCTACACCTAAAGCAACTAGAAAAGGAAGAAATGAAGAACCCCAGGGTTAGTAGAAGGAAAGAAATCTTAAAAATTAGGGCAGAAATAAATGCAAAAGAAACAAAAGAGACCATAGCAAAAATCAACAAAGCCAAAAGCTGGTTCTTTGAAAGGATAAATAAAATTGACAAACCATTAGCCAGACTCATCAAGAAACAAAGGGAGAAAAATCAAATCAATAAAATTAGAAATGAAAATGGAGAGATCACAACAGACAATACAGAAATACAAAGGATCATAAGAGACTACTATCAACAATTATATGCCAATAAAATGGACAACGTGGAAGAAATGGACAAATTCTTAGAAAAGTACAACTTTCCAAAACTCGACCAGGAAGAAATAGAAAATCTTAACAGACCCATCACAAGCATGGAAATTGAAACTGTAATCAAAAATCTTCCAGCAAACAAAAGCCCAGGTCCAGATGGCTTCACAGCTGAATTCTACCAAAAATTTAGAGAAGAGCAGACACCTATCCTGCTCAAACTCTTCCAGAAAATTGCACAGGAAGGTAAACTTTCAAACTCATTCTATGAGGCCACCATCACCCTAATACCAAAACCTGACAAAGATCCCACAAAAAAAGAAAACTGCAGGCCAATATCACTGATGAACATAGATGCAAAAATCCTTAACAAAATTCTAGCAGTCAGAATCCAACAACACATTAAAAAGATCATACACCATGACCAAGTGGGCTTTATCCCAGGGATGCAAGGATTCTTCAATATCCACAAATCAATCAATGTTATACACCAAATTAACAAATTGAAAAACAAAAACCATATGATTATCTCAATAGATGCAGAGAAAGCCTTTGACAAAATTCAACATCCGTTTATGATAAGAACTCTCCAGAAAGCAGGAATAGAAGGAACATACCTCAACATAATAAAAGCTATATATGACAAACCCACAGCAAACATTATCCTCAATGGTGAAAAATTGAAAGCATTTCCTCTAAAGTCAGGAACAAGACAAGGGTGCCCACTTTCACCATTACTATTCAACATAGTTTTGGAAGTTTTGGCCACAGCAATCAGAGCAGAAAAAGAAATAAAAGGAATCCAAATGGGAAAAGAAGAAGTAAAACTCTCACTGTTTGCAGATGACATGATCCTTTACATAGAAAACCCTAAAGACTCCACCAGAAAATTACTAGAACTAATCAATGATTATAGTAAAGTTGCAGGATATAAAATCAACACACAGAAATCCCTTGCATTCCTATACACTAATAATGAGAAAACTGAAAGAGAAATTAAGGAAACAATTCCATTCACCATTGCAACGGAAAAAATAAAATACTTAGGAACATATCTACCTAAAGAAACCAAAGACCTATATATAGAAAACTATAAAACACTGGTGAAAGAAATCAAAGAGGACACTAATAGATGGAGAAATATACCATGCTCATGGATTGGAAGAATCAATATAGTGAAAATGAGTATACTACCCAAAGCAATTTATAGATTCAATGCAATCCCTATCAAGCTACCAACGGTACTCTTCACAGAGCTAGAACAAATAATTTCACAATTTGTATGGAAATACAAAAAACCTCAAATAGCCAAAGCTATCTTGAGAAAGAAGAATGGAACTGGAGGAATCAACCTGCCTGACTTCAGGCTCTACTACAAAGCCACAGTTATCAAGACAGTATGGTACTGGCACAAAGACAGAAATGTTGATCAATGGAACAAAATAGAAAGCCCAGAGATAAATCCACGCACATATGGACACCTTATCTTTGACAAAGGAGGCAAGAATATACAATGGATTAAAGACAACCTCTTTAACAAGTGGTGCTGGGTAAACTGGTCAACCACTTGTAAAAGAATGAAACTAGACCACTTTCTAACTCCATACACAAAAATAAACTCAAAATGGATTAAAGATCTCAATGTAAGATCACTCCTTTTTAATATGCTGTCTAGGTAGGAGAAGGCACTGGCGACCCACTCCAGTACTCTTCCCTGGAAAATCCATGGATGGAGGAGCCTGGTAGGCTGCAGTCCATGGGGTCACTAAGAGTCGGACATGACTGAGCGACTTCACTTTCACTTTTATGCATTGGAGAAGGAAATGGCAACCCACTCCAGTGTTCTTGCCTGGTGAATTCCAGGGATGGGGGGGAGCCTGGTGGGCTGCCATCTCTGGGGTCGCACAGAGTCGGACACGACTGATGTGGCTTAGCAGCAGCAGCAGGTTGGTCATAACTTTCCTTCCAAGGAGTAAGTGTCTTTTAATTTCATGGCTGCAATCACCATCTGCAGTGATTTTGGAGCCCCCAAAAATAAAGTCAGCCACTGTTTCCCCATCTATTTGCCATGAAGTGATGGGACCGGATGCCATGATCTTAGTTTTCTAAATGTTGAGCTTTAAGCCAACTTTTTCACTCTCCTCTTTCACTTTCATCAAGAGGCTCTTTAGTTCTTCTTCACTTTCTGCCATAAGGGTGGTGTCATCTGCATATCTGAGATTATTGATATTTCTCCCGGCAATCTTGATTCCAGCTTGTGCTTCATCCAGCCCAGCATTTCTCATGATGTACTCTGCATATAAGTTAAATAAGCAGGGTGACAATATACAGTCTTGATGTACTCCTTTTCCTATTTGGAACCAGTCTGTTGTTCCATGTCCGGTTCTAACTGTTGCTTCCTGACCTGCATACAGGTTTCTCAAGAGGCACGTCAGGTGGTCTGGTATTCTCATCTCTTTCAGAATTTTCCACAGTTTATTGTGATCCACACAGTCAAAGGCTTTGGCATAGTCAATAGAGCAGAAATAGATATTTTTCTGGAACTCTCTTGCTTTTTCAATGATCCAGCAGTTGTAGGCCATTTGATCTCTGGTTCCTCTGCCTTTTCTTAAACCAGCTTCAACATGTGGAAGTTCAGGGTTCACGTATTGCTGAAGCCTGGCTTGCAGAATTTTGAGCTTTACTAGCGTGTGAGGAATGCAATTGTGTGGTAGTTTGAGCATTCTTTGGCATTGCCTTTCTTTGGGATTGGAATGAAAACTGACCTTTTCCAGTCCTGTGGCCACTGCTGAGTTTTCCAATAGTGTTTTAACTGTTCTATTTTATTATTAGTTATTGTTGTTAATGTCTTTCTGTGACTAATTTATAAGTTAAACATTATCACAGGTATGTTTGTATATGAAAAACTTTATACACAAGGCCTAGTACTATCTTTAGTTTCAGGCATGGGAGGGAGGTTGGGGGGGTGTCATAGAACACATCCTCCACAAATAAGGGGGACCTACTTCTTTAGGTATTTGGTATTTTTTTCATGATGTACAAAGAATTCACTTCAAAACTCATTTGCAAATTTTTTTGTTGTTGGTATATGAAAATATAATTTTTGTTTATTGATCTATCCAGGGACCTACCTAGCTAAAATAATTTACTAATTCCATTAGTTTGTATTAGGTTCTACATATGTTGTATGTAGGTTCTACATGTTAATCTTCGTATTTTCATAAGCTGCAAATAATAAAAGCTTTACTTTACTTAAAAAAAAAATATTGGGGCACAAGACAGAAAGTTGGGTCACCTGACACTAAACCCGGCACCAGATGTGAAACCATGTCACATGACTTATTATCGGGTACCTGACGTGAATCTGGGACCTGACATAAAACTGGGACACTTGATGCAAACTCAGGGGCAACAGACGTAAAACCCCAAAGCTGACTTAAAACCGGGTTCCCCATGGAAAACTGGGGTACCAAACGCTGAACTGGGTGCCTAAGGTAGAGCCTGGGTCCCTAACGGAAACCTCGGTGCCTGTAGAACCTGGGTGCCTGACGTAAAAACCAGGCACCGGACATAAACCTGGGTGCCTGACGTAAAAACCTGTGGCTTAATGTAGAACTCGGGCGCCTGATGTAAAAATACGGTGCCTAATGTAGAACCTGGACTCTAACATAAACCTGGGCGCCTGATGTAAAAACCAGGCACATTAAAACACTGGGCTCCTGACGTAAACCTGGGCACCCGACATGGCCTCTGGTGTAGAAGCCCAGCACCTGATGTGGGCGGCTGATGCAGAACCCTGCCGTGTGACGTAGAAACTGGGTGCCTGACGTAAACCGGGGAGCCTGACTAGAACCAGGCGTCTGACGTAGAAACCGGGCGCCTGACGTAAGTCTGGGCGCCTGATGTAAAACCGGGTGCCTGACATAGAAACTGGGTGTCTGACATACCTGGGCGTCTGAGGTAAAACTAGGCGCCTGATGTAAACCTGGGCTCCTGACGTAGAATCGAGTGCCTGATGTAAACCTGGGCGTCTGACGTAAAAGCCGGGTATCTGACGTGAACCTGGAACCTGACAGGAGACTGGGGTACTTGATGTAAACCTGGGGGCACCGGACATAGAAGCTGACATTGTACCTGAAACTGGGCACCTGACATAATAACGGGGCACGAAATATACAGCTGGGTGACCTGGCGTAAAACCCAGCACCTATATCAAACCACGCACCTGATGTAAAACTGAGCACCAAACTGAAACCCAGGAACTTAGGTCGTACCAGGGCCTGATGTGTGCAAAGTCCCTCCTGGGAGATCCCGGCCTTGGAAGAAGGGCAGAGACGCCGCCTGCGGGTCTCCCTCTGAGCGAGCCCCAGCCGGCTCCGGCTCCCGGGTGTGTGACATCAGACACCGGCCGCTGAGCCGACGCTTCAGGACCAGCAAAGCCTCTGCCGCGCAGGCTGGGCGTCCCTGGAGGCGGCTTCCGCGCTGGGCGCTGGCGGGTGAGTCAGCACCGGCCTTCCAGAGCTGTTTCCCAGATGGCCGCAGTGTGGGTCTGGTGAGGTGAGCCCCCTTGGTTTTCAAAGCTAGATGTTTTGGAGGCTCATGTCAGATGTGGGTCATGAAGGTTGGGGGTGCCTCATGTGGGGTTCAAAGCCTTCACTCCTCAGGGAGAAGCAGAAGGTGTGAGTTCCCTCCTGACTGTGGGTTGCCGCTCGGGGGGTGAGGTTTGTGGGGATCCGTGTGCACCCTGTCCTACCCGCTCCTTCTCTCCTCCTCCCGAGACGTAGGTGCCGCTCAACCAACCAGTCTTAAGGTTTTATTCCCAAGAGGGAGTTGTTCCATACGTAACTGTAGGTTTGGTGTGTAGGTCACTGTGCTGGACTGGAATCTCCTTAATAAGATTTTCTCAAATGTTTAGTGTCCCACTGCTGTTGTTTATTTTGACAGAAAACTAAAGCCAAAAGTGGACCTCAAGCTTGTGGTACAACTCAGGGGCATTGACATCAAGATACTGTCATCTTGATTTACAAGCCAGAGTGCCGTCCTGCTGCTGTTTTGAATCACTTTAAGCAGGAAAATTTCCTCCATTGGTTTGTGCTTAAATACAGAAATCAAGAGAAATGGGCATATTCTCTTCTGAATCCCTAATGTTTCAAGAGAACCTTGTATTTCTTTGTGAGATTTTCCCCGTAGTATTAAATCAGATGCCTGGTGCAAGTGAACTATGCCCAATTCTCTAGTTTATTTCTCTGAAGCATGTCATATCCTCTTAGTGGTGATAGAAAAAAATAACTTCAGGAAAATTTAGATTTTGTAGCAACCATAGAGTATGTAAATATTTATTTTCATAGAGTCTAGGTAAATTGCTCTAAGAAATTTCAGAAATGGTTTATATTTATTTCACAATTCCGTTTGTCTTATTCACTTCAATTAGACATTATCTGCGCTAATAAACCTCAACTTAGACTTTCATTGACCTGCTTCACATGAAGCATCACTACCTTAGGAAGCATCACTACAAACAAAGCTAGAGGAGGTGAAGAATTCCAATTGAGTTATTTCAAATCCTAAAGGATGATGCTGTGAAAGTGCTGCACTCAATATGCCAACAAATTTGGAAAACTCAGCAGTGGCCACAGGAATGGGAAAGGTCAGTTTTCATTCCAGTCCCAAAGAAAGGCAATGCCAAAGAATGTTCAAAGTACTGTACGCTTGCATTCATCTTAGTTTAGTTCAGTTCAGTTGCTCAGTCATGTCCGACTCTTTGTGACCCCATGGACTGCAGCACGCCAGGCCTCCCTGTCCATCACCAACTCCTGGAGTTTACCCAAACTCATGTCCATTGAGTTGGTGATGCCGTCCAACCATCTCACCCTCTGTCATCCCCTTCTCCTCCTGCCTTCAATCTTTTCCAGCATCAGGGTCTTTTCAAATGAGTCAGCTCTTCGCATCAGGCGGCCAAAGTATTGGAGTTTCAGCTTCAACATCAGTCCTTCCAATGAACACTCAGTACTGATCTCATTTAGGATGGACTCGTTGGATCTCCTTGCAGTCCAAGGGACTCTCGAGAGTCTTCTCCAACACCACAGTTCAAAAGCATCAATTCTTCAGTGCTCAGCTTTCTTTATAGTCCAGCTCTCACATCCATACATGACTACTGGAAAAACCATAGCCATGACTAGATGGACCTTTGTTGGCAAAGTAATGTTTCTGCTTTTTAATATGCTGTCTAGGTTGGTCATAACTTTCCTTCCAAAGAGTAAGCGTCTTTTAATTTCATGGCTGCAGTCACCATCTGCAGTGATTTTGGAGCCCAAAAAAATAAAGTCAGCCACTGTTCCCACTATTGCCCCATCTATTTGCCATGAAGTGATGGGACCAGATGCCACGATCTTAGCACTCATCTCATACACTAGCAAAGTAATGCTCAAAGTTCTCCAAGCCAGGCTTCAACAGTATATGAACTGTGAACTTCCAGATGTTCAGGCTGGATTTAGAAAAGGCAGAGGAACCAGAGATCAAATTGCCAACATCCTTTGGATCATCAAAAAAGCAAGAGAGTTCCAGAAAAAACATCTACTTCTGCTTTACTGACTATGCCAAAGCCTTTGACTGTGTAGATCACAACAAACTGTGAAAATTCTTTAAGAGTTGGGAATACCAGACCACCTGACCTGCCTCCTGAGAAATCTATGTGCAGGTCAAGAAGCACCAGTTAGAACTGGACATGGAACAACAGACTGGTTCCAAATTGGGAAAGGAGTGTGTCAAAGCTGTATATTGTCACCCTGCTTATTGCAGGCTGATGTGAAGAACTGACTCATTTGAAAAGACCCTGATGGTGGGAAAGATTGAAGGCAGGAGGAGAAGGGGACATCAGAGGCTAAGTTGGTTTGGATGGCATCACTGACTTGATGGACATGAGTTTGAGTAAACTCTAAGAGTTGGTGATGGACAGGAAAGTCTGGCGTGCTGCAGTCCATTGGGGTTGCAAAGAATCGGACACGACTGAGCAACCTAACTGAACTGAACTTCAGGTGAATTCCTGGAATCTCACCAATGTCTATCTTGATTAGAATTCCTAGGAAACCTAGTTTTGTGTTTTCTTCTTGTGTGGTGTATGTAATCAGAAGGGGTTAGTAATCAGCAATTGACTGTCTCTTTTGGAATCAGCCAGTAAAATATAACTTAATACTTTCCAAAAACAGAGCAGAAATATCATGGGCTCCAGTCACCATTTTGGTCAAAATCTTTGTTTTAATCTGCACATATTTTATATCACATTTGCTTGTGTTTTGTGAATTTTAAGGCATTTTCAAGCTTTGTATTTCTAGTACCCTTTTTAGGTATGCAAGGAAATATATTCCTAATCCAATATGATTTCTTCTGCATCATACAAATTTATATCAAAATAGCCCCAACAAGATTGTAAGCTTCTTTAAGGCTGGAAGCATGTTGAACACTTATTTGTGTCACATTAGTGCCCTTAATAAGAAAAAGTAAGTGTGTTTTTGTTGACTTCTCCATTGTAAAAAAATTAATACAAGGGAATTCAAAATACCTAGACAACATGCCAGATTTGGCAAACTCTTTTAGGAGTAAGCAAATTCTAAATTTAAGGACCCCAACCAATCAATTCTCAATGTGTGATTAAAAATGTGAAATCCAGAGAGTTGTTATGAAATACAAGTCTTTCCATCCGTGGTTAAAATTCATTTTTATTTCATTTCCTGAAAATTGGTCTGTTCCTTATAATGGTGAGGGTAAAATTGCATAGAAATCATCTTGTTAGTTACAAATATAAAGAAATGCAAGGATTGGCTGTCATCTAGACTTTGCAAGAATTGCTTTATTATTTTTTTTTAATTAAAAAAAACCACAAATATATGGCGAGACAGTCCATCTGGAAATGTCAGGCAAAGGAACACTGCTGTTAGTTTTTTAATTACCTAGCATTTTTTCATTATCTAGAATTTTTGAGTAGATAAATTTTTTAGACATTTAAAATATATCACCTTGTTTGGGAGTCAGCACAACGTTGAAGGTCATTGGAATAAGATGACATGGATCTGAATCCTAATTGTGATATTGTTTGTTCTGGTCATTGTAGTGTGTGATTATTATACCTGTTTCACGTGATATTTATAAAAATTAATTGAGATGATGTGATTGTACTTTGTCAATTGAAAGACATTACTGAATGTTATTATTTGTTGGAAGTTTGGAGACTGGTTGGCAATGTTTTGCGTAACAAATTATCTCAAAACGTAATGGTGTGGGGAAAAAATCACCTTTTTGTTTGCTCATATTTTTGTGTCTCAGGAATTTGGAAATGGCTTGACAGGCAGCTCTTGTTTGGGGGTGTGTTGTGCTGTTTTGATCAGATGTTGGTTGTGGCAATGGTCAGCAAATGGTGTGGCTGGCAGCAGATGGCTCATTCATGTGATTAGGAATTGAAGCTGATGAAGTGAAAGTTGCTCAGTCGTGTCCAAGTCTTTGCTACCCCACGGACCATATGGTTCATGGAATTCTCCAGGCCAGAATACTGGAGTGGGTAGCCATTTCCTTCTCCAGGGGATCTTCCCAACCAAGGTATCAAACCCAAGTCTCCTGCATTGCAGGCGGATTCTTTACCAGCTGAGCCACGAGGGAAGCCCAAAAATACTGGATCGGGTAGCCTATACCTTCTCCAACAGATCTTCCTGACTGAAAACTGGGGTCTCCTGCATTGCAGGCGGATTCTCTACCAACTGAGCTATGAGGGAAGTGGTTAGCGAGAACCACAGCTGGGGCAGTAGGGAATTGCTTCATTGCTCACCTCCTTCAGCATGGTGGTCTCAGGGCACCTATTTATTATATGGAGTCTGAGTTTTCCTAGAGCGAATGTTCTGAGAGAACCAGATGGAGTTGCGTTGTCTTTTCTTGCCCTAGTTTTGGAAGTGTTGTGGCATCACTTTCCCCCATCTCACTGGTTACAAGCAGGTCACTAATATTTAAGGAGGGGGCATGGACACCCATCTGTCTATGGGAGGAAGGGTAGTGATATCATCAACATGTTTTAAAACATGTCTTGTCATTAGAAAATCCAGGGTAGAGAGAGAAATTAAAGGGGCATGTTTTGGAAAGCAAGCTAGACCATGTATTTACAGATCCTTTTAAGATTATTTTCCTTTTCCTAATTATATTGTGTACCAGCATCATTATTTTGGTGGTTTGGTAGTTTCCCAATTTTTACAGAGAACCATCAGGCTCTTTATGTAATTTCTTTATGTTTTGTTATGTGAGGAGATGACGCGTCCCTCAGTCTTCTTTACCACGTAACAGGATGCACAGTTTCTTCCTCTTCATATCAGGTCATCCATTTATTTTAACTGGTGGCTTTGCTGTCTTCAGGAATGCTCTAATCAATAGGCACATATTCCTAACCTTTCGGCAGTTTAATAACCTTATGGCTCAATGCTATTATTAGCATGTATCCCTTTCAGAGGCCAATTATCCCAGCAGATGATTAGGTTTTCTCTGAAGTATCCCAGGTGGGGATTTTCCCAGCCTGCTTTGTGGCAGTCCCCCAGGTACCTCACAATCACATCTTCTCTGTCTGGCGCTTCTGTAAGGTACTGCCAGGTGCAGCTTACTCTTCCAGAGAAAGATTAGCTTATTTGCATCCATATGTGCTTCGTCATGTGGAAGGATTGGCAGGGAAAATTGCTGGTGGTACAGTTTCTTGCCCCAGGGTGAGGCCAAGCCTCCCACTGTGAAGTCCAGTGGGCATATTTTAAGTAACTGCCTGCCAAAGAGAGGGCTCTGCTGTTGCACTGTTCTCAGCAAAAAAGTACATCTTTTCTGGAAGAGCCTCAGAATTTACAGAATTTGGTTAAGAAAATTGAAGAAAGTGGTGGTTTTGGGGAGAAATATGTCACCATGTGTGTTTCATAGAAGACCCAGGTGAGTGCAGCCAGTATGTCTTCCAGTGACATATGTCTTGGGAATAACGTTTTTGTGATTGTTGTTGTTATTGTTGTTGCATTAGATCCATATCCTTTAGTCAGCCCCTTTGTTAGATCTTTTCTTGAGAGCCCATCCCATGGGGACCCACGTGGTACTAGGTTTTCACAGCATCTTGAAAGCCACACATCTACTGCTATGAGCTGGCTGGGAAGATTTCCACAGTATCTGGCCATATGGGAGAGATTTCAGAATGTAGATGCTGTTACAAAACAATGTATGGTGTTGGTTACCTTATATTAATTCCCAAAATGTTCATCATGACCATTCTGTAATATCACATACTATGGTGAAAAGTCAGGGCCTGTGACAGAAAGGGCTCAGGCATGAGGCAGTATCCGGTTTGATTTCAGATTCATCTATTTCTGCATGTGGGAACTAAGACTGCCATATAGTTGGTGTCCTGCACTATTAATTGGAGATGGTATCAGTGATCCGAGGGGCCATTGCCGACTTTTAATGAAGGGCAGTACTTAGTGGTCAAATGAACGCAAGTCAACCAACCACATGATCACATGATCCCAGATTATGTCAGAGGATGAAGTGTGGTTGGAAGTGACCATTGTTATCTGACTAGATAGAAATGTTAATTTTCTTTAAACCCTGGTTACTTGGACTATATAAAATTAACTATTTTACTTTTTAAATGTAAAAGTGGTCAGTCTGAGGGTAATTTGTATTCCTTATTGGATTAGCTAGGAGTTGGTCAGCAGAAAGGAAATTATTCTAGGTATTTCAAACTGGAAGGCAGTTAATACAAGGGATTAGGAAATTTTAAAATGAATGGAAGGGTTGGTGGAGAAAATATCTTTAGTAAGTTCGGTAAGTTTAGTAAGATACATCCTCCAAAGCATCCATTTGCCTTCATCCCTTAAGTTGGTGATATGTAGGAGAATACTCTGGAAGATTTGACACAACTGCCGTCACAACTGCCATTTGCTGAAACCCTCACTCTGCCCACCACTGCTTCATGAAAATTATTAGTTGTTTCTTTTTCACTTCTCAGAGTTTTATGGAATATCGCTGGCTTTGGTTCAAAGAACAAAGAGGTTGGTAAACCTTCTTTGAAAAAAATTTTTGTGAGAATTACTATGTTTGAAAATAACTTCAACATTTTGTATAATGGATGTTTCTGTAAAAAAAAAATAGCCCTTTGTACCATGAGGTTCAGCCTTTAGAATAATTCAACAAGGAAATAGTAAATTGATTAAAAACAGTATATAGGTGGATACAAAATCAATTTTAATTACATACTCTCCAGATGACTGCTTTGCAGTTGACAGTGGCTACTGCCCAGAGCTTTGCTCTAGGTGGAGAGATGGGGTTCGCTGAGGGAGCTCAGTGAGCTCACAAGGCCACGTTGCTGGTTTCTTCTGAGGCGTGGATTCTCCAGATCTGTAGTTTCTGGGCTTCACTTTTATAGAAAAGTAGTCAGATAATCAGCTTTGAGCTAATAACACAATCTAGCAGGCATGGGAACTACTTCTCAATCCATGTTGATAGTTTTATAAATTGACAATGTGGTGCATTTAATCTGTAATAAAGTGAGAACCTTCATTAAAGAATTCTACCACTTTAGGTCATTTTTCCCCAGGAAGTGCTCTGTATATAGGGAACCAGGGAGCAACATAAGGAATGGGTAGATATTTTCTTTTCAACTTTGGAGAAAAAGATTTTCTTTTGTTACTTGTGCTAAGCTTTGGGGGTTAGAAAGATGAACACTTTAAAGGTAGGAGCCCTTTGTGGAAAATTCTGTACCTGTGTTTAGACAAAGCTCCTTCCTTTCTAAGCAGCCCAGGGTACTTAATAAGGCATTACAGCTGTGTTCTCCCCTGTGCCTGCTCCCTTAAATATAATGACCAGATATATACTCCATTGTGTTCTACCCGATCCTCTGAGGACATTGTCCCTGTCTCCATTTCCTGATTTTTTTTCTGTAACTGCATATCCATAATTTATTGAAATAGCCTTGGGTTGCCCTTGAAGTGCCAAAAAAAGAAAGGAAACAGGCTTTTGTCATTGGGAAACTGCCGTCCTGTATAATTTGGCTAAAGTAGTGATTATGAATGAAATTTTGAACCAGTGGAAAGATGTGGAATTCTTGGATACTGTATTTGCCTTAAGGCATCTGAAGCAGCCTTTAAAGCTCTATTAATCAGTGCTTCCTCCGTTCCATCCCTGACTGCTGATTCTGAGTGGCCAGTGGAAGTTAAACCCTCCTGTGAACATGACTTGGTGTTACTTCTGTACAGATAAAGACCCCGACTCATGTATAGAGACAAAGAAATGGAGATCTGATGGCTCTCACAAAGCTGAAGTTAAAGGTTTTTAAATTATTAGTGGTAGATACTGTTTTGTGTGTATCTGTTTCCAGTCCTCTGTGTAATAGAGGTAGTTGGAGCTCTTGAGAAGGTAGATGGTTTTTTCTCATAAATATCTATGAGTGTTCTGAGAATGTTTAAGGTAAGCTAGGCTAAGCTATGATGATTGGTAGGGTAGGTGTATTAAATACATTTCAACTTAATATTTGCAATTTATAATGGTTTTATCAGGATGTATCCCTATTGTAAATTGAGAAAGATCCGTACAGTTGACTCTTGAACAAGATGGGTTTTACTGCAAGCATCCATTTGTACCCAGATTTTTAGATTAATTAATTTATTTCATTTTTGGTTGTGCTGGGTCTTTGTTGCTACGCGTGGACTTTCCCTAGTTGTGGCGAGTGGGGCTGCTTTCTAGCTGTGGTGCGTGGGCTTCTCTTTTGAAGAGCACAGGCGGTAGGTCCACAGGCTTCAGCACTTGCCGGGCATGGACTCAGTAGTTGTGGCGCACAGACTTAGTTGCTCTGTGGCATAGGGGATCTTCCTGATCAGGGATCAAACCCTAATTGGATTCTGAATTGCAAGGTACATTCTTAACCACTGGACCAACAGGGAAGCCCCACAGGTTTTTAACAGTAAATACTACAGTACTACATGATCTGCCACTGGCGAATCTGTGGATGCAGAACTGTGTGTGTGGCGGACCAGCTGTAACGTTACACACAGATTTTCGACTTCAAGGTAGGTCAGTGCCCCTAACCACAGCATAGTTCAAGGGTCAGCTGTATATTGTCTCTAAATGCTCACATTATTAAAGAAAATAAGTTTAAAACAATACTATAGCATATATATAGCTTTCACTTGAGAGTTTATTGGGCAGTTACTGTATTTTTTTAATGTAGCATATATTTTCAGTGACAGGTTTATTTTCTTGGGCTCCAAATCACTACAGATGGTGACTGCAGCCATGAAATTAAAAGACGCTTGCTCCTTGGAAGAAAAGCTATGATACCTAGACAGTATATTAAAAAGCAGAGACATCACTTTGCCAACAAATGTCTGTCTGGTCAAAGCTATGGTTTTTCCAGTAGTCATGTATGGATGTGAGAGTTGGACTATAAAGAAAGCTGAGCACCAAAGAGATAATGCTTTTGAAGTGTGCTGTTGGAGAAGACTCTTGAGAGTCCCTTGGACTGCAAGGAGATCCAACCAGTCCATCCTAAAGGAAATCAATTCTGAATATCCACTGGACAGACTGATGCTGAAGCTGAAACTCCAATACTTTGGCCACCTGATGTGAAGCACTGACTCACTTGAAAAGACCCTGATGCTGGGAAAGATTTAAGGCAGGAGGAGAAGGGGATGACAGAGGATGAGAGGGTTGAATGGCATCACCAATTTGATGGACATGAGTTTGAGCAAGCTCTGGGAGTTGGTGAAGATGGGGTGTTTGTGGTACACATAAGCTGTTGAGCTCTTGTGAGAAAGAGTAATGTTGAGGAAGAAATAGTGGAAAAAGGAGCAAGCAGCCTTTACTCTACCCCTAATCTTTGCAAAGCATTGCATTTTCACCTTTATTCAACTTCTCTGCACTTGTGTACATTTCCTGCTAAATTATGATATCTTTAATTTATCTTGTTTCTGTTATATGATGGGGAGGGTTGAAGAGGATACTGTGCATCAAGGGCACCTGTGCCTCAGTTGGAGGTGCCCCTGTGGTTAGTTTGTATCCGCTCTGTGCTTAGGGGGCATGTGCAGGAGTCCGAAAGGTCTCTGTGGTTATTTTGTAGCCTATCTGAACTCTCCTGGGCTGCATTGGGGCCTGTCTGGGGTGGGGTTTAGAGATCGGCTTGCATCCATTTTGGCTAGGCCACCCTTCCTCACGCATGCCTAACTTCCTGCCTAACATTTCCCTCAAAGCAGCTAGCAGTTCTTGAACAATTTCAATAGCTCTGGAGTGGGAGGTGACTTAATGATTTGCTATACTTGAGAAAAGACCCTGATGCTGGGAAAGATTGAAGGCAGGAAGAGAAGGGGATGACAGAGGACGAGATGGTTGTATGGCATCACTGAATCAATGGACATGTGTTTGAGCAAATTCTGGAAGATGGTGAAGGACAGGGAAGCCTGGAGTGCTGTAGTCCATGGGGTCACAAAGAGTCGGATACAACTGAGCAACTGAAAAATGATACTAAGCTAAATGATGAGCATGCTTTGTAAACCACCAGGGTTAGTGAAAATATTAGGTTATCATGGTAATTACCTAGGTAAGTATGTTATCATGATACTCTCAGTGGGTTGAATGGTGGTGTACAAAAAGTTGTGCGTGAACTAACTCTTAGAAACTGTGAACGTGGTCCTATTTGAAGAGTCTTTGCAGATGTAATTAAGTTAAGGATCCTGAGACCAGGAGGTCATTCCGGAGTATCCAAGTGGGTGCTAAATGCAATGATAAGTGTTTGTAGGAAATACCCATGAGGGAGATTTGACAGAGAAACAGGGAAGAGAGGAGGAGGCCGTGTGACCACAGACAGGGGTTAGAACCACGCAGCCACCAGCTATGGAAGAACATGGTTGGTAGGCACCAGAAGCTAGGAGAGAGATGTGAACTGGATTATCAACCCAGAGTTTGTCTGGATTTCAGACTTTTGGGCTCTGAACTGTAAGGGAAGCTATTTCTGTTGTTACACAGTTTGTAGTAATCTGTTGCCACTGCTCTAGGAAATGAACACCCCTAGCTCTGGACAGCACCCCCAGAGACCACCCTCCCTGAGTCTGGAGAACCTGGGCTCTTAGGCAGAGCCATGCACCTCCTGATGTCCTTCCTCCAGTGCTTCACGGTGGTGGCTGCAGGCTCCTCCCCAGTACAGGTTCTCAGGACAGAGGGAACGTGTCTTCACTTAAAACAGGAAGCCAATAGCGGCTGCATTTTCCAGAGAAGGTTCAGGATGAGTGAGGAGAGGTACTCCTCTCACAACCTGCTGCATTTTGAACAGTCACAGTCTTCTAGAACCCTCCTTTCATTGCCTGTTGGAATTTAATCCCTGTAGAGAGACCAGGTGCTCTTGGTCATCTGAACACATTTAAGACAGTGCAGCAGACTAGAAAATCACAGGGAAGGAGGTATTTGTGTGTAGACAGATGCTTCATGCAAGAAGTAAGTTTTGAGCTGAACTGTGAAAAAAAAATAGAGTGTTTGAATGAGTGGGAAGTAGAAAGGATTTTAGGTGGCAGCATAGAAGAAAGAATAAACAGAAGGGATGGAAACCAGTGTTGCTTGAGGGAAGAGCAACAGAACCATGTTGAATGCTGACTGGGGTGTCCAGTTGCCATCAGAATTTGGGTTTATTACTCGAGAGGTCCACTGTGGTCTGGTGAGCAAGGTGGCGAGGCTGCAAGCCTTTCAGGAGGTGACACTGGTTGGGTAGAAGGCACTTAGGCCCCCCTCAAGTCTCCTCCCTTGGCAAATCTTTCTGACTTCTCCAGGCAATGATAAGTTCTCTTCTCTCCACTCGGTGCCTAAGTGGACCCCTGCTGGGGAGCGTCCCCACGTGTGGTCTGGATTCCTCCTGACTCCAGAAGGACCCCAAGGAAGCTGTACTCCCAGGATCCAGCACTGGACCTGGCTTCCAGGCAGTGTTTCAAATTTCTTCTAGCCCCAGTGATTTTCAGGCATGGCTCCTGTAGAGGATTCAAGACCTGAATTCTGTCTCTTACAGCTGTCGTCTGATCATAGCCAGGAGCTGCACAAAAGGGTTTTTAAAAAATGATTTTCATGCTTGGGCAACATGGCCATGGTACCTAATTCAACAAACACTCCTTCACGTTTTCAGTCTCTGTACGTGGCTCTCCCAAGGAGATGGCATGTCTTCACTGGGTTAGTGTCAAGTGAGAGGAAAGGTGTGACCGAAGGTCAGGGAGTTGCCAGTGTTTATTGAGGATGGGATAGTGTGCTGGACACAGCATTTGAGAGCATGTTGGAAATTCATCAACCAGTACACCTTTTGTTTTTATTTTTGTATTTTCTTTCTTCTTTTATATTTATTTTTTGGTCAATGTCCCAATGCACTTTTTATTTGTTGACATTTATATACATTTATTATACTTCAGTGGAGCATCTCACTTAATGAAAATGAATATGGACCTGATGCTATATCTTTCCTAGTGTTACTGATCTCAAAATAATTGGACAAAATAGTTTACATTTCCTTATACTTGCATTACATTACTTTTGTATATTACTTTTGTAATAGGATGAGAACAGTATTTGAAAGAAGTTGAAGGGCAAAGGGCAATATAATTTGATTTAATTACCTTTTAATAGAAATAATTGGTTAAGAATATTTCCAGATCAGGAGAGAGCTCTTTTCATGATAAGATTCCTACAAAGTGTTAATGACTACAAAAAAATTACAAAGTGTTTAAGATAACATGGTTTTACAAGTTTTGAAGAGATGAAAAACATTCTTTCACAAAAGAGAAAAACAAATAATTCAGAATAATCTTAAGATAGTAGGGTTTCATACCTAGTTTGTAATGGCAATTTGAGTTAGGTTGAGTATAATACTTATCAATGGAATAAATATTTGCTCTGCAAAAGAAAGCACATCAAATGGAAGTGAATGAGATATCAACTTTGTTTTAAATTAATCCTAAGATATTTGGGGGAAAGATAATTAGCAGTTTGACTTGAAGATGTGGGAGCAATATGACAAAGCCAAAGTAAGTAAGCAATAAAATAAATGACAATAGAACATTTCCTGAAATAATTACCTGCATGTATTGCTTTCTGGAGAGGCAAAGCAAATAAAACCAAATCCCAGATGCCTTCATTCAGTATATATTCAAGTCTTAAAACCTTAAAATCTGGGTTAAAGGTTATAAACATGTATAAAGTATGGCTTAAGAAATGTTATTAAAAACTAAGCAATTGCTGAAAGAATTATATGGAAATTAAAAAAAAACCCTTGAAAATTCCCTTTAGACCTTTCATAAATATATATATATATATATAATATATATGAAATGTGTCTGAAATAACAGAGAAGATGTTTAAAGGGCCATAACTATTTATTAGAATGTAAATGTAACAAGCATTATAGATAGCTCAAATTACCTGTGTCTAGGATTACCTGAGCATGCCAAATCCCCCGTGTCTGCTTGTGATAAGACATTCACATGAAAACAGTCAAGGCTTTGCTTAGCATCTCTATAAAATAAAATTGTCAGGTTTTCTTGAGCCTTTTATATGTTTAGCCTGAATATTCCCAGTAACTAAGATATACATGTATGAATTTATTAAAGTGTGTAAGTGCAGGACTGTTCTGGCTTTCATATTCAAAGTCTTCACTTGTAAGATATTTTAGGAGAACACTACTTTTACCAAATTTTGTTTCTGTTATTTATTTATTTAAAGAAGAAAGAGGAAGATGAGGTGGAGGAGAAGTAAGTGGAGATAGAGGAAGGAGAGGAGGAAAAGAGGGAGGGAAAGAAGAGAAGGCAAGAGAACCAGTCAGATCTGGCTGGAAAATGCAGATTTCCGGTCTCCACACCCAGCCTCCTGAATTAATAAAAATCTCTTTGGTGGTTTTAATCATCAGCAGAGTTGGGGTAACTGGGTTAGAGGACACTGAGATTGTCTATAGGTTGATCCTCCTGGGAATTGCTCTGCAAGGGTCTTATCAGGTGTTAATGAGATTGTGTACTGGTATCCTCAGAGTGCTGTCCGTGGGAATCTCAGACCCCATGGTCAGGACGTTTGGAGGAACATGAGAATCTCAGACCCCACAGTCAGGACATTTGAAGGAATATTTTGCAATAGGGCTTCCTGGGATCCTAAATGTATAACAAGCTCATGGAGGACAAGAAATGTGTCTTTTCTAACTCTGTCTCTGGTGTTCACCAGGGACATAGTGTGAAATACGTAATGGTCTACGTACTGATTTTGATGTATTATACAGCCTTTGTACTTGCCACTCAAGGCTGAATTCTAATAGAGAATTTGATGCGTTACTTTACCACTGCAAATAAGAAGCCTATGATGAAGGAAATCGATTCAAAATAAATCCATCTACACTGTAAGAGCATTGGTTGAAGGGAGTGACTTTCTATTCTGCCATCACTGGAGCATACAAACTGAACCCCATTTGGGGTAGGGTAATGGTTTCATACGGAGGAGAGAAGTGGAAATGTCAGATGTAGGAAAACAGGAAAACACATTTACCTTAACAGCTTTCCTAATCCTGATCCTGGGTACGTAGCAAGCAATAGCTAATATCTCAAATCCAAGAGAAATGCCACCATATCTTTCAGCAGAATCAAATACGAGATATCTATATGGTCAGATATGTGGTTTAAAAGGAAAACCTTTTCTGTTCAACTTTAATTAAAAAAACACTTATCTGAGAGAGGGCTCTCCCAGAAACAATCAGAAAGTAAATTTCTCAAGGAAATGTGGTACTCTTAGAATGTCTTATTTATTCAAGAAAGAATTGAATTTTATAGTCTACGTCTACTAGAAATTACATATGATTCAAGTGTTTTAATATACTTCAATTAAAGGATTCTTATTGCTGTGACCAGCTTTTATTTGGGACTTTATTAAATACTCTGTAATGTAAACAGGGAATAATTTCAGTTTAAGAGTATTTTGGTTGCCATAAAGATATAGCAAAAGGATTCATAGAAATTTTTGTATTTCAAGAAAGTAATTTTGGGACCCCATACCTTTGTGCAAAAAATGATAGGTACCAGCCTGTACAGTGTTCTTTGTACCTTGTAACATATGGCAATACATCTGATTTGGAGTCCAGGAGTGTTACATTTGAGATAAGGTAGCCAAGTGTATAAACACATTGTTTCCGTAAATTTCACACTGCCTTGTTATTCTGGCACCTGCTGTTCAAAGAAAGAGGAAAGCTGAAAGAAATAAAACATCACAAAATACAGCAGCCCTTGAATGGCGACTGCTGGGATGTACAAAGAGGAGACAGAAAATGGAGAGACAAGATGTGTTTTTTAAAGGTGGGGTAAGAGCTTATTTTCAATAGAATGTTATCATATTTAATTGAGAAATAATGCATAAGGTGAAGTGAAATTTGAGAGGAAAAACAAAAGGGTTTTAATTGATTTTAGCTCACAGACTCTTAGAGCTGGACCGGATTTTATAGAATCCCAATCTTGTCATTTTACAACTAAGGAAAATACAGCTCAGGGAGGTTGGTGTCTGAAATTTGCACAATTCACGTGATTTCTGGAGGATTCTTCCTAGAACTATCATCTCTTTTATAAACTAAATATTCATTTTATGAATAAAATGCCCACTTCGTTTATTTATTTATGTATTTTTTTCATTCCTGGAAGAAAGATAACAGCATACATCCAAAAACTGTTTGAGGGAGTTTGGAAGAGTGACATGCTGGAAATCATCACTCTTTCTTGAGCAGCAAGTGCTTTGTCTAAGTGGACACCGGGCCTCCAAGCCTTAGCCCTGTGGGGAGAGGGCTGTGTCCTGTGGCTGTAGCCTTTGTGGCAGGGACAAGGGAAACTGCTGGGCTCTTTAAAGACTTCACTCTCTTACTCCTCTGTCAACTCACAGATGTAGAACCTAAGGGCTTCCCTGGGATGTTGGAGATTCCTGCAGTGTAAGCTGGTAGTAGAACCCCTTCTGAAGATGTTCTTGAAAGTTAGAGATTGCAGATTTGACTAGGTGCCAGCATCTACCTGTGGAACTTGGATTGAGTCCCTAGAGTCCTGAGGCTTCTGTCCCTAGGGGGCTGGGTTACTGGGAACACCTGAGTTTGAATTTTGACTCTGCAAAAGGGTCATCCTTGTGACCATAAACAGACACTGAAATCTCTGGATCTCTGTTTATTGTGAGAGAAAAGACATTTGGCTTATAAAATTCCCAGTAAGAGCCTTCTCTGCCAAACGCCAAGGCGTCAAACAGTAAATTTGAATAAGTTTCCCTCTGAATTCCTAAAGATGTTCCTTTGACTGACTGTAGAATGTGATAGCACCAAGTTTTTCTGGGTTATCTAATTTGTAGACTTGGAGTTAAGAGAATTCAAAATTCTCCTGGATCACTCACATAATGAGATGAAGAGTAATTTCCTTGAAAACAAAGAACATTAGCTATCAATCACTATGTAGATACATTTTTAACACTGGCTCCACTAATTTTCCCCTCCTTCTTTGTAAATACCAATTCTGGCTTGAATGCTGTTTTTAAGACATATAATGGGCTGTAATAATTCACAGTGCTCAGATGAAGAGAGAGGTGGTGGTTCTTGGGCAGAGCTGCGGTTCAGCTGGCATGGAGGTCATGGGTCTGTGGAGGAATGGGGTTTACTGAATTTTTAAGACTTTATTGAGATATACTCAATATACAGAGAGTTGCATATGCTTAAATGTACACATTTTGATGAGTTTGGACATATGCATACACCTGTGGTAGCCATCACCATAAACAAGGTAATAAACATCTCCATTAGCTCTGAAAGCACTCCTGTATTCCCTTGCTTTATTATTCTTTGGAAAGAACACTTGGTGAGAGATTACCCTGTTGACAAGTTTTGAAGTGCACAGCACTATATTGTTAACTATACACTCTAGAGTTTTATATGAGATGAACATTCTAGAGAGCTGCTGTATAACTTCGAGTTGTATGATTTTTAAAGGTGTGATTTTTCAGTGTAGGCTCTTTTGGTTAGGTGAATTGATCCAAGCATAACATCCTAGGAGGAAAACAACATTGAATGTTGTGACCTCAAATTAAAAAAAACCTACTTAAAAAAGAAATGGCAACCTTAGATAAAGACAAAAACCAACCATAACTAAAAGGAATGTAGTATGGAGTATAAATCATAGCAAAAAAGTAATATCATTTATAGTTTCATTTACTTCATTAAAGTTTAAAACGTGATATTAATGTTTTCTGATATTTGGTCCCTTTCTACAAATGGATTAAAAAAATGTACTTTCACGATGTTCTTCATTCATTCAGCTTCATTCACTGAATACCTATAATATGGCAGAAACTATTTGACCATATGATGAGTAAAAGGAGAACTCTAAATGTTTAAATAAAGCACTCTAGTGGGGCAGAGAAAGAGAGTAAACAAGTGTGTAATACGCTTCCAGGCACTGGCAAGTATTATGAAGGCGGAGGGAGAGACGGGGCTTGGTCTGTTTGAGACAGGCGGGCCAGCAAAGGCCTCCGCGAGGAGAAGGTGCGGGGCAGAGACCTCAGTCAAGTGAAGGAGGGAGCCACATGGGATTCTAGGGGAAGAGCAGTCCATGTGCAAGGAATAGCAATGACCACAAAAGGAAGCACTTTTTCTCAGATATGAAGGAACATATCAGGTGCCCAGACTAGAAGGAAAGCCAGCTGATCCAAAAAAATGGAGAAGGTGAAAGAGGAAGGATAAAAGGAAAACTGTAGGCCATGGGTTTTGGTTAATTTTTTGTGTCAACTTTGCTAGTCTGTGGTGCTGAACTGTTTGGTTAAACACTAGTCTAGATGTTGCTGTGAAGGTATTCTTTAGATGGGGTAACATTTAAACCAGTAGACTGAGCAAAGCAGATTGCTCTCCATAATGTGGTGGGCTTCATTCCGTCAGTTGAAGGCCTTAAGAAGAAAGCTTGAGGTTCCCTGAAGAGGAAGGGGCTCTTCTTCCAGACTGAAACAGAAATTCTGCCTGAGCTTCTAGCCTTCAGACTCAAGACTACAAAAGCAATTCTTGCTGGAAATTCAAGCCTGCTAGTCTATACACACACACATGCACACACCCCCCCACACACCCACACCCACACCCACACCCACACCCCACACCCACACCCACACCCCACACCTACCCACACACCCACACCTACACACATACACACACACACACACCCCTATTGGTTCTGTTTCTCTGGAGAACCCTGATATAGAAGCCATCTGACTTACTTGAGCAGGTTCAGCGGTATGATGTGATTTACATTTCAGAAATCACTGCTACTTCAGGGAGCAAGAACTGAGTCTTGGCAGCGAGAGGAAAGCAGAGAGACCAGGAAGGCTGTTCTGGTCCTGTAGGTGTGACCTGACAGTGGCCTGGCAGTGATTGGAGGTCACTGGTTTTGAAAAATATTTTGCAGGATTTTCAGACAGCTCAGATGAAGCGTGTGAGAGAAACAGATAAATCAAGGCTTATGTGTTGGGCCTGAGCAGCTTTGTGAAGGGTGTGCTATTTATAAAGACAGTTCAGGAAACCTGGGTGAGGAACAGGTGGCCAGAGATGGAAGAGGAGGGAAGGGAAGATGTATTAAGGATCCAGAGTTTTATTTTGAGCACATTAATTTCATATTGCCTGTTTGCTGTCCAAAAGGAAGCAGACTATTAGGTGCAGCCACATGCTGCTGTACAGTGGTAGTAAAGAGCGCAGTCTTTGGAGCCAGAATGTAAACCTCACTGCCTTTTAATTAAAAAAAATGGGATGATAAGCATACCTTATTGATGTGACATGAGGATTAAATTAACCAACAAATGTGAACTCTTAGAATATGACTGATGATCATAGAAAAAGTTCCGTAGATGTTGGCTGTTATTATAGTCAGGGTTTTATCTTTCTGGTCCATCAGATAAATTCCTAGATTGAGGCAAGGGCTTGGGGAATGTTGCCCAAGCATCCTGCTTTCTGTAGTTTTTGGTTACTGGCTCAAAGAGGTCAAAACACAAACAGGAATTGGGTGAAGCAGGTGAAACAGGTGGTTGTCTTCCCTTTGCCTGGACAACAAGCACTTTTGGAATGATGGTGTTGGAAAACTGTGTTTAATTAAAGCACACTTTTCTTGCTGGTTGCAACAGCAGCTTGTCTGATGTAGTCCCACTCCCCCCGCCCCCAAATACCTCCTTCTCTGCTTTGTTTTCTCCATTTTGTACATCACCTTCTTGTATACTGTACATGACACACTTCTTTGTTATTTTCTGTCTCCTCTCGGTAGAATGTAAGCTCTAGCTCAGGGATTTTCTTTTCTTTCTTTCTTTTTTTTTACTATTTTTGTTTACTGTTAGCACCTGCAAGAGTGCTTAGCTCAGTCAACACAGGAGGAATGAGTGGAATGGCATTTCCTAGTGTTTATTGTTCCCTTTGTTTCTTGCTCTGTTTCTTCAAATATTTCCCCATGAGAGAGCACATCAAAAATAAAGTTGCACATTAATGATTCTTTGGACCTTTCTGATTTGTGCAGTACATTAATTTTCATCGATACAAACATCATCTATGAAATGGAATTTCAGAGGAAGCCTCTGACAGCAGTTTCAGTTTTGACTTTGGAAATAAATTCTGGAATTGATGTATGAGCTCCCAAAAGTGATGATTCTTTTTTGCTGTTGACTGTCCACTTGGTTTCCGTCCCAGCCCAAGTGAGGGCAGATTCCGAACACAGATTTTTGCTCAGCAACGCTCGTCGATGAGAGGCATTGAGAGCTGTGCTGAGTGGAGGTTGATACATGACCAAGTCAATCTATGACTTATGAGTCTTATTGTAAGTCCAGGACACCGTATTGATTCTGTAGAACGGACTGGAAACTGACTTTCATCTCACAGTACCCTCTAACTTGCTCCTCGCCTGTTTATTCCCAAGGGAGTATTTACATCAGTCTTCCAAAGTCATTAACTTTTATTTCCCTTTAATTTTATTTCCTTTTACAGTCCATCATGATTTTACCATATGTATGAAGAGTGGACAAATGGATGTCTTTATTTAGCACAAAAAAATCAGTCCTGTTTCAATGTCAGCTTTTTAGAGGCAGTTAATTTTATCTTCTCTCACTGCATGGGTTTAGTACATAGATACTATTTCCTTGGACAAACAGGCGTTGTGTCAAAATAAATTTCATTTGACCTTATACTATTTGTGCCAGCACTTATTAACTATAACCATTAGCATATTGTATTGCAAGTAGTCTTTAGAAAATATTTTAAAATTATCCTGATCAGATTAATCTTAATATTACAGCTGTTGTCTTACTTCTTACTGTGGTTGTGCCAACCAGCACATCATGCCCCATAGTTGGAGTTCAAAAAATGATGGTTGAAGTGAGTTAAATATTAATTCCTGAGGCTACCTGGGAAGGGGCATTGCCAGTCTGCTGCTTTCAGGTTTCCCTTTTATCTACAGAAGGAACGATAGGCTGAAATAGGACTCCTCATCAGCTATTCTCTTTGTTCTTGGAAGTGGGTGTAGACTGGACCTCAAGGAAAAAAAACCTATTTCTGAATTAGGTTATGATCCTTTTGAGCCTCTGAATTCCAAGCATGTTTTATATCATTGGAGGATGGTTATTCCAGTGAATGACTAAAATTATAGAAGGTCTGTTCTAGCTGGAAGGAAGCCTATAATTCTCCTGGAGAATGTTCATTATACAGATGAGTAGTGGGGACTGAGAATTTAGGGACTTACTCCAGGCCTCAGAGCTGTCAGCTCACCCAGGAAAGAAATTGATAGCTCCTGTGCTCTACCATGATATCGGAGCCAGATTCGGAGGCAGTTACTTGATTTCCTGCACTTACTCTAATGCAGAGCGTTCTGAACAAAGCCTGCCTTCTTTTTCATAGATGGCTAGATGCCCCCCCTGAAGCCAGCCAGGCAGAGATGTTAGTCTGTGAGTTTGGTTTCAGCAGAACACATGCTGAATCACTTTTCTCATTGCTGTTGGTACTCGGAGTTGTCCTGTCATTTACCCAGGTCTTTGCTGTTGCTGTGTTTAGTTCACCTGAGGGGAAAAGAATTGAACTGAGCAACAGAAGATATGTGGACAATAAAAAAAAAAATCAAACATTTTCCTCCCCTAAAGCTAAACAGAAAGAGAAGGATTCAGATAAAGCCCTCTAAGAATATCCATTCATAATAAATGTCATATCGCTTGCCTTGGCTCTATGATTTCATTACTGTTATTTATATAACATTCTGGACTGTGCAACCCACACTGCTGATGCTGCGCCAAACGGTGGGGTGCCTCACAGCTACTGTTGTATGTCAATATAGCCATTTCATTTATACACAAATAAATGAGCTTATTATGTAGTATGTTAAATGATAAGTGCAAAGAAGAAAAATGAAGGAAAGGAGGAGAGGTAATCTTGATGATAGGTAAGCAGCCTTAGACAGCCATTGGGATACCTTATTTTAAATACACCTGCCAGGTTTGCAAGTTGTGTTCTAAACAGCATGGTATGGAGCAGATGCTGGCAAAGCCATCAACACTAAGAAAATGGGATTTCAACCATGGAGACAAGACATTTGCCCCTTTTACATGCACTTGTTCTTATGCAGATTGTGCTAAAGTAAAGTAAATGAATACATAATCAGACCCTATTTTCTTTAAGTGAATTATCACATTTTTATTTGTATGTAGAAAGGGTTCAGACATAAGAAAGAATATCTATCAGCTTTATTTTTCAATACAAAAGGCAAATCTTTGTATATGATTTTAATAGTGATTCAAATGGTAGATCAATTAACAAATTATTTAATTTAAATCTATTTAACTTTAAAGAGGAATCTTTCCTTCCCCTTGTTTTTTTCCATTAGTCATTCATGTATTTTTTTGGTCTTCAATTGAAGTCATTTTGAAGCACCTTTCCTGAAAGTAATCAACACCAAGAGTTATTTCTATGTTCTCTCACCTTTTTCATTTTATGATGGCATTAATGGTTCACAGAAGGGCTGTGTTCTGTTCATGCGCCAGGTAATGGGCATGAATACTGGAGAATATAAGTATAGAATTGGACCCTTTGCAGTGCCTCTGCAGCTGGAGTGATGCCAAGGCTGGTCTTTACTGAGGAACAGAGTCTAAACCCCAACATTCAGGTGTCCACCAAGTCTAAGAGGCTAAAAATCCAGTTCAAGTGAAAATGATAACCCTTGTGCATTTGGCAGTGATATTCTCTGCATGGTAATGGGGAAGGAGAGCAGAGACCCTGAAAATACTGCAGCAATGAGATTGCCCAGTATGTGGGCCTGGAGGTCCTCTTGTGATGGTGTGGAAGGCAGTATAATGGCCCCCTAAAGACATCCGTGCCTTAATCCCTGAGACCAGTGAACATGTTACCTCCTATGGCAAAAGGAAGTTTGAAGATATAATTAAGGGTATGCACCTTCAGATGGGGACTTTATCCTAGATTTTTCAGGTGGACTCAGTCTAATCTGTCTTGGTCACAGAAAGAAGCAATGGAAGAAGAGGGAAAGATTCAGAGTATGAAGAGGACTTGCCATTGCTGCCTTTAAAGATGGAGGAAGTGGGCAATGAGCCAAGGACTGTGGACATTCTGTGTGGCTGGGAATGGCCCTCAGCTGATTGCCAGGAAGGAAACAGATCTTGGTTCTGCAAATACGGGAACTAAAACACTGGTAACCTTTATGACCATGGGAAAGGATCTTCCACTAGAGCCTCCAGAAAGGAACACAGTCCTTCTAATACCCTAATTGTAACTGAATGAGACCCGTATCTGATGTCCAACCTGAACAACCATAGACCACTGTGTTTGTGTTATTTGTTAGAGTGGTGATAGGAAACTGACACAAATGTTATGGAGCGACTGAAAGAGGTCAAGAGCAGAGTCTTTGTTGGGTCCATGAGTTTCAGCACTTGGAACAAGCTGCCATGTGGAACAAGACAAAGCTGTATTTGCTCTTTCATTTTGAAAACATCTATTATTGACAACTCAGGCAACCGTTCAGGTCAGTTAAAATAATGAATAAAGGGTACATCCATACAAGAGGATGTACCTCTTACATCCTTGTTATATGTTATCACAGTGCTGTGTGCTTAGTCACTCAGTCATGTCCGACTCTTTGCAACCCCATGGACTGTAACCTGCCGGGTTCTTCTGTCCATGCGATCTCCAGGTAGGAATACTGGAGTGGGTTGCCATTCCCTCCTCCAGGGGATCTTCCCAACCCAGGGATCGAACCCAGGTCTCCCACGGTGCAGGGGGAGTGTGGGAGGTCTGAGCCATCAGGGAAGTCTAAGAATACTGGAAGTGGGTAGCCTATTGCTTCTCCAGGGGATCTTCCCAACCCAGGAATTGAATCGGGGTCTTGTGGATTGCAGGCAGATTCTTTACCAGCTGAGCTACCAGAGAAGCCTAAAACATATCTAGAGATCTTTTGGAGAAAGATGTTTCCATATAGTTTGGGGGCAAATGAAGCCATCCAACTGAACTGTGCCATGAACACCACTGACAGGTGCAGATTTCCAGGCTAGAATCTTTCCCAAGCAAACAGTTCCCACTCGTCTCCATCCGGTCCAGGCCCCCAGCCACACTCTGCGTCACACGGTCACTGCTGGGTACATCTTCTGCTCGTGGTTAGTGAGAGGGAAGGCAGCCTGGATCTGCCTGTAGCCCGTCTGCAGCCTGTCCAGGAATGGGGGCACAGGGATCATGGCACCGAGTCTGGTTGCATGGTGTACCCCTCGATGGGGGATACAGGTACTGCTACTGATGAGGCACAGTCTGGGTGGCCTGCTGGCAGTCAAGCCTGGAGAAATTCATGGGCGTGTTCACGTACGTGTTGTTCATGGTGCCCTTCGGCCTGCAGCAGTTGGTCTGGGACCTGGTCAGGGGTACCCAGGCCCCTGAACTGGTGCTGGAGCTGCAGCTGGACTGGTGGGCAGAGGAGCCCCAGGAGGCACTGGCACTCGGGTTCGTGGGGACCGTCTCCGCCTGTGGGGCCCGGCTCTGCTGCGGCTCCTGCTTCGGCTGGGTTATCACAGAAGATGACCGTCAATTTTCACACAGGCCTGGGAGACAGCAGACGTAGCCTTTTTGTTGAGGTATTAAAAGTAATTTTCATGTTATTTTAGTGAACTATTTTATTTTTCTTCTTGTTTCTGGGTAAGAGTCAATTGAAATTGCTCAAGCTTCTTGTAACAGCCAATCATTTGTCATGGAAAAATGATGTAGCCAGCAATTAGGTCAAGTTTGGTGCCAACTTCTTTGCTTTTTCTTTGCAATTAATTGAACCTTCTACAATATCAGTATTTGAGTATATAGCTGACCTATGTTTAAATTGTATTGCAATTCCACTTGTTTAAAATATGATTTCCTTTTTTTCAGAATTGGAATTGCTCTGAGAGGCAGGGTCTGAGTTTATAAAAGTTATGCATACACAGATGGGCCCTGTGAGGTCCATCCTGCAGTGACACAGATGCCTTAATAGGGTTAAGCTGTTGTGTTTGTGTCTCTGTCTTGTTTTGGGATGTGTACAAGTGAGTCAGATCTTTTCCTCCGTAGGCCCAGGGAGAGCATTTCGGGCCTGTATGGGCTGAATTGTTCCCCTGCTCCCATTCATATATGGATGCCCTCACCACCAATGAGACTGTGTTCGGAGACATGGTCCATAAGGAGGTAATTAAGGTTAAATGAGTTCATAGAAGTGGGGTCTTATATGATAGGACTAATGTCCTATAAAGAAGAAGAGACTCTAGAGTTCTCTTTCTCCCTGTGCTCATAGAGGAGAGACCAGATGAAAACATAGCAAGAATGAGGCTTTCTACAAGTCAGGAAGAGAGATCTCACTGGAAACTGAATTTACCAGCACTTTGATCATGGGCTTCTAGCCTCCAGAACTGTGAAAAAATAAATTTCCTTTGTTTAAGCCATCCAGTCTCTGGTATTTTATTATAGAAGCCTTGGCAGATTAATACAAGACCACTTCATGAGTCTGCATTTCATCCTCGGAAGTCCTTGAGGCAAATTAAACTCAGGATGAGGCGTTGTCCATTTTACACTTGAAAGCAAATATTGCTGGCTGTTGTATAAAAAAATGACATGAAAAAAGAGGGAAAGAATGGAATCAGGAAGTAGCTGAGAGGCTACTGTACTGGTCCATGAGAGAGAGACAATGACAGTTTTTAAGATTTGACCATTTAAAGCAAAAATGATAGCTCTAAATTGTGCTGCTGCTGCTGCTAAATCGCTTCAGTCGTGTCCGACTCTGTGCGACCCCATAGACGGCAGCCCTCCAGGCTCCCCCGTCCCTGGGATTCTCCAGGCAAGAACGCTGGAGTGGGTTTCCATTTCCTTCTCCAATGCATGAAAGTGAAAAGGGAAAGTGAAGTCGCTCAGTCGTGTCTGACTCTTAGTGACCCCATGGACTGCAGCCTACCAGGCTCCTCTGTCCATGGGGTTTTCCAGGCAAGAGTACCGGAGTGGGTTGCCATTGCCTTCTCCCCTAAATTGTACAGTTTATAGCATATTCTACTTGTGCAGTTTATGTAACATATGAAGATAGAATATGTGTCACAACAATAGCCAGAGAGGGGGATTGAAGGTAGTAGGCGTGTATTGTTGAAAACTGATGCCTTTCATATAAAATGGTACATTATTAACACTAAGTTGATTGTGATCATTTTGTCATAATGTTACCTCTAAGATAACATGAAAAAGATGCAAAGATATATAGCCAAAAAGCCAATAGAGGAACTTAAATGAAATATTAAGGGTTTTTTCATTAACTAAAAATGAGGCAGAGAAGAAGGTATAGAGAAAAGAAAAACAGAGGAGACAATTAGAAATCAAGCAGAAAAATGGTAAACCAAAAATCAAGCTATACCTAAAATTATATGCAATATAAGTGGAATGAATATGCCAGTTAAATGACAGAGATTGTCAGGCAGGAGGAAAAAGAGAAGTAAGATCCAATTAAATCCTATCTACAGAAACATACTTTGATTATAAAAGCCAATAAAGAGTGACAGCAAAAAGATGGGAGAAGCTGTGCCATGCAGACAATAAACATGAGGAAGATGCGATGACTATACTAATATTAGACAAGATAGACCTCAAAACAGGAATATAGTTCAAGAGGGACATTATATCACGAAAAAATGCCAACTCATCACAAAGCCATAACAATTATTAATATATATGTGCCTAATAATGGAACTTCAAAGTACATGAAGCAAAAGCAGACAAAGGAAAAATAGATAATCGCACAATCATAGTTGGAGATATTCACTGTCATCTCAATAATTAATACAACAATTAGGCCAAAAAATCAGTAGAATGGATGACATGAACAGCACTACAACCTCCTTGATCTAATTGATGTTTAATAAAACACAATGTTCCATAACTAGAATACACATTCTTTTCAAGTGGCATGGAACTTCCAAGGCATATGATATACTGAGCTGTAAAACAAATCTAGGGAATGTAAATTGGTATCACTATTTGGAAGTGTCTATTAAGGCTAATGGAGAAGGCAATGGCACCCCACTCCAGTACTCTTGCCTGGAAAACCCCATGGATGGAGGAGCCTGGTGGGCTGCAGTCCATCGGGTTGCTAAGAGTCGGACACGACTGAGTGACTTCACTTTCCCTTTTCACTTTCATGCATTGGAGAAGGAAATGGCAACCCACTCCAGTGTTGTTGCCTGGAGAATCCCAGGGACGGGGGAGCCTGGTGGGCTGCCGTCTATGGGGTCACACAGAGTCGGACGCGACTGAAGTGACTTAGCAGCATTAAGGCTAAACTTATATCTACCCCATGGACCTGTATACCCCTTCATGGTTTTATACCACAGCGAACTGAATTCACCACAAGACAAGTACATGATTATCCACAGCAATGTTATTCAAAATATCCCAGTTTGGGACTTCCAACAGTTAAGACTTCTGCTAATGCAAGAGACATGGCTTTGATCCGTAGTTCAGGAAGATCTCACATGCCACGGGGCAATTAAGCCCGTGTTCCACAATTACTGAGCCTGTGCTCTAGAGCCCATGAGCCATAACCACTGAACCTGCACATCCAGAGCCAGCGCTCCACAGCAAGAGAAGCCACCACGGTGAGAAGCATGCGCACTGCAGTGAAGAGTAGCCCCCCACGCTGGGCGACTAGAGAAAGCCTGTGTGCATCAACAAAGACCCAGTGCAGCCAAAAATAAATAGGTACATAACATTTAAAAAAAATCCCTATTTTAAAAAGCAGCTAAATGCTCATCCACAGGAGAATGGTGACACTGTGGTATAGTCATAAAAAAATATAACCCAGAAAGAAAAATAAATTTTTGCTTCATGGGACAATATTGATGAATCTGAAAAACTCAAGAATCCAGTTGTAAATCTAGTCATAATGTATGATCTCATTTGTATGAAATTCAAGAACAGGCAAAACTAATTAACAGTTATAGAAGGCAGAGAAGAATTGGAGTTGCTGTTACTTCTTGGTGTGGGAAACATTGCCTGGGAAGGGCATATGGATCATTCTACAGGCTGACAACGTGCGTCTTATACAGGTGGGAGTTAAGTCCACGTTAAAACAACTGACTGGCCTGGTTCAAGAAGCGCAGCTTTCACCCAGCAAAACCAACTGTATAAACAGTGTGAGTCATAAAGACCTTGGTTTTCCAGTCAACATTCCTGGGAGCTCCCAGATGATCCCCCAAAATAGAATTGGTAGGTCATCTCCACCCTTCTCCCAATGCACCATTTCTAAGTTGGATGACTTAAACTTTGTGCTCCTTTGGAAAGAAGCTTTCAAACAAGTGGTTGTTGTACCAACTATATAAAGAGATTTTCTTGAGCAGATTACTGATTGAATCAGTCCCACAATGAAGACCTTTTGTTTGACTTAAAAATACTATTTGTTTAGAATGCTTTAGAAACACTTACCACAGACTGATATACTGATTGTATTAACTGGATTCTTGAGTTTTTCATTACATCTGTGATTAACCTTTGAAGTTTGGCTAGTTGAAGTCACTGTGAACTTGTGAAAAAATGTTTGTCTTTGGAAGCATTTCCTACTTTTCATACCATTTCCTTCCATTAGCTGCCTCTTTCTGACTTTCCTCCCTGTTATTGCAGTAGGAAGCATCTCTTCATACCAGCCCAGACATGCTTGGGCAGGCCTGCCTAAGAACTTTTGATAGGAAGAAATTATACATTGTGAGTTTTCCTGGGTGCCGTAGCTTTAGGGGCATCAGGTAAGTCTCATATACATGGACCTGTATTAGAACGGCATGTGCTAGTATAAGAAATGCTGGAGTCAGACCTCAGTTTAAACAGTGGTTTTGGGACTTCCCTGGTGATACAGTGGCTTCCCAGGTGGCTCAGTGGTAAAGAATACGTCTGCCAATGCAGGAGGTGCAGGTTCAGTCCCTTGGTTGGGAAGATCCCCTGGAGGAGGAAATGGCAACCCACTCTAGTATTCTTGCCTGGACAATCCCATGGACAGAGAAGCCTGGTGGACTACAGTCCATGGGGTGGCAAAGAGTTGGTGACACCTGAGCAGCTAGTCCATGGGGTCGCAAAGAGTCAGACATGACTGAGCGACTGAACTGAACTGAGCAGCTGAGTGTGCACAGTGGATAAGAGTCTGCTTGCCAGTGCATAGGAGGTGGGTTTGATCCCTTGTCTGGGAAAATTTTACATGCTGAGAAGCAGCTCAGCCCATGTGCCACAACTGCTGAGTCTGTGTGCTGCAATTACTGAAGCCCACGTGCCTAGAGCCTGTGCTCCACAGCAGGAGAAGCCATCGAAACGAGAAGCGCACGCACCACAACAAAGAGTAGCCTTGCTCTCCGCAACTAGAGAAAGCCTGTGAGCAGCAATGAAAGACCCAGCACAACTAAAAGTAAATAATAAAAAACTAAGTAAACAGTGGCTTTGGAACTCAGCAGCAGTGCAATGTTAGACAAGTTCCTAAAATTCTCTGAGCTTCAGTTTCCTCATCTGTAAAATGCACTTAATAAAGGTGTCTCATAGGATTATTCTGAGATTAAACATCTGGGCTTCCCTGGTGGGGAAGCTGGTAAAGAATCTGCCTGCAGTGAGGGAGACCTGGGTTTGATCCCTGGGCTGGGAAGATTCGCTGGAGAAGGGAATGGTTCGCTGGAGAAGGGAATGGTTGCCCACTCTATTATTCTGGTCTGGAGAATTCCATGGAGTATACAGTTGCAAAGAGTTGGACACAACGGAGCGAGTTTCACTTTCATTTTGGGATTCCCTGGTAGCTCAGCTGGTGAAGAATCTGCCTGCAGTGCAGGACACCTCAGTTCAATTCCTGGGTCAGGAAGATCCCCTGGAGAAGGGATACGCTACTCACTCCAGTATTCTTGGGCTTTCCTAGGGGCTTAGCTGGTAAAAAGTCAGCCTGTCATGCGGGAGACTTGGGTTCGATCCCTGGGTTGGGAATATCGCCTGGAGAAGAGAACATTCCAGTATTCTGGCCTGGAAAACTCCATGAACTGTATAGTTCATATATGGGGTCACAAAGAGTTAGACACAACTGAGAAACTTTTACAGAGGATTATTCTGAGATTAAACATCTACAGTGGTGTCTGGCATATTGTAAGGGCTCAATAAACAATGATATTATTGTTTTATGATGATGATGTTGATGATGCTTCTGCTGACATTAAATTTAGTGGAATACTGACCTCTTCCCTCCATAAATATAGGCAAAAACAGCATACAGTTATGCACAATTAAATGAGTTCTTTTACTCCTTACTTTCTGGATAATTGGGCTTATCAATTCTTCATAAAGCACTTTGGATTCTGGAGCTAAAACTCTAAAGAAGTCTAATCACTAAATAAAATTTAAATACCATTAGTACTTTACGTAATTATTACAGAGTGCCAGAGGGATATTTGAAAAATAAATAAATTGAGTTGATTATTTTGTTCTCTTTAAAATCTCTACCAAGATGTTAACAGACAGAAAACTAGTAGAAATACTATATGAAATTTGTTTTAATTTTTTCAAATCCCATGTTGCTTAGCAAAGGAGGATGTGACTATAAGAGAGTTTCAGTGTAGTTCAATAGCTTTTAGAATAAGAGCTTTATGAATTACTGAATTACACTCAACCTTGGTGCTCTTGACATTCTGTGTGATCACTGTAGAGCAGTTCATGTGTGCCATGTGAACCCTATAGTTTAATCTGACACATCATTCTTAATGCCTGGGGAATTTGGGAACTGTTGTACAAATAATTGGCATGGAAATGCAAAGCGTTTTTCTCTTAAATAACAATATTGCACTTACACAGTATATATTGAGAAGGAGCTGTGAAGAGATACAGGAAACTACTGTCAAACAATGAAATGATTAATATATAGTTATTAACTTTTCATTATTATTAATGTCATCAGTGAGAGAAGACGAGATGACAAAGAGAAAATGCTGTGGAATACTTAGGTCTCTTTGAAAGAAGCAAGAATTTGATTCAAGTGAAAAAAGGACTATGGTTTTTTATTATTATTTAATTTGTGCAGGAAACTAAGTGTTTTGCATATATTCTGTGGTGTAACGTTTCGATGCTCCTGTGAGAAGGTACTTGATGAAAAGTACCGTATTTTTTTCATCAAGTATTTATTGACCACTTATCATGTGCCAGACATTGTGCAGGACATTCGGAATTCAGCAATGGCTTAAGACATGTTTTCTGCTTTCTGCAGTCTGATAGTGGGGAGCACCAACCTATACATGGAAAAAATATAATTTGTAATAAGTAGGGAGAGTAAGTATAAACAAAAAGTATCAGTGTTGATTTCTAAGCATAATTGAATTGTAGATAGGCATTCTTAAAGCAGTCACTGTATAGCTCTGGAATTGGAAGATTTCCCAGGATTTAAGGAGTGTAGGGCAGGAATGCCCTAGACCTCATTTACTAACAGAGCTATGGTGTCTGGAAAAGGCGTTGTGCTGTGGCAAGCAGAGTGCACTGCCAAGCTCAGAGGGATCTGGAAGGTGCTGGCCTGTCGTGCACGTCTGACTCCCGTTTCCTCACAGCCCCTGTGCAGGGTCCACCCAGTGCATGCAGATGGTGCCTCGAGGTTGTGTTTCTGGTGCTGAGACTTGCTGAGTTGTCCCTGAAAGAGGGCAGGTGCAGGAGACTCAGTTATCTGCAGTGATGGCCACCAGATGGGGCAGATCTTCTCAGAAAGAGCTGCTGATATTTGCTCCCTGTGGCCTCTGGTCCTTGGCATGGGCCTCCTCATTGTTTAAATCTGCACAAAGCTCTGGAGCACCTGGCTTGGGGGCTGAAGGACAGTATTTTCCCCTGCCTAGAGGGGCCATCTGTGTCCTAATGGCTCCAGGGAGTCTATCTGTCTTTGGATAATTCCCAAAAGACTTAGGCCTGAATGCTGTACAGACCATGAAATCAGAATAGCAGGGGCTGTGGCCTAGATACCAGTATGTCTTAAAATCTTTTCAAGTGCTTCTAAGATTTGGCTATATTAGATTGCAGATGACTAATATGACTCAGGATGAGCACACTCACTAGTTCAAAGAGGTGATTGATTTTGAGGGGAAACCAGTGGAGACCTAACGTGAGGCATTAACACAGAAAAAAAGAATTAAACTTTCAAGAAAATTAGATGTATCAGAACAGCAACAAAAAAACTACTTTCTGAAAGAAAAAATTCTGGATCTCACAGTCCAGTTAAAGACAAAAGGGAACCCTTGTACACTGTTGGTGGGAATGTAAATTGGTGTAGCCACTGTGGAAAACAGTATGGAGGTTTCTCAAAAAACTTACCATATTACCCAGCAATTCCACTTTTGCCTATATATGTCCCAAAAGTACAGAAACATTAATTTGAAAATACACATGCACCCCAATATTCATAGCAACATTATTTACAATTGCCAAGATATGGAAGCAACCTAAGTGCTCATCAACAAATGAGCAGGTAAAGAAGATGTGGTATATATACACAATGGAATACTACTCAGCCATAAAAAAAAAAAGAAAATTTTGCTATTTGCAGCAACATGGATGAACTTGGAGGGTATTATGGTAAGTGAAATAAGTCAGACAAAGACAAATACTGTATGATATAACTTATATGTGGAATTTTAAAAAATGTAATAAACTAGTAAATACAATAAATGAGAAGTAGACTTATAGCAAACCCATGGGGAGAAGGAAGCAGAGAGGGGGCAATATTGGGGTGGAGAATTAAGAGGTACAGACTATTATGTATAAAATAAGCTACAAGATATATTGTGCAACATGAAGAATATAGCCAATATTTTATTGAATATAACCTTTAAAAATTGTGAATCACTATATTGTACATCTGGTAATATATATATTATATATCAATAATACTTCAATAAGAATGTGCAGTTTTGGTATACTTGAAAGTATTTTTTTCCATTTTCCCCTACATTTTCCCACTCACTATGGCTATCTAGGCCTCCAGTGCTGGAACCAGTACTTTGGTTTAAATAGGCATGCAACACAAACCACCTTTCCATTGGCTTGCCCACATAGAGCTTTATATGCACACTGAAAGCAAGCTTTGATAAAGTACTTTGGCTTGTGTTCAAAACAAGGAAAGAAAATGTAGCATCAATGCTTTCTAATTAAAGTGGGATTTACTTCCACTACTCTCTACAGTTTGACTAATGTTAATAGATATTAATATCTTAGTATTGTATTAAGATTATAATACTTTGTTTACAAAAATATTATAAAACTCAAACTTTTAAAAATTGTAATATGATTAATTCACAATATTATTTTAATTTCAGATGTACTACTTCTCAGGTTAGGACCCACAAAACACAGAAATAACTTTTAAGATTGTGAGTTTTAATACTTCTGTTCTACAAGACCTATTTCCAATGGATCTTACTTTGTGTTTTTTTTTCTATTTCTCCAGAGCAAGGAATTAGGTAAAATGAGTAAGTGACTGAGTGTATGATTTTAGTTCATGTGTTGTTGTCTTATTCTAAGTTAAATGTTTGAATTTTGTATCCTGTTTGTGTATTTATTCTTACATACTTACAAAGGGACAAGCTTTGTTCTGTTGAAAATCCTTGAATTTGTAACTTAAACCTTGAATTATGACAGATAAAATTATCTGAATTGCTGTAATGCACTTATCACAAAGCTCCATTTTTCTGTGTAGCAGAATGGAGATGATACAAAATGATATTTATTATTTTAGAGATGATGTACCAAGCCAAAAAATATTTAAACTCGTGCATATATTTTCAGGTGCTTAAATAAAAAAAAACAACAAATACTAAGCTAAAGTGTTTAAAAGTCCTAGAAACAATTTATGATGAATATATTTAATGTCATAAACTTTACTCCTACTTTACATCACTAAAGTCCATGTAGCTTGATCTTAAATTTTGTGGAAAGGTTTGTAACCATTTAAGCTGTTCTTTTCTCATCTTGATCCTTCCCAAGGAAAGGAAATTAGGTTGTTCAGTGTCTTTATAAAATTGTCATACATTTATGTATTTTTCCTTCAAAGCAATAGCAATGATAGTTTATAGAATGCTTTCATGTACACATAATCCTGAGAATTATTCTGATTTAATGACTTGATAAGAACATATATCTACCCAGTAACAGAGCTGAAAACTCTGAAGAACTGCTTTGGGATTTAGGATAAATAGTGTATATAATTTCATATTTTCATGAAAAAATAGATGAGCTGTCACAAGGGTTATTATGCACATATGGGAATGTTTGTTATTTCTATCAGTCCCTTATTGCTTTGCTGTCTTTCATACCCAACTCCAACTTCTTCTTCAGCTCAATTTCAGTTCTTCCTAGAAATATTGTTCATTTTTTGATCCAGTTGTCCCTTCATCATGTTTGCCTGGAAAAACCCCATCGGTGCATGCTTTAATCTAATTGTTCATCTTATTTAAACCTAGGTTGCCTAACACTTCTGGCCACAGAAGTTAGTATCTGTCAATTCATAATCTCTATCCTTTCCAAGGATGAAGAACTGTATCGTGGAAATTCCCTGGATTACATTTCTCTCCTCCTTGACTGTTGTTTTCCACTCATAGATCTTTGTTTTTCAGAGTTTGATACTGGCATGACATAAATCTAGAAACGTATTTTAATTTATATGTATGATGTATCCTACCTGAATCTGAAGCTTTAATACTTTGGCCGCCTGATGTGAAGAGCCGACTCATTAGAAAAGACCCTGATTCTGGGAAAGATTGAAGGCAAGAGGAGAAGGGGATGACGGAGGCCTAGATGGTTGGATGGCATCACCAATTCAATGGACAGGAGTTTGAGCAAGCTTCGGAAGATGATGAAGTACAGGGAAGCCTGGTGTGCTGCAGTCCATAGGGTCTCAAAGAGTCAGACATGACTGAAAAACAACAATGATTTATCTTTAACATAATTTTGAAGCTAATAATTTGAAAAGTACAAGCTTTCTGAAAGGGGTACAAAATATAGATAAACCATTATGTAAAACTTCTATCACTAAATAATATAGAACACACTTCAACTTATCTCTAAATTGACAAATGAGATAGTTCCACAGACTATGTTCCCTGAACATTATTGCCTAGATAAATATTCTAACATACCAGATGTTTCATTACTTGAACATATTTTTATAAATGGAAATTCATTGATTGCCATCAGATGCAAATTGGAAAGAAAATCAACTATTTAAAATCATCTCAATTTATTTTATTTGATAATGTAAGTATATATACTCCTCAGTTTAAATATAAATACATATGTATATATGTATGATTTTGCTAACTCACTCTGCAATACAATTTACTAAAATTTTTATAATATTTTTATAAATGTGTTTTTAATTCTCTTGAAAAAAATCTACCACTTGTGTGCATGCAAAATGTTATAAAGGTAGTGTAATTAATTCTACAAAAGTAAGAAAAATATGCATTTAGAAAATCATAATGACATCACCAAAAAACTACTAGTAGAACTCACTGATGAATTTGATAAAGTTCAGGATACAGAATCAATATGCAGAAATCTGTTGCATTTCTATACAGTAAAAATGAACTGTTATGAGAAAGAGAAATTAAGGAAATTGCCGGGGTCCAGCCCCGGCTGATCCAGGGTATTCGAAGGAGAGACGGCGTAGGCGACCTATTTATTTAAATATTTATCAAAGATATAAAGAGTAATAGAATGAGGATAGCCCAGTGAGGAAATTCAGTGGAGAAAAGAGGCTGAATAATTCAGCCAGAAGATGAGAGAAAGAACGACATGGGGAGACCAAGTTTCCGTGAACAAGGCCTGCACTTTATTTTCCAAAGTAGTTTTTATACCTTAAGTTATGCATAGAGGATAATGGGGGAAGGGGTAGAGTCATGCAGTAAGCCAGGCTTTCTTCCTGCAAACTTATCATATGCAAAAGTTTAGGTGATTTGCATCATCTTCTGGCCAGGAGGCCAGTTAACATTTTAAGAAACTTATTTTTCTCTAAAGGTAATTATTCTAAAGTCAGGTGCCAGCCTCAAAAAGCACTGGACATCTCGTTTCATACATGATATTTTACATGTTTCAATGCCATTCTCCCAAATCTTCCCACCCTCTCCCTCTCCCACAGAGTCCATAAGACTGTTCCATACATCAGCGTCACTTTTGCTGTCTCGTACACAGGGTTATTGTTATCATCTTTCTAAATTCCATATGTATGCGTTAGTATACTGTACTGGTGTTTTTCCTTCTGGCTTACTTCACTCTGTATAATAGGCTCCAGTTTCATCCACCTCATTAGAACTGATTCAAATGTATTCTTTTTAATGGCTGAGTAATACTCCATTGTGTATATGTACCACAGCTTTCTTATCCATTCGTCTGCTGATGGACATCTAGGTTGTTTCCATGTCCTGGGTATTATAAACAGTGCTGCGATGAACATTGGGGTACACGTGTCTCTTTCCCTTCTGGTTTCCTCAGTGTGTATGCCCAGCAGTGGGATTGCTGGATCGTAAGGCAGTTCTATTTCCAGTTTTTTAAGGAATCTCCACACTGTTCTCCATAGTGGCTGTACTAGTTTGCATTCCCACCAACAGTGTAAGAGGGTTCCCTTTCCTCCACACCCTCCAGTCCAGGTTCAATGCACAATACTGGATGCTTGGGGCTAGTGCACTGGGACGACCCAGAGGGATGGTATGGGGAGGGAGGAGGGAGGAGGGTTCAGGATGGGGAGCATATGTATACCTGTGATGGGTTCATTTTGATATTTGGCAAAACTAATACAATTATGTAAAGTTTAAAAATTAAAAAAAAAAAAAAGCACTGGACAAAGCTGCATTCCTATAGGGCAAAGGTGAGGTGGGCTCAATCAAGAAAAGAATTAACTCAAGGGTCCAAGGTTACAAACATTGAGGCTACTACTTATATTTCTATACACCCATTATATCAATCAATACACTGCCAAGGACATAGTAGGTAAGGGGTATGGAGACTTAGCAGCAAACATTGGCCCAATAAGTGAAAAACCCTTCACCAATACAATTTCTAATCAATCTTTTAACTACTCAAAGGAATCTGCGTTTAGACAGTTTAGAACATCTCCTGCCTCTCACAGTTGGGAGGCTCTGAACAATCACATGTGGCTGGAAAAACCTATTCAGGCAGGCTAGAGGATTTCCAAAGGAGTTTGTAGGTTGAAACACTGTCACACCCAGGAATTATTAACTGGAGCTGTAAGCTAACTCTTTTTTTCAGAGAGAGAGAGTGGGGGACAGCCCCCCATAAAGTCAGAGGTGTAGGTGAAAGCACAAAGCAGAAAGTAGGCAAACTCTGGTTTTGGGGGTAGATGCTCGAGAATTTCCAGGGGGACTCCTGAGGCTCGATCCCACCTTTGTGTATGCCGAGCCTCCTTCCTCATGACCTTTGCCATGGGCGGAGTTCCTCACGCTGGCTCCCGGCAGTGATAGAATTCCAGTTGAGCTATTCCAGATCCTGAAAGATGATGCTGTGGAAAGTGCTGCACTCAATATGCAATATGCACTTAATATGCAATATGCCGGCTCCCGGCAAGAAATAATTCCATTTACCATTGCATCAAAAAGAATAAGATACCTAGAAATAAACCTGCTTACGGTGGTAAAAGACCTGTACTCAGAAAACTATAAGACATTGATACAAGAAATTGAAGATGACATAAACAGATATAAAGATATTCCATGTTCATGGATGGAAGAATTAATATTGTTAAAATGACTGTATTATCCAAGGTAATTTACAGATTCAGTGCAGTCCCTATCAAAATGGCACTTTTCACAGAAATAGAAAAAGTAATTTAAAAAATTTTAATAGTATGGAAACATAAATGACCAAGAATAGCTAAAACAGACTTGAGAAAAAAGAACAGAGCTGGGGGAGTCATGCTCCATGGCTTCAGACTATACTTCAAGGCTGCATTAATCAAAACAGAATGGTCAATGGAGCAGGATGGAGAGTTGGAATAAACTACGCTTATGGTCAGTGGTGAAAAGACACTCTTCAGTTAGTGGTTCTGAGAAAATTGGAGACCTACATGTAAAAGGATGGAGCTAGAATATTTTCTAGCACCATACATGAAACAAACTCAAAGTAGATTAAAGACTTAAATGTAAGACAAGAAGCCATAAAATCTTAGAACAAAACAGGCAGAACGCTCTGCAGCCTAAATTGCAACAACATTTTTTTGGATCTGTCTCATAAGGCAAAGGGTACAAAAGCAAAAATAAACAAATAAGACTTTAATTAAATTTTAAAGCTTTTTCACAGGAAAGGAAACCATCAAGAGGAAAAGGCAACCTATTAAATGGGAGACAATATTGGCAAATGATATGACCAGAAAGGGGTTAATGTCCAAAATATATAACGAGCTCATACAACTCAACATCAAGTTCAGTTCAGTTGCTCAGTCATGTCCGACTCTTTGCGACCCCATGAACCGCAGCACACCTCCTTGTCCATCACCAACTTCCGGAGTCCACCCAAACCCATGTCCATTGTGTCCGTGATGCCATCCAACCATCTCATCCTCTGTCGTCCCCTTCTCCTCCTGCCCTCGATCTTTCCCAGCATCATGGTCTTTTCAAATGAGTCAGCTCTTCGCATCAGGAGGCCAAAGTATTGGAGTTTCAGCTTCAACATCAGTCCTTCCAATGAACACCCAGGACTGATCTCCTTTAGTATGGACTGGTTGGATCTAAAAACTCAATTAAAAGTGAGCAGAAGACCAGAAGAGACATTTTTCCAAAGAAGAATACATATTGCCAACAGGCATATGAAAAGATGCTCAACATTGCTAATCATCAGAGAAATGCAAGTCAAAATTACAATATCACCTCATACCTGCTGGGATGGCTGTCATCAAAAAGGCCACAAAAAGCTAATGTTGACGAGTATGTGGAGGAAAGGATGTGTGGAAAGGATGTGGAGGATATGGAGGAAACCCTGGTACACTGTTGGTGGGGATGTAAATTGGTATAGCCCCTGTAGAAAACAATATGGAGATTTCTCAAAAAACTAAAATCAGAACTACCATATGATCCAGAAATGTCACTCCTGGATATATATCCAAAGAAAACAAAGCTATTAATTCAAGAGATACATGCACCCCAATTTTCATAGCATATTTTTTTGCAAGAGCCAGGGATGTGGAAATAATCTAAGTCTCCATCAGCAGATAAATGAATAGAGATTGGGTGGGTATGTGTGTAGAAAATGGACTACTACTCAGCCACAAAAATAATGAAATTTTGCCATTTCCAACAACATGGATGGACTTGGATGGTGTTATGCTAAGTGAAATGGGTCAGTCAGAAAACACAAATACTGTATGATATCACTTGTAAGTAGAAACTAAAATATAAAGCAAACTAGTGAATGTAACGGTGCAGAAACAGACTCCCAGATAGAACAAACTAGTGGTTTTACCAGTGGGGAGAAGGAAGGAGAGAGGGGCAAGATAGGGGCAGGAAATTAAGAGGCACAAGCTACTATGTATAAAATAAATAAGCTACAAGGATATATTGTATAGCACAGGGAATATAATCAATATTTTATAATATTGATTTTATACAATATAAATATAAATATACAATATTTATATTGTATATTTATACAATATAAATATACAATACTTATATTGTATATTTATATTGTATATTTATACAGTATATTTATATTGTATATTTATACAATATAATATTTATATTGTATAATATAATACACTCCTATATTTATAGGATTGTAACCTATAAAAATTGTGAATCACTGTTGCATAGTTGAAACATATATCAACTATACCTTAATAAAAAATAAAAGGGAAAATACATATGAATTTCTTTTTAAAATATTATAAATATCCTTGTGTCAGCTGTGAGTTGTCAAATGGCAGGTGACTGAAACTCTTGAGTAGATTTAAGGCATCACTGGTGCTCTGTGGTGGAGGGGTAGGATAGGGGTTGGGAGGGAGTGGACATATGTATACTTATGACTGATTCACGTTTTATGGCAGAAACCAACACAGTATTGTAAAGCACTTATCCTCCAGTTAAAAAAAAGCATCACTGATAATACCTTTACCTCTGCTCTTGATTTTTTCATAGTGATTTGAATTATATTCATTCATTTCAGTCTGAGAAACTCTATTTAGTATTTCTTGTAGGACAAGAATTGCCAGTTCTACTGGCAATGAACTCTCTATTTTGTTTATCAGGGAGTGTCTTAAGGCATGACATCAACACTCAGTAATCATTTTATTATAATGCTACCTAGCATTCACTGCTTGCTTGCGTGGCATCAGGTTAACCAGAAGTGAAAACTTACGATGTTCTCAAGTCTTTCCAGAGCACGTGTGAATCCTGTGTATGTGTATGGCCTTCTAGATTTCTGGGAATGTGTTGGAACTTTTCAACCTGTGACCCCCTTTGGACATTTCATTCCCCAACTTTTCCTTTTAAGCTTAATGATTAACCTATTGTTTGTCTGAACGTTACCCACTACCTCAGGCATCCATGCTATTAAATAGTTGGCTCTAATTGTCTTTGACAAATATCTCTACTCCCAAGTCCCCTTTATGAAGAGTCTGTTTGCACTGAGTGAGCTCTGAGTCAGTGCTGCAGACTATCTGTGTCCCCTATTGCCACACCCAAATTTGTGTGTTGAAACCTAATCCCAAAAGTGATGGTATTTGGAAGTGGAACCTTTGGGATATAATTAGGCCAAGGGGGCAAAGACTTCATGAATGGGTTTTGCCAAGAGAATGCATTGGTCATAGCAAACACCCTTTTCCAACAGTACAAGAGACAATTCTACACATGGACATCACCAGATGGTCAATACCGAAATCAGATTGATAATACTCTTTGCAGCCAAAGATGGAGAAGCTCTCTACAATCAGCAAAAACAAGACTGGGAGCTAACTGTGGCTCAGATTATGAACTACTTATTAGAAAATTGAGACTTCAATTGAAGAAAGTAGGGAAAACCACTAGGTCATTCAGGTATAACCTAAATCAGATCCCTTAAGATTATACAATGGAAGTGACAAACAGATTCCAGGGATTAGATCTGATAGATAAGAGTGCCTGATGAACTATGGACAGAGGTTCATGACATTGTACAGGAGGGAGTAATAAAAACCATCCCCAAGAAGAAGAAATGCGAAAAGGCAAAATGGTTTTCTGAAGAGGCCTTACAAATAGCTGAGAAAAAAGAGAAGCAAAAGGCAAGAGAGAAAAGGAAAGATATACCCATCTGAATGCAGACTTCCAAAGAATAGCAAGGAGAGATAAGAAAGCCTTCCTCAGTGATCAGTGTAAAGAAATGGAAAACAATAGAATGGGAAAGACTAGATATCTCTTCAAGAAAATTAAAGATACCAAGGGAACATGTCATGCAAAGAAGGGCACAATAAAGGACAGAAATGGTATGGACCTAACAGAAGCAGAAGATATTAAGAAGAGGTGGGTAGAATACACGGAAGAACCATACAAAAAAGATCTTCATGACCCAGATAACCACGATGGTGTGATCACTCACCTAGAGCCGGACATCCTAGAATGTGAGGTCAAGTGGGCCTTAGGAAGCATCACTATGAACAAAGCTAGTGGAGGTGATGGAATTCCAGCTTAGTTATTTCAAATCCTAAAAGACTATGCTGTGAAAGCACTGCACTCAACATGTCAGCAAATTTGGAAAACTCAACAGTGGCCACAGAAATGGAAAAGGTCAGTTTTCATTCCAATCCCTAAGAAAGGCAATGCCAAAGAATGTTCAAACTACCGCACAATTGCACATGCTAGCAAAGTAATGCTCAAAATTCTCCAAGTCAGGCTTCAACAGTATATGAATCGAGAGCTTCTAGATGTTCAAGCTGGATTTAGAAAAGGCAGAGGAACCAGATATCAAATAGCCAACATCTGCTGGGTTATCGAAAAAGCAAGAGAGTTCCAGAAAAACATCCACTTCTACTTTATTGACTATGCCAAAGCCTTTGACTGTGTGGATCACAACAAACTGTGGAAATTCAAGAGATGGGAATACCAGACCACCTGACCTGCCTCTTGAGAAATCTGTATGCAGGTCAAGAAGCAACAGTTAGAACCGGACATGGAGCAACAGACTGGTTCCAAATTGGGAAAGGAGTACATCAAGGCTGTATATTATCACCCTGCTTATTTAACTTATATGCAGAGTAGATCATGAGAAACGCTGGGCTGTAAGAAGCACAAGCTGGAATCAAGATTTCTGGGAGAAATATCAATAACCTCAAATATGCAGATGACACCACCCTTATGGCAGAAAGTGAAGAGGAATTAAAGAGACTCTGGATGAAAGTGAAAGAGGAGAGTAAAAAACTGGCTTAAAGCTCAGCATTCAGAAAACCAAGATCATTGCATCCGATCCCATCACTTCATGGCAGATAGATGGGGAAACAATGGAAATAGTGGCAGACTTTATTTTCTTGGGCTCCCAAATCATTGCAGATGGTGACTGCAGCCTTGAAATTAAAAGACTCTTGCTCCTTTGAAGAAAAGCTATGACCAACCTAGACAGCATATTAAAAAGCAGAGACATTACTTTGCTGACAAAGATCCATCTAGTCAAAGCTACGGTTTTTCCAGTAGTCATGTACAGATGTGAGAGTTGGACTATAAAGAAGGCTGAGCGCGAAAGAATTGATGCTTTTGAAATGTAGTGTTGGAGAAGACTCTTGAGAGTCCCTTGGACTGCAAGGAGATCCAACCAGTCCATCCTAAAGTGGAGAAAGATCAGTCCTGAATATTCATTGGACGGACTGATGCTGAAGCTGAAACTCCAATACTTTGGGCACCTGATGTGAAGAACTGACTCATTGGAAAAGACCCTCATGCTGGGAAAGATTGAAGGCAGGAGGAGAAGGGAATGATAGAGAATGAGGTGGTTGGATGGCATCACTTACTCAATGGACATGAGTTTAAGCAAGCTCTGGGAGTTGGTGATGGACAGGGAAGCCTGGTGCGTTGCAGTTCATGGGGTCGCAAAAAGTCAGACACAACTGAGGAACTGAACTGAACTGACTCCAGGGAATATTCTGACCCAGGGGTTGAACCCGCATCCCTTGTGTCTCCTGCATTGGCAGGCAGATTTTTTTTTTTTTTTTTTTTACCACTAGCCCCACTTGGGAAGCCTCAACCAAAAATAGAGGAGGCTTAAAATCAAGTGTGGCCAGAATGTAGACTTTTTAAAATGGCATTACAAAGTTGATGCCATAGTGAATAAAGAACTGTGACACTGATGATTTCAATATCAGGCATTCCTGAGTGGGAGTTGCAGTTTCACAGATGATTCATTTGCCTGATTTCCTAATCTGTAAAGTGATACTGCCAGAGAAGGCAATGGCACCCCACTACAGTACTCTTGCCTGGAAAATCCCATGGACGGAGCAGCCTGGCGGGCTGTAGTCCATGGGGTCGCTAAGAGTCAGACACGACTGAGTGACTTCACTTTCACTTTTCACTTTCGTACATTGGAGAAGGAAATGGCAACCCACTCCAGTGTTCTTGTCTGGAGAATCCCAGGGACGGGAGAGCCTGGAGGGCTGCCGTCTATGGGGTCGCACAGAGTCGGACACGACTGAAGTGACTTAGCAGCAGCAGCAGCAGCAAAGTGATACTGCAGACTCCCAGGACTGCTCTCTTAGCTACAGCAGTGGTCCCCAACCTTTTTGGCACCAGGGACTGACTTCATAGAAGACAATTTTTCCATGGACAAGTCTGTGATAGGTAGATGCTTTCAGGATGATAAAGCACGTTACATCTATTATGCCACTGCTGGTTTGACAGGAGGTGAATTCTGGCAGTCATGTGAGTGAGGAGGAGTGGCTATAAATATAGATGAAGCTTTTCTGGCTAGCCCAGTGATTACCTCCTGCTGTGCAACCCAGTTTCTAAAGGCTGTGGACTGGTGCTGGTCTGTGGCCTGTGGGGTTGGAGACTCCTGAGCCATAGCATAAATCTGTGTGTGTCACATGATGGGTATTCAGCCAAAAGCAACTATTATCAACAGAAAGAATACTCATTAATAATAGCTATTGTTATTATTTCTATGTCAGCACTTTTCCAAACTATTAATGGATTAAAAAACTCAGAGATGCTTATAAGTTTTGTCCTCCAACATGTGTGTAGATTATGTTGACTTCTAGAAGTTCATATTGGGGATGGTGACAGTGAAAGTGTTACTTGCTCAGTCGTGCCCAGCTCTTTGAGACCCCATGGACTGTAGCCTGCCCAGCTTCTCTGTCCATGGAATTCTCCAGGCAAGAATACTGGAATGGGTAGCCATTCCTTTCTCCAGGGGATCTTCCCGACCGAGGGATTGAACCCCAGTCTCCCTCATTGCAGGCAGATTCTTTACCATCTAAGCCACCAGGGGAAGCCCATTGTGGGGTGGTAATTCAGTGGGAAAAAACCAACTTCATGAAGATAACTGTTCTTGAATTTAAACACATGAGTGTGGGTGAATAGGAAGGGTTGGTGTGATTTGTGAGTAATAATGTGAGTGAGTTCATGCATCCCGGTGTGCAGGAGATGAATGGTTGGGCCCAGGTATTTAAATTGGTTAGGCTAAGCCACAAAGAGGAAAAGGCAGGTATGAAATAGGTGGTGAGGACAAGGAGAGATGAATAGCAATGGTGAGAGAAGAGAGTTGATCATAATATGTAGAAGGAGATAGGAAAGAGCAGATAAACTAAGGAAGTAAAGAGAACTTAATGGCTCATTAACAAAATAAGAAGCAAAGGAGGTAGATACTGAGATTCCTGGTGGAAAGACGATAGGCTTGCTTGTATTTCTGGCCTCAGCATTGAATGTACTCTTTATTTCTCCTCTCAATTTAAATTGAACTTTTCCTCTCCCTTTAGAGATGGCAGAGTAACCGTAGCAAAACTGTTGTAAACATATGGTGTGTGTTAATGTGATCATTTGCCTCCTCATTATGGGTTTAGTGTGACCATTAACATCTAACTGCCTAATTTCTCGATAACCATTGAAAAATTAGAGCTGCATCATTGCCACCCTACTACTCACCATAATAATTTTGTCATTTCTAAAAGCATTTAATCTTTGCAAAATGATGCAAATCATTTGCCTCTTGTATTACTTTGACTTCTGCCTACACTTATGTGATTTATTTGTGAATTATATGTCTGTATAAAATAAAAATCACACAGTTAATAATTGTTTACCTAAAAGTAAAGTTATATATCTAATTTTTAGGATCTTTTTTTTTTCCTTTTTAAGATAGTGTTTATTTACCCTTTGTATTTCTAGGTTCATATCAAAGCTTTTAAAGAATTACCATCTACCTGTATATGGTGAAATACCCAAATATTTTCATGCTTTGTTTAAATTACTTCCATAAATCACCTTGAATAAATTCTTACTGTGTGCTCAGGCATAATTCATTATTCATATTCATAGAGGAAAATTTTTATGAAGCTAAAGACTTGTGTGCTACTGGTTATAAAAGGATATGTGACCTTTGAGTGATTTCCACGTTGAATAAAAACACATTAGGAAATGTACACACAGTCATGGTAACATGTAAGATCATCTGTTCTCTCTCTCTTTCTCATGTGCTCATACATCCACCTTAGTCCACAAACTCATGCATTCACACTCAACTGCACAGTATACACACTCCCAAATGCCTATGGAGGTATGGTTAGTTACTTAAAATACATTGTGAAATGTTTCTAGTCACAATAGAAAAAATTTTTTATTATTTGAAACTCTTCTTTTTATACTTTTTATTTTCAGTAATATTGAGGGGTAAAACGTCTATGATTTAATTCCCTTTCAAATTGGATGTGAATAAACAGAATTATTTATGTATTTAATTTTTATTTAGTTTTTGTTTTCTTTTTTTAAAAAAATTATTTTTAATTGAAGGATGATTGCTTTACAGTATTGTTGGTTTCTACCAAACATCAACATGAATCAGCCATAGGTTTTGTTGTTTTCTTAATTGAAGTAGAGTGAGGATACATCATATTGGTTCATATGAAATACTGCTGCTGCTGCTAAGTCACTGCAGTCGTGTCCGACTCTGTGCGACCCCATAGACGGCAGCCCACCAGGCTCCTCTGTCCCTGGGATTCTCCAGGCAAGAATACTGGAATGGGTTGCCATTTCCTTCTCCAGTGCATGAAAGTGAAAAGTGAAAGTGAAGTTGCTCAGTTGTGTCCAATTCTTAGTGACCTCATGGACTGCAGCCTACCAGTCTCCTCCACCCATGGGATTCTCCAGGCAAGAATACTGGAGTGGGGTGCCATTGCCTTCTCCTCCTAGGAAATGATCATGATATGTCTAGTAACCATCTGTTATCATACAAATATATTGCAACATTGTTGCTTGGTTTCCTATGCTGTACTTTACATCCCCATGACTTATTCATTGTGTGACTACAAATTTGTACCTCTTAATTGCCTTCACCTTTTTCACCCAGCACCTCTCTCCTCTCCCCTCTGGCCACTGGCCATTTGTTCTCTGTATCTTTGAGTCTGTTTTCGCTTCGTTTTGTTTGTGCATTTGTTGTCTTTCAGTTTCACATATAAGTGAAATCATAAAGCCTTTGTCTTTCTCTGCATGATATTTCACTTAGCCTAAAACAATCCAGATCTATCCATGTTGTAGCAAATGGCAAGATTTTAGTCTTTTTTTTAATGACTGGGTAACATTCTGTTCAAGTTGGTTTTAGAAAAGGCAGAGGAACCAGATCTCAAATTGCCAACATCCGCTAGATCATGGAAAAAGCAAGAGACTTCCAGAAAAACATCTATTTCTGCTTTATTGACTATGCCAAAGCCTTTGACTGTGTGGATCACAATAAACTGTGGAAAATTCTGAAAGAGATGGGAATACCAGACCACCTAATCTGCCTCTTGAGAAATTTGTATGCAGGTCAGGAAGCAACAGTTAGAACTGGACGTGGAACAACAGACTGGTTCCAAATAGGAAAAAGATTACGTCAAGGCTGTATATTGTCACCCTGTTTATTTAACTTATATGCAGAGTACATCATGAGAAACGCTGGACTGGAAGAAGCACAAGCTGGAATCAAGATTGCCGGGAGAAATATCAATAACCTCAGATATGCAGATGACACCACCCTTATGGCAGAAAGTGAAGAGGAACTAAAAAGCCTCTTGATGAAAGTGAAAGTCGAGAGTGAAAAAGTTGGCTTAAAGCTCAACATTCAGAAAACGAAGATCATGGCATCTGGTCCCATCACTTCATGGGAAATAGATGGGGAAACAGTGTCAGACTTTATTTTTCTGGGCTCCAAAATCACTGCAGATGGTGACTGCAGCCATGAAATTAAAAGACGCTTATTCCTTGGAAGGAAAGTTATGACCAACCTAGATAGCATATTCAAAAGCAGAGACATTACTTTGCCAACAAAGGTTCGTCTAGTCAAGGCTGTGGTTTTTCCAGTGGTCATGTATGGATGTGAGAGTTGGACTGTGAAAAAGGCTGAGCGCCGAAGAATTGATGCTTTTGAACTGTGGTGTTGGAGAAGACTCTTGAGAGTCCCTTGGACTGTAAGGAAATCCAACCAGTCCATTCTGAAGGAGATCAGCCCTGGGATTTCTTTGGAAGGAATGATGCTAAAGCTGAAACTCCAGTACTTTGGCCACCTCATGCGAAGAGTTGACTCATTGGAAAAGACCCTGATGCTGGGAGGGATTGCGGGCAGGAGGAGAAGGGGACGACAGAGGATGAGACGGCTGGATGGCATCACTGACTCGATGGACGTGAGTCTGAGTGAACTCCGGGAGTTGGTGATGGACAGGGAGACCTGGCGTGCTGCAATTCATAGGGTTGCAAAGAGTTGGACACGACTGAGCAACTGATCTGATCTGATCTGATCTGAACATTCTGTCATGCCACGTCTTCTTTTTCCATTTATCCACGGACACTTAGGTTTCTCCCATGTATTGACTATTGTAAATAATGGTCCAATGAACTCAGAGGTGCATATATCTCTTTGAATTAATGTTTTCATTTTCTTTGGATAAATACCTAGGAGTGGAATTGCTGAATCATATTGTAGTTCTATTTTTAATTTTTTGAGGAAATTCTATATCATTTTTCAAATGGCTGTACCAGTTTACATTGCCACTGACAGTGTACAAGCATTCTTTTTTCTCTACAATCTTGTGAATGCTTGTTATTTGCTGGCTTTTTGATAGTAGCCATTCTTAGAAATGTGAGCTGATACCTCATTGTGATTTTGATTTGCATTTCCCTGATAGTCAATGATATTGAGCATCTTTTCATTTGTCTGTTGGCCATCTGTATGTCTTCTTTTGAAAAATGTCTATTCATGTCCTCTGTACATTTTTTTTTTTAAAGAAAGGTGACTTCTTTTTTAAAAAAAATTAAAAACACTTATTTACAGCTGTGTAGGGTCTTCGTTGCTGCCCACGGCTTGCTGTGGGTTACTCCTTGGTGCAGTGTGCTGGTTCTCATTGCAGTGGCTTCTCTTGCTGTGGAGCATAGGCTCTAGGCAAGCTGGCCGCAGCAGTTACGGCACATGGGCTCAGTAGTTGGGGCTTGCGGGCTTTAGAGCACTGGCTCAGTAATTGTGGCATGAGGGCTTTGTTGCTCTGCAGCATGTGAGATCTTCCTGGATCAGGGATCAAACATGGGTCCCCCTGCGTTGGCAGGTGGATTCTTAACCACTGGACCACCAGGAAAGTCTCTTCTGTACATTTTTAAATATCATTGGTTTTAATTTTTTCTATTGAGTTGTATGAATTCTTTGTATCCTTGGATATTGACCCCTTATTGGATATTACATTTGGAAATATCTTTTCCCATTCAGTAAGTTGCCTTTTTGTTTTATTGATGGTTTCCCTTACTCTGCAAAAACCTTTAAGGTTGATGTAGTTCCATTTATTTATTTTTGCTTTTGTTTCCTTTGCCTGAAGAGACAGATCCAAAAATATATTGCCAAGATTGATGTCAGAGAGTTTACTGTGTATGTTTTCTTCAACGGCTTTTGTAGTTTCAGGTCTTAAATTTAAGTCTCTATCCATTCAGAGTTTATTCTGTTCCATTGATCTATGTATCTGTTTTCATGTCAGTACCATACTGTTTTGATTACTATAGTTTTGTACTACAGTTTCAAATCAAAAGCATGGTACCTCAGCTTTGTTCTTCTTTCTCAAGATTGTTTTGCTCTTTGAGGTCTTCTGTGGTTCCATATAAATTTTAGGATTATTTGTTACAGCTGTGTGAAAAATACTATTGGTATTTTGATAGAAATTGCATTAAATCTGTAGATGCTTTGGGTTGTATGAACATTTATTAATTCTTCCAGTCCACGACCATGGTATATTTTTCCATTTGTTTGTTTCATCTTCTGTTTCTTTCATTAATGTCTTAAGAAAGACAAGGAAAAAAATAAGTCAAAATCTTCAGGCAAAGAAAAAGGCAGAGACTCATTTAAATCTGAAAAGATAGATAAAATCTCCTCTGGTGGCAAAAAGGAGTCCAGACATGATAAAGAAAAGATAGAAAAGAAAGAGAAATGGGACAGTTCAGGAGGAAAGGAAGAGAAGAAACATCATGAGCCCTCGGACAAGCACAGATAATGAAGACTTTCAATCAAGGGTGTGGACAGACCCTAAGCTGAAGGTCTCCCAGAGGAGGATGCCAAAGCTCCATGCGTCACTCTCAGAATGATATCTCCCATAATTGAGAGCTTCTGGCGCTGTCCATTTAATGGGAATCTGCTTTAAATCAGAAGATGAATACACACCACCATCCTCTTGACGAGACATTCCAAAGTCACTGGTTTTCAGAACATTTTCACCTCCAGGCGGTTTCTTGCAGCAAGGTCCCTGTGTATACAATTTTTACCTGAGATCTGCTATCCAGAAGCAGCATCTAATAAAAATGTCACTGTTTTAGGTCATCCTTTCTCAGAAAGGAGAGGAAATTATGTCCTGGAACAAGTCCCTTAATTTTGTAGATAGGCTGTATTTGTGTGCTAACTTTTATGAATTTTACAATATTGGTATGATTATATTGCTTGAGGATTTTGGCTTCTTGTAAAAATTTTAATTTCAGTTCCTGGGAAAGATCATCTTCACATGTTCTAACAGTGATACCAATTTTATGTTTTAATGTACCCCTAAATGTGTCATCAAAATTTCCCTTGCCCAGTAATTATGATAGCTTTATGATTGGGATGGAGAAGGCAGTGGCAACCTACTCCAGTACTCTTGCCTGGAAAATCCCATGGACGGAGGAGCCTGGGGGGCTGCAGTCCATAGGGTTGCTAAGAGTCGGACATGACTGAGCGACTTCACTTTTTTCTGTTTCTTTAATCAATGTCTTAATAGTTTTTAGAGTACAGGTTTCTCATTTCCTTGATAAAACTTATTACTTAATAAAATTAATAAGGAATTTAATTCTTTTTGATGCAATTGTTAATGGGATTGTTTTCTTACTTTATCTTTCTGATAATTTGTTATTAGTGTATAGAAACACAGTGAATTTCTGTATGTTAGTTTTGTATCCTGTAACTTTACTGAGTTCATTTATTAACTCTAGTGGTTTTTTGGTGACATTTTTAAGGTTTTCTCTGTATAGTATCATGTCATCTGCAAATCGTGACTGTTTTAACTTTTCCTTTCCAGTTTGGATGCCTTTTATTTATTGTTCTTGTGTGATTTTTGTGGCTAGTCTTCCAATACTATGTTGAATAAAATTGATAAGAATGGATAATCCTTATCTTGTTCCTGAACTTAGAGGAAAAGCTTTCAGCTTTGAATACTATGTTAACTGTGGCTTTGTCATCTATGACCTTTATTGTGTTGAGCTATGCATCACTGACTCGATGGACTTGAGTCTCAGTGAACTCTGGGAGTTGGTGATGGACAGGGAGACCTGGCGTGCTGCAATTCATGGGGTTGCAAAGAGTCAGACACGACTGAGTGACTGATCTGATTTGATCTGATATCCCCTCTATGGCCACTTCATTCAGAGTTTTATCATAAAACCGACGAAGTTTTATCAGCTTTATCATAAGCTGATGTTGGTTTTTATAAAATGTTGTTTCTGCATCTTTTGAGATGATCACATGACTTGTGTTCTTCAGTTTGCTATTGTGGTGTATCACATCAATTGATTTGCAGATATTCTCACTTGATCATGATGTATGGTCATTTTGTTGAATTTAGTTGGCTAGTGTTTAGACGAGTACTTTTGCATCTTCTTTATTAGGGATATTGGCCTATAATTTTCTTTTTTTGCAGTGTCTTTGGTTTTGGTATCAGGGCAGTGTTGGCTTTATAGAACACATTTGGTAGTGATCCTTCCTCTTGAATTTTTGGAATAGTTTGAGGAAGATATGTATGAAGTCTTTAAATGTTTGGTAGAATTCACCTGTGAAGTTGTCTGGTCCTGGACTTTTTTTTGTTGGAAATTTTTTGATTGCTGCTTCAATTTCACTACTAATAATTGGTCTGTTCAGATTTTCTATTTCTTCCTGATTTAGTCTTTGAAAATTATATGTTTCTAAGAATTTATAAAATTAAATTCTATCCATTTACTTTTGAAATATTCTAAATGTTCCTATTCATACCAACCCTAAATTTTCTCTCTACGTGTTTGATTAATCTTAAAAGCATTTGGGGGCAGAAATGCACATATAAAAAGTTTTAATTTTAATCTTTCATTTCAAGACATGGTAATTCATAAATCAGAAAAAAGAGTTAATAGTCATCAGTGAAATATGGCTCCCATTAGGATTATAGCTAAATGCACAGTGATTCCACATGATGGTTTTCTTTCTGGTCCTTATGTAATATATTTTCATTTCATGAACATTCATTCCACATCTAATTTAGACAAGTACATGGCGCGTTCCAGCTGCATCTGGCCCAGGACAGCTGAGCAGCTGCACAGGCACAAGGTTTTGTGGCAGCTGTGCTCACGTAACTCGTATAGCCCTCCCATCTTTATGTTGAGGAGAGCAGTCCATAAATGTGAAGGGATGTGTAGGAGTGACAGGAGCCCTCTCTTGGCCTCTCTGTTGAGAAATAAAGGTCGGAACAGATTCCTCCACCGTAATGAGGGGTGGTTCTGTGGTATTCCACCATGCTTTGCACCCAGGCACTTGAAACTTGGGCTGAAGCAAAGAGCTCATGGAAACAACTTATTCTGCTATCTGACATTTGGGAATTTCAAAACTTTAACTTCATGGAGCCCTAAACCTAATGTATCAGTCTACCTTTCTCTGAATATCCCTTTACAGATGATAAAATTGAAGCCTAAAGAAGGCTCACAAAAATAGTTTGTGTCAAAGCCAAGACAATTAAAAAATCTAGTTCCTAATCCAGAGTGTCTTCCATTACCCCTTGAGGGCTTCTGATTGCCCATTACTAGGGTAATTCGCCTGCTGTTGCCTCTTTTCTACTAAGTTGTGAGTTCCTGAAGAGGGTGCATCTAGTCAAGCACATTTTGTAGACCTGCGTTTTTCTTTTCTCCAAGCTCTTGTCTCTTGTTTATTATCTTGTGCCCAAATGTGAGTTATTTGTCAATATCCAGGCCTGAAGTAATCTTATCAGATTCCTTTTACTTTTAATTACTAGTGATTTACCTCTGTTAGAAACATCCTTTGAAATTGTGTCCAGAAGCTCTTCTGTTATCCTACTTTAAATTGTAAAAAGTGGACATTAAGGAAAGGGCCCCTTGAGTTTCAAAAGTATGCAAATGATAATATTGATCCAAAATCAATATGAGATGAGAACCTGGTTCACACTGTATATTTTTAGAAGAGAGTATATGCTCAGTGTTTTTATAATTGGTATGAGCTTTATAAGTAACTTTATGGGATTATGTTACTTGAGACATTCAAGCAAAAGGATTATCTGAGCAGTGACACAACTGAAGCGACTTAGCAGCAGCAGCAGCAGCATCCATGGTAAGGATGTTGTCAACCTGTTAGCTGACTGGAATTCAACCAGTTCACTGATAGAGCAATTAAATAGCCTTGATTTGATCTGTTGTTCTCCTTGCAGACTCTTTGTTCATAGGCATGGAGTGTGTCTGGTGGTTTAGAAGATTTTTATGAAGATATGTATAGTACGAAGTAGTCAAATTCATACTTTTTATTCAGAATAGGAGTTTTTGGTTTTAATTTAATTGTGCAGGTAGCTGTTTTATACTTTATTTTTCCTTCTCTTTTTTCCTGTATGTTATAGGATATGAGAGGGAGGTAAAAAAAATTCCTGAGATCAAAGAGTTTCTAGGTGGCTTCTTCCTTTCCTATGAATTTACTGCTAATCCTCTTAGTCATAATCTCTTCAATTGAATATAGAGCACCATTCTCCTAGTTGAGAATGCCAAATATCATTTCAAAGTGATTAAAAACCTGGTGATAAAAAAGTTCCAATAACGTTCTCATTTTATGACTATTTCCTTGGATGGTTTCCTAAAGATGTAGAAGCAATAATAATGTGTGAACATTTAATATTAAGTATTTAGAGACTTTAATAATTTGAGATTAATATTTATAAAACTTTATGGGCAACAGCTAATATTTAATGAAAATATCTCATTACATTTGTATTATTAGATTGGTATAGTAGTAAAATATCAATTATGCATTTTTCCATCCATCCTTGACAAGTTTTTGTATAGAAACATGATTGATGGGATGGATATTTATGGACTCTGGAATTGTTCCAGTATGCAATTTAATAGAGGTTTTGGGGCTTATTAGCAATGAGAGCTTCAGAAAGTTAATTGTACTCAGAAACTTTTTCCTTACCTAGGAAGTGACCACAGTAACTCCTGTCCTGTCCAATTTTTTTGAGTATTAATGATACATTGTATAAGAGCATAGCATAATGATTTGACTGCAGTGATAATAATAGTGAAAATAGTAACAACAAGATAATTACTATAAGGAACAAGCTAAATACAATATGAAGTAGGTAATATTGTCCTCTTAAAAATGTTCCTATTTCCAGGATTTCTGAGTATTTTATTTATCATCTTTCAGTAAAAACCAGGGTATGTAAGTAGACTTCCTTTATATTCTAGGCATTAAGATGAGGCAGGAGATGATCAATTCAAACAAAAGTCCCAATGAATGTTTCTCAAAACCTGTGTAAAAATTGCACAGTTAATAAGGTGGCTTAATTTCATTGCTTAGAGGCCCTGATGCATATTTCATTCCTTTTCAGCTTTTTCTTTCTCAGAGTCAGAATGAAAATATAATAATTGCATAGTCCATGATTTGTCAGCTGCTTTGCAATTCTCTTGAATATTTTCTGCTGTATCTTTTTGCCAGGGATGGATAACAAATAGATAACATTAGTTGAAAATAGATAATGTTTTTGTTTTGACATAATTGCTGCCCTTTAATTAGAGTATGAGGGTTATCGGCAGTGTACACTACCTGGCTATTTGCAAAAATGTAAGATGGCAAAAAGTCGCATCCTCAGTCCTTTTCATGAAGATGCAATGAGTTTCACCACATTGCTTTTGTAACTCCTTCCTGCTTTGAGTCTGAAGCCCTTGCTGGTGGGGAGCAGTGGATGCTTATCAGACATCACTGCCTCCGTGCCAGGTTCTTTACCCTCACAGCAGGTGTCACTCAAGGGGCCTCATACCCGCCTGCTTCCCACCCTAGCCCCAGTAGAGCAACAGGAACTATCAGGCAGAGGACTGTTCCAGAGAGAGATTAAACCTATATTCCACAGTACAGTCTGAGGCTGATAGTCATCATGAATTCCTGTAAAGAAGCATCTCAGGCACCCAGGGTACCTTGTCACCCCTCCTCATGACTGTCTGACACACGTCATGTGTGTCACTGAGAGCAAGGCAGATGTTTACATTAGATGACTGGGGGAGAAGGATTGCATTAGTTTGGTTTCCTGCTTTTCCACTCTTGACAGATTATAGTCTTTCCTCACTGTGGAGAGTTTACACTATTCCATAGCATCCCTGATTTGACCTTGATTCTGCATGGCCAAGTGACCTGCAAGGGCCCTGGACTGACACTTGTCCCTGCCTCAAGCAGTGCCACAGATAACAGCTTGCAGGGTTGCAAGGAAATATGAATTCCTGATATGACTCTCTCAATGGCCCTGGTAATAAGCATTCTCCCCTGCCTCCCAGGATCTTCCCCTTGTGTGCCCCCTAGATAAGACCTCCTGAGAAGCTTACCAAAACTTTGCTCTTCTTGGTTTGAATTGGCCAATGTGGCCTTAGCCCAGGAACCCCCAAAGCACTCCACCTCTGGACCCTAATAAAGGCATGTGCCTTAGGTCCTGCACCACTCTCTGCCTGCATCCTGCCTTGGGACCTGCATCCTGTCTTTCTTCTAGGACCTATGAGTTGTAAACTCTATTTCAATCCCCTAATAGTCTTTTGTTAGGATTCTCTCTGTTCAGCTCAGCATCTGATATCCCAAGGCTGTACTTAACACACATTAATTTAATAGTCATAAAACTGATGAATCCTAAATATCTGCAGTAATTACCCAAGTGATCCCCTAACCAAGGCCAGAGCAGTCCAGCCAAAAAGGTGTTTAGGTCTCCTTTCCTGCACCAGGAGACCATGCAGCCCAGACTGTCGTCCTGGCAGCAGAACCCTTACATGTTTGGTGCTGCATCCTCTGGCAGCAGCTTCTGGTAATTTTTCAAGTCTCCTTACTCCCTCCCACTTCAGCTGCACCCTCCCTTATGAGCTGGTTCACGTGTGTACACTCACCCCAAGTCCACCCCTCCTACACAAACACATACGAAGAGGCGTTTGTCTGCGTATTAAATTACCCCCTCTACCTCTTATGTTTTCCTGTCTCTTGAGTCTTAACAGTATCTCCAGTCCATGGATTGATGCTGTTAGCATTTCCCAGGACTCCACTCTGAACCATTCTTCTGGTTAGGAATCAAGTTTGATTTTGATGCCTGCAACACCTCTGCTCCATACAATTAACTAGGTAAACTCTCCTCTCGTTCACTCTGATCCAGTCATCTTCAAGGTTTATGTTTCTGGATTGGATTTAGTTCTGTTGCAAACCTCAGATTTTGTGGGATCATTAAAAATATTTCTCATCTTTTCCCCTGTGGGTTCCCCCCTCATATTTATAAAGGGGAGTGACATCTAAGAAGAGGCTTTTAAGATCCTCTTGCAAGATGGAACAAATCTAGTAAAATATTCCTCTTCAAAGCTCCCAGAAATGAATAAAAATGTACAATATTTGGACATGGATAGCCTCAATAAAACCAACAAATTCAGATAACTTTTCTTGAATCACTGATCACAACCATCATTTCTTCAACTGAGTATCAGATGAGGTTTTCACTTGTGTTTTGACTTCATGCTATGTGGAAAAATATGTATATTTAACCCCAGAATCATGCTTAGGGAGCTGAGATTTCACACTATTGGAGGCAGATGGGTTGACTGAAGAAACAGCAGCTTCTGTTCCTGGGGTCCCACTTGCTCTGTGGCATCTGTTCAGTGAGAGGAAGTGAGAGTGCATTGCCAACACTTGCTCCTGTTCTCCTCTTCAGACAGCTCACTTGAATTTGAGTAAGTCAGAAGTACAAGTGACAGCAATCAACTGTTCTTTTGCATGGCTCAAGTCTTACCCTTAGCATTTCACAGCCTGTGCATGGCATTGGGAGTTGATGGTGAAAGTACTGACCACCATTTATCGTTTACTAAGTGTGTCTTGAATGTCAGCTTACAGAATATAACATTTTAAACAGCTGGAAGTTTTTTAAGAAGGTAATAAAAATGGTTTTCTATTATATTTACAATGAAATGAGTGAAGATTGGAAGGTTAACAAATCTTTCCATGTCATACAGCATTTTGAACCACACTGCTTGTCATTCTTTGCATGAAGAGTATATTTTTTTCACTTGTTTCAATCATCTGTTTTCTAGTTTCCAGCTTTCTCAAGAGCTCAGACTTTGGTAATACTGTGAACTGCAAGATATTGTTGCATTACCTGTTTTCTTCATGTAGCTACTTAGTTTCTGAGCTGTTTTTTAAAAGTAAGTGGACTGTACTTGCAGCTCTGGGACCTTCACATAGAGAGTATCTTGAAGATTTACCCGTTTGCTAGGGTAATACTATTTCCTCTTACAAAAATAAAGGTTTATTTTTTTGTTGGGGCTAATGTGAATTGTTCTCGGTATAATTATTAAAGGTTTCTTTCAATAACGATCTTAATTTTAAGCTGCCTGGATGGTGCTTGCTTCGGCAGCACATACACTAAGCTGCCTGGATGGGCAGAGTAACACTTGGTGTTACCTGTTTCTCAATCAGATGTTTAATACAGAATTTATCTTATTTCCATTTACTGTGATAAATCACTTATTCTGCCTTTTAGTTTTATAAACAGTATAATTTCTGTTTTAATATTTCCTTTGATATCTTATGCTGTATGACTTTGTCTTATTTGTTCATTCATTTATAATAATTTTGAAGATTTAGGGAATATATTTTAATTATCTCAATGTTAATTGTCATAATGTTAAATTATGATCACACATACTTATACACTTATCTCTATATCTTTATTTATTGATGTTTGTTTTAACTTTAAATCAAAAGAAGTTATATGGCAGAACTTACATGATGGTCTCCAATGTATCATTTTGTAGGCAGACAAGTTACTCTAGGCAAACTGAAGACTTAACAGCCTACTCTCTACCAGAATAACTGGCACCAACAGAATTGATTTTCGTAATGACCTCTTAAAACACACTTTTGGAATTTCATGTATATTTTTATTTCTATCAGGCTCAGGCTTAAAAGTAGACAGTTTTTAGTTGAATTGATTTTCAAATAATAGATGCTTTTCTAAATATGGTTAGTAAACAACCTTTAAGCCAAGAGCACAGTTTTAGAATAAACCATTGACTGTTATATACTTTGAGTAATTAATTTACACTATGATTCTTTAAGCACTAAAAGTGCATATTCACCTTTTAAAAATAACCGTCAGGGGGACTATTTCACCTATTGTGGCAATAGTGTATTAAATACCGTAAATGAGAATGTTCAAGAAAGACATAGGAAAATAGTATCACAGTCACCTTTGCAGAGACACAGGATGTATACGTCAGTGAATTTCATGAGAGTTGGCAACTGAATATAGGATGTGGAAACTGGCTTTAAATTCAAAATACATGTTACATATGTGTGTATGTATGTGCACATATGTGTTGTATGTAGGTTTATGTACATATATATTTAGAGCAAGAGCATATGTGGACTATAATAATGTGGGAATTATTATGTAATCACATGATAATAGTAAGCAGTTGCTCAGAAGATTTTAATATTTGCATAATAAAGGGACATAATCTGCTAAGAAAGTGAGTCTCAACCTAAGTCAGAGAGAATATCCTGAATTTTAAAGGACAGTGTTACTATCAGATCTTGAAAGGAAGCATCTCACCCTCTTTTCAATTATGTCAGTCACTTTCCCAGGAATAGATAGTGATTAAGTGTATAGCTTACTTCTCTCCATAGCATAGGAAGTCCATGGATGTGTGTATGTGTGTGTGGTCTTTGTGTTTTAATTAAGAACACAAATCTGCTAAGAAAATGTAAATAATAATTTCTTGACATTTTCTCCTGATGTTTAACTCCTTGCCATGCTGCTGCTTATTACCAGCACTGGTGCTTTATGCCAGGCAGTGCTGAAAAGCTGACATTTTGTATCAGAATTCTCTTGCAGTTTCTCCTTCATCTTTCCATAAATCTACAGTTCTGCTTAGATCTTTTCCCTCAGCAGCATGATGGTTTGCCCTCTGAACCTAGCATCTAATCTGCAAAAGACATAAGATTCTTTTTTGTGGACAAAAGTTCAGCTTTTAAAGAACTCATAGGAGAGGTAAAAAAATATATATATACAAAAATATCTATTATGGTAAGTTAAATGTAGTAAGTGTAGCAATATCCAGGAAGCCCAAAGAAGAAATAAAAAATTTGCTGATGCAGTAAAATAAGTCTTCATGGGATATTTGTGATTAATCTTAAAGACTGAGTAAGATTTTATCCAAAGAGATGCACAGTGGATATACAAGAAAGTGGAAATGCTAATTGGTGGAGGCTGAAATGCCTGGTGGTTATTGCAAAGAGTCTAATTTGAATAATGCCAAGGGAATGTGAAGAGGAGTTATGGGAGAACAGGCCAGAAAATTAAGGCAGATCCATATTGTTTTCTTGGAATTAGTCTTTCCCAACTGGAGTTCCACAAGAGAATTAAGCCTTACATAAAGTAAATTGAGTGATTATTTTCTCAATCCTCCCAAAGTTACTACATGGCTATCACCAGTCAAAATGCATGGAGTGAGTGAAGTCGCTCAGTCGTGTCTGACTCTTTGCGACCCCATGAGTTGTAGTCTATCAGGCTCCTCTGTCCACGGGATTTTCCAGGCAATAGTACTGGAGTGGGTTGCCATTTCCTTCTCCAGGGGATCTTCCCGACCCAGGGATCTAACCCAGATCTCCCTCATTGTAGACAGACGCTTTACCTTCTAAGCCACCAGGAAAGTCCTTATCACCAGTCAAAATGCATAGAAGAGAAGTTAATTCATTACATACAATAGGTGCCCAGAGCATTTAGGTTTAATTCTCTCTGGGAACCTCCATTGAGAAAGGCTGGCGTAGACTCTAGATAGTAAGGAACCATGGAAAAGTAAGTGAATTAAACTGTTGTGATACAGCTGTGTTTTGAGAAAACTTAGCTGACAATAGTGTTCAGAAAAGTTTGAGGAGTGTGAAACTAAAGATTAGTGAAGCTTTTGTAACATGAAAAATAATGAAGGAATGAAAATAGTAATAAAAAGTGATGATGTGAAAGATTTGTTTCATTCATTGAAAGCAAATACAGGGACTTTTCTGGTGGTCCAGTGGTTAGGGGTCCACCTTCCAGTGCAGGGGGTGCAGGTTCAAGCCCTGGTTGAGGAACTAAGATCCCACATGCCGTGGGGCAACTAAACCCATGAGCTGCAACCGCTGAGCCTATGTACTCTGAAGCCTGTGTGCCACAGCTAAAGAGCCATGTACTGCAACTGCTATGGCCATGTGGACTGCACCTAAGAGCCCCGTGCACTGCAACAGATGATTCCGAATGCCGCAACTGAGGCCCGACAAAGCCAAAAAAAAAACCCAAAACCCAAATTTATATATTAGGTACCTACTGAATGTCAGGTATTGTGGCTACTGTGATGCATAAAAATAGACCTAACCATTACCACCTAATGGGAGTCAGATATTAAGTAAATGAGTACAAATCCACATAAATTTTTAAAAATTTATTTATTTATTTTTACTTTACAATATGTATTGGTTTAACAGAGAGAAACGCTAAAAGAAGGGAGGTTTCTCAGTACATATAACAGATACATAAACTACTGTAGCAATGTTTATGTACTTGGGAAGAGTAGATGACAGTATGATAGAATGATGCTTTTTTGTATGTGACTATTTTGGAATTTATTTTTATCATTAGTGAGAGATGAATGGATACTTTGGGAATAAAATCATAATCTTGTAGCCTGTGTCTAATGATCATTAACTGCTGCTAACTGCTAAGTCACTTCAGTCGTGTCCGACTCTGCGCGACCCCACAGATGGCAGCCCAACAGGCTCCCCCGTTCCTGGGATTCTCCAGGCAAGAACACGGGAGTGGGTTGCCATTTCCTTCTCCAATGCACGAAAGTGAAAAGTGAAAGTGAAGTCGCTCAGTCGTGTCCGACTCTTAGCGACCCCATGGACTGCAGCCTACCAGGCTGCTCCGTCCATGGGATTTTCCAGGCAAGAGTACTGGAGTGGGATGCCATTGCCTTCTCCAAATGATCATTAAAGCTACTGCTTTATTCTTTCATTCCAGTCCTTACTAAAGAATACTTTTGTGAAAATGGTAATGATTTTTGCATAAAGGTGTAAACACAAATACAAACAGTATTTTCCTTCTTTGTAGGTTGTGCCTATGTAATCCCTGCATTTATCTACTCTGTCTACATTCTATTGTTACTGTAAAAAGCAGGCTTTACCCAGGCATGCCTCAGTGAATTTCTCCAAGTTGACAAAGAAGGAAAACTAGTCTGGGGCCTCAAAAATAAATGAATAGAAGCTAAAATGAAAAGAAACATGTTTTTTAAAATGTTTAAATGGTTATCATGAATCTGCTATTAAAGATATTGTCAGGAACGTTACTCATTCTCCAATACATTTAGATCCTATGTGAACATTTCCATTAAAATATGGTACCAGGTCTTATTAAGGAGTTTCTGTGGTTTCCTGGTTTTAAAATTGAGACTTCTGGGAGGGAGGTGCAAGAGGGAGGAGACATATGTATACCTGTGACTGATTCATGTTGATGTATGGCAGAAACCAGCACAACATTGTAAAGCAATTATCCTCTAATTAAAAATAAAGAAATTAAAAAAATTGAGACTTCTCTGCTGAATTGAGAGAAGTTAAGGCATGATTTTGATGATAAAGAATAGTTAGTTATACTTGCTTCCTTGGATTGGTGGTTTAGTTGCTAAGTTGTGTCCCACTCTTGAGACTCCATGGACTATAGCCCGCCAGGTTCCTCTGTCCATGGGATTCTCCAGCCAAGAATACTGGAGTGGGTTGCATGCCCTCCTCTGGGGGATCTTCCCAACCTGGGAATCGAACCCTGGTCTCCTGCACTGCAGGCAGATTCTTTACCAACTAAGCTACAAGGGAAGAGATCCTACTTTTATTTTATTGGTCATATTGTATCCTTGTCTCATTCAGTTTGCGATTTCAAATAAAGAACTAAGTTAATGAGTCATTATGATTAATCAGACATTTCCCATTCTTAGTATCTAGTTACTCGAGTCTCTATATGACACTTCAGCCTGACACTGTGTGGATTAAGCAAAGATGTTGGCCTTGCCTCCTTTTCACTAAGCAGGCCATAGTGTGAATAGGCTTTACGGCAGTGATATTTAATGTGAAGAACAATGAGCATTCCAATCTTATTCTTGCTGTTTATATTTTCTATTAAAACACAAGTATCTTCTGGGAAGAATCAGCAAAGCAGACTTGGAGTTTTTGAAAATGTGAAAGTCAGGTGAAAAATGTGTAGGTAAATCTATATGTCAAGATAGGAAATAAACTGTAATTTTAGCTTTTATGGTTGTAAGTGTTATGAAATAAATGTCCATAAAAGTCTAGACTAACACAGAGGGATTTGGAAAAACAAACAGCTAGCTGCTTTTAGTAAATCCCGGTGAAAGTGACAAAACTGCTGAAGAAAGTGTAAACAAAAATCTGTAAAAGATAAAGATTTATATGGGACTATGGGATTTAATTAGATCCAGACACACAAAAGCTATGTTATCCACTATGGTAGCTAATAGCCAACTTCTGTATTTAATTGTTGTTCAGATTTTCTCTGTGACTGTCATATTTTGATTTAGAATCATTGTTTTATATCTGTCTTACCCACGCTCTACACCCTTGGCCTTAACTGTCTCCTGACTCACTGCCAGCAGAGTGCACAGGCAGACAGTCAGAATCTCAGGAAGGGAAATAACCTAAGGCTTACATCATCTGGTGCCATACCTTCCATTAAAGAAAACTGTTGAGTTCTATAATCATTCATTCCATTCTTAAGCAAATACAAAGTTTTCTTTTACTGAAGTAAAATCAGTTTGTTAACAGTGTTCCTAATTCTGCCCTCCAGAGCCATCATGGGACATGTCTTATCTTTCTTCCTTTTTAAATTAATTTTTATTTATAGTATAGTTGATTTACAATGTTGGGTTAGTTTCTGCTGTACAGCAAAGTGAGTCAGTTATACATATACATATATCCACTCTTTTTATTTTTTTAATTTTTAATTTAATTTTATTTTTAAACTTTACATAATTGTATTAGTTTTGTCCACTCTTTTTAGATTCCATTCTTATATAGGTTATCACAGAGTATTGGATAGAGTTCCCAGTGCTATACAGTAGGTTCTTACTAGTCATCTGTTTTATATATAGTATTGTGTGTATGTCAGTCCTAGTTTCCTGATTTTTCCCTCCCCTTCTTTCCCCCTGGGTAACTGTAAGTTTGTTTTACAGCTATAATTCTATTTCTATTTTGTAAATAGTTTAATAAAAAAAAGATCCTGCATATAAGCAATATATGATATTTGTCTTGCTCTGTCTGACTTACTTCAGTCATTAAGACAATTTCTAGATCCATCCATGTCACTGCAAATGGCATTATTTTGTTCTTTTTTATGCCCTGGCAATATTCCATTTTAATGGCCTGTACATATTCCATATGTACCACATCTACTTTATCCATTTCTCTGTCGAGGGACATTTAGGTTACATCTGTGTTTTGGCTGTTGTAAATATTGCTGCAGTCAACAATGGGGTGCATGTATCCCTTTGAATTATGGTTTTCTCTGGATATAAGCCCAGAGTGGAATTGCTAGATCATATGGTAGCTCTATTTGTAATTTTTAAGGAATCTTCATACTGTTGGACATATCTAGTCTTTCTTCTGCTCAACAGTTCTTAAATATTTAATATAAATACAAGTAAAATGTCATCAGCTTTAACCTAGATGGGGAGACATAGTCTAGGATAAACTATTAGACACCATCCCGTACATAAATAGTTATTGTTTTAATAATAATAGTAGTAACTACCCTATATTGAGTCAGTAATCACAAGATCGTGAACTATTTTACTTACATTATTTCTAGTACATACAAGGGTAATGTATATCTGCCACAAACAAAATTATTACTGATGTTTTCCAAGTTTGGCAATTGACAGGAGCTGACTCAGATTCAGGCCTGACTATAGATCCTTTGTTCTACATTCTTTTATATAAATTGCAAGCATGTAGCCTATTATCAGTTATATATTATTCTGGGTAAATTAAATTGCACTATTCTTCAGATCTGTTTGTCCTTTTAAAACAGTTGATTTTGGGGTGGTGGAAGTAAGCAGTGTGATCCTCCCTTGGAGAATGTAGTTTTAGGGAACAGTTTTAAATCAGATTTAAGAAGCAGATTACTAGAAGAGGTAGGCTCCTCTACACCTCATCTAGCATGGAACAGAATGGCCGTGTCAGCACTAAGGAAGAGTGCACCACAGCATCTTCACACTCACCAAAACTTCAGTTGAGTCCAAGGAGCATTTAATTATGAAGTTTCTTATGACCATATATTTCTGTGATCCCAGAACTGTAAACTAATGAACTAATGATATTTAGTACTTTTCAAATATGTATATGTATAATGCATTATATATACATATATGGCACACATGATATATACAATCTACACAAGATGCATGTGTATATATGTATGTATATCTTTAACAAAGAAAAAAGTACAAATTTGTAGTTATAAATAAAAAATACAGAAATGTTTAAAAATAAATTTAATATCACCTTTTCAGTTCCTGCTCCCCCCAACACAGCCTTTTAACAATTTGGAAGACTATTTCTCTAAATCTTCTTTGGTGTTTACACATATTTTTTTCTTATTCTATCTTTCATGCTCTTATTTTTCAAGGAAAAAGTTTAAAGTCTGAAACTCCTGGAATTGGTTTCTACAGTGTATGATAGCTTGTTCAAATAATAGATGCCTTTTAAATTTATGGAAATTGTTTGATTATTTTGCAAGAAAATTTAATAATCCACACTTTCAAAATAGTGATGGGCATGCCCTTTTCTCCCCAAATTCTCTCCATCACAGAGTATCATAAATTTTTAAAATTTTGGCTAATCTGATGAGTAAAAAAATATGTCTTTCATAATGTGTAGTTTGGATGCCTAGTGATACTGAGAATCTTTTCGTGTCTAATGACCATTTGTGTGTCCTTTACTGTGGCTTGCCTGCCAATGTACATTGCTAAATTTTCTATGGCTTTTTCCCCATTGTTTTTATTTAAACTATTATTATTTTATTTGTCATGTTCTTTTTAAATGCTTTTCCTAGCCTATTGTTTATCCTTTACTTTTGTTTAAAGAGGTTTTGGCAAATGGTTATTTTGTGTCATAAAATAGGGTTATCATAAGATCCCCTCAGGTACCTGTGATGCTTAATCTTATGTGTCAGCTTGACAGGGCTAAAGGATGTCCAGATAACTGGTACAGCGTTACTTCTGGGTGTGCCTGGAAGATACTAACATTTGAGTTGGTGGATGGACTAAGGATTGCCCTCACCAATGCAGGTGGGCCTGAATAGAACAAAAAGATGGAAGGGTAGGATTTCTGTGATGGTTAAGGCTCCATGCTTCCAAGACAGGGGGCCCTGGTTCGATCCCTGATCAGGGAACTAGGATCCCACATGCCGCTGGGCACCTGAGAGGATGCACACAAGTACTGAGTCTGCACGTCGCAACCCCAGAGTCCTTGCACCGCAGCAGGAAGGACCCCACATGCTGCAACTAAGACCCAGCGTAGCCAAAACTAAGTCAATAATAAAATTCAGTAGAATCAGCTATCGACATCTGGAGTGAGGTCATCTTAAAGGTAGAAGTTTAACTAATGGTCTGTTTTAGGATTGTGTGTCTGTGGAGATTGTCTCTTAGATCAAATTTCGTAGTTTTCCTCAGGATTTTAATTGGTGTTTCACAATTGCTTTTAAATCTTAAATTCCTTATGAGAGTGTATATTTTTCATAAACTCACCTTTACATATCTTCAGTTTCTTTTTCTTTCTTAAGTCATATGATGGAAGATTATCTATGCATTTCCTAAACCTAGTCATGGTTGTGTGTCCCATTAACTGTATACCTGGACATGCTGTATTCTCTTCTACTGTGGCAAGTTAGCTGGTGACGGAAGGCACAGGAGTTCCCATGCGGGCTCAGACTGGGTGAGCTGTAGCCTCCGACCCTTCTGCTGCGGTTGGGGGAGGATGCCACTCTGCTTTCTTTTTCTGAGAGGCCACTGCCATGTCCCAGATGCAGGCTCTGATCATAAGTGCTACTTCCTTCCACCAGGGACCACTAGGGTTTACCAGCAGCTGTTCTAAGGAACACAGGAAGTAGACAGATTTCTGCTGCCCATCCTCCAGAAGTCCCAAGGCTTCAGCCACTTGGGACCACTCATGAAGTTTGCCAAGATTGAGGAGAGACAAACCTTTGTCTTTTACTTCTGGTCCCTTGAAGAGGGACCAGTTTCCTTCGTTAGAGATCCCAGCAGGACATGTGGCCTCTGATGCACCCTCCAAGGTCTACCAGAAGCATGCTTGCCTGGGTCTATTATCTTCTCTGGAGAAAGTGTTGGGAAGGAAAGTACAGTGACTGGCATTCCATTATCCCAGAATCCCACAGGAATGACCTCAGCACTTAGATGCATCTTGGTGAGATAAAGAAATCTTTTGTGGTGTTTTTTTCCCTTTATTTGTCTCCTTTTAACATGCCTTGGAATCAAATGCAACCAAATTTTAAGTGTTTGCCTCTTACAAGTATAGTAAATGTGAACTGAGAGAAAAGTGAACATTCTTATATAAGGAACTTTAGGATTTGAAGGCTAACGCACTTGAATTTGCTTCTTAATAAGCTAAATCATGTTTTGCCCCCTGCTACATGTCTAATCGACGTTCACTCTTGACATCTCCTGTTTGACCACTTCCAATTTGCTTTGATTCATTGACCAAACATTCCAGGTTCCTATGCAATATTGCTCTTTATAGCATCAGACCTTGCTTCCTTCACCAGTCCCATCCACAACTGGGTGTTGTTTTTGCTTTGGTTCTGTCTATTCATTCTTTCTGGAGTTATTTCTCCATTGATCTCCAGTAGCATATTGATCTCCAGTAGCATATTGGGCACCTACCAACCTGGGGAGTTCATCTTTCAGTATGAACTGAAAGATCATCGAAAAAGCAAGAGATTTCCAGAAAAACATTTATTTCTGCTTTATTGACTATGCCAAAGCCCTTGACTGTGTGGATCACAATCAACTGTGGAAAATTCTGAAAGAGATGGGAATACCAGACCACCTGACCTGCTTGTAGAGAAATCTGTATGCAGGTCAGGAAGCAACAGTTAGAACTGGACATGGAACAACAGGCTGGTTCCAAATAGGAAAAGGAGTACATCAAGGCTGTATATTATAACCCTGCTTGTTTAACTTATGTGCAGAGTACATCATGAGAAATGCTGGGTTGGATGAAGCACAAGCTGGAATCAAGATTGCTGGGAGAAATATCAATAACTTCAGATATGCAGATGATACCACCCTTATGGCAGAAAGCAAAGAAGAAGTAAAGAGCCTCTTGATGAAAGTGAAAGAGGAGAGTGAAAAAGTTGCCTTAAAGCTCAACATTCAGAAAACTAAGATTATGGCATCTGGTCCCATCACTTCATAGGAAATAGATGGGGAAACAGTGGAAACAGTGGCAGACTTTATTTTGGGGGGGCTCCAAAATCATTGCAGATGGTGATTGCAGCCATGAAATTAAAAGATGTTTACTCTTTAGAAGGCAAGTTATGACCAAGCTAGACAGCATATTGAAAAGCAGAGACATTACTTTGTCAACAAAAGTCCGTCTAGTCAAGGCTATGGTTTTCCCAGTAGTCATGTATGGATGTGAGAGTTGGACTATAAAGAAAACTGAGCACTGAAGAATTGATGCTTTTGAACTGTGGTGTTGGAGAAGACTCCTGAGAGTCCCTTGGACTGCAAGGAGATCCAACCAGTCCATCCTAAAGGAGATCAGTCCTAGGTGTTCATTGGAAGGACTGGTGTTGAAGCTGAAACTCCAATACTTTGGCCACCTGATGCAAAGAACTGACTCATTTGAAAAGACCCTGATGCTGGGAGGGGTTGAGGGCAGGAGAAGGGGACGACAGAGGATGAGATGGTTGGATGGCATCACTGACTCAATGGACATGAGTTTGTATAAACTCCGGGTGTTAGTGATGGACAGGGAGGCCTGGCGTGGTGCAGTCCATGGGGTCACAAAGAGTGGGACATGACTGAGCAACTGAACTGAACTGAACATATCTAATCATAATCATATGAGTATTTTGCTACTCTTCTAGATGCAGATTGCCCTGTATGAATCCTCCTTCCATCTGAGGCTCCGCACATGTTCTATTACCCCCTTGCTGAAATGCTTTCACTTTTCCTGAGCATTGCTGCTACAGTCTTGACTGCCATTTCCTTAGCACCATCTGTAGACCGATATTTTGTGAGAATCTGTATGGATTCCAAGTGAGAACTGAGTTCAACAGTCCAATGTATTTAGTTTTTAAGATAAAAAGAAAGTAATCCATCAATTCCTATTGTAAGTTCACCCTCTTCCCCCGACCCCCACTTCCCATTCTACCCTCACATGAAGATATTCTTACAGCTTTGAAACAGAATCATATTTCCAATAGGTACAATTAAATTTCAGTCAAAAATTCCACTTACCAGAATGTTCACAATACTAATAGTGTTGTTAGAAATGAAACACTTGATTAAAAGGCAGCACACTTGTCTATATCTTTAATGTGAATTCCTAATGAGTCTTAGCAGGAGGCTGATTCACATGAAAATGCACAATTAGCTCATCCAAGTTTAATATACCATTATCTGCACCCAGGCCCTCTCCTCATTACCATTTGAATGCACTGTTTTCTTTGGAATTTTGTGCAGGAAACAAATCCCTATATATGGCACACAGCTCTAGACTCTGATTTGTCTGCATTTGCCCTTTAGACAAAAGGCCAAAACAACGTGCTCTGTGATGCATTAATTTTCAATCTCTGGCTATTTTTGAAATTGTAATGCAGCACATTTCCTTTTCCAGGGGACTTCAGTCAGAATACAATGTAGAAGTGAATATAGCCAAGGGATTTATTTGTTATTCTGAGTGGTGGCACACCATCTTTCTCACGTGGACTCCAGATAAAAGGGGCTGCATTAAAGAGCTGTTGAAATCCAATGAAATAAAACATTACTTGAAAGCTGATTTCACTGCTGTATTGAGTCTATAATACTGTCTGAACTTTAGAGTCTGAGACAACCAGTGGCCTGAAATAAAAACTGAGAAAACAGGAGTTGTATTTAATACCTATCAAGGTGATCATTCAGAGAAGGCAATGGCAACCCTCTCCAATACTCTTGCCTGGAAAATCCCATGGACAGAGGAGCCTGGTAGGCTGCAGTCCATGGGGTCGCTGAGTCAGACACAACTGAGCAAGTTCACTTTCACTTTTCACTTTCATGCATTGGAGAAGGAAATGGCAACCCACTCCAGTGTTCTTGCCTGGAGAATCCCAGGGATGGGGGAGCCTGGTGGGCTGCCGTCTATGGGGTCCCACAGAGTCGGACACGACTGAAATGATTTAGCAGCAGCAGCAGCAAGGTGATCATTTGGGCTTTCATTAATTTTCGTGCTTCTGGCATGCCACACTCCCACAGTTTTGTGTTTCCCTGTGTTCAGAATTCTATTTAATATGGAGCAAATGCATTCAGTAATGGCATCACTGACTCGATGGACATGAGTCTGAGTGAACTCTGGGAGTTGGTGATGGACAGGGAGGCCTGGTGTCCTGCGATTCATGGGGTCGCAAAGAGTCGGACACGACTGAGCGACTGATCTGATCTGATCTGATCTGAACAGATCAACAATGCTGTAAACATTTAAAAATAATTCCTTCCTTCTTTTTTCCTAATTTTCAAGCATCATATCCTTTTAGATCTTTGAAGAGTATTAAATAATGAGAAAAAGATAAAATGTCTTTTGTATGAAATAACTGATTTGTTATTCAAGAGTAAAAACCATCATATTGGACATTTTACTAAGGATGAGTTTATTTTAAGATAATCCAAGTGGTTATAATTTTGCAGATTTACTTAGTAAAACAAAGAGATGTGGCACACATGAGGTGCGCAAATAGGCAAAACTGCTTGTAAGATAATGTTCAGAATAATTTGTTAAAGGTTTCCTTCCTTAGAGAGGCTTATTGGAAGGCACATGAGGAATTAGAAAGTAGATGATATTAGAGGTTATTTGAACCTCTAAGGTTGGTTTACAGTCTTTACAACTTACCTATCTTTGTCTAACGTACAGTCTTCTTAATTTCTCTGAGTCTCAGAATTCCTCTTTCCTATTCCCAGCAGCATCTGTAAAAATGGCATAATAATCCTTTGTGCACCACTGTTGTGAAAATAGAGATGAAATTATGTAGCATCTAGTAATAAAGTTTGCAAGGTATAATACACTATATATAATACACTGCCGCTGCCAAGTCACTTCAGTCGTGTCCGACTCTGTGTGACCCCATAGACGGCAGCCCACCAGACTCCCCCGTCCCTGGGATTCTCCAGGCAAGAACACCGGAGTGGGTTGCCATTTCCTTCTCCAATGCATGAAAGCGAAAAGTGAAAGTGAAGTTGCTCAGTCGTGTCCGACCCTCAGCAACCCCATGGACTGCAGCCTACCAGGCTCCTCCATCCATGGGATTTTCCAGGCAAGAGTACTGGAGTGGGGTGCCATTGCTTTCTCCAATATAATACACTAGCAATCAATAATTTGAACTGGGAATTAAGAAAAATTTACATTTCCAGTAATGTCAAAATGAATAAATACTTAAGAATAAGTTTAAAAAGTGAAGTACAGCACTTATACACCAAAAACTGTGAAACATTAGTGAAAGAAATTCATGAAGACCCAAATAAATGAAAAGATATTTCATGTTCATGGTTCAGAAGATTTAACGTTTTTAAGATAGGAATGCTATCCAAAATGATCTAAGGATTCAACAGTGTCTACCAAAATCCCAGCTGGTGTTTTGCAGAAACTGACAAGCAGATCTTATAAGTCATATAGAAATGCACGGGACCCTGATAGCCAGAACAGTCTTGACTCACACTGTAATTTCAAAAGTTACCACACAGCTACAGTAAATGACATTGTGCCACTGACATAAAGATTGACATCTAGAACAATGGAATAGAATTGAGAATGAAGAAAGAAGCCCATACATAAATGGTCAGTTGATTTTTGATAAAGATGCCAAGAAAATGTGGTGGAGGAAATAATAATCTTGTCGATAACTGGATATCCATATGCAAAAGAAGGAATTTGGACGCCCTGCTTCACATCGTACACAAAAATTAACTCAAAATGGGCCCTAGATATTATATAGAATAAATTTAGCTAGGATGGTAAAATACTTGTACAGTTAAAACTGAAACAGTGATAATTAAAATGGACACACAAATTTAAAGGCATTCCATGTTCATGTATTATAAAACTTAATACTGTAAAAATGTCCACACTATTCAACACAAGCTATACAATCAGTGTGAGGTCTGTCAGAGTCCTAGTGGCATTTTTATAGAAATAGAAAAAATAACCCTCAAATTCATAGGGATCCAGAAAAAACCCAGAATAGCCTAAGCAGTCTTGAGAAAGAAGAACAAAACTGATGGCATCATAGTTGCTTATTGCAAAACTACAGTGCTTAATTGGTACTAAAAGACACATAGAACAATAGAATAGAATAGAAAGTCCCAAAATAAACCCGCACATATATGTTCAACTTATCTCCTACAAGGCTGCCAAGGAAATACAGTGGGGAAAGGATAGTGTCTTCAGTAAATGGTGTTGGGAAACTGGAGATTTGCATGTAGGAGAATGAAATTGGACCCTTATAACACATAAAAAATTCCCCAAAATGCATTAAAGATTTAAATGTAAGGCCTGAAACTGTGAAACTGGTAGAAGAAAGTGAGAAAAGCTTTATGACATTGGTCTTGGCAATGGTTTCAAAAGCATAAACAACAAAAGTGAGAATAGACAAGTGGGACTACATTAAACTAAGGAACTTCTGCCCAGCAAAGGGAAAAATAAACGGAGTGGAAAGGCAACTTACAGAATGGGGGGGAATATTTGCAAGCCATTTATCTGATAAAGAGCTAATCTCCAAAATAGGTAAGAACTTTTAGAACTTATTAGCAAAACAAAAACAAATGCCCTGTTTAAAAAATAGGCTAAGGATTTGAATAGATATTTCTCCAAAGAAGATATGCAGATGGCCAACAGGTGTATGAAAAATGTTCAGCGTCTCTAGTCATCAGAGAAATGCAAATCAAAACCATCATGATGTATTACCTCATACTTGTTAGGATGGCTATTAAAGAAAAACTCACAAAAAATCAAAACCATAAAACACACAAAAAAGATTAAAGTATTGATGAAAATGTGGATAAATTGGAATCTTGTACACTGTTGGTAGAAATGCAAAATTGTGTAGCTGCTATGGGAAACAATGGCATTTCCTTAAAAAATTAAAAACAGAACTGGTGTTGATCTAGCATTTCTGCTTCTGAGTATTTATACAAAATATTTGAAATCAGGATCGCAATGAAGTATTTGAATTCTCATAATCATTGCAGCATTAATCACAATAGTGAGTGGAAGCAACCTAAATGTTCATTGACAGATGAATGTGTAAGCAAATGTACATGTATCTGGTATATACATACAACAGAATATTATTCAGTATTAAAAAGAAGGAAATCCTGCCGTATACAATAACATGGATGGATTGAGGACAGCACACTGAATGAAATAACCCAGTCACAGAGGAACAAACACTGCATGGTTCTGTTTATATGATATCTGTTAATATAGTCAAGCTCATAGAAACACAGGGTAGAATGATGGTTGCCAGGGGCTGAAGGAGGGGGAAATGGGGAGTTCTGTTCAACAGGTATACCACTTCAGTACTGAAAGATGAGTAACTTCTAGAGGTGTGCTGTACAACATTGTGCCTAGAGTTAATACTATGTTACACACTTAAAATTTTGTTAAGAGAGTAGATAGCACGTAAAGTATTCATACCACAAGAAGAAAAGGTGTTCTTAACTACATACCAGGGACCGGTCGTTCATGAGCAAGAGTTATTAATAATTAAACTATGGATGTGAGAATATTTCTAAAAATGTGACAACATTGTAAAAGAAGTTATAAATTAATTGAAATTTCATATTAAAATAATAAATTCAAATTGCATAGATATGTTTATATGACACATTATGATACTTCCAAATCAATGGAGAAATGCAGTGTGAAAAAAATGATAGACGTGGGTCTCAGTCATACTTACAGTTGTGTGTTTTTCTGCCTCAATGAGACATCGTGACTGGAGAGCTTGGAAGATGCCTTTGCTTTGGGTGTTAAGTGATGAGGGTCTCTAATGATCACTGTGGAAATAATTAATTGAAAGACTACTTAATTTAATTATCAAAAAGTAAACTAATGCCTCTTTCACCCTTATCCCAAATCTTCTTTCCACCCAAATTTTCATTCTTCATCCTCAATCACTGATCATCTGTGAGTCATGTAAGTCAGTAAGAAACATTTTTGAACATTAGTAAAAAGTATCTAGTATATGTTATGTTCTAAGAATGTAAGATTACAAAAATATCTTTTATTTTTGGAAATATAACAAAAAAGCTTTCCAGAATCTTGGCTGTCAGGAAACAGTTAGGGATTTATTTACCAAACTTCTAAAAGAGGATGTTTGCACTTGTGGTGAAAAACCCTTTTGAAGAAGTGACTGTGTCTATTATGTGTGGCTTTAGGAGAGACTTCTCAGTGCTGCTGCTGCTAAGTCACTTCAGTCATGTCCGACTCTGTGCGACCCCATAGATGGCAGCCCACCAGGCTCCCCAGTCCCTGGGATTCTCCAGGCAGGAACACTGGAGTGGGTTGCCATTTCCTTCTCCAGTGCGTGAAAGTGAAAAGTGAAAGTGAGGTTGCTCAGTTGTGTCCGACTCTTAGCGACCCCATGGACTGCAGCCTACCAGGCTCCTCCATCCATGGGTTTTCCAGGCAAGAGTACTGGAGTGGGGTGCCATTGCCTTCTCAGTAGGTTTAATTAATTTCTTGATCAGAATATGAGGTGATTTTGCTTTTATAGTCAAGAACTATTTAAAACTAAGTCCTTTTATTTTTTAAGGGTTAATAATAATGCCTCTATTTCTCTAGTTCTATTGCAAAGAAATAGAGGAAAACAATAGACTGGGAAAGACTAGAGATCTCTTCAAAAAAATTAGAGATACCAAGGGAACATATCATGCGAAGAAGGGCACAATAAAGGACAACAACAGTATGGACCTAACAGAAGCAGAAGATATTAAGAAGACGTGGTAAGAATATACAGAAAAACTATACAAAAAAGATCTTCATGACCCAGGTAACCACAATGGTGTGATCACTTAACTAGAGCCAGACATCCTGGAATGCGAAGTAAACCGGGCATAGGAAGCATCACTACGAGCAAAGCTAGTGAAGGTGATGGAATTCCCTTGAGCTATATCAAACCCTAAAAGATGATGCTGTGAACATGCCTCACTCAATAGGCCAGCAAATCTGGAAAACTCAGCAGTGGCTACAGGACTGGAAAAGGTCAGTTTTCATTCCAGTCCCAAATAAAGGCAATACCAAAGAATGCTCAAACTATCACACAGTTGACTATCACACACTCATCTCACTAGCAAAGTAATGCTCAAAATCCTCCAAGCCGGGCTTCAACAGTACGTGAACTGTGAACTTCCAGATGTTGAAGCTGGATTTAGAAAAGGTAGAAGAACTAGAGATCAAATTGCCAACATCGCTGGATCATAGAAAAAGCAAGAGAGTTCCTGAAAAACATCTATTGACTTTTGCTTTATTGACTATGCCAAAGCATTTGACTGTGTGTATCACAACAAACTGTGGAAAATTCTTCAGAGTTGGGAATACCAGACCACCTGACCTGCCTGCTGAGAAGTCTGTATGCAGGTCAAGAAGCAACACTTAGAACTGGACATGGAACAACAGACTGGTTCCAAATAGGGAAAGGAGTACATTAGGGCTGTATATTGTCACCCTGCTTATTTAACTTATATGCAGAGTACATCATGTGAAATGCCAGGCTGGATGAAGCACAAGCTGGAATCAAGATTGCCGGGAGAAATATCAATAACCTCAGATATGCAAATGATACCACCCTTATGGCAGAAAGTGAAGAAGAACTAAAGAGCCTCTTGATGAAAGTGAAAGAGGAGAGTGAAAAAGCTGGCTTAAAACTCAGCATTCAAAAAACCAAGATCATATCATCTGGTCCCATCACTTCATGGCAAATAGATGGGGAAACAACGGAAACAGTGTCAGACTTTATTTTTGGGGGCTCCAAAATCAGTGCAGATGGTGACTGCAGCTATTAAATTAAAAGCCGCTTGCTCCTTGGAAGAAAAGCTATGACCAACCTAGACAGCATATTAAAAAGCAGAGACATTACTTTGCCATACAAGGTCCATCTAGTCAAAGCTATGGTTTTTCCAGTAGTCATGTATGGATGTGAGAGTTGGACCATAAAGAAAGCTGAGTGCCGAAGAATTGATGCTTTTGAACTGTGGTGTTGAAGACTCTTGAGAATCCCTTGGACTGCAAGGAATCCAGCCAGTCCATCCTAAAGGAAATCAGTTCTGAATATTCTTTGGAAGGACTGATGCTGAAGCTGAAACTCCAATACTTTGGCCACCTGATACGAAGAGCTGACTCATTGGAAAAGACCCTGATGCTGGGAAAGATTGACGGTGGGAGTAGAAGGGGACGACAGAGTTTGAGATGGCTGGATGGCATCCCTGACGCAATGGACATGAGTTTGTGTAAACTCCAGGAGTTGGTGATGGACAGGGAGGCCTGGCGTGCTGTAGTTCATGGGGTTGCAGAGGGTTGGACACGACTGAGTGAGTGAGCTGAAGTGATTAATACCTCATATTTTAAAACTTTCCATCTTAATTCTATGTTTTATCATCAACAGACATAATATTCAAGAACTAATGTAGAATAATAATAGGATAATGTATTGTCCACATTGGTTAAAAAAGTAACAATCTCTAGTTACAATCTTTTCATTTCTGGTAATCTAAGCCTTTAGCAAAAATCTCCCTATGCCAGAATTAAAATCTGATTAGATTTTAATTTTAACAGAGGAGAGGCATATGTGAGTGAGGTTGGAAGGAGAGGCCCCCTCTGATAAAAGCCTTGTGTAGGTCACTCTCAGTCCAGAACTGAGCTGTCAGTGGAAGCAGCTGGAAGCCAGAAGAGAATCTAGTGGAGAAGACACAGCTGCTGTGGCTGAACACTTAGAAGAAGCAACCAGATGTCTGTCTGCCTAATTTATCTTGAAAAACCCATGTACCTGAAATGTGGGTATCTTGCCTCCAAAGCGTCAATTCACTGCAGAAGGAGCTCAGTTGGAGAGGGTTTATTGTGCCCCTTCTGCTCTTTGGTCTTTCAGAAGAACAACATCAGATCCAATTGCCAGATGGGGGAACTGGTTTCTAAGTTGCAGAAACAAGAGCTCCAGCTGAGAGCTATTCTGCAGATGAATCCAAGGATGCTGAACTTCTAAATGAATGTGACCTTGAATGCTGACACAACCTATGAACTCCTCATCATTTCAGATGACTGAGGAATGTACAGTGTGGGAACTTCAGACAGAGAGTGTAAGCATGTGTTGAGATGTTCAGCTACTCGTTTTGTGTCTTGAGCTCCCCTGGCTTCATTTCTGGCTGCCGTTACTGGGAGACAACGTGGGACAAAGCAAAGAATGGGACCTGGGAGTCTGCTGAGAATATGTTCACCAATGAGGAGAGATCCAACTGTCTACAGAGCTTGGATTCTGGACCTTAAGTCTGAGACAAAAAAGCTACTTTTTGGCCAGCACTGAGCATGGACTTCCTTTGGGTAAATCTCCAGTTACACTGAGTGAGAATTTTCCAGGATGTGGATTTTGGAAAATTTTCTTTTATGATATTAGTGATGAAACATATCTTTACATTTACTGAACTTTCAGCTTCTGAGCTACTGTGCCCATTCTTTTCACCCTTAAATCCAAGTAATGGTGATAAAGACTCCCTGAGTCTTGTGGATCAACCCCAACTTTCTTTTGTCCCCTCATCATAATCAGACATGGACCAATAAACCCAAAACAACAAAATGATTTTCTGGTAAATATCTTTGTGCTCATAGCTCTGATCTTTTCTACTTACTACATACATTAGACAACATATTAGTAGAAAAATAGGGACTCTTATGAGTCATAAACATAGTTAGAATATAAATTGTATTTTAAATGTTAAATCTCATAGTAAAAAATGCTACTGATAACAAAATAGATACACTGAGTGCTAGAATAAGTCTGCTAAAGCATACGTAGACCATCTAAAAGAAAATTATAAAACATTTATAAGAATAATTACAGAAAGCTGAAATAGATGATAGGATTGGAAGATTCAGTATTGTTAAGTGATAATTTTCTAAACAAAATTATAGATCTAATAAACTTATCCTTAAAATTGGTGATAGTCTTTGACAAGTTTATTTTAAAATATAGCCAAAATTGCAAAGGAGCATAAATATCCAAGAGTATTGATGAAGAACAGAATCAGAAGACTTATTCTATTTAAATGATGATAGTCATGATAAAGCTACTTACTGCAAATCATACAGTGTGATATTGGTACTAGCATAGATGATTAGGTCATTAGGATAAAATAGTCAGAAACTGAACTTACACTTATGTGGGCTATGGATAACGCTTACTCTTTGCAGTCACAAAGGAAAGTCTTTTCATAAAATGATGCTTGGTCAATTGTGTGCCCAAATGGAAAAAAGTATATCACATCATTATCCAAAATCAGTTTGAGATGGATTGTGGATCCTAAATAAAAATTTAAACAAGACTATCTGGAGAATAGATTACACAAAAATATCTTTTTGAACTATAGTTATATGCAATAAGATGTGTATGTTTCATAAACAAAATGGTGAGCAAGTTTACCCTATTATTACCTTGTTATTAATTTGCCTTGTTATTATTCCTCTTGGCACGTGGCTTAGAAAGTCTTTGTCTCAGATGCTATGAACATTACCTGCCCAGAGTGGGTGTGTTCTGTGTATCATTTCTGCATCATCATGTAATTTGAGGGATTTGTTTGCTAATTACTAACTCAAAGAACATAATTTCTGTATTTATTATGCAAGTAATTCAAGAAATGACATCAAAATACATTTGTAGGGAAATTATTAGTCCTTTTGATGCAAATATTTCTATTTTATGACTTGGTATTTACATTCTTTTCTTAGATGCCCCATTCTAAAATAAAAGATGAGGAGATGACCCAAGATCCAAGAAACAATTGTCTTCACAAGTATGTTTCATTTTGGTTTTCTGGGTATATACCTCAAACTCAGAAAGTTGTATACATTAAATATATACAGCTTTTTGTGTGTCAATTAATACCTTAATAAAGTGGCTTAAAATTATGTTTAATGGAATGAGAATGAAGATTTCTTTAGCTTGTCAGATCATCCTGGCCTCTGAGCAAGGATAATTGGCAGAAGGGATAGGTTATATTCTTGAGAGGCAATATATTTGTCACCTAGAAAAACCACATGATACTGGATATATGTCCGTATTATGCTTTCCTTAGTACTGATATAATCTGGTGGTAAACTCTTGGATTTATTTTTAGAGTTTTCTCCTGTGGAAGTATTTCTGTTTTGATGGAAAACGAAGTCCTGATCTCTGCTTGTGGGTAGCTTGTTTGGAAGAGGGACATTCTGATATCTTTTCAGTACCGTTAAAAAAAAATCTGCAAGTTTTTTATGCAAGTGCTAAGGAGACCTAAAACCATAATATCTGCTCCTGTGGGAAATAAAACTGTTTTTTTGTCTATCAGAAAAATAACATGTAGTTTAAGAGATGTTGCTTTTGTGCTCTAAAGAATATTATTTATGGTAGATGCTTGGTTAAAAGGATACCCAAAACATGTTCTTACAAAAGGTCGAGTAGATGCTAAATAAATATATTTTGAATGAATAGAGGTTAAATCTCTTCCTTAAGGGAAAACTTTAGTTAGTATCTGAACCAGCAGTAGATGCCAAATCTAGTTTTCTATTATGATATGGAAAATGTAACATATAGTTTATTATAAGCTAATAAATAGTTATGTATAAGCTGTTTGACTTTTGAAATGAGGCAAATATTTAAAGACAAAGATATTTTCTTGATATATTTGTTTTCAGGAACATTTTTTCTTTGATGAAATCATTTAAAAGTGGTCCTTGGATCCTTGGTGTTTTTCTGACATGCTTTGTAGGTCAGATCTAAGACTGCTCTGATTATAGGGCTCTCACAGCACACAGGATTCACGGATGCAGTGCTAGGTTGGAAGTCAGTTTTGACTTGAGGCTGGCTCCAGTTGTGAGATTTTTTTCAGCATTCTTTGCTAAAACTAGCAATGATCTGGGATCACTGGGTGGGCAGAGCGGCTGATGGTCACTATGCGGCTTTGTCTCCTTTGAATATAAGGAAGGCCCAGGAAAGTGTGCAGGAGCTTGCTCATTACCTGGTGTGGGGACTTGATTGCATACACCAAGATGGCTTTCCAAGAAAGAGGAAACGTGGGTTCTATCTGAAAATCTGTGACAACTACCATAGTCCCATATTTCAGTAACAGTCTTTCTGTTCATCTGCGTTTTAATTTTGGTGGTGTTACATCGTACAGTATAATTTAAACAAATTAGATACAGTGACATGGCTTTCCCAGTGACTCAGCAGTAGGAATCCACCTGCAATGCAGGAGACCCTGGTTCGACCCCTAGGTTGGGAAGGTCCCCTGGAGAAGAGAATGGCAACTCACTCCAGTATTTTACCTGGAGAATCCTATGGACAGAGGAGCCTCCTTGGCTATAGTCCATAGTATTGCACAGAGTTGGACATGACTGAAGCGACTGAGCACAGCACACAGATACAGTGATAAATATAGTTACTTCTGATGTTTCTATAACTGTTACTACTACATACAAATTTAGGAAAAGATTATTCTGTCTGGGTCAATGTTGTTTAAAGTGTAAATAGGTGCTGTGTATGAAAGACGACGGTAATTATCAGCACTACGTAAAACTGCCCTTTGTTCATATACACTTTTCTTTCCTAAAATATTTTTTGTGAGTGGAATATAATGAATAGAGCTGATGATTCTATAGGAAGCCCATAAAAGAATAGAGAGTTAATGGGACAAGGAAGGCAGACACATGTTATTGGGAAATTGAATAATAAAAATAGACATTTGGATAATTGCAACAGATGGGCTTGACACAAAACAGAACAGTGCCAGTACACAGACTGCTACATTCTCACAAACAGTAGATAGAAATGTATTTATTTGTCCAAAATATTCCATTTATATGTAGACAGACACAAGTACACCAAAGCTCATTTTTTTATACTATACTTACAATGACCTAATTTGTGTATGTGTTTAAAAATAAGCACTGTTATAAAAATAGAATTATATATATATATATATATATATATATATATATATATATAGTGATGTAGTCAGAGAAGGCAATGGCAAACCACTCCAGTACTCTTGCTTGGAATATCCCATGGATGGAGGAGCCTCGTAGGCTGCAGTCCATGGGGTTGGGAAGAGTCGGACACGACTGAGCGAGTTCACTTTCACTTTTCACTTTCATGCATTGGAGAAGGAAATGGCAACCCACTCCAGTGTTCTTACCTGGAGAATCCCAGGGATGGGGGAGCCTGGTGGGCTGCCGTCTATGGGGTCTCACAGAGTCGGACACGACTAAAGCGACTTAGCAGCAGCAGCAGTGATGTAGTAGTAGTGAAAGGCGCTCAGTTGTGTCCGACTCTTTTTGACCCCATGGACTCTCCATGGAGTTCTCCAGGCCAGAATACTAGAGTGGGTAGCCGTTCCCTTCTCCAGGGGATGTTCCCAACCCAGGGATCGAACCCAGGTCTCCCCCACTGCAGGCGGATTCTTTACCAGCTGAGCCACAAGGGAAGCCCATTATATATATAGCAAGTAATTATTACAGAAGAGTGGATAAATTTATACAGGACTGTATCCCTTTCAAAGGTCACAAATGTATGTATATGTATTATTCTTATTACATTAATGGCATTGGACTTCTATGTTCATGTCCAAGATGCCCGTGGACTTGGCAGAACCAGTCACTGGTTTCAGTCTTGTTATCATGGCAAAGCCTGCTTGTCTCTGGCCCCCTCTTTCACCTTTTTATCTTCCTGACCATGTTTCTGGCTTTGAGTGGGGTCTTGTATTGACCTCCATTTTCTATTTACTTCCTCCTAAATCCTTCTCTGAGCCACTGTCTGGCTCAACTCTGTTGCAGGGAAACTTGTGAATCTGTCCTATTGTTCATTCCCTAGTCTTCGGAGGATCACTGTGAATGGTCCATTCAGCAACTAAGGCAAGAGAAGGCTTTTTCTAACCCTTGTTGCTTGTTAGGTTGAGTTCGGCAGTTAGGTCACTGATGATCCTAATGAGAGTGGTGTCTGTTGAGAAGTGGGCATTCAAGCTTGATTAGGATGGGTTGCAGGTTAGGAATTGGGGAAAGTTCCAGAGATAAATCTATTAAGATGTCTTGTTGTAAAGGGGAACAAAAAATGAGGAATAAGCTATAGGAGTATGAGTGTGTGTGTGTATGTGCATATATATACACACATATATAATTTTATATCATGCTGTTTTAATTTAGTTTCACTTCTTTGTAGACAATAGAAAGTTACCTGAGTTTGTTTGCTGAAATAAATAATCCAGTTTAAAGAAAGAAAGGGAGGGAACAGGAGATGGAATCTAAGTACTAACTGCTGCTGCTGCCGCTAAGTTGCTTCAGTTGTGTCCAACTCTGTGGTACCCCATAGACGGCGGCCCACCAGGCTCCCCCGTCCCTGGGATTCTCCAGGCAAGAACACTGGAGTGGGTTGCCATTTCCTTCTCCAGTGCATGAAAGTGAGAAGTGAAAGTGAAGTCGCTCAGTTGTGTCCGACTCTTCTCGACCCCATGGACTGCAGCCCACCAGGCTCCTCCATCCATGGGATCTTCCAGGCAAGAATATTGGAGTGGGGTGCCATTGCCTTCTCCGAAGTACTAACTAGGGGAAGGTATTCAGTATTCTGTGGGGATATGGGGACACTTACTGCCTTATGATGGGAAGGAAGAGGGAAACAGATTCAAGGATAGGTATATAGATTTGTTGGTGGAAAATTAGATGTATTCATGTGTGTTTACTTTCATTTTTTAACGCAATATGAGGCAAGAAAAATCACTTGTGAGGAGGAAAAGTGAAAGGACTTTGACAGATAAGAAAATGATGAAATATTCTTCTCAGGAGTGGGAAAGTAAGCTTACCAGAAAATAACAGGATTAGTGAGCAGTATTAGCTGCCAGTTTAAGACTTGCAATCATGACTATAAGGGGAGCACAATCAACTGAGTTGTTGGTTGAGGTGCTGTGTAGATTGATATGAAGGTTCAGAGAATAACCTGTGGTAATTCTCAGGGAGAGTGAAGGGCATCAAGTCAAGGGCATTTTCAAGGAGCGTTTAAATGACAGGCCATGGCAGGAGGCTGGATACGGAACAGTGTTAGTTGGGTAGGGCTAATGGCAGTGGGCGTGCTGGTGAAGGGACTGGAGCTCTCAGGTGGTTGTGGGGTGTGCAGGTGGTGGGAGTATACTTGAGCAGGTGAACTGGTATGATCAGAAAGTGGGCGCTTAGAATCTAGTTTTCAGAAGGGGTGTCAGATCTGATGAGGAGGAGATGCAAGGAGGTAGTGTGGGAGACGGCAGTTTGGCGAGAAGGAGATCAGAGTTCCACGAGTGGAAAATGTTGGCCAATCAGTGTGGACATTAGAGTCACTGACAATATTGACAATATTGGCAAGAAGTTGGGGGAATGAAGACCCTGCCTAGGTTAGGACTCTCCTTCTTTAATTAACGAAGAATGTCTAGGCGATTATCAAGGAAGTGCAGTGAGGAGAGTGAGTGGTGGGACTAGAGAGGCTGCTGTAGCTACAGAGATGAATGCTCAGAGCCAGAGGAAAGGGCAGTGTGGAGTGGAACAGCAGGGGCACCGGGAGGACACCCGAATGCAGATCGGGTTGGATCGAGCTGTGCGGAGGGCGAGACAAAAACCGGTTTCTGGTAGAGATAGATGCCGAGGTGTCCCAGGAGGAGCTGGGTTTCAGTAAAGCAGATAAGAAACATTCTACAAGTGTTTCAGGGTTGAGGAAAGATTCCTGTCCACAGAGAGGAAGGTGGAGAGGAGTGCATTGTGAAAAGTTTTGCAGGAAAAGGTCAATTGAGAATTAGATTAGGGAGAGGCCAGTACATTGCAACTTCTTTCAAGAGTGCTTGGCCACCAAGTTGTAGACCTGGTACCATGCCCGTGTAATGAGGTGTGTGGTACGCAAAGGACAGTGCTGTTTATACACTGGACCCTGTCTCCTTTATAGAAAGGTCGGTGGTAAACATGTATTGTTAATAAATCTATTAGAAAACACGTTTTCCTGAACTCCCTGGAAAATGAACTCAAAACAACTGCCATCCTACACTAGATCAACAACTTTTGTAACAGCCACTGTCCATTAAAGTGTTCTAAATACTCAGCACACAAAATATCCTCAGTGTTGCTTGTTGCTTCAGTTTCCCTAATTTGAAATGGATTCAAGCCTGAAATACTTGTTTTCAGCTATGAGTCAGATGGCATCATAAGGATTTATTGAGACATTTGTTACATAAATACTTCAGAAAATAATAGGAAGGGCAGAATAGTATAAAGATGGTTTAGATCACTATGCTAGCAATAGAAAATGCATTATTTTTTTTAATGGTTAGATTAACATCAACGTTTCTGTCAACATTTTATAATTACATTTCTTTTGGTGAAACAAAGCAATACAACTAAAATGAACAAAGTAGCCAAGGCTCAGTTTTGATTTTTTTAAATTAAAGACAGACTTTTAAAAAGCTTCTTCTTTTGTCAGTCCTACAGTTGCATGTCGCCCTGTGTTTGCCCTATGTATCTAATCGCTGAAATAGGAATACTAACAAGGAAAATTCCCAGCTTTGCACATAAAATGGGTAGAGGCATTTGATGGAGCTGATATCTTTATATTACTTTAAGTGTATTTACTCCATTAAGAAAGGTCACTTTCCTAATAGATTAAAAAAAATAAAGATCGCATTTGTTTAGAATTACTGGACAGGCATTTTTTAAACCTGCAAAATATTTTAAATCTATTTTCACCCATCTTCTCTCATGCCACAAATAAGATGTCACATGAAAGAAAAAAAAATTGCATTAAAAAGTATTGTCTTGCATATGGTCAGAATTCAGAAAGTAGTCACAGTATAAGATTTAGAGAGTCACGATTTGAACCAGGTCCTTGTATCTAAAGTCAATGCCACAGCAATAAATCACAAGATTTTATAGCTCTGTATTTTGATGTTATAAACTTTGCCAGAAAAATTCTTCCTTTTCTTTGGTGAGTCTCTATTTTTATGCCTCTCAGTTCCAAGCATGTCTTGAAAGTAATTTCTTCCATAGAAGCTTCCCTTCTCTTCCTACTGATCTTGGCAGTTTCGAATGCACGTGTCTGGGCTGTGTGAACAACACTTAGGTTATCCTGCTAGGGTTGTACTTAACATATGAGCTAACACACATATACCCACACACACACACATGCACACACACACACAGAACTCCATTTTGCATTAGAATGAAAACTACAAAACAAACTTAAAACATGTACTTGATATAGGAATAATCATTATTAAAAATAAAAGACTATATAAGGTTTGATAAGGTCTAACATTTTTCATTATTTTATAGGTAAAGCCATATTACAGTGACTAATTTGATTCTGTTGACGGTGGAAGCTCAAGAAGGCTTTTTGGGATAAAAATATTTGAGAAAAACCACTACAATTTCACATCTGTCATCACAGATTTAGAAAAAAAAGCATATTTGGAATCAAAATTTCACATCTGTGAGGAACAGAAAACAAGATCTTTAGGATTTCACAAACATGAACCGAGTGTTACAAGTTCCTGGTTCTAGGACCATATGTGTAATTGAGATTTGTGCATTGCTTCTATATAATCTTTTCTTCACAAATAGCTGCTTCAAAGTATTTATTTTGGTTCTCTGTCTTCCCACATGGTCATTTTTCAGATGAAGTAACAGACTTTTAATTACTTCATATGATACCTTGTAAATCCAATGATAGATGGAGAATGACCCACTGTTGTACTTGAAGGGTTTACACCTCAACAAAATTACAAGTCACTGCCAGCCATGGTCCTGTGTCTCATCCATAAGTACAGGTCTATCATGAATACTAAATTTATAAATTTCAAGGTACAACTGTTTGCTTTTACCTATCTCTTAAGATGGTGAATAGAGCTAGTTTTTGTAAGTCTGCAGCTACTAAGTCCAAGAAAAGTCCTTGGAACCTGCTATATTTTTTTTGAGAGAGAATTGAGAACTAAACTTCCATATACAGTGTGTTCCCCCACAGAGTTGAATCAGAGCTTTTTAATGAAAAGAATTTATGATTGTAACACCATCCTATTGTGGTGGGGACTTGGAGTTAATGCTACTGCAAATATGGGGAGAAAGAGCAGTTTATTGTTGCCTAAGCTTCAGAAATAAATTGAGAGTGATCTCAAAGGAAGACCCTTCCATGAATGATCTGCTATCTTTTGTATTCCTGTCTGTTGCTATTTCAGGATGTTGTTTTGTTATTGCTAAGAGTCAGTTCAAATCTGATCAACAGAGGTTTCTCCAGAGAATGTGGGTGTGCTTTTTATCTTTGGACCTATTCACTTTATCTTTAAGCTATCTCTGAGTAATTAGTTTGATTTGATGCCTCAACAAAAGTTATCCTCAAAACTCTTAATAGAGTAACAAACTGATAACAGAAAAAGGAAAGATAATGAAAAATTGCTCTTAATTTTCTCATTTTAAACAATAAGGAATATTATCTGTGTATAGTATACATATAGGAATATGGAAATAAACAAAAAGGTTAAAAACCTCCAATAACATGGCTTATGAGGTTTTAAAAGCATTTTTCTTTGTGTTTATTCTTGTCATATCAACAGTTGTGCAAACTGTACCTCAGATATGTATCTGATAAGAAGTAGGGATATTAATTCATGGATTACTATAATGAATCTGATGGTTTTTACATTAATAGAATTGTTTTTGGTGTCAGGTAAAACAATATTTCTTTTTGTTGCCCTTTAAAATAATGTATTATTCAGGTAAGGGTCAATGGTGTTGGGCATGGAAAAGTGAACAGTTTACAGAAGAATCACCTCCTCCCTCTGCAACTCTGCTGCTGCTGCTAAGTCGCTTCAGTTGTGTCCGGACTCTGTGCGACCCCATAGACGGCAGCCCACCAGGCTCCTCCATCCCTGGGACTCTCCAGGCAAGAACACTGGAGTGGGTTGCCATTTCCTTCCCTTTTCCAAGGCATGCACGCATGCTAAGTCGCTTCAGTCGTGTCCAACTCTCTGCAACTTTGACATTTGCCAAACTCATTTCTGGGGAAGGTGACTAATCTTTAAAGATGGAAACCAGAACTTCCCTGGTGATCCAGTGGTTAAGAATCCACCTTCCAATGCAGGAAATGTGGGTTCGATCCCTGCTCAAGGAACTAAGATCCACATGCAGCTTGAGAGCTTGCGAGCTGCAACTACTGAGCTTCAGTGCTCTAGAGTCCATACTCTGCAACAAGAGAAGCCCACGCACACCATCAAAGAGCCCATATGCCGCAAAGGAAGACCCAGCACAGCCAACAAATAAAGAACAGCAAAAAATAAGAAAAAATTAAAAAGATAGAGACCACCTCATTCAGTGTTTTCCAGTGCTCTTGGAATTCTGGGCGATGTGTGGCTCCACAGGGTCACTCTGCTGAGCTGAGGGCAGAGGGAAATGACTGGATTTTCGTCATACGTTATCACCCACAACAGCATCAACCCCTCAACCCCCTCTACCTCTGCTTCAGGCTGTATAATTTACTATAATGGCTCACAGAACTCACAGAAACATTTACTTACATTTCCTGCTTTATTAGAAATGATATAAAAAAGGATAGAGGTGAAGAGCCAGAGAAGAATGTAGATGGAGTGAGTTCCAGAAGGATCCTGAGTGAAGGAGGTCCTGTCCATTGGAGGTGGGGTGCTCCAGCCCCCTGGCACATGGATGTGCTCACCAGAAAGTTCTCCTAACCTCCTGGCTGAGGGCGTTTTATAGAGGCTTCATCATGTAAGCATGACTGCTTATTAGCTCAGCTTCCAGCCCTTCTTCCCTCCTGGGAGGATGGGGAATGAAGCTGAAAGTTCCAGGCTTCTAATCATGCTTGGTCTTTCTGGTGACTGGCTCCCATTCAAGAGCCCTTCAAGAGTTGCCTTACTAGAACAAAAGAGGGTCCTACCACCCAGAAAATTCCAATGGATTTAGGAACTCTGTATAAAATGCTCCTATACCTCCATCACTCAGAAACTCATAAAGGTTTTAGGAGGTCTGTGTCAGGAATCCGAGTCAAGGACCACATGTTAGAACAAAAGATACAAGTAGTACACCTATCACTCAGGAAATTACAAGGGTTTTTAGGACCTCTGTACCTGGCACCAGGGACAGAGACCAAATATGTATTTCTTGTTATGTCATAGTCCACCCTCTAGTCTCAGGCCATGTACCTCTTCTAGCAAAACGCTCTTATTTTTCTGAGCATTTACATTTGGTGTAGTGTTTATAGAACAGATATAGCAATAGTACCAACATGAGTATGCCTAATGTTTGGAGAAGCCTGTTGGAAATAGGGATAGATTTATTTATTTTTTTTAATTTTACTTTATTTTTAAACTTTACATAATTGTATTAGTTTTGCCAAATATCAAAATGAATCCATCACAGGTATACATGTGCTCCCCATCCTGAACCCTCCTCCCTCCTCCCTCCCCATACCATCCCTCTGGGTCGTCCCAGTGCACCAGCCCCAAGCATCCAGTATCGTGCATTGAACCTGGACTGGCATCTCGTTTCCTACATGATATTTTACATGTTTCATTGCCATTCTCCCAAATCTTCCCACCCTCTCCCTCTCCCACAGAGTCCATAAGACTGTTCTATACATCAGCGTCACTTTTGCTGTCTCGTACACAGGGTTATTGTTATCATCTTTCTAAATTCCATATATATGCGTTAGTATACTGTATTGGTGTTTTTCCTTCTGGCTTACTTCACTCTGTATAATAGGCTCCAGTTTCATCCACCTCATTAGAACTGATTCAAATGTATTCTTTTTAATGGCTGAGTAATACTCCATTGTGTATATGTACCACAGCTTTCCTATCCATTCATCTGCTGATGGACATCTAGGTTGCTTCCATGTCCTGGGTATTATAAACAGTGCTGCGATGAACATTGGGGTACACGTGTCTCTTTCCCTTCTGGTTTCCTCAGTGTGTATGCCCAGCAATGGGATTGCTGGATCGTAAGGCAGTTCTATTTCCAGTTTTTTAAGGAATCTCCACACTGTTCTCCATAGTGGCTGTACTAGTTTGCATTCCCACCAACAGTGTAAGAGGGTTCCCTTTCCTCCACACCGTCTCCAACATTTATTATTTGTAGACTTTTGGATCGCAGCCATTCTGACTGGTGTGAAATGGTACCTCATAGTGGTCTTGATTTGCATTTCTCTGATAATGAGTGATGTTGAGCATCTTTTCATGTGTTTGTTAGCCATCTGTATGTTTTCTTTGGAGAAATGTCTATTTAGTTCTTTGGCCCATTTTTTGATTGGGTCGTTTATTTTTCTGGAGTTGAGCTGTAGGAGTTGCTTGTATATTTTTGAGATTAGTTGTTTGTCAGTTGCTTCATTTGCTATTATTTTCTCCCATTCTGAAGGCTGTCTTTTCACCTTGCTAATAGTTTCCTTTGATGTGCAGAAGCTTTTAAGGTTAATTAGGTCCCATTTGTTTATTTTTGCTTTTATTTCCGATATTCTGGGAGGTGGGTCATAGAGGATCCTGCTGTGATGTATGTCGGAGAGTGTTTTGCCTATGTTCTCCTCTAGGAGTTTTATAGTTTCTGGTCTTATGTTTAGATCTTTAATCCATTTTGAGTTTATTTTTGTGTATGGTGTTAGAAAGTGTTCTAGTTTCATTCTTTTATAAGTGGTTGACCAGTTTTCCCAGCACCATTTGTTAAAGAGATTGTCTTTAATCCATTGTATATTCTTGCCTCCTTTGTCAAAGATAAGGTGTCCATATGTGCGTGGATTTATCTCTGGGCTTTCTATTTTGTTCCATTGATCTATATTTCTGTCTTTGTGCCAGTACCATACTGTCTTGATAACTGTGGCTTTGTAGTAGAGCCTGAAGTCAGGTAGGTTGATTCCTCCAGTTCCATTCTTCTTTCTCAAGATCGCTTTGGCTATTCGAGGTTTTTTGTATTTCCATACAAATTGTGAAATTATTTGTTCTAGCTCTGTGAAGAATACTTGGTAGCTTGATAGGGATTGCATTGAATCTATAGATTGCTTTGGGTAGTATACTCATTTTCACTATATTGATTCTTCCAATCCATGAACATAATATGTTTCTCCATCTATTAGTGTCCTCTTTGATTTCTTTCACCAGTGTTTTATAGTTTTCTATATATAGGTCTTTAGTTTCTTTCGGTAGATATATTCCTAAGTATTTTATTCTTTCCGTTGCAATGGTGAATGGAATTGTTTCCTTAATTTCTCTTTCTGTTTTCTCATTATTAGTGTATAGGAATGCAAGGGATTTCTGTGTGTTGATTTTATATCCTGCAACTTTACTATAATCATTGATTAGTTCTAGTAATTTTCTGGTGGAGTCTTTAGGGTTTTTTATGTAGAGGATCATGTCATCTGCAAATAGTGAGAGTTTTACTTCTTCTTTTCCAATTTGGATTCCTTTTATTTCTTTTTCTGCTCTGATTGCTGTGGCCAAAACTTCCAAAACTATGTTGAATAGTAATGGTGAAAGTGGGCACCCTTGTCTTGTTCCTGACTTTAGAGGAAATGCTTTCAATTTTTCACCATTGAGGATAATGTTTGCTGTGGGTTTGTCATATATAGCTTTTATTATGTTGAGGTATGTTCCTTCTATTCCTGCTTTCTGGAGAGTTTTTATCATAAATGGATGTTGAATTTTGTCAAAGGCTTTCTCTGCATCTATTGAGATAATCATATGGTTTTTATTTTTCAATTTGTTAATGTGGTGTATTACATTGATTGATTTGCGGATATTGAAGAATCCTTGCATCCCTGGGATAAAGCCCACTTGGTCATGGTGTATGATCTTTTTAATGTGTTGTTGGATTCTGGTCGCTAGAATTTTGTTAAGGATTTTTGCATCTATGTTCATCAGTGACATTGGCCTGTAGTTTTCTTTTTTTGTGGGATCTTTGTCAGGTTTTGGTATTAGGGTGATGGTGGCCTCATAGAATGAGTTTGGAAGTTTACCTTCCTCTGCAATTTTCTGGAAGAGTTTGAGCAGGATAGGTGTCAGCTCTTCTCTAAATTTTTGGTAGAATTCAGCTGTGAATCCGTCTGGACCTGGGCTTTTGTTTGCTGGAAGATTTTTGATTACAGTTTCAATTTCCGTGCTTGTGATGGGTCTGTTAAGATTTTCTATTTCTTCCTGGTCGAGTTTTGGAAAGTTGTACTTTTCTAAGAATTTGTCCATTTCTTCCACGTTGTCCATTTTATTGGCATATAATTGTTGATAGTAGTCTCTTATGATCCTTTGTATTTCTGTGTTGTCTGTTGTGATCTCTCCATTTTCATTTCTAATTTTATTGATTTGATTTTTCTCCCTTTGTTTCTTGATGAGTCTGGCTAATGGTTTGTCCATTTTATTTATCCTTTCAAAGAACCAGCGTTTGGTTTTGTTGATTTTTGCTATGGTCTCTTTTGTTTCTTTTGCATTTATTTCTGCTCTAATTTTTAAGATTTCTTTCCTTCTACTAACGCTGGGGTTCTTCATTTCTTCCTTTTCTAGTTGCTTTAGGTGTAGAGTTAGGTTATTTATTTGACTTTTTTCTTGTTTCTTGAGGTGTGCCTGTATTGCTATGAACTTTCCCCTTAGGACTGCTTTTACCGTGTCCCACAGGTTTTGGGTTGTTGTGTTTTCATTTTCATTCGTTTCTATGCAAATTTTGATTTCTTTTTTGATTTCTTCTGTGATTTGTTGGTTATTCAGCAGCGTGTTGTTCAGCCTCCATATGTTGGAATTTTTAATAGTTTTTCTCCTGTAATTGAGATCTAATCTTACTGCATTGTGGTCAGAAAAAATGCTTGGAATGATTTCTATTTTTTTGAATTTACCAAGGCTAGCTTTATGGCCCAGGATGTGATCTATCCTGGAGAAGGTTCCATGTGCGCTTGAGAAAAAGCTGAAATTCATTGTTTTGGGATGAAATGTCCTATAGATATCAATTAGGTCTAACTGGTCTATTGTATCATTTAAAGTGTGTGTTTCCTTGTTAATTTTCTGTTTAGTTGATCTATCCATAGGTGTGAGTGGGGTATTAAAGTCTCCCACTATTATTGTGTTATTGTTAATTTCTCCTTTCATACTTGTTAGCATTTGTCTTACACACTGCGGTGCTCCCGTGTTGGGTGCATATATATTTATAATTGTTATATCTTCTTCTTGGATTGATCCTTTGATCATTATGTAGTGACCTTCTTTGTCTCTCTTCACAGCCTTTGTTTTAAAGTCTATTTTATCTGATATGAATATTGCTACTCCTGCTTTCTTTTGGTCTCTATTTGCATGGAAAATCTTTTTCCAGCCCTTCACTTTCAGTCTGTATGTGTCCCCTGTTTTGAGGTGGGTCTCTTGTAGACAACATATGTAGGGGTCTTGTTTTTGTATCCATTCAGCCAGTCTTTGTCTTTTGGTTGGGGCATTCAACCCATTTACGTTTAAGGTAATTACTGGTAAGTATGATCCCGTTGCCATTTACTTTATTGTTTTGGGTTCGAACTTATACACCGTTTTTGTGTTTCCTGTCTAGAGAATATCCTTTAGTATTTGTTGGAAAGCTGGTTTGGTGGTGCAGAATTCTCTCAGCTTTTGCTTGTCTGAGAAGCTTTTGATTTCTCCTTCATACTTGAATGAAATCCTTGCTGGGTACAATAATCTGGGCTGTAGGTTATTTTCTTTCATCATTTTAAGTATGTCTTGCCATTCCCTCCTGGCTTGAAGAGTTTCTATTGAAAGATCAGCTGTTATCCTTATGGGAATTCCCTTGTGTGTTATTTGTTGTTTTTCCCTTGCTGCTTTTAAATTTGTTCTTTGTGTTTGATCTTTGTTAATTTGATTAATATATGTCTTGGGGTGTTTCGCCTTGGGTTTATCCTGTTTGGGACTCTCTGGGTTTCTTGGACTTGGGTGATTATTTCCTTCCCCATTTTAGGGAAGTTTTCAACTATTATCTCCTCAAGTATTTTCTCATGGTCTTTCTTTTTGTCTTCTTCTTCTGGGACCCCTATGATTCAAATGTTGTAGCGTTTAATATTGTCCTGGAGGTCTCTGAGATTGTCTTCATTTCTTTTAATTCGTTTTTCTTTTATCCTCTCTGATTCATTTATTTCTACCATTCTATCTTCTAATCCACTAATCCTATCTTCTGCCTCTGTTATGCTACTATTTGTTGCCTCCAGAGTGTTTTTAATTTCATTTATTGCATTATTCATTTTATATTGACTCTCTTTTATTTCTTCTAGGTCCTTGTTAAACCTTTCTTGCATCTTCTCAATCTTAGTCTCCGAGCTATTTATCTGTGATTCCATTTTGATTTCAAGATTTTGGATCAATTTCACTATCATTATTCGGAATTCTTTATCAGGTAGATTTCCCTATCTCTTCCTCTTTGGTTTGGTTTGGTGGGCTTTTATCCTGTTCCTTTATCTGCTGGGTATTCCTCTGTCTCTTCTTCTTGTTTAAATTGCTGAGTTTGGGGTGTCCTTTCTATATTCTGGCAGTTTGTGGAGTTCTCTTTATTGTGGCTTTTCCTCGCTGTGTGTGGGTTTGTACAGGTGGCTTGTCAAGGTTTCCTGGTTAGGGAAGCTTGTGTCGGTGTTCTGGTGGGTGTCCAGTAATGAGTTATGAGATGTCTATGGTTTTGGGGTGACTTTGGGCAGCTTGTATCTTGAAGCTCAGGGCTGTGCTCCTTTGTTGCTGGAGAATTTGCTTGGTATGTCTTGCCCTGGAACTTGTTAGCCCTTGTGTGGTGCTTGGTTTCAGTGTTGGTTTGGAGGCGTTTGATGAGCTCCTGTCAATTAATGTTCCTTGGAGTCAGGAGTTCCCTGAAGTCAGGGTTTGGACTTAAGCCTCCTGCTTCCAGTTATCGGTCTTATTTTTACAGTAGTTTCAAAACTTCTCCTTCTATACAGCACCACTGATAAAACATCTACGTTAAAGATGAAAAGTTTCTCTACTGTGAGGGTCACTCAGAGAGGTTCACAGCGTTACATGGAGAAGGGAAGAGGGAGGAGGGAGTTAGAGGTGACCCAATTGAGATGAGGTGGAATCAATAGTGGAGAGAGTGGGGTAGTCAGTAGTCACTTCCTTATGTGCACTCCACAGCTGGACCACTCAGAGATGTTCACGGAGTTATACAGAGAAGAGAAGAAGAAGGAAGGAGACACAGGTGGCCAGAGGGATAAAAGGGGGGAATGAAAAGGAGGGAGACAGATCCAGCCAGTAATCAGTTCCCTAAGTGTTCTCCACCATCTGGAACACACATAAACTCACAGAGTTGGGTAGAGTAGAGAGGGGTTAGGGAGGAGACACAGGTGACCTGGTGGAGAAAAAGGAGAGTCCAAAGGGAGAGAGAGCAGTCAAGCCAGTAATCTCGCTCCCTAGTGAAAAATGGGTCCTGAAGATTGGGTTCTTAAAGGTACAAAATTGGTAACAAATACATAAAAGCAAAAATTTTAAATCTAGAGTAGAGTTTGGAATTTCAAAAATACAATGTTAAACAAAAGGAAGAAGAAACATAAAGAGAGAAAACAAACAAACAAAAACAATGTCGCAAAAATTATAAAGAAAATACAGGTACAAATTTGGTATCAAATACCAAAAAGCATAAATTAAAAATCTAGAGCAGAGTTTGGAATTTCAGATATACAATGTTATATAAAAGAAGAAGAGAATGAAACAGAAAAAAAAAAAAAAAAAGTCACAGAAATTATAAAAAAAAACTGTAGGTACAAAATTGATAACATATACCAAAAAGCTAAAATTAAAAAACTAGAGTTTGGAATTTCAAAAATACAATGTTAAAGAAAAGAAGAAGAAGAAAAAAAAAACAAAAACAAGGTCAAAAAATTATAAAATATATATATATGAAGTTTGCTGAAGAAGAAAAAAATAGGGTCTTTTTTTTTTTTTTCAAAGTAATAGGTTATAAAAGTGAAAAAGGAACAATAGAGGAGTTAAAAAAATTTTTTTTAATTAAAAAAAGAAAAAGAAGAAAGAAAGAATGATCGTAAAAATAGTAAAAATATATCTAGGACTTTCTCTGGTTTTGTTGTATGATGGGTTCAGTTCATTTTTGGCTAGTTCCTTGGTCCGACTTATATTTCTGAAGATCTATAGGCCCCTTCCTTTGTAGTCCGTAGTAACCACGGGGTTTTAATCTATTGCCTGTAGCTTCCAAGGCATTTCCCTCTGTTGTAACTTCTTCTGTTTGCTGGTCTCTTCAGTGTCTGGCTTCCGCCCTGACACAAAGGGGACGGTGGGGGAAACTTTTTTTTTTTTAGGCTCACTTGTTCAGTCGCGCTGTGGGGAGGGAGGGAGGAATGCTGCAAACAAATAACACTGGCGTGCGCTCGCAGTGCCTCAGCCACACTGGGTCTGCCCCCACTCATGGCGCCTGTAGCCTCCCTCCCCACACTGCTCGGGCTCTAGGTTGTTCTGCCGAGAACAATCCGAGGCCGGCCCTGGGTTGCATGCACCTCCCAGGTCCAAGCCGCTCAGGTTCAGGCACTCGGGTAGTCCTCAGAGGCGCAGACTCTATTGGGCCTGCATTTTGTGCTCTTCCCAGGTCCGAGCAGCTCAGGTGATGAGGTGTTTGGCGAACGCCAATGCTGTGACTTATCGCCTCCCCGCCACTCAGTTATCTGGGTGTAAAACCGGTGCACCTTCTCAGGCAAATGTTGACCATCCAGACCCCCAAGAAGTTTTAGTTAGCAAAGAAGCCTGCTTACAGTTTTATAGATAATGTCTCTCTGGGGCTGCGATTGTCCCCTTCCGGCTCTGGCTGCCTGTTACCGGAGGGGTAAGGTCTGCAGCCGGCTATCTCTGTTCATTCCTTTGTTCATTGCGCGGGCCTGGCGGTGTCTTAGGTTGGGGTTGGCTTTTCGCGTGGTAGATATCCCACAGTCTGGTTTGCTAGCCCAAATTATTTCGCTCAGATAGCGCTCAGGGTATTCAGGCCAGATTCTTACTCTGAGCGATGCAGCCCGCGCCGCGCCTCCCTGCCCAGCCCCCGCTTGCTAATGGCATGTGCAGGCATCTGCGCTGCTTCTCCGCTGGGGGAGTTACTGTAGGGCTCGCAATCTGCGAGTTTTAATTGTTTATTTTTTCTCCCTGTTATGTTGCCCTCTGTGCTTCCAAAGCTCGGCACAGATTGGGCAGTGAGAAGGTTTCCTGGTGTTTGGAAACTTCTCTCTTTTTAAGACTCCCTTCCCGGGACGGAACTCCGTCCCTCCCTCTTTTGTCTCTTTTTTTTGTCTTTTATATTTTTTCCTACCTCCTTTCGAAGACTTGGGTTGCTTTTCTGGGTGCCTGATGTCCTCTGCTGGCATTCAGAAGTTGTTTTGTGGAATTTACTTGATGTTTAAATGCTCTTTTGATGAATTTGTGGGGGAGAAAGTGTTCTCCCCGTCCTACTCCTCCGCCATCTTGGCTCCTCCCATCGGGATAGATTTAAAGAAACAACTAATTTGTCTTACAGAAGCATTACAGACATTTTCACCTTCTTGTCTGAAACTTGATTATTCTCTCCCCATGCCTTGATCAACTGCTATTTGTACCTTATGATAAGCTTGTGCAGAACTGTTTGGTGCCGAAATCAGCTAATGATTAGCTTGATCCAGTTCTTCCTCAGGTCAGCCATTTTCCATGGGTATTAGTTACATCCTGAGGTTGCATTAAATCATCCTCTCAGTACATTTGACCACTGAGGTCAGTGTTATCCTTAAGATGTATTTACATGAGGTAGCTGAGTCTTAACCAACATTACCACTATTACACTGTGATGGTATGATCCTGACACCATTCAGTTTTGTTCCAGAACAAATGTAAGAATGATAGAGATGTTTGCGTTATGCATATGCAATATATTATTAAAAACACATAGCAGACTTCCCTGGTGCTACAGTGGCTAAGAATCCAGCTGCCAATGCAGGGGACATGGGTTCGATCCCTGGTCTGGGAAGTTTCTACACGCCATGGAGCAGTGATGTCTGTGCACCATAAGTATGGATACCTCTAGAGCCGGCGAGCCGCAACTACTGGAGCCCCTATGTCTGGGGCCTGTGCTCCTCGAAGAGAGAAGGCACCACAATGAGAAGCCCCCACACAGCAACGAAGAGTAGTTCCTGCTCACTGCAGCTGGGGAAAGCCCATGTGCAGCAACCAGCCCAGTGCAACCAAAAATAACTAAACAAATAAAGAGAAGAATAATTTAAAAAGAACAGATGCCATTACAATTGGCCATAACTCATATATGTCTGGCTTCCCAGTTAACTGAGGACAAAATAAATCACCCCACCTCATCTCACAGGCTTGTGCTAAGACTGCTTTCCATTTTGTATTGTTACATAGCAGAGCTCACCTCCCTCCCATGGGGAGGACACAGGGTATTTAAAATAGTTTCTATTCCTACTAACTATATCCCAGGATATGTTTGATTTTGACCTGTTCTGGGGGGCAGGAGCAATCATAGCATATTGATGTAAATTATAGTAATTTCCAAGAGAATTTCCATAGACTTGGAAGTCTATGAGTCCCATAGGTGTGCCCCTTGAGCCCCAGCAGCTAGAATTGAGGACCATTACCCCATGGCCACTCCATCCTACATTTGTATTATAATAGTCAAGTGACCTCATTAGGTTAACATACAGGCCTCTTTCATGCTGAGTTCCAGCATTCCCCAGCATTATTTGTTGGGTAATAGCGTTGATTCTCAGAGAAGGCAATGGCAACCCACTCCAGTACTCTTGCCTGGAAAATCCCATGGATGGAGGAGCCTGGTAGGCTGCAGTCTATGGGGTCGCTGAGGGTCGGACATGACTCAGCGACTTCACTTTCACTTCTCACTTTGATGCATTGGAGAAGGAAATGGCAACCCACTCCAGTGTTCTTGCCTGGAGAATCCCAGGGACGGGGGAGCCTGGTGGGCTGCCGTCTATGGGGTCGCACAGAGTCGGACACGACTGAAGTGACTTAGCAGCAGCAGCAGCATTGATTCTAATATCCCTTAAACTCACATCACTCTCCAGCTACTTCCCATTTCTCTACTCTTCCTCACAGCAATAGTCCTAAAAATCGTGCTTAAAATATATACTTACAGTCTTCATTTCCTAATCTTGCACTTTTTTCTTAACTTAGTATACCCAGGAAAACAGCCGTTATCAGTCAGTGTTAGTCACGCAGTCGTATCCGACTCTCTGTGGCCCTGTGGACCGCAGCCCGCCAGTCCCCGCCGTCGGTCACCTGGGCCCTGGTGCCATCCTCTGAATATCCTCCAGTCTTGCTCTCCTGCATCCTAGTTTCTAACCAGCAGCCAGAGAAAGTTTTCTAAAGATAGTCTTATATTACTCTCCTGCTTAAAACCATTTAAGGGCTTTCCATTGCAAACTTCAGATGATCTAGCTCTTATCTATACTTTTTCTTCTCTTCACTCTTCCCACTATTCTGTTCTCTGGGCACATTGTCCTTCTGTCTGTTTCTCAGACACTCAAGAGAAATATTTAATTGTGTTCCTCCCATACTGAAGGAAGAATACCACAAGAGGTCGTCTCTGTTTGGACCCTGAGTTGTGATCTCCCGTTTTTCCAGAATAATGAAAGCTCCATAATAGACTATAGCCATAATTTCTTTGAACCTGACCAATATATAGCACTGTTCCTCCTCCTTTGGGGGAAAATGGAGTTTGGGAGGAATGTGGCCAGTTTTGGGTTATCTACTAGTTATCTATGTTGTAAATTAAGATACATATCATGGTACATATAGAGTCAGAAGTCAGTGGAAGGCAGATGTCTTTTAGTGTTGGCCATGAGAACCAGAGGCCTGCTTTTATAAGAATCCTTACCATCAAGGAAAAATGAAACTTATCTACATCAATGTTGAAAGGGTTTTTTTTTTGACCATGACATGTTAGGAGACATACCTATGGTCCAATCATACATACATACATACATAATACATATATAGGCATATGCAATTGAAACAAAAATTTCACACAACTCACATAGTATGTGATATTTTCTATAATATTATATTTCCATTGAAAGTTGAATTCTGGTTGAAACCCACTAAATTGATTTCATAACCCGCTAATTAGTCACAAAGCACAGTTTGGAAAACACCAACACCGTTGTATCCGCAGGTTACCATGAGAGCAACAAAGAAAAGCGTCTAAATCAGATGTGAGGTTCCAAAAAGGTTTCTCAGAGGATTTCACATTTGCTGGGAAACAGGATGTCCTTGATACTGAAAACAGAGTTCTATGTATTTTCTGTGATGAACTGAAAAACAGTTTCCCCAAAAGAACTTGTATTGGGACAGAGTGTGGATAGGTGGTGGAATGAATAACAGAACGGGAGAGTTCAGGAGTAGCTACAAAGCACACATGCCATGCTTAATTCCTATTAATTTAAAATTAACTCACAATTTGACATATAAGGTCAAATCTCCATTTTCTGACCACAGAAATCATACCACATCTGTCAGCCCCTACAGTTTCCAAACTATATTACTTTTTACTTGTGGGAATGATTATAAGATTTACATTTTATTAGTCTATATCCTTGCATGTCAAACATTACTAAAGTATTAAATCTGGAATACAAAGGCTAAGAACAATAAGAATTATGCCACTAATGATAATAGTAGTAATAGCTAATATTACTTTCTACCCTCCATATCCATTTTGGAATTATCTCTTAGTGAGATTGAGTTACAATGAAAGTGGACCCTAACTTTCATGGGATTAGTTGTTCCACTCAGACATTGGATTGTCTTGCATTTAATAATTTTTCTATAAAAGATACTTGAAATAATCTAGTGGGAAAAAGCGGAAATACTGACTGAAATACTTGAACAGTAAAGCTTATCCTAGGTGAAATAACGAACTAATTTTAACAGCCCCTTTGTGGCGGGTTTAAGTTTTCTGTCTCACACGGCATATTGAGATGTTTTATTTTTATGTCTTTGTTATGGTCTAGGATGATGGACTGGTTTTCAATAATTGCTATGCCCCTCCTTCTTCAGATTCATGTCCCCCTCCCCTCACTTTTAGGGTCACAGTGTTTCTTATAAAATTTCTCCTTAGAGAACATAGCATGAAAACAACCTCTGGAGACAGATTTGTTTTCCTGCCTGCTCGAATGAAAGTTCCTTGGTGGAGAGCTGTTGCTGTGTTCAGAGAGGCTTCGGGCTAGGATCCTTGGAGGCAGAGGCTGAGCCTTCAGGGCTGTGTGTGTGCTAGGTCAATTCAGTCATGTCCGACTCTAGATTGTAGCCCGCCAGGCTCCTCTGGCCATGGGATTCTCCAGACAAGAACTCTGGAGTGGGTTGTCATTTCCTTCTCCACGGAATCTTCCTGACCCAGGGATTGACCCTGCATCTCTTATGTTTCCTGCATTGGCAGGCGGGTTCTGTACCACCAGCGCCGCCTTGGAAGCCCAGGGCTGAGGCTCACCCATATCTGCCTCTCCCAGGTGGAGGGCTGCCATTTTGCAAGAAAAAAAACAGTTTTCAGTGAGGAAACCCTGCAGGAAGCCAAGCGGAGCTAATGAAACAGAGCTCATTGGAAAAATAAGAAGGCTTTTGGAAGCTTGACTGAGAAGGGGATTTGAAGACTAGCCTGAGGGGGTTTTGCCTTATTTTCTGTGCGTATTCTCTCCTCATCTCCCTGTCTAGATATAGAAGTTCCGCACTGCCAGTGGTGTTCTTGTGTGAGTCTGCTTTTTCGGGAAAGCCACACATAGCGGAGGGCATGGCCACGTGTGGTGTCCAGGAGCAGTGCTCCGTGACCTGACTCACACAGCAAGTGGGATCACTCCATAGCCTCTCCTCCCTTGACCTTGTGAATTTAGAAAGTGGTGCTCAAAGTACCGTTTATATTTTTCCTTTTAATTTTTTTTAATTAAAAAAATGTCTTCAACTTAATGCAAAAGCACATTTTACTCTACAATTTACAATTGTGTTTTGGTGATTGGTTGTTTACATGATATTCTAAAACTGAAGTACACGAGAATACTTTAATTCTCTACTGTGACACAATTTGATATTTTGTAGGATAATTATGATTCAAATATTCTACTCATTGAAATATATAAAATAATGTAGTTTAGTCTGAAACTATTGCTTCTATTTTTTTGAGACTTCCGTTGTTTAAAAATGTACACCATAAACGGAAAAGTTTATATGCATAGAATGTACCCAGAGGGCTTTTATAACAGCATTTTTATAATTTTGAATTTATAAAAAATATATTATTCTCATGCAGTGACCTCTTTAGCAAGAGGATTATCATTACTGCCTCATTTTTGAAATTATGTTTAATATAGGCATATTTGCATATATTGGCTGTACTGCAGTAGACTATAACATCTTTCAGATAGTTGGAACCAGAGCGTAAAGTTTTCCTTTAGCTATCTTTCTGGACTTTATGAAAGATCAAAAAGGAATGCACCTGTTGGTCATTAGGGGCTAAATGGTGAAACTAATGACCAGGCTGTTTCTCTGTGTGTGCAGCTCATGTCTGTTTTTACTAAGAATGAGAATCATAGCCTCTTGAAGAAAAAAATAGACATTCTGCACTTATCTGTATTCATATATTGTATTTTTTGTTTTGTACAAAGTCAGACATTGTTGTGATTTAAAAAAATTGCTGAAGGACATAAAAACATGCCAAATAATGTAAAGATATGCCATTTTGCCTGAATTGAAGACTCAGTATTTTGAAGATACATTAATATCTCTGTAAATTAAAATATAATTTCAGTATGGTCCCAACAAAAATCTAATAGGTTTTAAAATAGAATTTGACAGGTTGTTTCTTTATGAGAAGGGCCTCTGGTAAATTTGATTCTATTAAGATAAATAATATATGAAGAAGCAGTCAACAAATTTAAATATAAGTGACAACGGAGGGTAGGGGAGATATTCTTTACCATGTTAACAGGTAAAATAGTCACATCTAGAAGTTCCAAAAAGAAACGTTTCAAAAATTTAAGAAGAATATCCATAACACAATAAAATGGACAAAAGATAGAAAAAGACAGTTTGCAAAAGACGAAACACCAAGGTTCAGTAAATACATAGGTATAGTAAATATATGTATTTCAATCATATATTTTATAATGAAAACTAATTGAAAAATTTTCCCTGAATAGGATGACAAATTTTTGTATAGAATGACAATGTAAAAAATACTGCTAATATCAAGTAGGGTAAAGGTGTATATCAGATATTTTGAGTCCAAGTGTAGTTATTAATTGGTGTAGACACTAAGGAGGGAAGTTTGCTAGTATTATTTTAAATATGCGTGCTTTATGATACTGCCATTCTTTCTGTTCTTGACCTATATGTCCAGGAGTAGGGCATAAAAAAGTAACTAAAGAGCAACTATATTTCTATGACTAGGAAGAGTTACAAAACATGACATTTGTTGCAGACTGATTTGTAAGATGTATTATGATAGGAAAAAAAGCAAGGTGGAAATATGCAAAGTATTGTATTAAAATGGAAAAGTAAATTTTGTTTCAGTATAGGATGGTGTGTGCATTCCGAAATGGTCCAGGATGTCTTGTAGGACACACATCACAGAGAAAAGAGTAGTTTCTGAGGCAGAGGAGACTGAGGTGTGGTGGGCTGGAGAAAAAGAACTAATTTGGTTCACCAATTTTAATTTAAATGTTGTCACAGAAATTTGTTAAGATATTAGCTGTGTAATGAAGTGCTTATTAAAAGAATTATTCTAAAGTGTCTAGAGTCTGAAATAAAAAAGATACACCTCTGAATAGGACTTATAAACTAGGGTACATCTTTTTGGATAAATGTGAAAGCATTCTTTAGCTTCATCGAAGTAGTTTGCTGAAGTAGAATGCCATTTGAAGTTTGGAAGGCTGAATTGAAGGTTTCTAAAGATAAATTTCTGATTTCTGATTACAGAGTAACCTACCTTAGGATAATTATTGGCTGTCTATCAAATCAAGAAGCAAGCCCCTCCTTCATGTTGCTAGTGTTAAGGATTGATTTACACAATCTCCTTCACACCTTTATCCAGTCCCCATTGTGAGGCTTGTGATCCAGGTAGTTGGCATTAGACAAAGCCTGCTGTTAGGGACAGACTATAGAAAAAAAACTCATTTGTGGAGTAAAGAGATATGTAATGGAACTACATCTATCACGTGCTCATGGAATGGTTGTTTCCCATCACAAACTTTGAAGTTTTCCTGCTGCTGAAAGAAGAAGAGGACGATAAAAGAGGAGGAGGTGGAGAAGTAGGGAAGGGGGGATTATATGTTTATATTTTGGAAAAGTATGTGATTATTTGTTTTTATGGATGGAAGGTGAGTACTTACTGGCCTTGTGAGTTTATATACCAAGGAAAAGAATAAGACTCAGCTTTAATGTATATGGAATTTATAAATATGGTAATGATGACCCTGTATACAAGACAGCAAAAGAGACACAGATGTATAGAACAGACTTTTGGACTCTGGGAGAAGGCAAGGGTGGGATGATTTGAGAGAATAGCATTGAAACATGTATATTACCATATGTGAAATAGATCGCCAGTCCTATGAGACAGGGTGCTCAGGGCCAGTGCACTGGGATGACCCTGAGGGATGGGATGGGGAGGGAGGTGGGAGGGGGTTCAGGTGGGGGACACATGTGCACCCATGGCAGATTCATGTCAATGTATGGCAAAACCCACTACAATAAATAAACAAATTAATAAAAAAAGACTCAGCTTTAAAAAGTTTCCCTAAAATCATTCATTCATTCACTCTTTATATGTATCTTGGGTGCCTACACATACTGTCCTATGATGTTGAAATAATTCAGAACACACAGAACTCTCGTATTTGTGCTGGTTAACTTCTGGGTCATGGGCAGATATGAAAGCAAATATAGAATACAATAAAAGTAATTATGCGATTTAAAAGCTATGGGCAAGTTAATTAAGGGCTCAGATAGAGAAAAGTGCCAGTCCCAGTGGACAGTGGACGGGAGAAGCACTCCAGGCAAGGGGAATAGCGTCTGCCAGTGGCTGGAGGTGGAAGAGAGCCTGGGGTCTGGAGGCAGCTGAAAGCAGAGTCGAGTTGTAAGTGCAGCGTGAGCGGGGGTGGGGTGGGATGGAGTGGGCCCAAGAGAGGAACCTGGAGAATGACTTGAACTCACATAATGCAAACAACGTGAATGATGGCAGAAACATGGATTTTGTTCTGGGTGCAAGAAAAGCCACTGAAGAATATCTAACAGTGATCCAGTTTGGATTCTAAGAATAACATATTCCCTGATTATTGTTAATGAAAATGTTAAAAAGACTATCTTCATTATGCATATTGCTTCAAAAATGTCTGTCATTCCATGCACTGCATGTTGAACACATTCTTTCACAGAGCTATACGTACAACTAGCATTCTTAGAAACATCTTTTAAAATTTAAAGTGAAAACAATTTTTATTGTGGTAAATACACTTCATACAAGATCTACCCTGTCTGTACTTTTAAGAGTGTAATACAGTATTGTTAACTACAGGCAAAATGTGGTAGAACAGACATCTAGAATGTATTCATTTTGTGTAGCTGACACTCTATCCCTGTTGAATAGTGACTTCCGTCTCCCTTCAGCCTTTGGCAAACACCCACTTTCTCTCCGTTTTTATGAGTTTATTTTAGATACTTCATCTGAGTGGAATCACAGTATTTGTCCTGTGACTGGCTTATCCCACTTAACATAATGTCTTCCAGGTTCATTTATGTTGTCACATATAGCAGCGTTCCCTTCTTTTTTAAGGCTAAGAAATATCCCATTGCATGTGTGTAGCACATTTCCTCTATCCGCTGATTCACTGATGGACATCTAGGTTGTTTCCCAGTCTTGGCTGTTGTGAATAATGCTGCCGTGGACATGGGAGTGCAGGTATTTCTTTGAGATCCTGATTTCACTTCTTTCAGAAGTAGGATTGCCTGATCATATTGTAGTTCTTTTTAATTTTTTGAAGACCCTCTGTGCTGTTTTTACATATAGTGGCTCCACAATTTTGCATTCTTACCAACGGTGCACAAGAGTCCAATTTTGATAACAGCCACCCTACCGAGCATGAGGTGATAGTTCTTGTGGTTTTTGATTTGCATTTCCCTCATGAACAGTAATGGTGAACATCTTTTCATGTACTTGTTGGCCATTTTACTGTATTCTTGGACAAATGTTTACTGAGATCCTTTGTCCACTTAAGTTTTTTTTTTTTTTTTCTGTTTTTCTCTTTTTTGTAGGACTTTCTTGTATAGTTTGGAAGTTAACCCCGTATCAGATAGATTGCTTACAGATATTTTTCCTACTTCTTAGGATTTTTTTTTTCCAGTCTGTTGATTTCTATCTTGTGCTGAAACTTTTTAGTTTGATGTACTCTCACTTCTGTGTTTTGCTTTTAAGATGCTAGTTATCAGAACTTCCCTGATGGTCCAGTGGTAAGGCTCTGTGCCCCAATGCAGGGGTGTGGGTTCAATCCCTGGTCAGGGAACTAGGATCCTACATGTTGCATTGTGTAGCCAAAAAGAAAGAAAAAAAAAGATAGAATGCTGGTTATCTGTGTAAAAAATGGGCTGTGTTATTTCAGTGAAAGAACGTGTTTACCACACTTTGGTGCATGGAATACACTGTGTAAAAACACATGTATGAAAGATGTTTCCAAGGATCTAGTTGTATATGGTGAATTAAGATAGTGTTTTTTTTAAAAAACCAAGAAAATGTCTTTTTTAGGTAAAGACTATTGTAAACTAGAGTTTTTGTTTGCTTGGATTTTTGATTGGTCAGTCCAAGAGAGTAATTGTTAAATAAAACAGTAGTAAGTAAAACATATTTTATTAATTTTATGCGTTTGGGGGCAACTAAACCCTTAGGATCAAGGTAAAATCTTTGAATAATGTTTTTGTCCCTGTTTTTGATGTTAAATTTTGTTCAATCTGGAACACGTGTCCTTAACTAGATTATCAAATGACACCTGAATTTTCCCCTCAGTATTAATTTCCAAAGTGGTGATTTCAATATTCAGTGAATACATAACAAGAGAAGACGCTCCATTAGAGAAAACAATTCTGTTCTCTGATGATAGATAAACAGTTTAGCTTGACATCGTTTGATGGTGTCTGCCTTAAACTGTTGGTCTCCCAAGGCAGAGGTATTTTTTAGAGCCAGTCCTTGCACTGTGTCATTGTAATGACACCGTAAAACAGTTTCTTTTTATACTTTCCAATAAAACAGTGTGACATCTTAAATCTGAGTTGCTTTACTTTTTAAAGGGTGAGGAATACATGATTCCTTTCCTTTGGCCTCCTCCAGCAAGGCAATCATCAGGTACAAAGGAGGAAGCTCAGGGGAGACACATTGTCCCTCTACAAATGCGGTCAAGGTAGCCATGTAGATGGCGGGGGAATTGTTCACGGTCTGAGAAGATAAGAGACAAGGTGACAATAACCTAGAGTTATTCAAAGGTAGACATTTAGGTTTTTTAATCGGTAAAGGTAGCATAATGGAGGACACTCTCATACAAACAATGCACTCTAGAGGTGATTATCAGAACCATTGCAGAACAGGAAAATGTGGAACTAGCTGTTGGAATTGTAATGAGACTTTTCATTTTGAAAATTGACGCTGGGTCTTGTTAAACGGATTGGGTTGGCGGTGGCAGGAGAGGGGAAGCATGAAGGAGCCTATGCAAGGGGATGGTTTCTGAAAGTTGTCTGTGTCTAACTAGAATAGATCTCTAAAATGATAGCTACCATTTCCCTTTAAAACTTCAATTTAAATAACAAACAAATGCAGAGAAACAAGAAGTCCTTTTCCAGTTATTTCTCCCTTTCCTAAAAAGTACAACCTAAAAAACACAAACAACTCGGAAGACAGTCAGAGAGTCTGTATGTAAGATTGTTTACACATGTTCTGGTAATAATTATAATTTTAATTAACACTGTTGTGTTGTGGAGTGTCAACTCCAGTTTTTGCACAGAGTCAAAATGACTAAAATCTAAACCAGTAGTCATGTATGGATGTGAGAGTTGGACCGTAAAGAAGGCTGAGTGCTGAAGAATTGATGCTTTCAAATTGTAGTGCTAGAAAAGACTCTTGAGAGTGCCTTGGACTGCAAGGAGTTCACACCAGTGCATACTAAAGAAAATCAACCCTGGATATTCATTGGAAGGACTGTTGCTGAATCTGAAGCTCCAATACTTTTGCCACCTGATGATAAGAGCCAACTCTTCCCATCATTAGGGAAGACCCAGATGCTGGGAAAGACTGAAGGCAAAAGCAGGAGGGGGCAGCAGAGGATGAGACGGTTGGATGGCCTCACCGACTCAATGGACATAAATTTGAGCAAACTCTGAGAGAGAGTAGGGGACAGAGCAGCCTAGTGTGCTGCAGTCTGTGGGGTCACAAAGAGTCAGACACGACTTAGTGGCTGAACAACTCATCAGAAGGCTCTAAGTCAGTGGAAGCATTTGGAGGTATTAGTTTGTCATAGAAAATTTATTGTTACTAATATGTGGTCCTGTCTTGATTAGACAGGTTTCAGATAGATGGTGATGGTAAAGTTTATAGTGACTGTCTTAGTCTGTTTGTGCTGCTATAACAAAATACCACAGTCTGGGTGGCTTATAAAAACCACAAACATATCTCACAGTTCTGGAATCTAGAAGTCTGAGATTGGGGTCCCAGCATGAATGGGTGAAGGCCCTCTCTAGGGTGGACTTCTCAGTGTATCCTCACATGGCAGAAGGGGCTAGGGAGCTTTACAGGGTTTCTTTAAGGGCATTAATTCCATTCAAAAGGGTTCCACTCTCATGACTTCACCTGCTGAAGGCCTGATCTAATACTATCATATTGGGTATTAGGAATCCAACATGTGAATTTTGGGTGGCTGGGAGCCCCAAACATTCAGAGGATCGGTTCAGTTCAGTCACTCAGTCGTGTCCGACTCTTTGGAACCCCATGAATCGCAGTATGCCAGGCCTCCCTGTCCATCACCAGCTCCCGGAGTTCACCCAAACTCATGTGCATTGAGTCGGTGATGCCATCCAGCCATCTCATCCTCTGTTGTGCCCTTCTTCTCCTGCCCCCAATCCCTGCCAGCATCAGGGTCTTTTCCAATAGCAATGGCTATATCCTGATGCCATGACCAGCTTTCCCCCTGTGACTCGCTCACGTCCATAATGAGAATCAACCCATTGATCTCTGCAGATGATCCACTCACAGATGTCATCTCTGAATTCATATTTGAGCTAAAATTCCCAGGACTTTCCACTAGCAGTGACATTTTGCAAATATTGGTTTAATGTCTTGATGTACCTCTTTCTTCAGAGTCCTTTATACTTCTGTAAAATCTGCTCTCACTCTCTTTAACATGCATTTACGTAATGTAAACTGAAGATGGATATCCTAAATGCATACTAATGTGAAACACTTTGGCTTCTGTAATTCCTGAAATATGAAGCTGATGAACACACGAGCACAAACCCTGTCTGCCTGGGTGCCCTCTTTGAAATTCCTAGACACTGGGCTAAGGAGCACCTCATTCTCAGTGGAAATCTTGACACCTGGATAGTTGTTTAATTATATTTTATTACTATATAGATTTTTGCAATTTGTTTTTATTCATATTGCACAGTAGAACTGTTCAAAAACTTTATGCCAACCAGGAAAGAAAATGCTCCCTTAAACAGAAGGACCAAGGTGGTAATGGGGAAAACAGGTTAATGTAGAGATATGTGATTTCGGATTCTTTATCTAAAAATAGTGTGATAGGTAGAAAAAGTTCCAAGTTTTACTTCCAAAGGACGAAAACCAATGAAATCCTAAGAAAAGAATATGGAGCCAGCAACTAGCCAGCTGACCATTTACATAAATAGAACGTAACCCCCCCTTCCATTTATCCCATCTCTGAGGAGTATTGTTTGCTTTTGCTTAGGACCAGAAATGTGTACATTCTGATGCTCAGAAAGGCAGCAGAGAAGCACTGCGATAGATTTTCAGTCCAGAAGGAACTCAACATTTCATGGAACCTTTTGGGTTTAGTTTTTCCCAAGCATAGACCTGTGACTATTGTGGGGTAAAAGAAAGTAAGAACCAGGCTGCCTTGGTTGGAGGAGAAAATCTTAAGGTCTGATTGCACTATGCACAAACTTTCAAACAAGACCCTGATTTCTGGAGGAGCCTACCCCTGACACATCTGGAGCTCCTCTCTGCAGAACCTCTCAGGTGTCTGCAGAGTCAGCTGCTTCTCTTTCTGTGATGCCCTGCGGCCCAGAGACTTCAGCTTTCCCATTCTGCTGTGTCACTATTCCCACCTGCCTTTTGATGAGAAAGAAAGCTTTAATTTCTTAAAGCAATTCCTCTTGTTTCTCTCTCTGTCTTGCTCTGATTCTCTCTTTCTGATGCACTTGCTTATGCTTTCTTTCTCTTCTCTCAGTCTTTTTCTTTTAAGCAGAAGTCTAATTAGTCTTTCGAGAATCCTGATTAATGAATGAAGAAAGAGAGAAAGAATTGCATTTTGAAGTAATTCTGTGAGTTAGAGGGAGTATATTTTTTAGAGAGGGAAGATGTATATAGAAAACATTTGAAAGAAATATCATGAATCCTCCAGAGGTATAGCTTCATGGGAGCTAAAGGCATATTCTGTTACACTGAATGTATTTTACTTACTGTTGTACCTTCAGATCTTTGCTATTGTTGTTTAAATATGTGCATTTCTTTCCTTCAAAAGTCAGATCCCTTTCAAGCAGTTATTTTGCTGAAATATGCACTGTCTTTCTCTACTATTGCAAGTTTAATGATATGCATTTTTCAAGACAGCCATCAGAGTCAAGATGCAGAAGTACCACAGTTGTTTGCTCTTTTCCTCATGATATTAACTAGCCCATCCTTTGGGAGCAAACCTGGGCCTCACAAGCAGTGTGCTTCATCAAGCTGCAAAAAAACTGGCCACATTTTTTAAAAAAGCATGTGGCTAGCCTATTAAGAATACTTCAGTCAAATTTTATGAAGCTTTAAATAAATGGATTTTATGGCTATTCTTGCAGATCTTATTCTTTTTTGAGTTAACTTGCAACTAAATGTAATGCTTTCTCTCTTTTGTCACCCCAAATTTTTTTAGCATACAAACGACTCCCTGGGGCTAAGCATCTCAGATGGAGTCATAAGATAACTGTAACTTAATGGGACCCCAGTGGCCTTTAAAAGTTAATGCAGCTAGAGCAATTAATGAAGCTTCTAAAGTAAGGGATGCGAGCCTGAGGATAATTTATGCATTGGGATGATCTAGTTCATTATTGGCATTATTTAACATTCCCCGGGCTCTCAGTAGTTCGTGGCTGTACATCCAAAAATAGGACAGGAAAATATTTTTGACTCCTATAGATAGAAAAATATTCTTCAAATTAGAATGAAAAGGATTTTGAAAGGGAACACGACAATGAGTTGGGAGAATGAAAGTTCTTCTCTATAAAAATTCGGCTAATAAGTACATGGATGAAAGAGTGATAGAATTCTATAGCTGCATTTTACAACTCTAGGCAACAATCGCAATGGATTTTGAAGTTCGGGGAAAGCTTGATTGAAAATTTTATAATGAGCACAGACTAACATCATCTGAATTCACAGATCAATCTTTTTTTTTTTTGCTTTTTCATAATATAATTTATTGTAATTCTTTACCAAGCAATGCAATTAAAACCTGTTTTCAATGAACAGAAAACAATAAGAAAATATATATCTCTTTATTATCACTTATTTTTTTTTCTTCATCTTTTCTTTTAATTGTGTTTAAAAACACACACACATAACTTGAAGTTAAATAGCTTGCCCATTTTAAGTGACCTTTAATAGTGTTAGGTATATTGACATTGTTGTACAATGGATCTCCAGAACTTTTTCATCTCACAAAACTGGAACTGTATACCCACTGAACAACAGCTCCCTATTTCCCCTTTCCTCAGCCCTTTGAAACCACTACTTTCTGTTTCTGTGAATTTGACTGCCTTTAGAAATCTCAAGCAATGGGATCATACAGAATTTGTCTCTTTGTGACAGGCTTATTTCAGTTATCATAATGTCCTCAAGATTCATCCATGTCATCCATGAGACAAGATTTTCTTCCTCTTTAAAGCTGAATAATATTCCATTGTAGATATGTGCTATATATTTTTTTCCCTCATTTTATTTTATTTTTAAACTTTACATAATTGTATTAGTTTTGCCAAATATCAAAATGAATCCATCACAGGTATACATGTGCTCCCCATCCTGAACCCTCCTCCCTCCTCCCTCCCCATACCATCCCTCTGGGTCGTCCCAGTGCACTAGCCCCAAGCATCCAGTATCATGCATCGAACCTGGACTGGCAACTCGTTTCTTACATGATATTTTACATGTTTCAATGCCATTCTCCCAAATCTTCCCACCCTCTCCCTCTCCCACAGAGTCCATAAGACTGTCCCATACATCAGTGTCTCTTTTGCTGTCTCGTACACCGGGTTATTGTTACCATCTTTCTAAATTCCATATATATGCGTTAGTATACTGTATTTATGTTTTTCCTTCTGGCTTACTTCACTCTGTATACTAGGCTCCAGTTTCATCCACCTCATTAGAACTGATTCAAATGTATTCTTTTTAATGGCTGAGTAATACTCCATTGTGTATATGTACCACAGCTTTCTTATCCATTCATCTGCTGATGGACATCTAGGTTGCTTCCATGTCCTGGCTATTATAAACAGTGCTGCGATGAACATTGGGGTACACGTGTCTCTTTCCCTTCTGGTTTTCTCAGTGTGTATGCCCAGCAGTGGGATTCCTGGATCATAAGGCAGTTCTATTTCCAGTTTTTTAAGGAATCTCCACACTGTTCTCCATAGTGGCTGTACTAGTTTGCATTCCCACCAACAGTGTAAGAGGGTTCCCTTTTCTCCACGCCCTCTCCAGCATTTATTATTTGTAGACTTTTGGATCGCAGCCATTCTGACTGGTGTGAAATGGTACCTCATAGTGGTTTTGATTTGCATTTTCTGATAATGAGTGATGTTGAGCATCTTTTCATGTGTTCGTTAGCCATCTGTATGTCTTCTTTGGAGAAATGTCTATTTAGTTCTTTGGCCCATTTTTTGATTGGGTCATTTATTTTTCTGGAGTTGAGCTGTAGGAGTTGCTTGTATATTTTTGAGATTAGTTGTTTGTCGGTTGCTTCATTTGCTATTATTTTCTCCCATTCTGAAGGCTGTCTTTTCACCTTGCTAATAGTTTCCTTTGATGTGCAGAAGCTTTTAAGTTTAATTAGGTCCCATTTGTTTATTTTTGCTTTTATTTCCAATATTCTGGGAGGTGGGTCATAGAGGATCCTGCTGTGATGTATGTCAGAGAGTGTTTTGCCTATGTTCTCCTCTAGGAGTTTTATAGTTTCTGGTCTTATGTTTAGATCTTTAATCCATTTTGAGTTTATTTTTGTGTATGGTGTTAGAAAGTGGTCTAGTTTCATTCTTTTACAAGTGGTTGACCAGATTTCCCAGCACCACTTGTTAAAGAGATTGTCTTTAATCCATTGTATATTCTTGCCTCCTTTGTCAAAGATAAGGTGTCCATATGTGCGTGGATTTATCTCTGGGCTTTCTATTTTATTCCATTGATCAATATTTCTGTCTTTGTGTCAGTACGATACTGTCTTGATAACTGTGGCTTTGTAGTAGAGCCTGAAGTCAGGCAGGTTGATTCCTCCAGTTCCATTCTTCTTTCTCAAGATCGCTTTGGCTATTCAAGGTTTTTTGTATTTCCATACAAATTGTGAAATTATTTGTTCTAGCTCTGTGAAGAATACTATTGGTAGCTTGATAGGGATTGCATTGAATCTATAAATTGCTTTGGGTAGTATACTCATTTTCACTATATTGATTCTTCCAATCCATGAACATGGTATATTTCTCCATCTGTTAGTGTCCTCTTTGATTTCTTTCACCAGTGTTTTATAGTTTTCTATATATAGGTCTTTAGTTTCTTTCGGTAGATATATTCCTAAGTATTTTATTCTTTCCGTTGCAATGGTGAATGGAATTGTTTCCTTAATTTCTCTTTCAGTTTTCTCATTATTAGTGTATAGGAATGCAAGGGATTTCTGTGTGTTGATTTTGTATCCTGCAACTGTACTATAGTCATTGATTAGTTCTAGTAATTTTCTGGTGGAATCTTTAGGGTTTTCTATGTAGAGGATCATGTCATCTGCAAATAGTGAGAGTTTTACTTCTTCTTTTCCAATTTGGATTCCTTTTATTTCTTTTTCTGCTCTGATTGCTGTGGCCAAAACTTCCAAAATTATGTTGAATAGTAATGGTGAAAGTGGGCACCCTTGTCTTGTTCCTGACTTTAGAGGAAATGCTTTCAATTTTTCACCATTGAGGATAATGTTTGCTGTGGGTTTGTCATATATAGCTTTTATTATGTTGAGGTATGTTCCTTCTATTCCTGCTTTCTGGAGAGTTTTTATCATAAATGGGTGTTGAATTTTGTCAAAGGCTTTCTCTGCATCTATTGAGATAATCATATGGTTTTTATTTTTCAATTTGTTAATGTGTGTATTACATTGGTTGATTTGTGGATATTGAAGAATCCTTGCATCCCTGGGATAAAGCCCACTTGATCATGGTGTATGATCTTTTTAATGTGTTGTTGGATTCTGATTGCTAGAATTTTGTTAAGGATTTTTGCATCTATGTTCATCAGTGATATTGGCCTGTAGTTTTCTTTTTTTGTGGGATCTTTGTCAGGTTTTGGTATTAGGGTGATGGTGGCCTCATAGAATGAGTTTGGAAGTTTACCTTCCTCTGCAATTTTCTGGAAGAGTTTGAGCAGGATAGGTGTCAGCTCTTCTCTAAATTTTTGGTAGAATTCAGCTGTGAAGCCGTCTGGACCAGGGCTTTTGTTTGCTGAAAGATTTTTGATTACAGTTTCAATTTCCATGCTTGTGATGGGTCTGTTAAGATTTTCTATTTCTTCCTGGTCGAGTTTTGGAAAGTTGTACTTTTCTAAGAATTTGTCCATTTCTTCCACGTTGTCCATTTTATTGGCATATAATTGTTGATAGTAGTCTCTTATGATCCTTTGTATTTCTGTGTTGTCTGTTGTGATCTCTCCATTTTCGTTTCTAATTTTGTTGATTTGATTTTTCTCCCTTTGTTTCTTGATGAGTCTGGCTAATGGTTTGTCCATTTTATTTATCCTTTCAAAGAACCAGCGTTTGGTTTTGTTGATTTTTGCTATGGTCTCTTTTGTTTCTTTTGCATTTATTTCTGCTCTAATTTTTAAGATTTCTTTCCTTCTACTAACGCTGGGGTTCTTCATTTCTTCCTTTTCTAGTTGCTTTAGGTGTAGAGTTAGGTTATTTATTTGACTTTTTTCTTGTTTCTTGAGGTGTGCCTGTATTGCTATGAACTTTCCCCTTAGGACTGCTTTTACCGTGTCCCACAGGTTTTGAGTTGTTGTGTTTTCATTTTCATTCGTTTCTATGCAAATTTTGATTTCTTTTTTGATTTCTTCTGTGATTTGTTGGTTATTCAGCAGCGTGTTGTTCAGCCTCCATATGTTGGAATTTTTAATAGTTTTTCTCCTGTAATTGAGATCTAATCTTACTGCATTGTGGTCAGAAAAGATGCTTGGAATGATTTCTATTTTTTTGAATTTACCAAGGCTAGCTTCATGGCCCAGGATGTGATCTATCCTGGAGAAGGTTCCATGTGCGCTTGAGAAAAAGGTGAAATTCATTGTTTTGGGATGAAATGTCCTATAGATATCAATTAGGTCTAACTGGTCTATTGTATCATTTAAAGTTTGTGTTTCCTTGTTAATTTTCTGTTTAGTTGCACAGATCAATCTTAATATCATTAAATATCTGGGGCAACCAGATTATCATGGGGTCTCAATGATGTGAAGAAATAGGACGTACAGAGCACCACATATGAAGTATGTTTGTCAGAATACGTGAGCCTGGATATCTTAGGTCCTCCAATGATTCCTATAAATTTAGGAAATATTGGGGAGAGAGGAACGTGAATATACACATCATGAGGAAGTTGTCAGTCACATGCAGAGTGTGGGACATTTGATAGTACATATCCATGGAGTAAATAAAAGTTAAAAATATGACAGTACAACACGTGGACATTGAAGGATCTTGATTCAAATAAATCAAGTACACAGGAATGGTTCATGGTTTTAAGAAGTTACTGACTTATAAAGGAAGATGATTGTTTAAAAACAGTCTTAGAGAAGCTTGCTAAGTATTTACAATGAAATGCCATGATATATGAAATATGCTTTAATATATTCTGGCTAAAATATGTGGGTCAGTAGCCGAATTAAGGCTGGCTGTAAGTTAATTTGTTTTAGAGCTGAACAATCACTATATTGAGGACTTCCCCGGTGGCTCAGACAGTAAAGCGTCTGTCTACCATACGGGAGATCCAAGTTCGATCCCTGGATCAGGGAGATCCCCTGGAGAAGGAAATGGCAATCTACTCCAGTACTATTCCCTGGAAAATCCCATGGACAGAGGAGCCTGGTAGGCTACGGTCCATGGGGTCGCAAAGAGTCGGACACGACTGAGCGACTTCATTTTCACTAATCACTATATGAGGGCTGATTAGAGTGTTCTCTGTACTTTTTGCTGTGTTTGAAAGTTTGCATAGTGAAAAGGAGAACATGACACAAAGATAATAAGTGAAAGAATTGTATTTTCTGTGACTGAAGACATGGTGACATAATCACATCAAATCTGGATGGTGTTTGGAGCTAATATAAAATTTTTAGACATCGTTTAAATACAATTGCAAAACAAGAGGAGTGCTTTGATCTTGTGTTCAGTTCAGTTCAGTCACTCAGTCGTGTCCAACTCTTTGCGACCCCATGAATTGCAGCACGCCAGGCCTCCCTGTCCATCACCAACTCCCAGAGTTCACTCAGACTCACATCCATCGAGTCAGTGATGCCATCCAGCCATCTCTTCCTCTGTTGTCCCCTTCTCCTCCTGCCCCCAATCCCTCCCAGCATCAGTGTCTTTTCCAGTGAGTCAACTCTTCGCATGAGGTGGCCAAAGTACTGGAGTTTCAGCTTTAGCATCATTCCTTCCAAAGAAATCCCAGGGCTGATCTCCTTCAGAATGGACTGGTTGGATCTCCGAAGTTAGCATTTTTGTAAATTTATCTCACTGTGAATTTTACCTACCTATGAGATGTATATAACACAGTTTCCAAAACACATTACTGATAGTTGCTCTATTATTTAAGCGAGCTAAGAATTTAATTGGTTCTGACATTTTGGGTGGGTTCCAACATCTTCCTGGGGATGACTGTCTGGTTAGCTGTGATTTCAGTGCTCTTGCAGGAAGAGCACTGTCCTTCTGTTCTGCCATTTTGAACCAGTCTTTGGTTTTGGTGTTTTAAAGTTTTATTTTATATTGAAGTATAATTGATTTACAAATATTGTGTTAGTTTCAGGCTTACAGCAAAGTGATTCAGCTGAATAACTGTACATATACCTATATCCATTCTTCAGATTCCTTTCCCATGTAAGTTGTTACAGTATATTGAGTAGAATTCCTTGGGCTACTCAGGAGATCTCTGTTTATGATCTATTTTATATATAGTAGTGTGTAATCCTCAACTCCTAGTTTGTCCCTCCCCTCCCACATTTCCCCACTGGTAATCATAAGTTTGTTTTTGAAGTCTGTGAGTCTGTTTCTCTTTTATAAGTTCATTTGTATCATTTTTAAAGATTTCACATATAAGTGATATCATATGATATTTATCTTTCTCTTTCTGATTTACTTTACTTAGTATGATAATCTCGAGATCATCCATCTGATAGTTTTAATATTGTCAAAATACCAAGTTTTCTAAATTTTTTTTGGCAATGCTGAGGGGAAAACATGATCTCCCCTTCTTTTGCAAGTGGTACTTTCCAACTTCTTTATTTAAATAACTTGTAATGACAGGTAAAATGATCGTAATATTTATTATATCTATTTATTTTGAGAATATTTACTAATTCCTCACTCAGAGGCTGTGGATACACACAGTGATTTAGTTTATTTTAAGCAAATGTTACAAAGTGCATTTAAAACAGTTATACCATATGTGACTGTTTTCAGCGAAGTACCTGAAAAAGCACCAGTGTGAAATTGGGGAAACTGAGCTAATAAATAATATTTAAGGATCTGCATCATTCAAAAGGTGCTGAAAAGCAAAACAGTGTGAGTTTAAATAAAGCAGTCCTCTATGTGCCTGGGCAGAGGGCCCTACCCTATAATACAAACATTCAGGCACACGTGTCCTCCTCAGAGTCTCCCCAAAGCAAGTGAATTCACATGACGCCTTGTCTTTCTTCCTTTGTATCATTTCTCCATCTTTTCAGACCCTCAGAAGACAAACCTTCTGTGAGTGAAACAACTGATCAGCCACTGCTAAGACCTCATCTACAGAACAGAATCCGTGATGCTTCATGCTGATATCTCATCTCTATACATATATATATATTAGTATATTTTGTTTTGGTAAAAATGCTTAACATGAGATCAACCTCTTAATAACATTTTAAGTGTACATTATCATTGCCTCTAGGTACAGTCTTGAATAGCAGATCTCTAGAATGTATTTAATTTGTCCTGTATTCAATGCATTAAATACAAATGTACTTAATTTGTCCTGTATTTAATGCATCAAAAATGCATTAAATGTATTTAATTTGTACTGCCACGGTTGTGTTCCCCGAGTGATCTAGGAGTGGTCTTGTTGATTGCTCCGCTTGCTGTCTGTGGGGGACACTTCTTTGTACGCACACGTCCTATCAGGTACACCTTTATAGGAATTCATCTCTCTCTGTTCTGCCCCAAATGGCAGTCCAACTCAAGAGACTGTCTGAGTGTGCAATGTACCACTTGATTTTCTTCCCAGCTGATTGCTGCTCTTAATAAGATTTTCTTTACCTCCAATCCTTGTTGTAAGTTAGACGCACTAAACATCAGATAAAAAGGGGGAAGACAAGTATTAGTGTCTCGTGGATACCCCTGGTTTCTTTGGGTGGTTTCAATTGCAGTGTTTTCCTATTTTAATGAGACTCAGTGTTCATGGGACTAGGGAGCTGCATAAAATGCAATGATGTGAACAAGTCTGAAAGCCCAAACAGCACAATACAATTCGCCTTTGGGACTCTCTGGAACTTTGAAGGAGCATTATGGAACACTGTTGTGTTGAAGCACTGCAGGTCCCTGAGCGGGTGTGAGGTGGAGACACATGGAAAGTTTCTGTGTATTGAATCAGTACCAGCCGTCGTTTTACGGAAAACATCCAATTAAGTGTTTGTTAGCCTTTCGTGTGGAAGAAATCTCATTCACATTAGACTAATTCAATGTTTCAGAGTAGGAAAAAAAGTCACTCAGGTACTGGAGATTAGATAATTCCCAGATGGGTCTATTCATTTGTTTGAAGCAGTGGCTCTTTTAAAGTGTGTTTTGGGGACCAGTAGCATCAGCATCACCCGGAAATTTGTTAAAAATGCAAATTACCAAATCCCACTCCAGACCTACTGATTCAAAAACTCCTCCATGGCTCCCAGAAATCTGTTTTCCCTATGAAGGGATTCTGGGGAATACATGAATTTAAGAACCACTGTTTCAATGTGTATTTTTCAAAAGAAAGATTTTGAGATTTTCAGTCCATTAAAAGTTTTCTTAATATAGTAAAATCCTTTGAAATAATTCTTCAAGTCAGATAGTCTTTTTTTTTCTTTCAAGATAATTAATTCAAAACAATGGCAATCATATTCGCTTGATAATTCTGCTTGTTGATGGTTAGTCAGAAAATACTCGTATTTATTATCATTACAGCTGTCCCATTTTATTGTTCTGCTGACATGATTGAAGGCAGGAGGAGAAGGGGATGACAGAGGATGAGATGGTTGGATGGCATCACTCACTCGATGGACATGAGTTTGAGCAAGCTCTGGGAGTTGGTGATGGACAGGGAAGCCTGGTGTGCTGCAGTCCATGGGGTCACAGAGTCAGACACGACTGAGCGACTGAACCGAACTGAACTGTGCACTGTAAGTGGCCTGATGCGTAGCTTTAATGCCTGTGTATTTCTAAGGAAAACAAGAGAGGAATGCCTGTAGCTCCTTTGGGATCCATGGATTAATAATGAAGCAAAATTAATCATGGATAGAGTGTGAAGCTCATTTCAGCTTCAGATTCTAGGTCTGAACAGCATCATTTTCTCCCATTCTAAGGAGGCAGTGCGTGTAGCAGTCATTGCCTTGGTGAGTATGCCAAAGGAGCCTAATGTTAGTTATTGTCCTAGTGCTCTTTAACACTAATCCAGAGAAGTCTGCTGCAAGCTTCCCTGTTTATGCCATTATAAAGCTTGACTAATTGACAGAAACAAAAAATTAAGCAACTCCAGTTCGACAGCCCAGTTTCTCATATGACTATGCATGTACATTCTAAAGGGAGTATTAGAAATTGGCAGTATATTAAAAATGAATTTACTATGACTAAGGTCAGTTAAACTTTTTTTTTTTTTTTGCTTTTAAAAGTTGCTTTTTTTTTCCCCCTAATTTTATTTTATTTTTAAACTTTACATAATTGTATTAGTTTTGCCAAATATCAAAATGAATCCGCCACAGGTATACATGTGTTCGCCATCCTGAACCCTCCTCCCTCCTCCCTCCCCATACCATCCCTCTGGGTCGTCCCAGTGCACTAGCCCCAAGCATCCAGTATCGTGCATCGAACCTGGACTGGCAACTCGTTTCTTACATGATATTTTACATGTAATTCTTATGACCTATCTATCCCTAAGAAGATGCCTTTTTATTATAAAGTGCTATTGCTTGTTTAAAAGTTTTCTTTGTCTGATACTAATATAGTTCCATCAGCTTTATTTTAGTTAGTAATCTTTTGGTATATCTTTCTTCCTCCCTTTGTTTTAGACAGTTTTTGTCATTTAAAACATACACCTTGTAAACAGCATATAGCAGGATTTTGTTATTTCTATCTAATCTGAAAGTCTGCCATTTATAGAATATTTTTTCCATTAACATTTAATTAGTTATTACTGTAATTACTTATTACTAAGTTTACCACCTTGCTTTTCTCTATTTGCCCCTTTTCTTTCTTTGTTTCTTTTTCTTTCCTCAACTGAGTATCTTTGGATTGATCAAGTGTTTTTGTTATTCTCATTCTTTCCTCATTTTTAGTAATAAGTTGATAGTAATATTTATCCTTGACTTACTAAAATTTATTTTGAATGAATACTTTTATACTTCCAAAATGCTGTTGTTATTTAATAAAGGTTTAACTCCATTTAACCGCTCCTTGGGGACTTTTCTTCTTGTTCCTCTTTCATGTTACAACCATTCCCTGTTTTTGTCTTTGAGGGTATTTATTGTATTTATTTAAAATTCTTGGTCCAAATGTTTTAATAATTTGGGTGATATGCATTCTTCAGCTTTTGTGTTTCTTACTGTATTTACATTACTCTCCCCACCCCCCAAGTTTTATGGCCAGTGAGTTGCTCATGTGCCCCTCAATTAGCACGTTGTCTGGTAGGAAGGGCTTGGGCTGCAGTTCACAGTGTGTTTGGACATAAGGGGGTGGATGCGCTCTCTAATGGACAGTTGCAGGTACCACAGAACCACTGTCCCCAACTCTGAAGGGCTCTGTCCCCCAGGTGAACCCTCAAGTTAGGGAGTAGGAATCTCCTTCCGTTTGGAGTTTAGGGTTTTAGACTAGAGAGTGGAGGAATCAGTGGAAGATGGCAGCACAGTAGCCCATATGTTTTTCTTGGTGTTCTGCTCTCATACTGTTCTGGGAACACTGGGATTCCTGATCCAGTGTCAGGCAAAGGTGGTTCCAAAGCACCATGTGTGGGAGAGGAGGCGAAGATGGAGACTAAAAGAGAACTTAAAAGGCTAAAAGAGAAATTTAAAAGAGTTTTCCTACAAGCTTTAGTCTCATGGTCTTCTGGCCAGGCTGTGTCTATCAAAGCCCCCACACCCACCCATGGCACACATGCCCTCATAAAGAGATATAGTATAATTGCAGCAATCTCAGATTTCCTCAGGAACTCCTCATAGTTAGTATATGTTTATTCAAATTCATGCTGTCTTTTCATTTTATAATTTCTCCACAGAGACAAATGCAGAATCCTATGCTAGGTCTCCACAGAGCAAGACTGTTATTTCATTTATGATCCTCTCTCTGCCTTTTCTCCCAGCTCTCTTGTTGAAACTCATAAAACGGGGTTCTATATTTTGATACAGAAGAAGATTTGTGAATCAAAAACTAAGGCTGTGAATAAGTATGTGATACAATCATTTGCTCTGGGAAGACTATGTATTATGACAGGGAAAGTCTGTCTTCATTTCCATGTCTTGACCAGGTTCCAAATCCAGAAATCAGAGATTGAAATGAAAGTGAGCCCCGTGGCTCTCCCCTACCACAGACTTTTTTTTAAAATTATTAATCTAAGTAAAAGATGGCAAAGTAAGTGTAAAGCCAATCTGGGTATAGAAAGAAAGAAAGAAAAGAAAGTGAAGTCGCTCATTTGTGTCCAACTCTTTGCGACCCCATGGACTGCAGCTTACCAGGCTCCTCTGTCCATGGGATTTTCCAGGCAAGAGTACTGGAGTGGGTTGCTATTTACTTCTCCAAATCTGGGTATAAATGATTTTAATTCATTTTCATGGTGACTGTTCATGGAAACTTTTTTTTTTTGGTATTTCCCATAAAGGAAAAAAATTTTTAATAAAAAGGAACAGAAAATTAGAATTTTCTATACCAACTAATATGATAGTAACAAATGAAGCAACAAGAGGATGAAGCTGATAATTAAAAAAATTACTAAAATGTTTGCAGGGGATCAGACTATTGCTAACAGCCTGATTATTTTTTGCATAGTTTTCATGTACATGTCCAAGATTATTTGATGAAGTGGAAGTTTAGTCATTGCTGAAATTGTTTTCAGGACTCTTAAGGAAAATTCTTTAAAACATACTTGGGATAATGAAGAATTGGATGAAATAAAACTGTAATAGATGCTTTGTCTTCGAGGTCTATTATAGTCACTCTTGCAGCCCAGCCTAAATCTCACTATCTTGCTTTGGATTTACTTGAAGAGAAAATGTTTCATTTTTGTGAAGAGCTGTTGGACACAGGGAAACTTCCCCTTCAATAAGATTATTTCTGGGCATGGGAACAATTGAAGCATTGTTTCTTCAAAATCGCTGAAATACACTTGAGAAGCCCTCCTGGTAGAATACACTTTAATTTAGGTCTTATCACTGCTCGTCAGAGCTTTTGTGTCCACCTCTCTTTTGTCTCCAAATGATGAGTAGAGTTGGCACCGCACAGACAATTCAGAGAGGTGTTCTGAACTGTCATTGTTTTGGAAGTTTTTATTCTTCTATAGACCATGGAAGGAAGATGCAGTAAAAGATGTTAGGTCAGACACTTAAAAGGTTCTTACACTTAATTCCATTGTATGTTTTCTCTATCTGATGGTGTCAATAATTTTATGTGGGGACATTTTCTTTGATGAGGTTCACAGAGTACAGGATGTTTTATTTTGATTGGTGTAGAAGTGGCTGGGGTGGCCGTGTGGAAGAAAGCTTTCATAGCTTTCTAAATTTCATATGTTCTTTGCTCTATATTTTTCAGTTTCATCCAGGCACAAGTTTTTTATCCATGTGTCCTGGTCCCTATTCTTATTCAAGGAAGGAGCACTGTAAGCCTTTGATTTTTCCTACAGAAATAAGGGAATGTGGCACATTTATTATCAACACTTCATAAGATGCCTTCACTCAAATTCATTTGACAGTAAATTATTTTTAATTACACAGTATGATTATAGGGTTATGGTTTTAATCTTTTTTCTTCATCAAATAAAGCAAAAATATGTTTTCACATACTGTAGGTCAATTTTCCATGAATTCGTTGCTTTAAAATTTTCATTTTTCCTTTGTCAACTGTTTTGTTTCCCTCTTACATGGCCTGGTTTATTCCTCCAGGAATAAATGTTTCATTTATACGTTTATAAGCATTCTCCTTTTAGTTACCCTTGAAACTCTTTAATTATTTTTGTTCTATTTTTTTCTCTTATAAAATTAAAAATAGAACTGCCATGTGATCCAATAATTCTACCCCTGGGTAAAGAGTTGAAATCAAGATTTTAAAGAGATGCCTCTTTAAGATGCATCTAAGAGATGCATCCCCATGTTCATTGCAGCAATATTCACAATAGCCACGATATGGAAATGACTCATATGCCTTGGCAGATGAATGTAGGAAGAAAATGTGGCATATACACACAGTGGAATATTATTCGGCCTTAAGAAAGAAATTTTGTCATATATGACAACATGAATGAACCTAGAAGACATTATGTGAAGTGAATTGAGCCAGTCACAGAAGGACAGTCCTTCATGATTCCGCTTAAATTCAGTATCTAAAATAGTCAAATACGTAGAAGCAGAGAATGGAATGTGGTTGCTGGGGCGGGGGAGGGGGTGTTTTTGGTCAAGGAGTATTAAGTTCTAGTTATGGAAGATGAACATTCCAGAGATTTGCGGTGTAACATGTGCCGTAGTTAACAATATGGCTTTGTGTGTTTTAATATAGGTTAAGAGAATAGATTTCTTGTTGTTTTCTTAACCCCAAAACAAAATGAAACAAGTCCACAAAAGAACATAAGGGCATTTTTGGACGTGATGGATATGTTTAGTACCTTGATTGTAGTGATGGTATCATGGGTGGATGCAATATGCCCAGACTCATCATGATGTATATATTCAATATGTGTAGTTTTTATCAGTTATACCTTGATAAATGTTAATCAGCATTTTATTTATAACTATAGAGATGTGTCAATTTTTTTACCCTTCTTCTTAAAATCTTTTCTACCTCCAGATACATGTCCAGAGTTGTTTTGATTAGTTGACTGCAAAAGTATTTTGCAGTAAAGCAGGGATTATTGCTCTGTTGCTAAGACGTCTCTGACTCTTTTGTGACCACATGGAGTATAGCCCACCAGGCTCCTCTGTGTGATTTCCCAGGCAAGAATACTGGAGTGGGTTGCCATTTCCTTCTCCAAGGGATCTTCCCGACCCAGGGATTGAATCCACATCTCCTGCATTGGCAGGTGGGTGCTTTACTGCTGGGCCACCATGGAAGCCCAAAGCAGGGATCACGTGTGTCTGTTTGCTGCCCTCTATATCCAGTTCTCATCTGGAGGAACAGCCAAATGGCATGTTCCACAGAGGTTCTCCTGACTTTGCTCTGTTTCTATTTCCTTTAGTTTTTCTATAGAAAATCCAATAATCTCATCCTTAGAAAAGTAATTTCTATTTTATTTTTCAGATTCTTGACTTGGAATTCTTACAACAATTGTAAAAACATGTGTTTTCTAGATATTTCATTGTAACATATATTACTAGTGAAAAGTTGGAGAGAATTCATGAATTAACCAATAGAAGAATATGATACTATGACTTAGCTTATATTATTTTTATAATGCTGTATTTTAAAGTGAAAGAGAAGATTAAAAAATATTAATTCAGTCATGTAAAGTATATGTGTATGCTTTGGGGAAATGTGATTGGAAGGATATCAAACAAAATGTTAGCAATGATTATCTGTTGTGGATGGTGGGGTTGTGTATTTTTTGTGTAACTTCTACTTTCATTTTTAAATTTTTATTTGGTTTATTATTTTGTAAAAAGCAAAGTACATGTATTTCTTTTTCTTGCAGTTACAACTCATTTCCACTTGGGGAGTAAACCAGTTCCCATTCACAAATTTAGCAATTACCTTATAGCATGTTGCTTTCCTTTCATAGATTCTCATATATAATCTTAACATTCACTCCAATATTCACTGCTATGTTCTTTATCTAGCCTGTTTTCAAAGAAATATTTTTTCTTCTGGAAAGCATTCTTTTCTCTTAATATTTTAATGTAGACAAATACTGGTTTTTAAGTTTTCTACTGATATACTATGATTGCCTTATTAAATTCTAAAGTGAGAATTCCTAGGCCTATGTCTGGGGATAATTCCTAGGCCTATGTCTGGATGGCATCACTCACTCAATGGAAATGAGTTTGAGTAAGCTCTGGGAGTTGGTGATGGACAGGGAAGCCTGGTGTGCTGCAGTCCATGGGGTTGCAAAGAGTCAGACATGACTGAGCGACTGAACTGACTGATGTCTGGTGAGAATTATTTTTTAAGTTTGTAGGTCTGGAATGGATGCCTTGTCAGTGAAATTACATGCCTTATCAGTAGGAGGGATATGTACATTGGTCAGATTTTTTGTAAATTAAATTTTGCAAGAAATAAAACTCCTTTGGCTCTACTTCTGCAGACCATGGGATGGATTTTTTAAAAAATTGAAAGTCACAGAAAATCTGTTATAAATTCAGAATGTAATATGTTGGCATAGAAATGATATGATTCATCAATGAAGATTTTATACCTTAATGGGATCTTTAAAATAATCTAGGAAAACCAGTTTGTTTGACAGACACAAGAACTCTATTGCAGAGATGTACACTATCCAGGATCTCATGACAATTACTAGCATTTAACAGATGATTATTAAATAGCTACTATGTGTTCAGCACTATGCTAGATATTAGGAATTTTTATTGTTTCTATTTAGTTTTTAATTATTTCCAATTTCCTTATAGTTTTAGAAATACTTAGGAAGTATTTCTTCCACTATAAGTGATCTCTTTACTCTCTGAAAACCTGTTACTGAATGTTAACACAGTAACTGCTCATATTCTGTTTGTTTGGCATTGTCGTTCTTTGTTATATGTTGTTTTCTAGGAGTTTTTTGTATATATATAAGTCTCATTCCAAACATATAACATTTTATTTCCAAGTCCATGAAAATTGGAGGAGTAAACTCCTACTGAAGAAAACAAACAAATTGGAAAAAATATAGGATAAAGAATTCTCATGCGTGCACACATACACGTGAACATTTGTGCTATCCCATCTCACTTCCTGGGGTAACCTCTCCCACTTTTAACTCAGTGTACACTCTTTCTGACATTTTCCTATGCATTTAAACTTGCACGCAAAGAAACACACAACTATATATTTATTTTTACACAACTGTTATAATACACAAATTTTACCACACAATTTACTCTTAAGTTAAATCTTACAGATTTTTTGATGTCAGACACATGAGCCCATTTTTATTAAAGACTGCATAATATTTCACAGAATGATGGATAAGAATAATCACATATTTATCTACTTCCCAATTAATAGACATTTGGAATACCTCTGTGGGCCACTGTGCTGAGCATATGAACCTGTTTAAACCCATCTTTGTATGATACGTGGACTTTAGTATGAGGAAACAGAAATGGAATCACAAGGCCAAATTGGGCAAATTTTTAGTAATACTGATTTTTAAATTCCTGCTACAGTGCACTTAAAATGGTAGAGCAGATTATGACAGAATCTTCTTCCTCCTCTTTCATCCACACTGTATGCTATCAACCTGATTGGGCTACAACTTCCGTAAGGAGATTATAGGGGCAAATACTCTCCTGTAACTGAGCTTTGATGGTTGGAATGTGTGTGTAAAAAGGTTTGATTAAGTTCTCGCTGTAATGGAACCACAGTTGCAAAATTCAGTCATAAGAAGTGCTATAGTGCTGCTGAATATAAGTGGCACATCTGTAGAATGGCCTGTAAGGGAGGGAGGGGATGGTAGGCGTAGACTAGAAAAATAGCATTGCCAGAAACTATAGACAGGATAACTTTATTTTTACTCTAGTTCTAAATTTTTGAGTGCCAAGGTACAGGGAGAAGGACCCAAAGAAATAGACTGCCTACACATTAGAATGTATTGTTAGCTGAGATCTTTTTTTCGTAAAATATTAGTATTTCATATATCTGATGAAATTCTTTCAATATTCAAAAGTCAACATGTAAGTTAATTGTTATCAAATTAGACTTTCCGCTGGATCATCGAAAAAGCAAGAGAGTTCCAGAAAAACACCGATTTCTGCTTTATTGACTATGCCAAAGCCTGTGACTGTGTGGATCACAATAAACTGTGGAAAATTCTGAAAGAGATGGGAATACCAGACCACCTGACCTGGCTCTTGAGAAACCTATATGCAGATCAGGAAGCAACAGTTAGAACTGGACATGGAACAGACTGGTTCCAAATAGAAAAAGGAGTACATCAAGGCTGTATATTGTCACCCTGCTTATTTAACTTATATGCAGAGTACATCATGAGAAACGCTAGGCTGGAAGAAGCACAAGCTGGAATCAAGATTGCCGGGAGAAACATCAATAACCTCAGATATGCAGATGACACCACCCTTATGGCAGAAAGTGAAGAGGAACTAAAAAGCCTCTTGATGAAAGTGAAAGTGGAGAGTGAAAAAGTTGGCTTAAAGCTCAACATTCAGAAAACTAAGATCATGGCATCTGGTCCCATCACTTCATGGGAAATAGATGGGGAAACAGTGGAAACAGTGTCAGACTTTATTTTTTGGGGTTCCAAAATCACTGCAGATGGAGATTGCAGCCATGATATTAAAAGATGCTTACTCCTTGGAAGGAAAGTTATGACCAACCTAGATAGCATATTCAAAAGCAGAGACATTACTTTGCCAACAAAGATTCGTCTAGTCAAGACTATGGTTTTTCCTGTGGTCATGTATGCATGTGAGAGTTGGACTGTGAAGAAGGCTGAGCGCTGAAGAATTGATGCTTTTGAACTGTGGTGTTGGAGAAGACTCTTGAGAGTCCCTTGGACTGCAAGGAGATCCAATCAGTCCATTCTGAAGGAGATCAGCCGTGGGGTTTCTTTGGAGGGAATTATGCTAAAGCTGAAACTCCAGTACTTTGGCCACCTCATGCGAAGAGTTGACTCATTGGAAAAGACTCTGATGCTGGGAGGGATTGGGGGCAGGAGGAGAAGGGGACGACAGAGGATGAGATGGCTGGATGGCCTCTCGATGGACGTGAGTTTTTTTTTTTTTTTAATTTTCTTTTATTTTTAAACTTTACATAATTGTATTAGTTTTGCCAAATATCAAAATGAATCCACCACAGGTATACATGTGTTCCCCATCCTGAACCCTCCTCCCTCCTCCCTCCCCATACCATCCCTCTGGGTCGTCCCAGTGCACTAGCCCCAAGCATCCAGTATCGTGCATTGAACCTGGACTGGCAGGAGAATGGCATTGAAACATGTAAAATATCATGTATGAAACGAGATGCCAGTCCAGGTTCGATGGACGTGAGTTTGAGTGAACTCCGGGAGTTGGTGATGGACAGGGAGGCCTGGCGTGCTGCTATTCATGGGGTCGCAAAGTGTCGGACACGACTGAGGGACTGAACTGAACTAAAGTGAAGACTTTTGTAGGTGCTCAGTTCAGAATTGCAGCCATGGGCTTCCCTGGTGGCCCAGTGGTTAAGAAGCCACCTTGTAATGCAAGGGACATTGCTTCAGTCCCTGGTCCAGGAAGATCCCACGTGCTGCAGGGTGGCTGAGCCCGTGGCCACCTCTGCTGAGCCAGTGCTCGAGAGCCCAGGAGCCACAACCACTGAGGCCCGTGTGCCTAGAGCCTGCGCTCCACGAGAAGGGAAGCCACTGCAGCGAGAAGCCCACTCACCACAGCTGGAGAGAGTGCACATGTGGCCACGAAGACCCACCACAGCGGAATAGATACATAAATAAATAAACCGTAAAAAGCTGCAGCCACACATTATTCACAGCGGGTTTTTCAGTGTCAGTTTTGAACACAAGTAAAAGCAAAGTAATTTCTCCTCCTTAATTTGTATTTAGGAAGAAGATATGCACACACACACACACACACACACACACTACTCAATTCCAAATGTCTATCTGCTATGTATAGCAGTTTCAGCTTTATAGATGGGAACCAAATGTTTACTGTCCCTTCTCCCTCTGTCCTCACAGTCCTGCCCAGTGAGAGCTCATATGCAGATCAACCAGAATCCTCCCGCAAACCTGTCATTTTACCCGTATTTCATAAATTTGCTACCTCCCTTGGTGAAAACGTATGATTTTCTTCTTCAGTTCACCTGAAAATTGCTTCTTCAGGCCTTCATTTGGAACAGTATAGATTTGGGTATTGTCAGCGGTTCAGGGATATATTTGAATGAAGTCACACTCCCTCGATCTAGGGCAATGTCATCAATCACTTGTGTCTCAGGGGTTTGTTTTGTGGCCCCATAGATCTTTGGCTCCAAAATGAGATAAATCCCTCACTTATGAACAGGGTCCGCAGCTGCACTTGATGGAGTCTTTCTGTCCGTTTCTAGATGATTGGACCAAGGGTGTTCCCAGATGAAGTTTGTATGTGTGGACGTGTTCACTGAATGTATAGCTTTTTCCTAAAAGCTTAAGTATTCTAGCAAAAGAGAATTTTATCTAAGAATATCTATCTAGGAATTTTATTTAAATTTTATCTAAGAAACTAAGGGTCAAGTTTAAGAAGAAAATATGAAAAATTTGTATTCCTCCTCAAGTTAAGTGTTTGAAAAAACACAGAAGAGAAAGTTCCAAGTGTGGACAACAGTTCTAGATTGAGTAGATTTGTGCTAAGCACAAAAATTTCAATTATGAAGGAAAATCGCATTATCCAGTAAAATAACTTTTTAAATTATGATGGTAACATAGTTCACTCTATGAAAAAACATTCAGAAAAGTAGAAAATTCCAAAATATTGGCAAAGAATGTGTCCATTAGTTTCTTTCCTTCTCATGTCATTTACATCTATATGTTTATATAAACATACCTTTATATGTTTATATAAAATCCATTCTTACATTATGTAATAGTAATACTAATAAGTAATATTAAGCACTCAGCTAACGTGTACCTTCCAATTACTTTCTCATTCAATTCTACTGAAAAAAACTGTAATGCATGTATTATTACATTCATTTTATAGATGTGAAGGCTAAAACTTAAAGTGGTAAATTTTCCAGGACACAAATTTACTAAGTTTGGTCCTTTGCCTATGCACAATTTTGCATCATTGTCTCTTTCAATCTGCACTTTGCAACTAACATAATTATGTTACATTCATTGTCCATGTTGCTGTGTTCCCTTTATAACAATAATTTCTAATGACTGTATTATGTCCATTAAATGCAAGTGCCTAAAATTGAACTATTCTAGGGTTGAAAATTGTATTACATTAAAAATTTCAGCAGAGTACTTTGTTAAATATTGTGGCATACATCATCTTTTCCATATTTTGGATTATTTTCTTAGGATATATGTTCATGACTAAAATTTATGCTCCCCTAAAAGATAAATATTAACATTTTCAGTATGCTGGATGTGTATTACCAAGCTATTTTCCAAAAAGATTCAGTTCACTTCAGTTCATTCGCTCAGTTGTGTCTGACTCTTTGCGACCCCAGGCATGCCAGGCCTCCCTGTCTATCACCAACTCCCGGAGTTTACCCAAACTCATGTCCATTGAGTTGGTGATGCCATCCAGCCTTCTCAGCCTCTGTCGTTCCCTTCTCCTCCCTCCTTCAATCTTTCCCAGCATCAGGGTCTTTTCAAATGAGTCAGTTCTTCATATCACGTGGCTAAAGTATTGGAGTTTCAGCTTCAGCATCAGTCCTTCTAATGAATATTCAGGACTGATTTCCTTTAGGATGGACTGGTTGGATCTCCTTGCAGTCCAAGGGACTCTCAAGAGTCTTCTCCAATACCACAATTCAAAAGCATCAATTCTTTGGCACTCAGTTTTCTTTATGGTCCAACTCTCACATCCATACATGACCACTGGAAAAACCATAGTCTTGACTAGATGGACCTTTGTTGGCAAAGTAATGTCTCTGCTTTTTAATATGCTGTCTAGGTTGGTCATAGCTTTTCTTCCAAGGAGCAAGCAAGGAAAAATATAACCAAAAAGTTTATATTGTTCTAAAAATTTACCAGTAGTTCTTCAGAGCAGTAGGTTTTCCACACCTTTACCAACATCAGTATAGTATTTTAGCTGTTTATAGGATACTTGAAATACAAGTTTACTGAAATAATAATAATTCAAATGTTGTAATGATGAATAAAATAATGAGTTAAAACTCCTTACTCACCTCTTCTCAAAATACACCCCTTGAAGTAGTGAATGTTTATAGCTCACTGTATTTGCTTCTGAGATACTTTCTGTGGTACATATTTGTATATGTATATATGTATGTTGGAGAAGGCAATGGCACCTCACTCCAGTATTCTTGCCTGGAAAATCCCATGGACGGAGGAGCCTGGTGGGCTGTAGTCCATGTGGTCGCTAAGAGTAGGAGACGACTGAGCGACTTCACTTTCACTTTTCACTTTCGTGCACTGGAGAAGGAAATGGCAACCCACTCCAGTGTTCTTGCCTGGAGAATCCCAGGGACGGGGGAGCCTGGTGGGCTGCCGTCTATGGGGTCGCACAGAGTCGGACACGACTGAAGCGACTTAGCAGCAGCAGCAGCAGCAGCAACATATGTATGTATCCATCAGTCATAGTGTGACATGCATTATTCCTATTTAGTAATCTAACTAGTTATCTAAATAATGGACACCACACTACTTCTCTTTTGTTATTTAGTCGCTAAGTTGTGTCCGAGTCTTTTGTAACCCCATGGACCGTAGCCCACCAGGCTCTTCTGTCCATGGGATTTCCCAGGCAAGAATACTGGAATGGGTTGCCATTTCCTTCTCCATGGTATCTTCCCAGAGATCGAACCCATGTCTATCTATCTATCTATTATAGTGTGACATGCATTATTCCTATTTAGTTATCTAAATAATGGATACCACTCTATTTCATAGATACATTGTAATCTCAGAGGGTCTGTGATATGCTTTTGCATTTCCCTGAGTGGTCAATTGCTTTTGATTGTTACTGGTGCATGCTAGCCTGTTTTGGGAAGCAAGGGGAGTCTGTTTTCCTTGGCCAGCCATAGTTTTATACAGATCCTTTGTCCTTGATTCTCAGGGGTGGGGTTTTCTCAGTGATCCTGCCATTGCACCTGTATTAGGACCCGTCTAATGGATCGAGTCCAGGATGGTTTCCTGCTCATCCCTTAAGGGAATTTTCTTTTTCCGTTTTTCATTTTCTGCAGTGGTAGTAGATCTCTTACTCTGCCCTCGGGGATTCACGTTTGTGGCCCTTTCCCCGATGGGTTAAACCTGGTGTTGCCTAGAGGAGAAGGCACAGGGTGGCATTTTGTATTTTTCCCCACAGGCTGCCTTCCCGCCCTCTCGGTCCGCAACACCGAGAGAGGCTTTCTCCCGTCTCCCCTCTCCTCCCGCTCTTTGTCTTGTGCATTTGGTGAGTCCTGTGTACCTGAATGAGTTCATGGCGAAGAATCTCTAAGTGGGTGCCAAGTCCTGTGTGTCAGTAGCTCTTAGGGCTTCTGTTCTCTTACAGTTGCTCACACTGGGTCTGTATGAAGATCTCATCTTCATCCTGCTGCAGCTATTACAACAAGGCTCACGCCCTGTCTCTCCTTTGATATTAGAGTCCGTTGTTCTATTACCACAGCTTTTTGATGTGTCCAAGAAACATTATAATATTGTACATTATCCTGCATTTTCTTGTCATTAGGGTGGGAGTGATGTTCTTACCAGCTTTCTACATCTTAGAAACTGGAAATCTGTCTACTTTCATGAAAAGTATTTTACTTTTCATGAAGTATCTTTTACTTTTGCTTGTTTGTTTTTTTCCTGACTTCTTTCAGTGTTTTATCTGCAATTTTTATATTTAGATTGTTTTCCTATGATGTTTTTGGAACTGTGCTTTTTCTTTCCTCAATACGTTGTCTTTTCTCCAGGACTGGCTCCGTTTACTTCACTGTACTGCTTTTAAAAATTTTTATTTTTTAGTAATTTCTCCAGAGTTAATAAGTGTAATCTATAGCATAGTCAGCTTGGTAGGAGTTTTTTTGACCATATCAGATAATTTGCTCTTATCTCTGTCTTCAATTTGGGATCATGGTTATCTACGTACATGGGGAGTCTGACATGATTTAACCTTAGCTTTCTGCTTAGTCCTGCCAACCTCTGTGCCCACAGATTTTAGTCCATCAGTTTCCCCTAAATTAGTCCCATCTGGTGTTTAGCAACACTAGAGAGGACTTTCTTTCAAGATTCACAGACTTCTGTAACTCTAGCTGTGCCCTCTCAGAGTCTCAGCAGGTATGACCCTAGTTCAGTTCAGTCAGTTCAGTTGCTCAGCCGTGTCCCAGTTTTTTCAACCCCCATGGACTGCAGCACACCAGGCCTCCTTGTCCATCACCAACTCCCGGAGTCCACCCAAACCCATGTCCATTGAGTCGGTGATGCCATCCAACCATCTTATCCTGTGTCATCCCCTTCTCCTCCTGCCTTCAATCTTTCCCAGCATCAGGGTCTTTTCAGATGAGTCAGTTCTTCACATCAGGTGGCCAAAGTATTGGAGTTTCAGCTTCAACATCAGTCCTTCCAATGAACACCCAGGACTGATCTCCTTTAGGATAGGCTGTGTTGGATCTCCTTGTAATCCAAGGAACTCTCAAGAGTCTTCTCCAACACCATAGTTCAAAAGCATCAATTCTTCAGCGCTCAGCTTTCTTTATAGTCCAACTCTCACATCCATACATGACTACTGGAAAAACCATAGCCTTGACTAGACAGATGTTTATTGGCAAAGTAATGTCTCTGCTTTTTAATATGCTGTCTAGATTGGTCATAGCTTTTCTTCCAAGGAGCAAGCATCTTTTCATTTCATGGCTGCAGTCACCATCTGTAGTGATTTGGGAGCCCCCCAAAATAAAGTCTCTCACTGATTCCATTGTTTCCCGATCTATTTGCCATGAAGTGATGGGACTGGATGCCATGATCTTTGTTTTCTGAGTGTTGAATTTTAAGCCAACTTTTTCACTCTCCTCTTTTACTTTTAGCAAGAGGCTCTTTAGTTCCTCTTCGCTTTCTGCTACAAGGCTGGTGTCATCTGAGTATCTGAGGCTATTGATATTTCTCCCAACAGTCTTGATTCCAGCTTGTGCTTCATCCAGCCCAGCATTTCTCATGATGTACTCTCATATAAGTTAAATAAGCAGGGTGACAATACGCAGGGTGACGTATTCCTTTCCCGACTTGGAACCAGTCTGTTGGTCCATGTCCAGTTCTAACTGTTGCTTCTTGACCCTTGTCGTATTGGTTAATTTTAAAAACTCCTCAAGTGATTCTAAAGCCTGATCAATTTAAATTGGGAGATTGAGATTGACATACACACACTACTATGTTTAAAATAGTGAACCAACAAGGACCTGTGATACAGCACAGAGAACTCTGCTCAATATTCTGTAACAACCTAAATGGAAAAAGAGCTTGAAAAAGAAGATACACGTACATGTAGAACTGGATCACTTTGTTGTACACCTGAAAGACATTATTAATCAACTATACTCCAATATAAAATAAAAATTAAAAAACCCACTTAAGTTCGTATTCTACAGTTTTCATGACCTACAGTGAGGTCATGAACTCAGTAGCAAAACCTTCATGACAAATTGAGTTTTATAGAGTGTAGAGAATTTAGACTTGTGGAAAAAAGACAAAAAGTAATTCTTAACAATGAAAGTAGCACAATCAAAGAAACAGGCAGAAAAGTAAGGTGAATGTAATTACTGCTGCATTACTGCAATACAGCATGCTTGTTAGAAATTAGTTTGGGGCTAAATTTAGGTTGGTCTTGGAAGTCAAACTAAGGATACCAGGGTTCATTCTCTAGATAACAGGAACTCAATTAAGGTTTTGAAATGAAGAATAACGTGATTAATGCTGCCCACAAAAAACTAATCTACTAGCTTGTATATCCCTGACTGACATCCAGAGACTAGAAGTAGAAATAATATTTGCAATATTCTAGGAAAGAGTGATTGTGGGCTTGAATAAGAGGCTGATCACTGGAATGTAAAGGTTGTGACAGATGTGAAAACTAATAAGGCAAAAGGATCAGTGCAAGAGAGGGCAGCGTCAAGGGTAGTACTGAGGTTTTAAATGTAAATGATTAGAAAAACTAAGCTGTCATTTATAGCAACTGGGAACAGAGAAGCAAAAGCAGCTTTGGGGAAAAGATAAAACATTTAATTGGGGTCAGAATTCTTTTAGGGGTTGCTGGTACTTCCAACTGGTTTTAAGGCAAACTAGTCTAAGTTCATTAATGCAAAAAATACAGTCCATCAGGCATTCAAACTTTCTGTTTTTAATAGTAAAATTCTATAATAGAGATTTTCTCATTTAATCCAGGGTACCCTGTGGATATATTGAATTAATACTCAATTTATTCATTTTGCATTTAATATGTAATATTTCACTTCATAATAATAATTTGATCTTTCAGAGAGTTTTCAAAAGTTTACTTAAATCATTTAAAGAATAAGTCAGGAAACTTGATTTACTTTCTAGTACAAAATCCTAACACTGATTATCCTCTGGTTTCTTTTGTGATTAATTTGATATTATGCTTTAATTTTATTCAGTGATATAACTTCCATTATTTTTAGCCTGTATTTTAAAATAATTTTTATCAAATTACAGTGTCCATACAGAAAAGTGCATAAATACCAGGTATAGACTGAAGAATTTTCACAACGTCCCCTCTGTTTTACTGCCTACCTCTTCCAGAGGAAACAGGCTCTTTCACTTTTACATTGTTTTTGCCTGAATGGAATCATACAGTAATTCTGTTTTAGAAATAGTTATTTCTTTTTATGAATTCCTCTAATCTTTATTGATATTTACATTGTTTCTGGTTGGCAGCTATTCAAAGGATGCTATTATATTGTAGTTATGTAAACCTTTCAGTCAATATATGTATGGGTGTTTGGGTTCATGTTTAGACTTGTGATTTTTGAGGGTGGGAATGGTAGGGTTTGTGCAAGTCCATCCTTTTGTAGAGAGTACCAAACAGTTTTCCAAAGTGGAAATGATGCGAGTTCCAGGTTCTCCTCATCCTTTTCTGTCCTTGGTGATCCTCTGGTCTTTTAAATTTCAGTCATTATTGATGTATATACAATTGTAAATTACTGTGAAGTTAGTTTACATTTTGTGGTGGTTAAGGGAACTGGATACTTTCTCATGTTTATTGACCACACATTATCCTCATTTAAGAAGGAATTGCAGAAGATTCTTGGCTGTTTACTTTTTTTTTTTGTATGCAAGGAGTTTTATTACAGAATTTTAAAAAATTGAGGTGTAGTTGATATATTATTATATAATTATCATTTATAATTATATATAAATATTATATATTACATAATTTTCAAGGGTACAGTACAGTGATTCACAACTTTTAAAGGCTGTACTCCATTTATAGTTACTGTAAAATACTGGCTGTAGTCCCTGTGTTGTACAATATATCCATGTAGTTTATTTTATACAGAATAGTTTATACCTCCTAATTCCTTACTGCTGTCTCGCCCCTCCTTCCTTCTCTCTCCCTGCTGGTAACTACTAGTTTATTCTGTAATCTGTGAGTATGTTTCCTTTTTGTTTTATTCACCAGATTGTTTCTTTTTTAGATTCCGCACATAAGTGATACCATACAGTCTTTGCCTTTCTCTGTCTGCCATTTCACTAAGCACAGTACCCTCCAAGTCCATCCCTGTTGTTCAATGGTACAATTTCATTCTTTTTTATGGCTGAGCAGTATCCCATTGTAGCTATATATACCACACCTTCATTTGAAGGGCACGTAAGTTGCTTCCATATCTTGACAATTGTAAATAATGCTGCTGTGAACATTGGGTTGCATGTATCTTTCTGAAATAGTGTTTTTGTTTTATATCCAGGAGTGGAATTGCTGAGACATATGGTAATTCCATTTTTAGTTTTTGGAGAAACCTCCACACTGCTCTCCTCATTGGCCGTACCACTGAATATAATTTTTTGACATCAAATATTTTTTTAAGATAGCTTAAGGAAGACTTATGTTAGTATATAACAAGTTTTCTCATGGAAATGTCAAAAACCGTTGAATCTTTCTTTGAAACTGTCAAAGTGACCATACATTTCTACCCTTTATTCTGTTAATGTGATGAATTGTGTGATTTGTTTTTATATGTTAAAACCAGTTGCTCATTCCAGTAATTAATCCAACTCGTATATATTTCTGGATTATTTTTGCTAATATTTTATATAAAATTTTGTATGTATGTTTTTGACAGATGTTTGGTATGGCAGTTATGCTGGTCTCATAGAATAGTTGAGAAATTTCTATTTTTCTACTCTCTAGTTTTAAAAATAAGATCAATATTAATTATTTCTTAAATACATGGAGAAATTCAATTATAGAATCATGTCAGTCTGAAGTTTTCTCTGAAGATTTTCATTTGATAATGAAATACTGCAATAATTAGTAGATACACATTTCTTAGATTTTCTGTTTCTTATGCCAGATTTACTAAGTTGTGTTTCACTAGAAATCTGTTCATTGTTTAATCTAAATTTATATAAAGTTGTTTATATATTTTTACATTGTTTTGTAGTTTTCATTCCTGATGTTGTTTGCTTGGGTTTTTCTCTTTGTATATCTCTGAAGTCTTCACATGGAGTTGATAGTTTTATTAAATTACTGTTTATTTTATGAAACTGTTAGTTTTCAAATGTTACAGTTAAAATTTTTTCTTTGTGTGCTTTTTTGTTTATTGTATTAATTTCTTATCTAATTTTACAGTTATCTTACTTTTGTTGGATAACTTACTGAGTTGGATGCTTCAGTTCAGTTCAGTTCAGTCGCTCAGTCGTGTCCGACTCTTCGCGGCCCCATGAATCGCAGCACGCCAGGCCTCCTTGTCCATCACCAACTCCTGGAGTTCACTCAGACTCACATCCATCGAGTCAGTGATGCCATCCAGCCATCTTTTCCTCTGTTGTCCCCTTCTCTTCCTGCCCCCAATCCCTCCCAGCATCAGTCTTTTCCAATGAGTCAACTCTTCGCATGAGGTGGCCAAAATACTGGAATTTCAGCTTCAGCATCATTCCTCCAAAGAAATCCCAGGGCTGATGTCCTTCAGAATGGACTGGTTGGATCTCCTTGCAGTCCAAGGGACTCTCAAGAGTCTTCTCCAACACCACAGTTCAAAAGCATCAATTCTTTGGCGCTCAGCCTTCTTCACAGTCCAACTCTCACATCCATACATGACTACTGGAAAAACCATAGCCTTGACTAGATGAACCTTTGTTGGCAAAGTAATGTCTCTGCTTTTGAATATGCTATCTAGGTTGGTCATAACTTTCCTTCCAAGGAGTAAGCGTCTTTTAATTTCATGGCTGAACTCACCATCGGTAGTGATTTTGGAGCCCCAAAAAAATAAAGTCTGACACTGTTTCTACTGTTTCACCATCTATTTCACATGAAGTGATGGGGCCGGATGCCATGATCTTCGTTTTCTGAATGTTGAGCTTTAAGCCAACTTTTTCACTCTCCACTTTCACTTTCATCAAGAGGCTTTTTAGTTCCTCTTCACTTTCTGCCATAAGGGTGGTATCATTTGCATATCTGAGGTTATTGATATTTCTCCCAGCAGTCTTGATTCCAGCTTGTGTTTCTTCCAGTCCAGCGTTTCTCATGATGTACTCTGCATAGAAGTTAAATAAACAGGGTGACAATATACAGCCTTGACGTACTCCTTTTCCTATTTGGAACCAGTCTGTTGTTCCATGTCCAGTTCTAACTGTTGCTTCCTGACCTGCATACAGATATCTGAAGAGGCAGGTCAGGTGGTCTGGTATTCCCATCTCTTTCAGGATTTTCCACAGTTTATTGTGATCCACAACTATGGCAAAGGCTTTGGCATAGTCAATAAAGCAGAAATAGATGTTTTTCTGGAACTCTCTTGCTTTTTCCATGATCTAGCGGATGTTGGCAATTTGATCTCTGGTTCCTCTGCCTTTTCTAAAACCAGCTTGAACATCTGGAAGTTCATGGTTCACATATTGCTGAAGCCTGGCTTGGAGAATTTTGAACATTACTTTCCTAGCATGTGAGATGAGTGCAATCATGCGGTAGTTTGAGCATTCTTTGGCATTGCCTTTCTTTGGGATTGGAATGAAAACTGACCTTTTCCAGGCCTGTGGCCACTGCTGAGTTTTCCAACTTTGTTGGCATAATGAGTGCAGCACTTTCACAGCATCATCTTTCAGGATTTGAAATAGCTCAACTGTAATTCCATCACCTCACCTCCACTAGCTTTGTTCGTAGTGATGCTTTCTAAGACCCACTTGACTTCACATTCCAGAATGTCTGGCTCTAGGTCAGTGATCACACAATTGTGATTATCTAGGTTGTGAATATCTTTTTTGTACAGTTCTTCTGTGTATTCTTGCCACCTCTTCTTGATATCTTCTGCTTCTGTTAGGTCCATACCATTTCTGTCCTTTATCGAGCCCATCTTTGCATGAAATGTCCCCTTGGAATCTGTAATTTTCTTGAAGAGATCTCTAGTCCTTCCCATTCTGTTATTTTCCTCTATTTCTTTGCATTGATCACTGAGGAAGGCTTTCTTATCTCTTCTTGCTATTCTTTGGAACTCTGCATTCAGATGCTTATAACTTTCCTTTTCTCCTTTGCTTTTCGCTTCTCTTCTTTTCACAGCTATTTGTAAGGCCTCCCCAGACAGCCATTTTGCTTTTTTTGTATTTCTTTTCCATGGGGATGGTCTTGATCCCTGTCTCCTGTACAATGTCACAAACCTCATTCCATAGTTCATCAGGCACTCTGTCTATCAGATCTAGGCTCTTAAATCTATTTCTCACTTCCACTGTATAATCATAAGGGATTTGATTTAGGTCATACCTGAATGGTCTAGTGGTTTGCCCTACTTTCTTCAGTTTAAGTCTGAATTTGTTAATAAGCAGCTCATGATCTGAGTCACAATCAGCTCCCGGTCTTGTTTTTGTTGACTGTACAGAGCTTCTCCATCTTTGGCTGCAGAGAACATAATCAATCTGATTTCGGTGTTGACCATCTGGTGATGTCCATGTATAGAGTCTTCTCTTGTGTTGTTGGAAGAGGATGTTTGCTATGACCAGTGCATTTTCTGGGCAAAACTCTATTAGTCTTTGCCCTGCTTCATTCCGTATTCCAAGGCCAAATTTGCCTGTTATTCCAGGTGTTTCTTTTTTTTTTTTTTCCAGGTGTTTCTTGACTTCCTACTTTTGCATTCCAGTCCACCAGTGTTTATTCTTTTTATAAGTATGCCTTGAAAGTGAAAGTGAAGTCGCTCAGTCATGTCCAACTCTTTGTGACTCCCTGCGACTGTAGCCTACTAGGCTCCTCCATCCGTGGGATTTTCCAGGCAAGAGTACTGGAGTGGGGTGCTATTGCCTTTTCCAGGGGATCTTCCCAATCCAGGGGTTGAACCTGGGTCTCCCACACTGCAGACAGACCCCTTCACCATCTGAGCCACCAGGGAAGCCCCTATCAGTACAATTATATTCATTATCTTTCTATTTGACTGATTAAAAAATTACATTGTCTAACATTAACTTTGGCTCAGATATTGGGAGATTTTCTCGTTATACTTCTGTTACTTGTTTCTAATTCCCTTTGATCACATATGCACATGGAATTATCTCAGTCCTTGTAAATTTGTTGAGACTTACTATGAAATGGTATATTATCAATGTTGAAAAATTCTCCACATCACCTTGGGAGAAATGTGTGTTCTCCAGTTTGTGAGGATGGTGTTGTATACACTGATGTGATCAAAATTTTATTTATTTTTTACATATTTTTAATATAAATTTATTTTAATTGGAGGCTAATTACTTTACAATATTGTATTGGTTTTGCCATTTTGCTCTTCAAAACTTTTCTGTCTTTACTACTAATACTGACTTCTCTTACTAGTTACTGAGAACAATATGTTAAAATTTATTACTTTGCTTTTATATTTCATATACTAGTCTATAAGATACATAAATTTTTCTGATGGATAGATTATTTAATCACAATAAAATGTCTTATTTTTTTCTTGAGTAATCTTCTTGCTTTGGAGTTGACTTTTTTTTCTATTGATAAAGCTATACACACCCTTCTGGGCAATGTTTGTATTATATATAATTTATTCTTTTACTGAAAACCTCTTTATCATTGTATTTAAGTCATATATTATTATTGTGCTTCATTTTATTTAGCCAGTCTCACAAGCTTTCTTTTAAGAAGTATGTAGTACACTTAAATTCAATTGAATTACTAATATTTTGTGAATGTGTAGTAATTTTAGCACTTAAAATTTTTGGTATGCTGATGAAAAACTCAGTTTTGCTCATCTGGAGCTCTTTTCATTTTACTTCAGTTTTGAAGGATGTTTTCTCTTAGGTGTAGTTATCTAAATCAAAATACTTCTCTTTCAGCACTTTGATAGTGTCATTCCATTGATTTCTAATCTTTACAGTTTCTATTCAAGTGTTAACTATTAGCCTTATTGTTGTTCCTTTGAGGGTGATGTGTCTTTTTCTCTAGTTGATTTTATGATGTATGCCTTGGTACATATTGACTTTTCCAATTCCTTGAAAATGTGGAAACCTCTGCTAGTTTCCTCAGATTCTATAGGTAATGTTCCTCAGAGCCTGTAAGTGATGTTTTCACCTTTACCTCGTTCAGAATTTTTACATCATTAGTGGACTAAATCTGCATATACGTGCCTGATGGATTTTTCTGGAAGGCTGCTCTAGATGTTCATGTGCTAAAAATGCTCAGGAATTAAAAATCCCTGAAAGTAAGTCTAATGACTGGCATTTGTTGGTATATAAATCTTAACAGTTCCCCCACATTTGTGTAGGATAATCCTGGAGCATGTGTTTTACACGATTTATTTTTTATTTATTTTTTGAATTTTATTTATTTATTATTTTTTAATTTAATTTAATTTTTTAACTTTACAATATTGTATTGGTTTTGCCATATATCAACATGATCCACCACAGGTATACACGTGTTCCCCATCCTGAACCCTCCTCCCTCCTCCCTCCCCATACCCTCCCTCTGGGTCGTCCCAGTGCACTAGCCCCAAGCATCCAGTATCGTGCATCAAACCTGGACTGGTGACTCATTTCATATATGATATTATACATGTTTCAATGCCATTCTCCCAAATCATCCCACCCTCTCCCTCTCCCACAGAGTCCAAAAGACTGTTCTATACATCAGTGTCTCTTTTGCTGTCTCGTACACAGGGTTATCGTTACCATCTTTCTAAATTCCATATATATGCATTAGTATACTGTACTGGTGTTTTTCTTTCTGGCTTACCTCACTCTGTATAATAGGCTCCAGTTTCATCCACCTCATTAGAACTGATTCAAATGTATTCTTTTTAATGGCTGAGTAATACTCCATTGTGTATACGTACCACAGCTTTCTTATCCATACACTATTTTTTTTAAAACTTTGAGCTTCCCCTAAGGGATTAGCTAGCATAATAATGTATCTTTTATCAGTTGCCATCCCTTCCCAGCATCACTTCCTCCGTTTTAGTGTTCCTTTCACTCTCAAATAAACCTTTTGTGACAGAGTCCTCCTCTCAGGGTTTGAGTCTACCCTAATCTCAGAAAACTAAAAAAAAAGATTATTAAGACCCTCCTGTGTGTGGGAGGGTAATACAGAGGTCAGGTGATATGTGAAGTCCTGGCTCAACTGTCTCACTGTGAATCCAATGGTTCATAAGTGCGCTCTAGTGAATTCCCCAGTCCCTCATTACATAATAAAGGCACATATAATTTGGCATAGTTCTCACATTGGTGCCTGATTTCTGGAGAAAGAAGCAAAATGTTTGGGAAAAACAAGTAGAATCCCTTAAAATTACTCCCTGGTCAAGAGACTAAATGAGAATCCATAATGCATCCTGAGAGAAATGGCAGACTTAGTGTCACCTTGTAGACTTGGAGGCTGCAGGGTTGGTAGTCCCTATTATATTTCCATTCAATAAGCTAGTCTGAGTCCTAAAAATATCAGGATATTATGAAAAATTATGAGGAACTGCCATAAATGTAACCCAAGTGATAGCACCAGTCATATTGCCTTTTTGCAGTTGTCCACATGGTGATAAAGACACATCTCAATATTATGAAAATGTCGGTGACTCCAAAGACCCCTGAGTATCAGGCACCTGCGGCGTCTGACTGAGAGCAGGAGTAGCAGCAGTGGTCCCTTTAAGTGTTACTCCTAATGACCAGGCTTGAGGAATTTGGGCTTCAGTTTCCAGAAGAGAAAAGCTTCTACCAGGCTGTGGAGCGAGAGATCCACACAAGCCAGATTACAGCTAACCCTAGTCATTCTGGGCTCTCTCATAGGAGTGCAGAAGCATTCAGGAAGTTACTACACTGTCAGTGGAAACTGATCATTATTACCACGAGGATATAAAGTTCAGTTCAGTTCAGTTCCGTCACTCAGTTGTGTCCGACTCCTTGCGACCCCATGAACTGCAGCACACCAGGCCTCCCTGTCCATCAGTAACTCCTGGAGCCCACCCAAACCCATGTCCATTGAGTCGGTGATGCCATCCAGCCATCTCATCCTCTGTCGTCCTCTTCTCCTCCTGCCCTCGATATAGAGTTGCTGCTGCATAATGAAGGCAGGAAGATTCACTGTCTTTCCACATGTGTACAGGCATGCTCAGTCGTGTCCAGCTCTTTGAGAGCCCACCAGCCTCCCCTGTCCGTTATCCAGGCCAGAATACTAGAGTCAGTTGCCGTTTCCTTCTCCAGGGCATCTTCCTGACCCAGGATTGAACCCTTGTCTCCTGCATCTCCTGCACTGCAGGCGGATTATTATTATTATTATTTTTTACTGCTGAGCCACATCTTGCCCTATCTAATAATTTATGATAAATAGGTTCTAGCAGAAAGCATAACAAGAGCATGGTAACCTTAAAGGCTGCAGCCTTTAAGGGTGAGGATCTTCTTTACCCCATGTCATCAGAAGTACTGGCCAATTACAGAGGGGGATTAAATGGCGGAAGGGAGATACACAGTGTGTACGAGTCTCAGACTTTGGATGCACGGCGATGAGACGTGTCTCATGGCTCACTAAAACTCCTGCACGTCCATTTTTAAAACATTTCACCTTGAAGAAGAGTGACAAGACTTGACAAAATAGAGCAAACTAAACTTGAGGTGTGAGTTGTTCCGAGCATTACAGAGGGCAGACTGCCTGTAGCAGATATTGTCGATACCGTCTCAAATCCCCAGAGCTTATCGTGTCTGTGTGCTTTCGGTAATTGACAACTGTCAGTATCTGTATCTTCATGCTTCATGACTTGTTCTGGAAGGCTACTCTTCTATACCCAAGGAAGGTTAGAAATGCTCTGGAATTAAATCACATCTCAGCATTATCTCTCACCTAGTGCCTGATAAGAAAGAATGTACAAAAACCTCTGCCCCATCATGCCTTAGATGGGAAATATCTGAGCATAGTATGTGCTTTACAACATTTCCCAGAGTGACTCTAGTAATAAGTTATTGCCATCCTTTGTATCTTGCTGATTAGGGTCCTCTTTATTGCTTGTGTCCCTTCCCTCCTAGAGCAGTTTCCACTTCCCTCCTGATGTCCCTGGCATCTCCCAAAATGAACTACTTGTACTAAGATCTTTATGTCAGGCTCTGCTTTTGGAAAAACTCAAAACTAAGATTTGTAACCACTACATTTTGATAGTTTTTTTTTTTTTTTTTTTTGCCTCTTAGCCAACTGCTTGAGGATTAGAAAATCCCTTAGGTGTAAAAGTACTTTTAAATACCAAACTCACTTCTCCGCTCTTCTTTTCTCTCTAGGTTCTTGACCCTTCAAGTCCTTCCTGGTTTGATAGTCCTCTGATGCCTTGAAACAGCCTCTAAAAAGTGTTATCTAGTTATTACAGTTGTTCTCAGTAGGAGAGTTGGTCCAACGTAACTGATAGCAGAAATCAATTTCTTTCATAAATCCATATGTGAATCAGAGAAACTTTAATGAGAACTTAAAAAGGCAGTTACTGCCTTCTTCCATGACATTTTGAAAACTCCGGGAACATTTGAAAAATGTAACATCCAGTTTTCTAGAGGTGAAAAATGATCAATTCAAGCTGAAGCCGTTCTTACATTGTAACTCATTCAATCACCTTTGATTCTTTGTTTTCTGCCAATCTCTACATCTTTTATGAGTAGTTCCTTTGCTCTTATTTTATGAGAGAGGATTAGACTTTTAAATTTGCTATTGTTTTCATGACATCTTCAGGGAGTAATTATCTGGCTTTTAAGGATCATACACTCATTCCTTTGGGGGTAAGGGAGAAAGTATAAAACATTCATATTTTTCTTCATTTTCATTCCAGTAAATATATTCTGAGGGGCACAGCGTAGTGCTTTAAATGGAAAGAGAGGTTAAGGGAATGAAAAAGTGCTTGTTTGAAGAGTTCACCATTAAGACTCATTCTGTAGATTAATAGAGAGATCACCAGTCTCCAGGGTTAGCAAGTCAACCATTTCATTAAAATTAAATTTACATGAAAATGTGGAGAAAATGAGTAACATTTCAGTCTTTGTTGGTAGCAGGTCAAAAAGCCACATCCCCGTTGAATCTGGAACTCTGCTTTATGGTGACTTTTTCTATGACCTATTTTCCAGCTCTCATTTTATTGACTAGCTAAAGGCTTCTCCATGAACCAGTTGGTTTATTTGCAGTTTTCTGTTTCATGTATTCAGGAAACTATGCCTATGAGCTGAGTTGTAAATATCATGCTCTAAGTGACGTGTCATTTAGAGAATGCCATGAAGTGTGATTGTTTCCTGAACAGTGACACATTTTACCTAATTAATTGTCTCTATGCTAAGGAGTTGGACATAGTATCATCTTGTTTGCTGATGTAAGGTGTGTCCCTTAACAATTACTTGCATGTTGGAGAGAAAAAAAAAAAAAGGACTTCCCTGGTAACTCAGACGGTAAAGCGTCTGCCTACAATGCGGCAGACCCGGATTCTATCCCTGGGTCAGGAAGATCCCCTGGAGAAGGAAACGGCAACCCACTCCAGTATTCATGCCTGGAAAATCCCATGGACGGAGGAGCCTGGTGGGCTACAATCCATGGGGTCGCAAAGAGTCGGACACGACTGAGCGACTTCTGTGTGTGTGTGGAGAAAAAAGAGGGAAACAACTTATGCCGTATTTATCATAAGGACTAGTCACAACTGAATGTTTATCCCATAATGTTAAAAAAAGAAAGAAAAAATGCCTAAGTTTTCTTATCGTGTCAATTAGATATAGGAAAAGAGTTTTCTTTATTCTCTCTGCGAAAGAATGTGAGTTGCTGATATAATACTCATTTCCTTCCCCTGTGAGATGCCACTCTGAAGTTATGGGGTATGAAAATATTACCAATTACTCTTGTAGCTTAGGTATCAAAAATGCTTTTAGATTAATTTCTAGTGTGCAAAAGCAGAGTGAAAGAAGCTTGCTCACTGTCTTAAATTCTGTGTGCTCCTTCTTTTTTGTGAGCATCCTACTTAATCCTGGCATTCTCAGTCTTGTTCCAGACTTCTCATTTCCTTGAGATAAGGAGAGATTTACAGCAATCTTGGTTATGGCTCTTGTCCACCACTGAATTACAGGTGTTTAATTGGCACATATAAGTTGAAGCAATTTCAACTCTGAAGCAGAGTCCATATCAAATGGTTCAAGATATGGCAATGATATCGTCTAAATTTTTTTTTTTTTTTTTTGGTGGTGGTGATACTACAGTAGCAACTAGCAGAGGTACCCAAGGAATTGTTCCAATGTGAGCAGGATAGATTTTAAAAAATTTCTCTGTATAGAGAACTTAAAAGTTAGATTATTTTGCTTATTCCGCCTCTTTGTGACCCCATGGACTGTAGCTTGCCAGGCTCCTCTGTCCATGGAATTCTCCAGGCAAGAATACTGGGGTGGGTAGCCATTGCCTTCTCCAGGGGATCTTCCCAACCCAGGAATTGAACCCAGGTCTCCTGCACTGCAGCCAGAGTCTTTACTGTCTCAGCCATCAGGGAAACTCCATATTCGTCATATGTTCTCCCTAAATGTCATGTAGTATTTTAATGTATTTATTATCATTCATTCATCCAAAATATATAGATAACTTACATACTAAGAATATTGCAAAATGATTGGTTTAAAAATATTAAAAAAATAAATATTTGCTTCCAAAAGAGCTGGCTGAACAACATTAGTGTTTGTTTTTTCTAAAAATAAGTGCCAGATTTAGGGCTAGATATTTCAGATATGCTAATGTTTATGACTGTTTGTATGAATGCTATGCTATATAATTTATTTAAACTAGTGTTCAAGATTTCCGTCAAAAGCATACTAACGTGCACCATCCTGTATTCAAGGTGAACTTTTGTTGTTTTTATACAGTGTGAACCTGGAAGCACCAGTCAGTATAGCATATGCTACTCTTATCCCAAATATATTTTTTTCTTTTCTGATATTTACTGAATGCTAATAATGTACTCGAAGCACCTTATTGCCTTTATATTTCATGATCCTTTTGTGGGAAGCGTTAGTCGCTCAGTCGTGTCCAATTCTTTGCAACTCCATGGACTGTAGCCCACCATGCTCCTCTGGTTCATGGGATTCTCCAGGCAAAAATACTGGAGTGGGTTGCCATTCCCTTCTCCAGGGAATCTTCCTGACCCAGGGATCGAACCTGGGTCTCCTTCACTGTAGGCAGGTTACCATCTGAGCCACTGGGGAAGCCCTGATCCTTATAGGTGCTGCTGTTAATACTTCAGTTTTACAAATAAGGAAATAGCCTGCGAGTCTCAGGTCACTCAGTCAGAGCCTTCACTCAGGGTCTACACCTTGGATGCTTTGTTGCCTTATGATCAAGAATATTTGGAGTTTGTGTGAGAATTTTCTTTCCAGTTAACACATGCTACTAAAGTACTGCTTAAAATTCTCCAAGCCAGGCTTCAGCAATATGTGAACCGTGAACTTCCTGATGACAAGCTGGTTTTAGAAAAGGCAGAGGAACCAGAGATCAAATTGCCAACATCCGCTGGATCATGGAAAAAGCAAGAGAGTTCCAAAAAAACATCTATTTCTGCTTTATTGACTATGCCAAAGCCTTTGCCATAGTTGTGGATCACCATCAACTGTGGAAAATTCTGAAAGAGATGGGAATACCAGACACCTGACCTGCCTCTTGAGAAATCTGTACGCAGGTCAGGAAGCAACAGTTAAAACTGGACATGGAACAACAGACTGGTTCCAAATAGGAAAAGGAGTACGTCAAGGCTGTATATTGTCACCCTGTTTATTTAACTTCTATGCAGAGTACATCATGAGAAACGCTGGACTGGAAGAAACACAAGCTGGAATCAAGATTGCTGGGAGAAATATCAATAACCTCAGATATGCAGATGACACCACCCTTATGGCAGAAAGTGAAGAGGAACTCAAAAGCCTCTTGATGAAGGTGAAAGTGGAGAGTGAAAAAGTTGGCTTAAAGCTCAACATTCAGAAAATGAAGATCATGGCATCCGGTCCCATCACTTCATGGGAAATAGATGGGGAAACAGTGGAAACAGTGTCAGACTTTATTTTTCTGGGCTCCAAAATCACTGCAGATGGTGACTGCAGCCATGAAATTAAAAGACGCTTACTCCTTGGAAGGAAAGTTATGACCAACCTAGATAGCATATTCAAAAGCAGAGACATTACTTTGCCAACAAAGGTTCGTCTAGTCAAGGCTATTATTTTTCCTGTGGTCATGTATGGATGTGAGAGTTGGACTGTGAAGAAGGCTGAGCGCCGAAGAATTGATGCTTTTGAACTGTGGTGTTGGAGAAGACTCTTGAGAGTGCCTTGGACTGCAAGGAGATCCAACCAGTCCATTCTGAAGGAGATCAGCCCTGGGATTTCTTTGGAAGGAATGATGCTGAAGCTGAAACTCCAGTACTTTGGCCACCTCATGCAAAGAGTTGACTCATTGGAAAAGACTCTGATTGTGGGAGGGATTGGGGGCAGGAGGAGAAGGGGACGACAGAGGATGAGATGGCTGGATGGCATCACTGACTCAATGGATGTGAGTCTGAGTGAACTCCGGGAGTTGGTGATAGACAGGGAGGCCTGGCGTGCTGCAATTCATGGGGTCACAAAGAGTCGGACACAACTGAGCAACTGATCTGATCTAATGATGAGTTATAGTCAAGTCATTTTCCTCACAGGCTTAACTGCATTTTGAGTAGGGGAGCATCCCATACCTCAATATTGCCTCTGGATGTGGTTCCTGGCTGATTTTTGTATGTTTAGGCAAGAATGAAAGAAGGAAATAAGTTTGTAAAAGTAAGTGCTCTAGGGCATTTGTGGAATCAGAGAAGTGTATTAATACTCTAATCTACAGTTAGCCACCTATTCTTCCTGAGTACCATGTGCTGGCCCAGAAAAATAGAGTCAGCCACTGTTTCTACTGTTTTCCCGTCTATTTGCCAGGAAGTGATGGAACCAGATGCCATGATCTTAGTTTTCTGAATGTTGAGCTTTAAGCCAACTTTTTCACTCTCCTCTTTCACGTTCATCAAGAGGCTCTTTAGCTCTTCTTCACTTTCTGCCATAAGGGTGGTGTCATCTGCATATGTGAGGTTATTGATATTTCTCCCAGCAATCTTGATTCCAGCTTATGCTTCATCCAGTCCAGCATTTCTTATGATGCACTCTGCATAGAAGTTAAATAAGCAGGGTGCCAATATACAGCCTTGACGTACTCCTTTTCCTATTTGGAACCAGTCTGTTGTTCCATGTCCAGTTTTAACTGTTGCTTCCTGACCTGCGTACAGATTTCTCAAGAGGCAGGTCAGGTGTCTGGTATTCCCATCTCTTTCAGAATTTTCCACAGTTTGTGGTGATCCACACAGTCAAAAGCTTTAGAATAGTCTGTAAAGCAGAAATAGATGTTTTTCTGGAACTCTCTTGCTTTTTTCAATGATCCAGCGGTTGTAGGCCATTTGATCTCTGTTTCCCCTGCCTTTTCTAAAACCAGCTTGAACATCTGGAAGTTCACGGTTCACGTACTGCTGAGGCCTGGCTTGCAGAATTTTGAACATTACTTTACTAGCGTGTGAGATGAGTGTAATTGTGCAGTAGTTTGAGCATTCTTTGGCATTGCCTTTCTTTGGGATTGGAATGAAAACTGACCTTTTCCAGGCCTGTGGCCACTGCTAAGTTTTCCAAATTTGCTGGCATATTGAGTGCAGCACTTTCACATCATCTTTCAGGATTTGAAATAGCTCAACTGGAATTCCATCACCTCACCTCCACTATCTTTGTTCGTAGTGATGCTTTCTAAGGCCCACTTGACTTCACATTCCAGGATGTCTGGCTCTAGGTGAGTGATCACACCATCATGATTATCTGGGTCATGAAGATCTCTTTTGTACAGTTCTTCTGTGTATTCTTGCCACCTCTTCTTAATATCTTCTGCTTCTGTTAGGTCCATACCATTTCTGTCCTTTATTGAGCCCGTCTTTGCATGAAAAATCACTGCAGATGGTGACTGCAGCCATGAAATAAAAAGACGCTTACTCCTTGGAAGGAAAGTTATGACCAACCTAGAGAGCATATTAAAAAGCAGACATTACTTTGTCAACAAAGCTCTGTCTAGTCAAGGCTATGGTTTTTCCAGTGGTCATGTATGGATGTGAGAGTTGGACAATAAAGAAAGCTGAGCACCGAAGGAATTGATGCTTTTGAATTGTGGTGTTGGAGAAGACTCTTGAGAGTCCCTTGGACTGCAAGGAGATCCAACCAGTCCATCCTAAAGGAGATCAGTCCTGGGTGTTCATTGGAAGGACTGATGCTGAAGCTGAAACTGCAATACTTTGGCCACCTGATGTGAAGAGCTGAGTCTTTGGAAAAGACCCTGATGCTGGGAATGATTGAGGGCAGGTGAGAAGGGGATGACAGAGGATAAGATGGTCAGATGGCATCAGTGACTCAATGGACAATGGGTTTGAGTGGACTCCGGGTGTTGGTGTGGACAGGGAGGCCTGGCGTGCTGGGATTCATGGGGTCCCAAAGAGTCGGACGTGACTGAGCACACAACGGAACGTGCTGGCATCAGTAGGATTTGGGGGGATTTCCTGAGCTTTTTTGTTTGGCCATAAGCAATGAAAAGGAAAGGGGAAAATGACACAGGGGCAAAAAAAATGCAAAGGGGTGAAGTGACATGGCAGGGAGATGAACAAAGAGACGCATATGGAAGGGGCAGCCCTGACCCGCCAGAGTGCTGGCTGGGTCTCTGGCAGGCACCGTTCTGTCAATTATTCCTCCTGCTCTGGTGAAGAGGGATAGAATTCATCACCAGCGCCTTTCCCCCTCCCCACTTCCACGTTTCTCTCTGGGGTTGGGAAAGGTGAGCAATTTGTTACAAATGCATGATGAATTTCATTAAGTATTCACAACTGCTGTTAAAATCACTGGAGATCTGCAAAATAGAACCCAACATGCCCAGAACAGATTTGACACACAGAGCAGAGATGTGAAATTTGCCAGAAATTAAAAGCTCTGCTGGTATTCAGGTCCTTTATGAGTCGTCTTTTTTTTTTTTCCTGAGAAGAACATGATTTTATTGAAATGATGACAGTTACATGTTTTATTAATGTGCTTTTTAGACAGGCTTCATAACATGATCTCATCATAAAATTCTGAAGGTAATGGATTTATCATTCAATGAGTTAATGCAATAGAGAGTGCTTTGTAGCCTGGAAAGTGCTAAATAAATATTAGATATTACAGTCATAACCCACATAGCATTTTGTCTTATAGATTTTTAAAAAATTTTAAATGAGCTTTTTATTTTAGAATAATTTTAGATTTACAGAAAAGTTGTGAAATAGTACGAAGAGCTTCCACATACCCTGCACCTAGGTTCCCCTATTATGAGTACCTTAAAGTGTATGGCACAATTTATCATGAGTAATGAACCAGTATTAGTACATTATGTAAAGCCCACACTTTGTTCAGATTTCCTTAATTTTCACCTGAGGTCCTCTTCCTGCTCCACACTGCTATCCAGGATACCACTTTACATTTAGTTCTTAGGTTTCCTTAGAATCCTCCTGGCTGTGACAGTTACTCAGACTTTCCTTGCTTTTGGTGACCATGACAGTTTTGACGAGTACTGGTCAGGAATTTTATAGACTGTCCCTCAAGTGGAATTGTTCTGATGCTTTTCATATGGTTAGGCTGAAGTTATGAGTTTTTGAGAGTGTGATCGCAGAGGTAAAGTGCTGTCTTCATCACAGCATATCAAAGGTACGTACTGCCAATTTGATTTGTGATTCTTGGTGTTCATCGTGACCACGAGGCTGAAGTTGTGTTTATCAGTTTCCCCACTGTAAGTTACTTTTTGTCTCCCTTTTCCACACTGTCCTCTTGGAAAGGAAGTCACTGTGCAGCGCACAGTCAGGCGGTGGGAGTTATGCTCCAGTTCCTTTAGTGGGAAGTGTCTACATGCATTATTTGAAATTTTTCTGCTCAGGAAATCTCTCTCTCTCTTATGTACATAATCATGTCCTTATATCCATATGGAACTGTAAATATTTAGTGTTTACTTTGCATTATAATCCAATACAAGTTAATTTTGTTGCTCAGATTATTCCAGCTTTGGCCATAGGGGGCTGTTTATTTTGGCTCTTAGGTCCCTTTGACGTACTTCCACGTGGGTATGTGTGGTTTTCTTTTTTTTTTTTTTTTTTAACTTATTATTTTTGTTTAGCACTTGCATGCTTTCTGGCACTTGTTAGATGCTCCAGGCTCCTCTTGCAGATATTCTGGCCCAGTACTGGGATCAACTATTTCTTCAAAGAGCCCTGGTTCCTTTTATTGAAGAATGTCATTAGAAATCAAGATATGAGTTATTTTGATACCAAAATGTCATTTCACAGTTTTCTCAGCTGAGAAAGTAAAGAAATACTTGTGTGTACACTAGTCCATGTATGTGCTTTACAACAGATCTCAAGGTGCAGCCAACTGGATAGCCATCTGATGATGCTGTTCGTTGCAGAAGACCCCTAAAGGAAGATCTGAGACAGGCATTTCCATGGCCATCACAACTCTCCCTCATTGTGTGGGTCTGTTATGGGTCAAATTGTATCCTAACCCCAACCCTTCAGAATGTGACTGTGTTTAGAGATAGGGCCTTTAAAATAAGTAATTAAAGTAAAATAAGTTCAAAATGGTGGGCCTAATTCCAGTATGACTCATATGCATGTAAGCAGAGGACCTTAGGACACAACACACACGGGAGGAAGGCCGTGTAAAGACACAGGGGAAGAGGGTCATCAAGCTGACCCAGTGGAAGAAACCAGCCCTGCTGACACCTCCAACTGGGCATATAGCCTCCAGGATTGCGAGAAAATTTCTGTTGTTTAAGCCACCCCGTCTCTGGTACTTCGTTATGACAGCTTTAGAAAAAATAAAAGGTCCTCACATTTAAAACTCTTTAATGAAAAAAAACTATCTCAGAAACACTTGAGTATTTACAAGTAGCATGCTATGATGTCTGGAATTTATTTTTATATAGTCCAATCAAAAAAGGATTGGACTATATAAAAAAGGATGACAGATGATAAAGAATGGCAAAATGACTCTTACTGTGGAAGCTGTTTTGAGTATATGAAAATTCATTATCTAGTCTCTCTATTTTAGTGTATGATTGAAAATTGACATAATAAATTGTTTCAAAATGTAACTAACTCATTACTGTTAATTATTGATGAGTCTACTGGGCACAGCATGCCAGGATCTGTATGGATTTAAAAATGTTAAATTTAGAAAACCACAACAACAGTAATGGCTACCCACTGAAAGTCAGAGGTTCCATAGCACCCTCTGTGTAAGCTGTTTCAATGTTTACAACACAAGCCAATAAGATAGCTATTGTTGGCACTGATTTATAGTTAGTAAACAGCATAGTTTGGACTTGAATAGTAGCTTGCCTGTTTCAAAAGCCAGTTATTTCCACTATACTTTTCCATTATGCAACTGTGTCCCACACCAAGAGCTACTTTTACCGGATAAATACTGTGTGTCAAGCATTTTGTTGGGTGTAGTGTATCATGAAGGAGTGTAAAATTTGAAAAAAAATACCTTTTATGCATCTATCGATGTGGTTATATGATTGTTCTAATTTGTTCTATTAAGGCAGTAAAATGCATTAATTGATTTTTAGTAACGTTATTTGGATATAATTGATGTATAATTAACTGCCCATATTTAAAATCAACAATTTATTAGATGTTGGTATATCTACGCACCCATGAAACAATCACCACAGTTGGGATAATTACTATAGTGCTCCCACCCAAGATTTCTCGTGCTCTTTTATAATCGCTGACTTCTGATCCCTTAAAACCCACACAACCAGTCATCTGTTAATGTCACGATAGGTTAGCTTACAGTTTTTAGAACAATGATCAGCAAAAAATGACCTGTGGGCCAAATCTGGCCCAACCACCTGCTTCTATAAACGAAAATTTATTGGAACACAGACACACTCATTTGTTTACCTATTGTGTGGGTCTGAGAACATGGCCCAAGTTTTGGCAGTTCATAAGTCTTCCCTGGCTTTTAATTTTCTGCTGAGTCTCCTTGTATTTTTTCTGGGAATATGTAAGGCTTTATGACACAGATGGTGATATTTGGAGAGATAGGACCCTCTCTAGTGTCTCCTGAGTGCCAGTGCAGTTTTGCACATGTACATGGTCTTCCAGGAAGCCAGAGATACACGGGGACTTATCAAAGCCCACTGTAGTGTCTCATTCAGTGATCCTTGTTAACTTTCTGGCTAGTCGGGCAGTCTACTGCCTGTCTCAACCAGAATTGCAGTCTCCTGCTGGCTGTGATTTCATTCTCCCTATTGGTTTGCCACCAGGATTGCTACAGGCTTCGGCCAATGTCCAGGCATTTGGGATTTGTCTACTTTCTGATTCAAATTAAATCCATGCCCTCCAGCGGTAGAACTACTGGTTCCTGCTTAGTGAGTTGGTAAGGTAGGAGAGGGGCAGATCAAAACTGCCCCAAGCTAAAACTCCATCAAGTCCCACTGTTTTTGCCTCACGTTTGGTAGTTTTCTTCAGTGAACTCTTCTCCACTTAAAAAATAAGCCTCTGGATGCTCTCCAGAGTACTGGAATTATTTCGGTCAATTTTGTCCAGCTGTGTCATTGCTTTGGGGAAGAGGTTTTGCAGAGCTCCACACTCCTCCATTCCAGAAGTCCTGCCTCCTCAGGCTGCTCTTTGCAGAAGTGTTATTATAAGTCTCATGATTCTCTCATTCTTGTCACTAATGCCCATCTTCTAAGAATTGTCAGCTGTAACTTTCATTTTTCTTCAGTTCAGTTCAGTTCAGTCGCTCAGTCGTGTCCGACTCTTTGTGACCCCATGAATCGCAGCACGCCAGGCCTCCCTGTCCATCACCAACTCCCAGGGTTTACTCAAACTCATGTCCATCGAGTCGGTGATGCCATCCAGCCATCTCATCCTCTGTCATCCCCTTCTCCTCTTGCTCCCAATCCCTCCCAGCATCAGGGTCTTTTCCAATGAGTCAACACTTCACATGAGGTGGCCAAAGTATTGGAGTTTCAGCTTTAGCATCATTCCTTCCAAAGAACATCCAGGACTGATCTCCTTTAGGATGGACTGGTTGGATCTCCTTGCAGTCCAAGGGACTCTCAAGAGTCTTCTCCAACACCACAGTTCAAAAGCATCAATTCTTTGGCGCTCAGCTTTCTTCACAATCCAACTCTCACATCCATACATGACCAATGGAAAAACCATAGCTTTGACTAGACGGACCTTTGTTGGCAAAGTAATGTCTCTGTTTTTGAATATGCTGCCTAGGTTGGTCATAACTTTTCTTCCAAGGAGTAAGCATCTTTTAATTTCATGGCTGCAATCACCATCTACAGGGATTTTGGAGCCCCCCAAAATAAAGTCAGCCACTGTTTCCACTGTTTCCCCATCTATTTCCCATGAAGTGATGGAACCAGATGCCATGATCTTAGTTTTCTGAATGTTGAGCTTTAAGCCAACTTTCTCACTCTCCTCTTTCACTTTCATCAAGAGGCTTTTTAGGTCCTCTTCACTTTCTGCCATAAGGATGGTGTCATCTGCATATCTGAAGTTATTGATATTTTTCCCGGCCATCTTGATTCCAGCTTGTGCTTCTTCCAGCCCAGCGTTTCTCATGATGTACTCTGCATAGAAGTTAAATAAGCAGGGTGACAATATACAGCCTTGACGTACTCCTTTTCCTGTTTGGAACCAGTCTGTTAAGTTACATCCTGTTTTGTGACCCTTATTACATCTTCTGTGCTGTTTGTAAATTATCATATTTACTTAACTAATATTTACTCTGTATTTACAATTTGCCTGTCAGTGTGGCAGCTTCTGAGTTAGGAAAGATGCATCAAATGGGCTGGTACCTTGCCTTCCTGAAATTCACACAAAATACATACATGATAAATCGATAAAATCACATGTGAAAACAATCAGTGCTTTTAAGTAAGTACAACTGTTCTACAAAGGGAATAGCTGGGGCAGTGGGTGGTGACTGTTTTGGGTAGAATGACGTGCTTTTAAAAGCTAATAGGTTAGGCCTGGTATGGAGGGTAAGAAGAGTCTGATGTGGTAATTTGTGGGACATGTGTTTTAGGCCAAGAGTCCCAAGGGCAGATATTTTTAAGTTGCCTATTAATGGCATGTAAAATGATAAATCTAAAACCTGGGTGAGATGAAGACTGGTAAGCAGGAGCAGGAGAAGGCAATGGCACCCCACTCCAGTACTCTTGCCTGGAAAATCCTATGGACGGAGGAGCCTGGTAGGCTGCAGTCCATGGGGTCGCTACAAGTCGGACAGGACTAAGCGATTTCCCTTTCACGTTTCACTTTCATGCATTGGAGGCGGAAATGGCAACCCCCTCCAGTGTTCTTGCCTGGAGAATCCCAGGGACAGGGGAGCCTGGTGGGCTGCCGTCTATGGGGTCGCACAGAGTCGGACACGACTGAAGCGACGCAGCAGCAGCAGCAAGCAGGAGCAAGGGCAAAAAATACTAGGTCAGTAATTGGAACATTAAAGAATGTTATTGACGTGAATCAGACTATGTAGGTGACACTTGCTATAGAGCCCAGTAGTATGGTGAAATTGCATTTCCCTCGTTGGAGTTTCAGTAACATACTTTTATTTCCATTCATTGGAGAAAGTTCCTAACTTTCAAATAAGTGCTCCCTTTCTATACCTTCCCAACTTGTTGAAAGTTTTTTCCTCATCTTAAATTCAGACTAGATATTTGAACAACTGGATTGGGAGGAAGGAACTTAGACATAATTTTAACATTTTAGTTTGGATTGATTGACGAATAGTTCACTTACTTGTACAGGCTGGGTGTTTCATGAACAAAGGAGTGATTGGTACAAATAAGGATAAAAACTGGGCTTTGATTTTCTCTCACCTCCTGATTGAGGTTCCGGAGCCTTGGTATGATGAGATGTTTCCATATTGCAAGTGTATTAGGGCCCTTGACACTGAAGCCTGGTTAAAAGTTAGAGTCCAGTATCCTTATTTTTCAAAGTGAGGTTTTGTCACAGCTAAACAGCAGCCAGGGGATTTACATGCTGTACAGCTGGAGCAGCCTGTGACAGCCGCAGCAAATTATGGAACTCCATCCTGACGTTAGTTTATAATAAACACACAAAAAGCAAGAAAGCATCTCACTTTCAGATACGAAAAATAAATACCCAAGAAAGAATTCAGATAATGGGTTCTTGTTTTAGGTTGGACATTAACTGAAGCAGATGTAAACAATGGCACCTTCCAGGGACCATTCAGGACCTTGAATGGTGTCCCTCAAAGGCTAGAGAAAAGAAAGAGAAATTGAACTCCTCCAAACACGTAGAGATTTGTTTATACATTAAACTTCTAAGGACGATGAAAATTTTGGCATAACACTTCATAGTATGATATCACCATTTTAATGTATTTATGAAGAAATAGAAGCAGATTTATACATTCCTCCTAAAATATGGATACATGCTCTTCAGAGGATGAATATATTCTCTTTTAATACCTATTTCAACGAAGAACTGAAATAACACAAGTGCCTTCCATAAAAATGATGAAAACTGAAAATGTGAAATGTGAAATCTCCAGAGAAATAGTAAATATTTAAAAGTTGAGCAGAAAACACCGAGAATTGCTGCATAACCATGTTCCAACACACTCACAGCCTCCCCCACCATCAACGTCCTTCGCAGAGTGGTGTTTTTGTTAAAGCTGATGAACCTGCATTAAAACATGATCACCCAAAACTCATCGTTTGCATTAGGGCTTATATTTGCCATTGTGCATTCTGCGGGTTTGGACAAATGTCTAACGACCTGTATTAACATACAGAATAGTTTTACTCCTCTAAAAATTCTCTGTCCTCTGCCTGTTTATCCCTTCCTTCCTGCCAACCGCTGATTTTTCACTCTCTCCCTAATCTTGTCTTTTTAGGAGTGTCATATCATTGGAACCACACAGTATGCAGTCTTTTCACATTGGCTTCAGTAAGTTAGCAAAATGCATTCAAGATTTCTCTGTGTCTTTTCATTGCTTGGTAGCTCATTTCTTTTCAGTGCTGACTGGATTATACCAGTTTATTCATACATTCATCTACTAAAGTGCATTGTTATTCCTTCCAAGTTTTGGCAGTTATGAATAAAGCTACTATAAACATCCATGCCAACAAAGGTCCATCTGGTCAAGGCTATGGTTTTTCCAGTGGTCATGTATGGATGTGAGAGTTGGACTGTGAAGAAAGCTGAGGGCCGAAGAATGGATGCTTTTGAACTGTGGTGTTGGAGAAGACTCTTGAGAGTCCCTTGGACTGCAAGGAGATCCAACCAGTCCATTCGGAAGGAGATCAGCCCTGGGATTTCTTTGGAAGGAATGATGCTAAAGCTGAAACTCCAGTACTTTGGCCACCTCATGCGAAGAGTTGACTCATTGGAAAAGACTCTGATACTGGGAGGGATTGGGGGCAGGAGGAGAAGGGGATGACAGAGGATGAGATGGCTGGATGGCATCACTGACTCGATGGACATGAGTCTGAGTAAACCCTGGGATTTGGTGATGGACAGGGAGGCCTGGCGTGCTGCGATTCTCATGGGGTCGCAAAGAGTTGGACATGACTGAGCAACTGAACTGACTGACTGAAACATCCATGTGCAAAACATAAGTTCTGTGTGGCCAAAGGTTTCAGTTCATTTGAGTAAATACCAAGGAATGTGATTGCTGGATCATATGGATTATGTATAGTTTTGTAGGAAACTGACCAGCTAACTTCTAAAGTGACCGTCCCATTTTGCATTCCCACCAGAAATGAATGAGAGAGCCTATATTCCATATCCTTACCAATATTTGGGGTTTTCAGTGTTCTGGATTTTGGCCTTTCTAATAGGTGTGTTGTATGTCATTATTGTTTTAATTTGCAATTCCCTAATATCAGATGATGTTGAATGTTTTTTTATACACTTATTTCCCATCTGTATATCTTCTATCTGAGGTGTCTGTTAGTTTTTGGCCATTTTAAAATTGTTTCTGTATTGTTGTGTTTGAAGAGTTTTTTGTATATTTTGAATAGCAGTCCTTTATTGGATATACCTTTTCCAAATGTTTTCTCCCAGTCTTGGCTTGTTTTTTCATTCTCTTGACATTTTTTATTTTAATGAATTCCAGCTTGCAAATTGCTTCTTTTGTGAGCCATACTTTTAGTATTGTGTTTAAAAATACAATTGATTTTGTACAACAAATATACATTGATATACAGAAAGTTATCAAGATTTTCATTTATGTTATCTTCTAGGAGTTTTATAGTTTTTCATTTTACATTTGTATCTGATTCACTGTGAGCTGATTTTTGTGGAGTGTTGAGACTGTGTCTATGTGTCTGGATTCTAGAGGGTTTTTGTGTTTTTTTTTGGTAGGTGGATGTCCAGTTGTTCCAGAGCTATTTGTTGAAAAGACCATCTTTTCTCCGTTGTATTGCCTCTGCTCCTTTGTTGAAGATTATTTGACTTTATTTCTGTGGGTTTATTTCTGGACTCTGACCTGTTCCATTGATGTGTTCGCCTCTTCTTTGGCCAGTACCACACAAACGTGATTACTGTAGCTTTATAGAGAATTGTGGAGTCGGGTAGTGACGTCAGTCTTCCCTCTTTGTTATTCTCCTTCGATACTTGTTAGTTATTCTAGGTCTTCTGCTTCTCTATATAAACTTTAGAATCAGTTTGTCAGTATTGACAAAATAGCTTGTTAGAATTTTGATTGCACCAATTGTATCATTTTTTAACTGTTTGTATCAAGATCCAAGTAGGGTCAGGTGTTGCAAACTATTTATATATCTTTAAGTATCTTAAACATTTATAAAAATTTTTTTACAATGTTGTGTTGGTTTCTGCCATATAACAGCACAAATCAGTCATCACCATACGTATATCCCTTCCCTCCCTTCATCCCATTCCACCCCCTAGGTTGTCACAGAGCATAAGACTGCGCTCCAAAGAAACTTCTGTAGTATGAATCTATAAAATCCTAAATAATCATTAATATTGGAATACCAAAGATTTCATTTTAAGAAAGAGAATAAAACAAGGAGGCCTGCTATCATCACATCATTCAACATGATAGTGGAGAGCTCAACCAATTCAGTAATACAGACACTGAAGTGAACAGAATAAATAAAAGGAAGCCAGCCATTATTCATTATAAGCATAAGTGTGTGCATAGAAAGTATTTTAGCAATCTAAGCACAGAAAATTAGAATACAGTAGTATCTGTATTGGTATAAAATTGGTATAAAATAATTTAATTTTGTATTTGGCAAACTTATAAAGAAGGTGAATAAATACTCTTTTTAAGGTCTGAGCATTTATTTAATAGAGTAGAAAATCTATGGGTTTTTATTTTCAGCTCAAAATCAGGCATCAATATGTACATGCTGTATACCTCAAATGATTTTCATAATATTTTATTTACCAGACACAGGAACAGAATTTACCCATTCCTTCTAAGGAATACAATTAGATTTTATGTATACTAGAAATGACCTGCCATAAACAGGGCTGGAAATGATGAAAATTAGTACAACGTGGTACATGGATAAAAGAACAAATAACATTTTGTCTATCTTCAAGAATGTTGCTTCCTTCTGAAATTAAACCCAGCAGGTAGGAAGATTCTAAACAGACTTCGAATTGTTGAACATCTGCTCACCCTTGTGCAATCTAAAACAAGGGATGCATAACATTTTACAATGCTAAAATTCATACAATCCAGTTAGAGTCATTACAGTATTAAATTTTGGAGGGGGAGGATGTCTCAAATAGGATCTAAAATGTTTTTATTTTCTAGGTCGTAAAATACTATGAAACTGACCCAAACAGCTCTTTCATTATGTTAAAAATAGTTTAGTATCTTTTGCTAATTTAGGTTTATATCATTTCCTAAAGTTTCTCGAAGAGTAAAATTAATAAACCTTAAGGTCAACTATATTTAAATGAAATGGAAATTTAGATTTCAGCTTTAAGATGAAGCTGCTTTATTTTCTTCTTTGTAACCACGTGGCACCGTAACATGTTCTGGTTTGCTGCAGATGAGAAAGGGCTCAGTGCAGGCTGGAGTGACAAAAATACCCAAGAGTTTATCCTGCCTACTAATGCAGTGGTTATTCTAAAGAGTAGGTGGATGCCTCTAGTCCTGATCTTATAACTCATAGCCACTGCACAACTTGAAGGCTCTGCCTCCGTAGAAGGATGTCCCCCTGTTCTAATTTGCCTGGGTCCCCGCGCATCCTTCCAAGGGTTTAAAGAACAGTGGATAGGGCTTCTCTGGTGGCTCAGTGGTAAAGAATCCACCTGCCAAAGCAGGAAACATGGATTTGATCCCTGATCTCGGAAGATCCCACATGTCCCAGAGCAGCTAAGCCCACGTGCCACAACTATTGAGATTGTGCTCTAGAATCTGGGAGCCTCAACCCTGAAGCCCACGCATCCTGGAGCCTGTGCTCCACAAGAGAAGCTGCCGCAATGAGAGCACGTGCACTGCAACTGGAGAGCAGCACCACTTGCCACAACTAGAGAGAGAGCTGATGCAGCAAAGACCCAGCACAGCCAAAAACAAATAAATAGAAGTATTTTACAAAAAAAGAACAATGGGTAAGCAGCTGCCATAGATGGCTCAAGAGTTTTGTACTTCACAACTGATCTCATTTCCTCAGTTCATTTTCTGTGCAGAAAGAATCATGACACCCCTCAAGTGTCATGAACTTGCAAGTTGGTCTTTTCTAAAACTTTGTTGTCGTTCAGTTGCTCAGTTGTGTCCTACTCTTTGCAACCCCATGGATTGCAGCACGCCAGGCTTCCTTGTCCTTTAGTATCTCCTGGAATTTACTCAAACTCATGTCCATTGAGTAGGATGCCATCCAACCATCTCATCCTCTGTCATCCCCTTCTTATTTCCTTAGTCACAGACAAAACATGTTGAACTCTATCTGACATTCTCAAAAAGATGGAAGTATGTAATGAACGGATCAGCAGTTTACCAGGGCTTAAGGGAAAAGAGAAAGTTGTGACTTATAAAAGGATAGCATAGGTTCCCCACCCCTGACCCCGGGGTGATAGAATTATTCTGCATCCTGATCATGGTGGTAGTAACATGAATCTATATATGTGTTAAAATCCACAGATGTGTTCACCAGAAAAAAGGAAAGAGTCAATTTTACTGTTTGACAATTTAAAAGATAAAATTAAAAAAAATCATCCTAAAAGAAAATCCGAAGTGTTGTTATTTGTAGAGAGGTTCCCTGTCTGACCCCAGATCCACACCCACACAATCCAGTTAAGTAAAAAGTTTTCCAAGCACAGGCTTCCATGCTACTTTGTGTCTTAAACAGGATTATTTAAAAGCATGCTAAGGCAATTATCTCCTGTTGATGCCTAAGGAGAAGAAAAAAGCTGCGTTTTAAAAAGCTTTTAAACAACATTTAAAGCGAGAAACAGCCTTTGAAAAGCTATTTTCTTTTCTTAAAACATGCCCCCCTCCCCACTACAAATGGCACTTTTGTTGGTGCCTGTGTGAGACTGCAAGCGAAGGCATTACATTCAAAATTCTTTACTTTGGTTTGAGAGTGCCCTTTCCCCTTTCCTTTGTTGAATCATCAAGATCATGTACCTGTATTGTTATAGCACAAAGAGCTATTCTGTCTTTGGTTGCACAGTGATATAGACAAAAAATTTTAGGGTTTGTGGGACTTATTTTTTGTTGCATTCTGTCCCTTATATTTTGTTACTTCAGTTTTTCCCCCCCAAGAGTGGAAAGCTATCAGTAATAAAAATGTAGAGCAGACGCTGACCCATGATGCTATGATTTGTCCAAGAGAAACAGAAATCATAAACATCAAATTCTGAGTTTGTCTCTGAATAATTTATTTATAAGATGATAATTTATATGCGAATTTGTGTGGCAAAACTGCATGCATGGCTATAAAACCGGAAGTAAATCAGCAAGCTAAAGATCATGGAACTTGTATCAGGGACTTCAGCAATGTTCTTTGCCCTTGGCCTTTCCTCTTTGTGCAGTGAAAGCAAAGTAATCAAGTTTCTTACTCCCAAAATAGCTAAGTTGTAAAGAAGTCTTTTGATGATTTTGTTTTTATAAAAATTTATCTCAGTGAAATGAACCCCTGAGTTTCTAGCTAAAGTCATCGATTTTCTGCCTAGAAACATAGGTCCTTCTTCCTGGATTTGTGGTGAGTTTGTTCTTTCAAGATACCTTGATTCAGAACAAAAAATCAGATCTTCCGCAGAATCGATGATGAGAAATCTGTCAATTAGCGAAGATACTTGGTAAAATGTATTAAGTTATATTTAGAAAAAGGTAACAGAGAAGAGTTATAAAACTCTGTATGAAAACAGGCTTGTTTATCAAATGCCTTACTTTTCCTATAAGCAGTGTGATTCTGCCTGACTTAATTAATGTAATCGAGGTATATTTTCTCTCAGCAAAATTAGATAACAATAACTCTGTCTTAAACTTCCTGTGAAAATTAAACAAACAATACCTGCACTTTAAAAAGGCCTAGCATAGTTCCTTGGCAGATAATAAGCATGTGCTATTCCATCTCCTTGTCTTTTGACGTTTAAAACCATGTTTCTCAAACTTTTAAAACCCAAAGAAGTTTTTGTTTTCTAGTGACCTCTCACCTGGCACCCAGTATGTACCAGACCAAATCAGAGCTTTCTGGTTAAAGAGGAATTGAAAGCTTGCATTTCGAGTCCTAGAGTCTCCTGTCTTCTCTTGCATCTCACATGTACCCTCCCTCCAACCCCCCATCTCCCTCCTCACCGCCACCCCCACCGCTACAGGTCTGCACTCTGCCTCAATAGCCTAGGACTCCAATCAAGAAATGTCGTTTGAAAACTCTACACCAAAGTTTAGAAAGACAGCGTGCTCAGATTTAATAGCCTGTGCAAGTGTCTTATGCACAATAACATTAGACTCATTGTGTTGGTTAAAGAGGAAAACATAAAAATGTTCATGTGAACCTAATGGTTTGTGTTCACTCAAAATCACACACATGCACATTATTTATTTGTGAGTCTTTTTGTGTAGAACCAATTTTTTTTTTTTTTTTAGAACAGTGTTCAGTTGATTGTAATTCTTGGGAAAAATATGCCTATAATTCTGTTATCTGTGATACCTAGTTTGACTTTAAAAAAGTGTACAACTCAATATGTTAAGTATATTCACCTTGTCATGAAACAGAACTTGTTTGTTTTGCAAATCTGAAAGGCTGTTCCTACTAAACAACCCCCCATCCCCACCTCCAAATGGCACTTTTTTAAAGTAATAGATTAAAGAGACTTGTGTAACCCTCTAAGAGCAAAATCTTTCTACTTGCATTCCTCAGCTTGTCCTAGACTGTCATTCATGTCTAATTTGAAAGCATTATTACATTATGTTTCTTTATTGTGTCTTCCTAAAGCACCCCACTCCAGTACTCTTGCCTGGAAAATCCCATGGGCGGAGGAGCCTGGTGGGCTACAGTCCATGGGGTCGCGAAGAGTCGGACACGACTGAGCGACTTCACTTTCACTTTCACTTTCATGCATTGGAGAAGGAAATGGCAACCCACTCCAGTGTTCTTGCCTGGAGAATCCCAGGGATGGGGGAGCCTGGTGGGCTGCCATCTATGGGGTCGCACAGAGTCGGACACGACTGAAGTGACTTAGCAGTAAAGCATTCAAGTTACTTTTCTTGAAAGAAATAGGTATCATCTCTCCCTCAGATTTCTTTTTTTTTCATTTTCATTTTGTTCTAATTTAATCACATTTCATACATATCAAGCTTCCCTGGTGGCTCAGATGGTAAAGAATCTGCCTGCAATGTAGGAGACTGGGTTTGATCCCTGGGTCAGGAAGGTCCCCTGGAGCAGGAAATGGCAACCCACTTCAGTATTCTTGCCTGGAGAATTCCATGGACAGAGGAGCCTGGCGGGCTAGAGTCCATGGGGTCGCAAAGAGTAGGACAGGACTGGGTGACTAACACCTTCACTTTGATTATTACGTTTCATTTATATCAAGCACAATTAGCTTAAGACATAAGAAGTGTCTCCACTCACTCTTAGTAAATGCATTTGTTTGGAGAAGCAGTTGACAAGCACTCTAGCAAACGGCCTACAAGTCCTGGGCTGTAACATGTTATGAACATGCTATGAACACATATGAAATATATGGATAATATAGTGTGTTTGTCAAATGGATATTACTGACAATGAGAAAGTGAGTTGCCATTTATCTGTCTATCCAACTATCTGTCTATAATCTATAAGAATATATATATCAAATTGAAATACAAAGTTGGAGCTATGAAAGTGATCATGCTGCTGTTGCACATTTTGAAAATGGTTGTATATAGTTAGCAGTATTATATAGGGCAAGTACTTTAATACTTTGCTATTATGTAATACTTTGCTATTGAAGATATCAAGAGAAGACAAACAAATTCATAGTGTGTAACCATAAACAACACAGCTTGCTTTCCTTCAGGAAAACTTAAGAACTGTCTCTAGTTTTCTTAAATTTAGAATTAATTCCCTTTATGCTCTGCCTAAAGTATAGGGGGTGGTGAATATGTTGAACTCTGAAATGGAAATAGCAAAGGAGGCAACATATTTTTAAATTTAGAAAAGAGAATCTAACCAAAGATTATAAATTCTGAGACTATGCAGACTTTTACACAGAAATTTGGGGGTTTCTATAGTCTGAAGACTAAATTCAAAGTTATGAAATCTTTCAGAGCTCGGAGATAGTTGTGAAATTGATACAGAATTTATCAGTGAACTGCTGGTAATGTCAAGGAGCCCATCTCTTCCCTCTTGAAATGTAAATGAAAATTTCTCATCTTATTCTTTCACGCTTGTACTTTTCACTCACATTGGTTCATAATTAGGTATAACTCAGACTTCCCAAGTGTTGCTAGTGGTAAAGAATCTATTTGCCAATGCAAGAGATGTGGATTTGATCTCTGGGTTGGAAAGATCCCCTGGAGTAAGAAATGGTACCCCAACCTTCAGGATTCTTGCCTAGAAAATTCCATGGGCAGAGGAGCCTGGCAGGCTACAGTCCATGGGACTGCAAAGAGTCAGACACGACTGAGCAACTGCATACGCAGTTAGGTGTATCAGTTGAAAATCTTCCTCACCTACTGCTTTTGACGAGCTGGGAACTGATCCAAATCTTTGACAGCCACTTACTTCTAATACTTGCTTTCTAACTTCTCTTTTTAATCTTTAGAATGTTGTTTATCATTATTTGTCAAACTGTCTTCAAAATATGAAAGTCCAAGATAGACATTACAAATTTGGGCTTGTTTTCTAACAAGTTTCAAACATATCTTAATTTTTTTTTAATGATGAGAGATACCCTATGAAGGGGTCAATGGCTTTAACCCACGTTCTATGAAAGCAGATCTCTTATACTCTTAATACATGTTTATTTTTTCCAACATCATCTTGTTTTTTTTTTGAAAAATTCAGTTGCTTGTTCACTTGCATATGTGAGAAAATTAAGAATGCCAACTTTTATGTCACACTCTTTCAGGTTATTCTTGAGTTGAATTCCCTGGCTTTGGACTCACTCGTACAAGGTTATAGCACATAAACAATGTCCATAAATTCTCAGAAGGAAGTGGGCAATCAAGTGCTACCAGTTATTCTGCCATCCTTAAACGTGTTTAGTGTTTCAGCTAAAAAGAAAGCTGTGTCATACACAATTTGGGCATCTAATTGGTTGATGGGAAAAGATGCACCGTAAGCATGCCTACCAAAATAAGATCTTTTGGGGGATTCTGATTTAGTTAACTGCTAACCACATGAGAGTCATACTCTTCCACCCTCCCCTCCTTAAACGGCATATTTTGCTGATAGCAAGTAGTTTTTGGTTTCTACATCAGTCACTTATTTAGTTCATGAGTCTGCAATTTGGTGAGGGCTCAGTGAATTATAATTGTCTCTCTGCCATGTGGCTTGAGTGGGAGTAAATAGCAGTCTTAGAATGGCTCATTCAAGGTGGCTGACAAGGAGGTGCTTTTGTTCCCCTCCACATGGGTATCTCCACCCAAGTTTTTGCCAAGACTTTCAGCTTCCTTACAGGATGGTGTCTGAGGTCCTAGAGGGAATATCCAGAGGAACAAAGTAGAACCTACCAGCTTCCAACAACAGGGACCATAAGCTGGTGCAGTAACCTTCTTCCATCTTATTTCATTGGTAAAACACAGAGCCCAAATTCAAGTGGAAGGCCTGTGGATCTCACTTCTTGATAAGAGAGATGTCAGCACCATGGTAAATCAACTATATTTTAGTTAAGAAAAAGATGTCATAGGTAGTTGAGGCCATGTTTTAAAACTAACATGTCATTTACAAGTATAATAGAATTTAAATTATGATTCCTTTTTGATCTGTAGGTTAAATAGAAATTTAATATATAAGGGAATTTTCTAGTTATATTTTTGTTACTAAATTTCAAGTCTAATTATTCTATAGTGCAAGACTATTTACTACACATCAATAATCAATTCTGAGTTTAGGACTTGTTTTATATCTCAAGATATGATTGGAAATAGAGGAAAAACTAGATACATCCTAAAGTTTTGGGGCATAGTATTCAGTATATGAGTTAAGTTTACCAATTTTTAAATTATTTTTATTCAACTGTTCTATCAGATCAGATCAGTCGCTCAGTCGTGTCCGACTCTTTGCGACCCCATGAATCGCAGCACGCCAGGCCTCCCTGTCCATCACCAACTCCCGGAGTTCACTCAGACTCACGTCCATCGAGTCAGTGATGCCATCCAGCCATCTCATCCTCTGTCGTCCCCTTCTCCTCCTGCCCCCAATCCCTCCCAGCATCAGAGTCTTTTCCAATGAGTCAACTCTTCACATGAGGTGGCCAAAGTACTGGAGTTTCAGCTTCAGCATCATTCCTTCCAAAGAAATCCCAGGGCTGATCTCCTTCAGAATGGACTGGTTGGATCTCCTTGCAGTCCAAGGGACTCTCAAGAGTCTTCTCCAACACCACAGTTCAAAAGCATCAATTCTTCAGTGCTCAGCCTTCTTCACAGTCCAACTCTCACATCCATACATGACCACAGGAAAAACCATAGTCTTGACTAGACGAATCTTTGTTGGCAAAGTAATGTCTCTGCTTTTGAATATGCTGTCTAGGTTGGTCATAACTTTTCTTCCAAGGAGTAAGCATCTTTTGATTTCATGGCTGCAGTCACCATCTGTAGTGATTTTGGAGCCCAGAAAAATAAAGTCTGACACTGTTTCCACTGTTTCCCCATCTATTTGCCATGAAGTGATGGGACCAGATGCCATGATCTTCATTTTCTGAATGTTGAGCTTTAAGCCAACTTTTTCACTCTCCTCTTTCACTTTCATCAAGAGGCTTTTGAGTTCCTCTTCACTTTCTGCCATAAGGGTGGTGTCATCTGCATATCTGAGGTTATTGATATTTCTCCCGGCAATCTTGATTCCAGTTTGTGTTTCTTCCAGTCCAGCTTTTCTCATGATGTACTCTGCATATAAGTTAAATAAGCAGGGTGACAATATACAGCCTTGACGAACTCCTTTTCCTATTTGGAACCAGTCTGTTTTTCCATGTCCAGTTCTAAACTGTTGCTTCCTGACCTGCATACAGATTTCTCAAGAGGCAGGTCAGGTGGTCTGGTATTCCCATCTCTTTCAGAATTTTCCACAGTTTATTGTGATCCACACAGTCAAAGGCTTTGGCATAGTCAATAAAGCAGAAATAGATGTTTTTCTGGAACTCTCTTGCTTTTTCCATGATCCAGTGGATGTTGGCAATTTGATCTCTGGTTCCTCTACCTTTTCTAAAACCAGCTTGAACATCAGGAATTTCACGGTTCACATATTGCTGAAGCCTGGCTTGGAGAATTTTGAGCATTACTTTACTAGCGTGTGAGATGAGTGCAATTGTGCGGTAGTTTGAGCATTCTTTGGCATTGCCTTTCTTTGGGATTGGAATGAAAACTGACCTTTTCCAGGCCTGTGGCCACTGCTGAGTTTTCCAAATTTGCTGGCATATTGAGTGCAGCACTTTCACAGCATCATCTTTCAGGATTTGGAATAGCTCAACTGTAATTCCATCACCTCCACTAGCTTTGTTCGTAGTGATGCTTTCTAAGGCCCACTTGACTTCACATTCCAGGATGTCTGGCTCTAGGTCACTGATCACACCATCGTGATTATCTGGGTCGTGAAGATCTTTTTTGTACAGTTCTTCTGTGTATTCTTTCCATCTCTTCTTAATATCTTCTGCTTCTGTTAGGTCCATACCATTTCTGTCCTTTATCAAGCTCATCTTTGCATGAAATGTTCCTTTGGTATCTCTGATTTTCTTGAAGAGATCCCTAGTATTGCTAAATTTAGTTGGGTTCTTTAATTAGATACTGTCTGCTATGCTAAGTTGCTTCAGTCATGTTCGACTCTTTGCGACCCTGTTGACCATAGCCTATCAGGCTCCTCTGTCCGTGGGATTCTCCAGGCAAGAGTACTGGAGTGGGTTGCCATGCCCTCCTGTAATTAGATGCTAGGATCAGTTAGAATGTCACATAAATGATGGATTTTCTATTTTCCTTTAATTCTTCCAACTGTTTATACTGTATATATTTATTGAAATATAGTTGATTGATTTACAGTATACAAGATTGAAGATTAAAGCTTTGTGATGCTTTATTTTTATAGATCATACCCCATATAAAATTATTATAATGTATGGCTATGTTCCCTGTGCTATATATTACATCCTTGTAACTTATTTATTTTATGCCCAGCAGTGTGTACCTCTCAATCCCCTTCACCTATTTTGGCCCTCTAGTTACCACTGGTAACCATTAGTTAGTTTTCTGTATCTGTGAGTCTGTTCCTGTTTGTTTGCTTTATTTTTCAGATTCCACATTTAAGTGGAAATATGTAATACTTGTCTATATCTTACTTATTTCACTAAACATATTATCCCCCAGGTCTATTCATGTTGTTGCAAATGGCAAAATTTTATTCTTCTCTATGACAGTAACATTTCATTGTGTTTCATATCTTCTTAATTCATTCATCTGTTGATGGACACGTAGGTTGTCTCTGTATCTTGGCTATTGTAAATAATGCTGCTGTGAACTTAGGGTGCACGTATCTTTTCAAATTTGTATTTTCATTTTCTTTTGGATAAATACCCTGGAGGAAAATTACTGGATTATATGGTAGTTCTAGTTTTAATTTTTTGAGGGAACTCAGTACTGTTTTCCGTAGTGGTTGCACCAATTTACATTCCCACGAACAGTGTACTGGGCGCTTCCTTTCTCTCTAGACCCTTGTCAACACTTGTTACTTCTTGTCTTTCTGACAGTGAGGTAACATTTCATTGTGGCTTTAATTTGCATTTCCTTGGAGATCAGCAATGTTGAGCATCTTTTCATGTGACTCTTGGCTACCTATATGTTTTGAATTACTGTTTTCATTTCACTTACCTATTCATTGTTTCTTTTCCTCTACATTCATAAGTTTAAATTTATATTTTCTTTTGTCTTTTCTCCTCTATGATTTTTAAAAATTACTTCTTAAAATTTTAAATTTTTTAATTTTTTAATTGAAGGATAATTGCTTTTCAGAATTGTGTTGGTTTCTACCAAACATCAACATGAATCAGTCATTCCTCTGTGATTTTTTAAAGGTATACCATCCTTGAAAATTGTTTCAGTAATTTTCTAGAGAAGCAGAGATTCATGCCACATACATAGCTAACTTATCAAAGTTAACATATTTAAAAATTTTTCCATACTTCCCAGAGAAAACAAAATTCTTGAAGTATATGAACTCGATCTATTATTGTTCTCAAACATTTTAATTTTTGGTATTACATACTTTAAATATAACAATGCCTTATTATTATCATTTTATACAGTCAACATTCATTTAGATTCACCCAATCATTTGCCCTTTCACTCAGAAAAAATACCGTATGGCATTTAAAAAATACCACTTTGGAGATTTCTTTCTGTGTCTGGGTTTCCATAATTTTTGTTGAGAAGTTTGTTGCAAGACTTACTCTTGATTCTTTGAAGGTGCTGGATGTTATTTCCACAAATACTTAATTTTTTTCAATTTATTTGGTTTTCAAAGATTTCAAATAGTTTTCAAAAATATCTGCCTATAATTATTTGTTTGATTATTGTTTGTTTAATCCTTCTTCCTCTTCTTCTTTGCCTGCAGCTTCTTGAATATGTTATCAATTTTGGAAAATTCTCAGCCAATCTTTTTTTCTGCCATGTTCTTTCTATTCTTTCAGTTTTCTAGTAACATGTGAACTCTTTTCACCCCCATCGTAACTTACAACCTACTTTTACTCTTTTCCCTTCTATTATTCGATTTGGCCATTTTATTTTATTTACTGTGTTTGGATAATTGATTTCCTCCTTAGGTTTGTATAATCTGCTATTGAGCACATTCGTTGTTTTCAGTCTCAATAATTGATGATTTCTCATTAACTGAATTCTTTTTGTGTTCTTTTGTATTGTTCTATGCAAAAGTTTTTGATCTGAATTTTGCCTCTTTAAACATATGATGCAGTTATTTTAAAATTAATGATAATTCAATTACCTGAGTCCTGTGCAGATTTATTTGTATTCTCTGTTGCTTTCTTGATTTTGTCACTTAGTTCAGTTCAGTTCAGTTACTCAGTTGTGTCCAACTCTTTGCGACCCCATGAATCACAGCACACCAGGACTCCCTGTCTGTCACCAACTCCTGGAGTTCACTCAAACTCATATTCATCGAGTTGGTGATGCCATCCAGGCATCTCATCCTCTGTCGTCCCCTTCTCGTCCTGCTCTCAATCCCTCTCAGCATCAGAGTCTTTTCCAATGAGTCAATTCTTTGCATGAGGTGGCCAAAGTATTGGAGCTTCAACTTTAGCATCAGTCCTTCCAAAGAACACCCAGGACTGATCTCCTTTGGGATGGACTGGTTGGATCTCCTTGCAGTCCAAGGGACTCTCAAGAGTCTTCTCCAACACCACAGTTCAAAAGCATCAATTCTTCGGCCCTCAGCTTTCTTCACAGTCCAACTCTCACATCCATACATGACCACAGGAAAAACCATAGCCTTGACTAGACGGACCTTTGTTGGCAAAGTAATGTCTCTGCTTTTCAATATGCTATCTAGGTTGGTAATAACTTTCCTTCCAAGGAGTAAATGTCTTAATTTCATGGCTGCAGTCACCATCTGCAGTGGTTTTGGAGCCCCCAAAAATAAAGTCTGACACTGTTTCCACTGTTTCCCCATCTATTTCCCATGAAGTGATGGGACCAGATGCCATGATCTTCGTTTTCTGAATGTTGAGCTTTAAGCCAACATTTTCACTCTCCTCTTTCACTTTCATCAAGAGGCTTTTGAGTTCCTCCTCACTTTCTGCCATAAGGGTGGTGTCATCTGCATATCTGAGGCTATTGATATTTCTCCCAGCAATCTTGATTCCAGCTTGTGCTTCTTCCAGCCCAGCGTTTCTCATGATGTACTCTGCAGAGAAGTTAAATAAGCAGGGTGACAATATACAGCCTTGACGTACTCTTTTTCCTATTTGGAACCAGTCTGTTGTTCCATGTCCAGTTCTAACTGTTGCTTCCTGACCTGCATACTGGTTTCTGAAGAGGCAAGTCAGGTGGTCTGGTATTCCCATCTCTTTCAGAATTTTCCACAGTTAATTGTGATCCACACAGTCAAAGGCTTTGGCATAGTCAAGAAAGCAGAAATAGGTGTTTTTCTGGAACTCTCTTGCTTTTTCCATGATCCAGTGAATGTTGGCAATTTGATCTCTGATTCTTCTGCCTTTTCTAAAACCAGCTTGAACATCTGTGAGTTCACAGTTCCCGTATTGATGAAGCCTGGAGAATTTTGAGCATTACTTTAGTAGTGTGTGAGAGGAGTTCATATGTGTGGTAGTTTGAGCATTCTTTGGCATTGCCTTTCTTTGGGATTACTATCACCTGCTAATAGTGACTTTCTAAAATATGCAATCGAGTTTGATCCTTGGGTTTGGAAGATCCCCAGGAGGAGGACATGGCAACCCACTTCAGTATTCTTGCCTGAACAATCACATGGATGGAGGAGCCTGGCCGGCTACAATCCATAGGGTCTCAAAGAGTCAGGCATGATTGAAGTACTTAGCACACACACATGGAAAACATCCAGTGATGTATATTGTGAATAAGAAGTGGTCAAATTAATTTGCACCCTAGAAAAATATACTGTTTCTCCAGAGAGGTTTTAAGTTTGTTTTGAATGAAAGGTAGGGTCACAAGGAATCATTGATCTAATGAAGGCTTATCTCTAGCTTCAGTTCAGTTCAGTTCAGTTGCTCAGTAGTGTCTGACTCTTTGCGACCCCATGGACTGCATGCAGCACACCAGGGCTCCCTGTCCATCACCAACTCCTGGAGTTTACTCAAACTCATGTCCATCAAGTTGGTGATGCCATCCAACCATCTCATCCTCTGTCGTCCCCTTCTCCTCCTGCTTTCAGTCTTTCCTAGCATCAGGGTCTTTTGCAATCAGTCAGTTCTTCGCGTTAGGTGGCCAAAGTATTGGAGTTTCAGCTTCAGCATCATTCCTTCCAAAGAACACCCAGGACTGATCTCCTTTAGGATGGACTGGTTGGATCTCCTTGCAGTCCAAGGGACTCTCAAGAGTCTTCTCCAACACCACAGTTCAAAAGCATCAATTCTTTGGTGCTCAACTTTCTTTATAGTCCAGCTCTCACATCCATACATGACTACTGGAAAAACCATAGCTTTGGCTAGATTGATCTTTGTTGGCAAAGCAGTGTCTCTGCTTTTTAATATCCTTCTCTTATTGGATAAGCCTTTGTGATTTACTAAGCTTTTCTCTACTTGGAAGTTCCTTAATTATTTTTTCATACTCCTGAAGTTGTAAATCTATCAAAAGTCTTGTTTTTAGGCACTTCTAAAATCAACATCAATTTCTATGATAAATATGGACTTTAATTTTGGGTTTATCTCACTGAGTTTCTTATGCTGGCCTTCTACCCTTTAATTTTTTTTATTATCTCCTTAATTCTTTGATGCCTTCACACGTAATTTATTAACTTTTTTTGCAGTTTTCTAATTGTTCTCAATTTGAAGGTTGTTCTCAGGGGTGAGCTTGGCCATTTTCCAAACTGGAGTTCTTATTTATTTATGTATAGCAGTAATTCTATAAAATTATTTATTAAACAAATATACAAACATGTAGTTTTTAAGTTCTTATAGTTAAAACTGTGAGATACAGGTGTTCTGTGACTCATGAAAGTTTTCATCAACCCTTCCCTGTTATTCAAACTTCTGGTTTATGTCTACTTAATTTTATGACTGTGTTTAAAACAGAATGAATTAAATTAAAAAAAAATTTGAGCTGAAGGATAATTTGAACACCAGTAAGTCTCTCTATTTTATAGGTCTTGTAATTGCAATTTAGAACAGTGGCAGCAGCAAGAGCATCAACTATGCTGAATGCACAATACTGTCTACAGCCTGCACAGCGAATCTTAGGTCAAGAACCATACTTATCCTATATACTTTTATTATTGAGTATGAGTATATATTTCAAGGATACTTCAGTTCTGAGGCCAATAGCACTACAGGAGGGTTTTATCACCAGTTTCTAACAAATGTCCCCAATAGTTTCTTCCATGATTTACCTGCTCACAAATTATAGTTCCTTGTCATGCAGAAGGAAATGGTTCCCCTTGTTAAAGCAAAACATCTTGGGTTGGCCGTTTCATACAATCAGGAGACCAACATTGAGAGATACAGTCAGTAATTTTACTATTTGCCTGTAACAAAACCCAGATCAAATGAGGAGTGAGAAAATAATTGCTCAGTAGTCTAATCTTTTATATTTAATATTTTAATAGATCTAATTCATATCCACATAAAGAACTTGAAAAGAAAAATCTTTGAAAAAGGTGTTGCTTCAGACATAGAAGAGAAGATAAAGATAGATGAAGTCCTTGCTTTGTATAATACATTTACACATCATTTCAAGAGAAATTGTTTTTGAAACAAAGTCCTAGTTCTAGACTCCAGACAACTTATTGTCATCTAACAACATAATAGAAATCTAATATATTTTACTCTTTTCTACATTTTGCTATCATATACTATCAGCCAAATTTTATGTAGTCTGTAACATTTTTTATCAAGTTTATCAATTGTGGGGTATAATTATGTACTACTAAAATACTTACCACTTTTTTTTTTCAAAATTGCTTTATTTTCAGGTAGGAAACAAAATTTTATCTTTAACCAAACCAATGTACATTTGAAATCTACTGTTAGTGAGATATAGTAATTCTAATTCAACTTAATGTTTTGGTGTCAATTATTGTACATGATATTTTGGTTTATTGTCTTTTTGTTATTAATTCGAGTCGATTTCAGGGAAAATATTAAAATGAAAAAACTGAACAACACATGTCCTATAGGAATTTCTATTTTTAAAGAGCAGGTTTTCAGATAAACATAGGCAGTTGGTTTATAAGCATTCAACTGTTTCATTACCCATGGAATCAAGAAAAAATGATACTAGTTTCTGAAAATACAGGAAACACATCTCATGTAATGTGATTTCAATATTATGTCTATTTTTTTTCTCTATTGCTAATACACGTAGCTTGCGATTCACAAGTCATTATTTAATACCATATAAATTTAATATACCCTGAAGGGAATTTGCCCTAGGGACACATTAACAGGGCTAAATATGATTTTGAAAGCTATAAACTAAGCTTTCCAATTTACTGTTATTCAATCAGACCTAATTTGTATTTTCAGCATAAGCTAGAAGCAGAATAGTCAGTTTGCCTGCTTACTGTCAGAGGCAAAGAGAAACTTCTAGCAAATTCTCTAATGTATGTCTAATTGATACTTCTGTTGATAAACTACTAACAATATTAATTATTAATAGTATCCCTCAAGAGAAGGAAATACTTAAGATTTCTTTCTTTGCAAATATATAAATGTATTTGCAAAAAACCATGTTGTACTTTGGATCAATGAACTTAATTCAACCAACTCCTTTCATTGGCATGATTGTCAATATAAGTTTCTGCCTGTATTAATAATAAAGGTTTCGCTGTCAGTCTAATTCAATATGTAATTGTTCTCCTCCCCAGGCTGTTAGCCAGGAATCAGTCTTGAAGCATGTGCACCACACCCTTAAATGGCATTGTTAGCGCTGTGACCGACAAGTGCAGCATGCTTTCATCTGCACATCCTAACTGCTGGTAACTGTGACAAGCAAAAGAAATGCAGAATGCTTCAGCGACAGGAAGACACTTTAGAGACTCCAAGGCCAAAAGTACAACTCATGGGCCTTGGTATATTTACAGAAACCATGTAGCATGGCCTTGGTTGTGCAGACAGAATTGCCAACATTTGCAAGTTACTGTTTGTGTAATATCTACTACCTGTGTGGTTTCTTTTTATGAAGCAGTTATTATTGAGGTATAATTCACATTGAAGGCAAAAGGAGAAGGGAGCAGCAGAGGATGAAATAGATAGCATTACTGACTCAATGGACATGGATTTGAGCAAACTTTGGGAGATAGTGGAGGACAGAGGAGCCTGGTGTACTGCAGTCTGTGGGGTCACAAAGAGTCGGATATGATTTAGCGACTGAACAACAACAACTTCATATATCACAAACTTTACCCATTTTAAGTGTACAATATTTTTTTTTGCCAGATTTACAGAGTTTTGCAGATAGTTTCATAATTGCATATTTCCATCTCCCCCCAAAGTTTCCTTGTGTCCATTTGGAGTCAATTTCTGTTTCCACTCTAAGTGCTAGGCAAACAAAAATCTGCTTATGTCTCTATAGATTTTCCTTTTCTAGATATTTCCTATGTGTGGAAGCATTTCCTATAAATGGAAATGTATAATGTATTGTCTTTATGTCTGACTTTGTCCACTTAACATAATGCTTATTAATCATTAATCTGTCTTTTTTGGGGGTAAAATATCAATTCTACAACTTTTTTTTTCATTTTTAGTCAGGTTTTCATATTTCCTGGTTTTAAGAATTCTTTGTAGTTTTTGATACAAGTCTTTTATGAGATACTTGTCTTGCAAATAATTTCTACTAATCTGATCCCTGGTTTTAGATTATCTAGGTATCTTTTAAAACATAAAAGTCTTAAATTTTGATAAAGTCCAATTTATTCATTATATCATTTATAAATGGTGTTTCTCATGTTGTATCTAAAAGAGTTTTGCATAAGCCCAATTATAGAAAAAATTTTCTCCTATGTATTATTTTTTATTTTTTCTACCATTTAAAAAATTTTATAGTTTTTATTCTTTCTTTTAGGCTTTGGTACATTTGGGTTAACTTGCCATGTGGCTGCCTCCATCTTCAAAGCCACCAAGAGAGACTCTTTCAGTTTTCCTTCATGTGTTTTAAATCTTTTCTCCAGGAAGAACCTAGTCTATTTTTAGGACTCATCTGATTAGGTCAGATCCAGGGAGGATCATATCCTTTTTAAAAAGTCAATCGTGCCATATAATACAACCTAATCATATTCTGTCATATACCTCCCACTTTCAATAGAAGAGGCTATACAAGGACATTAATCACAGGGAAAAATTGTAGAATTCTGTGCAATACTTCTATTGACATGTGTATTAAGGCATAATATATTGATGTAAAAACATGTATGCTAGTCAGTTTCACTTGCCATTCTCAGGGAGATTTTATTTTATTTTATTATTATTTTTTTAATTTTATTTTATTTTTAAAACTTTACAATATTGTATTAGTTTTGCCAAATATCGAAATGAATCTGCCACAGGTATACCCGCGTTCCCCATCCTGAACCCTCCTCCCTCCTCCCTCCCCTACCCTCCGTCCCAGTGCACCAGCCCCAAGCATCCAGTACCGTGCATCGAACCTGGACTGGCGACTCGTTTCATACATGATATTATACATGTTTCAATGCTATTCTCCCAAATCTTCCCACCCTCTCCCTCTCCCACAGAGTCCATAAGACTGATCTATACATCAGTGTCTCTTTTGCTGTCTCGTACACAGGGTTATTGTTACCATCTTTCTAAATTCCATATATATGTGTTAGTATACTGTATTGGTGTTTTTCTTTCTGGCTTACTTCATTCTGTATAATAGGTTCCAGTTTTATCCATCTCATTAGAACTGATTCAAATGTATTCTTTTTAATGGCTGAGTAATACTCCATTGTGTATATGTACCACAGCTTTCTTATCCATTCATCTGCTGATGGGCATCTAGGTTGCTTCCATGTCCTGGCTATTATAAACAGTGCTGCGATGAACATTGGGGTACACGTGTCTCTTTCCCTTCTGGTTTCCTCAGTGTGTATGCCCAGCAGTGAGATTGCTGGATCATAAGGCAGTTCTATTTCCAGTTTTTTAAGGAATCTCCATACTGTTCTCCATAGTGGCTTTCTCCATAGTTTGCATTCCCACCAACATTGTAAGAAAGTTCCCCTTTCTCCACACCCTCTCCAGCATTTATTGCTTGTAGACTTTTGGATCGCAGCCATTCTGACTGGCGTGAAATGGTATCTCATAGTGGTTTTGATTTGCATTTCTCTGATAATGAGTGATGTTGAGCATCTTTTCATGTGTTTGTTAGCCATCTGTATGTCTTCTTTGGAGAAATGTCTATTTAGTTCTTTGGCCCATTTTTTGATTGGGTCATTTATTTTTCTGGAGTTGAGCTGTAGGAGTTGCTTGTATATTTTTGAGATTAGTTGTTTGTCAGTTGCTTCATTTGCTATTATTTTCTCCCATTCTGAAGGCTGCCTTTTCACCTTGCTAATAGTTTCCTTTGTTGTGCAGAAGCTTTTGAGTTTAATTAGGTCCCATTTGTTTATTTTTGCTTTTATTTCCAATATTCTGGGAGGTGGGTCATAGAGGATCCTGCTGTGATGTATGTCAGAGAGTGTTTTGCCTATGTTCTCCTCTAGGAGTTTTATAGTTTCTGGTCTTACGTTGAGATCTTTAATCCATTTTGAGTTTATTTTTGTGTATGGTGTTAGAAAGTGTTCTAGTTTCATTCTTTTACAAGTGGTTGACCAGTTTTCCCAGCACCACTTGTTAAAGAGATTGTCTTTAATCCATTGTATATTCTTGCATTCTTTGTCAAAGATAAGGTGTCCATATGTGCGTGGATTTATCTCTGGGCTTTCTATTTTATTCCATTGATCAATATTTCTGTCTTTGTGCCAGTACCATACTGTCTTGATGACTGTGGCTTTGTAATAGAGTCTGAAGTCAGGTAGGTTGATTCCTCCAGTTCCATTCTTCTTTCTCAAGATCACTTTGGCTATTCGAGGTTTTTTGTATTTCCATACAAATTGTGAAATTATTTGTTCTAGCTCTGTGAAGAATACCATTGGTAGCTTGATAGGGATTGCATTGAATTTATAAATTGCTTTGGGTATTATACTCATTTTCACTATATTGATTCTTCCGATCCATGAACATGGTATATTTCTCCATCTATTAGTGTCCTCTTTGATTTCTTTCACCAGTGTTTTATAGTTTTCTATATATAGGTCTTTAGTTTCTTTAGGTAGATATATTCCTAAGTATTTTATTCTTTCCGTTGCAATGGTGAATGGAATTGTTTCCTTAATTTCTCTTTCAGTTTTCTCATTATTAGTGTATAGGAATGCAAGGGATTTCTGTGTGTTGATTTTATATCCTGCAACTTTACTATAATCATTGATTAGTTCTAGTAATTTTCTGGTGGAGTCTTTAGGGTTTTTTATGTAAAGGATCATGTCATCTGCAAACAGTGAGAGTTTTACTTCTTCTTTTCCAATTTGGATTCCTTTTCTTTCTTTTTCTGCTCTGATTGCTGTGGCCAAAACTTCCAAAACTATGTTGAATAGTAATGGTGAAAGTGGGCACCCTTGTCTTGTTCCTGACTTTAGAGGAAATGCTTTCAATTTTTCACCATTGAGGATAATGTTTGCTGTGGGTTTGTCATATATAGCTTTTATTATGTTGAGGTATGTTCCTTCTATTCCTGCTTTCTGGAGAGTTCTTATCATAAATGGATGTTGAATTTTGTCAAAGGCTTTCTCTGCATCTATTGAGATAATCATATGGTTTTTGTTTTTCAATTTGTTAATGTGATGTATAACATTGATTGATTTGTGGATATTGAAGAATCCTTGCATCCCTGGGATAAAGCCCACTTGGTCATGGTGTATGATCTTTTTAATGTATTGTTGGATTCTGATTGCTAGAATTTTGTTAAGGATTTTTGCATCCATGTTCATCAGTGATATTGGCCTGTAGTTTTCTTTTTTTGTGGGATCTTTGTCAGGTTTTGGTATTAGGGTGATGGTGGCCTCATATAATGAGTTTGGAAGTTGACCTTCCTCTGCAATTTTCTGGAAGAGTTTGAGCAGGATAGGTGTTAGCTCTTCTCTAAATTTTTGGTAGAATTCAGCTGTGAAGCTGTCTGGACCTGGGCTTTTGTTTGCTGGAAGATTTCTGATTACAGTTTCAACTTCCGTGCTTGTGATGGGTCTGTTGAAATTTTCTGTTTCTTCCTGGTCGAGTTTTGGAAAGTTGTACTTTTCTAAGAATTTGTCCATTTTTTCCACGTTGTCCATTTTATTGGCATATAATTGTTTATAGTAGTCTCTTATGATCCTTTGTATTTCTGTGTTGTCTGTTGTGATCTCTCCATTTTCATTTCTAATTTTATTGATTTGATTTTTCTCCCTTTGTTTCTTGATGAGTCTGGCTAATGGTTTGTCAATTTTATTTATCCTTTCAAAGAACCAGCTTTTGGCTTTGTTGATTTTTGCTATGGTCTCTTTTGTTTCTTTTGCATTTATTTCTGCCCTAATTTTTAAGATTTCTTTCCTTCTACTAACCCTGGGGTTCTTCATTTCTTCCTTTTCTAGTTGCTTTAGGTGTAGGGTTAGGTTATTTATTTGAGTTTTTTCTTGTTTCTTTAGGTATGCCTGTATTGCTATGAACTTTCCCCTTAGGACTGCTTTTAAAGTGTCCCACAGGTTTTGAGTTGTTGTGTTTTCATTTTCATTCATTTCTATGCAAATTTTGATTTCTTTTTTGATTTCTTCTGTGATTTGTTGGTTATTCAGCAGCATGTTGTTCATCCTCCATATGTTGGAATTTTTAATAGTTTTTCTCCTGTAATTGAGATCTAATCTTACTGCATTGTGGTCAGAAAAGATGCTTGGAATGATTTCTATTTTTTTGAATTTACCAAGGCTAGATTTATGGCCCAGGATGTGATCTATCCTGGAGAAGGTTCCATGTGCGCTTGAGAAAAAGGTGAAATTCATTGTTTTGGGATGAAATGTCCTATAGATATCAATTAGGTCTAACTGGTCTATTGTATCTTTTAAAGTTTGTGTTTCCTTGTTAATTTTCTGTTTAGTTGATCTATCCATAGGTGTGAGTGGGGTATTAAAGTCTCCCACTATTATTGTGTTATTGTTAATTTCCCCTTTCATACTTGTTAGCATTTGTCTTACATATTGCGGCGCTCCTGTGTTGGGTGCATATATATTTATAATTGTTTTATCTTCTTCTTGGATTGATCCTTTGATCATTAGGTAGTGACCATCTTTGTCTCTTTTCACAGCCTTTGTTTTAAAGTCTATTTTATCTGATATGAGTATTGCTACTCCTGCTTTCTTTTGGTCCCTATTTGCATGGAAAATCTTTTTCCAGCCCTTCACTTTCAGTCTGTATGGGTCCCCTGTTTTGAGGTGGGTCTCTTGTAGACAACATATGTAGGGGTCTTGTTTTTGTATCCATTCAGCCAGTCTTTGTCTTTTGGTTGGGGCATTCAACCCATTTATGTTTAAGGTAATTACTGATAAGTATGATCCCGTTGCCATTTACTTTATTGTTTTGGGTTTGAGTTTATACACTATTTTTGTGTTTCCTGTCTAGAGAATATCCTTTAGTATTTGTTGGAGAGCTGGTTTGGTGGTGCTGAATTCTCTCAGCTTTACCTTGTCTGAGAAGCTTTTGGTTTCTCCTTCATATTTGAATGAGATCCTTGCTGGGTACAATAATCTGGGCTGTAGGTTATTTTCTTTCATCATTTTAAGTATGTCTTGCCATTCCCTCCTGGCTTGAAGAGTTTCTATTGAAAGATCAGCTGTTATCCTTATGGGAATTCCCTTGTGTGTTATTTGTTGTTTTTCCCTTGCTGCTTTTAAATTTGTTCTTTGTGTTTGATCTTTGTTAATTTGATTAATATGTGTCTTGGAGTGTTTCACCTTGGGTTTATCCTGTTTGGGACTCTCTGGGTTTCTTGGACTTGGGTGATTATTTCCTTCCCCATTTTAGGGAAGTTTTCAACTATTATCTCCTCAAGTATTTTCTCATGGTCTTTCTTTTTGTCTTCTTCTTCTGGGACCCCTATGATTCAAATGTTGTAGCGTTTAATATTGTCCTGGAGGTCTCTGAGATTGTCCTCATTTCTTTTAATTCGTTTTTCTTTTATCCTCTCTGATTCATTTATTTCTACCATTCTATCTTCTAATTCACTAATCCTATCTTCTGCCTCTGTTATTCTACTATTTGTTGCCTCCAGAGTGTTTTTAATTTCATTTATTGCATTATTCATTTTATATTGACTCTCTTTTATTTCTTCTAGGTCCTTGTTAAACCTTTCTTGTATCTTCTCAATCTTAGTCTCCAAGCTATTTATCTGTGATTCCATTTTGATTTCAAGATTTTGGATCAATTTCACTATCATTATTCGGAATTCTTTATCAGGTAGATTCCCTATCTCTTCCTCTTTTGTTTGGTTTGGTGGGCATTTATCCTGTTCCTTTATCTGCTGGGTATTCCTCTGTCTCTTCTTCTTGTTTAAATTGCTGAGTTTGGGGTGTCCTTTCTGTATTCTGGCAGTTTGTGGAGTTCTCTTTATTGTGGCGTTTCCTCGCTGTGTGTGGGTTTGTACAGGTGGCTTGTCAAGGTTTCCTGGTTAGGGAAGCCTGTGTCGGTGTTCTGGTGAGTGGAGCTGTATTTCTTCTCTCTGGAGTGCAATGAAATGTCCAGTAATGAGTTATGGGATGTCTATGGTTTTGGGGTGACTTTGGGCTGCCTGTATCTTGGAGCTCAGGGCTGTGTTCCTTGCTGCTGGAGATTTTGCTTGGTATGTCTTGCCCTGAAATTTGTTTCGCCCAGAGAGGTTTACAGCGTTATATGGAGAAGAGCAGAGTGAGGAGGGAGTTAGAGGTGACCCGAATGTGATGAGGTGGAGTCAGTAGAGGAGAGAGTGGGCTATTCAGTAATCTCTTCCTTATGTGCACTCCACAACTGGACCACTCAGAGTTGTTCACAGAGTTATACAGAGAAGAGAAGAAGGAAGAAGGTGGCAGAGGTGGCCAGGAGGATAAATGGGGGGAATGAAAAGGAGGGAGACAGATCCAGCCAGTAATTAGTTCCCTAAGTGTTCTCCACCGTCTGGAACACACAGAAATTCACAGAGTTGGGTAGAGTAGAGAGGGGTTAGGGAGGAGACACAGGCGACCTAGTGGAGAAAAAGGAGAGTCCAGAGGGAGAGAGAGCAGTTAAGCCAGTAATCTCGCTCCCTAGTGAAAAATGGGTACTGAAGATTGGGTTCTTAAAGGTACAAATTTGGTAACAAATACATAGAAGCAAAAATTTAAAATCTAGAGTAGAGTTTGGAATTTCAAAAATACGATGTTAAAGAAAAGAAGAAGGAAAAGAAAGAGAAAAAACGAACAACAACAAAAAAAACAAGGTTGCAAAAATTATACAGAAAATATAGGTACAAAATTGATAACTAATACCAAAAAGAAAAAGTTAAAAATCTAGAGTAGAGTTTGGAATTTCAAAAATACAGTGTTAAAAAAAGAGGAAGAAAAAGAAAGAGAGGGAAAAAAAACACAAACAAACAAGAACAAACAAGGTCGCATAAATTATATATATAAAAAAAAAACTGGTACAAAATTGATAACAAATACCAAAAAGCATAAATTAAAAATCTAGAATAGAGTTTGGAATTTCAGATATACAATGTTATTTAAAAGAAGAAGAGAAAGAGACAGAGAAAAAGAAAAAGAAAAAATAAAAAAGGGTCACAGAAATTATATAAAAACAAAAACAAAAAAAAAACTATAGGTACAAAATTGATAACAAATACTAAAAAGCTAAAATTAAAAATCTAGAGTAGAGTTTGGAATTTCAAAAATACAATGTTAAAAAAAAGAAGGGAAAAGAAAAGTCAAAAAAATTATTAAAAAAATATATATATGAAGTTTGCTTTAAAAAAATAGGGTCTTCTTTTTTTTTTTTTTTGCAAAGTAATCGGTTATAAAAGTGGAAATTAAAGGAATAATAGAGGACTTAATTATTTTTTTTTTTTATAGGCTCACTTGTTCAGTCGCACTGAGGGGAGGTAGGGAGGGATGCTGCAAACAAATAACACTGGCGTGTGCTCGCAGTGCCTCAGCCACTCTGGGTCTGCCCCCAGTTCACGGCGCGTGTAGCCTCTCTGTACACGCTGCTCAGGCTCTAGGTTGCTCTGCCGCGAACCATCCGCGGCCCGCCCTGGGCTGCCTGTACTTCCCGGGTCCAAGCCGCTCCGGTTCAGGCACTCGGGTAGTCCTCAGAGGCGCAGACTCTCAGTTGGGCCTGCATTTTGTGCCCTTCCCAGATCCGAGCAGCTCAGGTGATGAGGTGTTTTGCGCACGTGATTGCTGCGACTTATCGCCTCCCCGTCGCTCGGTTATCTAGTTGTGCACCGGCACAACTTCTCAGGCAGATGTTGACCGTCCAGACCCCCAAGAAGTTTTAGTTAGCAAAGAAGCCTGCTTACATTTTTATAGATAATGTCTCTCTGGGGCTGCGATTGTCCCCTTCCGGCTCTGGCTGCCTATCACCGGAGGGGGATGGTCTGCCGCCGGCTATCTCTGTTCAGTCCTTAGTTCCGTGCGCGGGCCTGGCGGTGTCATAGGTTAGGGCTGGCTCTTCGCGTGGTAGATATCCCACAGTCTGGTTTGCTAGCCCAAATTATTTTGCTCAGATAGTGCTCGGGGTATTCAGGCCAGATTCTTGAGATGCAGCCCGCGCCGCGCCTCTCAGGGAGATTTTAAAATGTTACATCAAGAGGAACAAAACAAAAAAGCGATTTACTTCATCTTCCTCTTGTGTATCTCTCTCAAACTGTGGTTCTTTGAAATGTTCTTAAGTGCAAAATTTCAAAAACCTAGTCTAATATATCATTACTCAAACTAAAATAGTTATAATCACTATTTAATACTAGGAAATGTAAACTTCAAATCTTGCTATTTATTAAAGATACTTTATTTGTAATATCTAGTATCTCATTTTCCATTCACTGACTCATAAAGATGAATAGAATGAGGTGACAGAAAAAAATATTTTTGTGATAAATGAGAAATGGTATAGTTGCCTTTAGAGTTAATATGCAGTTTGGACTGGCCTTTTTTCAAATTCAAGTGCATGATAAATTACATTGATTGCATTTTCATGAAGATACCTGTGCTTAGAACGATGGCCTCATAGGAGCCGTAAGATGCTATACTTGAATGGCTTTGAAAATATAAATACAATTATTTGGAAATTGATATGTTGAGGTAGGTTAGAATATATTTGGTTTTAAAGGACTTAACCCACTCTAATTCTTCATTAAGAAAATCAATCACAGGATGAGAACATGAATTAGATATCCCTAAATGTCATAACATTTATATATTGGATTTTATTTTTACTTCATTAAGAAACCAAATAGGACTGTAATTAAAGAAAACGATAGCATATGGTAGAGAGGCTGTTCATGGTTTTCCCAACTTTAAACACCATTAGAAATTCTACACTATGAAGGACAAGCCAAGTGAACTATATGCATAATTGATTAGAAACTTATCCATTTTTAAATCACAGAGAAAGCTACTTTTATTTAATTTGAAATCTGTTACACAACTCTGTTTGAAACTGAATGCCCTAAAATTTCCCATGAAATTTGAAGGGGATGAAAATAAATGAGTGAGCAAGGGCTTGAAAAAGGCTTGGAAGAGGCTTGAAAATCCCCTAACAATATTATTTAATTTAGAATAGATACATCTCAAAATTATATTTTTATAACTTCAATAACAAGTTAATCCCTCTCCTCAAAGTTTTGAATCAATAAAAACTATGTGAATGCCTACTGTATGTCAAGTGCTGGAAAAAATTCTGGGCAAAACATTTGATTCCTGTCCTCATCAAGTGGGTTGGAAAACAAGACAAGCAAAGTAATATTTACAATATATTGGATAAATACTCTCTGGTCTGAGAAGAGTGACTGGGGGACAAATGAGCATTTGATCTTAAAAGTCATTCTGATCACCCACAAATGATCAGGATTCAGCTTAATTTTTTTCCTCGCCCATTGCAGTTTTCTGGCTTGTTTACATAACTACAGTTTTCATTCTAAGTATTCATGTATTTTATAAGTATGGACATAAAAATCTGCCCCTGAGGTCCACACTAATTTTTATTTAGGTCAGTATTCTAATATGAAGCAGTAGAAGAATGAGATAGCCTTGAATGCCAATGTTTCCTTTTGTTTTTGACTTAGTGTAGAGCCAGTGCCAAATGCACAGCATTTGAATAATTTATGTTTGTATGTTTGGTGTGGGAGAGGTTGATGTGGTGTGTGGTGGGTTGTGACGGTTAGTGTGGGGATGTGTTGGAAGTGGCATGGTGTGTTGTGTGGTTGGGTTATGTGGTCTGTTGTGGATGGTAGGGTAATGTGTGCTATGCTCTGTGGTGCAGTGTGGTGTGTTAGGATGGTAGAGGTTATGGGGTGTGATGTTCAAGGTGGCATGTGACCCAGTGGGAGTTATATAGATGGTGTGTTCTGAGATGTGGCATGCCATACACAATGTGTTATATGGAACATCGTAGGTGTGTGAGTGTCGGCTAAGGTATAATATGATGCTATATTTTGCATTATTTTTTTGAAGTTCCATGTTCCTTAAGTCCTGTAAACACTGAAGGAAATATAAGTTCCTGCAAGTTAATATGGAACCAGGTTACACTAAGATATTATTTACTGTGTGAACTTGCATGCAATATAATTTTCCTGTGATGGTTGCAAGAGCACATATATGTAGAAGGCTTGTTGGACACAGACTGGGAGCTGGATGTTCCTAAGATGAGTAAGACAAATTGAGTAAGCATCCTCCAAGAGCTCTGGCCTAGGAAGAGCCACCAGTACAGCAAGGATGAGGTTTCCATTGAGGGGAGGAGATATTCTGAGGGAAACATCCTGGTAGATGACTTGAGCTAGGAGGTGAAATTGCAGGACATGAGTGTCCAGAGCACCCAATCACCATCAAGAGCTACTCAGTAGGAGGAAATCTGATGACTTAAAAAAATTTTTTTTAATAATGTATTTTTTAATTGAAGGATAATTGCTTTACAGACTTTTGTTGTTTTCTGTCAAACCTCAACATGAATCAGCCATAGGTATACATATATCCCCTCCCTTTTGACCCTCCCTCCCATCTCTCTCCCCACCCCACCCCTCTAGGTTGATACAGAGCCCCTGTTTGAGTTTCCTGAGCCATACAGCAAATTCCCATTGCTGTCTATTTTACATACGGTAATGTAAGTTTCCATGTTACTCTTTCCAACATCTCACCCTCTCCTCCCCTCTCCCCGTGTCCATAAGTCTATTGTCTGTTTCTCCATTGTCTGATGACTTTTTGATTCTTTTGTCTTTTTCTTTCTGATTGGAAAAGAGGTGGGCGAGATATAAATGAATGAAGAGACTTAGAAAAAAGTTACCCAATGAACTTATTTTCTGTGAGGACTGGTAGGGGAGAGGGATGAGGGGAAGGGAAGCTAGCACACATTTAAGAGGTTTTTCATGTTTCATAGCAAATTGCGTTCCTTCTTGTCATGTAAACACACCCTTCAGACTTTGCCTCTTTCCTTAAAACTACCATTGACTTTGGTAACCTCAGGATGCTGTGTGAAGAGGATTTGCAGAGAACGATGTGAAAGGAGACTGAATCCAGGAAAGTTCAGTGGAGCCTCAGGCAGAGGGGACCTGAGAATGAAGCACTTGCTGTCTGTGCAGACATTGGAGAAGGTTCTCTGTTACCCCATGATGTAGCTTCAGGAACTGGTACTAGTCTCAAGAGACTGAGAGACCCAGGTGATTTATAGGTATGAGGTAGGTATTTATAGGTATGAGGCCCATCCTTCTAGTCATAATTATGGAAGAAACAAACTGATGCTAGAGACTATAACTTCTCATTTCAGCTTGATACCACCTGGGTTCTTGAACTCTTTGATCAATGGAAATTGATAACAGGCCAGATGAAAATTGATGAAGTCCAGGCTTTATTGGGACTTGCTCTGTGAGTAACAGGTATCCTTGCTCACTCCCCAAGGAGGCGGCAAGTTGGCCCCTTAAATGGGGTGAGGATGGGGGCACACCTCGGGGTCAGGCTGGGGGAGCGGCAGAGGTGGTCTGACACCCGCTTGGTGCGGCTGTGTGCAGGGATCATGCATGTTAGTTACTCTGCTTTTGCTCCCAGCACTTCAAAAGTGGCAGCTGGCTTTTGGCCTTTTTGTATCTTATTGTTCATAAATTGACCCAGTTACCCCTGAGTGTTGTTACTTTCAGTCCCCTTAGAATTTCTGTTCTGTTCCTCGAAGAGACGTCTGTCCAGGTGCAAGCACTCTAGTAAAGGGTTGCAGGTCCCATCCTACCTCAGGCTGAAGTATGAAGGATAGGCAAGAAGCACCGTGACAGTGTTGTCATTGGCAAGAAAAACTGGGTATGTTATTGGCATAGAGGAAAAATAAAATTGAGAAAAGCTGGTGTGATTTTCTCACATAGTAAGAGAGGCTGGATATAGGACTGGAGAGAGGTAAAACTCGGTTCTTTTTCTTTCATATAAAGCCATTGCTCCCACCTGACTTTTCTACTTATCCCTGCATGAGTATCTCTCCTTCTCCAATCGCCTCTCTTTCCTCTTGTTATATCCTTTCTGTTCTTCCTCCTTAGCTCTTGAGTGACCACTCATCTTCTCTGTCTCTAAATTTTCATAGTACAGATGGCCAAAAGGTAGTGGGAAGAGACAAGGATTTTATAGTCAAAGGAAAATTCAAAATACTCAGTTTGAGGAACAGACTCTAGGGCATCCCCATGATCCCTGCCTTGGTGTTCATGCCTTGTGAAATCCTCCTGTGAGTGTAGGAGGTAATTGAGACTTTCTTCTGGTCAATAGAATATGGAAAAGGTGAAGAGATTATTGCAGGTATAATTAAAGTGTCAAATAGTTGACTCCAAGTTAATCAGAAGGCAGATATTCCTGGGTGGGCCAGTCTTAATCGGATAAAAGCTCTTAAAGGAAGGACTGAGCTCTCATTTAGGTGAGGAACACACTCTCTCTCCATCACTGTTTTGAAGAATTGAACTTCCAGATAGTGAGAAGGGTGGCTTCTAGAAGCTGAGAATGACCTTGGGCTGACAGAAAGAAAGAAAACAAAAACCTCAGTCCTACAGCTGCAAGGAGATGAATAATACTAACATCATGAGAGCGGATGCATATCTTTCTCCATTGAGTCTCTAATGGGAACCCAGCTCTGGGTGATACCTGCACTTTACTTGGTCAGATCCTGAAATGGAGAACCCAGGCAAGCCGTGACTGGACTTCTCACCTATGGAAGCCATGAGAGAATAAAGGAGTGTGGTTTTAAACTGCTAAGTTCGTTAATAGTGTATTAGGCAGCACAGAAAGCTAATATGCTCACCAATATGTAACTGAATTCTGATCCAGAAGATCTCAGTGGTCTGAGATGATCAAAATAGCAAATACTGACCAAAATATGATATACTAAGTAGCTTAATGGAGTAGGAAATGGCAACCCACTCCAGTCCTCTTGCCTAGAAAACCCCATGGACAAAGGCACCTGGCGGGCTACAGTCCATGATGTCACAAAGAGTTGGACATGACTAAGCACGCATGCAAGTAGCTTTAACACTCTGAATTTATTTTCTTATAGTTCTGGAGGCTAGAATTTCAACATCAAGGTTCTGGTCAATTTAGTCTTCCGTGAGGGCTGTTTTCCTGGCTTGCAGACAGTTGCCTTCTCGCTTTGTCTTCACGTGCCCTTACCTTGGTGCATGCGCACAGAGATTGAGTTCTCTGGTGTCTCTACTTGGAAGGACATTACTTCAGTCAAATCAGAGCCCCACCCATTGGACCTTATTTAACTGTACTTACTTACTTTTTTACTCAAAGTGCAGTCACATGAGGGGTTAGTGCTTTACCATGTGAATTTTGAGGGAGACATACATTTAGTCCATAATAGTATTTCCCTCATAGGATTTCATGACTTTCCCCAGAGGATTTCATGCATTACATAAATGATATGCAACATATAAATCTGTAATACGTAAAAAGTTCCTACAAAATAATGACTGGAATGATACAGAATTTGGCAGAAGGATTACTGACATTATCTGAAAAGACCATTTGATGTCCCAATAATAAATGTAGATGAAAACCATGACATTGCTTTTGCCTATAAATTTGCAAAGCTTAAAGTAAAAATTCTCAGTGATGACAGATGTTGCTGATTTCACAATTTTCAAAATTTTAAATGCACATGCAATGTAAGCATATAGGAAGATATCTACTATAACATTATTAGGTGATAGCAATATATTGAACTCAACTAAGTGTTCCATTAAGAGGACACAAGTTAAATACATTACTATAGGTATCACACTAACAGTCTGAAGAAAAGCAGGTAGGCCTATTTGCATTGATTTTAAAACAAGGCTTTTATATAGTATTAAGTGAGAAAAAAGTTGTAGTTTATTTCTTATAGTTCATTACTATGATATCTTTTTTTTTTTTTTTTACAAATATGCTTAGCATTTTATATACATGTTACTGAAAACAGTGATAGGATCTCGATATTGAGACTTTGGAAATGATTTTTATTTTTTGAAATGTTCTGTTTTGTTTGATTTTTTTCTTAATAAAATCTTCTCCGACCATAAAATTAAAAAAAAGATAGACTTAATTATGTTTCACAAGAACATCCATCTATACAATTAAAAAGAGAATATTTTTAAATATACAACTTCTATATTTTTGTTTTGCTTTTAACCAAATAAAAGGAAATTCATTACCTTTATGACTGTGTTAAAGCTTGCCACTGTAACTGTGCTAGATGATTCAGCTTTTATATTATTCACTTAGATGCAATAGTTTTTCATTCTTAACAATATCTGTGCAGTTTGTGATTCATTCCAATTGGTTTGGTGAGTTATGTTCTACTGCTCTCCTCTTTACAAAAGAGGAATACAAACTTTAAGAGTGGTTGCTTTGCTGAAATTAAACAAATCAGTCATTTTTTGCAAGTAGCTAAAAAAAAAGAGTCAGAATATTATTTTGGTAGTTTTGTACTTGGTTCTCTGCAGTTCTCTCGTGTATAGAGGAGTTCTGTTTCTTTGATTATGCAGATAAAACCTAAATAACATTCCCTCCCGTCTTACTCATTATTCTTTTATTAGTGCCTTCCTCTAATATTTCATTAAGAAATAAATTATACCATGGTTATATTTAATGAACATGTTCCAATCGCTATGTACACAGTCACTGGGAATTCTGTACCCAATAAATGCTGTGGTTTTCATTCCTTTTTCTCTAAGGTCTGTTTCTTTTTATAGGATGGCATGATCTAGTGTTCATCACTACAAAATAATGTGTTTATCTGGCTCAAAAGGAAAATCCTAAAAAGCCCATATGTTACTGCATGCATGTGTGTGTGCTCAGTCGTGTTTGATTCTTTGTATCCCCATGGACTGTAGCCCGCCAGGCTCCTCTGTCCGTGGAATTTTTCCAGGCAAGAATACTGGAGTGGGTTGCCATTTCCTACTCCAGGGGATCTTCCCAATCCAGTGATTGAACCACATGTCTTGTGTCTCCCTCTTGGTAGGCAGATTCTTTACCACTGGGCCGCCTGGGAAGCCCGTATGTTACTGGTCCTAAGTAAATAGGATTTATGATAAGACAACACTCTTTAAATGATTGAGAAACTGTAACACAGCATCCTTTAAATGACCAAGTAAGGTAAACAACTCAATCCAGCAATTACAAACCCCCATACAAAGTATGGGAAAAAAGCCTCCTAGTCGTGCTCTTTATAGTGCTCTACCGTATCTTCCTCATACTGATAGTGAGATGTCCTCAGCTCTGTCTTGCTCCTGATCACTGGCCTGGTCCTATGGTGGACTGGACACAAATGACCTGTGGCTTCAGTCTGGGAAGTACAAGCTGTATGGAAACACTCAGCAGATAGAAATGTGTATGATATCGAGGCAATTGCCTGGATAACTAAGGCACTGACATACTTTTCCTTTAAACACCAACACTGTGATGCCTGCATGGACCAAATTGGTTTTTTCCTTTGCCACTTGAAAAAATAACTTATGTAGGATGTAGCTAACAAATAAGATACTTGAAGGTGGAATTTAATCTTATGGCTCCAATCAGTATTTATTTTCCCTGATCTCTTTCACATTGTTAATTATATTTTCAAGTGGTAAAATATTTGAGGCTCCTTGAAAATGAGCCCCAGTAGACTTTTATTAAGTTGCTGATATCCTGTCCTAATAATGAGCCCCAATCATGAGGGAGGTTGTCCATGCATCTCTCATCTTTTTGGTTTATTTCTTGAATGTAATTCACACTGCTACATATTTTTGTAAAGAAGCCTGAGACACAAGCACATTTGCTGGAAATGTTGAGATAAATGGGACTACTTTGCCTAGATCTCCATACTAGGTTAAAACATTTTTCATATTTTTCAGTAATAAAACTAAACTAATAAAATGAAACTTTGAAAATCACTCTTCTTTTTCTAATGGCACATGAATTGATACAGCAGCACATGTTGTTGAAATTTGTTATCTAGCTGAATAGAAATTGATGTTGCCCTTAATTTGGATCCATCATTCCAGCCCCAATAATATTTTATAATACTATTTCTGCTCCAAGAGCACTGTGATTTATCAAACCCTCTCAGAGAAGGGACGTGTGACCTTGTCCACAGTATCTTTCTTTGAGACTCTGTAAACAAAGTGACATGATGTGTGCAGTAAGCCTCTTCATAAGAATTGTTGTTATTCAGCTGCTAAGTCGTATCCAACTCTTTTGTGACCCTATGGACTGTAGCCTGCCAGGCTCCCCTGTTCATGGCATTTTCCTGGCAAGAATACTGGAGTGAGTTACAATTTCCTTCTTCCAGGGATCTTCCCGAGCCAGGAATTGAACCCCCATCTCCTGCACTGACAGGTGGATTTTTTATGACCAAACCACCATAAGAATATCAATGTATTGTTGTTGTTCAGTCACTCAGTCGTGTCCAACTCTTTGCGACCCCATTGACTGCAGCACGCCAGGCCTCCCTGTCCTTCACTATCTCCCAGAGTTTGTTCAAACTCATGTCCACTGAGTTAAATGATGCCATCCAATCATGTCATCCTCTGTTGCCCCCTTCTCCTCCAGCTTCCAGTCTTTCCCAGCATCAGGGTCTCTTCAAAAGTTGATTAATTAGTATTGAGAAAGGAGTACATGAAAGCTGTATATTGTCACCCTGCTTATTTAACTTATATGCAGAGTACATCATGAGAAATGCTGGACTGGATGAAGCACAAGCTGGAATCAAGATTTCAGGGAGTAATATCAATAATCTCAGATATGCAGATGACACTTCCTTTATGGCAGATAGTGAAGAGGAACTAAAGAGCCTCTTGATGAAAGTGAAAGAGGAGAGTGAAAAAGTTGGCTTAAAACTCGGCATTCAGAAAATTAAGATTGTGGCATCCGGTCCCATCACTTCCTGGCAAATAGATGGGGAAGCAGTGGAAACAGTGGCAGACTTTATTTTTTTAGGCTCCAAAATCACTGCAGATGGTGACTGCAGCCATGAAATTAAAAGACACTTACTCCTTGGAAGAAAAGTTATGACCAACCTGTACAACATATTAAAAAACAGAGACATTACTTTGTGAACAAAGGTCCATCTAATCAAGGCTATGGTTTTTCCAGTGGTCATGTATGGATGTGAGAGTTGGACTATAAAGAAAGCTGAATGCCAAAGAATTGATGCTTTTGAACTGTGGTGTTGGAGAAGACTCTTGAGAGTCCCTTGGACTGCAAGGAGATCCAACCAGTCCATCCTAAAGGAGATCAGTCCTGGGTGTTCATTGGAAGGCCTGATGCTGGAGCTGAAACTTCAAAACTTTGGCCACCTAATGCAAAGAACTGACTCATTTGAAAAGACCCTGATTCTGGGAAAGATTGAGGGTGGGAGAAGGGGACCACAGAGGATGAGATGGTTGGATGTCATCACTGACTCAATGGACATGAGTTTGAGTAAACTCTGAGAGTTGGTGATGGACAGGGAGGCCTGGTGTGCTGCAGTCCGTGGGGTCGCAAAGAGTGGAAAGAGGCTGAGCGACTGAACTGAACTGAATAAATAAACAAAGTAGTGTACATTAATAAGGTTATGGTGAACTATTTATGAGTTTCAAAAATTATTTTGTGTTTAGTAAACTTTATTTCATTGATGACAAGTTTCAAGGTGGTATTATCAGGATCACTACCTCTAGAAAGATGGTACTGATGAGCCCATATGCAGGGCAGCAGTGGAGACGCAGACATAGAGAACAGACTTGTGGCACGCAGGGGGATGGATAGAGTAGCAGGTAAACATGTACTTTCCCGTGTGTAAAATAGATTGCAAGTGGGAATTTGCTGTATGCCCAGGGAACTCAAACCGGGGCTCTGTGACAACATAGAGGCGTGGGATCAGGTGGGAAGTGGAAGGGAGTTTCAAGAGGGAGGGGACATATGTATCCTTATGGTTGATTCATGTTGATGTATAGCAGAGCCAACACAATACTATAAAGCAACTATCCTTCAATTAAGGAAAGATTAGTGTCATCAGGATTCTTAAATGTTACATTTGTTCATTCATCCATCTATTGATTCAGATATTTACTGAACATTTATTATATGTCCAATGTTATGTTCTACCCAGTGGACACAAAGGTAAATAGGAAACCACAAGTACTCTTAGGAACTCACAGCATTGGGACAAACCGCCATGAAATCCAAGGGCTTTAATGAAGTGTGGCCAAGTACAACCATAGAAATGCATAGGGGGTATCAATGTAGCATTGGGAAGAAGCATGAACCAACTTGGGCCTGGCCTGGGAGATTTTGCAGACGTCACAGGTAATCAGAGACTTACAGGCTCAGTAAGAGAGTCAGCAGAAGGGATAGGAAAATTTCTTAGCCAACTGGGGTTACAGGGGAAAAATAGCCTGGGGCTAGGATGAGCAAAGAGGAAAACAGGTAGGCAGTCCAGTCTCCTATAATAGGAGTTAGGAGATGGGGATGAAGACGACAGTGAGGTGAAGAGGCGCACAGAGCGCTGAGCATTAAGTCCATATTTTAGCATGTTACCAGTGTGTATAACTAGGCTTCAACAGTATGTGAACTGAGAACTTCCAGATGTTCAAGCTGGATTTAGAAAAGGTAGAGGAACCAGAGATCAAATTGCTAGCATCTGTTGGATCATAGCAAAAGCAAGAGAATTCCAGAAAAACATCTACTTCTGCTTCATTGACTCTGCTAAAGCTGTTGACTGTGTGGATCACAACAAACTGTGGAAAATTCTTAAAGAGATGGGAATACCAGACCACCTGACCTGATTCCTGTGAAACCTTGTATGCAGGTCAAGAAGCAACAGTTAGAACTGAACATGGAACAAAGGACTGGTTCCAAATTGGGAAAGGAGTATGTCAAGGCTGTATATTGTCACCCTACTTATTTAACTTCTGTGTAGAGTACATCATGTGAAATGTTGGGCTGGATGAAGTACAAGCTGGAATCAAGATTGCTGGGAGAAATATCAATAATCTCAGATATGCAGATGACACCACCCTTATGGCAGAAAGTGAAGAGGAACTAAAAAGCCTCTTGATGAAGGTGAAAGAGGAGAGTGAAAAAAACTGACTTAAAACTCAACGTTCCAAAAACTAAGATCATGGCATCTGTTCCCATCACTTTCTGGCAAACAGACAGGGAAACAATGGAAACAGTGACAGACTTTATTTTCTTGGTCTCCAAAATCACTGTGGATGGTGCCTGCAGCTATGAAATTAAAAGACGCTTGCTCCTTGGAAGAAAAGCTATGACCAACCTAGACAGCATATTAAAAAGCAGAGACATTACTTGGCTGACAGTGTCCTATATAGTCAAAGCTATGGTTTTTCCAGTAGTCATGTATGCATGTGAGAGTTGAACCATAAAGAAAGCTGAGTGCTGAAGAATTTATGCTTTTGAACTGTGATGTTAGAGAAGACTGTTGAGAGTCCCTTGGACTGCAAGGAGATCAAAACAGTCAATCCTAAAGGAAATCAACCCTGAATAGTCATTGGAATGATTGATGCTGAAGCTGAAGCTCCAATACTCTGGCCACCTAATGCGAAGAGCTGACACATTAGAGAAGACCCTGATGCTGGGGAAGACTGAAGGCAGGAGGAGAAGGGGACAGAGGATGAGATGGTTGGATGGCATCACCAACTCAATGGGCATGAGTTTGAGCGAGCTCTGGGAGATGGTGAAGGACAGGGAAGCCTTTCGTGCTGCAGTCCATTGGGTCGCAAAGAGTCAGACACCACTGAGCACCTGAACAAGTATGTATAAAATAAACTTTGTCTTGGCCAAGGGGAAATAGAGATTTTCTTAGCCAAGAAGTAGTTGGCTAAGAAATTGGCTAAGCCAAAGAATGTTTTGTCTTAGCCAAGATTTCTCCCTGGCTAAGACAATATATTTTTGACACCAATATTCTAGTCACTTCCTTTTGAAGATATTTCTTTTTCTGGAGACTACTCAGCCTATTCAAGGTATATGCTCAGTGGATCCAAACTTCAAATCCTTTTTCTGGTGCTGGTCCACTGCAGTCTATCTGGGTTACTTGGCATCAGAGAAGAACTAGCAAGTAGTTTCAGCAAGCAACTTCCACCGAATTATAAAGAATTCTCTGTGTGTCGGGGCAGTTGCAAGAAGGGAAATGAGGTAAAAGAGACTTTGGAAGACTGGAAGCAGGGCATGCGCAAGGGAGGGAAGGGCCATTGACCATGTGTTCCTGCTGAGAGGACAAATAGAATGAGGAAGAGGGAAAAGACCTTGATTGGTGGAAGGCATTGTCTCCCTGAGAGATGTTATAGTGGAAGGATAAACACATGCAGATAGATACAAATTCCATTTTCAGTATTGCAGAGGGATGAATGGTGATGAAATAGTTACAGTGCGTAATATTTGCGACATTGGATGAAGCGAAACACTGAGAAGCCTTGAAGAAGGGTGACGTGTGTGTGTGTGTGTGTGTGTGTGTGTGTGTGTATTTCTTTTTCTTTCCTCCATAGGACAGCATATTTGATTTTTATTTTAAAGGGTTCTTTTTGGGGTTTTATTTTGTTCTGTTTAGGATCAGAAATAAGTCCAAGCTCTAATATGTTGTTATTACTTTGTACCCATATAACACATTTGTATCCATTATTCTTCAGATATTTAAAGTCCTCTGCATACCTTTGATAAAGTTATTCTGCAGCCCACCTCCTGATTTAAAGACGGGTCATTTCATGTCCACTGAGTGCTTGATGAGGCAGCTGCCTGGAGACGCAAAGTCTACCTCTCACAGGGCTCACAGATTTAGAAATAAACCACTGATTTAGGACAATGTTTGTGGATGTTTAGAAAAGAATTCTAAAAATGTTCTGTTAAAGACGTATTTAGGTGAGAACGTGTCAAACTCTCTGATATTCATTCAGTGTAAATATCCATTTTTCTCCTCTTATATATGAGGAATAAGAAGTGGATAAAATGGAAATATAGCATCTTACTTTGGTTCACTTTTTTCTTTTACCTTACTAACTTAAATTCTCAATCTTTTCTGATAAAATCATGATTTTAAAAAATTACCTTTCCAATACAGAAATCACTTGGTAAATATGATTTGAACATTCAAGTCACAGAGGAAAGCCTGAGAAAAAAATAAAACAATTGTGCCTTCTTGTTCTCCACAGCTTTGAAGATCCCACTGATTTAGTAACCCTGAAAGTAGATTTAGGCTTATTGCATAGTGAGCCAAATAATATTGTCTGCCAATTATTACAGTAAAAAGGAAACTTGCATTAACTTAGAAATGAAGTCATTTCTTTCTTTGAGTGAGTAGAATAAAGTTGGAGGTGATTTTGATGCTATTGAGGCGGCCTTAATCACATTGTCTAGTTAAGTTGTTTATCCGAATCTTTTCATGAGAATGCCTAAGGGAAGTTCCCCTAACCCCCATTACTACACAATTAGGAAAATATTAGATCTTAATAGCAAACCAGACTGGTACATTTTCTACTAGGATCTCTTTTAAATCTAGGATTTAATTTAAGGATTTAATCTAATTTTCTCTTGAATCACTCATTTCTTTTCACAGTGCTGAAGTGTAGGATTTCATTTAAGGAAACCTCCCAATTCATCAATACTGTGTGAACACATAAACTAATATTCAAATAAAAATTAAAAAGGAATTTCAGGTAACTGAGGATTTCCCTTACCGTATCACTTTTATTGAAGATAAAATTTAAGCCTGAATATAGAGGAAAGCATAGCCCATTTGCAAGGCTATTTAGAAAAGATAATAAGAAAAGATAATAATAATCCTTGGGACTTATTGAGCGCACACCATCTGCCAGGTATTGCTCAAATGATTTGCATCCATTATGTTATTTATTTCTCTCAGGAACCAGATAAGATAGATACTGGTAATATCACCCAAGTCACAGAGAGGTTAAAGAGCTTAAATAAGTTCACACAGTTGGTAAGAATGGAATCCAGAATCTATTCTCAAGCAGTCTGATTTAACAACCTATAGCTAATTCTCAAAACACAACTTTGAGTAACCTATTTCATTGCTCAACAGTTGTTAGCAAGATGAGCTCGTCTTTAAATGTAACGTAGAATTTGGGAAGTCAACAAAAATGGAGAAGTAGCTAATAGCCTACTAGCTATAATATTTTATAATGTTTTATATAAACCTATCTCAAAAATTTATTTTAGTAGATTCAGTTCTATAAGGTATATTTTCTTGTGTTTTCTTGACTATTGTAAGTGTTTTTCTCTGTATTCTGAATAGGTCCAGTACTGGCCAGAGCCTCCAGTCATAAAATGTAAATGTCCCTCATGGTGGAAATCAGTCCAGCAGCTTTGGCAAATGGTAGATAAATTAAAATGCAAAGTCATTACGGGTACTGAGTCCACATTTCACCATTTTGTCAGTCTGAATGAAGAGTTTGTTCAAATGACTTGGTAAAATCCAAATACCCTCATAATTCAGGAGTGAACTTTTAAAAGGGCCAAGGGGACACTTCCGCCTGGCTACTATAATCTGGTATTCCACTCTAGCCATGAGAGAAAGTTTATAAGTGTAGAAAAATGAATGTGCAAGAAAAGCAAGAATTTTTGGGGGGAAGGTTATCTTTTTCCTTTGAGAGTAGGAGAAGAGAAGTGACCCTCCCCAGGACTTTCTGCTATAAAACAAAGTGCAGATGATGGGCTTTTAGGAAATATGCAGACTTTATTTTGGATGTTGTCAGAAAAACTGTGAATTTTGCGTTGGAGAGAACTCTGCAAAGAAGGCCAGTTGGTCCCTGCCGTGTCCTTTAAATACATGATTCCCTATAGATTTCAGGAGCTGAGCAAAGAAGCAAGATAAATAAAGTCTGCAGGGGAGGATGCAGAAAATGTAGAAAAGGGGAGGTGCAGAAAAGGGACTGTTCTGAATCAGTGAGAGCTAAAGCCCAAGAGCAAGTGTGTGTGTAAATGGCGTGTGGAGTCAGCCACGATGCCAGCGGAGTAAGATGCTGACCTAGCTAGACTGAATAAGGGAGTCTAACTCCTGTACAAAATTCCCAGCAGAATCACAGACCTGTAAATTGTTGTACTTTTCATTTAATTACTCAGTGCATTTCCTTAGACGTTTACCAAGAGGGTCATTAAGTAATTCTTTAAAACAATGATCTGTGCTTAGAGTTTTGGTTAGATTATTTGGTGGAAGCAAAATTACCTGCGTGGTGGAAAACTAGGTGAAGTGTATCTAGTCCTCAAACTGATATCTAACCCCAGATGGCTGTTAAGAACTGAGTCTGTCTGTTCTCGTGCTTCTGGTGGGGTGAAATAATCACTGAACATAGAACACTGAACAAGAAATGATGAGGTGTACGAGAGTATTCAAGTTTAAATTAGGATATTTTCTTATACAAACGTTTTTCCTATTCTTGAATCATTTTGATGTCTGAAATTAAAAAGATTTGGCATACACAGGCACACACACAGAACACAGACATGTGTACATGCACAAGTTTACTTTGGGATTTTAAAAAATAAATATAACTTAAAAGACAAAATTGAAGATATTTCACTGATGGAAATGTCATTAGTATTTTGAAAAAAATTTCAAATGTCATTTAAAATATTTATTTTTTGAATTGCATGCTCAATTTCCTTTCAGCATAAACTTCTCATGTCCACCAGGTAGATGGTAGAGGGGAGTGGAGTTTAATAACCTCATTCATTACTTCAGAAATAAGCATTTCAATTTGAAATTTCCATTTGGATATATTTTAATGAATACAAATTTCAAAACGGGTTGGGGTCTGATAAATCTCAGAACCTGTCATGATTATAGGGGCTTCCCAGGTGGTGCAGTGGTAAAGAATCTGGCTGCCAATGCAGGAGATGCAAGAGACTTGGGTTAGATCCTTGGGTTGGGAAGATTCCCTGTAGCAGGAAATGGCAGCCCGCTCCAGTACTCTTACCTGGAAAACCCTATGGACAGAGGAGCCTGGTGGCCAGGCATGGGATCACAGAGAGTCGAAGCGACTGAGTGACTGAGCACGTCATGGTAGTAACAATCATCGTGGACTCTATCAACTTTTAAGAGCAATAATAGTTGAATATAGGAACTCTGTACTGGTACATTTTAATAGCTAATCCTCTGAACTTTTGACATGAATTAAAAGTGCATTTCCAATGCTAATTACAACTACATCTCGCACACTGTTGTCTCTAAAGTTGGTTTGGTGTGGTTGTTTGAATCTTGGAGATTCAAGTGTACCAATGGAACACTGTGAGCAAATCACAAGTAGGTGGGTCTGTGGAATTATTTGGGGCTTTATCTTCGGTAAATTTAGGTTCAAGACCATCAAGACCATCTTGAAACTTACATTTTAAATTCCATATTTATAATGATATGTAAAGAAGAAATTTGCCAATTTGTATCTTTCTTCTACATTTTAGAATATATTTTCTGCATAAAGTTAACTGTTGATTACATAAAGGATTACTTTTGTTTTATCTAATTGTTAATACATTAACTCCATATTTTAACCTATTCATGGCATTCAGTATTATAACCAGAGAATGGTTCTTCCATCACACCTTTGGAAGAAGTACTGTTTCTATAGCAGATACTCTTATGGGCACTTAGGTTGGTTCTATGACACACACCCCTCCCCCTCTCCCCTCTGCCTGCCCCACCAAGATGTCTCACTAAAGAGAATTGAGATCTCAACTAGGGCTGTTTGATTGTAAAACTCCATAGGGGCTTAACAAAACTATTGAAATGGCATGGCATGGAAGAACACCTAAATTGAGAAAATGAGAACTATAACCAAAGTAGTATGAAATACAATCAATAAAATCAATCAAGAAATCACAAGATATATATTCTGAGTTATGAAGCAGAATATTTTCCCTCGGTTGTAAAGGAATTGTTAGTAAGCGGCCCAAGTTGAGAATAAGGGAGGAACTTCCCTGGCAGTCCGTTGTTTAAGATTAGCCTTCCAATGCAGGGGGTACGGGTTTAGTCCCTGGTTGGGAACCCAAGATCCCACATGCCTGTGGACAAAAAACCAAAGCATAAAACAGAAGCAATATTGTAACAAATTAAATAAAGACTTTAAAAATGGTCCACATCAAAAAAATCTTAAAAATAAAAAAAAGAATAAGGAAAACAAGGGCTAACAATTCACACATGTTGTGGGAAAAATGGCTTAGAATTCCTTCTTAGTATTCAACCACTTTACAAATCAAATCCCTTATGATTATACAGTGGAAGTGACAAATATATTCAAGGGATTAGATCTGATAGACAGAGTGCCTGAAGAACTATGGATGGAGGTTTGTGACATTGTACAGGAGACAGTGATCAAGACCATCCCCAAGAAAGGGAAATGAAAAAAGGCAAAATGGTTGTCTGAGGAGGCCTTACAGATAGCTGAGAAAAGAAGGGAAGCAAAAGGCAAAGGAGAAAAGGAAAGATATACCCATTTGAATGCAGACTTCCAAAGAATAGCAAGGAGAGATAAGAAAGGCTTCTTCAATGATCAGTGCAAAGAAATAGAGGAAAACAATAGAATGGGAAAGACTAGAGATCTCTTCAAGAAAATTAGAGATACCAAAGAAACCTTTCATGCAAAAGTGAAAGTGAAAGTGAAGTTGCTCAATTGTGTCTGAATCTTTATGACCCCATGGACCATGAGGGTAGCCTGTGAGTAGCCTATGAGGCTTCTCCATCCATGGAATTTTCCAGGTAAGAGTACTGGAGTGGGTTGCCATTTCCTTCTCCAGGGGAACTTCCCCATGCAGGGATCGAACCCGGGTCTCCTGCATTGCAAGCAGACACTTTTACTGTCTGAGCCACCAGGGAAGTTTCATGCAAAGATGGGCACAATAAAGGACAGAAATGGTAGGGACCTAACAGAAGCAGAAGATATTAAGAAGAGGTGGCAAGAATACACAGAACTATACAAAAAAAGATCTTCATGACCCAGATAACCAAAATGTTGTGATCACTCACCTAGAACCGGATATCCTGAAATGTGAAGTCAAGTGAGCCTTAGGGAGCATCAGTACGAACAAAGCTAGTGGAGGTGATAGAATACCAGTTGAGCTGTTTTAAATCCTAAAAGATGATGCTGTGAAAGTGCTGCACTCAATATGCCAGCAAATTTGGAAAACTCAGCAGTAGCCACAGGCCTGGAAAAGGTCAGTTTTCATTCCAATCCCAAAGAAAGGCAATGCCAAAGAATGCTCAAACTACCGTGCAATTGCACTCACCTCACATGCTCGCAAAGTAATGGTCAAAATCCTTCAAGCCAGGCTTCAACAATACGTGAACCAAGAACTTCCAGATGTTCAAACTGGATATAGGAAAGGCAGAGGAACCAGAGATCAAATTGCCAACATCCATTGGAACATAGAAAAAGCAAGAGAGTTCCAGAAAAATATCTATTTCAGCTTTATTGACTATGCCAAAGCCTTTGACTGTGTGGATTACAACAAACTGTGGAAAATTCTTGAAGAGATGGGAATATCAGACCACCTGACCTGCCTCCTGAGAAACCTGCCTGCGGGTCAAGAAGCAACACTTAGAACTGCACATGGAACAACAGACTGATTCCAAGTAGGTAAAGGAGTACGTCCAGGCTGTATATCGTCACCCTTCTTGTTTAACTTCTATGCAGAGTACATCATATGAAATGCTGGGCTGGAAGAAGCACAAGCTGGAATCAAGATTGCTGGGAAAAATATCAATAACTTCAGATACGCAGATGACACCACCCTTATGGCAGAAAGCAAAGAAGAACTAAAGAGCCTCTTGATGAAAGTGAAAGAAGAGAGTGAAAAAACTGGCTTAAGACTTAACATTAAAGAAACTAAGATCATGGCATCTGGTTCCATCACTTCATGGCAAATAGAAGGGGAAACAATGGAAAACAGTGACAGACTTTATTTTTTTGAGCTCAAAAATCACTGCAGATGGTGACTGCAGCCATGAAATTAAGACGCTTGCTCCGAGCAATAAAAGCTATGACCAACCTAGACAGCATATTAAAAAGCAGAGACATTACTTTGCCAACAAAGGTCTGTCTAGTCAAAGCTATGGTTTTCCAGTAGTCACGTATGGATGTGAGAGTTGGACTATAAAGAAAGCTGAGTGCTGAATTGATGCTTTTGAACCGATATTGGAGAAGACTCTTGAGAGTCCCTTGGACTGCAAGGAGATAAAACCAGTCCATCCTAAAGGAAATCAGTCCTGAATATTCATTGGAAGGACAGATGCTGAAGCTGAAACTCCAATACTTTGGCCACCTGATGCGAAGAATTGACTCCTTGCAAAAGACCCTGATGCTGGGAAAGATTGAAGGCAGGAAGAGAAGGGGACGACAGAGGATGAGATGGTTGGATGGCATCACCAACTCAATGGACATGAGTTTGAGCAATTTCCTGGAGTTGGTGATGGAGAGGGAAGCCTGGCATGCTGCAGTCTATGGGGTTGCAGAGAGTCAGACACGACTAAGCGATTGAACTGAACTGAACTGAACATGAGATAATATACTGAAGAGAAAAATAGGGAATGCACATTTACTGAGCACTTATGAAGAGTTAGTTTTGTTCCAGACATTGTACATGATCCCATGGCCACTCTCTGTATTATAGTTATTACATTTACAGTTCAAGTAAATGGGGCTTAGAGACACAGAATCATTGGGACATCTCAGAGTCAAAGGCAGAAATCATGGCAAGAACTCTTTAAAGTACAGTTCTGTGCTCATCCTAACATACCATAGAATTTGTGAACCTAACTGCATTAGGATAGAAGATATCCTGTCATTTAGCAAGAAATTCCTTGTAAGTCTCCAATAGTCTACCTTCTCTCCTTAGTCTCCTTTCTCAGCTCTTCCTCTTGACGTATTTCTTATATGCTGATTATTTTTTTTAAACAAAATTCACCCTTTTATTTATTTAAAAATATTTATTTGTTTATATCTTTATTTATTTGGCTTTTCTGGGTCTTAGCTGGGGCATGTGGTATCTAGTTCAAACTCAGGGCCCCTGCCTTGCTATGCCATTGTTCATATAAGGTAACAGGGGAAAAGGGGGGAGCAGTTAACAACAGATAGAAGAACAGAATTTATTGGTATAGTCCCTATTTATGTAGCTGTTCACAAAGTCAAAGTTAATCAGACCTTTATTCTTCTGTTGTTCTATCTGTGTTTCACTTACTGCGTATCAGCAGGAATGGTGTTCTTGGGAGGTCTGAGTGAACCTTTCATTTCTTAAAAAAACCCTTAATAGTTGATATTCCTGTTTTTCATGATTTGTCTTAGTTTTTCATAGACTAGGACGATTGGCCAATGGTGTGCTAATTATAATCAATTCCTAATTTCCTTTATATTTCTATATCAAGACCTGTGTTTGGACTGTGTTCTACAAGTACACGTAGAAAAAACACCCTATATGTATTTCATAGCTTGTAATGGTTTAACCACAACATTTTAAAGTAGAATAGCATGAATAATTTATCATCAGCATGTGTTTCTGTAACTAGGAAGACTGCTTCACAATACAAATCGTACTATGAGATGGCTTTAATGAGAAACAATCTTGAAAAGCCTTTGCCAGAAACACACACACATTTTTAAACTATGTGGATTATTCAAATCAAGTTGACTTGAAATTTAAAGTGTGAATTTGCTAATGGAAGACAGTGTTTGAAATAGCAAACACACTAGTCATTGACTACATTTTAACCAAACTAGGCTGTTTGAACTGGGAGATCTATTAGTTCCTTGAAAATCATTGCTAAATTTGATGTATAGAATTACATTTTTAATTTTACAGATTTTAATTTCTTGGCTTAATTACTCTGCATTGCTCAGGTTGTAAAAGCAACCTGATGAGTTATTTTTATTTATAGTGCTCCCATTCAAGGTGCTTATAATTATAGCTCACTGCAATGGAAATATGCAATCATCTATTTCATTGCCTTTAAGTTTTTTGAAATTAAACTTTTGCCAAAGGTTAAAGAACGGTTTTTAAAGATAAAATATTATTTGCCAAGATGATAAATAAGGAAATTTGCACATATGTGCATTGCAAAATCATTACAAATGGATGAAGTTATAAGTTCTATTTGGCCAAGTCATTCAGTTTCAGAGTCATTAAACATTTATTGAGTAGCTTCAGTGTGCCATGCATTTTCATATGACACCTTCATTTAGTGCTCAGAAATTTATAAACTTGATGCTCTCAGTAATACAAAAGCAAGTCTACTCTTATTTAGTAGGCACCTTGTGAGTTCTGTAATCATCAGGATACATAAAGATGCATTTCAGCTTCTTTGACTTGATTTGGGAGACCTCCATGGCCCCCCTCTCCAGCCCTACTCTGATCACTCCCCCAGGCACATCCCCGGTGACAGCTCTCCCGACCTTATTTCAGTTCCTCAGACACCTTTTTCTCTCCCCTACTCGTCCCTGTGCCTGTCTTGATCACCATTCCTACTCCACATCGTCACCCTTCCAAGTCCTGAACCAAGTCCAAATCATCTTTCAGGCACCCGCCTAAAGGTCATCTTATTCATTTAATGATGCCCAACTAGTGTTTATCAAATATTTTATCTGGTCCCACTTGACTAGGTTATGTGATCTTGCTACCTGTTACAGCCCATTCAAATTCTATCACAGTACTTATCAACTGTTACCATAATTTCTTATTTAATATACCTGTCTCCCTGGCAGGATGCTTAGCTCAGAGGCCAGACAATGACTGTATTCTTTCTCCTTGAAGTTCTGCCACCTGTCATCAGTTCTTTGTAATAGATGCTAGTAAACATGGTAAATAAATCATTGAACAGACTCACGGATCACAAAATACTTTCGTAAGTAGTATAGAACAAGCAGGTAAGGCTGAGTCCTTAGTTTGCTACAAATAACACAAAATGTCCTGGCTTTAAACCTGGGGAATCAGCATGGGCTGCGAGGCAGTCAGCATTTGTGAAGAAACTGTGTGGTTACATAATATGAGCCTGGTGTGGCTATTGGTCTTCAGAGGTAGAGACTCTAGCGTTTCACCCTTCTAGAATGTGCCTGTGCCACCCTAGTTCAAAGCCGATGCATCAGCTGGTTTTCTTACTGAAAGATCTCTCAAGCATCAGCTGTCTGCAGAGCCAGTTCATAGCACGGCAGCTCAGAGGCTCCTGGAGATACTCTGCTTAGTTTATGCAGTTGATCTTTCTGCCCAGAGATCATGCCAGTCAGGGGGTGTATTTTTTACACTAATGAGATTAAGAATTGTGAAGAGCTCTCAGGTCAGAAATGACCTATGGAATGGTAGAAGCACTGCAATAAAACATATATATGCTGAAGAAGGAATTGTTAATTTGGTAACTATCATTTCCTACTCGGTTTAAAGGAGATTTTCCTCGTTGGCTAAATGAGCGTATGAACCGGAGCCCATGCACCGGCCATCACCAGGCTGATTTATTCTGTGTGCACATGTTTCTCTGCATTCTTAAACATTCATTTTCATTCCTGCCTTCCTCCCATTCCTCACACCCAAAACTTCATCTTTAAATCCAGTTGTTTTTGTCAGTATCATAAGAATGACAAATCACACGTATTTATTTATAAGAGACTTTGTAAAAGGTCTCTCAAGTGGAGGGGGGTAAAGAAAGAAGCTGCTAATGAATTGTCAGAAGGATAGTTAATTAAATTAAATTGGATTTTGTAAGTCTTAACGTGGGAGCCCCATCAAGTGATGCTGAGCACGGCATCACTTCTGAGTAAAGGTGGTGGGCAGAGAGCATGTCGTAAGATTCCCGTACCTGTGAGGACAACCCCACCTGCATTTTCATTTCCTTGTGGAAATCAACTATTGGCTTTGAGGAATGGAATACCAATTAGGACATTTGGGGCATGAAGGTAATTTAGTGGGTGAAGAAACAAAAATATCATCATCGCTTCTGTTGCTTACAGCAAATTAGCAGGTGGCCTAGAGAATGAACGAGCTGTTGAATGTTGTGCATTCACGAGCCCAGTTCCCCAAGGTGCAGCAAGAAAACACGTTCATCACGGAAGCAGGCATAGCTTCTGGACATGTTAGCACTTATTTTAAAAAGTGTGGAAATAACTTCTGCTTTAATGTGAATCAGAACTGAAGCTAGGTAATAATTTTCTTCCCACGTTTGGGTTGCCTTTAACTCTCAATTCAAAACTATATTCCATTGATTAGAAACATACAGAAATCAAACTAATTATTCACACACATTTTATAATAGATATAAAGCCACTTTATACTTTGCCTTTATGAATGACAACTTAAAGAGGCTTACAGGTGATTTGATCACCTAAGCCAATTTACATAAATGCAATGTGAGGAGGGCTTTATACTGCCAAATTGGATGAGGTATTTTTTTTAGTTTGCATAAAGTATTCTGCAAATGGTTCCATTTTCTTACTCTGTATCCAAGATTTCTCAAAACAGAATATCTGTTGGATTTACATTCTCTGTGTGGGAACTAACTGATGGAACTGAATGAAGGATTCAGTGTAAAAGATGAGCCTCACTGAGCAGAAACAGGCATCAAAGTGACTTGCCTTATCAGAAGCCCCAAATGACTAATCTATAATAATTAAAACAGTGCGATGCTGGCATAAGTGGATCAATTAACCAATTTACATTATCTTTAAAGAGACTCTTGGTATGATACATATAATAAAATGAAAAGGAATAGATTATTTTAAAATTCACTGGGCTAATTATCTATCTAAACAAGCACACACACACACACACATGCACAGTACACTCCTTGGAATTTTTATCAAACCTCAGAAGAATAAATATTCTGAGGTGTTGTAAGTATCTATGCTTATGCTTATACTTCAATTGTAGATATCACAAAAGTCTACAAGTATATTAAGCCAATAAATAATTAAGAAAGATGTTTATAATTTTTAAAAAATCTCCAGAGGAAATAATCAGTCCTAGTGTACTTAAGCCTTCCCTCATAGCTCAGTTGGTAAAGAATCTGTCTGCCGTGCAGGAGACCCTGGTTCAATCCCTGGGTCAGGAAGATCCCCTGGAGGAGGAAATGGCAACCCACTCCAGTATCCTTGCCTGGAGAATCCCAAGGACAGGGGAGCCTGGCAGGCTACAGTCCATGGGGTCCCAAGAGTCAGACACAACTTAGTGACTAAACCACCACCAGTATACTTAACCCCACAAAATATAACCTCTGTACATCAAAGGCACTGCAGAAAATTAAAGATCAAATGACAACCCAAGGAAAACATTTAGAGCATTTATGACAGAATAATAGTTAATATAGAGTTATATTTAAAGTGTGTATATCATACAAATCTTGAGAAACAAGAGTAAAAAATGAAGTAAAATAGGAAAAAGATTTGGATGGAAAAAGATTTAAAGAAAGTGGAAGACCAGTAAATGCTAAACTTTAGAAAAGATAAATTATCCAGTAATAAAAATATGTATCAATTAAACACCAGGCTGCAGTGAACACTCAGTCTTTCTGCAGACTGAGTGCATTGTGGAACAGAAGGGAGGAGTGTACTTGTAACCTGCCTCCATCCGTTCCAGCCCACCTGGGCTGATCATGCCCTTCTATTGATGGCCACATCTATCGATGGCCACAGCTCCCGCCAGCTGTCACTTTCTGTTTAGCAATTGCCTCAGGTTTCAGCCAGCCACCCAGCCCTTTGCCCCTACAGAAGAGGTGGCATAGCTTTCCCATGTGGCTGGCCTCAGAGGACCCTGCTCTTTGGTTGTCCTTAAGATTTTCCCACGTCTTTGTAAAGAACGTCTCAATTACCCTACTGAGTTTAGCATCAATTTCCTGTTAGGATACATGAAAACAAATGGGAAAACACCTTTTTTGTTGTTATAGAATAGACATATATAGAATCTTGTCATTACATTAAGAAAATGACATTTAAGGCTATATTCCAGTTTGGATTCCTTCACAGGCTTTATACACTTGTCTTTTAAATTTTAAATGGGTATTAATTTAAACATTAAAGGACAAAGATTTATTTTTCATTACATAAATTTCTTTTTAATACAAACAAGAGGAAAGGCACTTTACTATTCATTACTTACAGTTTGTGTTAATTTAAAATTATTAAAATTTTAATTTAATAGCATTGCTAAATCCGAGAAAATTTCATTTTTGGAGTGAATTGAAATGAAGTAAAAATAACCATTATTAGTATGTATCTTGGAAAATAACTTTTAATATGCGGTTGTTAATTTGTGTTCATTAATACCACTAAAACAAAGATGAACTGGATGTTGCAACAGTGACAGAGCACCATTAAAGTCCAAATTTTGTAAAAACACTTCAATACAGCAAAAATAACAAGAAAAATATGGAGTCAACAATATATGCCAATTGGGGAAGTTTCTTTCTGAAACAAATGTCTCCCTGAAGTAAACTGTAGAGTAACAGTTAAGTGAAAGTCACTCAGTCATGCCTGACTCTTTGCGACCCCATGGACTATACAGCCCATAGAATTCTCCAGGCCAGAATACTGGAGTGGGTAGCCTTTCCCTTCTCCAGGGGATCTTCCCAACCCAGTGGCTGAACTTGCGTCTCCTGTGTCCCCTGCATTAGCAGGCATGTTCTTTGCCATTGAGCAACTGGGAAGTAAATATATAAACCGTGTTAAACAGTGATGAAGGAAAGTTATGTCCAACCTAGACAGCATATTCAAAAGCAGAGACATTACTTTGCCAACAAAGGTCCGTCTAGTCAAGGCTATGGTTTTTCCTGTGGTCATGTATGGATGTGAGAGTTGGACTGTGAAGAAGGCTGAGCGCCGAAGAATTGATGCTTTTAAACTGTGGTGTTGGAGAAGACTCTTGAGAGTCCCTTGGACTGCAAGGAGATCCAACTAGTCCATTCTGAAGGAGATCAGCCCTGGGATTTCTTTGGAAGGAATGATGCTAAAGCTGAAACTCCAGTACTTTGGCCACCTCATGTGAAGAGTTGACTCATTGGAAAAGACTCTGATGCTGGGAGGGATTGGGGGCAGGAGGAGAAGGGGACGACAGAGGATGAGATGGCTGGATGGCATCACTGACTCAATGGACGTGAGTCTCAGTGAACTCTGGGAGTTGGTGATGGACAGGGAGGCCTGGTGTGCTGCGATTCATGGGGTCGCAAAGAGTCGGACATGACTGAGCGACTGATCTGATCTGATCTGAGGGATGGAACCCAGATCTCTCACATTGCAAGCGGATTCTTTACCAGCTGAGCCACAAGAGAAGCCCATAATAACAGTTAACATGGAATTAAATTTACTCATAAAACATTTAACAGTATGAAAAACCACATTGATTCATAAATTCAGAAAATAATAATAGAAATGAACAACAATAAACAAAACCCAAAAGAATAAAAATGAGATTTTAAAAAAAGATTAAAAAGGGTAAAATGGAAAGTAGTGGAAATGGAAGACAGGAAGAGAAGGAATAAATTCATATTATTTCAATTCCTGAAGAATAAAACAAAAGAGTGGAACAGAAATAGTGTTTAAAACTCTAAGAAAACTTTCCACATTTTTACTCACACATACATGCATGTACATTAAAGTTTTTTATATATGTGTGTATATCAACACATGTATTATATGTATATATACACACAACATGCATATATACACATGCATGGATTATGTGTGTACGTATATATTCACATACACATGCATGTCTTCTAAAGTCAGTATCATCTTATTTAGTAAGTAACAGTAATGATGTTTCCAAAAAGAATAAGGCAAATATACCTACAGTCTCTGCATGCATCAGCACTTTAAATCAAATATTGATCAATGTGGTTGATCATAGGAAATGATTTACAGGCATAAAAATAGATAAAATGGACAGACAAGCAATAAAATTATCTTTAAAATTTTTTTTGCTGCTGGCCTGAATGTATATTTGAAAAACTCAAAGGAATGTAAAGAGTGAATTATGAAAAAAATTCAGTAAGTTATGAGGGTTTTGCCAACAAAGGTCTGTCTAGTCAAGGCTATGGTTTTTCCAGTGGTCATGTATGGATGTGAGAGTTGGACTATAAAGAAAGCTGAGCACCGAAGAATTGATGCTTTTGAACTGTGGTGTTGGAAAAGACTCTTGAGAGTTTTGGACTGCAAGGAGATCCAACCAGTCCATCCTAAAGGAGACTGGTCCTGGGTGTTCATTGGAAGGACTGATGCTGAAGCTGAAACTTCTATATTTTCACCACCTATGTGAAGAGTTGACTCATTGGAAAAGAGTCTGATGCTGGGAGGGATTGGGGGCAGGAGGAGAAGGGGATGACAGAAGTTGAGATGGCTGGATGGCATCATTGACTCGATGGACATGAGTTTGGGTGAACTCTGGGAGTTGGTGATGGACAGGGAGGCCTGGAGTGCTGCGATTCATGGGGTCACAGAGTTGGACACGACTGAGCAACTGAACTGAACTGAACTGAAGGAACATACAAAAATTAGAACTAGGTAGAGGACCAGTTGAGGAAAAGTGAAATATTTCTCAAGGACAAAAGAATAGACTCAAACAAATGGGAAAACATCACCTGTTCTTAGAGCAACTCAAAGTTATAAAGATGTTTGTATTGTCTAGGTTGCTTTCTAAATTTTAATTCACTACCCACTAAAAAGGAAAATAACAGCAATCGTTTTTCATGGGGTTAGACCTAATAGACACTAAACCTTATATAAAAAAGGCAAATTTTAACATGTATACCTGTGGCGGATTCATTATGATATTTGGCAAAACTAATACAATTATGTAAAGTTTAAAAATAAAATAAAATTAAAAAAAAAACAATGAAAATAATGAAAAACCATGAGGAGGGATAAGCCCTACCAGATATTACTATAAATTCACCAAAACTCAAATAGTTTGGTTCATGGAGATACAAATAGAATTGTGCCATGGACAGTATTCTGTAATACTCCAGTATTCTTGCATGGAGAATCCCACGGACAGAGGAGCCTGGTGGGCTAAAGTCCATGGGATCGCAGAGAGTCAGACATGACTGAGCAACTAACACGTTCACTTTTGTAGAATAAAAAGTCAAGAAATAGACCCAAATACACATGGAAATTTAATATATTAAAAAGTAACAAATGGACTTTATAATATCAGTGCTTTAAAACAAGACATTTATAAGCAAATAATAATTCCATGAAAAAGAGGAATGCATAATTCTCCAAAAATATGGACCCAAAGAACATAACGAATAAGTTTTAATGTCGCATTGAATATAATTTAGAACAAGTGTCACAAAGGAAAGAGAAATGACAGTGCTAGTTAATGAATGTTATGAGAGGTCCAGAAGTATTAGTATGTAACATTATATGTAACATTTGTGTGTGCACACAAATGCGTTCAGTTCAGTTCAGTTGCTCAGTCGTGTCCGACTATTTGCAACCCCATGAACTGCAGCACACCAGGCCTCCCTGTCCATCACCAACTCCCGGAGATCACTCAGACTCACGTCCATAGAGTCGGTGATGCCATCCAGCCATCTCATCCTCGGTCGTCCCCTTCTCCTCCTGCCCCCAATCCCTCCCAGCATCAGAGTCTTTTCCAATGAGTCAACTCTTCACATGAAGTGGCCAAAGTATTGGAGTTTCAGCTTCAGCATCATTCCTTCCAAAGAACACCCAGGACTGATCTCCTTTAGAATGGACTGGTTGGATCTCCTTGCAGTCCAAGGGACTCTCAAGAGTCTTCTCCAACACCACACTTCAAAAGCATCAATACTTCGGTGTTCAGCTTTCTTCACAGTCCAACTTTCATATCCATACATGACCACTGGAAAAGCCATAACCTTGACTAGATGAACCTTTGTTGGCAAAGTAATGTCTCTGCTTTTGTATATGCTATCTAGGTTGGTCATAACTTTCCTTCCAAGGAGTAAGTGTCTTTTAATTTCATGGCTGCAATCACCATCTGCAGTGATTTTGGAGCCTAAAAAAATAAAGTCTGACACTGTTTCCACTGTTTCCCCATCTATTTGCCATGAAGTGATGGGACCAGATGCCATGATCTTAGTTTTCTGAATGTTGAGCTTTAAGCCAGCTTTTTCACTCTCCTCTTTCACTTTTATCAAGAGGCTTTTTAGTTCCTCTTCACTTTCTGCCATAAAGGTGGTGTCATCTGCATATCTGAGGCTATTGATATTTCTTCCAGCAATCTTTTTTTTTTTTGCAAGATTCCCAGCAATCTTGATTCCATCTTGTGCTTCTTCCAGCCCAGCGTTTCTCATGATGTACTCTGCATAGACGTTAAATAAGCAGGGTGACAATATACAGCCTTGACATACTCCTTTTCCTATTTGGAACCAGTCTGTTGTTCGATGTCCAGTTCTAACTGTTGCTTCCTGATCTGCATATAGGTTTCTCAAGAGGCAGGTCAGGTGGTCTGGTATTCCCATCTTTTTCAGAATTTTCCACAGTTTATTGTGATGCACACAGTCAAAGGCTTTGGCATATTCAATAAAGCAGAAATAGATGTTTTTCTGGAATTCTCTTCCTTTTTCCATGAAAAGTTCAAGCATATATAAACAAGAGAGAAGAAAAGATTCTTACTGTCAATGCTAATACTATAGCAATAAATGTAGAAAGAATAATAAAGTTAAAAAAGTTACCAGGTTGCAGCCATCATAGTTATAATTTATTCAGGCAATGGTGATCAATTGAGGCTAAAGCTGGATGAGAAAAAAGATATTTATGTGGTTTCATAATATCTCCACAAAATGCTCCTTTAACTACAAAGAGAAAAAATGCTAGCTTTACACCAAGTGAGAAATCTGGTAGATGTCACTCTAATCTAGTGGTCAAAGTTACCATCATCAGTGTGGAGAAAAACCAACATGATGTGATTCATAATATGTTGGACTTAGTAGGACAGCATCATTTCTGTGGTACCCCTGCTACATATGCATAACCTTAGTCATAAGGAAACGTCAAAGAAACCCAAGTTGAGGGATAGTATACAAAACAGCTGGCCTTGATTCCTCCAAAAATGATAATATCATGAGTCACAAAGAGGCTCAGGGATATTTAAGGTTACAGGTGAATAAAGAATTATGACAAATGGGACTTCCTTGGTGGTCCAGTGGCTAAGACTCTAAGTTCCCAATGCAGAAAACCTGGGTTCAGTCCCTGGTCAGGAAACTAGATCCTGCGTGCCACAACTAAAGATTCCGCATGCCACAACTAAGCCCCAGCAGAGGCAAAAAATTAAATAAATATGTCTAAAAAAAGAATCATGACAAAAGCAGTATATGATCTGAACAATGGACTAGAGGGAAATTATCTAAGGAGCAATATTGGGACAATTCTGAAATCAGAACAAGGACTGCGTATTAACCTGTAGTGTGTGTTCAACACTGAATTTCATTATTTTTGTAGTTTTATGTCATGCAAGAAAATATTCCTGTTCTTAGAAAATAAACATAGAAGTGCATACAGGAAAAGGAGCCTGATGTGTGCAAATTCTCAAATGGTTCAGAAAAAAAATCATGCGTGAATGTTTATATTGTGCACGTATGTACCTAGTTAGAGATGGAATAGGAAGAAAAATAGAGATGGAGAAAATGATAAAGAAATGTGACAAATATTAACAATTAGGAACTATGGCTGCAGGGTATGTAGGGTGGTTAGATAAAATTCAGGACACCCAAATAAAGAAAAACTATTTTTAGTATAGATATGTCCCAAATACTATAGTAATATACTTTTTCCAAATAAATTCTTTATTTTTAACCTGAAACTCATGTTTAATTGAGTGTTTTTTTTCTTTTGCTGATTCTGATAGCTCTACTATTACTTGACGCTTCTACTATTAATTAATAGTACTATCAATTTGGAAGGTGATTTCACCTTTTTAAATATGAAATATATAGCTGATGTGATAAACAGTCTGTGTGATATTCTTTCAGATTCTCTGATGTTTAAAATTATTTCAAAATAAAAAGTTATAATAATCTGGGCTCTTACATTTCTAATTCCTATGAACTAATTTGTATAAGGTTAGAGGGCAGACATGAAGTAGGTAACATTTTTGAGGCTTCTCTATAATAAGATATATTTGCATAGTTCCTTACAGATCAACCATATTAGGTAGTAATTACTGTATATGTTATACTGAGGATCAATAAGGCTAATTAATTTCTCCAAGGTATTGCTATTTAGCAAGATCTCTAAAGTATACTGTCAAAAGTAATCTTATTGATATAGTAAATCCAGTATCAAAGATATTTCCACAAGTTGATTTTTTCGTTCATTCTTCTATCCATCAATATAATCCGCGGGTAGTTATTAAAATCTTTTTATATTAGGAATCATGTCAATTAATGAACTAAGTATTAAAGCTTTCTTTTATGTTAAACAGTGAGTTTTTGAATCTGTAACTATAATAATTAATTAAGAGACTTTCTTTAATTCATTGGAGTAAGATTCATAAACTCTGTATCAACAGAATAGAAAGTAAGCAAAATTATTAAGTAAAAATTTTCAGAAGTACTCATCACATTAGTTAACATTAAATAAAATTTTAATAAAATGGAATGTGAAGAATTTATTTATATGGTCTACAATTAAGTAGGAATTAATATGGATATCTTATTCTTTATAAAATTATGTTAAATAATCATTTTGTTCTCAAAGACTGTACTTCCTCCTGGTTCAGTCCCTAAATGCTCATTTGTAACTGTTAAAGTCAGACATTTGCCTGTGGTGAGAAACCCAGTCTGCTAATTACTACTATTAATTTGGATGGTGACTTTGCCTCTGTAAAAATGAAATATTAGCTGATATGATAAACAATGTATTTTGAATCTAAAAAGAGCAACAGCAAACACATAAATGCTTTTTATATTTTACTTGCACTTGCGTGCTAAGTCACTTCAGTTGTGTCCGACTCTTTGCAAACTCCTGAACTGTACCCTGCCAGGCTCTTCTGTCCATGGGATTCTCCAGGTAAGAATCCTGGAGGGGGTTGCCATGCCCTCCCCTCCTCCAGAGGACCTTCCCGACCCAGGGATCTAACCCACATCACTTAAGTCTCCTGCACTGGCAAGTGGGTTCTTTACTACTAGTGCCACCTGGGAAGGCTTTACATTTTACTTAAATATGCCTATATATCAAAATGTCTATATAAATTTGGAAACAAGTACAACTTTCTCAATGTCTCCTTTTTAAAATGCAGATATTTAGGTATATACATTTGCTGTCTATACGGCAATGCAGTAACTTTCTTTCAAAATATCTTCAAAGATTTAAAAAGTGAATATATTTAACCTCCCTTTAAAAATGGATTACACGTCAAGTTTAAAATTAAGAATTAGCTGAGGAAAATCAGACTCCACTAAAATTTGTTTTTAGAGAGAACTTGACAACCATATTGTTAGGTGGGTCACCATAGCCCCTCCTCCCAGTATTCCTGCCTCAGTGTGTTCCTCTCCCTGAGTGTGAGGAGGACCTATGTCTTGCTTCTAAGCAATAAAATATGACAAAGGTGACACCCACCTAGCATGCCCTTCTCGTGATTATGCTATATTCTGTGATGCAGACTTGCTTCAGAGGCTCTTCTTGCTGGTTGCTGAAGGAAGCTATGATGTAATGAAGTTCCTAAGGCAAAAAAAAAAAAATCTGTGGGCACTCTGAGAACTGGGGGTGCCTCTAGGCACTATCAGTTAAGTTCAGTTTGTCACTCAGTCATGTCCGACTCTTTGCAACCCCATGAATTGCAGCACGCCAGGCGTCCCTGTCCATCACCAACTCCCGGAGTTCACCCAAACTCATGTCCATCGAGTCGGTGACGCCATCCAGCCATCTCATCCTCTGTAGTCCCCTTCTCCTCTTGCCCCCAATCCCTCCTAGCATCAGAGTCTTTTCCAATGAGTCAATACTTCGCATGAGGTGGCCAAAGTATTGGAGTTTCAGCTACAGCATCAGTCCTTTCAATGAACACCCAGGACTGATCTCCTTTAGGATGGACTGGCTGGAACTCCTTGCAGTCCAAGGGACTCTCAAGAGTCTTCTCCAACACCACAGTTCAAAAGCATCAATTCTTCAGTGCTCAGCTTTCTTCACAGTCCAACTTTCACATCCATACATGACCACTGGAAAAAACATAGCCTTGACTAGACGGACCTTTATTGGCAAAATAACGTCTCTGCTTTTGAATATGCTGTACAGGTTGGTCATAACTTTACTTCCAAGGAGTAAGCATCTTTTAATTTCATGGCTTCAGTGATTTTGGAGCCCAGAAAAATAAAGTCAACCACTGTTTCCACTGTTTCCCCATCTATTTGCCATGAAGTGATGGGACCAGATGCCATGAACTTCATTTCTGAATGTTGAGCTTTAAGCCAACTTTTTCACTCTCCTCTTTCACTTTCATCAAGAGGCTTTTTAGTTCTTCAGTTTCTGCCATAAGGGTGGTGTCATCTGCATATCTAAGGTTATTGATATTTCTCCCGGCAATCTTGATTCCAGCTTGTGCTTCTTCCAGCCCAGCGTTTCTCATGATGTACTCTGTGTAGAAGTTAAATAAGCAGGATGACAATATACAGCCTTGACGTACTCCTTTTCCTATTTGGAACCAGTCTGTTGCTCCATGTCCAGTTCTAACTGTTGCTTCCTGACCTGCATACAGGTTTCTCAGGAGGCAGGTCACGTGGTCTGGTATTCCCATCTCTTGAAGAATTTTCCACAGTTTATTGTGATCCACACAGTCAAAGGCTTTGGCATAGTCAAGAAAGCAGAAATAGATGTTTTTCCGGAACCCTCTTGCTTTTTCCATGATCCAGCAGATGTTGGCAATTTGATCTCTGGTTCCTCTGCCTTTTCTAAACCCAGCTTGAACATCTGGAAGTTCATGGTTCACATATTGCTGAAGCCTGGCTTGGAGAATTTTGAGCATTACTTTACTAGCCTGTGAGATGAGTGCAATTGTGCGGTAGTTTGAGCATTCTTTAGCATTGCCTTTCTTTGGGATTGGAATGAAAACTGACCTTTTGCAGTCCTGTGGCCACTGCTGAGTTTTCCCAATTTGCTGGCATATTGAGTGCAGCACTTTCACAGCATCATCTTTCAGGATTTGGAATAGCTCAACTGGAATTCCATCACCTCCATTAGCTTTATTCATAGTGATGCTTTCTAAGGCCCACTTGACTTCAAATTCCAGGCTGTCTGACTCTAGGTGAGAGATCACACCATCATGATTATCTGGGTCATGAAGATCTTTTTTGTACAGTTCTTCTGTGTATTCTTGCCACCTCTTCTTAATATCTTTTGCTTCTGTTAGGTCCATACAATTGATCCCATTTTTGCATGGAATCTCTAATTTTCTTGAAGAGATCTCTAGTGTTTCCCATTCTGTTGTTTTCCTCTATTTCTTTGCATTGATTGCGAGGAAGGCTTTGTTATCTTTCCTTGCTATTCTTTGGAACTCTGCATTCAAATGGATGTATCTTTCCTTTTCTCCTTTGCTTTTTGCTTCTCTTCTTTTTACAGCTATTTGTAAGGCCTCCTCAGACAGCCATTTTGCTTCTTTGCATTTCTTTTTCTTGGAGATGTTCTTGATCCCTGTCTCCTGTACAGTGTCACGAACCTCTGTCCATAGTTCATCAGACACTCTATCATATCTAGTCCCTTAAATCTATTTCTCACTTCCACTGTATAATCATAAGGGATTTGATTTAGGTCGTACCTGAATGGTCTAGTGGTTTTTCCCATTTTCTTCAATTTAAGAAGAAAATTGACACTTTAGGCAGCTTCTAGGAGATGGAGGCAGCCTCCAGCCCATAGCCAGTAAGAAGTCCATGTCTTCAGTTTTACACACACAAGGAAATGAATTCTGCCAATAATCTGAGTGAGAATCCAGGTAGATTCTCTCCCATTATAGCTTCCAGATGAGGATGCAGCCCAGGCTATACCTTGATTTCAGCCTTATTGAACTAAATGGCAGAGTTCCCTGGTAAGTTTACTTACAGACACTGTGCGATTATAAGTGTGTGTGTGTGTACGTTTAACTACTAATTTTGTGGTAGTTTGTTACCTAGCAGTAGGCAACTGATAAGAGATAACTTTCTTTCATTTTCTGTAATGTTCCCCACAGAGTTTTGAAATTAAAGAACATAAGTGTGGTTTAAAAAAATGAAGCAGATTTTAGCTATAAATCATCAATATGAAAACATCTTTGAATTTTAAAATATTAAATACAATTAAAGAAGTTTTCTTTAATTAGATTTTTGCTAAAAGGTTAAGCAAAACAAGCTAAAAAGAGGAAGTTTATTCTAAAATAATTCCTCGGAAGTTTTAACCTCTTAATTATAACTTTGGGGAAATTGCAAAGTTAATTTTTGAACAGTTAATAAAGTATTAGTCAACCTCTGATACATCTTTATGAGGAAACAACATAAATGAGTAAAGTTTAGTATCAGTGAACTGCAGATAGATAGGTTGATATAATACAAAAATATAATGGTTATGTATTAATAAGACATTTATATTTCATAATTTTGCACTAAAATTATGGGAAAATGCATCAGAACCTTAATTTAAAAAATATTTTTAGCCTGATTCTGTACAAAAATAAATAATAGTTTAATTCAGCTGTTACTGAAAAATTAGGTATAGGAAGAGACATTAAATTTTTGAAGACTTACCCGATACATTTGCAATGATGTATTTGTAAAATAATTTCCAGTTCTACTTTGGAAAACAGGAATTTTAACTGGGTCTGTTTATGAGACGGCCAACTCACTTGAAACAGTACTGTTTTTAAGTACTCTAATTTACTATTCCCATAAAACAGCAGATATTCTAAAAAAATCCAAATTTTTTGAAACTGCTGCTGCTGCTGCTAAGTCGCTTCAGTCGTGTCCGACTCTGTGCGACCCCATAGACGGCAGCCCACCAGGGTCCGCCGTCCCTGGGATTTCTCAGGCAAGAACATTGGAATGGGTTGCCATTTCCTTCTCCAATGAATGAAAGAGAAAAGTGAAAGTGAAGTTGCTCAGTCATGTCCATCTCTTTGTGACCTCATGGACTACAGCCCACCAGGCTCCTCTGTCCATGGGATTTTCCAGGCAAGAGAACTGGAGTGGGGTGCCATTGCTTTCTCTTTCTCCGTTTTTGAAACTGGTAATTTACAAGATAATGTCTACAAGTATCACAATAAATTGTCCAAGTGAACTGAAACGTAAATTGCATATTTATTCATTCATCAGTTAAAAAACACACATTGAATTCCTGTGTATTCATCCATGTGACATACAGCATTTAGATGTTCTATCAAATTTCCCTTGTTCAGTACCATTCTTCCCATTGGATTCTTGCCATTTTCTTTTATTCCCTTCCCCTTTTTCCCCCACCTACATACAATCTTGGTCATCTTTCACTTTCTAAAAGTATTTTATTTTAGTTAAAAAAATAAAATAGGGACTTGCCTTGTAGTCCAGTGGCTAGGACTTTGCACTTCCAATGAAGGAAGCTCCCAGTGCAATGGATTCTGCATGTAGCAACTAAGACCTAGCCAAATAAAAAAAAATTAAATGTTTAAATTGTAGAATGAATGCTGTAATAACTATATATATATATATATATATATATATATATATATATATGCCTCTGGGGGCGCAAGTGGTAAAGAATCTGCCTGCTAATGCAGGAGATGCAAGAGACACAGGTTCAGTCCCTGGGTCAGGAAGATCCCCTGGAGAAGGGAATGGCAACCCACTCCAAGTCTGGAAAATTCCATGGACAGAGGAGCCTGGCAGGCTACGGTCAATGGGGTCCGCAGAGCCGGATGTGACTGAGTGACTAAGCACAGCCTATATATATATAGAGAGAGAGAGAGAGAGAGCAGATATTTAATACTTCCAGGCTGTGGTTGGTTCTATGAAACCATTTGTCTTGGATCAACAGACAATTTTCATGGCTCAGAATTTCCTTCTGGTATTTTGCCTAGACACCCTCTCCATGTACAAAGGCTTTGAGTTCTCTCCAGTCAGTTTACATCCCAAGGTAAATTGTGAACTTGTCGAACACAAAACAAATGCATCATACTCCTTGTGACCAGCAGGTGGGCCTAGAGAGGACCTTGTTGGTCACACAGAGCCTGAGGTTACACTGCCCAGCTCTGTAGCAGGGTAGAGGCTTGAGATAGCCACCAATTTCCAGCATCATGTCTTGTTGTAATAAAACCTTAGTTTTCTTCAGCCTTGAGAAAGTCAAATGCAGCCCTTAGCCCAATTTCTAGACGCTGTCTGCCCACAGTTTGCATGTATATGTCCTCTCTCTGCTGGTTCAGGTAAGAAACGGCCATTTAAGAATTCTTATGTAGGCAAAATGCAGGGCAGTGTTAATGACACTTCTGCTGAAACTGTCCTTAGCTACCTACTGCTGGACAGTTCCTCCTTTCATTTCAAGGATCAGATTTCTCTTCATATTTACCTTGCCCAAGTGGGTAAAGGATGAGTAACCAATCACCATCATATCTTCATCATCATCTCTCTGTATATTTCCATTCATGTATGTTGAGTGATGGGCTTCCCCTGTGACTCTAGTGGTAAAGAATCCACCTGCAGTGTAGGAGATGAAAGAGACAAGGGTTAGATCTCTGGGTTGGGAAGATCCCCTGGAGGAGGGCATGGCAACCCACTCCAGTATTCTTGCCTGGAGAACCCCATGGACAGAGGAGCCTGGTGGGCTACAGTCCAAAGGGTCGCAAAAAGTTGAACACGACTGGAGTGACTTAGCACACACTTCATGCACATGTTGAGTGAGAAAGCTGCATTTTGCTATAAGAATGAATTTTCCAGTTTCACTGCTTTGTAAACCAGACAAGGATTCCCAATTAGAAATGGGATGATGAAGATAAGGAAAAAATGTGCACCGAGTATTTCAGGAAACTGTTGCTGGAGTAAAGTTAGTTTTGAAGCCACAGGCATCCTCATATTGGTCTGTTAAGAGAACACACTAGCATGTAGCCTATGTCACCTGTGCCTACAACTTTCTGTGTACAGAAGGACAGACCATACTGAGAAGTCATAGAAGCCAGCTTTATATGCAAACTTCAAAACCTTTCTCATCTAGAAAAGTCTTTCCAAATCAATGGCTCTATTCTTACCTTATACGCTAAATACACACATTTATTAATAATTTTACCTCATGAAACTTTTATAAAAGCATATTCATTGCCAAAGGGAAAGCACCTTGAAACCAAAAACACTTTGAAAAACCTAAGTTTCTCCTTCTGCCCTATTTTGTAAAGACTTCCCCCTTATGTTTTCCATTAATATTCTGTATTATGATACACAAACATTAGTGTGGATCAGAATTTCAAAGTTAACATACATTTCAAAGCCATTAGAAAAAGCACAGACTGTGGTTGTTCTTTTTATGAGAATGGAGATTGAAGGCAGCTGTTTGCAAAAGCACTAATGTACTTTCAAACAGTGATGTAATGTCTAATGTCCGTAACCTTTTTAAGCCTGGTAATGTAGAAGATGTTTAGATTTACTGTGGAAACATGTCTCAGTTTTATTTCCTCCAAAAAAAGGTACAGAGAGGCATGTGGAGTTTTGTTTTTACATTTGGTATCTAAATGTCATGGCCGATAAATAAAGCTACATACTACACAGAACTGGGATAAGTTTGTTAGTTATCATTTTGGCCTAACAAAAAGTATAAGAACCTATTCAGACTATTAAATAGTGTCCCTTTAGATTAACCAAAGTGGGGTTAATCTAAAGGATTAATCTAAACAGGATAAATATCCTGTTCAAGTGGAGACTAATTAAATTGTTTGCTCTAAAAGAGCCATCCCTTATGTAAATATTAATTGAGATCTAATTATTTTTAAAGAAGTCCTTGGGAAACAAAATAGACTAAGTAGTAGTCTATCATCTGGGAATTTCCCAGATGGAGAGTAAGACTTAATCAGGCCAATACAAGATGTATTCGTTTCTTGTTTCTGCTGTAACAAACTGCTGCAAACTTAATGGCTTAAAGCCACACAGACTTATTATTACTGTCTTGAAGTTCTGGAATTTAGAAGTGTAAAGTGGGTTGCTTTTTGCGCTCTGTTCCTTCCTGAGGCTCTAGGGAGACATCTGTTTCCTTGATATTTCTAGATTCTAGAATTCTCCTGCACTCCCTCGCTCATGGCCTCTTTATCCATCCTCACAGTCAGCAGCACGATATCTTCAAATCTGTCTCTGCTTGTCATCACATCTCATTCTCTGATTTTGACCCTCCTGCCTTACCTTATAAATGACCTTATGGTTACAGCAGGGGCTTCCCTGGTGGCTCAGTGGTAAAGAATCTGCCTGCCAATGCAGGAAATGTGGGTTTGATCCCTGAGTTGGGAGGATCCCCTGAAGAAGGAATTGGCAACCCACTCTGGTAGTCTTGCCTTGGGAAATCCTGTGGACAGAGGAGCCTGGTGGGGTACAGTCCACGGGGTTGAAAAAGAGGCGGACACAACTTAGCAACAACTGAACAACAACATGTTTACATCAGCTCCCCCCCACCCCCTGATAATCCACGATGGTCTCTCATCTCATGACCCTTAACTTAGTGATATCTAGAAAGTTCCCTTTTGCCATGCAAGATGATCCAGTCACAATGTGTGTCTCTTTTTCGGTAGGAGAAGGCATATTCTGCCTATTATACAAGGTAAACTATCTGAAGTGCTAGAGTACTGTCAGAAAAACATCTAAATGTTGGAGGTGGTGTGAAACAGGGGATGAGAAAAACTAGTGCTGAGAGAGGTGGCCTGGGGCACTTACCATTGCTTGAATGTTTAGGCTTTCTTAGGGGACACGTCAAGAGGTTACTAAGAGCAAACTGTACTACCCAACTCGATGCAGCAAAAGATTCAGGTTATGTCTCTTGATATCCTGTGTTTGTGAAGATGTTGAGCAGGAGAGTGAGTCCATCAGATCCTTCTTTTGGGGATATAATGTTGGCACAAACATGGTGTTCTGTGACATGTGCTCATCTTGGGGACATAGGGGATGCCAGACAATCAACTGGAGGTTAAGGTAGAGATTTTTGAATTTTTATTTTTATTCACTGTTACAGTCATTTTAATTTCAAATTATGTTTGATCTGTAAGGTACAAAAAGTTGAGTATAAGCAAAATGTGAATATCAAATATTTAATGTAGATACATTTAGGGTGCATGTACTGTCTTTTTACTTCAACTTTCTTCCAAACAGCTCAAACCCACCAACAACAATAACAATAGTGATACCCAGTCCTAATGAGACTAGAAGTGACTGGTTCAGAGTACACCCCAGACTGGGGACAAATGGGAATCAGGTTTAGTCAGAAACTGCAACAGCAGAAGACTCAGAAGTTAGATATCCTATTATTATTTTATACTGTATTCTTCTTGTAGAGGTAAAAACTGGAGAATTCTGTGAATCATTGTGATTTTTAAAATTATAAATCTAGGGATGTGGATCCTGAGACAACGTCAAAATTTTAAACCTTCATGACTGATGGTATAACCTGAATTAAGGCACAGAATAAAGAGAAAGGAAGTGAGAAAATAATGAATCATAGAGAAAGGCTCTTAAAGAAGGAAAATGTTAAATGCTAACCATGAAGTTTTGGTTCCTTTAGTCAAAAATGAAGGTAATTGAGAATGGTAATTCCTAGGACAGAGTACACGTCCCGTAGCTTTGACATTTAATCAATCAGTGACTGGTGATCACAAAGTGAAAGTGAAAGTCGCTCAGTCGTGTCTAACTCTTTGCCACCCCATGGACTATACAGTCAATGGAATTCTCCAGGCCAGAATACTGGAGTGGGTAGCCTTTCCCTTCTCCAAGGGATCTTCCCAACCCGGGGATTGAACCCAGGTCTCCTGCACTGCAGGTGGATTCTGTACCGGCTGAGCCACCAGGGAAGCCCAAGGATACTGTAGTGAGTGGCCTATCCCTTCTCCAGCGGATCTTCCTGACCCAGGGATCGAACCGTGGTCTCCTGCAGTACCTGCAGGTTCTTTACCAGCTGAGCTCTCAGGTGATCACAAAACCAGTTAATCTGTAATATGTGGATGATTCTTTTTCTCATCCCATTTTGCTGTTTTTAGAAACCAGTAAATTAAAAATTGTACGTTAACATTTAATTAGTACTCAATAAATGCTAGACATTAAAAAGAATACTCTATAAAATGTTTTCTATAATAAAGTTTATATAATGAAATGTTTTGTATTACTCACACAAAAATATAGTAAGCACATGTAAATGTTCATTTAGTACGTGAATGAGGGAAAAAAACCAAAATATTAACGCTGGTTAAAAAGAATTCAAGATAGAGTGTATATATAAACACAGAAACAAAAAAATGCTGGCATAAGATCATCAAATAATAGTGTAAAATTAGTTTCGTGTCCTACGAGGCAATAAAGCCTTACGTTTGTGGGCTATCTTTTCTACTAGACAAAAATCATTGGCACTTTAACAGACAAAACTCTACAAGTTGATATGAAACTTCCTAGAATTGGACTCTAATTAATAATAAATACATAGTAAAACAAAGAAAAATTCCCCTTTAGAATTAATAGTCATTGTTTTGTGGAGACGTATTCAGAACTGCTCCAAGTAAGGCAGTAAAATGACATAAAATCATCTTTTTGCCTAAGTTCCAAGTTTTAAGTAATTATACATTTATGTTCATTATGCAGTGAGAGAACTGAACTTTAGAAAAGATTCAACTTATCCTAGGTAAAAAGAATTATAAATGGAGAAACCAGGATTTCAACCTACACAGTTTAGATGTAAATAATTATTGAAACAATTGCTCACATATATTGAGCCTTAGCAATATATTGTGTGTGTGTGTGTGTGTGTGAGTGTGTGTGTGTGTGCATATGTATGTCCGACTTTGCAACCCTATGGACTGTAGCCCACCAGGCTCCTCTGTCCATAGGATTCTCCAGGCAAGAGAGTTGGAGTGGGTCGCCGTGCCCTCCTACAGGGGATCTTCCCACCCAGGGATCCAACCCGCATCTGTTCCTTACCACTAGTGCCACCTGGGAAACCCAGCAATATAGTGTAAACTCACCTGAATGTTTTACATTAATAACTCATTTAATTCTCACAGTAAACTTGGGGTAAGTTCTGATTCCATCCCCATTTCCTAATAGAAAATCACTGTTTTCCAGCTGTATATTACTAAATGGGATGAGAAAAAATGAAAGCCTTTGGCAGTACATATTGTGTTGAGAATTATCTGCCTTCATCCAGCTGTGTTACTTGAGAAGAAGATTCCGGACCTTGGATGGACACGTACTGCTGTTCACTGAGCTAATTAAATTTACTGTGTCCTGCAAATCACCATGATGAAGAGATTAGAGAATATATGGATTCTTAGTTTTTTGATTGTCTTAATTTAGTGATTCATATTCTCTCCCTTGATTTCCTTCCTGTTTTTGAAATTTGTTTATTGATTCATATCAGACCAATTTGATTCATGTTTAAGCTCTGAGATCATCTCAAGGACTACACTTCTCTACCTATTTAATTATATATTGTTATTGACCATTTCTTAAAGTTCTACTTCTCCAAAGCAATGAAAACTCAAGATTAATAGTAGCATTTCCCTAACTCAACTTGATCCCATCCATTCCGTTCAAAGCCATCTTTTACATCAGTTATCTCTGATCCCTACTAAGACAAAATAGGACTGTGATTGGTACTGGTAATGTTAATATTATTTTTAGTATCAGGATTGAGGTATTTGGCAGAAATTGAAGAGTCAAAGGAAGGTTTATGTCCCATAAACTACATTATATGTTTATAGTTTATGGACATGTTCTATTGTACTGACGTAGCATGTACATTAAAATTACAACACATTTGAAGTGACAGATATGAATCAAAAATAATGCTAGTTGATTTTCTTGAACCCTACCCATCTCCATCCAGAGTGTACACATGTCATTCAGGAGATCATAACTCTAAATTGCTGCCGACATTATCTTTCCAAAAGAGATATCTGTTGGTCACATTATCCTATTCAATCTGTTAAACATGTGCCAAGAATCAAAATTTCTTGCCCCTCATTCTGACCTTACTTTTTATAATATAGTTCTCTCTGAAAAGTCTTTTTTCCTTGCTCATCTTGTTCGATAGCAATCTATCAACATTAATTAAATACTCCCAAGGTAGCACATGTTTCTTTATGGCCCTTTTCCAGCCTTCTATTCTATCCGTCTCTCTTCCCTATTTCTATATTAAGTACTCGCTTTGTTACAACAGTATGACGGTTGACACTGTGCTGTCACTATCAAAGTCTTTCTCTCCAAGTGAAATTCTGAGAAGAAAGACCGAAGCTAAGTCTTTGTTTTCTCAGTAGTTCTTTGCAAACAGTGAATGCTCAATAATGGGATATCAAATAATTACCTTGTTGGAGGGCAAATTGAGTCAGACATGAATTAGTTCCCACCTGAATAAGTATTTTTATATCCTCTTCTGATTGAATCCCAGAAGTCACCTTTCATGTTTTATTTGATCATCCTGATTGCTTTGTCATATTTTCGCTCGATTGAGATAGTGACTTGCGGAGAGATTCATGCTATTCTAGAAGATGGATTTCTCTAAATGGGTCAAGATATTATGGAAGGAAAAGTTCCCACAACTCTCAATTATTTTCTTCAGGAAACAGAATTGAACCATGATTTCATACTGAAACCAAACTCTATCGCTGTATTTGAAAATACTAAGTTTGAAGCAGTTTAGTAATTTCTAAAGAGCTTTCTTCTATCTCCACTTACATAAAGAGAGCAACCACAACTTTTTGTTTTTTTCTAACGGTTTTAAAATGTAACTTACACATTCTAATATACTGTCATGTTTTCATATCATGATAAATATTTAATGTTAATGGAAAAGAAGCATATATTTTGGACATAAATGTGGGACAAATGTTTAAAAAATAGAGAAAGGAAAAATTTGAGTTTCTAAAGGTATTTTATTCCTCAAAATGCTTTCCTACTGTCAGTGAATCTGCTTTTAAAAATCATTGTGATATGAAATTTCTAATGAATATATGTTTAGCAAAGGAAGTAGGAAAATAGTAAGTACCTGCTTTTGAGAACTATCTTTTCAGGTCTAGAGGTGAACTGTTTTCAGTTCTGTTTTGTCAGGAGCTAATCTGTTAAAGAATTCACAGATGGGGTTGCCCTGGGGCACAGAGAGTGTTGGTGAGCATAGGGGGATGTGGGTCATCCATTATAGGGCTCCTTAACTATATTGGAATGTAAAGATTCATATAATGTCAAAACACACTTTCTCCTGGCAGCAGTTCCCCCAAAGAATGTGTATCTATCTGTTCTTCAAAGAGTATAATTCCATGGTTCTCATCATCAGTCACTCAGTACTGTCTGACTCTTTGCAACTCCATGGGCTGTACCCTGCCAGGCTCCTGTCATGGAATTTTTCCAGGCAAATACTGGAGTGGGTTGCCATTTCCTAGGCCAGGGACCCTGGGATCAAACCCATGTCTCTTGAGCTTCCTGCACTGGCAGGCGGATTCTTTACCACTGAGCCACCTGGGAAGCCACGGCTGTCATAAATAGCTGAAAAATAATGAGCAACTCTGGCCCCTTACCTGGTTTACATAACAGAGGGCATCATTAGACATCACTTGAGATACAAGGGTCTAAATAAACTGAAAATTTTTTCTTTATGTAATTTTACTCATTTAGAGAGAAAAAAATACAAAAGAAAAACAGCCACTTGAAATGAAAGCTTGAACTGGCCAGGAGTAAGACAGCGGTGTTATAACCTGAGATAAAACGAACCCTGAGATCCTCCATCCTTTCTTTCACCATCTGCATCAAAAAGATGATAAGCCTTTTTGTCAGTGCCTATGCTTCACGTAAATTATACATACGCGTGAACTTGAGAGCTCGTGACTAGGGGCCACATTCTCCATGTGAGTAGTGGTCAAACAGGAGATGGCAAGAATAAACATTGACATTTTAGGAATGAGCAAACTAAAATGGACTGGAATGGGTGAATTTAACTCAGATGACCATTATATCTACTACTGTGGGCAAGAATCCCTTAGAAGAAATGGAGTAACCATCATAGTCAACAAAAGAAAGCAAAATGCAGTACTTGGATGCAGTCTCAAAAACGATAGAATGATCTCTGTTCGCTTCCAAGGCAAACCATTCAATATCACAGTAATCCAAGTCTATGCCCCGACCAGTAAAGGTCCTCATTCAGCTTGAGGAAGCTGAAGCTGAATGATTCTATGAAGAACTTCTAGAACTAACACCCAAAAAGATGTCCTTTTAATCATAGGGGGCTGGAATGCAAAAGTAGGAAGTCAAGAATTACCTGGAGTAACAGACAAATTTGGCCTTGGAGTACAGAATGAAGCAGGGCAAAGGCTAATAGAGTTTTGCCAAGACAACACACTGGTCATAGCAAACACCCTCTTCCAACAACACAAGAGAAGACTCTACACATGTACATCACCAAATGGTCAACACTGAAATCAGATTGATTATATTCTTTGCAACCAAAGATGGAGAAGCTCTATACAGTCAGCAAAAACAAGACTGGGCACTGACTGTGGCACAGACCATGAATTCCTTATTGCTAAATTCAGACTTAAATTGAAGAAAGTAGGGAAAACCACTAAACCATTCAGGTATGACCTAAATCAACCCCCTTATGATTATACAGTGGAAGTGAGAAATAGATTTAAGGGACTAGATCTGATAGAGTGCCTGATGAACTATGGATGGCGGTTCGTGACATTGTACAGGAGGCAGGGATCAAGACCATCTCCAAGGAAAAGAAATGCAAAAAAGCAAAATGGCTGTCTGAGGAGGCCTTACAAATAGCTATGAATAGAAGAAAAGTGAAAGGTAAAGGAGAAAAGGAAAGATATTCCCATTTGAATGCAGAGTTCCAAAGAAGAGCAAGGAGAGATAAGAAAGACTTCCTCAGCAATCAATGCAAAGAAATAGAGGAAAACAATAGAATGGGAAAGTCTAGAGATCTCTTCAAAAAAATTAGAGATACCAAAGGAACATTTCATGCAAAGATGGGCTCGATAAAGGACAGAAATGATATGGACCTAACAGAAGCGTGGTAAGAATACACAGAACTGTACAAAAAGATCTTCACAACCCAGATAATCACGATGGTGTGATCACTCACCTAGAGCCAGACATCCTGGAATGCAAAGTCAAGTGGGCCTTAGGAAGCATCACTACGAACAAAGCTAGTGGAGGTGATGGAATTCCAGTTGAGCTATTTCAAATCCTAAAAGATGATGCTGTGAACGTTCTGCACTCAATATGCCAGCAAATTTGGAAAACTCAGCAGTGGCCACAGGACTGGAAAAGGTCAGTTTTCATTCCAATTCCGAAGAAAGGCAATGCCAAAGAATGCTCAAACTACCGCAGAATTGCATTCATCTCACATGCAGGCAAAGTAATGCTCAAAATTCTCCAAGCCAGGCTTCAACAGTAATGAACTGTGAGCTTCCAGATGTTCAAGCTGGATTTAGAAAAGGCAAAGGAACCAGAGATCAAATTGCCAACATCTGCTGGATCATCGACAAAGCAAGAGAGTTCCAGAAAAACATCTATTTCTGCTTTACTGACTATGCCAAAGCCTTTCACTGTGTGGACCACAAACAAACTGTAGAAAATTCTGAAAGAGATGGGAATACCAGACCACCTGACCTGCCTCTTGAGAAATCTGTATGCAGGTCAGGAAGCAACAGTTAGAACTGGACATGGAACAACAGACTGGTTCCAAATAGGAAAAGGAGTACATCAAGGCTGACTATTGTCACCCTGCTTATTTAATTTATATTCAGAGTACATCATGAGTGATGCTGGGCTGGATGAAGCAAAAGCTGGAGTCAAGATTGCCGAGTGAAATATCGGTAACCTCAGATATGCAGATGTCACCACCCTTATGGCAGAAAGTGAAGAAGAACTAAAGAGCCTCTTGATGAAAGTGAAAGAGGAGAGTGAAAAAGGTGGCTTAAAGGTCAACATTCAGAAAACTAAGATCATGGCATCTGGTCCTATCACTTCATGGAAAACATATGGGGAAACAGTGAGAGCCATTATTTTTTTTTAGCTCCAAAATCGCTACAGATGGTGACTGCAGCCATGAAATTAAAAGAAGCTTGCTCCTTTGAAGAAAACGCATGACTAACCTAGACAGCATATTAAAAGGCAGAGACATTACTTTTCCAACAAAGGTCCATCTAGTCAAGGCTATGGTTTTTCCAGTAGTCATTTTTGAATGTGAGAGTTGGATTATAAAGAAAGCTGAGTGCCTAAGAATTGATGCTTTTGAACTGTGGTGTTGAAAAACACTCTTGAGAATCCCTTGGACTTCAAGGAGTTCCAACCAGTCCATCCTAAAGGAAATCAGTCCTGAATATTCATTAGAAGGACTGATGCTGAAACTGAAACTCCAGTACTTTGGCCACCTGATGGGAAGAACTGACTCATCTGAAAAAACCCTGATGCTGGGGAAGATTGAAGGCAGGAGGAGAAGGGGATGACAGAGGATGAGATGATTGGATGGCATCACCAACTCAGTGGATATGAGTTTGAGTAAACTGCAGTTGTTGGCGATGGACAGGGAAGACTGGTGTGCTGCATGTAGTCCATGGGGTCGCAAAGATGGGGGCACGACTGAGCGACTGAACTGAACTGAGCTGAACTGATATTGAAACAAATTGGGATATTAAATGCTTGCTATTAGGGAGCTTTGAGGGCTTTCTTTGCCCTTCATCCTCATGCAGATCCTGCAGATCTGAGCATCATTCTAACAGTGTCAGCTTGACCACCACGGACTGACCTGCCACCTCTTCTCTATCTACCTCCACTCCCTGGTACCAGGAGCTGATTTCATGAACTTCACAGTGCACTCATTTTGGTTCTGGCAAATTTATAGTGTGCCTTGGGATATAAATTTAATTGACTATCATTTCAGGCTTTGTCATCAGAAAGGTCATTGGAGAAAAATACATAGGGAAATTCTGAAGTAGGAAAATTGTCAGTTAATCTGAGCTTTTCATTTAACTAAGATTTTATTTTTAGGTCCAATTTCAACTTGCTATGCCAAAGGCCATTATAAAACCTGATGAAGAAATCATTTCCTTTTAAAAATGGTATAACATTTAATTGTAATTCTAATTATATTCAACTTAATGGTGATATTAAGGTATATTTTGAGTGGAGGCTGAGTTCTATCTGCTTTATTCCTTGGCAATGGTGGAATTGAGGCCATTGAAGTTGAATGACTTCTAGAATTACATACTTATCACTTACAATACTTTGTTAAATTTATTTTCCTGACGTGAAAAAATCTTTAAATATATGTATTTTAAGGAGTATTTTTATTTTAAAGATTACTTGCATTTCAAATGAAAGGAAAGAAAAATGTATATCTGGAAATGTGGTTTTCTTGGACCTCCTTTTTATTTTTATTTATATATTATGTCTATTTAGTCTATGGATGGCTCTTATCATCATTTCCTAAAGTGTATGGAAAACTGTTGTCCATATTTATTCTTCCTCTTTTCTGCTATAATTGCTAACTTACATTCTTCAAAATTTCTTCTTTTCATGAGTAACTAAGTAGAAGTAAATATTAATTTGCCATCTCCAAAGAAAAGTCAACATAACAGGCTCAACTCGCATTCACTCATTTGCATGTCCATTGTTTTTATTTTTCAGCGAATGCTGAGTGCTTCTTGCATACGTATAATTTACTCGGTGCAAGAAAGAATTGAAATAAGATGGGTGGCACAAACCAGCTTTAAAGAATATTGAAGGAATGGAGACACTCTAGGATTTTCACATACATCAGATAACAAGAACATAAAATAAGAGGTAAGCAGTGTTTTTTTTTTTTTTTTAAGGACGAGGTGGACTATTGGAAAGGACCTCTCCATAGACTAAGGGAAAAGTTTCATAAATGATGGGAAACTGCTATGAAAGTTGAAGAATAAGGAGAATTTGGATGAGTCAGAAATTAAGTGGAAGAAATGACAGGGAATGAGACCAACAAGAGTCAAGGCAGAGTTAGGAATAGAATGGGCAGCAGATTAGTAAGAGCAGAGAAGGTGGTTTGTGTGGAAAGAAGGAGGAGTTATTCACATGAAAAAGAAGGTTGGAACTGATTTTACAAGGCTTTGGTTTCCAACTCTTTCACTCAGGGGAATGCAATACCATCAGCCCTGTGTATCTGTGTGGGATCGATTCCAAAAGCTCCTGAATACCTAAATCTGCTAAAGCTTTAGTCCCTTGTTTAAAATGGCATAGTGCAGTCGGCCATCAGCATCTGAAGATGTGAAAGCCATGGACACAGGGGGCCACTTTCATCCTAAGGGATGGTGTTCCTAAACACTTCAGTTTACTGTTGTAACAAAGTCAACAAACCCTTCATGCTTTTGTAGCTGATTAATGACCACTTGATAAATCTTGAGAAAGGACATTAAAAAAATTTTTTTAATACTGGAACTAATGGGGATGTCCCCATCTGATATTTGCTCAGATGTACTTCCCTATCAATGCTTTAATCATTTTTTAAAGACTGCTGGTTGTTGCCTCAATCACAGATGTGATGAAGCAGAAGTAGGTTATGCTACATCTAATTGTTCTTCATTCTCTGTTATATATTCTCATTTTATAACAATGATTTAAAAAAATTAATTTTTCATTGTAAAAATGAGTCATTTTATATTTCTCATAGCCAAAAATGAAACCCAAACATATTATTCTGGGATGCGCTCTTTTTCTTATCTTAAAAGAGCTAAACATAATGCTTGTTTTAAAGAATTTGGCAAAGTTGATATTGATGGGCTCTGGATTTTTTTTTTTCTGGCTTATTTTGCCTCCTGCTGGCTGCCTAAGTGATTGTTCCATCAGGCAGATATTAGAAATATACAAACACATGCAAGCCACTTGCAGTCTTCCAATCAGATTTCATCTGCTAATGGGCAGCCCAGCTCTCTCATGTATTTAAATCCATCTGGTGCTTCCCATGTTTCTGTGATGTATTTATTCACGGCCGTAATTTGGGTGTCAGCAACATGTTTCTCTGTCTTGAATTATCCACTTTTATCATTCAAATTATTAGTCTGTTCATTAAATGAGCTTTCATTTACATGCAACAGTTCTTTTGTTAATACTTTTAAATCCCTTTGGGAATTTTGAGACATATTTCTAGAATCTGATTGTGGATTATGATCCAAGTTACTATTCATTTATTCCTACAAAAAAGACATGTCATTGCTTCATATTTCTGAGACCAAGGAGTTGCATACCATGACGATCAATCAGAGGAATAAATAAAAGCCGATGGGAAGATATCAGTTGAGCAGAATGTTAATGTAACTCAAGAGAATAGTTTATGTATAAATACAGAATTATAAACCAAACTTTAAGGAAATGAGGAAGAATCACATGTTGGAGTGAAAATGACAAATGAAATCCACCCATTCTTAGTGTTTGGCAGTTACCTAAAGCATGAAATAGGGAATAAATGGGGTAAGAATAAGATCAAATTAACATCTTGAACATTTTCAAGAAGGAGGGACTTGTACATCCATGAGGATGAGGGAAAGGACCAATGAGGGTCCAGGTATGTAGAGGGAAAGTAATTATTATTATGGGAAAGTCCATGGAATAATGGAAGGCAACTTGAGTCATTGATGTAAGAAGAGAGAAATTCAAGGTTATCAAAAAGGTGGAGGCTGATAGAAAGATCATCGTGTGTGTCTCTGCCTTTTAAAGTGAAAATGCAGCCGTTTTACATTTTTCATCTTGCCTGATTGAAACTCTATACCTGTTAAACAGCATCTTCCTGTTTTCCCCTTCCCACCATTTTATTTTCTGTTTCTATGAGTTTGACTACTTTAGAGACCTCATGTGAGTAGAATCTTGCAGTATTTTTTTTCTGTGGCTGATTTATTTCACTTGGCATAATGTCTTCCAGGTTCATCCATGTCATTGCATATGACAGGATTTCCTTCTTTTTGTCATGGCTGAATAATGTTCCATTGTGCATATATATATATATATATAAAGTTTTCTTCATCCGTTCATCTGTTGACATTAGGTTGTTTCTGGCTCTTGGCTATGGTAAATAACATGGGAGTGCACATATCTCTTAGAGACAATGATTTTAATTCTCTTGGAATTAAAGTGGCATCTGTTGCCTATTGTCAGGAGTAGAAATCTGAGCACTTCTGACCACTGCATCTTGGTATTGGAGTCTCCATGGAAAAATACTGCAGTCAAGCACTGGATGGAAAAAATGCTTTACTCACATGGAGAAGAGACACAGCAAGACCAGCTTCAGTGGCGGATGTCAGTCCCCAGTGGTCAGTAGGTGCCTCCCTGCAGCTGATGGAGCCTAATTGTTCTGCATTCATCCCTCTGTACTCCAGCAAGAGGGCCCTGTGGACAGATACAGTCATGAGGTTGTCAGGGTGCCATATGATGCACGTGCTTAAGCAGGACGATCTAAGGAGCACACGCCGAGTCTGAAATTCTGAAATAGGAAAACATTTTCCCATTAGAAACATTTGACTGTGTTTTCTGTTGCTGTGTTAATAGTTTTTGTTTTAATTATTTTGTTGTGGTAAAATATACATAATATAAATTTACCATTTTAACAATTTTCCCACTAAGTGTTCATTTCTGTTCATTATGTTAAGGAGTTGATTGATATAGGATAATGAGTTATTAATATAAAGCTAACATTATTTTCCTTCCTCCAAAATTAGCAGTATGTTAATATTCCAGAAATATTTCTAATACAGTTTTGTAAGATATAAGATGAATTTTTATAGTTTTCCTCTGTAGTAGATTCTTTAACATTTTTTTAAAATTTTATATTGAAGTACAGTTGATTTACAATATTGTATTACTTTCGAGTGTATGGCAGAGTGATTCAGTTACATACTTATATCTCTTCTTTTTCAGGTTCTTTTCCCATAGAGGTGATTAGAGAGTTTTGAGTACAGTGCTCTCTGCTGTACTGTAGGTTCTTGTTGATTATTTTTTATATACTAGGTTGTTTATGTTAACCTGAAACTCCTGACTTATCCCTTCCCCTACTTTTTCCTTTTGGTATCCATAGTTTGTTTTCTAAGTCTGCTAGGTGGCTTCTAAAAGTATGGCTAGCATCATTCAGTGCAGGTCAAAAGTCATAGAGAAAAAAACCAACATCCAGTACCCAATCAAACTCACATTCAGGTCGCAATGAAATGGGTGTTTTCTTCTTCCTTCCACCGGTAACACGGCTCTAATTTCCTATTGCCATTTTGGTTTTGATTTCTATTTTCTTGATGGCTACTGATGTTAAACATTTTTTCAATATACCTATTGGCCATTTTTGTGTCTTTTTTTTGGAGAAAAGTCTTTTCAAGCCCTTTGCCTCTTTTAAAATTGGATTATTTATTTGTTTTGTTTTGCTATTAAGTAGAAAGAGTTCCTTATGTACTTTGGAAATGAACCCTTATCAGATACATGGCTTGCAAGTATTTTCTCCCATTCTATAATTTACCTTTTCATACCATTGATTGCTTCTTTTGATGTGCAGGAGCTTTTGGTTTTAGTGTAGTCTAGCTTATCTAATTTCAGGTCTTATGTTTAACTGTTTAATGCATTTTGAGTTGATTTTTGAGAATGGTGTAAGATGAAGGCCCAATTTCATTCTTTTGCATATGAATATTCAATTTACCAGGTATAATTTATTGAGAAGAATTTCCTATCCCAACTGTGTGTTCTTGGCACCCTTATCAAAGATCAGTTGATAGTAGGTGTGGGTTTATTCTAGGATCTCTGTGGTACTGTTCTCTGAGCCTTTGCCCAGTACTATACTGTTTTGATTGTATCTTTGTAATATGTTTTGAAATCAGGAAGTATGAGGCCTTCAGTTTTGTCCTTTTTGCTCAAGATTGTTTTGACTATTCAAGGCCCTTTGTGGTTCCATATGAATTTTGGAATTGTTTTTTTTTTTTTAATTTTGGCAAAAAAATACCCTTAGGATTCTTAAGATGCATTGCACTGAATCTGTAGATTGTTTCAGCAGTATGGACATTTTAACAATATTGTCTTCTATTCCATGAACATGGCTTGTCTTTCCATTTATATGTGTCTTCTTTAATTCCTTTCAGCAATGTAATTATCACTGTAATAAGTCTTTTTCCCTCCTTGGTTAAATTTCTTCTTAAACATTTTATTCTTCTTGGTGGTATTGTAATGGAGATTGTTTTTCTAGCTTCCTTTTCAGATTGATAATTGTTAGTATGTCCACATCTGACTTTTGTGTGTTGATATACCTTTTCATTTAAAAATAGAATGAGGCATAGAATCTAGAGAAGAAAATTGCAAAGACCAGGTTGGGGAGGTGGGAGGAGATGAGTTATGGCAGAAAATCAGTGGAGATATGGAAGTCAAACAGGGCAATATAAGCTACAGTGTCATGGATAATGAGATTCAGGCCCTCAACAATGAGTTCATCCATCTTTCCTGGGGACCTGCCATTCCTCTGTGACAGGTACTGTGATGTGCATTGGAAACACAGTGATGAAAGTCCAAGGGCAGGAAGTAAGACTGAGTATCTAACTCTTTCAGAGACCAGGGAGGATTTCAGTATAGCTGAAATACAGAGTGTTAGGTCAAGGCAGTAGAAGATTTTAAGAAGAAGAGGTCAACACTGCCACATTCTGAAGAGATATTGTGAAATTAAGGGAGCATGGCCACTGAGTTAGTTAGAAGGCAGGCAATGGTGATATTGACAAAAGCAGTTTCAGTAGATTTATTTTGGGTTAGAAGCCATATTAAGGGACTTGACAGGTAAATGAAAGAAGAGGAAATATGTGGAAAACTGAGCCCAAATCAGATTAAGACTTTCAGTGCCTGTAAGCGTGAGAATAGAGCCCACTCTCTTAAAGGTTATTTTCAACACAATTGTGTTTTTCAGAATGACACAAAATTTGCATGAATTCTGGAGTTGGAACAGCTTTCTTGTGTATCATCTAATTGCACAGCTCTGCATGAAAATGCTGTAATAGACTCCTTGGTATTTTGTGCCTTTGCTTTGCTGATGTCCTGTGCTTACTGCCCCACATGTATGTGGTGGCCCAGCACTTAAGAGGACTCATTTCAGGGAACTGGACTTTAAAGGAGAGAAATCTGAAGCATTGAAAAAGAGTTGGGAAATTAGGGTGAGGGGTTTGGGGCAAGGAAGGTGTTATGTTGTTTTTCATTTGGGGAATGTGTGAGAATTTTTAAACATTGATAGGAATGCAGTCCATAAAAAGAAATTTGGCTATGCATACGAGAAGGCAGGGTTGATGAAGCAAGTTTGCTGACAAGTTGAAAAGGATAAGATTGGGAGAAGAAATGGAAAGACTAGAATTAGTGAAACAACATACTCTCCATAGGAAGTACACCCCAAGATGTCCACCCTAGAGTATAGTGGGTTAAGGCAAATCAATATAATGCAACTATGTAGAGCATCCACTGGTTTAACATGTATATGTTCCTCATCAGTTCACACAGTTGTGGTCAGATGGTGACTGTAGTCATGAAATTAAAAGACGCTTGCTCCTTGGAAGAAAAGCTATCACCAACCTAGACAGCATATTAAAAAGCAGAGACATTACTTTGCCAACAAATGTCGGTCTAGTCAAAGCTATGGTTTTTCCAGTAGTCATGTATGGATGTGAGAGTTGGACTATAAAGAAACCTGAGCACCGAAGAATTGATGATTTTGAACTGTGGAGTTGGAGAAGATCTTGAGAGTCCCTTGGACTGCAAGGAGATCCAACCAGTAAATTCTGAAGGAAATCAGTCCTGAATATTCATTGGAAGGACTGATGCTGCAGCTGAAACTCCAATACTTTGGCCACCTGATGCAAAGAACTGACTCCTTGGAAAATACCCTGATGCTGGGGAAAATTGAAGGCAGGAAGAGGATGAGATGGTTGGATGGCATCACCGACTCAATGGACATGAGTTTGAGTGAACTCCGGGAGCTGGTGATGGACAGGGAAGCCTGGCGTGCTACAGTCCATGGGGTCGCAGAGTTGGACATGACTGAATGACTGACCTGAACTGCTACATATGCTTGTGTATTCATTTGTTTTTAGTGAAGTGCATTATATTTTGAGAAACTTGATCAGAGGAATCAATTGAAACAGACCTTCCATGGTGCTAACTTAGAAAATTTAACTATTTATAACAGTTTTTAAATGATCCTATGAACTAGACGCTCTGCCAAGTACTTTACGGGCATCATTTTATTTCATTTTCACCACAGACCTATGGATTAGCAACTATTAATATTGCCAAGGGTCATGGAGACAGAATGTAAACAAGATTTGATTATAAAGCCCTTGGCCTATCCATACTGATGTAATGTTTTCATTTACCATGTTTAAAGTAAGATGGAACATGGAAAAATAGTTCCTATAACCTGTTCTGTTTCCACTGTGTATCATAGGCTGAAATGCAACTAGATTGGACCACAAATATAGAGGACCAGTTGGAATTCAAGAAAGTTTAGATTCAGTTCAGTTCAGTTCAGTCGCTTAGTCGTGTCCAACTCTTTGCATGAATCGCAGCACGCCAGGCCTCCCTGTCCATCAATTAAACTACTCCCAGAGTTCACCCAGACTCACGTCCATCTAGTCAGTGATGCCATCCAGCCATCTCATCCTCTGTCGTCCCCTTCTCCTCCTGCCCCCAATCCCTCCCAGCATCAGAGTCTTTTCCAATTAGTCAACTCTTCGCATGAGGTGGCCAAAGTACTTGTGTTTCAGCTTTAGCATCATTCCTTCCAAAGAAATCCCAGGGCTGATCTCCTTCCGAATGGACTGGTTGGATCTCCTTGCAGTCCAAGGGACTCTCAAGAGTCTTCTCCAACACCACAGTTCAAAAGCATCAATTCTTTGGTGCTCAGCCTTCTTCACAGTCCAACCCTCACATCCATACATGACCACAGGAAAAACCATAGCCTTGACTAGACGAACCTTTGTTGGCAAAGTAATGTCTCTGCTTTTGTATATGCTATCTAGGTTGGTCATAACTTTCCTTCCAAGGAGTAAGCGTCTTTTAATTTCATGGCTGCAGTCAAAGTTGGCGCTCAGCCTTCTTCACAGTCCAACCCTCACATCCATACATGACCACAGGAAAAACCATAGCCTTGACTAGACGAACCTTTGTTGGCAAAGTAATGTCTCTGCTTTTGAATATGCTATCTAGGTTGGTCATAACTTTCCTTCCAAGGAGTAAGCGTCTTTTAATTTCATGGCTGCAGTCACCATCTGCAGTGATTTTGGAGCCCCCCAAAATAAAGTCTGACACTGTTTCCACTGTTTCCCCATCTGTTTGCCATGAAGTGATGGGACCGGATGCCATGATCTTTGTTTTCTGATTGTTGAGCTTTAAGCCAACTTTTTCACTCTCCAGTTTCACTTTCATCAAGAGGCTTTTTGGTTTGGATTACATGTCACCAAAACTCAGTAACTAAGCTGCAGCAGTTGGTTGAAGGGATGCTTTATAACCAACTTATGTAGATCAGTTTAAGAAGTGAATTTTTCATGTTAATGACAGACGCATAAAATAACACAGTGATGCCTACCAAAAACAATCTATTGAAACTCAATAAGAGAGTCATTTTAAAGGGACTATGCAGAAACTCAAAGGCATATAGATGGTGTCATGTACACATGACCCTGTGAGCCTTGAGCTGTCTCTGCAGGCTTCTGTTCTGTTTCGCTCTGGTCCACCTCTCTCATACTTCCTGCTCTCTTCTCTGTCCATTCAGAGACAACGTACTCTTGACATGTGTTCCATTGTCCCTTTCATTGTAGGCTCTGAAATCTATCCTCCCCTTGCAAAGACCTGCCTGAATCTCAGGAGTGATTTCAATTCAACTTCAAGCTGGGAGGTCTACCACATAGGGTTTTGTTTAGGCATGTAACATCCTGGTAAGGATGACCTGCTGTTTTCATTTTCATTTTTCAGTTGAGAAAACTGAAACTAGGAGTGATTTTTCTAAGGTCCAACTTAGAATAATTTGTGTGGATAGGGCTTGCATTCTTGCTTTCTAATGCTATATGTCATAGCCTTCTATTGGATGGTAGTACCTAGATATAGGCTTCTCCCAAGATAGTTTGGTGACACAATGTAAATTGCTTTGAGGATCACACTCCTTCACATCATAACGCTTAGGTCTGACAGGTAAAGATGCTGAACTGTGAAGAGTGATGGAAACAAAGTGTGAGCATAAGTAAGGGCACAGATGGTTGCTGAAAATTATGAAATCAAGGTGCCAGGGGTTATGAAGAATCATACTCTGAGTGTACACGCTCCAGAGGTTCTCAGAATGATGGAAACTTATGATAAATGTATAAATGTATGACATCTTTGATGTTATTTTTTCCTATCATATTATTATCAAATGTTCTTAGTGCTGATTTATCACCATAAAATCTCAATAGATTTCAATATTGTAGAATATATATAGAAAAATATTACTAATGTAAAACCACCATGATACAGTGAAAATCACTATTATAACAGCAAATTTCTTTAAGAATGCAAAAGAGCCCATTAGAAACATTTGACTGTGCTTTTCTGTTGCTGTGTTTTCTATTTGTGCTTTACTTTCTCTATAATTACAAAAGAAGAAACTGCTATTACTGCCTACTTCAGAGACTAGAAAGGGAAATGAGTAACAGAATTTTTCTTCTTTTTTTTCCCTCACATGCAGCATACCAGTTTTATATGACTTCTGTTGTTAATTTCACTATTAGAAGTCTTTCTAATAAACTATTTCAAAATTATCACACAGTGAAAAAAATGTTAATTGAAAAAAACCAATGCATTAAATCATGTAATCTATAAACTTCCTAGTTGATCTCTATTTCTTTAAACAAAATCAAATGCTTTCTCCCCTATTATTAGCCATACTACTAATTAATCAGTCACATAGCTCTGCAAAGTTTCATAGAAAAACATTCCTTTCTGTTGGAAATGCACTTGTAGTTTGCAGTACTTACCTTCTGTCTGTTGCAGCTATGTAGATAAGAAGTTTAGCTTATGAGGCTTCATTTTAAATATTCAATATTTAATAAGTATTTATTAAAGCAAATGTAAGGTAAAAGAGCCTATTATTGTCTTTCTAAAAATGGAAGAGCTCAGTTATTAATTTGTAAACCCTGAGGAAGTTAGTTAACTCTATGAGATTCAATTTTCTCCACAAGAATAGCATAATAGTTTTTTCTCCATAAGGCCAAGCATTTTCATAATCTTTGGATCTTGTTTTAGGCAAAGAGTTCTCACATATGACACTCACAGCACAATCCATAGAGAAATAAATGGCAAATCTGACTTCAAAATTAAAAGATTTTTGTGCTCCAATAGACTTATTTAAGAAATAAAATGATAAGCAGCAGATTGTGATAAAATATTTGCAAGTGATATATCTGACAAATGATTTGTATCGGAAGTATGAAAAGGACTCTTACAAATCAACAATAAAGAACCAAATAATCCAATTTAAAAGTTGAGGGAGAAGAAAAATGGGCAGTGATTATTAATGGGTGCAAGCTTTCGTTTGGAGATGATGAAATGTTCTAAAATTAGGTGATGGTGATGGTTGTACAACTCTGTAAATATACTAAAAATGATTAAGTTGTGTACTTTTAATGGATGAACTGTGTCTTATGTAAATAAGACTTCACAAAACTGTTAATAATGGGAAAAATATACCAATAGACACTTCACCAAAGAGGACATATAAATGGCCAATAAACACATGAAAGGACATTCACCATCATTAGTCATTAGGAAATTGCAAATTAAAACCACAGTGGAGCAGCAGTTCATCTCACTGGAATGGTTGTAATAAAGAAGATAACACAGGCATTGGCAGGCATGTGGAGAAAATGGAACCCTCAAACATTACTGGTTACATGTAAAATGATATAGATACTTTGGAAAATAGTACGGCAGTTTATTTAAAAGTTGGATATGAATATATATCTACAACTCAGCAACTTCACTTGAAGTATCTACCAGAGGGAAATAAAAGTGTATGTTGACAAAAGACTTGTGAATGTTCATGGAGGCATTATTCATAATAGACAGAAAGTGGGAACACGCAGAACTGTATAAGCAGAATATGAAGCCCATAGAATGAGATACTACTCAGTCATAAAAATGAGGAACTACTGATACCTACATAAACATGAATGAAACTCCAAGTGTTATGATAATTGATTAAGAAAAACTGCCCAGAAGACTATTTGTTGTATGATTATGATTATGTGAAATGCCTTAAAAAAGCAAATTTATATAGACAGAAGGATTAGTGGCTGGCTGGGGCTGGAGGGGAAATGGGGATTGAGTGCAAACAAGCCTGAGGAATCTTTTTGGGGTGCTAGGCATGTTCTAAAACTGAACTGTGGTGATGGCTGCACAGTTGTATAAGTTAAAAAAATAATTGGATTCTACACTTAAAATGAGTGACATTTAATGGCATGTCAGTTACACTTCAGGGCTTGCCTGGTGGCTCAGTGGTGGAGAACCCTCCTGCCAATGCAGGAGATGTGGATTCAATCCATGAGTTGGAAAGATCCTCTGGAAAAGGAAATGACAATCCACTCCAGTATTCTTGCCCAGGAAATCCCATGTGCAGAGGAGCCTGGCTGGTGACAGTCCATGGAGTCGCAAAGAGTCAGACATGGCTTAGTGACTGAACAACAACAACAAATTACACTTCAAAAAGATATTTAAAAGGCTAAACAAAGAAAAGTAAAAATAACCTTGAATTATGTAGAACATTAAAGAAGAACCAGGAAAATTGCTGATTCTCTTTCCGTATATTCACATCAGACTTCTAATCATGTATATATACACATAATTACATGCATGTATGTAAGATTAATAGTCTAGTGTTAATATGCTATTACTCTTACATTTCTGTAGGGGTACTGCTGGTTAAGTAATGGGAAGTGAAAGAAGGAGATCTTGTGACATAGCAGAGACTGCTTATCATCTTTGCCATATGACTTAATGAAGGATCACTGTTGGTAGAGTGATCAATTAGTTACCTCCTAGGATTCCCTTCAGGGTAAGAGTTAAGTAATTACTGTGATTAAGAAAAGTCTGTTTATTGAAATGGTATGGATCATGTTCATTTTTCTTTTATTGTTCATTGCTAATGGTAAAAATAGAAAATTTGAAAGATACTGCATTCAAAACTAAGATTCTTTTCCCTTGAGTTGTATTGTACTTAAGAAATTAATTCCTGTGGTACATTGCTCAGAGTTGTAACAATAATATAGTCTTAGTGATTTTTCTGAGATCTAAGAGATGGTTTGGGGCTTCCCTCATGGCTCAGTGGTAAAGAATTCAGCTGGCAATGCAGGAGATGCGGGTTCAATCCCTGGGTCAGGAAGATCCCCTGGAGAAGGGAATGGCTACCCACTCCAGTATTCTTGCCTGGAAGATCCCATGGACAGAGGAGCCTGACAGGCTAAAGCCCAGGGGTCACAAAAGAGTTGGACTGTACTTAGCGACTAAAACAGCAAAACAGACAGTTTAGATCTTTGGGAAGCTTTAGAAGTCATTCACAAGATAGGGAGGAGGGATCTGATGATGGGAGACCCCATCGTGAGTCATCAGAAAACTTAGAGCTCTAGAACATGTGCTTAGTGGGTTAGAGACGATGGAGGAGACATGTGGTTTAGCATCTGTCACATGGGAATGACAATCCAGGGTACACCCTAGAAATTCACAGCCTATTGGCATGCTTCCAGGGTTGAATGTTCCAGATGGTACAGTCCACGCCTTGGTATATTAATGCTTCCCCTGATACCACTTTCTTGTGCTGGTGAATTTGCATATCAAGTGTATATGCCCTGCTGACTTCCTGACGTCAAAAATATACATCCCCCAAGTGATATATACATACATATATATATGTATGTGTGTATATATGTGTGTGTGTGTGTCTTATATATATATGTTCTACATACATATATATGTGCCTTAACTCCATAGTGAAAGAGTACTTCATCACAGTGGACTAGAACACCTATTTTACGATGTTTGCTAGAATTCTATGAGAATAGGAGAACATTTCCTGAGCTGAAACTATTTGGCACACAATTTTCTGGCATTGTATAGACATGATGTATAGCATGAGTAGGAATCGCACATTCAGCTAAATTGCTAGGATAACATAACAGGACCCCACAGTCACTGTGCTTTAATTGCAGAAGGTAACAGCCACCTAAGCAGGAATAAATTATGCCCAATTGTTAAGGACAATTATGTCTCTTATCAGCTGGTCAGCAACAAGAGACTGGGATATATGGACCATTAATCTGCGTGCGAGCATCTGTTCTGTTGTCCCTTCCAGAGAGAAAGTGAGAGACCTTTTGACCTCCCTTGTCAATCATCAGCAAATTAAAAACAACTGGCATCTTTTATATTGTAGGTCAGTTTTTAAAGGAGAATATTAGCCTAGATAATAGACCTACATTACTTTTGAAACCAATTAAGCTTTCTAAGACTTCTCTCTCCATACTTTCTCATATTCTATAACTGAAGCATTTCAGAGAGAAAGAGACTCAAAACCAGGAGATTCTATAAGTCATCATGACTTTAATTCTCAACTTCCCTATATTTGCTTGCTTTACTTTTGTATTCTAGCCTTTATCCTAAGAGGGCGATCAATAAATAATCAAATATATAACTAAACAAATACATATTTAAAAAATGAGGAACAATGGAACAGTATAGATAGAAAAAGGAAAAGGATGAAACCAAGGAGGTTAATTGCTAAATTCATTCTCCAAAGCTCTGTGTTTCTAAGTCCAGGTTTTCAAATTGCATTTTAGAAAGTTTACCACAAACTTACCTGGTTTTATAGTAGCAAAGGCGAGGATAGAAGTGATTCACACTGTCTTTATGACAAAAGCAATCAGATGATAAGAAAAACACAATTCTTAATACTGCCACTGGGAAGAAATTCGTCATGAAGAGCCCATTGTGTTATGTAGTGACTCATAGCATCAATAGCATCGTTATCCGTGAATACTGAGAACATCATAATTTTCTTTTCTTTTTATTACTTTTAGCATTACTCAGTTAGGGGATGGCGTTGTACCAAAAAATTGTTAGGTAAAATAATTGATTCTGGAGAACATTTGGAAGGCAGACCGCGTTTCTATGTGCTCTAGGGGAAGGGACTGGCAAAAATAACCTTAGTAATGCATGTTGGCTAAGTATTATAAGGAAAACATGAGCTCAGGGAAATGTTGGCTGTTTTATAAGAGGAAAGGACTATGCATCACCTGGATGGGAGCTGAATTCATGGAATAAATGACGATTATGCTGACACCCTTGGAGAGAACGTGAGTGTTCTCATGTTTGTGAGGAAGAGTCGTGAGTATTTGGGTATGACACATACAGATGGTGGCAGAAACTGGCAAGATGTCCCCCGATCACATTTTCCTATTTCTAGGCATGTGGGGAGAGTACATATGCCTGTGTCCCTTGCAGGTGGATTGCAGCCTCTCAACTAGTTCTGGACAGTGGAGCATAGCAGCGGATGAGGGGTGCTTTCGCTAGGCCTTGGTCATGAGCTCATTTACGTGATCCCAGGCAATCTCGTTCTTTCTCCTTCCTCTGTTGCCTGTGTCCTTTAAGGTGGGCACCATGGGAGAGAAGACTGGATATGTGAGAACCCATATGGGAGCGGAGGGGATAGCCAGCCTCTCATATCAGATTGTGATGTGCCCTAGAGAGCGTTACCCTGAAAAATCCAGCTCATTAAAAAAAAAAAAATTGTAGTGTTAATGAAGAAATAAATGAGTCAGAATTTGCCTATCATATTTTATTATCATTATTTAGTCTAATATTATCAATAACATTTATGTAAGTATAGTGTAATTTCAGACTTTTTTAAACTGTTTTCTTACCTCTATCATCATCAAATATTGTCGTTGCTTTCAATATTTGAAAAGTGTAGATATGTTAAGTGACCTATACAAGTCACAGAGTTCATGAAATTACCTGTTGGAATTTTTGCCTTTTGATTGATTTACTTTTTAGTTGGGAATGATTTGTTATGTTTTTCCATTTATTATTTGTTTATATTATATGCTTTAGCACGGTAAACTGTAGTTTTATTATATTATTATATATTTGTAATTGTATTTTCTTAGATAACCATCCATTTCATTGAAGTTTTCATTTATTTGGAAAGAAGTTAAGTGATATATCACCATATATATATCAAGACAGTGTGAACATTTTTACCTGAATGGACCCCTCTCTACCATTTACTGTTTGTATGAAATTGATATGCCATTTGAACTTGGAAAGTACTGTCTTCTTAATTTTCTTTACTTTTTATAAAAAGGTAAACATGTAAAGTACCTATTACATCTGCATTATGAGAACTAAGGTCATATATAAACCCTTTCGGAGAAGGCAGTGGCACCCACTCCAGTACTCTTGCCTGGAAAATCCCATGGATAGAGAAGCCTGGTGCTGCAGTCCCTGGGGTCGCTGTGAGTCCGACACAAATGAGCGGCTTTGCTTTCACTTTTCACTTTCATCATTGGAGAAGGAAATGGCAACCCACTCCAGTGTTCTTGCCTGGAGAATCCCAGGTATGGCGGAGTCTGGTGGGCTGCCGTCTATGAGGTTGCACAGAGTCGGACATGACTGAAGTGACTTAGCAGTAGCAGTATAAACCCTTTAGAACCCACTGGGAACTCAATGTATATTAAATAGTGTTACTATTTCACAGTATCTCTAGCATCTTTTTACATGCATGATGGTTCAGTTCAGTTCAGTTCAGTCGCTCAGTCGTATCTGACTCTTTGCGACCCCATGAATCACAGCACGCCAGGCCTCCTTGTCCATCACCAACACCCTGATTTCACCCAAACTCATGTGCATCGAATCGGTGATGCCATCCAGCCATCTCATCCTCTGTCCTCCCCTTCTCTTCCTGCCCCCAATCCCACCCAGCATCAGGGTCTTTTCCAATGAGTCAACTCTTCGCATGAGGTGGCCAAAGTACTGGAGTTTCAGCTTCAGCATCAGTCCTTCCAATGAAAACCCAGGACTGGTCCCATTTAGGATGGACCGGTTGGATCTCCTTGCAGTCCAAGGGACTCTCAAGAGTCTTCTCCAACACCACAGTTCAAAAGCATCAATTCTTCAGCACTCAGCTTTCTTTGCAGTTCAACTCTCACATCCATCAATACATGACCACTGGAAAAACCATAGCCTTGATTAGACGGACATTTGTTGGCAAAGTAATGTCTCTGCTTTTGAATATGCTATCTAGGTTGGTCATAACTTTTCTTCCAAGGAGTAAGCGTCTTTTAATTTCATGGCTGCAGTCACCATCTGCAGTGATTTTGGAGCCCCCCAAAATAAAGTCTGACACTGTTTCCACTGTTTCCCCATCTATTTCCCATGAAGTGATGGAACTGGATGCCATGATCTTAGTTTTCTGAATGTTGAGCTTTAAGCCAACTTTTTCACTCTCCTCTTTCACTTTCTTTCTTTTTTTTATTTTATTTTTAAACTTTACAATATTGTATTAGTTTTGCCAAATATCGAAATGAATCCACCACAGGTATACCTGTGTTCCCCATCCTGAACCCTCCTCCCTCCTCCCTCCCCATACCCTCCCTCTGGGTCATCCCAGTGCACCAGCCCCAAGCATCCAGTATCATGCATCACTTTCATCAAGAGGCTTTTTAGTTCCTCTTCACTTTCTGCCATAAGGGTGGTGTCATCTGCATATCTGAGGTTATTGATATTTCTTCCGGCAATCTTGATTCCAGCTTGCGCTTTTTCCAGCCCAGCATTTCTCATGATGTACTCTGCAGAGAAGTTAAATAAGCAGGGTGACAATATACAGCCTTGATGTACTCCTTTTCCTATTTGGAACCAGTCTGTTGTTCCATGTCCAATTCTAACTGTTACTTCCTGACCTGCATACTGGTTTCTGAAGAGGCAGGTCAGGTGGTCTGGTATTCCCATCTCTTTCAGAATTTTCCACAGTTTATTGTGACCCACACAGTCAAAGGCTTTGGCATAGTCAATAGAGCAGAAATAGATGTTTTTCTGGAACTCTCTTGCTTTTTTGATGATCCAGCGGATGTTGGCAATTTGATCTCTGGTTCTTCTGCCTTTTCTAAAACTAGCTTGAATATCTGGAAGTTCACGGTTCACATATTGCTGAAGCCTGGCTTGGAGAATTTTGAGCATTACTTTACTAGCGTGTGAGATGAGTGCAATTGTGCAGTTTGAGCATTCTTTAGCATTGCCTTTCTTTGGGATTGGAATGAAAACTGACCTTTTCCAGGCCTGTGACCACGGCTGAGTTTTCCAAATTTTTTGGCATATTGAGTGCAGCACTTGCACAACATCATCTTTCAGGATTTGAGATAGCTCAACTGGAATTCCATCACCTCCACTAGCTTTGTTCATAGTGATGCTTCCTAAGGCCCACTTGACTTCACATTCCAGGATGTCTGGCTCTAGGTGAGTGATCACACCATCATGATTATCTGGGTTGTGAAAATCTTTTTTGTACAGTTCTTCTGTGTATTCTTGCCACCTCATCTTGATATCTTCTGCTTCTGTTAGGTCCATACCATTTCTGTCCTTTATCGAGCCCATCTTTGCATGAAATGTCCCCTTGGAGTCTGTAATTTTCTTGAAAAGATCTCTAGTCTTTCCCATTCTATTGTTTCCCTCTCTTTCTTTGCATTGATCGCTAAGGAAGGCTTTCTTATCTCTCCTTGTTATTCTTTGGAACTCTGCATTCAGATGCTTATAATCTTTCCTTTTCTCCTTTGCTTTTTGCTTCTCTTCTTTTCACAGCTATTTGTAAGGCCTCCTCAGACAGCCGTTTTGCTTTTTTGCATTTCTTTTCCATGGGGATGGTCTTGATCCCTGTCTCCTGTACAATGTCACGAACCCCCATCTATAGTTCATCAGGCACTCTGTCCATCAGATCTAGTCCCTTAAATCTATTTCTCACTTCCACTGTATAATCATAAGGGATTTGATTTAGTTTATACCTAAATGGTCTAGTGGTTTTCCCTACTTTCTTCAATTTAAATCTGAATTTGGCAATAAGGAGTTCATGATCTGAGCGACAGTTAGCTCCTGGTCTTGTTTTTGCTGACTGTCTAGAGCTTCTCCATCTTTGGATGCAAAGAATATAATCCATCTGATTTCGGTGTTGACCATCTGGTGATGTCCATGTGTAGAGTCTTCTCTTGTGTTGTTGGAAGAGGGTGTTTGCTATGACCAGTGTGTTCTGTTTGCAAAACTCTATTAGCGTGGTAAGTTGTGCTCATTTGTTCTTTCTTCACAAAAAAGTAATTAACCAACTAAACTTTGAGTCCTTTCACTGGGCTCACATCCTCACCTCTGTTTTCCAGCCAGGTGGAAAGCACCTCTCTTTCTTACTGCATGTGACAAATGGCAGACAGCCTGATGGCGGACTGGCCAATGGCTGGGGGACGCAGTACATTTGACTTGCCCGGCAGTTCCTACTGTGGATTCCTTATTGATTACCACTCATCTTTTCATCCTTGAATAAGGAAAATGTATCCCCTCTGTACAGCAGATCAAAAGGAAAATAGGAGAAGTTGACAAAGATGACCTGAATTTAACTTTTGGAATCTCAATAACAAATTCTTAGGGTACATTGTAGAGAATGGGTAATTAGAGGGGAAAAATATAAATATTAATGTCTAGGACAAAAGATTTAGAGTATTTACATTTAAAAATTAACATTTAATGCACTAACAGTCTTTATTATAGAACCTACTTAAAAAACAAAAATCACTAACTTATTTTAGTTGGTAGGGATACACAAAACAAAGAAAGTATTTTAAGAAGCAAGAGTTTTTATAAAAATTGGGGAAACCAACTCTGTATTGGAAAAAATTATTGAACATTGATTGAACATTCCCATCCCTGCCATTTATTACATACATAATCTTAAGCAAGTCCTCTTACAACTTTGAACCTCAGTCTTATTGTTAATAAAACAGTAAAAGTAATAATTTTTAGTGGGATTTTGAGCAATTGTATAAAAAGTACTACATGTACAATGAGAGGAGAACTGGAGTTTATTACATGTAGGTAGCTTTTCTCTTTCCTTATTATTCCTAAGCTTTATAGAAAAATGCAAGGCAAGGATAATAGAGAAAACTTGGCTGTGCTATATATTGTAGCAATGTGTAAGGAATAATATAAATAGTAAGCTATTAATGAAGTTTTGATGCCAACTGAAATAGAGGTCACAACATAAACACTGAAGTGGGGAAACTATAAAAAACAATTACTATAAAGTTACAGGCAGGATTTTCATTTAAATTTCCAGATTCAGAATATATGATTATGCACAAGGCCATCAATGTCTGAAAGTAAAAAAAAAACAAAACAAAAAATATCACTTGAAGTATCTTCTCCATAAAGAAAGCAAATGTACTGATAGAATATGTAGAATATTTTTCTAGGGAGCAATCCGAACAGAAGGAATTCTGTTATTTGGAAACATATGTACATGCAATCTTCCAAATGACAGCTCTTTCAATATATAATTTATAAACCTATATAAAATATATGCACACCTATAAAATCATGAGTAAAAGTCCAAATGAAAGGGCAATGAAGAGTTTAATTATCAGATCTATTTTGTGATATCTCAGGAAGAGCATATGTACTTGTTTTAATGGTTTTCCTTTTAGTGAAACTCTTAAAGCTTTTCCATTCATTAATAATATATGGAAAATCTTAGAATTAATTTTGTGTGACCACAACTTTTACTGAAAAAAAACAAAACAAAACTAAGCACAACTCTCAAGAGTTCTCTTATTTCAGATTGATGATTCTCTAGTAGCAATATTTCATCCATCAATTATTTAATTCCTCACCAAAGGATTAAAATAAAACATGATACTTAGAGCGATATCATATTTTGTATGATGTACCTAAAGGAGTGTGTACAGGAAAATTATAGCTTAAAAACATGTATTATTAAAGAGTCATTCAAAATCAGTAATCTCAGATTCCATCTAATCTAAAAAAAGTTAAAATTAAATCCAAAGAAAGACAATGGACTGGATAAGCAAACAATAGAGAAAATCAACAAGGTCAAACATTATCCATTAAAAATATTAATAAAATTGAACCCCCAGAAAAACTGATTTAGAAAAAAATAATCTTTATGAAAAATAAAAGAGTGACGTAACCACCAATCCTGTGATTTTAAAAGGGTGAGAAGAGAGTATCTGGACAAGTTTTAAGGAGGTATGTTAGACATTTTCTTATATTAAGTCTTCAAAATCTAGCATATATATTGTAACTGTAGCACGTATGAATTTGGACTAGTTACATATCAAGTCCGCAGTAACCACGTGTGGCCACCATATCGGATTTACATACGTGTGTGTAGTGATCTCAGTTAAACTTGTCGCAAGCCACCAAAGTTGAAAACCTAGTTTACCAAAATTAAAGACCAAATAAGACCAATTAATGTATGATTTTAAGGTATTTATCTTTGTGTCTACAGCAAAGCTCTAATTTGTAAACTGTTGCTTTTGAAATCAGACTTGCAGATTAATTTGTCAGCTGAGGTGGGCAGTGTTTTATAGGCTGGTGTTTCATTGGGATTGACCAGTAGGTAAAACAATCATTAACTGAAAGGAAATTGACAGTAACAGTAAGATAAAAATCTCAAACAATATGGAAGCAATTAATGCTACAGATTAGAACAATAACAATTCCAGATGAGATAAACATTAAACCCAGAAGGGATTCAGTAACTAAGGCAGAAAAAACTGGACAGAAAGAGTAGGCAGTGCTTCGCCACAGCGTTGGGAATATTCTCTAGAATGATTCCGCATCGGAGAGCAAATAATGTGTCTTCTCTTTTTTCACATCTGTAAATGGCATGCACTCTTTTCCTCACTCTTTGGTTTTCAGGGGAAAAAAGTTTATTTTAATTACAGATAAACAGAAAATAGGATTAAGTAGAGTCTTTTTTTTTTCTTTCTTTTTTTAAAATTTTTCAATTATTATTTTTTTTACTTGACAATATTGTATTGGTTTTGCCATACATCAACATGGTTCTGCCATGGGTGTACACATCTTTTTTAGATGGTGATCACTTAAACTGCCTCTTGGGATTAGAATTTTGAGTCTTCCTCTTACTTTTAATAAGTCTAGTTTCCTGTTGAGACTTGTCTAGATTGCCTCGTTTGTCTCTTATTATTTGAAATTAGATCCCAGTAAGTGCTGTTAGTCTTGTTTGTGTTCCCACGCACTAATCAAGGTACATAAATCATAATAATTGACCTGGGTTTAGTTCTGTTCCTCCTTCTAGCTAATTAATGATGTAGTCATCACAAGTAGATAAAAGAAGTAAAATGCACTGACTGATTATTTTGAGTATTAAAGACTCAATGCATAATCTTGGATTGGCTGTTAAGGATAAAAATCTGCTTTTACTTGACTTTCAGAAACAGGATTTGGGGAACTCAAGGTTATAATAAATGTCATTAAAATCAACTCACATTCTAGTCATTAAAATATCCTGGTTTACTAGTGTCATAGTGTTCAAGATGGGAGCATGAGGTAAGTCAGGGACTTAGAGTGGTTTATCTCTCCAATGTTATTTTCTGAAAATGAAGAGAAGTGCATGGTTCTAGGTAGTGTCATGAGGGAATAGAGATAACTCTGTCTTAAGAATTTGAATGGAAGATCAGCTTAATAGGGTAAAGAAAGAATTCTACCTTTCTATATGCCACTGTAACAGTAAACAAGGATAATAGATGAAAATAAAAGTTATGACTCTCATGGTAAAATCATGAAAATGATTTTATTTAACTGATTAAAAAATTAAATAGTTTGAAACAGAATTAAAAATTGTTAAGTAAAAAATTTTTTTAAAGTCTAGGCTATTCTCTCTTAGAAAATCCATAAAAACCCATAATTGTATATATGTAAAATATACTGTGCAACAGAGAAAAAACTTTACCTATAGAAGTGGATGTACTTTGTTCTTCATTTTTGCAAACCTCTTTTTCTGTGGTTTTATCATAATGTGGATCAGCCCTATGAGTTAAAAAGTATGTTTTATTTTTCCCTCCTTTCCCATCAAAGTTTTTACTCAGATAATTTTAGATTCAGCTTCTCTGGTGGTTCACTGGTAAAGAATCTGCCTGCCAATGTAGGAGATATGGGTTCTATTCCTGGGTCAGGAAGATCCCTTGGAGAAGGAAATGGCAACCCACTCCAGTATTCTTGCAAAAAAGTCCATGGACAAAGGAGCCTGGTAGGCTACAATCCTTGGGGTTACAAAAGAGTTGGACACAACTTAGCAACTAAACAACAACAATTTAAAAATTCATGTACAGTTTTAAGAAATAACATTAAGTGATTCTGTGTACTTGTTACCATCTTTCGAAACTGTAGTACAGTATTACAACCAGAATACAATCCACTGATTTTATTCACAATTCCCCGTTTTTGCAAGTACATTTGTCCTTTGGTATCTGTGGGGGATTGGTTCCAAGACCTGCCATGGATACCAGAATCTGGGATTCTAAATTCTATACTCAGCCAGCCAGCCCTCTGCATCCAAGGAGGTTCTGCATTCTGAGACTTAAGCAACCACTGATCCTGTAGTACATACTGTATTTATTGAAAAGACTCGAAGTATAATTGAACCATGCAGTTCACACTTGCGTGGTTCATAGGTCAGCTGTGAAAGTGAAAGTCACTCAGTTGTGTCTGACTCTTTGCAACCCCCCTGGACTATACAGTCCATTGATTTCTCCAGGCCAGAATACTGGAGGGATCCCCCAACCCAGGGATCAAACCCAGGTCTCCCGCATGGCAGGTGGATTCTTTACCAACTGAGCTCATGTATTTTTGTGTGTCTGTGTATCTAGTTTTATGCAGTTTTGTCACATGTGCAGGTTGGTGTATTCATTACTACATTCAAGATACAGAGCAGTCCTATTTTCACAAGAATCCCTCACATTACCCTTTTATACCTTGCTCCCACACTCTACTCCCATCCCTAGCCTCAGGCAAAACCTAATCTCTTCTCCATTTCTATGATTTGTTATTTTAAGAAGATTATTTTAAGATTCTATATAAATAGAATCACACAGTATGTAACCTTTTGGATTGGATTTTTCACTCACATTTTCTTCAATGTCATTTCCAAATTGTTCTGTGTATCAGTAATTCATACCTTTTTGTTGTTGGGTAGTACTCCATGGTATGGATGTACCACAGTTTATTTCACCATTTGTCCATCAGAAAACATGTGGTTTGTTTTCAGTCTTTGGCTATTGCAAATAAAATGACAAATGCTATGAACATTTGTTTACAGGTTTTTCTGTGTTCTTTCTCTTTCTAAGAAACACACATGTAAATTCTATGGACTTTTGCAATGCAGACTTTAAATATTTTGTTTAAAATTGTGAATTAAACAAGGTAGGCAAACTCAATAATTTCTTTGAAAATGCTTAACTAAATGTGTGTTGGTATCATTTAAAAGTAGTTTTTAGATTGTCTATAAAATGAAGTTGAGATCAGAATTTCCTTGGAAGAGGAGAGGGGTGGTTGGAGGTGGTATGGAGTTCTTGAATCACCTTAAAATGAAATCCCACGGAGCTCTCATAGAGCACGCTGGACAGTCCCTCTGAGCAGTCTGCACCCAGAAAGAGGAGGGAGGCCAGGGTGGAGCCTCTGGCATGCTTACTGTGTTTACTCAGTGATTCCCTTGTCCTGGGGGAAACTGAATGAGGAGTTGGCATGGGCTGAGTTTTCACTGGTATCTCTCTGCTTTTCCCGTGGAAGAAAACAGCGAGCATTAGACACGTTTGTCCCTACCTCTCAAGGACCTCATAACACCAAATATTACAGTGCAGAACGAAGGCCATTTTGGATTCCTTTAGAATTACTTACTGAGGGTGTTGAATGCTAGGACTCTCTTGAGCCTGTTTCTATTTGTTCAGCTGAGGACCAAGACGTTGTTGAGGGAAAAACTTTATTACTATTTACCAGAGGCTCACAGTAGCATCCTCAGAACTTGAGGTAAAGAGAGTTAGATGTTTTCACAGCGTTCTTTTTTTTAACTTTCTATTTTATATTGGAGCATAGGCTCCCCAGGTGACCCTACTTGTAAAGAACCCACCTGCCAATGCAGGAGACATAAGAGATGCAGCTTGGAAAGATCTCCTGGAAAAGGGCATGACAATCCACTCCAGTATTCTTGCCTAGAAAATCCCCATGGACATAGGAGCCTGGTAGGGTACAGTCCATGGGATCACAAAGAGTCGGACACATCGGAAGCAACTTAGCATGCACATACCACCAATTAACAATGTTATGATAGTTTCAGATGGACAGCAAAGGGACTCAGCCACACATATACATGTATCCATTCTCCCCTAAACATCCCTGCTATCCAGGCTGCCACGTAACATTGACCAGAGTTCCCTGTGCTATACTGTAGGACCTTGCTTCTTATCCTTTTTAAATATAGCAGTGCATACCTCAGTTCAGTTCAATAGCTCAGTCATGTCCGACTCTTTGCGACCCCATGGACTGCAGCATGCCAGGCTTCCCTGTCCATCACCAACTCCTGGAGCTTGCTCAAACTCATGTTCATCAAGTCAGTGATCCTATCCAACCATCTCATCCTCTGTCACCCTCTTCTCCTCCTGCCTTCAATCTTTCCCAGCATCAGGGTCTTTTCTAAGGAGTCATTTCTTCACATCAGGTGGCCAAAGTATTGGATGCTGGTCTCAAACTCGCTAACTGTCCCTTTCCCCCATTCTCCCCTGGCAACTGTAAATTCATTCTCTAAGTCTTCACAGCATTTCTTTCTTGGTGTCCTTACTAAGGTAGGGTGCTGTGCAAACTAGTTGTTTAAGATAAAAAGCGTATTGCTTTCCTCAAAACCCCCCCCAGAAATCCAGCAAAACAAAAACCCAGAAATAAAAACCCACAGATTCCACACAGTATCCACTTGCTTTCTAATATAGCTCTATTTCTACAAACAAGTCAAGGTTTCAGCATTTCACTGAACTGTAAAAGCAGAACTCATGAGAGTAAATCTCACAGACAACAGTGATATTATGTGTCATCCTTTTCTCATTCAATTTTTCAAGAGGCAACAGTTCCTTATCTCACAGCCTGTCTGTGTTTTCAGAGTAGAGGTTGTACATTGCCCTTCAGAAGTGGGGACTGTTGGGTTTTTGTGTTAAGGTCATTTAAGTCACAAACCCCAGCTATTTCTCTCTTTCTGCAAATTAAACACACTCCCCGTTGTGTTGTAATGGATTTCAGTCCTTTGTAATTAAAGATCCAACTGTTCACCTCCTGAAACCAAGCGCTTTTTACCACATTGTTGCTTCATTTATCTCTGGGGGAAGACAGTGATCCACCCATTTGCTGCTGCAGTGACGCAGCACTCTCAGTACTGCTGGCAGTAACACAGCAATAAAAGCGGATACTCGACATTTTGGAGGAGAACCATTACCTTAACTCTCTAATGAGTTTTGTTTTTCAAGAGCTTTTCAGTAAAAAAGATTTACAGCAGAGGAAACCTCAGTCAGATGACTAGCTCATCAGAGTCTTATCACTGCTCAGAGTGATTAAAATATTTACTCTCAAGTTCTTCAGCTGGACTCTAGATTTCCTTTATCTAATATTTCCTTTCCTCTTTCATAAAAGAATTTCATTTCTTGCTTATTTTCTTCTCTTTTACTTTAACTCATTCCGTGGTTGCTCATGACTCATGACAACTTCTTTGTCCAAGTCCTATTCTGGGTTCCTCTGAAAGCAGAGTCTGGGACGGAGGGTGGGTGTGCTGTTCCCAAAGGAAGCAAGAGTGAGTGAAAGGGAGGGAGGCAAAAGAGGAGGAGGATGCATTTTCATGCTGATGCTACAAAGTTTGTTGAGTGTGGCTAGTTGCCAGATCCATGGTAACAAGCCTCTGAGAAGCTGAATAAGCAGCATTATCATCAGCTTAGGGTGGAAGGGAGAAGCACTCATTGACTGAATCCCGTTTCTGTTCAGAGGGTCACCCTATGAAGTCTTGCATTTCTGCAGATGCATGTCAGGACACTTGTATCCCATTGATTCTCTGGGAGAAGTCGCCAAGGAAGGCCCCATAGAAGCAGAGGTGCTCTTAGGGGGATGTTTGTCAGAATTCAGCCAGGGCTCAGGCAGAGCTGATAGTCACAGCAGCTGATGGAATAGAAGACAGTTGAGGCTTATTACGTGTCCAGTACATAGGGCATCGCTTCCTGTCGATTGTTGATCCATGTAGAAGCACAGGTGAAGCTAGTCCCTGCAATTGGGGGGGATTTAAAATAGTCTTGGAATTATGTTTTACTATAAAAAGAGATGACTAATTCAATCCTCTTTGAGAAACTAGAAAACAGGGAATGTACATGATTCATTCTGCATTTTTAAAAGGAAATGGAAAGTTTCCCAAAAACAGATGGCTCAATACAATTCTTACTAATAATGAGTATTTGTGGATAATTTGCATTTTTGGAACACCGGGATTTACAAATTTCAGTCACTAAAAGAATAACTTCAGTGCATTTTTTTTTGACACTAGTTTCGTATCAAAATTGGAAGTTTGGTCTCTGACATAATAGAGCCATTGAACAAGTTTGCTGTTAATAATTGTCATTTGTACTCAGGAGTCTCTGGAGACTATAATGTGTCCATTTTCATTTGACAAGTCTGGTCTGTTCAAGACCCAAAGTCCTGGACATAAGGAGATGTTATCCAGGACATACGAGCATGAAGACATTTCTTATAGCTCAGATAATAGTCACGTCTGCCTGTATGTATCAGTGCTGCCTTAGGAAATTTTAGCTAAAATGTTTCCCTAAGAGTGCTAAGCTACTACAGGTAAAAAGAGGTTAAAAAATAAGTAAGAATGTAAAAAGCAGTGTTACATTGGATCGTGTTTATTTGGCTTTCTTTCATTTTGGCTTTTGCTGAGAATTTTTTTAAGGGTAGGTGATTTATTTAGCCATAATTTTTATTTATTTAGCTATAAATTTATTTAGCCATAAATTTAAAAAAATAGTTTCAAACCTCTGTTGTTATAGAAATATCAATTTGTATTCTGGATTAAGACACAGGCAAACAATTTGTATCTCCTTCCCGTAAAATTCAAGCAACTAATTTTTTTCCAAATCCACATAACAGATTCTTCAGTTAGGTATTTTATGTTCTTAAAAATTTTTCTTTTGAAAAATACCTCTTGCATTCTTCTAAAGATATATAAGGATTTTGAAATCATATTCTTTGAATAATATTTCAGATGGATGACTTTTAAAATTTTTATTTTATTGAAGTATAGTTGATTTACAATGTTGTGTTAATTTCTGCTGTACAGCAGTGATTCAGCTATACATATATATATGTATATGCACACATTCTTTTTTGCATTCTTTTCCATTATGCTTTATCACAAGACATTGAACATAGTTCCCTGTGCTATACAGTAGGTCCTTGTTGTTTATCTCTTCTATATATAATAGTTTGCATTGGCTAATCCCATACTCCTAATCCATCCCTCTCGACTCCCACCCCGCTTGCTAATCATGAGTCTGTTCTCTGTCTGTGAGTCTGTTTTCTGTTTTACAGATAAGTTCGTTTGTGTCATGTTTTGGATTCCACATGTAAGTGAGAGCGTATGGTGTTTCTCTTTCTCTTTCTGACTTACTTCAGTTTGTATGCCATCATATGTATGTACCACATCTTTTTTATTTATTCACCTATTGATGGACATTTAGATTGTTTCCATGTCTTGGCTATTGTGACTAGTGTTGCTATGAACATAGGGGTGCATGTGTCTTTTTGAATTATAGTCTTGTCCGGATATATGCCCAGGAATTGGATTGCTGGATCATAAGGCAACTCTATTTTTAGTTTTTTGAGGAATCTCCATACTCTTCTCCATAGTGGCTGCACCAATTTACATTCCTGCCAACTGTGTAGGAGAGTTCCCTTTTCTTTCCACTCTCTCCAGCATTCGTTATTTGTAGACCTTTTAATGATGGCCATTTTGACTGTTATGAGTCGGTACCTTATTGTAGTTTTTTTTTGTATTTCTCTAGCGATTAGTGATGGCGAATGTCTTTTCATGTGACTATTGACCATTTACATGTCTTCTTTGGAGAAATATCCATTTAGGTCTTCTGCCCATGTTTTGATTGGGCTGTTTGTTTTTTTGTTATTGAGTCATATGAGCTGTTTCAGCAAGTATTTTTTTTTTTTTTCTTCCAATTTTATTTTATTTTTAAACTTTACATAATTGTATTAGTTTTGCCAAATATCAAAATGAATCCACCACAGGTATACATGTGTTCCCCATCCCGAACCCTCCTCCCTCCTCCCTCCCCATACCATCCCTCTGGGTCGTCCCAGTGCACCAGCCCCAAGCATCCAGCATCATGCATCGAACCTGGACTGGCAACTCGTTTCCTACATGATATTTTACATGTTTCATTGCCATTCTCCCAAATCTTCCCACCCTCTCCCTCTCCCACAGAGTCCATAAGACTGTTCTATACATCAGTGTCTCTTTTGCTGTCTCATACACCGGGTTATTGTTACCATCTTTCTAAATTCCATATATATGCGTTAGAATACTGTATTTATGTTTTTCCTTCTGGCTTACTTCACTCTGTATAATAGGCTCCAGTTTCATCCACCTCATTAGAACTGATTCAAATGTATTCTTTTTAATGGCTGAGTAATACTCCATTGTGTATATGTACCACAGCTTTCTTATCCATTCATCTGCTGATGGACATCTAGGTTGCTTCCATGTCTTGGCTATTATAAACAGTGCTGCGATGAACATTGGGGTACACGTGTCTCTTTCCCTTCTGGTTTCCTCAGTGTGTATGCCCAGCAGTGGGGTTGCTGGATCATAAGGCAGTTCTATTTCCAGTTTTTTAAGGAATCTCCACACTGTTCTCCATAGTGGCTGTACTAGTTTGCATTCCCACCAACAGTGTAAGAGGGTTCCCTTTTCTCCACACCCTCTCCAGCATTTATTATTTGTAGACTTTTGGATCGCAGCCATTCTGACTGGTGTGAAATGGTACCTCATAGTGGTTTTGATTTGCATTTCTCTGATAATGAGTGATGTTGAGCATCTTTTCATGTGTTTGTTAGCCATATGTATGTCTTTTTTGGAGAAATGTCTATTTAGTTCTTTGGCCCATTTTTTGATTGGGTCGTTTATTTTTCTGGAGTTGAGCTGTAGGAGTTGCTTGTATATTTTTGAGATTAGTTGTTTGTCGGTTGCTTCATTTGCTATTATTTTCTCCCATTCTGAAGGCTGTCTTTTCACCTTGCTAATAGTTTCCTTTGATGTGCAGAAGCTTTTAAGGTTAATTAGGTCCCATTTGTTTATTTTTGCTTTTATTTCCAATATTCTGGGAGGTGGGTCATAGAGGATCCTGCTGTGATGTATGTCGGAGAGTGTTTTGCCTATGTTCTCCTCTAGGAGTTTTATAGTTTCTGGTCTTACGTTTAGATCTTTAATCCATTTTGAGTTTATTTTTGTGTATGGTGTTAGAAAGTGGTCCAGTTTCATTCTTTTACAAGTGGTTGACCAGATTTCCCAGCACCACTTGTTAAAGAGATTGTCTTTAATCCATTGTATATTCTTGCCTCCTTTGTCGAAGATAAGGTGTCCATATGTGCATGGATTTATCTCTGGGCTTTCTATTTTATTCCATTGATCAATATTTCTGTCTTTGTGCCAGTACCATACTGTCTTGATAACTGTGGCTTTGTAGTAGAGCCTGAAGTCAGGTAGGTTGATTCCTCCAGTTCCATTCTTCTTTCTCAAGATCGCTTTGGCTATTCGAGGTTTTTTGTATTTCCATACAAATTGTGAAATTATTTGTTCTAGCTCTGTGAAGAATACTGTTGGTAGCTTGATAGGGATTGCGTTGAATCTATAAATTGCGTTGGGTAGTATACTCATTTTCACTATATTGATTCTTCCAATCCATGAACATGGTATATTTCTCCATCTATTAGTGTCCTCTTTGATTTCTTTCACCAGTGTTTTATAGTTTTCTATATATAGGTCTTTAGTTTCTTTAGGTAGATATATTCCTAAGTATTTTATTCTTTCTGTTGCAATGGTGAATGGAATTGTTTCCTTAATTTCTCTTTCTGTTTTCTCATTATTAGTGTATAGGAATGCAAGGGATTTCTGTGTGTTGATTTTATATCCTGCAACTTTACTGTAGTCATTGATTAGTTCTAGTAATTTTCTGGTGGACTCTTTAGGGTTTTCTATGTAGAGGATCATGTCATCTGCAAATAGTGAGAGTTTTACTTCTTCTTTTCCAATTTGGATTCCTTTTATTTCTTTTTCTGCTCTGATTGCTGTGGCCAAAACTTCCAAAACTATGTTGAATAGTAATGGTGAAAGTGGGCACCCTTGTCTTGTTCCTGACTTTAGAGGAAATGCTTTCAATTTTTCACCATTGAGGATAATGTTTGCAGTGGGTTTGTCATCAGCAAGTATTTTTTAAACCGCCGTACAAAACTAGTCACAAATGAAAAAAAAAAATCAAAATTATTTTCCTTTATCGCTTTTTCCTGTATTTGCTTCATGAATAGGTCTTCCCTTGAAGTCAACCTATTTCAATACCTAAACAAATGTTCTGTTCACTGTACAGTCTCAGAAATAATTTCCCTTTTAAATAAATCATCCGATATCATATAATTTATGGTTACCCACATTTGATCATAGTCAAGTCCATGTTTTTAAAGAAATATTTTAGGGCTACAAAGGTTAAAAATGTATGCTATGAAAAACTGTGTCTAGATCCCAGGGAGTGAAATCAGTGTCATGTATTTAATATTTATCACTGTTTCTTACCATCAGAAGTGGCACCAAATAATTCCTCAAAACTACCCCTGCTCTTTATGTGATCCACTGCTCTGTCACGACACGTTAACTGAGACATAGACGCTGGAAAACCTTTCTTCTTAGCCTCTACCTAAATTGCCTGTAGATAAAAAGGAGCTCCCTAATCCCCAAGCCGTGACAGCAGTGTCATCTATTATACTGCAGAAGCAGAGAGAGGGAAAAGGGTAGATGTTGTTAAGAAACAAAATTCAGCTGAATAAACTTGAAATTTTAATTGGTTTTATTAAACAATTCATGAATCAAGTGTCCTCCCATGTAAGGTTGCTCTTAGGAGTTGTGCAAAATACAGGGGGCAGGGGTGGTGGTTCTAGGAGGACGTTAGGGCATGAAAGTGACTAGCCAAAGAAAATAATTGTCTTAGGCCAGGTCACCTTCTTTTGGGAGAGAGGTAAGTGTCTCTCTTGCAGATTACCTCTTCATGTGTGTGTGTGTGTGTTGGGGTGGGTGGAGGAAGAGGCCTGTGTGACAGATTACCTCACTGGTACTGACCAGAAGATTCCAGACTGGCTGATTAAGATTCCATTCCTGGGGAAGGTCAAAGCTGCAATTAGGTCAGGTATTAAATCTCGGTTAGGTTTCATGGGCTTTAGCACGAGTGATGTCATTTTAGGCCAGTGTTTTTTTTTCTTAAACAAGATTAAAATTCGGGGCTCCAGAGATAGGTTGCCTTCAGTCAGATTTGGCCTCCACCATTCACTAGCTCTGTGGCCTTAGGCAGGTTACTTAAGACTCAGTACCTCACCTGTAGAATGGCCATTTAAAAAAAGGATCTAAGCCCATAGGCTGTTAGGAGGCTTGAATAATGTAACATCTGCAAAGTGCATAGGAAGTTGTAGTGCGTAGATTATATCCACAAAGGTGAGCTATGGTGTTTCTCTTCTCTCTGTCCTAGTTGCTTCCCAACAGTAATTTCCATTCTTGGATTTCCTCCTTCATAAAAACATACGGCTTGGGAAGTCCACCCTATCTCCATGGCTTTGGGTGTATACAGTAATTCCTCCCTCATAACAGGCTCCACTTTTCATGGTTGCAGTTTCCTGAGGTCAGCTGCAGTCTGAAAATATTAAATGTAAAATTCCGGAAATAAATAGTTTATAAGTTTTAAACTGTGCCATTCTGACTAGCGTGATTCAGTCTTGCGCTGTCTGGCTCCAACCCGCCTGTGAGTCACCCCTTTGTCTCTGCCATTCCTTAGTGTTAGTCACTTAGTGCTCATCTTGCTTTTCAGATTGACTGTCAGGGTATCTCAGTGCTTGTGTTCAAATAACCCTTATTTTACCTAATAATGGCCCCAAAGTGCAAGAGGAGTGATGCTGGCAATTTGGATATGCCAGAGAGAAGCCGTAAAGTGCTTCCTTTAAGTGAAAAGTTGAAAGTTCTTGACTTAATAAGGAAAGATAAAAAATCCTATGCTGAGGTTGCTAAGATGTGTAGTAAGAATCAATCTTCTATCTGTGAAATTGTAAAGAAGGAAAAAGAAATTCATGCTAGTTTTGCTGTCACGCCTCAAACTGAAAAAGTTAACAGCCACAGTTAGTGGTAAGTGCTTAGCTAAGATGGAACAGGCATTGCATTTATTTATACAGTGAGATATTTTGAGAGAGCATTAGAGAGAGACCATATATATATAATGTATATATATATATATATATACACACACACACTGCTGCTGCTGCTGCTGCTGCTAAGTCGCTTAAGTCGTGTCCGACTCTGTGCGACCCCATAGACGGCAGCCCACCAGGCTCCCGCATCCCTGGGATTCTCCAGGCAAGAATACTGGAGTGGGTTGCCATTTCCTTCTCTAACGCATAAAAGTGAGAGTGAAGTCCTGTCTGACTCTTAGCGACCCCATGGACTACATCCTACCAGGCTCCTCCATCCATGGGATTTTCCAGGCAAGAGTACTGGAGTGGGGTGCCATTGCCTTCTCCAATATATATACACACACATATATAAAACTTTTATTATAGTACATTATTATTAATGTCCTATTTATTATTAGTTACTGTTGTTAATCTCTTGGTGTGCCTAGTTCATAAATGAAACTTTACCATAGATATGTTTGCATAGGGAAAAGCGTAGTGTGTGTTGGGGTCAGTACTATCTCCTATCTCAGGCGTCCACTTGGGGTTTGGAACACAACTCCCTGTAGGTAAGGGGGACTACTGTATTTTCTTTTTGTTCTTCTGTATCAGTTCTCCCTTTGATATGTTAACAGCACACAGAGCACCTCTTCCTAGTGTAAAGGCTGATAGAAATGTAAATAGTCAGCTTTTGAGTAGGGAAGGAGGCCACAGATGGGAAGAGGAAATAGGCTGCCTTCTGTTCTTTCCTTGCAGAAAACCTCACCATCTTGAACCCTCAGAGAGTTCAGCAAGAGAATGTATGGCTTGGGAAAGTGGCCAGAGCATTTGGCACCATGATTCAGCAGAGGAATCTTGGAAACAATGCACTATTTCTAGTAAAATGCGCCTTCTTCACGTGTAAGGGGCAGGCTCTGCAGAGTCCTGGGCAAACAAAGCATCATTTGCCTGCGTACAGAATGCTTCAGTCTGTTCTTTTCTCCAAACATATCCCATTTTCAATTTTCTGTTTTATTATAACCGTGTGCTGTTGTGACTCTTGCACTGACATTCTCGCTTGGCTTTCTTTGTTCCTGAGTAGGGGAAGTCTGTGTCAAAGACAGAAGCCTGGGGACTCCTGAGAGTCCTTTATAGGCAAATGCTAAAATTCCCAAGGTCCAAATCCTAAATGCAAAACAGCAAATGGTTTTAGTGTTCTAGGTTGACACACAAAATATGTTCATAGTTATATATATATTTTTTCTCATATAGTGATGGTTTTCAACTGAGAAATCCACCCTTCCCTCTCAATCATGTGTCAATGGTGACAACAGGAAAGGATACTGAGGATGAGAGATGTACCCGAGGAATTGTCACAGGTAGCATTCTGGTCCAAATATGTTTTCTGGGTCGGTTTTGTGGCCATGGGACTTTCAGTACTGTCACACGATTTTCAGCATAGGGCACATAAGAATCATATTTTCATAACGTTTCTGGATCTAATGAAATAGTTGATGTTAGTCATCCCAAATGAAGCAACAGTTGATATGTTATCATCTTCAGTTAGGACTCAAAAGATTAACATTTTGAAATCTAGAAACTAGCTCTTACTGATGCTCATTGAAGGCATTTTACCTGATTTATGGCCAGAATCTCTATTATATTTTGTAACAGGTCATAAAATGGGCCTGACAACACACAGTGGATGGAATGCATTGATGAAATACAGGTAGCATCTGACAATTCCATACTTTGATGATAATCTCCGATGTAAACGCTTTGGTCAAATGTTTTTGAGAACTAAGATGTTCTGATCACCCAGTGCCTGGGAACATTTAAGAAAAAACACTCTCTCTCTCTCTCTCTCTCTCTCTCTCTCCCCCTCTCCCCCCACACTTTCTCTATCATTTTATTGCACTAACTCCTTTGTTTTCATCTTGCTGTCTGTCATTCAAAACTATGAAGAATAAATAAGTGTTCAAAGATTTAAAAAGCAGCGATAAATAAGTAAGCATTGATGTCATTTGCACAGGTTCCTAGTAACTACAAAAATAGTTTCATCTTCATTCCTTTAAAGGATCTGGAATTGATTCCTATATATAATGTAAGAAAAAGAGAGATGGAGACCTAAAATAAGACAGCCAAATGTGCAGCAATTCTAAAAAACCCCAATTTAAAAAGTTTTGAGTTTTTAAAAGTGAACCTAACATATTTAGTATACATAGCATGTCTTTCTAATATTAGAAAACTTGCAAATCATGAAATTTTATCAGAGTCACTTGCAGATAATTTTAACACACAAACATACAAATTAAGATATATCAGATATTTCACTCTATATGTTGATATATGAAGAGGAATTCCAAGATGTATTACGCATTACACTTTTTTTCTTATGAGGTCATTGTCATTTGCCAGAGCATTTTCTCATTATTTCTAAACATTTGCTAATGGGCGGGCTTACTAGTATTGCTTGAAAGAGACAGAAAGAGCTCCCATGTGAATTTAACCTAACTTTCCTCTAAATAAGTTACCCTTTCTTATACTCCATTGTGTCATTCTTGCAAATTCTCTTAAGAGACTCATCTTTGAAATCAATTGATAAAAACAGGCACAAAGCAGGTTGCTGTGATGTTGGCTACTAAGAAGGCGTATGTGTATCCGTGTGTGTGTGTGGTTATAACATGCCCATCCATCCTTAATAGCAATGCTTTATCATAAATCCAAGAAAGGAGAAAACTATATTACAGCAGAGCAATGTCCAGTGAAATTTGATCATCTTTCAGCCTGAGAATTGAATAACAAGTTAAATATTATTATTATCATTATTTAAATTAATAAGGCAAGGTAATATAATTTTAGAAATGGTTCAGTCTTTAATTGAAAGAACATGTGTAGAATTTAGTAATTTTATTTTTTTCAAAATCAAATGCTCATTAGTGAGCAAAAAGCAAGGGGAGAGAAACTCAGTCAAACCAAAGAAATAAGAATATACACAGCCCTTAAGATGGGGTAGCTTCTCAGCAAAGCCAGATTCCCTGAGCTCCTCTGACAGCCTCCTTCATGTGGACTGATTATCTGAATAACGGTTACTCCTTTTTCTGAGGCCAACTACTACATGCAGCTTGCAGGCAAGAGAGCCTGTTGTCAAAGCAGCCCATTATTCTGAGGTGTCAGGGAACAGGCAGATCTAAGAGACAGAAGAATCTGGATCCACATTCTAGATTTTTTGCTTATAGAGAAAGGTTTTAAAGAATCAACTATAGGAAGTTTTTTAAAAAAAGATTTATCTATTTATTTTATTTTTGGCTGTGCTGGGTCTTCCTTAGTGTGTGAGTGAGTGAATGAGTGAAAAACGCTCAGTCGTGTCCGACTCTTTGAGACCCCATGGACTATACAGTCCATGGAATTCTCCAGGCCAGAGTATTGGAGTGGGTAGCCTTTCCCTTCTCCAGATCTCCAGGAGATCTTCCAAACCCAGGGATTGAACCCAGGTACCCTACATTGCAGGCAGATTCTTTACCAGCTGAGCCATGAGGGAAGCCCAAGAATACTGGAGTGGGTGGCCTATCCCTTCTCCAGGGGATCTTCCTGACCTGGGTATTGAACTGGGGTTTCCTGCATTGCAGGTGGATTCTTTACCAACTGAGCTATCAGGGAAGCCCTGGTGTGCAAGGACTTTCTCTAACTGTGGCGAGAGGGGGCTACTCTTCTTGGCAGTGCATGGGCTTCTCATTGTGGTGGTGGTGCTTCTCTTGAGCACAGGCTCCACGGTGTTCAGGAGTTGTCGTCTGTGGTCTCTAGAGCACTGGCTCTGTAGTTGTGGTGCACAGGCTTGGTGGCTGTGCAACATGTGGCATCTTCCCAGACCAGGGATCGAACCCACGTGGCCTGCAACGGCAGGCAGGTTCTGTCGCCGGAAGTGGTGAATTGGTGAGCTCACTTTCTTCCTGTTACACATGGGAGGGCTCGTGGTGGTTGTCTAGTTATCCCATCATGTGTGTCTATTAGATGTGTTGGGTGATCAATAAGGTGATCATTTGGCTGTAGGGAATCAATGAGGAGCACTTCTGGATCTCATTGAAAAGAAAGCACATCATCCAAAGGTCCTGAACTGAGAGCTGGAGCCATCAGTGGGCCAGACCTTCATAGGATTAGTATACTTTAAGATGCATGTAGGAAAGTTACATTATTTTATTCAGGATTATTTTTTTTCCATTATAGTTAGGGGAAGGGTGTATGTGTGGATGCTAAAGAAGCATGCAATAAAATGCAGCTACATTTTTGTCTGCTTAAGCATCATTTTCCTTTCGGGAACCCTTATGTGAGCTGTGTGGGGCTATCCAGCAGATGGGCTGGTCCTGTGGGCACCTGATCTCAGGTGGGAGAACTGAAGCATGTCACCCCTGGATACAATGTTGATGTATGGGTGGAAATAAGAAGTATCATAATAGTTGTAAGAAGACTGATGTGGGAGTATGGGAGCCTGAAGATCCACCACCCAAGGTGGATGGGTCATGGTGGAGGATTCGGACAAAATGTGGTCCCCTGGAGAATGAAATGGCAAACCACTTCAGTATTCTTGCTTGAGAACCCCATGAACAGTAAGAAAAGGCAAAAAGATATAATAGAGAGGAACTCCCCAGGTTGGTAGGTACCCAAAATGCTACTGTAGAAAAGTGGAGAAATAACTCCAGAAAGAATGAAGAGATGGAGCCAAAGTGAAAACAATGCCCAGTTGTGTATGTGACTGCTAATGGAAGTAAGGTCTGATGCTGTAAGAACAATATTTCATAGGAACCTGGAATATTGTTAGATTTGTGAGTCAAGGTAAATTCAGTTGAATTCAGTTCAGTCACTCAGTCATGTCCGACTCTTTGCGACCTCATGAATTGCAGCATACCAGGCCTCCCTGTCCATCACAAACTCCCAGAGTTCACTCAAACTCATGTCCATCAAGTCTGTGTAAGGTAAATTAGAAGAGGTCAAACAGGAGATGGCAAGAGTGAACATCGACATTTTAGGAATCAGTGAACTAAAATGGACTGGAAAGGGGAAATTTATTCATATGACCATTATATCTATTACTGTGGGCAAGAATCCCTCAGAAGAAGTGGAGTAACCCTCATAGTCAACAAAAGAGTCCAAAATGCAGTACTTGGGTGTGATCTCAAAAATGACAGAATGATTTCTGTTTGTTATCAAGGCAAGTGATTCAGTATCACAGTAATCCAAGTCTATGACCAAGTAGTAATGCTGAGGAAGCTGAAGTTGAACGGTTTTATGAAGACCTAGAAGATCATTTAGAACTAACACCCAAAAAAGATGTCCTTTTCATTATAGGGGACTGGAATGCAAAAGTAGGAAGTCAAGAAACACCTGGAGTAACAGGTAAATTTGGCCTTGGAGTACAGAATGAAGCAGTGTAAAAGCTAATAGAGTTTTGCCAAGAGAATGCACCGGTCATAGCAAACACCCTTTTCCAACAACACAAGACAAGGCTCTACACATGGACATCACCAGATGGTCAATACTGAAATCAGATTGATTATATTCTTTGTATCTGAAGATGGAGAAGCTCTAGACAGTCAGCAAAAACAAGACCGGGAGCTGACTGTGGCTCAGATCATGAACTCCTTATTGCCAAATTCAGACTTAAATTGAAGAAAGTGGGGAAAACCACTGGATCATTCAGGTATGACCTAAATCAAATCCCTTATGATTATACAGTGGAAGTGAGAAATCGATTTAAGGAACTAGATCTGATAGACAGAGTGCCTGATGAACTATGGATGGAGGTTCGTGACATTGTACAGGAGACAGGGATTAAGAAAATCCCCAAGAAAAGAGAAATACAAAAAAGCAAAATGGCTATCTGAGGAGGCCTTACAAATAGCTGTGAAAAGAAGAGAAGTGAAAAGCAATGGAGACAAGGAAAGATATAAGCATTTGAATGCAGAGTTCCAAAGAATAACAAGGAGAGATAAGAAAGCCTTCCTCAGCAATCAATGCAAAGAAATAGAGGAAAACAACAGAAGGGGAAAGACTAGAGATCTCTTCAAGAAAATTAGAAATACCAAAGGAACATTTCATGCAAAGATGGGCTCAATAAAGGACAGAAATGGTATGGACCTAACAGAAGCAGAAGATATTAAGAAGAGGTGGCAAGAATACACAGAAGAACTGTACAAAAAAGATCTTAATGACCAAGATAATCACGATGGTGTGATCCCTCACCTAGAGCCAGACATTCTGGAATGTGAGGTCAAGTGGGCCTTAGGAAGCATCACTACGAACAAAGCTAGTGGAGGTGATGGAATTCCAGGTGAGCTATTTCAAATCCTAAAAGAAGATGCTGTGAAAGTGCTATACTCATATGTCAGCAAATTTGGAAAACTCAGCCGTGGCCACAGGACTGGAAAAGGCCAGTTTTCATTCTAATCCCAAAGAAAGGCAATGCCAAGAATGCTCAAACTACCGCACAATTGCAGTCATCTCACACGCTAGTAGTACTCGAAATTCCCCAAGCCAAGCTTCAGCAATACATGAACTGTGAACTTCCAGATGTTCAAGCTGGTTTTAGAAAAGGCAGAGGAACCAGAGATCAAATTGCCAACATCCACTGGATCATGGAAAAAGCAAGAGAATTCCAGAAAAACATCTATTTCTGCTTTATTGCCTATGCCAAAGCCTTTCACTGTGTGGATCACAATACACTGTGGAAAATTCTGAAAGAGATGGGAATACCAGACCACCTGACCTGCCTCTTGAGAAAACTGTATGCAGGTCAGTAAGCAACAGTTAGAACTGGACATGGAACAACAGACTTGTTCCAAATAAGAAAGGAATACTGTATATTGTCACCCTGCTTATTTAACTTGTATGCAGAGTACATCATGAGAAACGCTGGGCTGGATGAAGCACAATTGGAATCAAGATTGCCAGGAGAAATATCAATAACCTCAAATATGCAGATGACACCACCCTTATGGCAGAAAGTGAAGAAGAACTAAAGAACCTCTTGATGAAAGTGAAAGAGGAGAGTGAAAAAGTTGGCTTAAAGCTCAACATTCAGAAAACTAAGATCATGGCATCTGGTCCCATCACTTCATGGGAAATAGATGGGGAAACAGTGGAAACAGTGTCAGGCTTTATTTTTTTGGGCTCCAAAATCACTGCAGATGGTGATTGCAGCCATGAAATTAAAAGACACTTACTCCTTGGAAGAAAAGTTATGACCAACCTAGATAGCATATACAAAAGCAGAGACATTACTTTACCAACAAATGTCTGTCTAGTCAAGGCTATCCATGTAGTCATGTATGGATGTGAGAATTAGACTGTGAAGCAAACTGAGCACTGAATAATTGCTGCTTTTGAACTGTGGTGTTGGAGAAGACTCTTGAGAGTCCCTTGGACTGCAAGGAGATCCAACCAGTCCATTCTAAAGGAGATCAGCCCTGGGATTTCTTTGGAAGGAATGATGCTAAAGCTGAAACTCCAGTACTTTGGCCACCTCATGTGAAGAGTTGACTCATTGGAAAAGACTCTGATGCTGGGAGGGATTGGGGGCAGGAGGAGAAGGGGACGACAGAGGATGAGATGGCTGGATGGCATCACTGACTCTATGGACATGAGTTTGAGTGAACTCTGGGAGTAGTTTAGTTGATGGACAGGGAGGCCTGGTGTGCTGTGATTCGTGTGGTTGCCAAGAGTCAGACATGACTGAGCGACTGAACTGAACTGAAAGCCTTTGACTCTGTGGATCACAACAGTTCAGTTTAGTTGCTCAGTCATGTCTGACTCTTTGCAATGCCATGGACTGCAGCATGCCAAGCTTCCCTGTCCATCATCAACTCCCAGAGTTCAGTCAAACTCATATCCATTGAGTCGGTGATGCCATCCATCCATCTTATCCCCTTCTCCTCCCACTTTCTATTTTTCCTAGTCTCAGGTTCTCTTCCAATGAGTCATTTCTTCACATCAGGTGGCCAAAGTATTGGAGTTTCAGCTCCAGTGTCTGTCCTTCCAATGAATATTCAGGACTGATTTCCTTTAGGATGGACTGGGTGGATCTCCTTGCTGTCCAAGGGACTCTCAAGAGTCTTCTCCAACACACAGTTCAAAAGCATCAATTTTTCGATGCTCAGCTTTCTTTGTAGTCCAACTCTCACATCCATACATGACCACTGGAAAAACCATAGCCTTGACTAGACAGACCTTTGTTGGCAAAGTAATGTCTCTGCTTTTTAATATGCTGTCTAGGTTGGTGATAGCTTTTCTTCCAAGGAGCAAGTGTCTTTTAATTTCATGGTTGCAGTCATCATCTGAGGTGATTTTGGAGCCCCCCAAAATAACTGTTTCTATTGTTTCCTGTCACAACTGTCACTGTTTCTATTGTTTCCCCATTTGCCAGGAAGTGATGGGACCAGATGCCATGATCTTTGTTTTCTGAATGTTGAGTTTTAAGCCAACTTTTTCACTCTCTTCTTTCACTTTCATCAAGAGGCTTTTTAGTTCCTTCATCTTCATTGGAAATAGATGGGGAAACAATGGAAAGATCAACAGGGTTTATTTTCTTGGGCTCTAAAATCACTTCAGATGATGACTTCTGCCATGAAATTAAAATATGCTTGCTCTTTGGAAGAAAAGCTATGACCAACCTAGACAGCATATTATAAAGCAGAGACATTACTTGGCCAACAAAGGTCTGTCTAGTCTAAGCTATGGTTTTTCCAGTAGTCATGTATGGATGTGAGAGTTACACTATAAAGCAAGCTCAGCACTGAAGAGTTGATGCTTTTGAACTGTGATGTTGGAAAAGACAGTTGAGTGTCCCTTGAACTGCAAGTAGATCAAACCAGTCAATCCTAAAGGAAACCAGTCCTGAATATTCATCAGAAGGACTGATGCTGAAGCTGAAACTTCAGTACTTTGCCCCGTGATGTAAGAACTGACTCCTTGGAAGAGACCCTGATGCTGGGAAAGATTGAAGGCAGGAGGAGAAGGGGATGGCAGAGGAAGAGATGGTTGGATGGCATCACCGACTCAATGGACATAAGTTTGAGCAAGCTCCAGGAGTTGGTGATGGCAGGGAAGCCTGCCATGCTGCAGTCCATTGGGTTGCAAAGAGTCAGACACGACTGAACAACTGAACTGAACTTAAATGAGGATCCCAGCAGCATGCAGTGGGCCATGAGGATGAGGTGAAACAAAGATTGGATACCCAAGAATGCCCATGGTAAATTTAGGCCTTGGGCCTTCCAGGTGTGTGCCGCAGTAATTACCTACTCTGTTAGCTCCCTGTTTCTGGTATAACAAATGATCACAAATTTAGTGGTTTAAAATAACACGGATGTATTATTTTCTAGTCTGGAGGTCAAAAGTCTGAAATTGGTCCTGTATGACTAAAATTAAGGTGTGTGCAGAGCTGCATTCATTCTGGAATCCAAGGAAGAATTTCTTTCTTGGCCTTTTCCAGCTTCTGGATGGTGCTTGTATTCCTGCTCATTTCCCCTTCCTTCTCATGCGATGTTAGTTATGTAGCCTCTTCATTTCTCTCTCTTCTTCCAATGTCTCTTCACCTTCCCTAATTCTAACCCTCCAGCATCCTTCCTGTAAGGACCCTTGGTTATAGTTGGCCCACACATTTAGTCCTGAATAATCTCCCCATGTCAAGATCCATAACTTAATTACGTATAGTTTCTTTTGCCATGCATGATAACATAACAGGTTGTAGGAAGTTGGATGTGGCCATCCTTGGAAGGGTGTTATTCAGTTTATCACATCTATTTTCAGCTGGCTTGAATTGGGATTTTGTCACTTTTATGCAGGAGAATCCTAATTAAGACCCAATGAGTCTGCATTTTTATTTCCCTTAGAAGTCAACTACCTGTTATTAATATAATCTCCTCCATTTAGTGCATATTGTAAATTCAAAAAAGTGGAGATATTTAGAAGAAATGACAGTAGAATGTGAATTATTAGTATTTTAACCCTCACTAGAGCAAATTACATATTTGCTTTCAGGTTTAGTTTCTTCATTTATAGTATTCAGAAAATAACTCTTGATTTGCCTGATTCACAGGGTTATGGTGAAAATCAAATGAGATTTACAAAACACACTAAATTCATGCTGCATGCACACAGAAATTACTTTTTTAAAATCTCATGTATGTGTAAGCTTTTAGGGTGAGTTATTCATTCAGTATTATTAACTGTGGTTTTTGGCCATGAATCTTGCTGTAATTGCTTTTGTGTATTCCTCCAGCCTAATGAAAAAAATAAAGATATGTAAGTCCCCTCTGCTTGAAGAAAGCAGAGAATAGGCAATTTCCTTTTCCCCTTTGCTTCAAAATCCATTGGGGAAAAAAGCAAAACAAGAAGAAATGGAAGGGAAAAAACCTCTTTTATGGAAGCAAGGAAATGATCATATCTCAACATGCCAAAACGTGAAGAAGATGTATTAAATGTTGTGAAATAACGCTTAGAGACAAGTAAGTATAAGAGAAAGCAAGACATACCTTTTTGTATATAAGGAAAGTTAAAGATTCTCCTGATAGCCTATGACTGACTCCAAGATAACTTTTTTCAGCTTAGTTCAGAGAGATAGGATATATAAATGTGAACATGTAACAGCTCAGAATGATGGAGGAGATATTGATGAAGGGAAAACCATACTATAGCACTTCAAAAAAATATATGCAGCTTAACTGAGGGCAGGGAGTTTGATTCTTGACCTAAAGAAGATGGGAAGGTAAATAACAGTCCTCAGGTCAAAAATTAATGTAAAGACATTTGCTGTGAGCACGATGACATCGTGGATACTAAAACTGAAAGATGATGTACAAAAAGATGGAAGAAATCCCAGATTTGATGACAGCATGCTTGAAGTAGCATATCCAAGTCTGTTATGGATCCCTGCATGAGATACCTAGATAAGAAATGATCTGCTGAGGACCAGTCTTAACATAACCAGTATGTGATCTGAGCACACTCACTCTATCATCAATCAAAAGGGAAAAGGAACTAAAATATAGAGAAGAAATGAATGTAGATCATATTGAAAAATTGCCCAGAGGAGGAGAGAGGTCACCAAGATAATTTACATAATCAAAATCTCCCTAAACAAATTATTTAAAGAAAATATAAAATATTTAAAATTATATGACAAAAAAAGAAAATGAGGAAAAAATTAAGGTATTGAAGAGATGAAATCTATATCTATAGAGTCAACCTAAATAAAGATGAGGCAAGCTCTGATTACCAGAGTTTGAGTTTATTCAAGACTAGCAGAGGAATTGCCTTTTAGGAAATGCAAACTGTGGCAAGTTACAAGTGGGTCTGCTGAGGGTTCAAGGTGGGCTGTTTTTGGGGTGCGCATGGAATACAATGGGGAGGAAGTCTAGTCACAGTCTGTGATAACTTAATTTGCTTGAGGATGGGGAGAGATCTTTGGTGGGTGTTTATTGTTAAGGAGGTTAAGTTTTGGTCTTCTATATATCAGACGTTTATGAGAAATCAGTCTCTTTGTCTTCTTGAGGGCCCATGTGTGAGATTCTCCTTTCCATATCCTCTGATTCCTTTTTAGATTGAAATCCTTTCAAAGTAGCATATACATATAAAATATATTTCAGATTAATTCTCAAATATAAAATTGAACAACTTTTTTCCCCCAACTGAACTAAGATCTTGAGTTGATCTTGTGAAAAGGTAGAACTTGTCCCAGGAAAAAAGTTAATGCCAACTTTAATTGGTATTTCTAAAAAATGTAGGTTTTTATTATTATTCAGGTAAAATGAGGCAAACAGATCAGGAGGCAATTGCCGTTGAATAAATAGTTTGTTATTCATAGTTCCCAAGAGAAAGGGTGCATCCTGCCATGCAGGGCCACACATAGAAACACCGGGGTCCATTAGGAGGCAGAGGGGACAAAGAGAAAATGTGGAAGAGTTTTTAATCTTGGTTTCTGTGGGAAGGAATGGATGAGGCAGGCTAGGCAAGTTTAAGATTAGTTAATTTAAATAACTTTAGTAGGCTCTGGGCTGGAAGGCTGTTCTTGTTACCAAGTCCAAGCTTGCTCTGCTCACCACATAACAGGCCAATAAAACTAGAGACGAGGTGTTGAGACAAGGAATATGACTATTTAGAAAGCTGGCTGACCAAGAAGATGGCAGACTAATGTCTGAAAATAACCATCCTATCAGGTCTGGATGCAGGTTCTTTTACAGAACAGAGATGGGGGGAGGCGAGGAAATAAAGTAAAAAAGCCATTAATTTTGCAAACATCTCCTAGAATAGCAAGACTTGGGTAAGGGATGTGTTAATTTCTTCCTTCTGTTGCACGAAGGGGGACCCCTTCCAGGGCCCAAAATTGGGCTCTTGTCTAACACCCAGAAATGAATTGTCTGAAGAGACACACATGCTGACAAATGAGAGACTTTATTGGGAAGGGGTAATCACTGCAGGTGGTGACTGCAGCCATGAAATTAAAAGACGCTTACTCCTTGGAAGAAAAGTTATGACCAACCTAGATAGCATATTCAAAAGCAGAGACATTACTTTACCAACAAAGGTTCGTCTAGTCAAGGCTATGATTTTTCCTATGGTCACGTATGGATGTGAGAGTTGGACTGTGAAGAAGGCTGAGCACCGAAGAATTGATGCTTTTGAACTGTGGTGTTGGAGAAGACTCTTGAGAGTCCCTTGGACTGCAAGGAGATCCAACCAGTCCATTCTGAAGGAGATCAACCCTGGGATTTCTTTGGAAGGAATGATGCTAAAGCTGAAACTCCAGTACTTTGGCCACCTCATGCGAAGAGTTGACTCATTGGAAAAGACTCTGATGCTGGGAGGGATTGGGGGCAGGAGGAGAAGGGGACGACAGAGGATGAGATGGCTGGATGGCATCACTGACTCGATGGACGTGAGTCTGAGTGAATTCTGGGAGCTGGTGATGGACAGGGAGGCCTGGCGTGCTGCGATTCATGGGGTCGCAAAGAGTCGGTCATGACTGAGTGACTGAACTGAACCTCGGTGGAGTGCAGTAGGGTAAGGGAACCCAGGAGGACTGCTCTGCCATGTGGCTCAAAGTTTGGGTTTTATGGTGATGGGATTAGTTTCCAGGTTGTCTCTGACCAATCATTCTGACTCAGGGGCCTTCCTGGTGGCACATGCATTGCTCAGCCAAGAGGGATGTCAGGAGGATTCTGGGAAGTGACAGACACTTGGCATCTCCTTTTGACCTTTCCTGAATTCTTCTGTTTGGTGGTAGCTTGTTAGTTCTGTTTCTTACCAGTACCTTCTGTCCTAAAATAACTCACACAAAGGCTACTATGGTGCCTGGCCAGGGTAGGCTGTTTGTTCGTAAGTTTCCCCTAACACTTTCTGAAACCACCCATGGGTGGATAGGGTCCTGAACAAAGACTCTTTGGTTTAATATTCAGTCAGAGGGACAGGGTTCCCTGAGGCCGGCTGTTATGTATAAACAATATCCTTTTAATGAACAAAAGCAATGGGAAGCAAAAGTTAGAGAAACAGATCTAACATGAAGTCCGTTATTCCCTGTAACACCCCTAGTTGTCTGTCACCTAGTCTTGGGGTGATGATGGTAGGGGAATACTGGCCTGAGTGTGAGTGCACTGTGAGAGCCACATAAAGGAGGAGAATGGGCTTTGGAATTGTGTTTTGCAAATGAAAGGCAGAGTTTGGTAGGGTTGTTGCTGTTTCTAGGAATTGGTAAATCCTAGAGGAATGTCTTTACCAGTGTCAGCAAGGCCCCAGATGTCAAAGTATCATGACATACAGAAAACATGACTAATAAAAGGTGCAGTAGTGTTGCAGGAAGGGCAACCCCTTCCAGGGCCCGAAACTGGGCTCTTGTCTAACACTTGGAATTGAATTGTCCAAGGAGACACGTCTCCTTTTGACCTTTCCTGAACTCTTCTGGTTGGTGGTGGCTTATTAGCTCTGTGTTCCTTAGCAGGACCTCCTGTCGTAAAACAGCTCATGCAAGTGGTTACTATGGTGCCTGGTCAGGGTGGGCTGTTTCAGTGTGCTTCCCCTAACAGTTTAATCTCCATGCAGTCCAAGGGACTCTCAAGAGTCTTCTCCAACACCATAGTTCTTTGCCGCTCAGCTTTCTTTACAATCCAGCTCTCACATCCATACATGACTATTGGAGGGCTCTTAATAGTGGTGCTCTTAATAGAGCTCTTAATAATGAGGGCTCTTAATAGACAGTGAATCACAGTTCTAAAGAATGGTTTGCCATGCTTTGCCAAAATTATCATTTATTGTAACCATGATGCAATATTTATTTAATTAAAGCCTAATGAAGTTACATTGTATATTATCAGTAGATCATTGAGTTACAGAGGAATACCTTTCAACAATTTTGTGTGGAAGTGTCCAAAAAGAAGTTTGTTTTTCTTAAAATTAGATACTCTACGAATGCGCTATTGAAAATTTTTTATCTTCAAGGCAGAATGTTGGTAACGCTGCCCCTGAATTTGTATTTCATGCTATGTAAATTAACACCTGAACAAAGAAGAAATACACGGATGGATATATTTTCATGCATATACCCACAGAGACTTCAGGCTTGTAAGAGTTTTCACGTAATTGGAACCCAGGATGTGTGAAAATCTGGATAAAAAGGAATTTAGGATTCCAGACAAAAAGGAAAAGACAAAGGGAAGGAGTATTTATTAAGTCAGTGGGAGAACTTTTCATCCAGACTCATTAACATAACTAATAAACTTACGCTAAAACAGGTTTTTTCTTTTGTTAAAATAAATACCACCATTGGTATTGAGAATCTTGGAAAGGATCCCATGCAGTGGTAGAAAAGGATGAGAAGGAAAACTAATTCATTTTGCAGAAATGATTGGTCAGTTTACAGCACTTTGTGGACCAGAGAAGTATGAAGTAACTATTCACTCGTTTTCGTTCAGATACTTGTCAACAGAGTAAAAAAAAACAAATTATGTTACCGTTCAGCAGGGGGCTAGTGTTATCTGAGAATAGATACCAGTGACTTGAAGGCACTGGGAATGTGTCTCATTAAAATCACAAATGGCATCATGTTGGATGTGAGGACATACAGTCTGTAACATGGAAATAAGATTCAGAATTTCCTTTTTAAATTGGAGAAATGAAATGAGCTGTCAAAATAGAATGAAACTGAAGAGGGACACAATTGGCTCATTGACTGTGCACTTCCATCATTAAAGTTTCTCATCTGAAAAACGGACATAAAAGCTGTAAACAAAGGACAAATCCCTGGTCACAACATTGTTACCAGCAGCATGAAAGTTTTTGGTATAAAGTCTGTACATGCTTGACTTCTAAATGCCATGCATGAAATTCTTCTAAAACTCCAGAGTTAAGTTTCAACTATTTAATTTTTGTTGAAGATAAAAACCTCTGTGTTTTCAACAACTTTACAAAGCTTTTTGGATAATTAGCACTTTTTAGTTTTAGGTCTCTGCACTTGTTTTGGAGAGAGACAAAGATTCTTCAAATGTCTAAAACATTTGACAGCAAACACTTGCCTTTTCATGTGTTCAAGGGCACTCTGTATATACTTTGACGAATCTCAATTCCATCTATAGGAATGTTAGGGGAAGCACACTGACTGAAACTTTCCACCCTGGCCAGGCACCATAGTAACTATTTGCATACGTTGTTTTAAGACAGGAGGTCCTGGTAAGGAACATGGAACTAATAAGCCTCCGCCAACCGGAAGAGTTCGGGAAAGGTCAAAAGGAGACACCGCGGCTCCGACCACCTCCCAGAATCCTTCTCTCTAGCATCCATCTTGGCTGAGCAATGCGTGTGCCACCAGGAAAGACTCTGAATTAGAATGATTGGCCAAAAACCACCAGGAAACTGACCCCATCACCATAAAACCAAGACTGCAAGTCATGTGGCAGAACTGTTCTCCTGGGTTCACTTACCCTACTGCTCTCACCCGGGTGCCCTTCCCAATACAATCTCTTGCTTTGTCAGCACGTGTCTCCTTGGACAATTCTTTTCCGAGTGTTAGACAAGAGCCCAGTTTTGGGCCTTGGAAGGGGGTTCCCCTTCCTGCAACAGGCATATCTCAGAGATGTTGCTTCCCTGGCTAATGGTTTGTCAATTTTATTTATCCTTTGTAGATTTTTGCTATGGTCTCTTTTGTTTCTTTTGCATTTATTTCCACCCTAATTTTTAAGATTTCTTTCCTTCTACTAACCCTGGGGTTCTTCATTTCTTCCTTTTCTAGTTGCTTTAGGTGTAGAGTTAGGTTATTTATTTGACTTTTTTCTTGTTTCTTGAGGTATGCCTGGATTGCTATGAACTTTCCCCTTAGCACTGCTTTTACAGTGTCCCATAGGTTTTGGGTTGTTGTGTTTTCATTTTCATTCATTTCTATGCATATTTTGATTTCTTTTTTGATTTCTTCTGTGATTTGTTGGTTATTCAGTAGCGTGTTGTTCAGCCTCCATATGTTGGAATTTTTAATCGTTTTTCTCCTGTGATTGAGATCTAATCTTACTGCATTGTGGTCAGAAAATATGCTTGGAATGATTTCAATTTTTTAAAATTTACCAAGGCTAGATTTATGGCCCAGGATGTGATCTATCCTGGAGAAGGTTCCGTGTGCACTTGAGAAAGAGGTGAAATTCATTGTTTTGGGGTGAAATGTCCTATAGATATCAATTAGGTCTAACTGGTCTATTGTATCATTTAAAGTTTGTGTTTCCTTGTTAATTTTCTGTTTAGTTGATCTATCCATAGGTGTGAGTGGGGTATTAAAGTCTCCCACTATTATTGTGTTATTGTTAATTTCCCCTTTCATACTTGTTAGCATTTGTCTTACATATTGCAGTGCTCCTATGTTGGGTGCATATATATTTATAATTGTTATATCTTCTTCTTGGATTGACCTTTGATCATTATGTAGTGTCCTTTTTTGTCTCTTTTCACAGCCTGTGTTTTAAAGTCTATTTTATCTGATATGAGTATTGGTACTCCTGCTTTCTTTTGGTCTCGATTTGCATGGAATATTTTTTTCCAGACCTTCACTTTCAGTGTGTATGTGCTCCCTATTTTGAGGTGGGTCTCTTGTAGACAACATATATAGGTGTCTTATTTTTGTATCCATTCAGCCAGTCTTTGTCTTTTGGTTGGGGTATTCAACCCATTTACGTTTAAGGTAATTATTGATAAGTATGATCCCGTTGCCATTTACTTTATTGTTTTGGGTTTGAGTTTATACACCGTTTTTGTGTTTCCTGACTAGAGAATATCCTTTAGTATTTGTTGGAGAGCTGGTTTGCTGATGCTGAATTCTCTCAGCTTTTGCTTGTCTGTAAAGTTTTTGATTTCTCCTTCATATTTGAATGAGCTCCTTGCTGGGTACAGTAATCTGGGCTGTAGGTTTTTCTCTTTCATCACTTTAAGCATGTCCTGCCATTCCCTTCTGGCCTGAAGAGTTTCTATTGAAAGAACTGCTGTTAATTCTTATGGGAATCCTCTTGTGTGTTATTTGTTGTTTTTCCCTTGCTGCTTTTAATAGTTGTTCTTTGTGTTTGATCTTTGTTAATTTGATTAACATGTGTCTTGGGGTGTTTTGCCTTGGGTTTATCCTGTTTGGGACTCTCTGGGTTTCTTGCATTTGGGTGATTATTTCCTTCCCCATTTTAGGGAAGTTTTCAACTATTATCTCCTCAAGTATTTTCTCATGATCTTTCTTTTTGTCTTCTTCTTCTGGGACTCCTATGATTCGAATGTTGGGGCATTTAATATTGTCCTGGAGGTCTCTGAGATTGTCCTCATTTCTTTTAATTCGTTTTTCTTTTTTCCTCTCTGATTCATTTATTTCTACCTTCATTCTATCTTCTACTTCACTAATCCTATCTTCTGCCTCCATTATTCTACTATTTGTTGCCTCCAGAGTGTTTTTGATCTCACTTATTGCATTATTCATTATATATTGACTCTTTTTTATTTCTTCTAGGTCCTTGTTAAACCTTTCTTGCATCTCTCAATCCTTGTCTCCAGGCTATTTACCTGTGATTCCATTTTGATTTCAAGATTTTGGATCATTTTCACTATCATTATTTGGAATTCTTTATCAGGTAGATTCCATATCTCTTCCTCTTTTGTTTGGTTTGGTGGGCATTTATCCTGTTCCTTTACCTGCTGGGTATTCCTCTGTCTCTTCATCTTGTTTATAGTGCTGAATTTGGGGTGGCCTTTCTGTATTCTGGCAGTTTGTGGAGTTCTCTTTATTGTGGAGTTTACTCACTGTGGGTGGGGTTGTATCGGTGACTTGTCAAGGTTTCCTGGTTAGGGAAGCTTGTGTTGGTGTTCTGGTAGGTGGAGCTGGATTTCTTCTCTCTGGAGTGTGCAGTGAAGTGTCTAGTAATGAGTTATGAGATGTCAGTGGGTTTGGAGTGACTTTGGGCAGCCTGTATATTGAAGCTCAGGGCTGTGTTCCTGTGTTGCTGGAGAATTTGCATGGTATGTCTTACTCTGGAACTTGTTGGCCCTTGGGTGGTGCTTGGTTTCAGTGTAGGTATGGAGGCATTTGATGAGCTCCTGTCGATTAATGTTCCCTGAAGTCAGGAGTTCTCTGGTGTTCTCAGGATTTGGACTTAAGCCTCCTGCTTCTGGTTTTCAGTCTTATTTTAACAGTAGTCTCAATACTTCTCCTTCTATACAGCACCATTGATAAAACATCTAGGTTAAAGATGAAAAGTTTCTCCACAGTGAAGGACACCCAGAGAGGTTCACAGAGTTACATGGAGAAGAGAAGAGGGAGGAGGGGGTTAGAGGTGACCCGAATGAAATGAAGTGGAATCAAAAGAGGAGAGAGCAAGCTAGCCAGTAATCACTTCCTTATGTGTGCTCCACAGTCTGGACTGCTCAGAGATGTTCGCGGAGTTATACAGAGAAGAGAAGAGGGAGGAAGGAGACAGAGGTGTCCAGGAGGATAAAAGGGGGGAATGAAAAGGAGAGAGATAGATCCAGCCAGTAATCAGTTCCCTAAGTGTTCTCCACCATCTGGAACACACAGAGATTCACAGAGTTGGGTAGAGAAGAGAAGGGGGAGGGAGGAGACAGAGGAGACCTGGTGGAGAAAAAGGAGAGTCCAAAGGGGGAGAGAGCTGTCAAGCCAGTAATCTTGCTCCCAAGTAAAAATGGGTACTGAAGATTGGGTTCTTAAAGGTACAGAATTGATAAAAAATACCAAAAAGCAAAGATTAAAAACCTCTGGAGTAGAGGTTGGATTTTCAAAAATACAATATTAAAGAAAAGAAGGAAAAAAAGTCACAAAATTTATAAATATATATATATGAAGTTTGCTTTAAAAAATAGGGTCTTTTTTTTTTTGCAAAGTAATAGTAGGTTATAAAAATGAAAATTAAAGGAGTAATATAGGACTTAAAAATTAAAAAAAAAAAAGAATTATTGTAAAAATAGTAAAAATATATTTAGGACTCTCTCTGGTGTTGTTGTGGGCAGTGTTGGCATCAGTTCATTTTCGGATAGTTCCTTGGTCCGGCTTATATTTCTCAAGATCTATAGGCCCCTTCCTATGTAGTTGGTACTAACGACAGGGTTTTAATATATTGCACCTGTCACTTCCAAGACAGTTCCCTCTGTTTTAGCTTCTTCTGTTTGCTGGTCTCTTAAGTGTCTGATTTCCGCCCTGACACAAGGTGGGCAGTGTGGACACTTTTTTTGGCGGGGGGCTCACTTGTTCAGTTGCACTGTGGGGAGGGAGGGCGCTGCAAACAAATAACACTGGCGTGTGCTCACTGTGTCTCAGCCACACTGGGCCTGCCCCCGCTCACGGTGCATGTGCCCTCCCTGTCCACACTGCTCAGGCTCTAGGTTGCTCCACCAGGAACCGTCCGAGGCCTGCCCTGGGCTGCATGCACCTCCCAGGTCTAAGCTGCTCAGGTTCAGGCACTCGGGTAGTCCTCAGAGGTGCAGACTCTGTTGGGCCTGTGTTTTGTGCCCTTCCCAGGTCCGAGCAGCTCAGGTGATGAGGTGTTTGGCGAGCGCGGTCGCTGCGACTTATCGCCTCCCTGGTCCCTGCCGCTCGGTTTTCTGGGTGTACACCGGCACACCTTCTCAGGCGGATGTTGACTGTCCAGAACCCCAAGAAGTCTTAGTTAGCAAAGAAACCTGCTCGCAGTTTGGTAGATAATGTCTCTCTGGGGCTGCGATTGCCCCCTTCTGGCTCTGGCTGCCTGTCCCAGAGGGGGTGGTCTGCAGCCAGCTAGTTCTGTTCAGTCCTTTGTTCTGTGCACGGTCCTGGCGATGTCTTAGGTTAGGGCTTTTCTCGCAGTAGCTATCCCGCAGTCTGGTTTGCTAGCCCAAGTTAGTTCTCTCAGATTGCCCTCGGGGCATTCAGGCCGGGTCCTTACTCTAAGTAATGCAGCCCGCACCTCCCTGCCCAGCCCCTGCTTGCTAGTGGCGGGTGCAGGCGTCTGCACTGCTTCTCCGCTGGGGGAGTTACCTTTGGGCACGTAATCTGTAGGTTTAAATTATTTATTTATTTTTTCTCCCTGTTATGTTGCCCTCTGTGCTTCCAAGGCTCACCACAGACTCGGCAGTGAGAGTGTTTCCTGGTGGTTGGAAACTTCTCTCTCTTTGAGACTCCCTTCCCGGGATGGAGCTCCATCCCTACCTCTTTTGTCTCTTTTTTTGTTTTTTATATTTTTTCCTATCTCCTTTCAAAAACAATGGGCTGCTTTTCTGGGTGCCTGATGTCCTCTGCAGGCATTCAGAAGTTGTTTTGTGGAATTTACTCAGCGTTTAGATGTTCTTTTGATGAATTTGTGGGGGAGAAAGTGGTCTCCCCGTCCTATTCCTCTACCATCTTAGGACCCCACCCCCCAAACCAATTATGATAGTGACATCAAAGATCACAGGTCATCATCATAAATACAATGATAATGAAAAAGTTTCAAATATTGAGAGAGTTACCCAGGTTTGACACAGACATGAAGTGAGCAAATGTTGGAAAAATGGTGTTGATAAACTTGCTTGATGCAGGGCTGCCACAAAACTTCAATTTGTAAAAAGTACAATATCTGCAAAGCACTATACATATTATACTAAAGTGCAATAAAATATTCCTGTATTTATTCTGAGATCAAGTCAATAAACTAATGTTCACAGGAACATTGAGAATGTTCTTAAGAAGAATTTGATAGAATATAAATATATGCCATATTGTACAGGATATATATTTCCATGTCCATTTTAACCATGGGTCTTAATGATCATTTATGTTGCTTAAGCAACTTCCAAAGGTTATCTCATTTACTCATGTTGAAATTAAGTAAGGAAGACAAGGTTGGTACTAATGTTTGCTTAAAAATATGGAATTTGTCTTCTCTGAATGAGCTATTTCACTTGGCCTGATACCCTCTAGACCTGCCCATGTTGTTGCAAGTGGCAAGATTTCATCTTCTTTTAATGACTGAGTGGTATCCCAGTGTATGTACATACCGCATGTTCTTTATTTCTGTTGATGAACATTTAGGTTGCTTCCATATCTTGGCTATTTTAAATAATGCTGTGATGAGCACAGGGGGACATATATCTCTTTGAACTTGGGTTTTTATTTTCTTCAGATCACTACCCCGATGTGCAACTGCTGGATCTTATGGTAGTTCTATTTTTAATTTTTTGAGGACTCTCCATGCTGCTTTCTACAGTGGCTGTACCAGTTTACATTCCCAGCAGGTGTGAGAGTTTCTTTTTCTCCACCACCTCAGCAACATTTGCTATTTGTTGTCTTTTTGATTGTCATTCTGACAGGTGTGAAGTGATACCTCGTTGTGGTTCTGATTTGCATTTCCCTGAGAATTACTAAGCCGTGTGGTGACACTCACAGAGAGATGTGAAGAATACTCACCAAAAACACTGATAGTGATGATGAAGTAAAGTTTATATTTTAAGATAGGACAGGAAAAAGAATTAAATATGAAATTCTCTCTCTGTGTTTCTTTGGTCCTTGAAGTGAAGTCGCTCAGTCGTGTCCGACTCTTTGCGACCCCGTGGACTGTAGCCCACCAGGCTCCTCCATCCATGGAATTTTCTAGGCAAGAGCACTGGGGAGTGGGTTGCTATTTTGGGCCTTCCCCCTCCCTAAGGTGCAGTGTGCATCTGCTTTACATGTTAACCAGAGTCCCTCAAAGATGAGAGTGCCTGCTCAACCATAAAAATATTGTTTTTTCTTTCTTCTGATGCTAGCAATGTAACTTCTTAAAAAACATAATGCTGTTTCTCAGCTCTGTAAGGGGTCATGGCGACTTGTTGCTCACTTTGTGTATGCTTTCCTGGACTATGTATCTTTGGTGACCTTTATGTAAAATATCAAGATGTCATTTTGATGTATGATCCTTTGTCTTAAAATATACGTGACTGTGCCTTAGATTTCTAACAGGTGGGCCAGTTCTCAGAGCTTTCTGAAAATCTGCTTCCTGGGCTATGAGCCTCAGTTGGGCTTGAATACAATTCCTGTTTTTTTAACTTGATAGATAGTTCATTAAATTTTTGTTGACAGTGATTGTTTCTGGGTGGTAGGAATTCCAGACTTTTATTTTTGTACCTTTTAATCTTTTTTGAACTTTTATAAACAGAAAAATTAAAGAACTAAATGAAGCCCTAACTAAGAGAGAGCTTAACAGAGGGAAACTATGGTATAAGAGGGGCATGTGTGTGTGCTAAGTCGCTTCAGGAGTATCCAACTCTTTGCAGCCCCATGCATCATAACCTGCAAAGGCTCCCTGTTCCAAGGGGTGCTCTCCAGGCAAAAATACTGGAGTGGTTTGCCCTGCTGTCCTCCAGGGGATCTTCCCCACGCAGGGATTGAACCCACATCTCTTACGTCTCCTGCAATGGGAGGCGGGTTCTTTTCCACTAGCGCCACCTGGGGGCAGCGTCGTATTAAAAAAGAGCACTAGGTTCTAATGAGGTGGATGAAACTGGAGCCTATTATACAGAGTGAAGTAAGCCAGAAGGAAAAACATAAATACAGTATACTAACGCATATATATGGAATTTAGGAAGATGGTAACAATAACCCGGTGTTCGAGACAGCAAAAGAGACACTGATGTATAGAACAGTCTTATGGACTCTGTGGGAGAGGGAGAGGGTGGGAAGATTTGGGAGAATGGCAATGAAACATGTAAAATATCATGTAGGAAACGAGTTGCCAGTCCAGGTTCGATGCGCGATGCTGGATGCTTGGGGCTGGTGCACTGGGACGGCCCAGAGGGATGGTATGGGGAGGGAGGAGGGAGGAGGGTTCGGGATGGGGAACACATGTATACCTGTGGCGGATTTATTTTGATATTTGGCAAAACTAATACAATTATGTAAAGTTTAAAAATAAAATAAAATTAGAAAAAAAAAAGAAAAAAAAAAAAAAGAAAAAGTTGAAACCCAACTGCTGAATGATAGACTCAGCATACGACAAACTTGGGCAAGAGTTACAGTGGAAAATAATAAGTCTTTACTTGAAACTGTAGTTTGAGGCCTGAATGTTCATCCTTGCTGGAAACCAAAGAGTGTGAAAATAGAGCATTTCATAAATAGAAGAAAGAAAATGTTTTTCCAGCTAATCTAAAGCTCTCACTTCAAGTTCAAAGCAAATAAAATTTGATTTAGATCTAAAAAAAAAAAAAAAAAAAGAGCACTAGGTAAATAGAATGAGACTGAGCATGCGTTTGCCACCAAATGGATAGATGGCTATCTTGATATTCTTTGGCTTTTAGCATTTGCTAGTACTCTTGCCTGGAAAATCCCATGGACGGAGGAGCCTGGTGGGCTGCAGTCCATGGGGTCGCTAAGAGTCAGACACGACTGAGCGACTTCACTTTCACTTTTCAGTTTCATGCATTGGAGAAGGAAATGGCAACCCACTCCAGTGTTCTTGCCTGGAGAATCCCAGGGACGGGGGAGCCTGGTGGGCTGCCGTCTATGGGGTCGCACAGAGTCGGACACGACTGAAGTGACTTAGCAGCAGCAGCAGCAGTGTTGCTATTCCTTTATGGTTATTTCTAAAATGTGTAATAATTCAGTACCTTCTAGTCATTTTTCCTTTCTTCTAGGATCCTTCCCATCGCAGGTATGCGCCTCAGCTTTGTCATTTATGTAAACAATTAGAGAGTACCACACACACGGTGAGAGTGTAATAAACACCAGCGCTTAATGCTGTTATTGTTAGCATTAATTCAACCCATACTTATTGAATATGTATGCTAATTCTGTTGCCTGTCACATTTGAAAAGGGAGAAGCATACAACACAGATGATTGTCTTTAGAGACCTTATACTCTAACGAGGATACAAAGGAATCTCTTCAAAATCCAATTCTCCCATCATGCTGCAACAGCCATTTGTTTTTTAAATAAGATAAAGTCCAAAGCATTGACACATTACCCAGTCTTTTGTGATCTGACATTTCCCTATAGATTCAGCCTTATAATAATGTTTCATGCTCAGTTGTGTCCGACTCTTTGTGACCTCATGGACTGTAGCCCACCAGGACCATCTGTCCATGGGATTTCCCAGGCAAGAATACTGGAGTGGGTTGCCATTTCCTTCTCTAGGGGATCTTTCTGACCCAGGGATCGAACCCATGTCTCCTGCATTGCAAGCAAATTCTTTACCACTGAGCCACCCGAGAAGCCCAGCTTCAGCCTTACTACTTGCCATTTACTTCTTTTAAGTTTTCAAAGCACCCGTGTTTTGTGATTCCTTTGTCCCGGCTGCACATTAATCTTGCAGAAGCTCCCTTTTCTCCTTTGTGTGTAATATTTTCCTTACTTAGAATTTTCTGGAGACAGCATAAAACTGGCTAATCAATGTGTATTCTTTAAGATTTGGCTCAAAGCCCACCTTTTCTATATAGCCCTCTCTGATCTTTTCTCAAATTCTGACCCTAGGATGTGTGTTATTTCTGCGTCTGACACAGTGGTGTATAACTGTCGTTCTTAGCTGGGGGCCATCTTTCTCCATAGGGGACATTTGGCAAAGCCTGGAAACATTTTAGTTGCCACAATGGGGCGATGCTCCTGCATCCAGTGGGTGTAGGCCAGGGAGAGTGATGAAAGTCCTGTGATGCTCAGAACAGCCTCCTCCAGCAAAGAGTTGACTGGTCCCACATGGCAGGAGTGCTGAGGTTCGAGACCTCATGTTGATGATTCTCCCCAGCCACTAGGTTATGACCTTCCCTTCTGTTTTATCTCTATGTCCTCAGCCTTAAGTCCAAAGCCTGCAACATGTTCATTAGATATTTCCTAAATACATGAAAGAAGGAGGAGATTAAAAGTATGCATGGCTATATAAATGATTATTGTCCAATAATAAAGACATTGGCAGTATTTTGACCAATAACAGTACTTCCTGATTGGGGAATTAAACTGTTGAAATGGGGTGTTAGATGACAGAGGGAACAGGGGTATGGGACAGAGAAATCTGTCTTAATCTTAATTGAGGATTAAGATTTTAATTACGGAAAAGGAAAATTAAGAGAAAATATCAGAGATTCATATGTACAGTGACATTTTCAACAGATTAAATCTTTTAGTAGATGGAAAAAAGTGTCAGAATAGTTTTTATTATTGTAGCCAACCAAGATTAATGGTATGTATAGTTACAATAGGGGCTTCCCTGGTGGCTCAGTTGGTAAAGAATCTGCCTGCAATGCAGGAGACCCTGGTTCAATTCCTGAGTGGGGAAGATCTTCTGGAGAAGAATAGGCTACCCACGCCAATATTCCTGGGCTTCCCTGGTGGCTCAGCTGGTAAAGAAGTGAACAGCTACTCACTCCAGTATTCTAGCCTGGGGAATTCACAGTCCATGGGGTCGCAAAGAGTTGGACACGACTAAGCAACTTTCACTTTCACTTTATTGTTACAATGAATGAAATTATTTTCCTTTTATTAAAATTAGAACTAATGTAATGTATCTGAATATTAACACAACATTGATTATTTAAGATGGGCTGTCTCAGTCTTTCTTACTCTTTATTCCAGGTATAAAATTCTGTGTAAGTAAATGCTTCTTTTTTCTGATATTAGTTTATGGTAGGTGAAAGAATTCTTATAACATAAGAGCTACTTTAAACTTTCAAACTAAAATTAAATGGAAATAGTTTTGAAGTTTAAAATACTTCTTTAAATTTTATGCCTTTTTGAAGTATATTATTTCAATCAACATCAGCCAAGAAAGCACTGAATTATTATCAAATACAGCTCTTGAAATACTTCCAAGTTGCGTAGGAAAAAAATCCTCCCAAACTCAAATGGCTGCCAATCTCACTGGAGACTATAAGGAAAAGAGAGTTAAAAAGCTATCAGAAAATGGAGAATCTGAGACCCTGTACTTCCTTCAGTTCAGTTCAGTCACTCAGTCGTGTCTGACTCTTTGCAACCCCATGGACTGCAGCATGCCAGGCCTCCCTGCCATCACAAACTCCCGGGGTTTACTCAAACTCATGTCCATTGAGTCAGTGATGTCATCCAACCATCTCATCCTCTGTTGTCCCCTTTTCCTGCCTTCAGTCTTTCCCAGCATCAGAGACTTTTCCAATGAGTCAGCTCTTTGCATCAGGTGGCCAAAGTATTGGAGTTTCAACTTCAACATCAGTCCTTCCAATGAATATTCAGGATTGATCTCCTTTAGGATGGACTGGTTGGATCTCCTTGCAATCCAAGGGACTCTCAAGGGTCTTCTCCAACACCACAGTTCAAAAGCATCAATTCTTCTGTGCTCAGCTTTCTTCACAGTCCAACTCTCATATCCATACATGACTCCTTGAAAAACCATAGCCTTGACTAGAGAGACCTTTGATGGCAAAGTAATGTCTCTGCTTTTAATATGCTGTCTAGGTTGGTCATAACTTTCCTTCCAAGGAGCAAATGTCTTTTAATTTCATGGCTGCAGTCACCATCTGCAGTGATTTTGGAGCCCCCCCCAAAATAAAGTCAGCCACTGTTTCCACTGTTTCCCCATCTATTTGCCGTGAAGTGATGGGACTGGATGCCATGACCTTAGTTTTCTGAATGTTGAGCTTTAAGGCAACATTTTCACTCTCCCCTTTCACTTTGATCAAGAGGCTTTTTAGTTCTTCTTCACTTTCTGCCATAAAGGTGGTGTCATCTGCATATCTGAGGTTGTTGATATTTCTCCCAGCAATCTTGATTCCAGCTTGTGTTTCATCCAGCCCAGTGTTTCTCATGATGTACTCTGCATATAAGTTAAAAAAGCAGGGTGAGAATATACAGCCTTGATGTACTCCTTTCCCGATTTGTAACCAGTCTGTTGTTCCATGTCCAGTTCTAACTGTTGCTTCCTGACCTGCATACAGATTTCTTAGGAGGCAGGTCAGGTGGTCTGGTATTCCCATCTCTTGAACAATTTTCCACAGTTTGTTGTGACCCACACAGTCCCTTAAATATCATCATAAACATGACTTTTAATATCACATTTTCTTTAAAAAGATTAAATGAAAGTATATGAGGATTTCCTACTTCTGCCTGTAGATATTTAGGAAAGCTCATTTTATTAATATACTTCCATAAAATCCCATCCCAGGATTGAAGATTTTTCTCCTCCCTGCCTTCCAGTTTCTTCTAATGTACCTTTTCCTCTCACATTCTTTTTTAACTTTTAAAAAATATTTGTGAAATTTTTGCGTGTGAATAGTCTCCACATAGATAGGTATAACTGACATATCCCTTGTGTTATTTTGGAGTGTACAACGTATTGGTTTGATTGCAAAGTTATCACCACAATGTCTATTAACATCTGTCACCATACATACTTAAAATTTTTTTTCTTATGATGAGGACTTTTAAGATCTACTTTTTTACCAACTCTCAAATATGCAATACAGATTATTAACGAAGTCACTATGAAACTTATTTATTTTATAACTAGAAGTTTGTGCATTTTGACCCTCTTCACCCGTTTTTTCTCCCCATCCCCAGCCTGACAACCGCAAGTCTATTCTCTGTATCTCACATAGGTCCACTTTTTATGTTCTGCCCTTTGAAATGTGTGCATGCTAAGGTGCTCCACTCATGTCTGAGTCTCTGCAACCCCAAGGACTGTAGCCCACCGGCTCCTCTGTCCATGGATTCTCCAGGCGAGGATACCAGAGTGGGTTGCCATGCCCCCCTCTAGGGGGTCTTCGTGACCCAGGGGTTGAACCCGTGTCTCTTACATCTCGCAAATTGGCAGGCGAGCTGTTTACCAGCAGTTCTGCTTGGGAAGCCCACCCTTTAAAAGTACTGTAAACATACCCATCAATGAAGTGCTTTCCACAGAGGATGCCTGTAGTGTTTTTACTTATAACTTTTAAAATTATATTTTAAATCACCATTTTCATCAACACTAAAATTTTATAAGCAAAATGTTTTCTAAAACTCTTTCTTCTTTAGTGCAGAAGAACTTGAGAGAGTCTGACTCTTAATACCACCAAATGGTTATCACTGAATTGCAGTTCCATAGAAATTTCTGACTCCAAAGTTGTCCCTAGCTGAAGTAACAGTTAAGAAATAATGGCTTATACTAATCTTCTATATGCCTTTAGGGGATTGATTAATGGCCACCCAAAGATATCAAACTCTACTCCCCAGAACCTATAAATGATACTGTATAGGGAGAAGAGGTCTTTTCAGGTGTGATTAAGTTAAGGATCTTGAGATGGGATGATTATTCTGCATTATCAGTGTGAACCCTAAATGCCACCCAAAGTGTTCTTATAGGAGAGAGACAGAAGGAGGTTTGATACAGACACAAGAGAAAAAGGTGCGCACAGTGGAAAAGGTTTTGGAACCATGGGGGCTGAGAGTGGAGGGATGTGACCACAAGTGAAGGAATGCTCGCTGCCACCAAGAACTGAAGGGAGCAGGCAACCTGATTTCAATCTAGAGACATTGATTTTGGACTTCTGGCATCCAGAGTTGTGAGAGCACAACTTTCTGTGTTTTTTTTAAACCCCTAAATTTGTGGTAATTTGTGGCTGTATCCCCAGAAAATAAATATATGACACTTGGCACCAAAACATATCTTACGAACTAGATGGGAAAAAAAGATTGAAAAATGAATGTGCCATTCATGGGTCCATGTATGAATGTGAATGCAGCCAATTCCATCAGTACATAGAGGACTATGGGATCCGGTTTGAAGGTGAGCTGAGAAATCATTTGGTCCACTTTGATTCCCAATGTAGAAACTCTCTGTAATAACCTCTTTCTTGGTTGATCATTAAGCATTTACATGAGTCCTTTTAGAGACAGAGGGCTCACCATTTTAAAGGCAATGCATTCAGTAGTTGGCTATCTCTAATTCTTGGGGAAAAAATGCATGCATCATGATATAAATGAAGATAAGACAGGTGGCATTACTGGTAAGGAACCTGTCTGCCAATTCAAGAGACATAAGAGACATGGGTTTGATCCCTGGGTGGAAAGATTTGCTGGAGGCGGGCCTGGCAACCCATTCCAATATCCTTACCTGGAGAGTCCCATGGACAAAGGACCCTGGTGGGCTACAGTCCATAGAGTCACAAAGAGTCAGACATGACTGAAGTGGCTTAGCACACACACACAACCTATTTATACATTTGGCAAATATTAATTAACATTCATAACATGTGAAGCAATTCTTCAAGACACTGGGGCACAGCACAAATAAAGAAGAAGAAAAAGAGATTATTTTGTAGTTTGTTACAGCAGCCACGAGAAACGAATACATGCCTGACATAAGTTAAGTGGAAATAAAGTAGTGCATGGTGCCTGAAGTAAGAAATCAATAATGGAATAAAAGAATTCTAAAAAATAAAAAGAAAAAAATGAGGTTATTGATAAGAAAGTGATGAACTTCACACATATAACAAGGTGTTGATGGAGGATAAGTTTTTTTAAAAATGGAAAATTATAGTTAAAGCAATTGCTTTGCATTCTTACTGAAAAGTCATTCATATCCTTTAAGCAGTGCAGGCTAAATGGGTTTTTCCTGCAAGCATAGTTGTTTTAAAAGAGGGAATATGAATAACTTATTTGTAACTTATATTAATTAGTTATATCCTTTTGATTCTTCTAAGAAGAAAGAATCCTGAACACTATTTAATAAATATTGAAAAAGTCCCCTCTCCTGTTTAATTGTCACATTCCTGTCATCTTCTTAGTTCAGCATGTGCCGAATAAAGTTGCTTGAGTATCATGTTGTGGCCTCTCTTAAAGTAATGCTGTTGAATGCTGTGAAGGGGAAGGTGTGTAGTCTTTCTGTGGGGAGAGACGTGACCAACAGAGGGAAAAATGAGAATCCTGTGCTTTAAAGGCTGGATGAGGCAGATTATGGGACTTGCATAAGACTTTAATAACTGGGCATCAGGAGGGAACTGACTTTGAAAGTTAAGCGAGCAGAAGAGGGGCATGACAAAAGGATCATTACCCGAAACAGCTTAAGACAGACTAGCGATAGGAGCCTAAGAGATGGGAAGTTCATGAGGGAATTAGGACATAAGGATTGTTTTGTCCAGTAAGAAACACAAGGAGAGAGAGGAGGGACAATTCAAATGCAGACTCTGCAGAACTTACTGACCCACTGGGTAAAGGGCAATGAAGGAAGAAGAGCCAGATATTTCTCCTGGATTTATACAGTAGGTGATTGGGGAAGGTAACAGTAGGGAAGAAAAATTCCAAAGGCTGGATGTTGTAGGAGAAAAAAATTAATGAATGTGAATTTCCAAACAGAAGTTTTCAGTGGTCAATTAGGCATACAGAAATGGAATAAAGCAAGAAGCCAGAATTCTGATTTTCCCAGTAGAAACATACTCAGGGGCATCAGTCCATTTTATATTCTGACTCGCTTTAGCTGGTAGGTTTAAATTCCTGTGACTCACTTACTCTGATGCTGACTAGTAGTGTGAAAGACGGACATGTAAGACTGAGCCCCCCAAAAGATGACGGATGACTTTGGTGGAGTGTTGTGTCGGCCTGTGGCGAGAGACAATTCTGTCAAGCTGAACCTGAGAAATGTTTGTTTTTTAACAGTCTGTGATTATACGTGTATAATTATGGCTGATATGCATTGTTGTTCAGCAGAGACCAACACAACCATTGTAAGGCAATTTTACTCCAATTAAAAAATTAATTTAAGAAATGTCTATGATTGATGTGAGGAGTAATCTTTGTAATGGTTAACCTCATTAGCAGCATTCTTGAAAAAGGAACTATTGGAATTGGACTCTTTGATCATGGAAATACAATTTCAACGTCAGTTGCAGCCTGGGTCCACAGGTCACATTGGAATGGGAATTCTAGAGTTCTGTTTACAAGGGGTGGGTATAGGGTGGGATAGTCAACCCCCATCTGTACCTCAGTCTCCTTATCTGTAAAAATAAATGTTTTCTTCATAGGGATGTTATAAGGATACAGTGTCCCTACTGTGCAAAACCAATGTGACAGTTTTGATCCCTGGCTCTTTACAGGGACTCAGTAAACATTAATTCCAATCTTTATACCCTACCCACCTCCCATACACACACCAGAAGAAAAAAAAAAATCTGTTTTCAACTGCTCAGTTAAGAAAAATGATCATGTTTATATTGCTTTGTGAACAAAGGCTCAGGTCAGTGAATAGGTAGTAAAACTAGCCTCACTGGACCACTGGGGAAGTCCCGATGTGTCAGTGATTTTGAATACATTATTGTGCTTAGTCCTGTGAAAGCAAGCATTTCACCTTTTAGTTGATGAAATAGTCTACTGTTTAAGCACACAGTGGCAACATCCATATGTTTTAACACTTTAACAAAATAGCTTCACTGTGCCCACACTTTATCAAGCCCAGGAAGCATAGATGTATTTAAGAGAGGAGAGGACCAACAGAATGCAGGATAAGAACTGCTTGAAGTTGACTTTGAATGGATAGTTGAATACGAAACAACCCGCGTTGTCATTATAATTTATTTAATCCAGAGCATCATCTAGCGGTTTACTCCCGGTAGCTTTTAGGAGTTTACCTTCAAAGGTACGCTGGGTTAGTATTCTTTCATAGGGTATAGACATGACCAACACTGAGAAGAATGACTAATGCTTTTCCAAAAGTGCTGAATGCTGGGTCCGCTTGGAGTTCATCTTGGTGAAAAATATTCTGATCACTGAAAAACTAAGGCAAAGTGTGAGTCCTGAGACTCATAGCAGCTTTAACAAAGATAGCATGAGTCACATTTGTCATTCTTAGTTGGAAATTAAAAATACATTTGACATTTTTGTGAAACAAATTCTATGATTTTTTTTTTGTCCTGAGGAAGAGTAAAACACTTCTCACCTTTCCTGGCCATCTCTATTTTGTTATTTAAATATAAAGAGTAAAAAATATTTTAGACCAGCTACTAGTGGGGACTTGGATAGTGCTCCAGAGATGGCAATCAACAGAGATTCAGATTACCCTGTGACTTCAGTGTTTGAAACATTTAAAGGAGAAAACAATGTGAAATTAGGTAAACTAGCAGCATTTGTAACAGAGGGCAGTTTACACAGTTCATTTAAGACAGACCATGGAGTCAATAATGTAATGCTCTGAGTTTTTGTTGGAACCTCTCTCTAGCTTTTCATAAGCTCATCTCTGCTTTGCAATAATTTAACTGTTTTTTCCCTGCTACAAGCCAATAGGGTATATCAGCAAATGTGCAGATAATGAAAAATCAATGCACTCTGTCAAACGCTCCCACTTCTCTTCAGATAATTCTCACTTTGGAAAGAAACTAAAGCAGTCACTTCAGTTCAGTTCAGTTGCTCAGTCGTGTCTGACTCTTTGCGACCCCATGAATTGCAGCATGCCAGGCCTCCCTGTCCATCACCAACTCCCAGAGTTCACCCAAACTCATGTCCATTGAGTCAGTGATGCCATCCAGCCATCTCATCCTCTGTCGTCCCCTTCTCCTCCTGCCCCCAATCCTTCCCAGCATCAGAGTCTTTTCCAATGAGTCAACTCTTCGCATGAGGTGGCCGAAGTATTGGAGTTTCAGCTTTAGCATGAGTCCTTCCAAAGAACACCAAGGACTGATCTCCTTTAGAATGGACTGGTTGGATCTCCTTGCAGTCCAAGGGACTCTCAAGAGTCTTCTCCAACACCACAGTTCACCACTAGCAATATTAAATTCTTGAAGAAATAATAGGACAAGTCTAAGCAAAAAAATCTCACAGGATTTGGGGTCAATTCAGGATGTGTATTTGTCTCAGGGCTCAAGTAATGTCTTCTCTCATATTGAAGTTATTTTGTTGTTATTTTGATTTGCATTTCTCTTCATAATTTATTTTTTCATATAGGTTTGTTATGAACATTTAAAATGACCTGACTTAAAGAAACTTATTCTTTAAGCAGCTTTTCAGTTGTAAATAGTGGCAAGTACTTATCTTTCTATCCATTCTTATTAGTTTGCATGATTTGATGGGCTATTTTAGAAATGATAAGTTTTAAAGAACATAGTAATTCACTTGGTGAATACTCTGTGTTGTAACTTTGCATTTAAATCTGTACTTTAATCGAAAAAGAGAAGAATTGTTTGGAAGAGGAGAAATGACCACAAGCACATGGAAAATATTTTGTTGGGAGTAGTGAAATATAGACCTAAAATGTATTTCAATAATATGTAGCATTAATTTAAAATATATGTGCACTCAGCATTGATATATCCTAAAAGAAAAAAAATATCCCATGTTCTTCTCCCATCTGTTTCTTCTTTTGTTTTCCAAAAAAAAAATCTAATGAGTTCCAGAGAAGAGGCACTGGTTTTTTCATAAAGCTAGAGAATATATCTCTCCTTTCATAAAATGCCAAGCTGTGTCCAATATTCTTGTGATTCATAGAATTCTAGGGTATATTTGCTGAAACTGAAAAGTTCTGAACTCACTTGATGAAAAAAGCATGACAGATCTGTAAAAAGATTTTAGAAATTCCATTCCATTATAATCTGTAGCATCCACTAACAACCAATTTGGAGATTCTTGACTTTATGTAAAAACTTTAGTTTCTATTTTAATATTAATGCATATAAGAAGTACTGAGCCAACTTTCAAGAAAAGAAAATGGACACCGTGTTACACAGCTTTTGTTATATACGCTAATTTTTTTTTTTTTTTTTGAAATGTACATCTTGTGATTGTTGGTTCATATAAGAATCTTAGATTTCTATGCTGAAGACTTGGAAAATAAAATTAGTTTCTAATGGTATCTGTTTATGCTTTTGCTAATTTCAATGACTTTATTGTTTGGCTAGGCTAAGTATCTTAATTTACATATCTTATATTTCACCTAACAGTGTTTTAAAATCTGTTGTTATATAAAACTCTGCTTGCTTTTCTGAATTCATAACTGTAAGGAGCAACATATTTATGATTAATGATGGAAAGTATGCTTCCAAGATGTTTTTATTTGCATTTATAGATATAATTTGCTAAAGGATTTATGTGCATACTACTCATAAATGTTCTGATCAGATGTTTGACTGTAAAACATCTCTAAATGCCAGCCTCCACAGGCTAATGATCTATTCATCCGAAATAGTATTCTGACACCCGTAAGTGATACATATTTTAGATCTTTTAGAAATACCCTTTGTATCTTTACCTCCTGTTTTAGCACATACCTGGGACAAGAATAAATTTCCTAGACAGTTAGGACAATTCAGAAGATAGGCTGATGATGGACCCTGACCTATGAAGCAGGTTAACCCAGGATAACTTTACAGGTTAACCTCTGAAGTCCAGGTGAGAACTCACAGAGTCAGGAAAGCCAAGAGGACACAGAGTACTCAAAGTGAAAAGGAGCGTAATGAGAAAGTCACTTGCCAGATCACAGAGCATTGTATGTGATGGAGGACCTCCATGGGAAACTGAGACATCCTGGCTCAACAGATAAAAATGAGTGATATGCACAGACCATCTCAATTTATAGATAGGGTTGTACACTTTCAGGGAATATTTGTCAATTCACATTCCCCCCCACATAAATACCGTTGTCCTACATTATCTCATTAAATCTTACCCCATCTTTTCTCCATAAATACCTGGTTCCCCACCCACCGACCCCTCCCACCCTTGGGCCACCTTTTCTAGATGTTCCAGGGCAGTGTGCTTGGCTCCATTATAAGTTCCCCATCTTCGTTTTTCTCTTTATTCCACATGTCCTGGTTATTGTTTTTGTTGTTGTTGTATAGTAGCTAGGTCGTGACTGACTCTTTTGCAGCCCCATGGACTGTAGCCCACCAGGTTTTAGAACTAGGAAAATTGTACATTGATATGTTGTCAAAGCACAAGTTATGTGGGAGGGAAGACTTTATTTAGACTGTTGTAATGGAGGACAGAGACTGGATTCAACTTCCCTGATAGAAAAGGTCAGAGGGATTTTAAGTGCTGGGGTGAGTAAGTGGAAACGTCCTGGAGGACATTAAGGGGGAGGGGGGTTAATGGGACGTGTTGAGTACATCAGGATTATTCCTGAGTTTGCAAATGGTTTGCCCTGTGATTAGGCCTTTGCATTTGCTAATTGCTGTCCACCAAAGCTACTGGGAGATAGGGGTGCTGTCTCTCCTTTGATGTTCACTTTCAAAGAGATGGTTCCCAGGTCCCTGAGAAAACATTCCCTGAGTTGTAAATCTGACAAGAGCCTGGGAGAAGATTTATATACATTCCAAAGGTGCAGGGGAGAAATTTACAATTGCAAGTTTTCTCAGTAAAGGCTCTAAGAATAAGCAAGTCAGAGCCTAAAGTTAGGAAGAAATCTGTCTAAAGTTTAATGAAACTGAAGAGAATGTTAAGGCTGTCTAAATCAAGGGTTCATTAATTTTCAAATACTAACATTTATATCCATAGGCTGTCTAGGTCAGGTGTTTATTGATTTTCAAATATTACTGTTTATATTCCTTGTGTGTCAGTTGCGTATCTTACATCTGATTATGAATTCTGTAACATACAAATGCATAAATGTAAATATTTCATACCAGTCTTCAGCCTTCTGTGTGCTTAATTCTATATCCTATTTCTAGATCTCCATCATCATTTATTGTGCTGAAATTCACCAGAATGCCTCTAGGGCCAAACACTGAAACAGCTAAGACAGTCCCTTCTCCCCAAGACCTCTCTCCACTGTGTACAAGAACGCGTAGATCTTTATTGCTTGAGGGTAACTCCATTCACAGACGAAAGGGATGGTGGTCCAGTGTATTATCCAGTAGCCTTCGTGCAAGCCGCACCACTGGACACATAGTCCAAAAGAATACAACACAAAAGCAGTCATGCATCCCTTTGCCCATTCAGTACATTCCAGCGCAGAAAGTATCTGCAGAGGAGAGATGCACATTGCTTCTCTTCATTGTTCGGTTTGTTCCTGACTTCCCATAGTCTTTGTTCAAAACTCTAGAGCTGCTCTGTCCAGTAAGGTAGCCACTAGACACATATGACTGCTGAGCTCTTGAAATGTGACCAGTCGAAGTTAAGAAGTGCTGTAATTTAAAAATATACACTGAATTTCAGAAACAATATAAAAATAATGTAAAATATCTCTGATAATTTTATATTCATTATTTGTTAAAACGATACTCTTTTGGATATATTGGGCTAAATATTAAAATGAATTTTATCTATTTTAGTTTTTACAATATGGTTGCTAGGAAATGTAAAATCATGTATGTGGCATGTATTAAATTTCTATTGGTCGGTAAGAGTCTAGAGAGTCAGACTCCCTACTTCCCAGTACCTAGGGTTTCACTCTCCTTTGCCTTGGTCCCTATTATAAGGATTATTGGGCTTCCCAGGTGATGCTAGTGGTAAAGAACCCGCCTGCCAATCCAGGAGATATAGAGATGTGAGTTCGATCCCTGGGTCGGGAAGATCCCCTGGAGAAGGAAATGGCAACCCACTCCAGTATTCTTGCCTGAAGAATCCCATGGACAGAGGAGTCTGACAGGCTACAGTCCATGGAGTCGCACAGAGCCAGGCATGCCTGAAGCAGCTTAGCATGCGTAAGGATTATTGCCTTCCAGTTCTGCCTGCTTCTCTTGTTTAAATGCTAGCTGAAATGGAACCTCTTCCCTACATCACTGAGCTACTTAACACTAATTTATCATTTATAATGGTCATATATGTATCATTTTATTCCTCACACTGAAAATATATTCCCTTTTGTATCTAACCCTCCCATGGTGTTTATAATTAACACATGTATAGCTCAATAAATATCTATTTAATGTTCTAAATTCTGATCAAACAGCTAGCTGAAAACCCACTGTTTTCAATTTACCATCACATTCCTATAATTTCACTTAGGGGAGGAAGAAGATGTAAAGTAAAACCTTTATGTAAACTGTTTCTCTGAGTTCAGAGACTTTGAGAAAACCTAACCTACCCCCTTCCCGAGCTCCAACCTGGTCATTAGGTCTCAATCAAAGGGGTGGAGTAAGTTACCAGATGGGATCTGATTTCTTGCTTCTGTTAAAGGAGCTTATACTGCATTCAAGGACAAGTTGAGTAGAAGATTTTCTACTTGGATAAAATCAAGGGAACTATGATGAAAAACATACTTTTTATTGATGTGCAAGCTTTTCTTTTTTTCATAAAGAATCTTACTCAATGTTGTGATTGTTTGTTATAAAAATGATGTCAAAAGGCAGGATGCTATCCTTGTAAACTGTCAATAAGCATCCTTGATAAACCAGTGAAAGAAATCAGAGTATTCACTGGAAAGAATTTCAACCCCATGCTGACTTCAAGCAAGTATAATTTAATGGAAACATCAATGACAAAATATTCCTATGGTCAATGTGCAGACCTATAAATTATTAAATCCTCCAAGGCTGTGAAGGAATGGTCAAATTCAGTTTTCAAAGTGTTTTAGGTAAATGTGTTTTAAAAGAGTTTCCGCTTGAGGCACACATAGAACAGCTTACTCTGTTCCCTTGTAAAAGGCTAATCGAGTAGCTTAGAGCATCATAAAAATGATCGTCTCCCCCAGGGAACAGAAAACACCATTTTATCTTTCACATTGTCCATTCTGGGCACACCAGGGAATTATACTTGCTGCTAATGCAGAAGACGAGGGAGCTCTTACCTAAACACACCAGGAATGAGGATTTATAGGGGCAGATTCTAGAGGGGCTCTGGGATTGGGGCAGTAGCTCCCATTCACTGTCTTCTAATAGCTGACCCTAGCAGCTAAGGCCGGGGGTCCTGCACACCATGGAGAAGTGCGTGGAGCTTAGTGAGAACACAGCGTGAGGAGCCCAGCTCTGAGAGACATGCTAGAAATATAAACTTACTCCATTTTCTCCCAGTTTCAAGGGTGACATTGAGACTTTATGGATTGCTGCAGTTGATGAAGCTAAACATTTCATTTCCAACAAAAGGAACCAACATATTACTTATTCTGAATAATGATTTACATCACACATATTAACTTGGAGAAAACATGCATTATACTTTTTCTGTATTAAAATTTAAAGGTCAGGGTTTAAGTCAGGATTTCTTAGTCTCAGAACTATTAACATGTGGGGTTTAATAGTTATTTTTCAGGGGGAGATGACATCCTGTGCATTGGAGGATACTTAGCAAATTCCTGGCCTCTACTCTTTAGAAGCCAGTAGCTTCTGTCTCTGGTTTGTGACAACCAAAATGTCTCTGCACATTGCCAAATACCCTTTGTGGAGGAGGACAAAATTGCCCATGAGACCACTGATTTAAATTAATAGTTTAAAGAGTTCACTTACATATCTGTGTATAATACACTCACATATACTGGATCTTTATCAGGGTGTACAGGTGCATATGATCAAATAGAAATTGTAGCATATCTAAGTATACTTTACTAAACACATGAAATAAAACTTCAGTGCAATCAGTGTCTAGGGAAATCAAGAGGGACAATAATGATCTTCTCAGATTATATATTCATGCGCAAAGGTTTTTTTTTTGTTGTTGAACATTTGCTTCAAATATCATTATGTTAATTATAAAAGCACCCATCATTATAATTAAACAAAATACAGTATTCTAAAAATGTTTGTTGAGCAAATTGAATGAGCCAGATGCTATTCCAAGGGTTTGGGCTGAAGAACAGAAACGAAGCAAATGGATCCCTGCCCTCGTGAAGCTTCCAGTAGAGGGTGGTCGTATAATAATTAAATAAGTGTGTTAGTCTATCAGTCATGTCTGACTCTTTGTGACCCCATGGACTGTAGCCCACCAGGCTCCTCTGTCCATGGGATTTCCCAGGCAAGAATACTGGAGTGGGTTGCCATTTCCTTCTCCAGGGGATTTTCCCCAGGGATTGAACTCAGGTCTCCTGCATTGCAGGCAGATTCTTTACCATCTGAGCCACCAGGGAAACCCAATAATTATTCATGCAAATATGAAATTAAGCATTGTGACATGAGCTCTGAAGGCAGGGTTCATAGTAGAGACTCTTCCCCAAGGAAGCGGATTATAATACACGTACTGTGCGTAACCGTACATATGCCACATGCCAACAACGGTCACTGTTGTTTTCAGTTGCTCAGTCGTGTCCGACTCTTTGTGACCCCATGGACTGCAGCACGCCAGGCTGCTCAGTCCTCCACTATCCCCAAGAGTTTGCTGAAATTCATATCCACTGAGTCAATGATGCTATCTAACCATCTCATCCTCTGTAACCTCCTTCTTCTTTTGCCTTCAATCTTTCCCAGCATCAAGGACTTTTCCAATGAGTAGGCTCTTCACATCAGGTGGCCAAAGAGTTGGAACTTCAGTTTCAGCATCAGTTTTTCCAATGAAAATCCAGGATTGATTTCCTGTAGGGTTGACTGGTTTGATCTCTTTGCAGTCCAGGGTACTCTTAAGTGTCTTCTCCAGAATCACAGTTCAAACACATCAATTCTTTGGCACCAGTCTTCTTTATGGCTCAACTTTATGGCGCATCCATATGTGACTATGGAAAAACCTTAGCTTTGACTATACAAACCTTTGTCGGCAAAGTGATGTCCCTGCTTTTTAATATGCTGTCTAGATTTGTCATAGCTTTCCTTCCAGGAAGCCAGCACCTTTTAATTTTGTGCTTGCAGTCACTGTCCACAGTGATTTTGGAGCCCAGGAAAAGAAAATCTGTCACTGCTTCCACTTTTGCTGCTTCTATTTGCCATGAAGTGATGGGACTGGATGCCATGATCTTAGTTTTTTTAATATTGAGTTTCAAGTCAGCTTTTTCACTGTCCTCTTTCATCCTCAACAAGAGGCTCTTTAGTTCCTCTTTACTTTCTGGCATTAGAGTGGTATCATCTGCATATCAGAAGTTGTTAATATTTCTCCCAGCAATCTTAATTCAACTTGTGATCACCCAAGCCTGAAATTTTGCATGATGTACTCTGCATATAAATTAAATAAGCAAGGTGACAATATACAGCCTTGCTGTGCTCTTTTCCGAATTTTGAACCTGTCAGTTGTTCCATGTCTGGTTCTAACTGTTGCTTCTTGACCTGGTAATAGGTTTCTCAGGAGACAGGTAAGGGGTCTGGTACTCCCATCTTTTTAAGAATTTTTCACAGTTTTTTTTGTGATCCATACAGTCAAAGGCTTTAGCATAGTCAATGAAGCCGAAGTAGATGTTCTTCTGAAATTCCCTTGCTTTCTCCATAATCCAACAAATGTTGGTAATTTGATCTCTGGTTCCTCTGCCTTTTCTAAACCCAGCTTGTACTTCTGGAAGTTCTTGGTTCATATACTATTGAAGCCTTGTTTGGAGAATTTTGAGCATAACCTTACCAGGATGTGAAATGAGCACAATTGTACTGTAGTTTGAACCTTCTTAGGCATTGCCCTTCTTTGGGATTGGAATGAAAACTGATGTTTTCCAGTCCAGTGGCCATTGCTGAGTTCTCCAAATTTGCTGGTGTGTTGAGTGCAACACTTTAACGACATCATCTAGGATTTTAAACAGCTCAGCTGGAGCCTCTGCTAGGTTTGTTCATACAATGGTCACTACTGTTGTTCAGTTATTAAGTCATGTCTGACTGTTTTTGACCACATGGACTGTAACCTTTTAGGCTCCTTTGTCCATGGGATTTCCCAAGCAAGAATACTGGAGTGGGTTGCCATGTCCTTCTCCAGGGGATCTTCTCGACCCAGGGGTTGAACCTAGTCCCCTGCATTGCAGGTGGATTCTTTACTGCTGAGCCACCATATTATCATTTAAATCAATGGTGGTGCTCAGGTAATTCCACCATGTATTGGAGTAGGAGACTGGAATCGGGACAGGTGTTAACCGTGAAGGTTTCAGGTAAAACAAAGACTAGCGGTCAAGTTAAACTATTGATCCATAGGCTGGAAAAAAGAAGGAAGACTGGAACAAGAAAAAAGAGTGATGCTATACAGCAAAACAAAAAATTAATGCATTCTAATAAGAACTACAATTGAATACATATATGTATATATATGTATACCGTATACATATACATATATATGTATATTGTAAGATTTTAAAATAGCAATTCTGTTCTGTAAAAATCTTATAAAGAAAAAGATTTGGGGATTTAAAATTTCTGAACATCAATTTACCTGGACAGCAAGATAAGGGGAGATAATTTATCTGGTGGTTTATAAATGGAAGGTACAGAGGTACAGTTGTATTTTATAAGCTGTCTGCAAAGGAGGATCAAAACCCGTGAAACAAGTGCTGTGACAAAGATGAACACTTTTCTTACTAGCCAGTGAGTCTACTTTCCACTCCTGCTGGGAGTCCACAGTGGGTTAGGATGGGAGGTTGGGGTGAGGTTCTAGATCTCACAGCTGATCAGATAGAGATTCCACCATCTTGTAGCAGAAACTTCTGGAACACCATGGCAGGGCAAACTGTGGTCTTTCACTGACTATTTCACTGGCTGTAAAAGTCACGTGGTATTGCCTAACCATGTAGGGGGAGAACATGAAATATTTTGAAGAACACTGGTATGTCTGCTATAGACATCACGATGTATACTTTGTACACTTTACAACAGTGTTTGTATTTAGTACTATGGTGTCTGTGACAGACACAAAATAGAAGGAACTAAATGATCATCAATATAGCAGGTTAAATGCCACCGTAGGGTAGCATATCATGGAGTGGGATACTGTGGAGGAGGTCCTCCCATGCTTATGTGGAAAGAGCTGCCAGATGAATTGCTAAGGACAAAGAAGAAAACATCGGGGGACTTTTATAGTGTGAAACTTCTGCTGGCAAAACCAGGGCCTGGGGGGGGGGTCAAAAGAGAAACTTTTTTTTTTACTTGCTAGCCTTCTATACTATTTGGATTACCTACATTTTGAATTTTTCATTTTTTACTATGGATTTAATCAAGCATTACTGAATTAATAGGCTAAGAGAATATAATGGTTATATTTTGACTACTCAGATGAGAGACATATTATGACTGTAACAATATCACTGGAGCCCATTCAGAAATCATAGTGCAATAAAGGAAAGAATCTTTAGGAGCAATACAAGCTTAGAGCAATTTTAACTTGTTCTCTTTCTTAAGCCTAAAATTGTTCAATGAGCTCAAACTGCGGCTGGCATTTTGACCATCAATTATCACTGTGTATTTATAGATATGCTCTTTCCCAGCAATTTCAGAAGGTTAAAGCAAATCTATATAATCAGTCTATTATTTGCCAGAAGATAAAGTGCCATTGAGGCTTGTGTAATCAAAGGCAAATGGTTCCAAATCTAACTTTAGCATTGGCTGGTGTTAAAATGTTGAAAGAAAGAGCTTTTCAAAAATAAGATAAATGTATATATTTACTTCCAAATATAGTCAAGTTGGGGCTTAAAAACCACAGTCTTTCATGTGTGAATATGATTTTATTGACGTACCATCACAGGGGTATATTACTGGAATTCTGTTTTGTAGGAGTGATGGATTTTTCTTCAGATATTTCTTCAGTGCAGCTGGTGTGCTCTGGTGCAGTTGTAAGCTTTAAGTGATTCTTCCTCTGGTTGGTCACAATTTTTCTTCTTTCACCCAGTCAATATTTATGGTTCAGACAGAAATTCAGAGTCACTTCTCCAGGGACAGTTTCTGTGACCTCAGGACTGGATTAGGCCCCTTGAGTGGATAATTGGAGCTGCTTTACAGTTTTCCTCAGCTCTGCTTCTTACACTAGCCAGGTAAAGTTTGTGTTTGACATGACTTGTCTGCCTCACACAACTGCAAGCTCCAAGTCTGCTTTGCTCACTGTTGTAAACACACTTCTGATCGCAGCTGCTGAAATTCTGTTGTTGTTGTTCAGTTGCCTGGTGGTGTCTGAGTCTGTGACCCCAAGGACTGCAGCACACGAGGCCTCCCTGTCCCTCACCATCTCCCGGAGTCTGCCCAAGTTCATGTCCATTGCATCAGTGATGCTGTCCAACCATCTCATCCCCTGACGCCCTCTTCTCCTTTTGTCCTCAATCTTTCCCAGCATCAGGGGTTTTCCAATGAGTCAGCTGTTTGCATCAGATGACCAAAATACTGGAGCTTCAGCTTCAGCGTCAGTCTTTCCAACAAGTATTCAGGGTTGATTTGCCTTGAGATTGACTGGTTTGATCTCCTTGCTGTCCATGGGACTTTCAGGAATCTTCTCCAGCACCACAGTTCAAAGGCATCAATTCTTTGGTGCTCTGCCTTCTTTATGGTCCAGCTCTCACAACCGTACGTGACCACTGGGAAGACCATAGCCTTGACCATACGGACCTTTGTTGGCAGAGTAAATGTCTCTACTTTTCAACACACTATCTAGATTTGTCATAGCTTTCCTGCCGAGAAGCAATTGTCTTCTGATTTCATGTGGCTGCAGTCACCATCTGCAGTGATTTTAGAGCCCAAGAAGAGGAAATCTGTCACTACTTCCACCATTCCCCCCTCTATTTGCCATGAAGTAATGGGGCCAGATGCCATGATCTTAGCTGAAATGTAGGAAGTTTCAAAAGATGGCTATTGAATGAATGTATGCCGGCAAACGTACGTGCTCATATTCATGTGTGTGCATGTCCTATGCAGGGTAATTACAGAAGGAGGCTGGGGTACTGCAGAGAGAGTAAAGAGTCATGTCGTCCCCTCTCACATGAAAAGAACTCAAAGAGAATGATGTAGTGTGTTGGAGTCTGCTCTGAACCATCCTATGGGACGTGGAGAACCAAGGCAAACCCTGTATTTTCTGGCCCTAGTCTCATCATGGTGTGATTTTTGAAATCATATCTCAGGCTTTGGAAAACATACTGTGGCCACTGGACTGTTATGTCCACTGGACTGCCCTGGTTCAGGGTGGGGATGGGGAAAGATAGTGGGATTGTATTAACCCCCGTTGGCAGGAGTTGGATTTTCCTAGAGAGGAATGAAGGTATAGACAGTCAGACTTTGAAAGCATGGCATGAATCTATGGGTTAGCAGACTATTAAATATCATGTAAACAGGCAAGTAGAACTAGCAATGGGGAATCTTTGGGGGGACACCATGAGAATGGCTTGGTCTTTCCCTCTCCGCCTGTAAACACATTTCATTTGCTACCTTATAGTTTCTTCTAGACTTCCCTAAATGATCCATAAAGTCGCTTCCTCATGATCAGCCTTTCTCCCAGTGACAGACTAAGGAATGAAGCAAGGTTGTTAAGAGGTGGCCGTCGGCTCCACTAGGGAGAGCCATGCTCTTGAAGGTCCAGGCTAGATTGAATCAAGGTCATTAGAGAAGCCGGGCAAAGTTGTAATTAGATGATCTCTGGGCTGATGATGAGGGGGATTGACCCCTGGGAGGGCGAAGGAAGTGTAGACAGGAGAGAGCACAGGAATCACACTGCTTTCAAGGGCTAAGAAATGACTGTGTATAATTGTACACTGGGAGTTGAGGCTGCACAGAAAAAAAATTGCATCAGTTGTGCCCTTGGTATGGAGATTGGATATTATTCTGCAATCAAACAGGAATCACGTGTAGTTTCTGAGCGGCTGAAATTTCTCATCTGTCTAGGTTTCAGCAGGATAAGCTGAGTCAGTGTGGAGGAACGGCAGACGAGTGCTGAAGTCATTCGAATGTAAGCGCCAGAAAGAGTAGTTTCCAAAAGACAGAGATTCTGATTTCTTATATTCTATGTTTGTAAGTTTGTTTTCACTTGAAATTTTTAAAATTTATTAAAATTATGGGAAAATCATCAACTTAGAAGACAGGCCAAGATTGGGGAAGAGTATCAAGATTTTGCTAAAGGATACCTGTTTTGTGACATTGGTAAACAGAAAAATAGAAACACAATTGGACAAGCTTAGGACCAATGAAAAAAGAAATAGCCATGGTTGTTGCTGTTGGTCAGTGCTTGATGGCATAGTTGACCCAACTAGAATCATGAAAAGACACATATTTGTATCCTTGAAGAATGAGGCTTGTTATACCACTGGAGGATGTGTGTTGTGTGTGAGGGAGTGAGTGAAAGTCTCTCAGTCGTGTCCGACTCTGCAACCGCATGCGCTATACAGTCCATGGAATTCTCCAGGCCAGAATACTGGAGTGGGTAGCTTTTCGCTTCTCCAGGGGATATGCGTAGGCATTTGTGTATATTGTATGCACACCACACACATACACACACACATTTTGTAGGATAATTGCCTTACAATATCATCTTGCTTTCTGCCATACATCGACATGAATCAGCCATAGGTATACATATGCCCCTCCCTCTTGATCCTTCCTCCTGTCTCCCATCCCATCCCACCCCTCTAGGTTGTCACAGAGCACCTCACCAGAGATTTTTAAATTGTAAATACTGTAGCAATGTTAATTTTATTATCTGACAGAACTTCTTTTCCCAATAATTGCTCTGCAAGAATTAAATGCTAAATCAGCAAAGTTCTAGAGTATTCAGTCGATCTGCTTATTATACAAGATTATACAATTTCTGTTAAGTGGTTCCCAGAGGCTTCCAAAACAGGTTATCTTTGTCCTAAAAGTAGATTAATTTCTTTGCTATTTCCCAGCCTCATTTAACCTTTTTAATGTGAGGTATGATTCGTTTACCTCATTCTTAAAATTTGATTTAAATATCAGGAAAATTAACTCTCAGAAATGTTAATTCCTTTGATATATTTTAGGAAGTATAGCACTAGAGGTTTTCATATTAATTTTGGTTGTACTTTTTTATTACCTACCTCCAAATATATGTACATAAACATATGTATATTTGTATAATCTCTGATGACATTTGGGAAATTTCATGTTGCTATAGAGAGTTTCTCCTGTGAATAAAAGATATTTGTTTAAGGAAATAAGGGGAATTCCTGCAAACGTAGCAAGACCTTTGTCCAGTATACCCTGTTAAGTAATATATGTACTTTATTTGGCCTGTGCTTCCTTGGTATATAATTCGTTAAAAATATGAGAATGTAGCAACATCAGCTAGCCCAGAAGCAATGCTATTAACCTGTGTGGTCAGGGCAGTTGGAGCCGTGTGGGAGCAGTTAATCAGCTAATGGATATTTCTGTAGGGAGAAGGTGTCAGGTGGTGACGTATGAGTCGCACAGCCCGAGCAGACGGAATCATGAGTCCACAACCACAGGCTTTTTCTGGGTTGTTTTGCTGCCTGTCTCTGCAGACCTTTTCTCTTCCTCTGCCACTTTACTATTGCCTGTCGTTAATTTACTACATCCATTGTTTACAAAATTACTGAATTTATAAGATAAAAGATATTTTGTATTCACAAAAGAAGCAAGTTTAATTATAAATTATGTTACTCATATCTGTAACTTGCACTGAAGTAAGGCTAGCTTTGAAAACTTTACAGTATATTTTCTACTATATATATAACATTTTGTAATTTATTATTTTAATACAAGAAACCGCAATAAACTATGAATAATAGGTCCAAATCTCATCACTAGATAAACTCTGGAGTTGCCTTTTCTAGGTGGTCTCATCTTCAAATTCTGTCAACAGGGTGTAGGATATTATAAAATATTTTAGTTTTTGCTTTTCTGGAAAGGGAACAAGGGTATTTTATAATTTTAATTTGTATCATTATAGGTGACATTCTCGATTCTTACTTATTGGCCATGGCCAAAAATGCTTCTTGCATCTAATTTATCTTTAAATGTTTAAAAGTATGCTTACTGGATGCTTGGGGCTAGTGCACTGGGACAACCCAGAGGGATGGTATGGGGAGGGAGGAGGGAGGAGGGTTCAGGATGGGGAACACATGTATACCTGTGGTGGATTCATTTTGATGTTTGGCAAAACTAATACAATTATGTAAAGTTTAAAAATAAAATAAAATTTAAAAAAAATAAATAAATAAAAATCAACAACAACAACAACAACAACAAAAAAAAGTATGCTTACTGGATACAGATATCATAGCTCTGGTGGTAAAGAATCTGCCTGCAGTGCAGGAAACCCAGGTTCAATTCCTGGGTCAGGAAGATCCCCTGGAGAAGGAAATGGCAACCTACTCCAGTATTCTTGCCTGGAGAATCCCATGGACAGAGGAGCTGGCGGGCTACAGTCCATGGGGTCGCAAGAGTTGGACACGACTTAGTGACTAAAGAGAGAGATATATTAAATGCAACTCTCATGATATGAGATAACTTCAGTCTATACAAATAAAATAATTAAACATTAATAACTTACTCTTCATAATAATTGGTAAAATCTGGGAAAACATGAATAGTATCAGTCATATATATTATTCATCAAAACATGTTTTGGATTTCTTCTCAAGCAGGAGAGCACAGCAATAGGCTGTCAATCTGTCAACCACAGATCAGACCAGTGGTTCACATGGTGGGGTCCCCAGACCAGCAGTATCAGTGACACATGGGGACTTGTTAGAAATACCTAATTTGGGGCCCCCTAAAACCTAGTAATCAGAATACTGGGGCGGGGCCCCTCAATCTGTGTTTTAACAAGCCCTTCGCGTGATTATGGGGCTTCCCAGATAGCTCAGTTGGTAAAGAATCCACCTGCAATGCAGGAAACCCCAGATCACTTCCTGGGTTGGGAAGATGGTGAAGGGATAGGCCACCCTCTCCAGTATTCTTGGGCTTCCCTGGTGGCTCAGCTGGTAAAGTATCCACCTGCAATATGAGAGACCTGGATTCAGTCCCTGGGTTGGGATGATCCCCTGGAGAAGGGAAAGGCTACCCACTCCAGTATTCTGGGCTGGAGAATTCCATGGCCTGTATGGTCCATGGGGTTGCAGAGTCAGACGCGACCAAGCGACTTTCACTTCACTTCACTTCACTTCAGGTGATTACGATGAAGCAGGCACCTTGAAGTCTGAGAATAACTGGACTAGAGTGAGGAGGCTCATATGAGATGCTGCTTGAGTTACTTTTCTCACCCCCTGCATCGTGTCACTTTGCACCTTTTCTCTTTTACTTTGTTTTGAGGTTTGTTTTCGGCTGTGCCAGCTCTCTGTTGCTGTGCTGGCTTTTCTCTGGTTGCGGCGGGCAGGGGCTGCCCTTCGGCTGCGGTGCACAGGACGCGGGCTCCGGGCGCGAGGACCTCAGCAGCTGCGGCTCCCCAGCTCTCGAGCACAGGCTCGGCAGTTGTGGTACGTAGGTTTCGTTTCTCCGTGGTACTCCTGGATCGGAGGTCGAACCTGTGTGTCCTGCGTTGGCAGGCTGATTCCTTACCCGCTAGCCACCAGGGAAGCCCCGATGCGTTTTCTAGTAAGACCTTTCTCCTCCTTCTCTCTCTCCCCTTCTCTTTCTCTATTTCTCTGTCTCTCTCTTACACACAAACACACACACATACACATTCTATTTATTGGTGTCTTTATTCTTTAATCTTTTCTAGATAATAGCTTTGTTAATGTATTGGTACATGTGGAGAATCTATTAGCTTTTAAGATAAAAAGTTCATTTGCTAAATTTTCCCCATATGTTCAAACTCATGAAGTGTTTGCTGTGATTGCGATGTATAAACAAAAAGCATATTGCTCAACTTGGCATAACTTTAAGAATACTTTTGTGGACTTGCATCAGCACTGTTCTAAACATGCTCTATTAAAATCTAAACCTTTCAGACTAGAGGTCATTGCTTACTGCTAAGTCACTTCAGTCCTGTCTGACTCTGTGCAATCCCACAGACGGCAGCCCACCAGGCTTCCCCGTCCCTGGGATTCTCCAGGCAAGAACACTGGAGTGGGTTGCCCTTTCCTTTTCCAATGCATGAAAGTGAAAAGTGAAAGTGAAGTCGCTCAGTCGTGTCCGACTGTCAGTGACCCCATGGACTGCAGCCTTCCAGGCTCCTCCGTCCATGGGATTTTCCAGGCAAGAGTACTGGAGTGGGGTGCCATTGCCTTCTGTGCTAGAGGTCATTACAGAAGCCTTATTATGTGTCAGGATTTTAGACTGAAAATTTCTAATCAAAGCTTACTTATTCCTAAAGACAGTGAATGGAATATGCATATTATTATTACTACCATTATTATTATTTATTTATCTTTAAAAATATGTTGAGGTAACACTGGTTTGTAATATTACAATATTAATATTACAAATGTTTAATGTGTAAGACATTATATTTACACTTGTATGTGCATCACAGTGTGCTCACCACCAAAAGTTTATTTTCCATCAGTTACCCTATGGTTGATCCTTTTTACCCATTTCATTCTCTCCATATGGCCCATCTGGTAACCGCTACTCTGTCCTCTATATCTCCATGTTAGTTTTTGTTTGCCACGGTTATTTGGTTTGGTAGGCATTTATCCTGTTCCTTTACCAGCCATGGTTATTGTTAAAACTGTGTATGTTACTATCTTTACATATCTTATTTCCTTCAAGCTTTATAATAACTCTATTATTCTTGTACACACAGGTCTACAGGAATATACATTATAAAAAGAATTGGATAGACACTCAAAATTTTAAATGTGTGTGATTGAGACTATTAAATTCTGCTCATCAGAACAGATTCTAAATAGACTTTAGATTAACCTAAAGGCTTTTAATGAAACTAAATTTTATTAGGCAGTTATCATATTTAATATTTATATAACTCTCATGTTATCTAATATTGTACCATTTAATGAGGGGTTGAATAGTAGGATTTTCTTTCTATGTAAATAATTATTTGGAAAGATTATTTGTGTCCTAAGGAGCTATAACTATGCTGTTGTGAATCTGGGTATCTTTTAGGCTGAGGTGTTTCTGGAGAACTCATAAAAGTTTTCTATTTTGTAGTGCAGTTCAGTCCAAGTCATCATTTTCTAAATGTTGAGTGTCTATAAATTCATAGCTTCAAAGAATGGTACAGTATTGAAAATGCAATAATGAATAAGAAAATGGAACCTATTCTTCCATAAATAAATTCACTCTGGTCCCATTAAAGTTCATCAGAATTTAAGAATAATGTGAGAGCGTAGTGCCTGTTTATTAAGTGCTACTTTATGAGCTACTCTTTTGGAACCAAACTTATAAAGAACTATGTTTACTTTTGCTGTGGAGCCTGTTCAAAAGAGGATGCTAAGAAAATTGGAGGTGCTCATTTTCTTATTTGCATCAAAGTAACAAAATGGGCTTTTTACTAGAAGATGTATTTATCAAAAACAATTTAATAGAAGATTGTACTTATAACAAATATTGGATTTTTTGGAATTAAAACATTGAGATATTTGAAGCACAGATAAAGTAAGAAATCTGGGTTTCTGTAGTTGTCAAACAGAGAAGAAACCTAAAGATAAATAGATCATCCTTTATGGAAAATGTAATTAACTTATGTGTACTTTAGTAGCATTTGAATGAGAGAAAAATGGAGATTGGCCATAACGATTTTAGAGGAAAAATGGACACAATCCAGTGATTCTGCACTGATGAGACTTTGCCTTCCTTGAAGGACAGATATGGACAATTTTGTTTGTAAAAAATATATCCCATTACATTCAGAGAAACATTCTTGATTGGAAATGTGATATGAGATAATGTGTGTGTGAGGTAATTGGGCAGTCAAATGTATAATGTTTTGGCTACTCAAAGTTCACCTCCATCAGGGTTTGGGGGCATTTCCCAGTGGGTTGACTGGTGAGAAGCAGAGGGCTTCCTACCAACAGGACATCACAGGGGGATCCACCTCCTTACTGACTCTCTGGCAGCCAGTGTGTGGGCTTGCATCTAAGGCGGGGATGTTTACTTGCTTCCTACCCAGACCAGGTGCTGATGAGTCTAAGACTGTGGGAGAGCTGGTTCCTGGCTCTCAGCTCCAAGGGCTGCCTTGGTTTCTGGGCAATTTCTAACCCAAGTCCTTGAGAAGAATCCCATGAATTTGCATTATCTTTCTACTGTATTTCCTTCTTGCTTATGGTGATCGGTATTAGTTTCTTTTGCTTACAACCAAGATCTCTAATGTTGGAAAATATTTTTGTATCTATTTCTTAAGAGTTTGCTATATTTTAGTATTGTGCATATGTTGCAGTTTTATTTACTAAGGAAAATCATGGTTTATGCCTCCACATAGTTGGACTGTGAAGAAAGCTGAGCGCCGAAGAATTGATGCTTTTGAACTGTGGTATTGGAGAAGACTCTTGAGAGTCCCTTGGACTGCAAGGAGATCCAACCAGACCATTCTAAAGGAGATCAGTCCTGGGTGTTCTGTGGAAGGACTGATGCTGAAGCTGAAACTCCAATACTTTGGCTACCTCATGAGAAGAGTTGACTCATTGGAAAAGACCCTGACGCTGGGAGGGACTGGGGGCAAGAGGAGAAGGGAACGACAGAGGATGAGATGGCTGGATGGCATCACCAACGTGAGTTTGGGTGAACTCCTGGAGTTGGTGATGGACAGGGAGGCCTGGCATGCTGCGATTCATGAGGTCGCAAAAGAGTCGTACACGACTGAGCGACTGAACTGAACTGAACTGATGCCTCCACAAATATACAGCTTCAAGCAGCATGTGAATCAGTATGGAAAGTGCAAAATACAGAGTAATAAAATAATCTTAGTGTTAATATGCATGTTAAAGAACTAACATGTTATACAGGATATGTTTTGAAGCAATTCAACAAAGTGCCATGACTTTTCACACACAGTAGCCCACTTTCATTGGATAAATTTGAAAGCAACTCTGTGTGTGTGAATGTTTTGTGGTGTTTAAAAGAACCTATGCATGATTTTCTCAAAGCCACCCAATTCAGAAACTACTTTTTTTTTTTTTCTTTTTAACATGAACTGCTATCTCCAGAGAACACATAATTTGAAAGGGGGCTTTAAGATTATGATCCAATGACTGACTTTTCCAATAAAAAGAAAATTCATCCATCTTTCCTCTTGCCTTCGCATAACTGAAAACAACTCATTTTAAATACTAATTATTCAAGTCTTTTGAGGCTGCTAAAATACTGAAGAATCTTTAAAAAAAAATGTGCTGATAACCAAGTGCACAGATGACTCTCTGTAGCCTACCTGCTGCATAGCCTCTTACTGGATATAAAGAAATAGATATATTTAAGGCATTTCTCCCCTTATACACACTGAATTTAATACAAGTCCCGTGTAAAGATAAGGAGGAAAATGAACTGTTTGTTTCTGTACACTTTCATCTAAACTAGATCAAGTTGTACCTATCAACTTTCATTCCAACTTTGATTCAATAGTGAGACCTAGTTATGTGTTTACCAATGTGAAGGTTTCTGGCAGCCAAATCTTCAAAGAAATAACTACTTCATAGTCTTTCAGGGAGTTAAGTAGGGGAATGATATAGGAACTTTTTGAATCTGATGTTTAATCTGCAACTAAATCTGGGTATGTATAATTTTCTTTCCTAGCATACCATATCTTATTCCTTAATATGAATTAAAAATACTTTTGTCTTCAAAAGTATTATTCAAAAATGGACAATGTGCTGGTGTGCTCAGTTGTGGGGCCGACTCTTTGAGACCCCATGGACTGTAGCCCACCAGATTCCTCTGTCAATGGAATTTTCCAGGCAAGAATACTGGAGTGGGTTGCCATTTCCTTCTCCAAAAAATAGACAATAGGCAAAAGAATAACATTATCTTTAAAGACTGTTTTTATAATGCAGAAAAATTGTTGAACTGGGGGTTGATAAAAAACAAATATAAATCTGTTGGTCACTGTCAATTACCTCAAATTAATATCTGATTTAAAACTTAATTTCTTACTATACCCAAGTAGAAACTAAGTCACTGTGAAAGAACAAACAGATATTTGCAATAGAAGGTGGCTTGTTTTAGACAGTATTCCTGCATTGATTCGGGCAGCATTAGTGTGGGGATGGGGAGTAATCAGGTGACCGGTAGTCATGGAAGTCGTTGGAAGCTGAAGCTCCTATACTGTGGCCACCTGATGCAAAGAGCCGGCCCATTGGGAAAGACCCTGATGCTGGGAAAAACTGAGGGCAAAAGGAGAAGGGGGCAGCAGAGGATGAGATGGTTGGATGGCATCGCCAACTCAGTGGACATGAATTTGAGCAAATTCCAGGAGACAGTGAAGGACAGAGGAGCCTAGCGTGCTGCAGTCCATGGGGTCGCAAGAGTTGGACACAACTTAGCAACTGAACCAGAACAAGAACAGCAGAGTGCGCTCTGTGATGTCCGAGGCACACACGCCTTCACAGTCTTTGTACTGGGGGTGGATGACCTTGCATTATCTAATAATAGCACATCCTGTACGTGTAGCGCATCCTTCTCTCTCCATCTTGCCAAGGTGAGTCATTTTCAGGATCCGCCTTGGACTTTTACTTGAAAATGTTGTATTTACCACTTTGTTTTTTTTTCTTTCTCAAATTCCCCTATCATAAGAATGTAGTTTTAAAAATAATCAACAATTCTGGAAGTGAAAAAGAGTTCTGAGAGTCCACCATTAACTAAAGATATCAGTGGCAGGGGAATCAGAAGGTGACCCAGAAATGGTAACTAATTTAGGAAGCAAAGTAATTCTGAGCCCAGAACCTTGTGTGGAGGAATAGTGAAACCATCACGCCCACAGGAACCCTGAGAAGCCCAATACTCAGGGGCTTCCAGTTACCCCTCAGTGAAGCCATCACGCCCACAGGAACCCTGAGAAGCCCAATACTCAGGGGCTTCCAGTTACCCCTCAGTGAAGCCGTCACGCCCACAGGAACCCTGAGAAGCCCAATACTCAGGGGCTTCCAGTTACCCCTCAGTGAAGCCATCACGCCCACAGGAACCCTGAGAAGCCCAATACTCAGGGGCTTCCAGTTACCCCTCAGTGAAGCCATCACGCCCACAGGAACCCTGAGAAGCCCAATACTCAGGGGCTTCCAGTTACCCCTCAGTGAAGCCATCACGCCCACAGGAACCCTGAGAAGCCCAATACTCAGGGGCTTCCAGTTACCCCTCAGTGAAGCCGTCACGCCCACAGGAACCCTGAGAAGCCCAATACTCAGGGGCTTCCAGTTACCCCTCAGTGAGGGTCGGGCCCTGGGATGAAAAGAGAAAAAAATTGACAGAAAATAGGAAAATATTGACTGTTGAGAGAGCACAAAAGAAATTTCCTCCTCTCTGCACATACAGGAGTTTATAGTTTCTCGAGCTGGCTCGAGGCAGTTCCTTTGTTTCACTCTCAGTTCTGACTACCTTCTTTTCCAGAAATGTCGTATCTCTGTGAAGCAGGATCTTCAGTGATTTCTGTGATACATAGATTGTGCTGCATGGAAATTAATATGGAATAGGGACTGAGGGTGTTGATGTCTGTTCTAATTCTAAAATTTGAGAAGTTGTGCACTCATGTTCAGTCGCTCAGTTGTGTCCAGCTCTTTGTGACTCTTTGGACTACAGCCTGTCAGGCTCCTCTGCCTATAGGGTTTTTCAGGCAAGCATACTGGAGTGGGTTGCATTTTCCTCCTCTGAGCGATCTTCCCAATCCAGGGATGAAACCTCCATCTCATGTGTCTCCTGCATTGCTGGGGAATTCTCTACCCACTGAGCCATAACAGGCACACACTCACTTTTCATTAAAAGCTATTATTATATTTTCTACAATTGACAGATATTGTTTACTCAGTCCCAGCAACTTAAAAGAGGGGGATTGTTTGGTTATTTCTTTTGCCTAGGGGCACTGTGGAAATAATCACAGATGCACCAATGGAGCTGTGATCTGAGGAAGTTTGGGACCCTTTGGTCTAAGCCAATTAAAGCAATGCCATTCTTTTGTGTAAAATCCTAACTGCCCCACCCTGCCTTGGAGTTAGGAGTCACCTTAAGATCCAGTGTTGGTCAATGAGATGCAGGAGAAATTGTACTGTGTAACATCTTAGAGAGTCATTTCTCTTCCTAATAAGAGCTGTCCATGGGAGATGAAAAGATTTTGCCGCCGTGGTCAGCCCCTGCTTCCTGCTTTTGAAGGTGGCCCTGTTGCCTGGAGCTGAGTTAGCCGTCATGCCACATGATTTGACAACCAAGAATACAAAGCAAAGTACTGAAGACAGCAGGGAAGAACAGCAACCATCTACCTCCAAAGTTCTCAATAGATAAAAGTAGAACCTCGGCTGGTTTAAATCACTGTGGGTGACTTTACTATTACTTGTGTCTGAAATTCCTAACTGATGTAATGAAAATGTAAACATGGATGAGTCTTGAGTTAACAAAAAGTATGAAATAGAAACTACATGGCGAGTGTGTGAGGCACTGGGGGATGGTGAGGCTTCACAGAGTTACCATCTATAGAGTCAAAGGCAAGCGAATAATGTACAAAAGTACATCACTTTTTAAAATATGAAGGTAAATGCTAGAGGAAAGATTGAGGGTGTTTGCCAAGAGAATTAGGATAGGGAAGGTAGGGGTAGTAATAATAACTAACTTTTAATCAACCCTGAATATTCATTGGAAGGACTGATGCTGAAGCTCCAGTACTCTGGCCACCTGATGCAAAGAGCCAACCCATCAGAAAAGACTCTGATGCTGGGAAAGATTGCGGGCAGGAGGAGAGGGGGCGACAGAGGACGAGATGGTTGGATGGCATCACCGACTGCATGGACTTGAGTTTGAGCAAGCTCCGGGAGATAGTGAAGGACAGGGAAGCCTGGAGTACTGTACCATGGGGTTGCAGAGTTGGACACGATATGGAGACTGAACGACAATAGCAAAACATTTACTTTGCTCTTAGCATGTTCCGGGAGTTGTGCACATTGTTTCACACGTCTGCTCACAACAGTTCTATGAGGCAGAGACTTTTTAATGTCTCCATTTATCTGATGAAGAAGTGAGGCAGAAATACAGTTAACCTGATGGCTAAAACAGGAGACTGCTGTTGTTTATTATTAAACTTTCCAGCAAGCTTTTATTTATTTATTTTTACTAAGTACTTTTATTAATGTAGCAAATATAAAAAATCATTTAAAAGATTTCAGCAACCAAAGTTTTACTCACTTCTGTTTTTTGAAGAAATTAAGTATCTCTGAATTAATATTCCTGAATCATTATGCTGTTATGTTCTTAATAACAGTAAGAACATTGGATCTGAAGAGACCACATAGTACTTTAAATTGATGTTTGCAATGTCTGGCAACACTTTTAGAAGTGGATTTTGTGTTGGCCAGAAATCCTGATGAATGCTATTCTGAAATATCAGGCATCTTAAAAGAGAATCATGGGTTGGGGTTTGGCAGATCTTGCATTTGCAACTTAACTTAGGCGGTTGTTTCTATTTCATTGAGCACCACATATGCAAATAGATTGAAGTAATTTTAAATTCAAGCAAGATCAGATACAATTAGGAAAAATATAAAATAAATTAACTTCATCTTAACTTTCACCCCAGAGAAATCAATATTATGTCCTTTAACATAACTTCTTAGTATTTCCTTGGATCTGAACAAGGCTTTAAGGATTGTTTAGTCTAACTTAGACCTGGTCTGCAAAATCTCTATAAATTCCCAGAGAATGAATTACCAGTACCTGTTAAATCAGTCCTGTGACAGGGAAAGCAAACCTTTTGAGGTCATCCAGAGGGATTCCAATTATGTCTTAGAGACTCATATTGAAATTACTTTTAAGAATTAATAATCTTGATTAACAAAGCTTGAAATAACATAGTCATTGAACTAATATATAAAGATAATTATATGAAAGACAATATGAGATTTTCTAAGGCTCTTTCCTTTCCCATTAGTTTACCCAAATCAAAGTGCCTGCTAGGTACAATTAGCCACAAGAGACTTCACACACTGGGAGATGGGAAAGGGACACCAAATGCTCTTGCTTTTGTTGTTGCTGCTCATGTTGGAAATAAGTGAATAATTTAATCCAGCTTTTACAAGAATCTATATCTTAAGAATTTGCTTTAACTTTGGCAACAGAATTTGTTTTCACCAATATGAAAATTATGATTGTTGTCACCCTCTATATCCAATGGTATGTTCTTCTGTTGTATTTTTTTTTTTTTTTTTGTATTGACCTGAATGCTCCTTTTTAAAAAAAAAACATTTATTGGAGTTTAGTTTATTTACAATGTTATGGTAGGTTCAGGTGTATAGCAAAGTGAATCAGTTATATGTATACATACACTCAGTCCTCTTTTTTCAGATTCTTTCCCCATATAGGCCATTACAGAGTATAGATTTACCCGTGCCACACAGCAAGTTGTTATTAGTTATCTATTTTATATATAGTGGTGTGCATATGTGCATATATTCCACTGTATATATGTCCCACATCTTCTTCATCCATTCCTCTGTCGATGGACACTTAGGCTGCTTCCATGTCCTGGCTGTCGTGAGTAGTGCAGCAGTGAACACTGGGGTGCATGTATCTTCTTGAGTTGTGGTTTTCTCCAGGTATTTGCCCAGGAGTGGGATTGCTGGATCATATGGTAGTCCTATTTTTAGTTTTTTAAGGAACCTCCACACTGTTCTCCATAGTGGCTGTATCAGTTCACTTTCCCACCAACAGTGTAGGAGGGTTCCCTTTTCCCACACCCTCTCCACCATTTATTGTTTGTAGATTTTCTGATGATGGTCAATGTGTAGTTTTGATGGCCTCATTGTAGTTTTGATTTTCATTTCTCTGATGATTAGTGATGTTGAGAATCTTTTCATGTGCTTTTTGGCCATCTGTATGTCTTCTCTGAAGAAATGTCAGGTTAGGTCTTCTGCCCATTTTTTGATTGGGTCGTTTGTTTTGGGGTATTTAGCTGCATGAGCTCTTTGTGTATTTTGGAGATTAATCCTTTGTTGGTTGCTTCATTTACAAACATTTTCTCTCATTCTAAGGGCTATCTTTTTGTTTTGTTTATGGTTTCCTTTGCTGTGCAAAAGCTTTTAGGTTTAAATCAGTTCAGTTCAGTTCAGTCGCTCAGTTGTGTCCAACTCTTTGTGACCCCATGGACTGCAGCACACCAGGCCCCCCTGTCCATCACCAGCTCCTGGAGTTTACTCAAACTCATGTCCATTGAGTCGGTGATGCCATCCAGCCATCTCATCCTCTGTTGTCCTCTTTTCCTTTCACCTTCAATCATTCCCAGCATCAGGGTCTTTTCAAATGAGTCAGTTCTTCACATCAGGTGGCCAAAGTACTGAAGTTTCAGCTTCAGCATCAGTCCTTCCAATGAAAATGTTTCTAATAGTAGCTTCTAAATCAGCAGTACTTCTTACTCATACTTCCTGTGTGGGATACTACATAATTCATGGTATATAAAAAAATACATATACATGTATATATATATACCTTTTTAAATGATGAAACCATTGCTTCATGACTTTCATTCTTGAATATGTTCTTTGATTTAACTGGCTAAATCCAGCATGATTATGTAGTTTACATTTCACTAATCCAAATGAAGGCAAAAGAAGGGAGAAAGATTAATTTTATAAGTTGTATACTAAACAAAAAGATGTTTATACACAAAGGAAAGCATTGTCCTTTATTGATTTTACATGGATATGGATTTTTAAAAAAACTCATCAATTATCATAATTGAAAAGAAAATTTAGGAGTAGAAGGAAAGACAAATTTGCATGTAAAGATTATTTTCTATTTTCGCGTTTCTTTTTCAAACGATTCATACAAGCAGTCTAGCAATAAAGTTGGATATAGGCTCAATATGCAAAGGGGATAGTTTTTATAATATATCATCAAAAAACAATTTGAAGGCCCACACATATATGCCTATGTATATTTAAGATGTATAATTTACAACTAAAATATAGTGGATCTAAAAATATATCTAGCAAAATTTTTTAAACTTTGTTCATGGGTGTTATTAAAATTTTGTTGAAATGCAGTAAGTAAAATTTTAATAAATGGATATATATCCCATTATCATGATGGAAGCACTTACTTGTTGAGGCTGTTCTTTCTAAATTGATTTTTAGACTTGAGACCTCTTCAGTAAAAATCTGCAAAAAATTTCCATGAAACTCGGATAGCTGATTCTTGGGTTATATAAGAGTCCAGTGGTCCTAAAAGACAAGTTACGTTTGAACAAGAAGATGGATAATGAGGGGAAACTTTTCCTATTTGAAGATTAAGATTTTAAAAACCATGGTAATTAATATAGAGTATCACTGATACATGGGTATATAAATTGACCAGCACAGTAACACATGGGCTTCCCTGGTGGCTCAGATGGTAAAGAATCTGCCTGCAATGCAGCTGACCTGGGTTTGATCCCTGGGTTGGGAGGATCCCCTGGAGAAGTGAATGGCAACCCCCTCTAGAATTCTTGCCTGGAAAATTTCATGGACAGAGGAGCTTGGTGAGTTACAGTCCATGGAGTTGCAAAGAGTCAGACATGACTGAGCGACTAACACACACACACACAACATAATAACATACAAAGTCCATACATGGTACCAGTAAAATTATGGATAGAAATATAAACTTGCATTTCCTAAGGAAGCATGTATATTCAATAAGTAAACATTTGAAGAAAGTGTAAGTTCACCATAATCAGAAACATGCAGAATGACCTACTATGCTGTGTTCATTCAACCAGAAACAAAATCGAGGTAAAATCCCCAGCGTTTAAGAGGATGCGGATCAATGAAATTTATCATTCATTACTGTCAGCAATTTAAATTGGCACAACCATGTTGAAAACTAGTTTTATATTAGCTTATAAATTTGAAATTTTATATACCCAGAAATTCTATCTCTTGTGAAATATTTATTAGAAATTTTACACCTTGCACCAGGAGACTTAAAGCAGATAATTCATAGCAGCAATGTTTGTGATTTTAAAAATCCAGAAATGGCCCAATTTATTTTTTTAAAATTGTACTATATTCACAAAATAGATAGCAACAAAATTAATGAACTATACTATACAAGGGTGACAGGACAAAATAAATTATTCTTGTAACATCCTATTGAATGAAAAATAAAAAGGCTACACAAAGAATGGTTTTTTTCATGTCTTCAACAACTAGCAAAACTAGAGTTAGTTCATGGGTATTTCTTATATTACTTATCTTCATTATTTTTCAAGATTAAGAAACAGACTAAAAATTAAAATGAAATTAAAGAGAGCCATATATGAACCCCCAGTGACAGAGAATGTGAATCAAACATTATGATTTCTCCCATTCCATGTAGCTGATAGAAAGAAATAAGAGATCAGTGAAGTTAATCCATTTGTCAAATGTCATACAAATACCATGGTACAAAAGCTGAATTCAGTCAGTGGGATTTAAAGCCAGTATGTTCCCACCATACCACATTACCACAATGAGCAGGGGAACAGAAAAGAGTAGTTCTTTAAAAGAGCTTTGCACAAAACTTGTAAAATTATGGAAGGTGTACATTCCTCGTAACTCTTTTAAGAGCAACATTTTTCTCTAAGACCCATAAGTCTAATTTATACAAAGTTTGTTTCCTCTAATATTTTTCTAGCTTCATGTGAAAACAATGAAATAAGAGAATAGCTATACAAAAATACAGGCAACGGCACTGACATTTTAAATATTTATAATGAACTGAAAGCAAATTTTGTCATGCATTCTCCCATGCACTTTGACTCAAATATCTTTTAAAGCATTTTCATAACATTTTACCTTATCAGAGCTGAAAGGAGCATTTGAGATCATCTATTCCAAATCTTATTCTGTAGATAAAGTTCCCAAGGTTACAGTGCTCATAGCCAAGCCTGGACTCAAGGTCACTTCTCCTGGTGTCTAAATCCCATGGAAGTTTCTAGTCCTGATCTAGTGACCTGAGGGATTTCTGTCATTCTGGACAGAATAATGCTTTTAGAAGCAGTTTGAGGAAGAGAAAGTGAATGCCAAATATTCTAGTGTATTCCTCACACGGGAGATGGATGTACCACAAATTTATTATGCGTCTACAAAGTGCAATCACAGTGGAATTCAGCAGCTGCTCCCCACTGAGCCAGTCCCTCTGCTACTTTGGGTAAACTTTATTAAAAGTTAGTGAGGATGGAGAAATAAATTCGTGCTTATTTAAAATATAAAGGAATAAAATTGGTGTGACCACATGGGAAATGTCCTTAGTTATTTTCACCTATTCTTAAATAGGGAAAAGGTGTGGAATGCTTTATTGACGTCTTTATAAAGAGATGCCATTTTTGAGGGAAATCAAATTAAATCTAACTTCAGGCTTTTTTCAAAATATTTCTCTTATTTCTATTAATTAAAAGTGAGCACTTTGAATGCTATCAAAACCAAGAAACAGCTGTCTTTCAAATTTATAGTTTAGGCTCACCTAGAAACAAAACAAAACTCCCAAAATGTCATATCCTCTACTTGGAAATTCCCTGTCCTGCCCAGATAGTGACTCAGACTCCTGTCTATTATTTAAAATACAGTTTATACGTTACCTCTTCTGGTCTCCCAGGGTAGTAAGCTTCTTTCATTTTTACCTTATCACAATACTCATTGCAATTGGACTTGCTTTAGGGTTTCTCGCAAGTATGTCCCTCGTTGCACTGTGACCCATGGAGGCAAATACTGTGTCTTACTCACAGAGCTTACTCACAGTGCCATTGTGCTCCGAACACGATTTGGTGTTTTTCTCTGGCCACACTGCTCAGCATGTGGGGTCTTAGTTCTCCAACCAAGGAGCGAAACCAGGCCCCCTGCATGGAAGCTCTGAGTCTTCACCACTGGACCACCAGGGAAGTCCCCTGAGCGTCTTTCTCACCCCTCAGTGTTCTGCCTGTGTTGTAGGAGGCTGGGAAGCTGTGGACTGTGTTTCCCAAACTCCTACTATTTCTGGGTCCTGTTAGGTTCAGTCAATGAGAGGTACAAAGGGAAAACGCTACTCCTTTCTTGGAGCTGCAAGGTAGTGCCAGGAGCAGCCTGGGATCACGGGGAGCTCCTGGGAGGGCAGGCAGGGTTCTGAACGTGCCCTTAGGCGGCTCCGCTCCAGCCGTGCCTGCCCGGGAGCACAGTGTCCTGGGTAACATTATCAACTCCTTTGCTTCTCCACCTCAGGAGTGGTGGTGTTCTCCTGCAGTTATGAATAGCCTTTCTTTCGGGGCTTCCCAGGTGGCGCAGTGGTAAAGAAGCCACCTGCCTGCCAGTGCAGGAGACGCAAGAGATGCGGGCTCAGTCCCTGGGTTGGGAAGATGGAGTAGGACGTGGCAACCCACTCCAGTAATCTTGGCTGAAAAATTCCATGAACAGAGGAACCTGGCAGGCTAAGGTCCGTGGGGTCACAAAGAGTCGGACACGACTGAGTGACTGAGCAGATGCACAGCCTTTCCTTCTGTTCTAACAGCTCTTTCAATACCCATATAAGAAAATTCTATGTGAAACTCTCTTTGTTGAAATTCACAGAACAGTTCTGTTTATTCATATTTGGAACTGTTGCAATGTTTACTATAAAATAAGGACTGTAAAAAATAATTTGGGTGTGAGACGGCCCTTACTAACTAAATATGATCCCAGGGCTGCAACTACCAGGTTTTATTTTAAAGGGACACGAAACTCATAAGAGCAAAGCAGTCTTTTAAAATGATTATAAAGTCATTCTTTAAAAATGATTATAAAGTCAGATTTAAAATGATTATCTCAGTCATCATTTCTGTTTAACACTAGCAGATACCCCCACCCCCGCCAACTCACTGTGTTAGGTCATTTGTAGGTTAGCTCATTGTTGAGTATAAGATGTTGTCAACATTATATATACCCAGCACATTAAATGCAAATTTATTTCAAATTTCAAAAGATAGTGATTTGAATATCAAAAGATTAAGAAGGGCCCTTGGAAAAATTGACTGAAGACCACAAATATTTTTGCAAAATTCACTTTTGTGTTTATATTGTTGAAGTCAGATAGATGCAAACTGAATGTCAACATTCAGTCACACAGTTTTGTCAGAAATATAATTTAAAAGTAAAGAAAAAGAAGACTCAGCATGAGTTAGGTTCTTCAACGGTTACAAATTCTTCCCATCCCACCACGTACCTCTCTGTGATGTGAATCGCCACCTCCTCCTGTCGCTAGAGTAGACTCTCTTTCTCCAGCCCCTTAAATCTGAACTGGGCTTGTGCTTTGCTGTGACAAATAGAATATGTTGGAAATGATATAGTGTGACCCCTGGAGATTAGGCTTCAAGATACCTTGCTGTTTACATCCTCATCCTCTGATCACTGCCCTGAAACCTCCATGTAAGGAAGCAAAGTTAACCGTGTGGAGGAGAACTGAAATGCTCCAACTGGCGTCCAACCAACACACATGAAATGAGACCATCTTGGATAGTCTAGTCCACCAACCACCAGAAGTAGGAGAAATAATAAATCATTACTGTCTTTGGCCACTGCATTTAGGGATGGCTTTTACACAGCAGAGTTTGGCTAAAAATACAACAGTTGCTTCAGTTTTAGATTATTTTAATAACTAGCAAAGAGTCGCAGTATTTTAATGATTGTTACTTTTTTGAAGACTGTGCCCTTGCCCATATAAAGCAGTAATTTATTTTAAAATCAATAGTACTTTTTAAGCTAATTTTATATTTTCTTCAAATAGTATCCCATTAGTGAATAAATATTTGTCATTGTCAGAAATCTCAATTTCTGAAAGAAAGTGAACGTGCAGGTTTTTATGAGTGATCACAATATTCATCCTATACTGGTTCATATCTTCAAGAAAAAAATGACATTTAATAAGCAGGCCAGTGATTTTTGCAATACATGATGTAATGAGATGTTTTCAAAGGAATCCATGAGTTTCTTAAAATTTCCCTCTATGTTTTAAACAAAATTAGCAGGGTCGTTGAGTAAAGGCACAGTTTATTCAAGAATGTACAGCATTATAATTTGTATAATATGTATTTTGTTCAGTATTGTTGAGGTTGCGTTTCACTTCACTGCAGCAGAAGCAGAGTGTACATTCTGATTTGCTAGTAATATATAAATCTCCCTTTCTTTGAGGGAGAGCCTGTGAGGGTGAAATTTTCTTGAAAATGAATCTAGTGAAGAAATGATACCTATAAAACCACACACTCAATATTCGATGTTATCAAAATATTGTTAGATACATAACTATACGTATATACATATGTAATAAGAAACACAAGTTAAGTAAAAGTAAAAAAAAAAACAAACATAATAATAATTGTGACCTGACAGTGACCTGTATTCAGTGGCGTGTCAGTGGTGCTTCTTGTGCAAAGAAAATTTTGACATTCTTAATTCAATCGGGGGGTTCAATGATGTAAAAGAATTTCACAAAGACTTTGTAACTTAAAAAGGCTCACATCACTTGCAAATTTTTTTAGCAAATAAAGAGAACATAAATATAATGGATTTGAATAATACAATTTTTCTTTTAGTCTAAAGTGGACCCTGGGTAGCATAATCTGAATATACAACAGATAGCTACAAGAATTTAAAGTTGTCAAAACTAACATTTTTACCCTTTGGTAAATGTATCTATGAGATATGTTTTGAAATCAAAGTATGACTATATTAAGTCTCTCATTTGGGCTAAACACGGAGTGACATCAAATACATTTATAATTATTAGCTGTTTTTGGAAAGTCTTTTTAAGAACAGTTTTCTTGGGTTTACTTTTTTTCTTTTAAGTATTTTTTATTGAAGGATAATAATTTACAGAATTCTGCTGTTTTCTTTAAGACTACTTTATTGAGGTATAGAATCAGCATACTAAAGCTATATTGTATTTAATGTATACAACTTAATGCATTTTCTTGGATTTTGTTGCTGTCTAGTCACTCAGGTATGTCTGCCTCTTCTGCATTCCCTTGGACTGTAGCCCGCAGGCTCCTCTGCCCATGGGATTTCCCGGGCAAGCATACTGGAGTGGGTTGCCATTTCCCCTTCCACCAAATCTTCCTGACTCGGGGACTGACCCACGTCTCTACCACTGAGCCACCTGGGAAGCCTGTTTTTACATTAATAATGATTTGACCCTTTTATTAAGCTTTCCTGTGTTATGGGAGCTAGAAAATTTGCCTTAGTTGTTTTCATACAGTTTTCACGACCCTCTTGGAAGGCAGGTATAAATAATAAGTCTTAGAGAGATTTGGTGACTTGCTCAAATGGGTGAAAGAAGTAGAAATTCAAAAGTCTTGCTTTTGGTCTCCTCCCCTCCACTCTTTCATTCAAGTGGGCCACCATGCTGTTTTAACTGGGATCAATTTTATTTTATTTTTAGGCCATTTTTCTTTTCTTTTCTCATATACAAACTGCTTAATTTCTATTTATTTATTTATTTTCTTGTATAAAAATGTGAACTAGAGGATCACACTAATTTGTTTTAGAGGACTATTGGTTACAGAGGAATATTATTTGTGAGCACTCTTGATGGTTATTGCAGGTGGCTGAGTTCACTTTTCATCCATAAAATACAGAGACATTTTAACTCTTCTGAGATATTACAATCTGAAATTTTAATGCCCATGATTTCTGTAAATTTTGAAGGAAAATTGCTTTTAATTGTCTTTAATGGAAAAATAAGGTACTGAAATACTGGCATGTTATAAAAACTTTACCCAGCCTTTGCAAACATCTAGAGCAGCACTGTCCATTGTGGCTTTCCATGGATGGAAATGTCCTATATGCACATCGTCCAGCATGGCAGCCGCTATTGAGCACTTGAAATGCGGAAGGTGGGGCAGAGCACCAGGCTTTAATAGTAACACAGTTAGTGGGTGCCGTGTTGAACAGCAGGTCAAAATGAAATGGCTTCAAGCATCCATCCCCCTCATAGGGCTGACTGCCCACACTGTTCAGACAGCACGCAGAAAGTCAGCTAGTGTCTTTAAGAAAACAAGAGAACTCTGTTACTGCACTCTTCCTGTTTCTTGCCTCTGTAGAGATGCATTACCATGTTTGCAAAAGTAATGACCAGTTTTACTTGTAGGAGATTAACCCCAGCTATCCCCACTCTTCTGTAACAGTGGTTTTTCTGCCTGAGAGTTGGAGAACTGCTCCCTGAAGACACTTTACAGCTCTTCAGCTGCTGGGCACAAAACCTGCCGTGCTTTGCGGATCTGAAGATCTAGGTGGTGGGTGGATTTGATTTTCCTGGACCTGCCGGAGGACAAAATTGTTTCTGCTTCATTATCCTAAGAAATGGAACTTTTCAGGAGGCGGTCTAGAGTTCTAAAACATAAATATTGGTAGCTATAAAAGATATTCAAACTTCTTATCTAAGGAATTCTTTGTTTTCTGTAGTAACTGTGTTCCCTCATGTTTATATCATTTCACTATAAAGATATCACAAATCTAGGCATGACATTTCTGAATGCTATGCATTCCTACTGGAATAAGCTTTTTCTATCAGAGAAGTAAAATTCTGATTGCTGTAGTCACAAGATTTTACCAAGACAAAACTGTACAGAAAGCAAATCCATCTTTGACATGTAATTATCTTTTTCTGCATCCTCTCCTTCCCCCACCACATCTATTCTTTATTCTGTTCTTTTCCCCTTTTCTGTCTAACCCTCTTGAATGGGTGATCTTTGCCCTCTTCTAAATCATGGTTGGTTCCTAGGAAGGGGGCTGAAATTCAGATGAGGATGATCAAAAATAGTCTTACCTTTTTAGTATACTTGAATTTTAAGCACAATGTTATTTCTGTTTAAGAAATTGAGTATTTTGTCTTATGCTAAACATATTTAAAATAATTTGATGCAATCAAGAGTTTACTTCCTAGCTCCTGAAATCTCACCCCAATTTTGGGTAACTAAAGTTCTTATGTGTAAAGTTAATCCTGATTTATGGTCTCTTAATCTTTCTAAATCAATGAAGACATCTACATCAGGAAAGAACATATATGGATAATGCATCAGTGGATACTGGTGTCATGATGCCTTATGACGTTAAATCAGACATGATAAGTCACATTAACGGTATGTACTCTTGATAGAGTCACCTGGTGGCTCAGATGGTAAAGAATCTGCCTGCAATGCAGGACACTTGGGTTCAATCCCTGGCTCAGGAAGATGCCCTGGAGAAAGGAATGGCTCCTCACTCCAATATTCTTAGAGAAGGAAATGGCAACCCACTCCGATATTCTTACCTGAAGAGGTCCATGAGCAGAGGAGCCTGGTGGGCTACAGTCCACGGGGTTGTAAAGAGTGAGATGCAACTGAGAGATTTTCACTCGCTCACTTTTGATATAGTGTAATAGCAACAGCAAGTGGGCCTTAGGAAGCATCACTACGAACAAAGCTAGTGGAGGTGATGGATTTCCAGCTGATCTATTTCAAATCCTAAAAGATGATGCTGTGAAAGTGCTGCACTCAATATGCTAGCAAATTTGGAAAACTCAGCAGTGGCCACAGGACTGGAAAAGGTCAGTGTTCATTCCAATCCCAAAGAAAAACAATGCCAAAAAATGCTCAAACTACTGCACAATTGCACTCATCTCACACACTAGCAAAGTAATGCTCAAAATTCTCCAAGCTTGGCCTCAATAGTATGTGAACCGAGAACTTCCAGGTGTTCAAGCTGAATTTAGAAAAGGCAGAGGAACCGGAGATCAAATTGTCAACATCCACTGGATCGTAGAAAAAGCAAGAGAGTTCCAGAAAAACATCTATTTCTGCTTTATTGACTATGCCAAAGCCTTTGACTGTGTGGATTACAACTGTAGAAAATTCTTAAAGAGATGGGAATGCCAGACCACCTTACCTGCCTCTAGAGAAATCTGTATTCAGGTCACGAAGAAACAGTTAGAAATGGACGTGGAACAATGGACTGGTTCCAAATTGGGAAAGGAGTACATCAAGGCTGTATATTGTCACCCTGCTTATTTAACTTATATGCAGAGTACATCATGAGAAATGCTGGGCTAGATGAAGCACAAGCTGGAATCAAGATTGCTGGGAGAAATATCAATAACCTCAAATAAGCAGATGACACCACCCTTATGGCAGAAAGTGAAGAGGAACTAAAAAGCCTCTTGATGAAGGTGAAAGTGGAGAGTGAAAAATCTGGCTTAAAGCTCAACACTTAAAAAACGAAGATCATGGATGGCATCTGGTCCCATTGCTTCATGGCAAATAGATGGGTAAACAATGGAAACAGTGACAGACTTTATTTTCCTGGGCTCCAAAATCACTGCAGATGGTGACAGCAGCCATGAAATTAAAAGATGCTTGCTCCTTGGAAGAAAAGCTATGACCAACCTAGACAGCATATTAAAAAGCAGAGACATTACTTTGCCGACAAAGGTCCAGCTAGTGAAAGCTATAGTTTTTCCAGTAGTCATGTATGGATGTGAGAGTTGAACCATAAAGAAGGCTGAGCACTGAAGAATTGATGCTTTTGAACTGTGGTGTTGGAGAAGACTCTTGAGAGTCCCTTGGACTGCAAGGAGATCAAACCAGTCAATCCTTAAGATCAGTCCTGAATATTCATTGGAAGGGCTGATGTTGAAGCTCCAATACTTGGGCTACCTGATGTGAAGAACTGACTCATTGGAAAAGACCCTGATGCTGGGGAAGATTGAAGGCAGGAGGAGAAGAGGACAACAGGGGATGAAATGGTTGGATGGCATCACCGACTTGATGGACTTGAGTTTGAGCAAGCTCTGGGAGTTGGTGATGGACAGGGAGGCCTGGCGTGCTAGAGCCATGGGGTTGCAGAGTTGGACACAATTGAGTGACTGAACTGAACTGACTGAATGGGAACGGCACTTTATCTCCACAGTCTTCCCTTTGCTATCATTCCAGTTTAATCATAAGAAAAGTAACAGACAAATTCCAATACGAGACATTGTACAGAATAACTGACCAGTATGCCTCAAAACTGCTGCTGCTGCTAAGTCGCTTCAGTTGTGTCCGACTCTGTGTGACCCCAGAGATGGCAGCCCACCAGGCTCCCCCGTCCCTGGGATTCTCCAGGCAAGAATACTGGAGTGGGTTGCCATTTCCTTCTCCAATGCATGAAAGTGAAAAGTGAAAGTGAAATTACTTAGTCATCTCCGACTCCTAGCGACCCCATGGACTGCAGCCTACCAGGCTTCTCCATCCATGGGATTTTCCAGGCAAGAGTACTGGAGTAGGGTGCCATTGCCTTCTCCTCAAAACTGCTAAAATAGTAAAAAAGAAGGAAAGCTTGATAAAGAGTTAAAGCCAAAAGTATCCTGTGTGTGAAGTCACTCTGTCGTGTCCGACTCTTTGTGACCCCATGGACTGCAGCCCATCAGGCTCCTCTGTCCATGGAATTTTTTAGGCAAGAGTACTGGAGTGGGTTGCCATTTCCTTCTCCAGGGGATCTTCCCGACCCAGGGATTGAACCTGGGTCTCCCGCATTGCAGGCAGATGCTTTACCATCTGATACCTCCAAAAGTATCCTAAGGAGGCGCAAATACTAAATGTAACGTAGTGTCCCTGGTGGGATCCTAGAATACGTAAAGTTCATTAGGAAACACAAAGGGGGGTCTGAGTAAGATATGACCTTTTAGTTAATGATAATATATTAGTATTGACTCATTAGTCATAACAAATGTACCAAACTAATATAAGATATCAATCATAGAAAAAACTATGTTTGTGTGTGGGGGTGTAAATGGGAGCTTTCTGTTCTTTGTAATTTCTCTATAAATCAAAAAGTTTTAAAATTAAAGTTCATTTTTATTACAATACTTAATATGTTAAAATAAAATATTTAAGAAATATTTAAAATTAAAAAAATTTTAAACTGGTTTTCAAAAAAGTCATTAATGACATCACACTTAATGTACTTTATTTTATTCAGAATGATATCTGAAAATCCTAAATGCTTTTTTTTGAAAACTATTATACTTCATACTTTAAATCTTGTTGCATTATGCAAACTATGTAAAGAGATGCATATGTATAATTTCTGAGGAGAGTGTCCAGTGTCGCCTACAGTTTTTACCTTTATTTGCACAGTGTCTTTATTATGTAAGGGTTGTGTCAGGTGAGATATTAATAGGAAAAATCCACTGCTCGAGCTCTGGGTATTTGCAGAGTTGCAAAACTCAGTATGTGTATTATTATCAAAGTCATCACTTAAGCTATTTGTAACACACTGATTAAAAGAGAAAACAAAATAGTAATAAGGCAGTATAAAGATCGCTTGTGAAAAGTGCATTTAAGTTATACAATGTTGAGCCCCTTAACTGAAAATATAATACAAAATAAACGTAAATACCATTCATAAAATATTAACTCAGTGAAGTTTCAATCCTAATGAAAAAGACAATGAATAGTTTTTGTATGTTGACTGTTATGGCAAAGAAAACATTGTTCATAGTCAGTATAAATATATTTGGGAAGGGGCTTTTGGCAATAACGTTCTTGCCCCATAAATAGGTTTCTCAGACCAATTTCCACGTGTGTGAGGTCCCCCACACCAACAAGCAATTCTCAGACAGCAGCGGCGTCCAGAAATGGCATCAGGTTCCTCAGGTGGAGGGTTCAGTCCTACAAGACCAGCACCCTGTCCCCACTTCAGACTTCAGTCATGAGTCCAGGTTGTTACCAGTGCTTCTGACTGACCAGCTATAAATCAGAGCTTTCCAGGACCCCCACCTTGGGTTCAATTAATTTGCTTAAGTGGCTCCCAGAACTCAGAAATACTGTACTTACTAGGCCAATGGCTTATTATAACAGGATTTAACTCAGGAACAGATGAAAGAGATACCTAAAGCAAGGTAAGGGGAGGGGCGTGGAGCGTCCATGCCCCTACCAGGAGCACCACCATCCGTCAACTCTCCATGTGTTCACCAACCTAGATGCTCTCAGACAGCTGTCCTTTTGGGGGTTTATGGAAGCTTTGATTACGTAGGCATGCTTAATTCAACCTCCAGTCCCTATCCTTAGAAGTAACCTCATTCACATATCACAAGACATCTTTAAAACTGTCAACACAAGAGATTCTAGGAGTTTGGGGAGCTCTTGAGCCAGGAACCGAGGAAGAAGACCAAATGAATATAAGAGAAATACATTTGGTCATTCCGATGACCAAAACACATTTCTCATGAATCACAAAAAGAATCAATTTTGAGTAGTCACATCAACAAAACTGCAGAACAGGAAGCCCAGCCTCTCCTCCCCGCAGGGAGACACCCACAAACCAACTGCCTTTGTAAGAAATCCAAAAACCAGGTAAGAGGTTCAGGCACCAGATAACACAGTTCACATGAATAAGGGAAATGGAGTTGCATCTTAATCTCTTTCCACTCTTTTGCTGTGACTTTGTTCCTCTATGACCTGATGATCCTTTTTTCAATTTGAAGTACAGTCCAGGAGCCTCTGTCTACACTGTGGTGGGACACACTTCTCTGGCAAGTTGTACCAAAAGGAAATTGAAAGCCTTACTTTACAAATTCTAACCTTTTTAGTTTGATTTATAATGCTTTCCCAGGCAGGGTCTGGCCCATAATATGCATACGCCAAACCTGAAGCACCAGCAGTTGTTTTTATCTTAATCAGTGGAAAATGTAACCACAAATGTATACACGGGGAGAAATGATTTATGACGTCTGAATCAGCAGTACTGTAATGTGCGAAATTAGGTCTCTACGCTTTTCTGATTTTTTTCCCATTCAGACTCATTGGCTTTTTTTTTGTTTGTTTTTTTCCTCCTGACATTAAGCACCACTCTGGAAGGGATGGAGAAAAAAAAAAAGCACAAATCAGTAGGTCTTGGTGAACAGCCCTTTTCTGTCACCAATGAGTCATGTCCCTCTAGCAAGTCATAATCCTCTCCTCATCAGATTTATCATCTGTGCAAAAAGAGCTGTAATAATATAGTGATTACAGGAACAATATTGATTGTCTGACTCTCAGGGGCTTTTACTTCAGAAGCATTGTCTCAGCCATGAAGTTGATACTCCACTTACCCTTGGTTCACAGATGAGGAGACTGAGAATGAGGAATGGTACACAGCTTGCTCAAGGGCAGGCTTGAAGCTGGGCTACCAGACTCCAACACTGCCTGCTCAAACCACTTCTCTGAACAGTCAGCATGCAGATAGCTAAGGCCAGTGAGTGATTACGGACCCACCACGTGCTAGGCACTCAGTGGGGAGTTGTCACAAATTATATCAGGATGACTCTGAGACATTATTCTCTTATCTTTTTTAAAAAAGGAAGTCAAAGAGTGATTAGAACCACAGTGAAAGCTGAATTCATATCTGGGCTTCTTGGTTATAATGTCTAAACTCTCTCCACTGTGTCATGTGGTCAGTGTGGCTCTCTCCTCTCTGAGGCCGTCAGGCAGAGTCTGGTGGTGCAGTGGCTTAAAATGCCTGAGCGTTTTATTAAGTGCCAGCCTCCAAGTCATTCTATCACCATAGCCCATTGATATGGAAAAATCCATCTTTAATGGCTGCTATGAAAATTTACACTTTGTCCTAAAGAGGTTATTATTGCCGGGAAATGTCCAGTTATTTTTAATGTTTGATATGTGTAGTGATCCTTTTAAAATGTATCCTCTAATTTATTTTATGGGAACAATTAAGTATAAAGTTTTAGTAGAAAGACAACTTTTCTCTTCTGGAGAGTCTGAGACCCATTCCCCTGTGTGCAGTCATCGAAGGAAAGAGTTTTAGAGCTTTGTGGACCAGAATGCTGAGCCTACTCTCTGTGGCACTTCGGACAGACTGCTGAACTTCACTGAGGCTCAGTCTGTTTGTTTGTTAAATGGGCACAATGATATTTCCCTCAAAGATTTCTATAGTAATTTAATTAGATAATAAGTGGCATATATGTTCAACAATATTTAATCCCTTTGATAATTACTTAACAGAAATCATCCATTTATATCTGCGTTGGCTTAACATGCTATGTTTGAAAATAACAAAACCAGGGATATTGGTCTAGAAATACAGAGTAAACACTTAAGCAACGACCTTTCTTTTCCACTGCTGTCTTTTTTTTTTTTTTTTAACAGACCTCAGGTTATCACTGGCACTGGCAGAGCTCAGGAAGGAGTTATACTCTTATGTGAGGGGCAGCAAGTCCTCGAATGAGAGCAGTAAGACTAGGGTCAGAAAAACAAAATCCAGTCCTTGGTGCTTCTCTTACTAACCCTATGCTCTCCTCAAATCATTTAAATTCCTATTCTTGTTTTCTCATCTGCAAAATAGAAACATTAAAAATACCTGTTCTGTTTTGTTTGCAGGCAAGAGCTATCTCTTATGGTTATACCGGAGATGACTTCTCCCATTTCCCCCTTATTTCATTTATTTCATAGCAAGGTTGCTGCTGCTGAATGCTTCTGTTTCTTCTTATTTGTTATCACCAAGAAGTGCTTGAGAACCTCAGGATTCCCATTCTGATAAAATTTAGCACATTCTAAGTTAAATATCTTGACATTTATTTTAAAGAGATTATTTATCCTTCTATGACCCATGCAATACACTTATTTATGTGATATTACCTTCATTATTTAAATATTTTAATATTCTGTTCAAGAACTGGTAGTATCTGTGGATCAGCCATTAGAAGAATAATTTTTCTATAGTTGGTGGTCTTCTGAACTCAACTTTACTCCTCTGTCCTCTAGACCATTTGCAAACATCTTTATATTATTTAGGAGGTTTGGTATAAGCGTGTTGTGTGTGTGTGTTTGTGGGGGTTCCTTTTCTTCAGTGTCTCGTCATTTTTATTTTGGGGCCTTTTGAGAATTGTTATTAAAGAATTTGATTGTAGTATGCCACTGTGGCCTGATGCATTCATCAGAATAGATCTAGCCAAAGCATTCAGTTTGTGGATTTGTACTCCTGATGCACTAAAATAAGAAATGTTAATTTCTTGTAGACTATTACTAGATGATTTTAAATATGTGCCAAACAGGAATGTCTGTTTCCTTGTGAAGCAATTCCATAATAAAAATGCTGGCACCATAGCTGAAGAGGAGAATTTTATATAAACAGAGGAAAAACAACAGCAAGTATTTTCCCCAAGGACAGTTTTAGCTACAATTTAGCAATGCTGCTTAGTTACTTCTGTCTCATTTTATGCTTTTGTTTTGAAACAAAGCGCAATTTTACCTGGATGCACTCCCGGATAATCAGGAATTAGCTCAGTACGTTGACTGGCTTTGCTGAAGGCGAGACCTCCGGAAAATCAGGAGGCTCCACCGCCCCGCCCCGCCCCCCACTGACATCTCCAGAGGGGAGAAAAGGGTTAAGGATTATTGAAGAATAGAAGAGACGGGGAGGGAGCCCCGAGGAGGCCCGGGAGCAGCAGGCCGCGCCTCCAAGTCCAGCTTTCATCAGCGGCGCAGCGCGCAGCGGAGCTCCGGGCACCGCTGCGTATTCGGAGGAGGGACGCGGCTGCCAATTTCTGGGACCACGGCTGCGAGGGGTGGGCGTGGCTTCGGCAGTGTGGATGCTTGTTAGAAAAGATGCTGGGCGCTTTTCAGTGAGCAGTCAGGGCTGTGGTGTGCGTGTTTGTGTGTGTGTGTGTGTGTATGTGTGTGTGTGTGAGTGAGTGAGAGAGAGGGGTGCTGTTCAGAGAGAGAGAGAAGGAGGGAGACTGAGCGACCCAGAGGTGCTGAAGACCCAGACAGAGCTGGGCGAGGGACTGAGAACAGCACTGGAGCCGTCGGAGAGCCACTCAAGATCTTTTGGGGGAGCCCAGTAAATGTGAACATGGGGTCTGTCACGGGAGCTGTCCTCAAGACGCTACTTCTGCTGTCTACTCCAAATTGGAACAGGGTTTTAGCTGGGAATTCCTGTAAGTATACATACATGATTTAAAACTTGCAGGGGGGCCTCTCTGCAAAACTTTAATTCTGTTCTTTTTTTTTTTATGATTATTATTTGCAACTCGGACTGCCTCAAAGCATATTGCTATAAAGGAAGCATCATTTAAAAAATCTTGCGAATATGACTGGGTTTACACATGTCATTCCTCTGGGTCCGGTCAGAATATGCCAAGTATCATTTCTTGTCCTTTTTTTTTTTTTTTTTTTGTCTGTGAACAGAATCTTATCCTCTGGTATTTGTGTATTCATTGAGAAAGCTCAAGTTCTCCTAAAGCATTAAATTAGCATCTGAACCAAGGAATAGCCAGTGAATGTTCCTTCTTCATTTCTGCCCTTTTTTAGGTTTACTGAATTTAATTGGAATTATGTGTAGCAGGAAAACAAACTGGCAGACTTTGCATGATGCTGCATTAGCTTAGATTTCTGAAGTTTGCGCTTTAGCAGACCAATAGGCGGCTGTGCCTTTAAAATGATGCCAGGATAATAGCTGAAATGTGCTGCAGAATCCCGGGGCAGAATTGGGGAGGTGAGCCTTAATACTCGGAGTTGCGTCCTCAGTGCCACCAGAATGAGCCTTCAGCATTGCTGAGAGAGCACACCTGAGCCCTGAATGTCACTTAAAGAAAATACACTCAGGTGATTTTTCAGAAGCACTATCCTTGAATTTTTAGCTTCATAAATTTGTGATTGAATATTCTGGTTCTGAGTTAATGGTATGAGGGAGGATTTATTTAAGACCTTATTTCTAATGTAAGTATCATCCAAAATAATTTGGCAGAGATCTCTCCATCCAGGTTTTATTAGAGAGAAGAAAAGTTTTAAAAGTTGTATTTGGCCTAAAATCTCTAAATGGGAGAATTTCCCCCTTCTTGATGAATGATCAACAAGCTCAGCAAATATGACTTTCTCTTTCTTGTACTTCAGAGGAAAAGCTTATCTGCTGGTAAGGTCTGTTCAAGACTTTGTGTCATATTGTTAGGTTTGGGGACACAAATAAGCCAGTAACCAGATGTTTGCTTGGGCACATCCCTTGAGTGCACTGAAGCACTCTGATGTGGGAAGAACATTAGAGATGACCTTACTGGCACAAGTCAAATGCTCATTTACACGGAATGGCCACTGTGCTTTCATGCTTCCATTCACTATTAACTCATTTAATGGTGTGGTGCCTCTACCACTCTGAAGGAAAAGGACTTCACTTGGGCGCTGTGCTGTGCCTCAGTCTCTGTTTTCATTTGTGGGTGTAAGAATGCCGTGAGTCAATAAAATGTGCATGTTTTCACCTAGTCAAAATCTTGGGAGGCTGTCAAAGTAGCCTTTGCAACAAACAATAATAACACAGACCCACTTGCACACACACAAAGTTTTGTAGAAAAGGCATAAGTAATACATCGTCCAACTACTGAAGTTCAGTAAAAAAGGAAGCACTAGAGGTCACTCTTACAATGGAAAGCACATCATGTGAAGCGTCCTTCCCTTAAGAAAAGCAGAGCTGAAGTCTGGCCTAGAGGCAGTGTTGTCTTTACAGTACACTGGCTGTTTGAGTTTATAATCAGTTAATGCAACTGATTGGGCTACTTGTTTACATTTGTTTGCTTTCTTGAAGTCCAATAAAAGGCAGAATAACATCCAGTAGCTTTCTTTGTAATGTATCTTCTTCAAAGGAAAGATGAGCTGCTGAGAAGATCTGAGAAGAGTAGAATGTTTGTGGGTGCTTACCTCTGGTTGGGCTTATTTTTCAAGAAGTTGTTTAATGCTCTTTTACACATTCGATAAACGTAAAGAACCTATAGGTTCTTAAATTCTTAGGGACTGTTAAATATTAAAGTTGGAATTCTTGGTTACCAATATATTTTCAGAGTTGGCTGTTCTTGAAGTGTCATAAATACAGGTAAAATGACTTCAGATAATTAAAGGTGCAGTCAGCAATTTCTTATTCCTATCACATTGATAATACAATTTGTTGCAATAGATATAAAAGAAAAATTCATTTCCCAATTTCATTTCACTCTTTAACATTTGGTATTTTGGTGTGTGAAGGAAGCAAGGTCTACATATTACCAAGTCAGGGTGCTTCCTGTGTTGTATCTTTTTTGGAGGAACAAGTATATATGTTTACCAGAAAGGGTGAAATTCAGTGTGTGGACAAGTGACCATCAACCAGCATGCCAGCATGAGTATTTTTAAAGTATTGTAACTCCAGTAATTCTTTTGGACAAGACTTTTATATTAAAACATGAATCAATCTTGAACACCAATATTAAAGTCAGGGAGAACTGAATGGAAATTAAGAAAATTAAAGGTCAGTCTCTCAGGTGAATACAAAGACATGGAACAGCTGATTCCCCAGTAACCAAGTCTGCGGTCCATTGCGTCGGCCCAAGACTGCCTAAGGCTGCCAGTGTGAACCTTGGCACAGGACAGCGTCTCTACACCAGGGACAGCTCCGGGATGAGGCAACTTTAATTTGAATGTTAGTTGATGTAATTAATCAACAGGATGACTTTACATTAGAAGGATTCCGTGCGAACACTCACACAGATATTCATGTCCATGTGTATGTATTTGTGTGTGTGAACATATGTTTATATAAAGATGCAGAAACCGCTGGGCCCACACGCTTCCACATCTTTGGTGGCTTGCTTCTCCTCTTCTACCTAAAGATGAAATATGTGGAACTGACCACCTTCTTTGCCTACTGGCACCGTACTTGACATTTCAGAAGTGTTGAACCAGCCCCAGGTCTTTGCTCCTTGTTCTGGTCAAGGTGTTTGTTATTGTACTGAAGGGCTCCTTCCACGAAAGTTTAGAGACAGACTCTTCTAGAAGGGCTTGTGCTTTGATAAGTTGCACAGGCTGTTATTGGTTTCCTCACTTGCTACTAAGACACGTGCACTGAGAAGGGAGTCATCTATTTTCAAATTGCTCTCATGAACCCAGTTTTCTTCTGAGCATTAAGACATTGTTAAGGAGCGGGGCGTTGATGTGGTGGAACAGCTGTTAGTCTTGAGGCAAGTTACGAGTTTTGCTTTTTACTCCTGCACATCATGTGATGGAAGCTCTCTGGCTTCAGATACACTGAGAATTTTAATGCTTACCAAGCAGCTTATGAATGACATAATTAGAGGTTACGTTCTTGCTGTGTGCTTTCTTTTCGCTATTTGGAATAAAGGCTGTATCTGATATCTACCCTGAAAGAAGCACTAAAGAGTATGTTAAAATTAACAACAGATGACGATGATGACTTAGGTAGATGATCAGTCTTGGGGGCTCTGGGATATCACCTAATTGCTACTGGTCAGATTCTCAATTTGCTCAAATTCAGTCTGGTACTTTTTTCTAGAAACTTCCTTCTTTTCCTCCACCCAAATTCTTTTCCATAGCAAAAAATAACCAGAATACAACAACAGTAAAATTATTGATAAAATAGAATTATATGATGCAATACATAAATAGCCGGCCTCAGGATATAAAGGTGAGCCTGAACTTTGACTCACTTTTCTGACAGCAGTACTGTATTTGTTTTCATCAGTTTGGTGCATTCCCCCTCCCTGACTGTATGCGTCTCAGATCCTTTCTGAGTAGAGCAGCCTCCAGCTGTGGAGATAATACAGCTCATAGCCAGCAGGCGATCGAACACGTGGCTTCCATATGATACCTAGTGCTTACCCTAAGTATTTACAAAGCATTTCCATGTCTTCTAAAATTAATTTCAGAATCCATATCATATATAAACAATTCTTTATGGAAGCCAATCTCTGTATCAAGATTGAATTAATTTACCTTGAAAACAATATGACTGTAAGATATCCCTTGTAAGATAATGTAATACTTAGTTCAGAGGTTGGTAAAATACAGCTCATGGGCCAAGTCTTGCCCACTGCCTGTTTTGTGTCATATTCTGTGAATTAAGAGTGGGTTTTTACATTTTTAAATATTTGAAAAAAAATTAACTGAAGGATTATTTGTGACATAAGAGAATCATATTAAATTCAAATTTTAGTTGTTCATTCTTCTCATTAGTAGACCTGTATGGCAAAACTTTATACTTAATTATTCTTATATTTTAAATTTTGTCAATAAAATCATTTTAAAATTTATTTCCCTCTTGTCATACAAGAACATGCATAATATTATCTATTCTCTAGCTCTTTATATAAAAAGTTCATTGACCTTTGATTTAAAGAATACACAATACAGTATATTGATGTGACCTGGATAGTGGATAAATTACATACTACTATGATAAAATTAAAATTTAGTCTTAATTATTTAGCATACAAATACATTCCTGAAGAATTAAAGTGTGGACTGTAATGATACAGTTGCCAGAAGCTATAACAGAAAAGGGCTTCCCTGGTGGCTCAGACAGTAAAGAATCCGCCTGCAGCGCAGGAGACCTGGGTTTGATCCCTGGGTTGGGAAGATCCCCTGGAGGAGGGCATGGCAACCCACTCCAGTATTCTTGCCTGGAGAATCCCATGGACAGAGGAGCCTGGCGGGCTATAATCCATGAGGTCACAGAGTTGGCACAACTGAGCAACTCAGCACACACATAACAGAAAAGGCCTTCATTAGCATCTTCTCGACATATGTCTTTTTAAATACTTTATCCTTCAGAAATCTTGTTATTTCCACGGGTATGAATTATTTATAACTATTTGCAAAGTTTCAGCAGTTTTGGCTGCTAAAGAGTAGCTTTCAATCTCAAGTAATCCCATTAGTATCAGAAGCTCAATAAAGTGTATAAGTAATTGCATCTTAGATATTTTGAATGAAAATTCTATTGTTATTTGATACTTTCATGAGTATAAAATATTCCACTCCATAATTATCAGAACTTGCATTTGAAATCACTGATTGTATGAAGTAAATCATCTTAGGGGAAGAGTGTTCTTGTCCTTATGACTTTTACATTAGCTTCCTAAAAATTCTGAAATTGGCAAACTTTCTATAATAAATTGAAAAGTAGAGTTTCATTTAAGCACTGCCCACTGAGAATTTATAATAATTGAGCAGGTGCCTTTCACCTACTCATGCCAAGATAATTAATCTTTATATGAATGCCTTATCTATTTGGAATTGTATTTAATTTTCCTTTCCAAATACTGATGAGTGGCCTCATTTTATTTACCTTATACTGTTTACTATGGTGTTTGTTAGAAGTTTGAGTTAAAAAATAATAGAGAGTATTATATTTTTAAAATTATTTTCCTTGAAATTTCGCTGTAGCATTTTCCCCAAAATAAATGGCTATATGTTAATTTATTTTTCATAAAACTGTTTATAATGGTCTAGTGCTGGTGAAGATTTCTGTCTTATCAGAAGACCAATTCCAGATCATGTCAGCCTAGGACGGTCTCATAAAACTTCCTTAATGGGACTTACTCTGGACATTGACAAGAGTGATGAGTGGATTCATGACTCTTCATGGTAAATAGATAAAAAAGGATAATGACAGTCGTATTACATGATTCTGAACTTTTTTACAATAGACTATCAGTCTTGCTTTGCAAGCACCTCTTTTTCACAATTTGATACTACATTTAGAATCCGAATCCCTTTTACCTTAGATAAGTCACATTAGGGCCTTAATGTTGTCAACTTATGAATCATATGACTGATTAGTCAGGTTACTTAAGAAGTCCTTCTCTGTCCTTTAATAAAATGTTTTCCTTCCCCTCCATTGTGACTTTTAAGTTTCCATAATGACCTCGCTTCTGAAAACAGTACAAAAAAATAATAAGAATTTATCCAAAATTGTTACTTAAATCTCAGATATGTATATCCAGATTGGTGGATGAATGTTTCTGGTGAAATATTAATATTAAAGAATGCAGATTTGGATATTTTCAGCAGCCTGGTGTTTCCATTCTTGCTTTTAGCTTAATTATTTTTTCATTTTTATTAATTCAGAAATCTTGGCCTCAGTAACATTTCATATTTTTCTAGAATTATTGCAGTTTTTCAAGTAAACTAGTATGATAAGGAAGGACGAACCTGTCATAGAATATGTGCTTAAAATAGGGGAGGTTTCATGGATTAATCATAATCATGAGGTGAACTGAGCTGTGTTCTTGGTGATGGCAGGGTGAATCCCCATAGAATATTTGGATCATTGTTTTAATGGGTATTTCTGTTGGGAACTTTCAGAAATACTCTTTAACAAACAGATCTTTAAAAACATGTCTTGAATTGTAGCATCAAATGCTAAGGTCAATTTGATTTTGGCCCCTTTAAAAAGAAGAATCTCAGAAAGAGAAATAAATGCCCCAAAATAAAATGCAAACAAAAGATTATGGAGCTTTAGAAGGATGAAAAGTCCTTAAACTCATCAAAAAGCCTCAATTAATTGAATCTACTTAAATGAATAAATCATCTACAATATTAATATCATAATTTGAAGTCTTTGAGGTTTTTTTTTTTTGGAAGTTCAAAATTTCTTGAGAAATAATAGGTAGTTTACCCATAAGGCTAAGTTACAATAAATGTATTTCTAAATAACCAAGATGTCTTTGACACTGGATTATCTTTTTAGTTACTTTTGGCGGGAAACTGATGTCTGAGATTTCAAATTTAAATTTCTTCAGTGAGTTCTGAGGCTGTTGTCACCTGGTTGCGTGCTTCAATTAGGCATGTATTACGTATCCATGTGTTTATTTATCTGACTTCTAGAACTATCATTCACTGTTTACTATCTGAGAATTTACACCTTCCACAATGCTGATCACTCTGGGATCTTGATGACTCTGTGTTGGTAAACACCATTATCAGATATACTACTGCACAAGTAGAGATATTTTTGCTTGCCAGTTGACTTTGAAAGGATAAAGTTTTTGCCGGAACGTCTTTTTGGGCATTCACATACATGGTACCAGGAACTACAGTTATTACTTAATGGTAAGGAATTCACATGCAAAGTGCATTACAAATCGTCATTGCTTCGGTTCTTCTGAGTTAAGTTGGCGTTTGGAAGAGGAAGAGTATGTGCTTCATTTTTTTTCTCCCAGTGCATTTTTGTCATGGTTCACAGAAAAGTGTATTCTGGTCATAAAATCAGAGAAATAGCATAACAGGAGGTAAAAATGAGCCTGTTTATGTTACAGTTAATGAGTCATTCCAATGTAATAATTGGAAAAGTGAGTGAAGCCTGAAAACATTTGACATTTTAAGTAGTTTAAAATTAGTAACTATAAAATTTTTTATGCCATAAGTATTTAATAGAGCAGTGAAGAAATTTACCTCTAAGATTTTTAAATCACAAAGGAAAAAAGAGTGTAATATGTATCAGTTGGCCTAAAGCTCTAATTACTTTTTTTTTTATTAAGTCCCTCTTATTACTTGGCAGTGCTCTAGATTAAGATGTTATATGCTTCTAAATTGTAAAAGATGTATTTGTTTCTGTAACCAATATTTTTTCTCCCTCACTGGCAATTATGGTACTTACAAATGAGGCCACAGGTTGATATTAGTTTAGAAACAGCATGTGAATATGTGAATTCAACTGCTTTCCTAAATTACATTTACTGTATAGTTTTAAGACAAACTACAACCTGTGATTTCATTTACTTCAGACTTAACTCTGAAGTTATAACGTAGAGAGAGCTATTTTTTGAATGTCCATTGAAGGGCATGGATAAACTCTCCTAGGAACTGGTTGCAGGCCTTGGGATTAGTAGATGGTTGGGTGACAACGAGCAGCCCACAGCTAAGAGCCCCGCATCTTTCTGTTAATGTGAACAAGTTACCTTTGTGTTTCAGACCCCAGGGAGAGATTTTTGAGAAAATTTGGGAAAGTTCAACTTATCTCTGGACTAATAGCTTTGTTCCAAAAGATCGAATATGTATTTTTAATTTTTAAAATAATTTTACTTATTTATTTATTCTTTTGGCTGTGGTGGGTCTTGGTTGCTACCTGGGATTTTCTCTAGTTGCAGCCACTCCCTGGTCGCGGTGTGCAGGCTCCTCACCGCGGCAGCTTCTCTCGTTGCAGAGGGTGGGCTCTAGAGCACAGGCTCAGTAGCTGCGGTGCGCAGGCTTAGTTGCTCCCCGACACGTGGGTTCTTCCCGGACCAGGGATCATACCTGTGTCCCCTGCATTGGCAAGTGGATTCTTTACCACCGAGCCACCAGAGAAACCCTGATTATGTATTTAGATCTTGAAGACTAGTGTTTGGTTTTGAAAGGTAGTGATGTGTGTTTGTCTTGTAAGATTCGTTCCTCAGTAGGTACACAGAAAGAAGGAACTAAATGCAAAATGGTCTGTGAGAGAAATGAATTGCTGAGAGGGAACTATGTGTGTGTGAGTGTGCATGTGTGTGCACACCAATGTTGGAAGGTACTGTGGGTGGGGACTGGGAAACAGGCCATGCTGACAGAGAAATGGAAAACATTCCCCTAGGTGGCACATTTTCAATTAAGTATTGTTGGGATATATAATAAAATTTTTATTTTATTGCTGCCACACAGAATAGTCTCCCATATAGTTTAAAAACAGTATGTGGGATTAAAAAAATAGCAGGAGGTCTTTTTGCATCCGATTTAAACTCATCCCAAGCAGAGGGACAGTGTTGCCCTTCTGTGACCCCAAAGTGCTTTATTTTCTAGGAAATGCCACAAAGACCTTCGGATCTCCAATACTTAACTTCCAGTCAGTCTCAGGGCGCTAGTCTTTATGAATATGGCAACAAAGGCAGAAAATGGCAGGAGAGATTTTGACTTAAAAAGCACTAGATAAATTGAAACATAATTTAACTCTTAAAGACAATGTGGTAAAGGGATAGGGCATTCTAAACAAACTTTGCGTTTTTCACATCATTCACTTTTATCTCTCAATTTTGGCTGACTTTAAACAAAAAGAATCTATCTCCAAGGCAGAAAGCTGCATGAATGCTTAGTGATCCTCATAATTAAGGATTTATAATACATATTTACATTTGCCATGTTTAGATGTTTAGGACTTAATTAAAAGAGCATTGCTAAAATAAAAGCAATTCTATCTAAAGTGGTGGTGAGGGAATTTTGTGCAAGGTTATAAAGCTGCTCGATTAGGCTCCTTTGTTTCATTGTAAGTATGATGTTTGAACTGTTGTACTTTAAACATAGAGCCTGTATTATAATCATCTTAAGAAAACATCATGCACCTCTAAAATGTCATAATACAGCTTCTTAAGTACCATAAGATGTATGTGTGCTAAGTCGCTTCAGTCGTGTCCAGCCCGCCACATTCCTCTGTCCATGGGATTCTCCAAGCTAGAATACTAGAGTGGGTTTCCATGTCCTCCTCCAGGGGCTTTTCCTGACCCAGGGTCAAACCCACATCTTTTGTTTCCTTCATTGGCAGGCAGGTTCTTTACCAAGAGTGCTGCTGTGTAGTCCTTCCTAAAACACACAAAGAGAGAAAGTGTGGAGAAAGCCCTAAGATAGATTCAGAAAGCAAAGAGCAAACACTGTAGATACCTTCTTTTTCTTAACTTCATAGCAACCTACAGGATCAAATCACAAAGTGGAATATGATAAAATAAAATAGTTCATAGTCAAATGTCCACTAGAGAAATGGAAAAAGGAAGCCACCAAAAATACGATGTAGAATTTTGGGTACTAAGAATAAAGTTATGATTGCAATAATTTGCTATGCTTGATGCATAAAACTGAGTCATCTGCTGGTGTGGCCTTGTAAACGATCATGTTCATGTCTTAGAAACCTTTCCTTCTCTTTCTGTCTCTCTCTCCCTTGCTTTATATATACATATATGTGTGTGTGCTGCTGCTGCTGCTAAGTTGCTTCAGTCATGTCCGACTCTGTGCGACCCAATAGACGGCAGCCCACCAGGCTCCCCCGTCCCTGGGATTCTCCAGGCAAGAACACTGGAGTGGGTTGCCATTTCCTTTTCCAATGCATGAAAGTGAAAAGGGAAAGTGAAATCGCTCAGTCATGTATGACTCTTAGCGACCCCATGGTGTGTGTGTATGTGTATATAAATTGCAACATTAAATAGATCAGCATGAAAAGAGTGTATGCAGTATCATTAATCACTGAGACTGTCTCTAGAGAAGATGCCAGCAGGGCCTGCTTGTTCTGAGTTAACAGAATCGAGTCTCCCTTGCTCACTTTGCTGGATGTGAGGGGCTCTGGCTGTGGCATCTGCCATCGTTACGATTGCCAGGGCTGATCTGGCCGACAAGACTGGCAAGGCGGCTGTCCTCTTCCTCCCTCACTACTTCCTGTGACTCATGCAGTATTTTTAAATACTTACACATATATCCTATTTTTAGGTATGTCTGCCATAAAAATGCATTGATGTTTTCAATCAGTGTTTTAAGGCTTTTATCAAAAAAGAAACCAAGTCTTGTCTCATAGCTACATTTCATTGTTAGGTGTTTTCATTTGAAGTTCCAGCTTATTAGGGTAGCAAACAAATACCTTCCTGCCCTGAATCTGCTTATCTTTCCCCTTTTGTCGGTCTTGACTGCTTTCTCTCCCTCCCATTCCTGCCCACCCCGGCCCAAGGGTCCTCCAGCCTAGAGGTATCCAGCCTCTGGGATCTAATGCCTGATGCTCTGAGGTGGAGTTGATGTAGTCATCGAAATAAAGCGCACAGGCAATGTGCTTGAGTCATCCCGAAACCATATACCCCAACCCCAGTCTGTGGAAAAATTGTCTTCCGTGAAACTGGTCCCTGGTGCCAAAAACGCTGGGGACCACTGCTCTAGCCTCTGTCACCTGGTCTTTCCAGCTGCTGTTCCCTTTGCCTGGTTGCCTTCAATCACTTCCTCTAAATCCTCCTGGAAAACTTACACTGAAACCTAGCCTCACCTCCTTCCTCTGTGGACTCTTACATGATCAAATCACCTCACCTCTCTCCATCCTCCTCATAGAAATTCAGTAGAACCTTGAGTGTTCATTCACCTATTCCTGATCATAGAGCATCAAGTCTGATTTTTTTTTTAAGAAAACACATCTCTGTCTCTGCTTTCTTTTGTATTCATAGCAAACGTCATCTGATAGGCCACTCTGTCAGATCAATTTTGATTGAGAATGTTCAGTGGACAGGCGAACAAAAAATACATCATAAATATAAAATTGTATTAGCATATTCCCCTTTCCAGGCCATCATGTTGCCCCTTCATCTCTGTAGCAACTCCCAGGTCATCCCCTTCAATTTGAGAAGTTATTTTGAAAAATTCTTGCCACATTTCGGGAAGAAATGTTCAACTCCTTTATTTATCCTGCACTTCAATTCCTTTATTTTGTGTTTTCTCATTCGAAGATTTTTCTCCTTTTTGGAAGATAGAAGAAAAATAAAATCAATTTTCTCTTTTCATCATTAACTTTTATTAATAAAGACATACTTGTAGTTTCTTTGCTTTTCTTTTGTCTATAAATATACACAAAGCATTTTTCATTGCCTTTAGTAATTTTGACAAGCATGAATGGGTTCTGAACTTGTGTTTTCCTTTTAATTCCATATATTAAAAAAAATATTTTCTTGTAAAACATTGTCACTTTTTAAAGATTGCTCGCATGTTCCTTCCTCCTCGTGGTATACATTTGGGACTTTCGTTTGTAATTCATAGCTTTCCACACATGTTGACATAAATCATGATTAATATTGACACATGTTCTTTTTGTGTTGACCCTGTGGACTCCACGATGGTGGAGTGTACCTCACAGGCCTGGGAGGCAAATATTATCACCATTAGACAAACTAAGAAATTGAAATTTAGGAGGTATTTCCAAAGTCACTGAGTAAGAAAGGATAGAGCTGGGGCTTGAACCCAACGTTAATGATGCCAGATCCATTGCTCTTTGAAATGGAATACACTCATCTTCTCCGTGAGCCTGTGAAATCACCTATACTGAGTATTAGAACTCACACTTGTCTGTTCTCAGGGTTCCCCCCCTGGTGTGATAAACCATAAGGTAATATGCTTGTGTCTTCCAAGGATTCTGTCACTTGCATTTTATCAACATGCTCTTCCTTACTAATTGGGCTAAAGTATCAAACATTACCCAGTGAAAATATCAGTGTAAATTTTCTCCTCTGAATTACATCAACAACCCCCTACCCTTGCTCTCTGATACCCAAGGACCTATCCATTCTGTCTAAATTCTTTCTTTGAGTCAGTAGTTCCAGGAACAAGTTCTAAGAGGCTTGAACAGTGCAAATCAGAAAGGAAAACCAGCTCCTTTCTGCAGGATGGCAGATCTACCCGATTGAGGCGATCTGCGATTTTGTTTTCTCTTCACTCTTCAGTCACAGTTTTATTTACATATACATACAGTATAATACTTTCCTAATGCTCTCAAAATGCTATAAATAAAAATGAAGATACTGCAGTGCTACTGCTGGACACAAATGTCAGCGCCGTGGATGTGTGAGCACAGTTTCTTTGTCCTTTAGAATCAGTGAACAGGTTAGGCTCCAAGTAGTATACAGCCTAGGACAGAAAAAAGATGCAGTGGCCTGTGAATTAGATCCTCATTCTTCATCACTGGCACAAGATCAACGAAGGAGTTTTCAGCGTCCCCGGTACCTTTCCTGGGTCTCTCCCCTGAAGACAGGTAATGTTATATATGTGTATGCCTTCAGGGTTAAAACCAGATAAGATAGGATTCTGCAGGATATACACAGATTCCTGGGGAGCTGCTGAGAGGAGCCAGGCCACTTCAGAGACCCAGACTGGATCGGTGCCTCTGTTTCTATGTCTGCACGCGGGGCCTCTGCTTCAGTGGGTGCCGTGAGCAAAACGGTGACTGTCTGCTGTCTGCTGGGTAAACTGCTGGAGGCTGACGTGCTGCAGCTCTTCAGTTGCCCATTCCAGTTCTTGTTCTTTGTCCTGTAATCGTTTGGTGTCTTGTCCAAGAGATCTTTCCGCAGCTTTAGTAATGTTTTCCAGCCTCAGACCCTGCTGGCAAAACTCGGCTCCTTCCCCATATTCAGCGGTGTGCTCCCATAGGGAGCTGTCTTAGTCTGCTAGGGTTGTCATAGCAAAACACTGCAGACTAGGTGGCTCAAACAACAGAAATTTATATTTTCAAAGTTCTAGTGGCTGGAAATGAAATATCAAGGTGCCAGCTGGGTTGATGCCTCGTGACAGCTCATTTCTTGGCTTCTGGTGGCCACCTGTTTGCTATGTCCTCACACAGCCTTCCTTCTGTGATTGGTTGGAGAGAGAGAAAGCGAGCTCCGGTGTGTATCTCCTCTTCTTATAAGACCACCAGTCCTATCCCATTGGGATCCCACCCTTATGATCTCATTTAACCTGAAGTACCTCCTGAAAGGCCCTGCGTCCAAATACAGTCACATGGGGGACTCAGGCTTCAGGGTTTGCATTTTTAGGGGAGGGACATAATTCAGTCCATAATAAGTGCTTAAATGGCAACCCACTCCAGTACTCTTGCCTGGAAGATCCCGTGGACGGAGGAGCCTGGTGGGCTACAGTCCATGGGGTGGCAAAGAGTAGGACACGACTGAGCGACTTCACTTTGAGTTTTATTTTAACTGCCTGCAGAAAGTGTATCTTCTCTCGGTATCCGAGAGATACATTGCTCTGACCTGTTGAAACCCATCATGTGAATGCGGTCATCCTGTAGTGTTTTTTTTTGTCTTCCAGTTGAGCCCTCCTCAGTGGTGTTGCGGGACCACGTGGCTGGCCGTCACAGAAGCTGCCTCCCCCGACCATTCTCTCCTTCCTTCCATCTGAGCCTTGCTCTCTCACTGCCTCTACCTGAGGCTTGCTGATAACTGGTACAGGATTCCATCATAGTGATAAAACAAAAAAAGCCTTCCCATAATATAACAACAGTCTTGGATCTTTGAAGCAAGTCGTTCCCTTCCTGAGTGTATGATTCTGTTCTAAATACTCCTTCCAGCAGATCTTAGACATAGATAAGATGGTAATTTACTGCCCTTTATTAAAATCACCTCTCCATTTATCACCGACCCTCACACAGCAGTTACCAGAAATATTGTTTTATCCCCCTCCAAATTCTTTTCTCCTTTATGTTACTGAGCTCCAGTTGTGTTGTGATTTGCTCCCTGTGTTTCTCATGTCCCCTTCCTCAAAGCTGATTTTGCAGTGCGTTTCCTCAGGCACTTTTCTGCTTCTAATCCGTAAAACCCAGAGCACACGAATTCTTTCTTTTTTTTCCCCCTGGCATGTCTTCTATGTCGAGCCAAAGAACAAACAAAACATAAGTAAAACAAATGAACAATCATCATCCTAATAACTTCTTTAAATTCAATTTAAAATTTGTCTAATTTAGAGTTTGTGGGATGCCCTCCTCGTTTGGAAAACTGGGACAGATGTTTGCCATACACTGTTGCAGTCAATCTTACCGCAGCATCTGTTCACTCCTTTGCGTGTTTTCCTATCCTCTCCAGTGCATTTCTCTTGTGGCGAAATAGTCTTTGTCTTTTTAAACGGTTCTTCATAACTTATCAGGTGGATGTGCTGTTATTTAAACATTAAGAACCAATTGGTTGTTCATTGATTTTTAAATTTTCTTAGGTTGCCAGTGTCCACTTCTAGTGGTATATGGCTATCTTTAAGATGCCTGTGGTTCTCTAAGTATCTTAATCCATTTACCTAGGTCAGTGTCATGAAGTGCTCAATGTCTTTGTCCTACTTTAACAAAACTCTAAATTTATTTTGGAAGGCAAAATTTAAAGCAGTGGCTGTCTTACACCCTTCTCTTCCCTGCTCAAGAATTTATAACACTTAAAGACGGTTCTGTGTCTCTTCCAGCAGTATCATTTGTTCAGACATGAATCAGAGGTGGTGGGTAGAGATGCCACACTGACAGATCGCAGAAGCTCATCTGTCACCCTCCGGGAAACCTGCTCGCTCATCAGTTGGTCTTGTCAGTCACACACACAGCCGTGTCGTCTCTACAGCCTTCCGCAGCATCACCAATCACCCCTCCGTGTGTCCCCCTTGGGAGCTCGGTGCCCCTGGCCTCTGACGGGCTGCTGCGAGTGCAGGTCTTCAGATATCACCATGAGCCTGATATCTCCTCCAGAAGGCACAAGTCTCTGTTTATGGGAAGAACCTCTTAACTGCCGTCTCACGCCTCACTTGCTACTGATTTTGATTTTCCTCTGGCATCTTTTGAGTTTTGTCTTCCTTTTAAAAATATCTGTACCTTTTTCCATCTTTTTGAGAAAATTTTAACATCTCAAGAAGCATTAGGATTCCTCCATACTGTCGTTCTCTCCTTAATTAGCAAAAGCAACCTATATTTAAAAATGAAGACCACAGTGAACAAGAAAAGCTTAAGATTTACGATTTTGAATGAGAACTCTGTTTCCCAGAGTGGATATGATTCTGTGAAAAAGCTGATACGTGTTTGAATGGTGTTCATTGATCCCAGTCTCTTTCTGAAAAAGAAAAATATCAGAGACATTGAGGACACTTTGTGTCTCACTCTTTGAGTGTTGACCCTGTTTATCTAGCCCAGCTCTCTTTAAAAGGTTCATCTTACTTTGCTCAAGCAATACACTACACCTTAAAATTTTTACTCTATTGAACAAAGCAATGAGATCATCATTTTAATATTATCTTTGATGTAACAATATCAATATTGATGAGCTCTCTAGTTCTAGGTACAACCGTCTTGAATGCTTCCCAGTTCTTCATCTTCCCAACTGTACAAGTAAAAAATATTAAGGGAAAATGATTTCCTAGGGCATTAATTAATTGGTTCTAAAATGAGTTTCTTCTTAGTTTGTACAATCTACCTTTTGGGTGGACTTAGGTGACCTGCACTTAAGGCAACCTTTCACAAAATGTATCTTCATAGTGTTATGGCTATATGCTTGGAACTATTTGGATACTGTTGAAAATAAATGTATTCAATCACCCATTTCATCTGCCAGGCAAATACCAGGTGAAATACCACAAGCAAATGGGCTAATCCAAGAAGTGAAATCTATTGTATCTTCTTGAAAGTGCTGTGTTGTTGTTTTTTTAATTAAAAGATACGACTTTTATGATGCCTGGAACTGAGAGTAGCGTTTTTAGCAGAGTGGTTGGAACTGAAAGTTGTGATCAGTTTTTATTCTTTATGTCTTTATAAGACAATTTCTTCTGTCTTACATTCTTCTAAAAGTAGGAGATGTAAACTGACCAAGTCCCAGTCTGCCCAGCAGTTGCCATTTCAGGGGAGCTTCCTGTGCGACGCCCAGTAAAAGAAATATCCTGTTACCCTGGAGTTACCGTAGTTTGGAGGGCAAGTAGAATAGGCAAAGAAATTATCCATTCATCTCCTCAGCTTCTAAAATTACATCTGAGTTTTTGTTCTAGTTAGGCAGGTGAAGGTAAAATCATAAATGCCTGCCACTCAGGGACCCAAAACCTTTTGTGGAAGACAGAAAGACATACCTGAAAGTAATTCAGATGAAAGGCAGGCTCTGATACATACTTCACTTCAATCTAGATTTCTGATGTAATGCCATTATGATTTATTTGGTAACTTAGTGTGTTTCCTCTCATTTCCGTTAAAAATCAATATATGACCGGTAATATTATTGGAGTTGATAAGAGATGAGTTATTATATTTTTTTACTGACTGTGAGTTTGGAAATTTATCTCCGTAAATTACACTGGGTGAAAATGTTCCATATTAAGTGAACTCCATAATTGCACTCTTTGGGACTCTGGCTGTTTTTAGGTTGGCACTGATGATTTAGAGAATTATACCTAAGAAAGAAATACTAGCTAAGAATATTATAAAAATTCTTAGTGAAATAACATTTACATTGGCTGGATGTGCTTGGTTGCATACAAACAATTGCTTTTCACTGGGTTGGGTGGTTGTTCATTCAGTCTATTAAAGTATTCCTTGCTCTTATAATTGTTGAAGCTTCTTCTGCTCACCTCATTCACATATTTACTCAGTGAATATTTAGTGTGCCTCTGCAGTGTGCTGCCTATCATTACACATGTCTTCAGCATCAGTGGTTTTGAAATGTTATAATGGTCAGAATCACTAACTTCTTGCTGACAATTGAGAATGGAAGTTTTGACTCCTGGATTCATGAAGCTTTTGAAACCACGTTTTATGCCTAAGGTTTTGACTGTCTTACAAGAAAAGGTACAATACTGTTCAGGGTACTCACAGGATGGATGTTCTGTGGCAAGCAGTGTGCTCAGTTGCTGTTTTGGCTGACTCTCAACCAGCCCACGATGGGCTGACGCTCAGTACTGCCATTTGCTAGTTCTGTAGAAAAGCACACTAGTGTGTGATAGGCATGATGAGAGAGAGGAATACAAGGCATTTGGGCTGCTTATAGGCAGAGCATCAGAGAAAGCTATTTCTTGAACAAATAGAAGAGCCTGGAGGGGGAAGTGGGGGAAGCACATTTCAGTTAGAAGGAGCCTCACAAAGCATGGAGCATTGGAATGCACCACAGGCAGTCCAGAAGGACTGGCTGAAAGTGAGGCCCGACAGCAGGTAAAACTAATGAAATACATAGTCATGAAGCATCCCAGGTGACGAGTCTTTTACATAAAGCAGAGACCTCAGTATTCTCCAGGGGATCACATTATTGTTAGAAGGGTTATATGTACACTTGTGGGTGACGTTGATTAGATCTGTCTTTTGTAAAGTTAAACTCTTGGCAATATGAAGAGAGGAATGATGAGGAAAGGGGAATGGAGTCTACCCTGGGAACACAGAATCAGATAGTTAGCGGGTAAAGTAGTTCCTGTAAGAATAAGAACTGTGAAACATCTGAGCCAGTGACAGTGGAGACGGCCTCGTTCCATGAGAACATGTAAGAATGATGGACATCGAGACTGATTGGATGTAATATATCAACACATGAGCGCAAGGAGTGGTCAATTCCAGTTAGTGATTTTCGTTTTTGCTTTATTATAACTGTGTTTATATTCCAAAAAGTATAATATACTTTTGGTATGTAGCTTCTTTCTTTGCAAATAAGGAATCTTGATTCATTTATATATATATATATATATATATATATATATTTTTTTTTTTTTTTTTCATTCTCTTCTGCACCCTCTTTACAAAGGATCGTATGTAAATTTTTTGAGATAGTGTGTGTTATGTACACTGTGATATTTCATAAAGGTCTGTGCCATGGGGCTATATTAAGTAAAACCTTTCTGAAATAAGGCTCATACAGAGTACTGTCTGCCATCGCATGTTGTTACATTTTAATGACATCTCTTATTTTGGGCAGTAACAGAAATATATCCTGAATTAAAGATTTCTTGTACTATTCTTCCCCATCACTGCTAAATATGATGTTTTCCTATCTTCCACTCAGATATCCAACCCCACCCCACCCAGATAGCTTAGAAAGTAGAGATTCAATACTAAAATGTTGAATACCTGTAGTTGGGTTATTTAAAGATTTCGGGACAGATACAGTCTGGGTTGAAGTATCTATCACTTGATGTGTAAAAAGAGGGCCTAGGCAAAATAGAAAAGCAAAAGTTGATTAAAATTTTACAGTGTGCTCTTTAATTTAATTGAACAAACATTTACCAAGTGCCATTGGTGTCAAACTATGTGCTAGAAAACAGGTATATATCAGTGTATAGACTCTGCTCTCAAAATGGAAGAGAGAGAAAAGAGAGAAATGGTATTAACTGTAACATTTTTGAAAATGCCTCATAATTTAAAATGCACTTCTTTGCTATACTTTGGAAACCATAGATGGATACTATTAAATTATTGACCATCTTTGATACTACAAGCAGTGAGAAGAACCGAGGTAATTATCCCTCTAGAGAGTTTTAATTCTCCAGTGTGTTTTGCAGGGCCACACAGTCTTGTGAGATTTAAAAATCTGTGGTAGGAAACATTGGAGGCTTATAGTTGTTCTCCAGTGGCAACTGGTACATTTTAAAAATATGCCTCTGGACATATCCAGCTACGAAGAAAACCCAGAAGGCTTTTACTCAACAAAGTTGTAAAGAAATAACCTTTTCTAATTTATAAGTGAACTCAGAGGATTTATGAAAGATAGAAGAATAACTTTTTTTTTTTTTTAATTCTAGTGTTTGATCATTAGAATTTAGAGTACAACAGAATCAACAACTGGTATTTAACAGCTATTTAAATTAATGATTTACATTTTAGCATTTGTAATACACTGTTATTTAATTTAAACTTTGCTTAAAACCAGCAAACATATAGTCAAAATTCTATTAGATAAGAATGTGCCCTGCCCTTATTAATGCAAAGAACTTCAGGTATTGAAAGAATTATAATAAAAAATGATTATTTATATTTATTTTTACTCAAGCACAGTAATATATTTTATTTATTATGCTGCACTTAAAAAAATAAAACAGGACCTGTTCCTTCAGATGTGTGTATTATGAGTTATTGTACACTGGAAACAGGGAATTCTTGGTTTCAGTTTATCACTTCAGCTTCCTCCATGTTAATTGAAATCCATATTCTCAGGCTATGAAATAACTGGTCTTTATCCCTTAAAATTTTCAACATTTACTAACAAAAAGAAGCCAAGAAATTTATGAGAAATAGGTAGATAGATAGGCAGATGATACATAATTCTTCACTCTGCTAATGGTTATATGTAATCTTCCAGCATGCTGTTTTCAGATCACTTTACCCAAAGACTCCAAATAACTTGCCATTTCTTGTTTTGTTTGGCATTTGCAACATATAAAATTTTCTGCTTTAAATATTTCTTTTAAAATATTACACTACACAAGACCTGATACATCAGATTCTAACCTAAAAGCCAGAGATCATGTCTGATCTTCTGTCCCCTCCTCTTTAGATGAGATTCGTTACCTTTTCTGATAACCTGTAGTCAGAAACCCTTCAAGACACTCTGATTCTCTGCTGCCTTCACCGATCTGTTGGAGTGGTCACAAATTGCTAGTTCTTCCTTCGTCAGCATCTCTGCACTCACACCTTTCCTTTTGTTTTCCTGTCACAGCCAGAAAGGTGGAGCCTTTTCCATGACACTGTGGGGCTGAGCATTTAGATGGGGACAATAGATGTGTGAACACAGAATTTCAGTGTGTTAATTACTGTGCAAGAGTCTTACACAGAGCGCCAGGAGGACAAGGAAGACACTCAAGCCCAAGGAGGTCAGCTAATGGCTCTTTGTATAGAGGCCATTCCTAGCTGACGGTCTCAGCAGTGGCACAGAGCGATGAACCTGAATAGAACTGCTAGTTTAATCAAAATGTAATAGTCTAGTTTAACCAAGATGTAATCATTAAAATGTAATAGTCCTGGAGATTTCCTATGAAGAAGGGTTGATGGGATGGGGACAAGTAAAGTTGAAATGAATTTGGAATGAACACTCCCAGTATCCTGCCTGGTGATCAGATGGTTTAGAATACCCCATTCAAATGTGTGTGTGTGTGTGTGTGTGTGTGTGTGTGTTTGGAGGAGGGGCTAGGCAGGGAGGCAGTGCTGGGAGGCAGCCAGAGCCTCTGTTATAGCATCCAACCAAGTGGTGAAATCCATCAGAATCCGCGACCACATCCTGGAGGTAATGAGGTGGTTGTAGCCATTTGCTCTCCAAGGGCCCTGTTGTCTGCAAGGATATTAGATAGCTGGCTTGTAAACCATCTGCAGGATCACAGTCCCATCAGTGGGGTCATTTTCTGATATGCAGACCCTTAGGTCTTCTCAGCAAAGGAAGTGTGCCTGGTGGGCATTTAAATACTGGTTATAGACTGGGGAGGAATAAGTAGAGCTGAAATGATATCCCAGTGAACTTTGTGCTACACTGATTCCTCTTTCCTGATTGTGACTCAGTGTTCTCTAGAGCCTGGTAGTTTATTTTGTTTTCTTTTTGGCCACTCTGCGTGACTTGCAGGATTCCCTGACAGGGGATAGAACCCAGGCCTCTGTCAGTGAGAGTGGAGAGTCCTAACCACTAGATTGCTGGGGATTCCCCTGGTTCAGTTCAGTCCAGTCACTCAGTTGTGTCCCACTCTTTGCCACTCCATCGTCCAATGAACACCCAGGACTGATCTCCTTTAGGATGGACTGGTTGGATCTCCTTGCAGTCCAAGGGACTGTCAAGCATCTTCTCCAACACCACACTTCAAAAGCATCAATTCTTCAGTGCTCAGCTTTCTTTATAGTCCAACTCTCACATCCATACATGACCACTGGAAAAACCATAGCCTTGACTAGAGAGACCTTTGTTGACAAAGTAACGTCTCTGCTTTTGAATATGCTGTCTAGGTTGGTCATAGCGTTCCTTCCAAGGAGTATGCATCTTTTAATTTCATGGCTGCAGTCACCATCTGCAGTGATTTTGGAGCCCAGAAAAATAAAGTCAGCCACTGTTTCCATTGTTTCCCCATCTATTTGCCATGAAGTGGTGGGACTGGATGCCATGACCTTAGTTTTCTGAATGTTGAGCTTTAAGCCAACTTTTTCACTCTCTTCTTTCACTTTAATCAAGAGGCTCTTTAGTTCTTCTTCACTTTCTGCCATAAGAGTGGTGTCATCTGCATATCTGAGGTAATTGATATTTCTCCTGGCAATCTTGATTCCACCTTGTGCTTCTTCCAGCTCAGCGTTTCTCAATATGTACTCTGCATATAAGTTAAATAAGGAGGGTGACAATATACAGCCTTGATGTACTCCTTTTCCTATCTGGAACCAGCCTGTTATTCCATGTCCAGTTCTAACTGTTGCTTCCTGACCGGCATACAGGTTTCTCAAGAGGCAGGTCAGGTGGTCTGGTATTCCCATCTCTTTCAGAATTTTCCACAGTTTGTGGTGATCCATGCAGTCAAAGGCTTTGGCATAGTCAATAAAGCAGAAATAGATGTTTTTCTGGAACTCTCTTGCTTTTTCGATGATCCGGCAAATGTTGGCAATTTGATCTCTGGTTCCTCTGTCTTTTCTAAAACCAGCTTGAACATCTGGAAGTTCATGGTTCACATATTGCTGAAGCCTGGCTTGGAGAATTTTAAGCATCACTTTACTAGCATGTGAGATGAGTGCAACTGTGTGGTAGTTTGAGCATTCTTTGGCATTGCCTTTCTTTGGGATTGGAATGTAAACTGATCTTTTCCAGTCCTGTGGCTACAGCTGAGTTTTCCAAATTTGCTGACGTAGTGAGTGCAGCACTTTCACAGCATCATCTTTCAGGATTTGAAATAGCTCAACTCAAATGCCATCACCTCCACTAGCTTTGTTCATAGTAGCAAAAGAGTTCCAGAAAATTATCTACTTCTGCTTTATTAACTATGCCAAAGCCTTTGATTGTGTGGATCACAACAAACTGTGGAAAATTCTTAAAGAGATGGGAATACCAGACCACTTTACCTGCCTCCTAAGAAACCTGCATGCAGGTCAAGAAGCAACAGTTAGAACCAGGATGGTACAACAGACTGGTTCCAAATAGGGGAAGAGGTACGTCAAGGCTATATATTGTCATCCTGCTTATTTAACTTAGATGCAGAGTATATCATGTGAAATGCCAGGCTGGATGAAGCACAAGTTGGAATCAAGATTGCTGAGAGAAATATCAATAACCTCAGATATGCAGATGACACCACCCTTATGGCAGAAAGTGAAGAGGAACTAAAGAGCCTCTTGATGAAAGTGAAAGAGCAGAGTGAAAAAGCTGGCTTTAAGCTCAACATTCAAAACACGAAAATCATGGCATTTGGTCCCATCACTTCATGGCAAATAGATGGAGAAACAATGAAAACAGTGACAGACTATTTTCTTGGGCTCTAAAATCACTGCAGATGTGACTGTGGCCATGAAATTAAAAGATGGTTGCTCCTTGGAAGGAAAGCTATGACCAACCTAGACAGCATATTAAAAACCAGAGACATTACTTTGCTGACAAAGGTCTGTCTAGTCAAAGCTATGATTTTTTCAGTAGTCTTGTATGGATGTGAGAGTTGGACTATAAAGAAAGCTGAGTACTGAATAATTGATGCTTTTGAATTATGGTGTTGGAGAAGACGCTTAAGAGTCTTTTAGACTGCAAGGAGATCAAAGTCGTCAATCCTAAAGGAAACTAGTCCTAAATATTCATTGGAAGGAGTGATGTTGAAGCTGAAACTCCTACACTTTGGCCACCTGATGCGAAGAGCTGACTCATTTGAAGAGACCCTGATGCTTGGGAAGATTGAGGGTGGGAGGAGAAGGGGACAACAGAGGATGAGATGGTTGAATGGCAGCACCGACTTGATGGGCAGGGGTTTGGGTGGACTCCGGGAGTTGGTGATGGACAGGGAGGCCTGGCGTGCTGTGGTTCATGGGGTCGCAAAGAGTTGGACACTACTGAGCGACTGAAATGAACTGAACTTGCTTTTTCTATGATCCAATGGATGTTGGCAATTTGATCTCTGGTTCCTCTGCTTTTTCTAAATCCAGCTTGAATATCTGGAAGTTCACTGTTTACGTACTATTGAAGTCTGGCTTGGAGAATTTTGAGCATTACTTCACTAGTGTGTGAGATGAGTGCAATTGTGCGGTAGTTTGAGCATTCTTTGTCATTGCCTTTCTTTGGGATTGGAATGAAAACTGACCTTTTTGAGTCCTGTGGCCACTGCTGAGTTTTCCAAATTTGCTGGCATATTGAGTGCAGCACTTTCACAGCATCATCTTTCAGGATTTGGAATAGCTCAACTGGAATTCCATCACCATTAGTTTTGCTCATAGTGTGCTTCCTAAGGCCCACTTGACTTCACACTCCAGGATGTCTGGCTCTAGTTGAGTGATCACACCATCATGGTTATCTGGGTCATGAAGATCTTTTTTGTATAGTTCTTCTGTGTATTCTTGCCAACTTTTCTTAATATCTTCTGCTTTCGTTAGGTCCATACCATTTCTGTTCTTTATTGTGCACATCTTCACATGAAATGTTTCTTTGGTATCTCTAATTTTCTTGAAGAGATCTCTATCTTTCCCATTCTATTGTTTTCCTCTGTTTCTTTGCACTGACCACTGAGGAAGGCTTTCTTATCTCTCCTTGCTATTCTTTGGAATTCTGCATTTGTAATGGGTATATCTTTCCTTTTCTCCTTTGCCTTTTGTGTCTTTTCTTTTCTCAGCTATTTGTAAGGCCTCCTTGGACAACCATTTTTCCTTTTTCATTTCTTTTTCTTGGGGATGGTCTTGATCCCTGACTCCTGTACAATGTCACGAACCTCCATCCATAGTTCTTCAGGCACTCTATAAAATCTAATCCCTTGAATCTAGTTGTCACTTCCACTGTATAATTGTATGGGACTTGATTTAGGTCATACCTGAATGGTCTAATGGTTTTCCCTACTGTGTTCAATTTAAGTCTGAATTTGGCAGTAAGGAATTCATGATCTGAGCCACAGTCAGCTCCGGTCTTGTTTCTGCTGACTATTTGGAGCTCCATCTTTGACTGCAAAGAATATAATCAATCTGATTTCTGTATTGACCATCTGATGATGTCCATGTGTAGAGTCTTGTGTTTTTTGAAGAGGGTGTTTGGTATAACCAGTGCGTTGTCTTGGCAAAACTCTGTTAGCCTTTGACCTGCTTCATTTTGTACTCCAAGGCCAAAGTGCTTGTAGCATAATGAAGTCATTAAAGTAAAGATGTTGAATAGGAGAAAAAAAAAAGTCTAAAGTCTTCAGCAAGAAATTTACATTCTCTGACCTTCAATTCCCAATCTAGAAAATGGAGATAATATCTTCCTTACAAGGTTGTTGTAAGGATTTAACAAGGCTAAGACATTGTATGCAATATAGGTAACTATTATTATTATTAGCCTTTTTCTCTAGAGGGCTCCAGTTAAGATATCCTTGGTACAACAGCATGGATCAGTTCATCCTATTAATGCCTTAGCTGCTGCTTGCAAGGTCACTTTCTGGTAGATTAGATGCAATGACATGTTAGGGAAGTATCTATCTGAACGATGGGTCAAGGAGAGGATGTCTTTTATATTGGCGTGATGATGGCGGGAACAGGTAACAAATACTTGGTCAACTCAACAGCATTTTGTAGGAATTAATATGAAAATGATAACTTATTCACATCAAAACAAAGTAAAAACTATACACCATTCTTTCCAATTCCAGAGAAAGGGGAGTAGAAAAATAAATTAGCATTGAAAAGAGAAATATTTTGAATGAGACTCTTGAGTTTTGTCTTTTATAATGGGAATCACCAGTTTTTAAGCATGGTAGTCTGGAAAAGCAACATGACACATCATGACCACTTGTAATACTATCATCACCCTTTTAAGTTGCAAGGATTATTTTAAGCTAATTTTTCCCTCCATTTTCAAGTTTCTCCAGAGAAACAGAACCAGTAAGCTGTGTGCATATAGAGAAATTTATTCTAAGGAATTGGCTCATGTTTAAGCTAATTAAGTACTATAGTCAAATGACAAATATTTAAAGATTTTTTTCAGTTCAGTTCAGTCACTCAGTCGTGTCCGACTCTTTGCAACCCCATGAACTGCAGCACACCAGGCCTCCCTGTCCATCACCAACTCCCTGAGTCCACCCAAACTCATGTCCATCAAGTTGGTGATGCCATCCAACCATCTCATCCTCTGTTGCCCCCTTCTCCTCCTGCCCCCAACCCCTCCCAGTATGAGGGTCTTTTCCAATGAGTCAACTCTTCACATGAGGTGGCCAAAGTATTGGAGTTTCAGCTTCATCATCAGTCCTTCTAATGAACACCCAGGACTGATCTCCTTTAGGATGGACTGGTTGGATCTCCTTGCAGTCCATGCGACTCTCAAGAGTATTCTCCAACACCACAGTTCAAAAGCATTAATTCTTTGGCGCTCAGCTTTCTTCACAGTCCGACTCTCACATCCATACATGACCACTGGAAAAACCATGGCCTTGACTAGACGGATGTTTGTTGGCAAAATAATGTCTCTGCTTTTTAATATGCTATCTAGGTTGGTCATAACTTTCCTTCCAAGGAGTAAGTGTCTTTTAATTTCATGGCTGCAGTCACCATCTGCAGTGATTTTGGAGCCCAGAAAAATAAAGTCAGCCACTGTTTCCACTGTTTCCCCTGTTTCCCCATCTATTTGCCATGAAATGATGGGACCAGATGCCAGGATCTTTGTTTTCTGAATGTTGAGCTTTAAGCCAACTTTTTCACTCTCCTCTTTCACTTTCATCAAGAGGCTCTTTAGTTCTTCTTCACTTTCTGCCATAAGAATTTGTATTTTGAGGCCAAAAGTAAATCATGGTAGGATTTCTAATTCAAGATGTAGTACATATATCTAAGATGAAATTAGCAATTTAAAAGTGTTATTTGCAAATAATATGTGTTTTTGTAAACATTTAAAGACCAAGAAGTAAATGAGTTGCCAGTAAAACTCATTTAGTTGTTAACAGCATTGGTTTAGTTACAAAAGAATGTTATCAGGATGTTGGCAGGGTTACAGTAATTTTAAAGAGATGAAAGATGCATCCTGTGGTCTCATCTAAGACTTGGAATCCTCTCCCAACTCCCATGCTTACTGGCAGAATTACCTTGCAGCTGAGGCCCTCAGTTTCATGCTTGCTGTCAGTTTGGGGATGTTCTAAACTCCTAGAGACCTCTATAAGAAACACGTGACAGAGTTCTACGAGGACAGTGGAAACAGTTTTACTTATTTCAGGTCCTCTATGACTTCTTTGTATCTTTGGCCTTTAAGACTTTTAGGCTTAAAGGCTTCAAGTTAAATAAATTAAGGATTTTAATTCATTACACCTGCATGATCTCTTCTGCTGTATAATGTAACCTAATCACAGGAGTGATATCCCATATCACTAGGTTTTCACAGGTTTTGCCTTCAATCAAGGAGGGAGGGGGTGGGGTGTGAGGATTATACAAGGTTCTTCACCAGGCTAGAATTCTGGGGCCATCTTAAACTCTGTCTACAGAGTGGCTCACACATCTGGCTCTGGTGGCCATGCTAAGATGCTACCTGTAGGAGATCAGGGGTGGGGAAGGTCCAAGTGTCCTTGAAACAGTGATGGTTCTCTGGTGGGAGTGTAGTCTTGTTGGAATGTTCCAGAACTTAGAACTGGAATTGGCCTGTTGTCCCATTGAGCTGACTTAACACCTGCTCAGCCAGTTTTTAAGGAAGCTGCCAAAAACAGTGGAAATCAACCCCGGAGGCCAGCCAAGCTCATCCCTTGTTCAATTATGAGATAAAACACAATAATCTCAGCCAATGAACTGGAAATATCCTCCATCTAACTTTATGTTGGCATTCAGAGAAGCTTATTGTTTCTAGTCATCTTCGTCTGTCCTCCGCCCCTACTGGCCTGCCCCTTAGTTAGACATAGTGGTTTATTAAAATACCTTTGTGGACTCACCTATTAAAATGTATTTATCTGCCAAAAAATTTATCACTGTGAAGGACTTGAGCCTTCATCTTTAAGTGTGATATTTTGAGATACAAATAACAACTCTCAAAATAATTTGGTAATAAAATGGAGTATTTGTTCTGAAATGTCAGAGTATCATCTAACATGACTAGAACAGGAACTGAAATGAGGCTTACCCAATTTTCCCTCCAGGAATCAAAGTCTGAAACATGGCAATTTCAGGTTGAAAATAATCAGTTAATGGAAATAGCACATACTCAGGAGGTCATCATTGCTCTGACTTCACGCATGTGTGAGGTAGCCGGGCACAGCGTGAATGCTCCGAACATTCTAACTACATCATCAAAGATGTCTAAATGAAGAGATGCCTGTGTCCTCTGAATCCTTTCCACTTTTCTTATGAATCACGGCCGCTAAATTTATGCATCATTTGGTCTTAAATTCTATTTTTCTGGATTAAATGAAGCAAAGGACTCTAAAATTCAAGAGATATAAAGAAAAATAGGGCCTTTTGGAACTTTAAAAATTATCCCTTAATAGAAAAACAGTGCATCCCAAGGACACTTAACTTCCTTTTTAGGTTAATAATTCTGTGCCAGTTTTTTTAGAGGGACACTAACAATGTGATTGGACATGTAAAAGGCTGCCCTCTCTTTTTCTTTTGGTTAATTCTTTTTTTTTTTTTTTATTCAGTTCCAACTCTTGAAATGTTTGAATTTATAGTTTTATCTATTTACTTACTTTTGGCTCTGCTGAGCCTTTGCTGCACGTGGGCTTTCTCTAGTTGCATCGAGCCGGGCCACTCTAGTTGCGGCGTGCGGGCCTCCCATTGTGGTGGCCTCCCGTTGCCAAGCATGGGCTCTAGGCACGCAGGCTCAGGAGCTGGGCCGTGTGGGCTCCATAGCTGCAGTTCTTGGGCTCAAGAGCACAGGCTCAGTGGTTGTGGTGCACAGGCTTAGCTGCCCCATGGCATGTAAAATCTTTCTGGACTGGTGATCAAACCCCTCCTGCACTGGCAGATTCTTCATCACTGGACCACCAGGGAAGTCCAAAAGTTTTGAATTTATACTAGTAATTATTTAAGGTAGTGATCACAGTTACACAATACTTACTATATACCAGCTACCAATATTCCTGATATCAGATCAGATCAGATCAGTCGCTCAGTCGTGTCTGACTCTTTGTGACCCCATGAATCACAGCACACCAGGCCTCCCTGTCCATCACCAACTCCCAGAGTTCACTCAGATTCACGTCCATCGAGTTGGTGATGCCATCCAGCCATCTCATCCTCTGTCGTCCCCTTCTCCTCCTGCCCCCAATCCCTCCCAGCATCAGAGTCTTTTCCAGTGAGTCAACTCTTCGCATGAGGTGGCCAAAGTACTGGAGTTTCAGCTTTAGCATCATTCCTTCCAAAGAACACCCAGGGCTGATCTCCTTCAGAATGGACTGGTATATGCTGACTTTTAATTCTCAGAAAGCTTACCTTAGTACTATTTAAAGTACTAAGGTAAGTACTTTCCATTTAAAGGTGGAAAGAGGCAGTTTAAATAAAGTGCCTAAGATCCTTCAGTAACTGGCAGAGGCAGGACTTGAGCCCCTGGAGGATGGCTGTGCGGTTAGCCTTGTCGTCACTTGTGCTATGTTCTGGGTTCTGAAAGAGGTGACAGGTAACTCGCGGCACTGACCATCTGCTTTCGTCCCAACAAGTGGAGACCTAGATCACCTGAAAGGTATCCTAGTAGAAGCCCAGTCAGGTTAAGGAGGGGCCCTCCGGTGGGATGGGAGGAACGGTGGTTGAGGGGTGGGTTTCACGAAGAGTGGGGAACTATGGCTGAAACCTGGAGAAGAAGCAGGCGCTCACAAGGAAAAGAAGCTCTTTAAGCTTTGTGTATCGAGGAGATGGTTACGATAATATTCCAAGTGACTTTGGGAACGACACAGTCCTGTTATTGTTGTTCAGTCGCTCAGTCATGTCTGACTCTTTTGCAACCCTATGAACTACAGCAAGCCAGGATTCCCTGTCCTTCACAATCTCCTGGAGCTTGCTCAAACTCATGTCCATCAAGTCGGCGATGCCATCCAACCATCTCATCCTCTGTCGTCCCCTTCCTCCTGCCTTCAGTCTTTCCCAGCATCAGGATCTTTTCCAGTGAGTTGGGTTTTCACATCCAGTGGCCAAAGTATTGGAGCTTCAGCTTCAGCATCGGTCCTTCCAATGAATAGTCAGGACTGATCTCCTTTAGGATTGACTGGTTGGATCTCCTTGCAGTCCAAGGGACTCTCAAGAGTCTTCTCCAACACCACAGTTTGAAAGCATCAATTCTTCAGCACTCAGCCTTATTTATAGTCCAACTCCTACATCCATACGTGGCTACTGGAAAAAAGCATAGCTTTGACTATACAGACCTTTGTAGGCAAAGGTCCAGTCTTATCACTCTCAAATTATAATCACACATGGGGATTCCATTATTGTTAACTCCAATGGCTTACTCAAAATAGAAAGTCTCATCATCAAAGCAGTATATGTGTGTCACTACACCAGACTCAAAACTACCTTTTAACAATCTCTGGGCAATGTTTTGAATCTGAAAAAAAAAATCACATTTTTGATTCTACACCTACAGTTTGGCAATTGTGGTAGCTATAGGACTGTGGCCTCTAAGGGATGTCCACCTCCTAATCCCTGGAGTCTTTGAATTTGTTACCTTACAAAGTGACTGGCAAAGGGACTTCATAGATGTGACTAGATTAAGGCTCTTGAGATGGTGATATTATCTTGGATTATCCAGTTGGGTCCAATATAATCACAAGAATAAGTGTAAGAAGGAGGCAGGGCAGTTAGGAAGAAGATATGATGATGCAAGCAGCGATCAGAAGGCTGTGCACAGTGCAGTCGGCCTCTGCAAGCTGGAAAGGGGAAGGAAACATTCTCCTCTAGAGCTTGAGAAGGAATATCACCCTGCTGACAGCTTGACTTCAGCTCAGTGAAACTAATTTTGGCCTTCTGACCTCCTGAACTGTAAGCTAATACATTTGTGTTGCTTTAAGACACTAAGTTTGTGGTAATTTGTTACAGCAGCAACAGGAATCTAATACAGTGGCCATTCCTCTGCCTCTATTCCTGGGCTGTGAAAAACAAGTTGTTTGTATTAATATGAGTATCACTCCAGAGTCTTTGTATGAACCTATTAGAAAGAAAGAAAAAGATGGAAGAAAAGTTCTTTACACTAAACATCTAAACCTATTTTCTTTTAAAGACTCACCTTCATTGCCATTTGACTTTAGTTGTTCTATCATAGGTTTAAAGGCAAGTTAATCTATATTGTTTGCAATAAATGGATGAGGATTCACATAAACTCGTATGTATGAGTTCACTTTGTGTACACTGCAGAATCTGTGTATGAGCAAATGTATGTAAAACGTCCTTGGATTTATTTATATGTGATACTTTCTAGGCCTCTCATCACTTTTCTTGCTTGACTGTATGTTGTATGTTGAGATTGTCAACAGCATAAACCTCATGTTAGTGAACATCATTTTTACTTTGTTGTCATTTTTTCCAACTGAATTTTTAATCTTACATGAGCATTTTCTTTTGACTGGGCTTCCTCTTCATTAATTCAAAGCATACTTTATCATATCCATGTTACACACCTATTAATGTTCTAAAACTCTCCCCACCTCCACTCCAAAAAAATCCAAAATTTATGAGAGAACCCTTTATAGCTCTGTTTTAATCCTAGTGTATTCTGCAATCTATTATTTGAATGATTTTGAATTTTATACCTGCTTAAAACTTTTCTCTTTAAGTCCTTTTTTAGTCAAAAGTCAGTTCTGAAATTTAGACTTGGTCATAAAAGGAATGAATTTGAGATAAGGTTACAAATCTTAAATCTATTTATTGTAATAGAGAAGAAACTTTTACATTCTAATGCAAGTTAATCACTAAAGGGATGTTGCCTATAAACTTAAATTATATATAAGGGCCCTTCTCTGGTTCCCCTGCCCCCTAGGTAATGTGCATTAAGCTAAAATATCCTTGTCTAGCTTACAGGAAACATCTTGACCAGGCCCACCAGTGAATGACAGCAGGGAGGAAGAAATTAACACATCCCCTTGGAGGCTGGCCAGAACCAGAAAAAGTTTGATTTTACTTGTGCCCTTCTTGGAAGAAGCCTGAATTCCATCAGGCAAGGTGGTTCTCTGGGGCATGAGTCCACCATCTTTTTGGTCTGCCAGCTTTTCAAATAAAGTTGCTATTCCCCGCCCCAACAACTTGTCTCTTTATATACTGGCCTGTTGTGCAGGAGGCGCTTAGATTCAGGAACATCATCATGGTGTCATGTGTGGTCATTTATCTGTCAGTAAAGGCTTGTGTTGTATACAGATTCCTAGAACTCTGATACTGTCTCTACTTTTTAATTATTTCTTCCACCCTTTCACCTTTGGATGGTTTTGTTTGGTGAATTTGTAGGTCTCCTTGTCCTAGTATCTGGACTTCATAGTTGCTATTAAACCTCTAAAATCAATCAGCCTCTGGCTGTGCTGTCATTAAAAGTTAACTGCCTTCCCATTAATCCATTAACTGGGAAAGGTATTCAAGGCTGTAACTTGGGGTATGTAAGCCAATGTTTGCCTCCAAGTGAAAGTTTATCCTATTAACATCAAAGAGTATTTATATATATATTATATATATATATGCCTAGACATATATGTGCATATATACATATGTATACGTATGTGTATATATATGAGTATGTATATATAAATCACCCATGGCTTATGTAGAAGAAAATGCATAGAAACTTATAGGCTGCTACCAGAAATGAATTCTTGAAAACTAGAAAATCATTTTTGTCTTTGACTCAGCTCTAGAAAAAATACTGATAAATATTTACTTGTTTTGAGTTGCAGCAGTATGTTATTTTTTAGATTTAAGCCACTGATTGACAAGGTTAGAAGCTCATGCTTGTCTTATATCTAACAGTGGTATCCTCAGTGAATGTTAATCTTCATGTCAAAGACAGATCACTATACAAGCTAAAGAATTTAGCAGTGATCTATACTCAGTGGTAGCTAATTGAGTTGAAATGTTATTTTAGGTAACGATGAGAGAGAAAAATCAGGATAGGCCCATATTTTGTCACCTACTCTTAGGAAAACTTATATTTTATTCATGCCCAGTTGTATCATCACCACTCCTTAAACTTTCTTTTTTCTCACCAGAATGTCACTATGTGGTAGCTGCCTCCACACACTGTCAGTTGACATACTTACACAGGGAGAAAGGGACGGGGTGTGATACCACAGCCATTTCTTCAATCTTTAAATAGCTTCATGAAACAGTACAAAAAGCATAAAGAGGTTTGCAAAAGGAACAAAGCTCTCCATTGGTTAGAAATTAATTTGCAAGTCTATTTTAGTGGTTTCCAAATTAGCATGGTCCTGGCTAAACTACACCCCAGACAAAGCAAGTCATAGCGACCTGGAATAGGGCAAGTCATGGGCAAGTTATAAACCTCCCTCCATGATTGTACTGGATTGGCCAAAAAGGTTGTTCAGATTGTTCCAGAAAACGGTTTTTGGTCAACACAATACTCTGTAGCTAGGATGGATTACTATAGGTGCATGTTCCATAAAAGTGATATATATATATATATAAAATCAAGAGATTGATGCTACTTTTCAAACATAAACTGGGACTTCTGTAAATTCTTAGGATGGGCTTCTGTGGCTTTTCTTTGATGTGCTGAGTGAATGCTTAGGGTGGTTACAACTGTGAGGATGAACCTGCATAGCTGGGAGGACCTCATTGACATGGAAATCAATGAAGGCCACCGAAATGAGAAAAAGCACAGACTTTTTTTCCAATTAATTAATTTTAATTGGAGGATAATTACAAAATTATGATGGCTTTTGCCATACATCAACATGAATCAGTCACAGGTATATATGTGTCCCCCCTATCCTGAAACCCCCTCCTTCCTTCCCCGTCTTATCCCTCTGGGTTGTCCCCATGCACCGTCCTTGGGTGCCCTGCTTCATGCATCAAACTTGCACTGGTCATCATTACCATCATTACATATGGTGATATACATGTTTCAATGCTATACTCTCAAATCATCCCACCCTCACCTTCTTCCTCTTGAGTCCAAGAGTCTGTTCTTTACATCTGTGTTTCCTTTGCCACCCTGCATGTAGGATCATCAGAACTGTCTTTCTAAATTCCATATATATGCGTTAATATACTGTACCTGTCTTTCTTTTTCTGATTTACTTCACTCTGTATAATAGGCTCTAAGTTCATCCACCTCATTAGAACTGACTCAAATGCATTCCGTTTTATAGCTGAGTAATATGTACCACAACTTCCTTGTCCATTCATCCGCCAATGGACATCTAGGTTGTTTCCATGTTCTAGCTATTGTAAACAGTGCTGCAGTGAACATTGGGGTACACGTGTCTCTTTCAATTCTGGTTTCCTCGGTGTGTATGCCCAGCAGTGGGATTGCTGGGTCGTATGGCAGTTCTATTTCCAGTTTTTTAAGGAATCTCCACACTGTCCTCCATAGTGGCTGTATGAGTTTGCATTCCCACCAACAGTGGAAGAGGGTTCCCTTTTCTCTATACCCTCTCCAGCATTTATTGTTTGTAGACTGTTTGACGATGGCCATTCTGACCAGGGTGAGATGATAACTCATTGTGGGTGTGATTTTCATTTTTCTAATAATGAGTAATGTTGAGCGTCTTTTCATTAGTTTGTTAGCCATCTGCATGTCTTCTTTGAAGAGATGTCTGTTTAGGTCTTTTGCCCACATTTTGATTGGATTGTTCGTTTTTCTGGTATTGAGCTGCAGGAGCTGCTTATATATTTTGGAGATTAATTCTTTGTCAGTTGTTTTGTTTGCTATTATTTTCTCCCATTCTGAGGGCTTTTCACCTTGTTTATAGTTCCCTTCGTTGAGAGCACAGACTCTTCATTCAGAGCTTGCTGTAGCAAGGGAGTCAGCTACCATCAGTTGTGTTCTGCAGAGACTCAAATGCTGGCAGGGGGTGAGGGAAAGCTTTATTGTGGGAAAAAAAAAAACACAAAAGAAGGCATCAGGTATGCTTTGATTGCAAGCTGTTTGCAGGGGGACACTGTAGACATGGTAATCAGGAGTGAGCCATCCTATGTGATTGATTAGGTGTACATATTTCGGTTCCTCTGTATTTGGCAGAGATTTATCCAGTCCAGGTGTCTCAGTGGTAAAGAATCTGCTTACCAATGCAGGAAACACAAGAGATGCAAGTTTCATCCCTGGGTTGGGAAGATCCCCTGGAGGAGGAAATGGCAACCTGAGCCAGTATTCTTGCCTGGTTAATCCCCTGGACAGAGGAGCCTGGCAAGCTACAGTCCATGGGGTCGCAAAGAGTCAGACACAACTGAGCAATTGAGCACACACTCACACAAGTTGGAAGCAGGCACACAAGTTGGGAAGCTGTAAGGTATTTACCAAGTGTTGGCTATTTGGAGCCAGTTGCTACAGCAGTTATTGTTTGGTTTCCTGAACAGGCTACTGAGGATAGTAGGTTGGCTCCTGGGCTGGTTGCTACACATTATGAGGTTCTATTTTTGTACATAGTATGGTCATTGTCCATTTGTATATTCGGTCTCTCACTGGGCAGGAGTGGTCATCAGGGTCTGGATCCTGTGTCATGCTAGGGCAGGAAGATGGGACTCCTTCTGAAATCTTGAAACTGAACCTGAATAATCTGTAGAAGTAACTCAGGTTGGACTTATGGTTAAAGAACAATATTGTATTCTCACTTTGGGGATGAAAGCTTGCCTTGTACGCAATATTTTTGAATGATATCAGCAAAATTCCACACTTTTCCTAAATTAGTCCATTATTTCCAACTTCAACTGAATGACAATTTCAATAATACAGATTGGAATAAAGCGCTTTAAGGAAACAGATTTCTTGAAAGGAAAGGCATTCCTAACCCTCAATCTGTCAGTGGAATGTTTGGATTCTAATAGGTCTAAACAGTCAACTGTTTTCGGAAACGACTGAGATGCAATGTCTCTAAAGCTCCCAGGGGAGGCCTCACTTCTGGTGTATGGAAAGTTTCTGAAGGTATTAAGCATCTTTCCTGCCTGTCCTTTTCTGCCCTGTCCTACCCTTCTGTAGTGAGTATTCCCATGGGAAACGTGATTCGTCAGGAGGCATGCAACTGATTTCAGCAGGTCTTCCAAATAACAGAGAAAGTTGTTTTACTCAGTGGCAACTAAGCTGAATGTTACTGAAAATCAGCCCTATTTTTGCAAGTATACTTTAGATTACCAGTTTCAACAATGTGTGCCTCAGAACAGCAGCTCTGTGACTTTGGGTAAATCGTCTAACTACTGTGTCCCTTCCTCCTCAATCGTACAATGGAATTAATAGTATCAAATGGTATAAGGTATTTGTCAGTATTTAATACACATACAGCACCAAGAACATAAGCAGCCAATAACATACACCTATTATCTTAGTACAGATTGTATTGCACAGAGATTAAGAAAATTGATTTACTTTTATTAAAACCTGAACAGCTTTTACTTATAGAAATTATGAAATAAAGCCCTTTGTAAAATTAAATTAAATTACTATCAATTAAGCTATATTAAAATGCTTTCAATATAGCTTGCATCTGTATTTGTAAGAGGCTATTGAGTATATTCATATACACAATTTGCCAGAGATCTAATTTATCATTGTCTTTTTAATGACAATGGTAAGTTCTCTCACAGTAAGGAGTAAACAGTATCTTTTCTGAGATATTGGCTTGAAAGCTGTAGGTTTGTGTGTCATTGTGCGTGTGTGTACATGCATGCACATGAAAATATTTCAACAGAAAGTAGGTAATTTTTTCCCTTAGAATGTGTGTGTGTGTGTATGTGTGCTCAGTCACTCTGTCGTGTCCAACTCTTTGAGACCCCAGGGACTGTAGCCTGCCAGGCTCCTCTGTCCATGGGGATTCTCCAGGCAAGAGTACTGGAGTGGGTTGCCATGCCCCCTCCAGGGTGAATGTATATTCTAAAACAATTATGTATGTATAGTAATAAATATGTATAGATATGTATATTCTAATATAATTCTCTAAAAAAGTGAATCAAAACAAATATATGAAAAAATTAACAAAAATTCTGTAATTACAAAAAGATAAAATAATAATAGTTATACATTATTATACATCATTCATTATTATATATTAATAATGTATAACTTAATAATTATAATTTAATGTATTAAGTTATATGTTATTATACATTATTATTATTTCTCACTATATATCAAGTTTAATGTGGAAATTCTAATATGACTATGAGAAGTTGTATAAAGAGTAATATCATTTTGAAAAAGCATAGAGTAGTAACAGTGATGTTCGTTTCTTCCTCTGATAGAAAAAAACACAAATTAACCAAACATACCTTGCTACCCTTTTGATTTGTAGAAGCCTCCCCCTTGATGACAGTGTTTTTAAATTTCACTGGTGACTGAAGTCTTCCACGCTCTCCTGTGCCCCTTCCCTGGTGGCTCAGTGGTAAAAAATCCTACCAATGCAACAGATGCAGGTTCGATCCTGGGTCAGGAAGATCCTCTGGAGAAGGAAATGGCAACCTGCTCCAGTATTCTAGCCTGGGAAATCCCATGGACAGAGGAGCCTGGTGGACTATAGTCCATGGCGTCACCAAGAGTTGGACATGACTGAGCATGTCCACATGTAAGTAATGCCATACAATATTTGTCCCAGGGAGACTTCAAGGGTTTTCCTGGTGGCTCAGATGGTAAAGAATCTGCTGCAATGCAGGAGACCTGGGTTCAATTCCTGGGTCGGGAAGATCCCCTGGAGAAGAGAATGGCAACCCACTACAGTATTTTTGCCTGGGAAATCCCATGGACAGAGGAGCCTGGTGGGCTACAGTTCATGGGGTCACAGAAGAGTTGGATATGACTGAGTGACTGAGCACATGAAATTATACTACATATTGTATGTACAAGTGAAGAACATATGTCACATGTATATATAATATAAATATTATATATGGTAGTAAATACATGTATATTAATACATATGTAATATGTGAATATAAAAATATTTACACATAAATACATAAGTCTGTATTTCTGTGGATAAATGCCTACAGCTCTCCTCAGCTTGGAAACAGTATCCTCTCTCTTCTTCTGGCCCCTGCTAGGCTCCAGCACTTCCTCCCTCTTGTCTCATGTGGAGGCTGTGCCCTATACCAACCATTGCTTCCTTGGGCTCTAGAGGTAGTGAGATAGGGTGCTTTCAAGAAGGAGGGGGAGCCTTTGGAGGGCCATCCCCAGGGCCTACCTAAGAAGGCCATATAATAAGTCTGTGCCATCAGTTAAACTTATGATTGATGGCCAACTTAGCATTTATACAGGGTCAGCTTGTATACACTGCCGGGGTCCAGCCCCAGTGGATCCAGGGAAATTCGAAGAAGAGACAGCTTCAGCGATCAGGATACGATAGCTTTAATTAAATATTAATTAGACATATGAAGAGTAATAGGATGAGGATGGCTCAGTAGGAAAATTCAGTGGAGAAAAGAGGCTGAATAACTTGGTTTACGTGGAAAGCTAGTAAAATTCCAAGGCAAGGAATTTATGTCACCTACGTAGGCCGCAGGTGTCCTCCTATTCTCCTGAAGGAGAGGAGACACTAAGGCCTCCCCAGTCAGATCTTAGAAGCCCAGGCATAGTTAGTAGGCTTGACGAGCCTCCACGTTCCAAATAATTCAGCCAGAAGGTGAGAGAACGACATGGGGAGACCAGTCTTTTGAGGAACTGATCCCCTTTTTTATTTTTCCAGGATCTGTTTTTATACACTGAGATGCTATACAAAAGTCACGTGGGGTCAGCAGTCCTGACTTTTATTAAAGTCAGGTGCTTCATACAGATGTATACAGAGGTCTTAGGGGTGTTACATCATCTTCTGGCCAGGGGGCCTGCTGACAATTTATGACCCTTTCCTTGTGACAGCGGTCAGTCAACCAGAACACTTGTTTCTCCAGGGGTGATTATTCTTAAAATAGACGCCACCTTCTGAAGGTACCAAATAAAGTTACATTCCTATAGGGTGAGGGTGTAGTGGGTTTTAATTAAGGAAAGAATTTGCTTAGCCTAGGTCCAATGTGATTAATATCAAAGGTTAATACTTATTTCTTCTATATATTCATTAATGTGTATAAGGGTAGGGGATGTGGAGACTTAGCAGTAAATATTGGCTCAACAAATGAAAAACCCTTCACCAATACAATTTCTAATCAGCCCACTATACTATACTAATAGTTTTCTAACTTCTCTAAAGAACCTGCTTTTAGAAGGTTTAAAGCATCTCATGCCTCTCACAGTTGGGAGGCTGTGAGCAATCACATGTGGCCGGACAAGCCTGTCAGGCAGGCTAGAGAACCTTCAGAGGAGTTTGTAGGTTGAAACACTCCTATCACGCCCAGGAATTATTATTAACTGGAGCTGTAAGTTAACTCCTTCTCTGAAAGAGGTGGTGGGGGACAGCCCCCCGTAAAGTCAGAGGTGTAGGTGAGAGCACAAAGTAGTAAAGTAGGCAGGCTCTGCTTTTGGGGGTGGGTGCTTGAGAATTTCCAGGGGGACTCCTGAGGCTCCATCCCGCCTTTGTGTATGTCAAGCCTCCTTCCTCATGACCTTTGCCACGGGCGGAGGTCCTCATGCTGGCTCCCGGCAGTACACTATATATACATATATATACACATACATTTTGTAATACACATATGTATATTGTAATATATGTATGTCATGCCTGTACATATATGCATTATGGTTGTAAATATAATTATATCTTATATGCATAATTGTATATATATAATAAATGCATGACACTTTAGTATAACTATACTGTGCTATGTATTATGCATAAGTACAAATATTGTACATATACATATTAGATGTATATAATACATTGTTACTAATATATATACACTATATGTCTGTATGGTACATACATATAGTATATATGGGCATATATTACATATGTACTTGGTGAAGAGACCAGATATTAGGATGATCTGATGTAGTATTTAAATATCATGGTCTCATCACAAGGAGATGAGCAAATTAACCAAATTCTGTGTCTCAATTTTACCTCATCTGTAAAATAATATTAGTATCTCAAAGAAGAATGGTAAAAACTGGTAGATCCGCTGGAGAAGGGAAAGGCTACCCACTCCAGGATTCTTGGGCTTCCCTTGTGGCTCAGCTGGACAAGAATCCTCCTGCAATGCAGGAGACCTGGGTTCGATCCCAGGGTTGGGAAGATCTCCTGGAGAAGGGAAAGTCTACCCACTCCAGTATTCTGGCCTGGAGAATTCCATGGGCTGTATAGTCCATGGGGTCCCAAAGAGTCTGACAGAACTGAGCGACTTACACTTCACTTCACTCGTGTGAAACGGTTCTAAGTTCTTAGCAGAGTGCTCACTGAATGCGTGTGTTCATTATTATTAGTTCTATGTAAGGATAACTTTAGAATATTTTACTGCTAAACGAACATACCACAGATTGTGGGGAAATGTATATACTCATGCAACCACAACTCAGGCTGACAGCTGGAACTGTAGCTGACACTGAAGCCCTCCTCTATTCCCGGCTGCCCCCCAACCACCCGCCTCCCCCGCAACTCCACCCTGCCCGCCCCGCTGATCCCTTTCCCATATCACGTGTCCTTTTCCCCACAGATGGGGTAAACACCCCTTCTCTTAGATTAATCGCATTCTTTTTAAGCTAAAAATAGAACAGTATTGATTCTCAATTTATAGTGGCAAAAACAAATGTGCAATAAGTGTATGCCCTCTAGAGTGATTGCACTAGAGAGTCATTTCACATCTGAAGCATTGAGTTGAATCTGCATAATTGACTGTGAATTGCAGTGAAACAGCCTAGCTTTGGGGGGGGTCACATTTATACCTGAATACTGATAGTGATTCACAAGTATTATAGTTTCGGTTGATACAACACCCACACATGCACACACCCCATATATATATGTGCTCATTTGTGCACACAAACACATACGTCATAGTTTCCACAGCATACGGAAGCGTTCTGGTTGTTGCTTGAGTGTAACACTTCACGAATTGTTACATCTTTTTATGTCTACATTTCTTAACACTTGAATTACAACTGGATCGACAGTGTCAGTACTTAAGCCGATCGATAGACGTGCAGGAAGTCTGGACCAGTTATCAGTCTGTTTTAAGAGTTAAAGAATTTAAGATGTGAAAGAAGAAAAAGTGGACTTTAAATGAAAATGAGACAATCCTAAAAAATGAATGCTATCTTTAGCAAATTCTTTTGAAAAGCATTCAAATGTGAAGTTGGTAAATTTGTACTAACCGCTTATACTTTAAACCTTTAACTTGAAGGAAAAGTGTATATTTCAAATAGCAGCACTGCAGAAAAATATTGTAGTTTGAATATTTAAGCAATAAAACTACTAGTGACGGTTAAAAAAAAACCATGTTCAAAATGCATAGACTTCACAAAATTTCAGGTGAATCTATGTAATCCTAGATGTATTTAAATTAAAATGTTCATTGTTAAATTAAGAATTGTGACAATAATCGTGCATGATTTTTAATTACCAACATACGTTAAATCCTAAATATAAGAGAAATATTATCTGGTAAGAGCAAAAATGGCTACTGCTTAGTAATTATATAATATGAAAATCTAAAGACTGCATGAAATGAAGAGTTAGCTGAATAAAATGTCAACGTGGGACTATTCTTACACTTTTCCTTACTGTTTGTACCTTCCTTTTTATTGGCTATGTGACATACATAATAGAATAGATAATAAGACATGTATATGTGTATTTCATATATACCCTTATATACCTATTGATATATACATGTATGTATGGGAATGTACACACACACACACACACACACCCTGCCTTCCTTCAGAAGTGACCACTGTCTTGAATTCTGAGCTTTTCATTTCTTTGTTTTTTAATAGTATTTTCCTCATCACTTATGTCCCTAAATAATGTTTTATTTAGCTTTGCTTGTTTTTAAGATTCTCAAAGCTATCAACATATATTTATATGGTCTTCTATAGCCATTTTTCCATTAAAATTTGTATTTCTAAGATCGCACCTTTTTGTTTTTTCTTTTGGTGTCCGTTGGTGTAGTTCCTTTTACTGCTGTATGTTATTCCATTGTGAAAAGTACTGTGATTTATTTATCTCTTATTTGATCAGTAAATGTTCAGATTGTCAATTTTTGCTGCTATGAGCACTGTTGCTAGAAACTGCACACGTATCCCTGTGAACAAATACAAGAGCTGCTCTAGGTTAATGCTGCCCGCTTTCCTGATGGCACAGTTAATACTCGCATTTGTGTAACACCCTTATCCGGAGGCTCTGCCGAGGCGGACATACCTATCAGTGGGGCGACGGGCCTCGGGAAGCAGAGGTTCAAAATATGCAAGCTGATGATAAATTGTTTTTTTTAAAGTAGATTCTCATGTTTACACTGCCACTGGCGGGATGTTGGAGCTTCTCTTGGCCCACATTGTCTAGACCATCTGGCGTTGTCAGATGTATTAAATCTTGCTGGCCTCCTGTCTGTGGAGTGAAAGTGAAGTCTCTCAGTCGTGTCCGACTCTTTGCAACCACATGGACTGTAGCCCACCAGGCTCCTCCGTCCATGGGATTTTCCAGGCAAGAATACTGGAGTGAGTTGTCATTTCCTTCTCCAGGGGATCTTCCCAACCCAGGGATCAAACCCGGGTCTCCCGCGCTGCAGGCAGACTCTTTAGGGTCTGAGCCACCAGGGAAGCTCTGTAAAATAGTATCTAATAGTAGTGTTAATTTATGCTTTGAGTTTGAGTATCATTTTAAAGTGGTTCTGTGCTGTGAACTCTCTGCTCTGGTTTTGTGTCATTTTTTCCTACTGTGTTTTCTAACTGATTTGAAAGGAGTTTTTGTTTCTCCTCATTTTTTGTTTTGTTTCCCTTCATTTGCAAAACTAATTGTAAACTGTTCCGGGAATACTTTGTTCATGTTGTTACTTCTCTTCACTTCACCTGTCTTTTGACAGCTCTAAGTTCTTAATTTTAATGTAGTTAAATAATATACATTTATTTGTGTAAATTAGGTATACTGATGAGATATTTTTGTTTCTTGTTTAAGTAAACTGTTTCTATCTCAAAATACTATTTTGTAATTTCTATGTAGTTTTCTTTCTCCATTTCCATATTGTCCTGTCTTTAAATTCTTTTTCTTTGTTGAGTGTTTACTATCTATAAACAGTGGGCATATTGTTAGGTTTATTTGTTTCATTTTCTTTATTTGTTTTATCTATTGAATCCAAGTAAGCTGTCAGCAGGCTACTAACCTGAATGTGGAATTTTTCCTTTTGGCAGATAATTGTGATGACCCTCTGGTGTCTACCTTGTCTCAAGCATCATTCAGCAGTTCTTCTGAGCTCTCCAGCAGTCATGGTCCTGGGTTTGCAAGGCTAAACCGAAGAGATGGTAAGTCTGCTTTTTCTGCTCTGATTGGTTCATGATGAATCTCATTCATCTTCCATTCTCTTTTAGTAAAATCATTGTTAAGTGATACATTGTGAAAGGAAGTAAATTATAAAAGGAAGTAAATTTGTAAATAAGCAAATGGCAGAAACTGGTGGGTTGTACATGACATTTGGGATTGGTTCTGGAATGGCAAAGGGATGCGCCTATTTAAATATCTTGCATCATCGTTTTAGCACCCAAAGAATTGAATTCCCTCAATCTGGTGATTTTTTAAAATGTATCTTATAAAATAAACTTTTATTTAAAATTTTTATTTTAAATTGAAGTATAGTTGATATACTGTACAATTTTAGTTTCAGGTGTGCAGTATATTGTACAGTTTGACATTGAAATACACTTTGAAGTGATCACCATGTTAAGTCTAGTAACCAAAGATATTACAGTATTATTACCATATTCCCTATGCTGTATATTATATCCTATGACTTATTTATTTTATATATGGAATTTCTCTCACCTATATTATTCATTCCCTCAACCTTCCATTCCTTCTGTGGCAACCACCTCTTACTTTTCTGTCTCTATGGGTCTGATTTCATTTTGTTTGTTTTATAGATTCCAGATATAAGTGCAGTCATATAGTTTTGTCTTTGACTTATTTCACTTAATACCCTCTAGATTCATCTAAGTTATCACAAATGGTAAGATTTCACTTTTTTAATGAAAAATAGATATTCCATTGTATATGTATATACTGCATCTTCTTCAGTGATTCATCTACAGAGGACACTTTGGTTGTTTCCATTACTTGGCTATTGTAAATAATGCCGCAGTGAACATAGGAGGGCATATATCTTTTTCATGCTTTTATATTCTTGGGGTAAATACCCAGAAGTGAAGTTGCTGGACTTTATGGTGGCTCTGTTTTTAAATTTTGGAGGGACCTCAATGCTGCACCAGTTAACAATTCCACCAGCAGTGCACCGGGGCTCCCTTTCCTCTGCACCTTCCCTTACATTTGTTACTGGTAGTCGTGATGTCGCCTTTTGGATTATAGCCATTCTGACAGGTGTGAGGTATACTTCACTGTGGTTTTTATTTGCATTTCCCTGGCGGTGAGTGATGTCGAGGCATGTTGTGGCTGGGCCCCCACTGTGAGTGAGCTGGCGGGGGGCCTGACCCCCAGCTGGCTGGCTGTGTGACCTGGGGTGCATGCCTGTTGTGGACCCACTGCTGGGTGTTGTTATCATGCGTATGTGCTCAGTTGTGTCTGACTCTTTATGACCCCAGCACTGTATCCTGCCAGGCTCCTCTGTCCATGGGATTTCCCAGGCAAGAATACTGGAGTGGGTTGCCATTTCCTCCTCCAGGGGATCTTCCTGACCCAGGGATTGAACCCTCATCTCTTGCATCTCCTGTATTGGCAGGTGGATTCTTCATCACTGTGCCACCTGAGAAGCCTGGATGGTGGTGCTTCCTGGCACTAGTAGGCTCGGGAGAGGATTCCAAAATGGCACTTGCCACTGCTGGTGTCAGCCCAGGAGAAGGAGATTCCACAAATAGCCATCAGTGTCTCATTACCGAGGGGAGTCTCAACTGCCTCTTGTCTCTGTGGAAGGCTCTGCAAGGGCGTTAACCGAGTCTGACCCAGGTGCCTTTCAAATGACTGCCTCTCCACTGGGACTTTGCATATGTGAGACTTTGCACACATCCTTTAAGAGTGCAGTCTGTGTTGTCCATAGCCCTCTGGCTCTTCCAAACATGCCCTGTTCCTTTTCAAAGCTCGACTTCTGGGGCCTCATCTTTTCTGTGCAGGATTCCTGGGCCGAGAGCCCTATATGTGGCTTGGACAGCATGCCCCTTACTGAGGACCTCTGTGACTATGATTTCCCTTGTATTTGTGGGTCACTGATTCTGGGCTGGGGGTCCTGACTAGATTGCATCTCTGTCCTTCTTGCCTGTCTTCTTGTTGCTTTTTCTTTATGCTTTTAGTTATGTAAAATCTTTTCTGCTTGTCTTCAGGTCATTCTCATAGATAGTTAGCTTTCTAAGTAGTTAATTTTGATGCACACATGGAAGGAGGTGGGTTCAGAGTTTCCCTACTCCTCCATCTTGATCCTAAAATATACTTTTCTACAACAATATACAATCATTATGTATACAGTAGCCATGAAAATGTAACTGATCCTCTGTTTTAAGATAAGAAGGAAGTTTGCAAGAAGTGATTTTAAAAGTTGCTAATTATATATGAAAGCATTCCCCCTAAGATCAGGAACAAGACGAGGGTGTCCACTTTATTTAAGAGTGTCCTATTATTTAATAGGGTGTCCACTATTATTCAACATAGTTCTGGAAGTCCTAGCTACAGCAATCAGAGAAGAAAAAGAAATTAAAGGAATCCAGATTGGAAAAGAAGAAATAAAGCCCTCACTGCAGATGATATGATACTGTACATAGAAAACCCTAAAGATAGTATCAGAAAATTACTAGAGCTAATCAGTGAATTTAGCAAAATTGCAGGATACAAAATCAATGCACAGAAATCACTTGCATTTCTATATACTAACAATGAAGAATCAGAAAGAGAAACTAAGGCGTCAATCCCATTCACCATTGCAACAAAAAGAATTAAATATCTAGGAAAAAACTTACCTAAGGAGAAAAAAGAACTGTACACAGAAAATAATAAGACACTAATGAAAAAAATCAAAGATGACAGAAACAGATGGAGAGATATTCCATGTTCCTGGGTAGGAAGAATTAATATTGTGGAAATGACGAGACTACCAAGTGCAATCTACAGATTCAGTGTGATCCCTATCAAATTACCAATGACAATTTTCACAGAACTAGAACAAAAAAATTAACAATTCATATGGAAACACAAAAGACCCTGGATAGCCAAAGCAGTCTTGAGAAAGAAGACTGAAACTGGAGGAATCAACCTTCCTGACTTCAGATTATACTACAAAGCTACAGTCATCAAGACAGTATGGTACTGGCACAAAAACAGAAATATAGACCAATGGAACAAGATAGAAATCCCAGAAATAAACCCAGGCACCTTTGGGTACCTTATTTTTGACAAAGGAGGCAAGAATATACAATGGGGCAAAGACAGCCTCTTCAATAAATGGTGCTGGGAGAACTAGAGAGCTACATGTAAAAGAATGAAATTAGAACACTTCCTAACAACATACACAAAGATACACTCAAAATGGATTTAAGACCTAAATGAAAGACCAGAAACTATAAACCCTTAGAGGAAAACATAGGCAGAACACTCGATGACATAAAGCAAGATCCTCTATGACCCACCTCCTAGAGTAATGGAAATAAAACCAAAAGTAAACTAGTGGGACCTGATTAAACTTAAAAGCTTTTGCACAGCGAAGGAAACTATAACCAAGGTGAAAAGACAACCCTCAGAATGGGAGAAAATAATAGCAAATGAAACAACTGGCAAAAGATTAATTTCCAAAATATACAAGCAGCTCATTCAACTCAATACCAGAAAAACAAACAACCCAATCAAAAAGTGGGAAAAAGACCTAAACAGACATTTCTCCAAAGAAGACATACAAATGGCTAACAAATACATTAAAAGATGCTCAACATCGCTCATTATTACAGAAATGCAAATCAAAACTATCACCTCACACCAGTCAGATATCACCTCACACTGGTGAGATATGATGTCACACTGGTCAGAATGGCCATCAACAAAAAGTCTACAAACAATAAATGCTGGAGAGGGTGTGGAGAAAAGGGAATGCTCTTGTACTCTTGGTGGGAATGTAAATTGATACAATCACTGTGGAAGATGATATAGAGATTCCTTAAAAAACTGGGAATAAAAGCACCGTATGACCTAGCAATCCCACTCCTAGGCATATACCCTGAGGAAACCAAAATTGAAAGAGACATATGTATCCCATTGTTCATTGCAGCACTATTCACAATAGCTAGAACATGGAAGCAACCTAGATGTCCATCAACAGATGGATGGATAAAAAAGTTGTGGTACGTATACACAATGGAATATCACTCAGCCATAAACAGGAACGCCCTTGAGTCAGTTCTAATGAGGTGGATGAACCTAGAACCTATTATACAGAGTGAAGTAAGTCAGAAAGAGAAAGATAAATATTGCATTCTAATGCATATATATGGAATCTAGAAAAATGGTACTGAAGAATTTATTTACAGGGCAGCTGTAGAGAAACAGACATAGAGAATAGACTTATGGACATGGTGAGAGGGGGGAAGAGAGGGTTAGATGTTGGAAAGAGTAACACGGAAACTTACATTGCCATATGTAAAATAGACAGCCAATGGGAATTTGCTGTATGGCTCAGGAAACTCAAACAGGGGCTCTGTATCAACTTAGAGGGGTGAGATGGGGAGGGAGCTGGGAGGGAGGGTCAAAACGGAGGGGATATATGTGTACCCATGGCATCCGGTCCCATCGCTTCATGGGAAATAGATGGGGAAACAGTGGAAACAGTGTCAGACTTTATTTTTCTGGGCTCCAAAATCAGTGCAGATGGTGACTGCAGCCATGAAATTAAAAGACGCTTACTCCTTGGAAGGAAAGTTATGACCAACCTAGATAGCATATTCAAAAGCAGAGACGTTACTTTGCCAACAAAGGTCCGTCTAGTCAAGGCTATGGTTTTTCCTGTGGTCATGTATGGATGTGAGAGTTGGACTGTGAAGAAGACTGAGCACTGAAGGATTGATGCTTTTGAACTATGGTGTTGGAGAAGACTCTTGAGAGTCCCTTGGACTCAAGGAGATCCAACCAGTCCATTCTGAAGGAGATCAGCCCTGGGATTTCTTTGGAAGGAATGATGCTAAAGCTGAAACTCCAGTACTTTGGCCACCTCATGCGAAGAGTTGACTCACTGGAAAAGACTCTGATGCTGGGAGGGATTGGGGGCAAGAGGAGAAGGGGATGACAGAGGATGAAATGGCTGAATGGCATCACTGACTCGATGGACATGAGTCTGAGTGAACTCCGGGAGTTCGTGATGGACAGGGAGGCCTGGCGTGCTGTGATTCATGGGGTTGCAAAGAGTCAGACACAACTGAGCGACTGATCTGATCTGATGGCTGATTCATGTTGAGGTTTGACAGAAAACAACAAAATCTATAAAGCAATTATCCTTCAGTAAAAAAGTTGCTAGTTGTTTAAAAATAGTCATCCCTAAATTTATTTAATTCTCAATGTGAATGACATGATTTTCTCTTCTGTTGAGGAATGGGAAGTTAATAAGATTTCATGCTCCTTTGGGAATACTTAGTTCATATTGTTGACTATCTCTTAGGTAGGTTGTGTTTGATTGCTTCAGTATGTTTCAAGAAAAGTGCAGATAATTAAATGGCAACTTAGTGTAGAAATAAGAGAATTTCAAAACTCTATGGACTTAAAGACAGAGTATCATTGTTATCCCTTCCTATATACTAAGACAAAACCCATCTGCTCATGCATTCTATGGAAAAAGAATTAGCAATACTAACCAAAAAATACTATTAAGAAGCATAAAAAGACATCAACATCATATATTAGTAAAACTGTGATTCAGTCATTTCTTATTCCCTTCTCACATGCTGTATCAGCCACATCTTTTTTTCAGCTTTTAGTTATTCTAGTGAGTATATAGTGAAAGTGAAAGTTGCTCAGTTGTGTCCGACTCTTTGCGACCCCATGGACTAAACAGTCCCTGGAATTCTCCAGCCAGAATACTGGAGTCGGTAGCCTTTCTCTTCTCCAGGGGATCTTCCTGACCCAGGGATTGAACTGGGGTCTCCTGCATTGCAGGCAGGTTCTTTACCAACTAAGCTATAGGAACCCTGTAGGTATATAATGGCTTCTTATATTGTGGGTTTTACAAATTAATTAATTATTATTTATTTGTGGCCAACACTGGGTCTTTGTTGCTGCACACAGGCTTTCTCTGGTTGTAGAAAGCGGGATCTCCTCTCTAGCTGCAATGTGTAGGCTGCTCGCTGTGGTGGCTTCTCTCGGTGCAGAGCACAGGCTGCAGAGCACGGGCTCAGTCGTTTCTGTGCACGGGCTTAGCTGCCGCAACGCACGTGGATCTTCCCGGACCAGGGATTGAACGTGTGTCCCCTGCATTGGCAGGCGGAGTTTTAACTGCTGGACCACCAGGGAAGCGCTCAGCCACTTCTGAGTTTACTGGTTGGTCTTATTCTTTGTTCTGTTGTTTAATGTTTGAGTACGTTGAACACTGGACAGAACAAATGGATTGTGTGTTTGTGTGTTTTGCTATATGATAAGTATTATAAATACCTAACACTGCAGTGTGAGTTTGAGTTTATTCAAAAGATTTTATCTGATATTATTTGATACATTCCTCTATGTGTGTTTCTTTTTTATTGGGTGCAGTTGCCATAACTTTGTGTGTTTCTTAGTGTGAGACTATCATTGGGGAGTAATAACTGAGATCCTTGTCTTACTCAGTTTACAAGGAGAACTTTGTGGACTTTGAATACTTTTGTGTAGATAATTCTTGCTGTTACTTTTATTTGCCTTATAGTGAAAGTTACTGTCACATTGGACTATTTCTCTTGTTTTCAGTTCTGAATCCCTTACTACAGGCAAGTGGGCTTTCCTCGCCACTAAGGCAGCTAGTCCAGATTCTGAGCCAGTGGTCCCTCCTGTGAGAATGCTGCCATCAAAACAGTGACCTTAGAATGAAGTTTCTATCTTGTACTTCTTTTTAAAAGTAAAGCAGTTTAACATTTACCACCACTCCATTTGAGTAATAAAACATTTCATAGGATTGGCCCATGAAAAGAGATGCAAAATTTAATGTAACTACTTATCTTTATTTCATTTGTTGGGGTTCAAGAAATCATACACATTCTCTCTATGTGTGTGTGTGTGTATATATACATATATATGATGTGTTATTTGTTGAATCAAATCATATTTTTTCATTAATTTATATACTCATCAGGAATCTTCATCAGTAGGACTCATTTTCATTCTCAATTCGTTTCTATGGCTCTTGGTAAAACACAATATTAAACTTCATGAATCTCATTTGCATGTTAATGAAATAGAGAAACAAAACAGGATCATTTTAATTATCTTTTGCTGGTTGTCAGCCTACTTGATTACATTTTTTCTTTTTTATTTCTTTTTTCTTTTTTTTTCCTATTAATTACATGAAGTGCTCACAAAGGAATGTCAGATTTTGAGTGATTTATTAAAGGCTATATATTATACTAGTATGGCAACACTCCTTGTAGTATTTAAATCAGGCTATGGAAGGGTGTCCAGCTAAGTCGGCAAGTAACGTATAAATTAAGTCAGCTAATAAAGATCCTAGTATCCTAGAAACCCAGATGGAGTGACCTCTTTGCTATGGAGTCTGGAAAACTTAGGGCTAAAGAACAGACAAGCAAGAAATGAGAAATCAAGCTCAACAACCCACAGCGTTCCATCTAAGATAAGTAAGAAGTGCTCTGGGTAACACTGTGATAATGACTAGGCCCTGTAATGGGGAAAAGAGATCAGCAAAAGACTACTATTAAATGGAATTATTCCATTTCTACCAGTAGGGAAGAAGAAAAATGTACTTTTATTGAGGTCTGTTAATTTAATTTTGCCACTTAATTCTATTGTGAGTTGAAATGTGTCCTTCAAAAGAATGTGTTCACTTCTTAACCCTGATTCCTATGAATGTGACCTCCTTTAGACTTAGAGTCTTTGTGGATGCAATCAGTATCAGGTCATAATGGACTAGTGCGTGTGCGTGCTCAGTCGTGCCTGACTCTTTGTGACCCCATGGACTGTAGCCCACCAGGCTCCTCTGTCCATGGGATTCTCCAGGCAAGAATACTGGAGTGGGTTGCCATGCCCTTCTCCAGGGATCGAACCGGTATCTCCTGGGTCTTCTGCAGTACAGATGGATTCTTTACCACTGAGCCACCAGGATTAGGCTGAACCCTAAATCGAATGACTTGCAAAGAGTTGGACATGATTTAGCAACTGAACAACAGCAACAAGAATCCAATGACGGGTGTTCTTCTAAAAGAAAAGAGATCCACAGGGACACAGAGACAGAGGGAAGAAGTCCCTGAGAAGACAGAAGCAGAAATTGGGACAACACAGCTGCTGCTGCTGCTGCTGCTGCTAAGTCGCTTCAGTCGTGTCCGACTCTGTGCGACCCCATAAACAGCAGCTCACCAGGCTCCCCCATCCCTGGGATTCTCCAGGCAAGAACACTGGAGCAGGTTGCCATTTCCTTCTCCAATGCATGAAAGTGAAAAGTGAAAGTGAAGTCACTCAGTCATGTCTGACTCTTCTCGACCCCATGGACTGCAGCCCACCAGGCTCCTCCGTCCATGGGATTCTCCAGGCAAGAGTACTGGAGTGGGGTGCCATTGCCTTCTCCGGACGACATAGCAACAAACCAAGAAATATCAAGTATTGCCAGCAAACTCCAGCGGGGAGGGTTTTTCTTTGAAGCCGGCAGAGGGAGCATGGCCCTGCTGACGCCTGTTTTGGACTTCTAACCTCCAAAGCTGTGAGAGAGTTAATTTTATTCCTTAAAAGCTGTGCACCTAGTAATACTTCGTTATAGCAGCCTGGGAGGCTGGTACAAGCGCCCTGAGGAGATGATGTCTTCTCCATGTTTCTTTTGCACTGGAAGATGCTTCTCGATTTGAACCTGACAGATTTCACAGCTCAGAGACATGTAATCCAAACTTAACCCTAAACCACACAAACAAACAAACACTAATCACTACTTTATTGGCTCTGTAATGGAATCTCATCTCTGCCCTTATATACTATTCCCATTGTTACAGTTTCTGTAGGTTGAGTTACTAATACATTTGGCACCTGAAAATTTTGCCATCATCAGTGTATGGTTCAGACAGGTTCTAGTGTGCCATTCAATGGCCCAAGTGTGTTTTTAGGACAGGATATAAAGAGGTCATATGTATAGAACTGTTTCTGAAGTTGCAGTAGAGTCTAAATGAATGTTTTTGTTTTCATGTACTTGGGAAACCTTGGAAATGGGTTATAGCAAACTGAGGTGCTTGTCTAAGGCTTCCCGGGTGGCTCAGTGGTCAAGAATCCACCTGCCAATACAAGAGATCCAGAAGACGTGGGTTTGATTCCTGGATCAGGAAGATCCCCTAGAGGAAATGGCAACCCACTCCAGTATTCCTGTGTGGAAAATCCCATGGACAGAGGAGCCTGGCAGGATACAGTTAATGGGGTCATAAAGAGTCAGACACAACTTAGTGACTGAGCATGCGCTTGTAAAAGCAGTAAATAAAATGACTGTACAGAGCAAAAATAGAATATTTGTATGTGTGAATGTAAACAGGAGTATGTACAGCAGGTTGCCCCCATACATAACAAATACTGTGAGTTTCCTCTCATCTATTCTGTAAGATCAAAATATTTCCTCTTTTGCTAGAAAGTGGAATATTTGTCTCTATTTTCCCATTGTCTGTTTATCCACAGCTGAACCCTTCTCCTCTAAATGCTTGTAAAGCAGTGCTTTCTTCATGCCTGTAGGGTTTGCTGTTAAAACCAAGTGTCTATCTGTAGAGAAATGAGCATATTTAGTTAGTGGACAGAGGGAACTCTGATTCTGGATGTACCTCTAGTGGGAAAAATGACAACATTCTATACAGAATTATTTGGCAGTTCATACTGCTCTAAATCATTGTGCTTGTTTGCGTGTAACTATTATGCTTGCATTAAAATCCCATAGATAAATTCCCAAGGTATGCCTGGTGCATGTCACTTGCTTGAGGACAGTTGAGGTGAATGCTTCTGGCTGTTAAGCATATTGCATAATATCATTTATAATGCTCACATTTAAAATGAAAATATACTTGATAGCCAATTCCTTATGAGGAAAAGAATGAGAGACGAATTCTGTATGGGACTGAAAAAACTCGAGCCTCAGGAAAGGTGAGTCTCATTGGCCAGGTGGGTGCAGGTCTGAAACGTGCCTGACGGTCCCCAGGATCAGAGCTGGGGCAGGTGAGCCTCACCAACCAAGTGTAGAACATTGACTACATTGAGGACAGTGTGTTCTTGGAGAGGTGGTTAAAAAACAAGAGATGTCAGCAGTTTGTTTGCTTCTGTGTCAACTGCTTCCCGCACACCCGGGATGGATGTGCCTGAGTTAGCCCTTAGCACCGAAGAGTTCCCTGAACTGCAAGGGTCCCGAGTCTCCATGCTGAGTCAGGCTGTAAGTACACAGCTCTGTATTAGCTCTGCCCTGTTTTTCTGTCTTGCCTTAACTGATCTGAGATTAGGAGATGTACAGTTCCTAGTGTTGGGATGAGAGCACTTAGCCCTGACAAACCCCCCCAAGGATTCAGATCCCTGCGCGTCACCCCTGTGGTCACAGGACACAATCTCCTCTCCAGCACACCTGAACCTCAGCCTCCTGCTCTGCTTCTCTGCTTTATACTTGGGGGGGTCACGACATTTTAGGTGAGGGATGAACACTTAAGTGTTACTTATCTGGATCAATTCACTGTTCCTGGGTTTAAATCATTACTACTTCTTACTTTTTTTTTTTAAAGATGGAAGAGATATTTAATCTCTATGCTTAAACTCTCTAGTTTTCTTCTGGAAGAATAGGGATAATACTGAAATGGTTTTGGGTTTATTGAAAATGATCACAGTGCTGTGGTGTGGCCACAAGAATTACTAAAGTATGGTCCCAAGAGAATTTGAACAGTTTCAGAGCATGTCCTGCCAATTAACCTCACTTCAGCAACCCTCACCTGACCAGATATATACATGAACTGTTATAAAGGTAATCTCAGAAAACTCAGGCTTCCACAAAACCTCTGGTGAAAGAGTATTTTTATTCTTGATTAATTCTAGAACAGAGCAGGGTCAAAGAATTACATTTTATGTGTTTATTATTAGCTTGAAGTAAAGATAAAATGTTCTCATACATCCTTAGTCAAAATCTGTGAACTAGGGTATTCTGGTGGTTTTATTTAAAATATTTAGCAACTGGAAGTTGGTTTAAGAAGTTAAAATAATACTAACATTTTGATAAAGGTTTGGAAAATGAAATTCTAGATCAGTTTTATGGTCACTGGTGTGTCATGTATTTATATAGATTGTGTTTTGTGTACTGGCTTTGAGAAGGTGAAATAAAGACGAGTGAATATTTACATCTAATTTATTGATAAGCCTATGTCCTCTATTCATTAAAGAATCAGAGGGTTTGCTGTCATGTCTGGGATTAATATGCAGTCACTTCCGTTCTCTCAGTTCATTTGATTTACCACCGGAGGTGATTGTCCTCCTGACCACTTGGCTCTTCCTTACTTTGGGTGTCTCTCTGTTCTGACCCTTACTCAGGAACATGCTCTATTATCTTCCGATCTCTGGCCACGGTCCTGATACTCCCTCCATCTTACCCTTTGTTGTCCTGGTCTGTCCTGTAGCACAGTTTCTTCAGCTCTAAATCGGTCTGATGATGCAATCCCAGTGAGTGTGCCACGTTCCTAAGTAATTTACAGAGATAAAAAATGCTGGTTTTGGAATCACAAAAAGTAGGTTATCATACTAAACTGTGAGTGCCCTTGGGAAAATGATATATTCTCTCTTTTTTCCCTGTAAATGTATGGAGTCAAATTTGGGGATCTCTAAATCCAGTGGCAATGTACTTTTTTTATTTGTAATATTCTGTAGGCTATGTCTCTTTTCCTTTTAACTCACTCTAATAATGGAGATCTTCAAAGCATGTGAGTGAGTGACTTTGATGGCTTTTCAATAAGAAGGTAAGGGCAGAATCTTAAGGGAGACTGTCCTTCCAAGTCCCCTCAATTAGAAGACACAGAATGTGCCTGGCTTAGGAGGTAGTCTTCAACTGTTATAAAATATAGGAATTCAAGTGATAAATATGAGTCTATTGTAATTGACATAGTGGGCTTCCCTTGTAGCTCACTCGGTAAAGAATCTGCCTGCAGCAGGAGACCCGGGTTCAATCCCTGGGTTGGGAAGATCCCGTGGAGAAGGAAATGGCAACCCACTCCAGTATCCTTGCCTGGAAAATTTCATGGACAGAGGAGCCTGGTGGGCTGCAGTCCATGGGGTCTCAAAGAGTTGGGCACGACTGAGTGACTAACGCTTATTGTAATTGACACAGGGGCTCAAATTTAGTCACTTAAAATGCATCCATAAAGTTAAAAATTATTATTAATATATAAAATACACTTCTTTGTGTATATCTAATATTCTTCACTCTGTAGAGGAGGAAAATTTCACATGTTGGTACAGTGAAATAATAGTGGGTGGTGTTTGGTTGAGTTCTCCCAAAATTACACCCTGGACCAATGGTTGAGGTGCCAGTGGTTTATTAGGGGATGGTTCCCAGGAGAAAACAGCGAGGGAGTGTAGGAAGCACAATAGGAGGGAGGAGAGCACAGTTTCAAGTGAAGTCCCACACACAGCCTAATCTCCCAGGAAACTCTGGGTGGTGAAGTTTTACCTAAGGCTTTGTCTTACCTCCCATTAAGGGAACTGAGGCTAGCAAGGTGGCTGGCAGTGTAAATAATTTAGAATAGCTAGTGTCTAAGCACTAGCTTTAGACAGTATAATCAAATGCAATAAACTAGCTGGCTTAAACAATAGACATTTTTTTTCTCACGGTTCTGGAAGCTGAAAAGTCCAAGATCAAGGTGTCAGCAGATTCTGTTCCTTGTTAGTAGCTCGCAGCAGCCACTTCCCTGCTGTGTGCTCACATGGCCTCTCCTTGGTACTTGCGTATTTGGGGAGGGAGAGAAAGAGCTCTCTGTCTTCCTTATAAGGTGACTAATCCCATCATGGGGGTCCCACTCTAAAGACCTCATCTAAATCTAACTGCCTCTGAAAGGTGATACCAAATATCATCACACCGGGTGGGGGGCGGGTTATGGCTTCAACATATGAGTCTGGGGGCAGGGTGGGTCACAGCCCTTAAAAGCTGCATTTCTATAAACCAGTGAACCAACTACAAAGTGTTAACTGCTTGGTGATATCTGAGGGAAACCAAGATAGCCAAGCCTTCAGGGTCAAAGATCCTGGAGAGAAAAGAAATACCATATAGTGAGCCTGACATTTTCAGCACCAAATAACAGAGCTTCAAAACATAAAAAACTGGACAGAAATAATAGGTGAAAAAAAAAATGAAACACCAAACATAGTGAGAGGTTTTTAATCTCTCTCTTTCTTGGTAGCTTATATAGGAAATATGCAAAAGACCAGTGGAAATACAGATTTTAACAACAAAGTTAACAAATTTGACAGAATATTTATGCATGTAATTTATATTTACATAATAGGTAGCATATATAAACCTCTACCTCCAACAACTGCAAAATATACATTCTTATCCAGAGTACCTAGAATATTTACTTAAATTTATTCTGGGCCATAAAAAATGCTTCAACAAATCTCAAAGGATTTAAATCATGCAGGGTAGGTGCCCTGGGTACAGTTGAATTAATCTAGAAATCAATAATTAAAAAATACTTTAAAACCCAGAAAGGTGTGGAATTTAATTAATACGCTTCTCAAAAAGAAATCTCAATGGAAATGAGGGAACACTTAAACTCAATGGTAACAAAATACCATAGGTCAGAATTGTGAGGTGCAACTTAGGTCAAATTGATAGCCTTAATTGCACATATTAAAGAAGAAGGAAAGCTAAATATTTATGATCCACCCATTGCTTACTTCTTTAGTTTCTCAAGAAATTAGAAAAAGAACAACAGATTAAGCCCAAAGTAAGGAAAAGAAAAGGAATAAAAGTACATTAATTAATGAAATATAAAATATGTAGTATATGTAGTATAGACAAAACCATAATGAGAGGATATTTTAACAAGTGTCCTGCTAATAATTGTGAAAACTTAAATGAACTGAAAAAATTATTTGAAAACCACAACCTGAAAAATTGTCCCCAAGAAATAAAATATTTCTCTGTCAGATAAAGATAGTAAATCCATAATGCACACACTCCAACAGAGAAAACTTCAGGCTAAAATGAATTCATGTGTGAATTCTTCCAGACACTTTTAAGGAAGCTACAACTCTAATCTTGCACATTCTCTTCCAGAGGACAGAAAAAAAAAAAGTACTCCCCAACTCATTCTATGAGAGCAGCATAACCTTGTTACCAAGCCATGTCAAGGACAAACAGGGAAGAAAAATTAAAAGCCACTCTCTCTCATGAATATAAATGTGAAATGCTATAAACAAAATATTAGCATACATGTGTGAAGGGGGCTTGGCTTCAGCGTGAGAATGCACCTTCTCAGCTGGAGTGCACGTGTGTTCTGAGAGCATGGTGGGCTGCACAACCAGAAAAACAGTGAAAGCAGGGCCTGGACCTCTCTTGTCTGATCCATGCATAAGTATCTTGAGCATCTTACCTAGGAGAGGATGGAGTGGAAATGTGACAATAGCTAGCAATAGGAAGCCATCTTTTTTTTCTTTTTGAAAACAAATTTTAATTGGAGGATAATTGCTTTACATTATTGTGTTGGTTTCGGTCGTACAGCAATGTGAATCAGCCAAACATATATGCCCTCCTTCTTGAACCTCCCTCCCGTTGCCCCCGCCCCATCCCACCCCTCTATGCTGTCACAGAGCACGGGGCAGAGCTCCCTGTGTTATATAGCAACTTCCCACTAGCTCTGTTTTACACATGGAAAGCCATAGTTTGTTCACTTATATTAGGGACTATCATAATTAAAGATGTGCTGTTTTATATTGGACATCTCCTGGACAACACTTAACATCTTTTCAGCTCCACCTCCTTCTGCAACTGGGACCAAGTTCAGCTTCCCACAGGTATAACAGGGTCTCCTCTTGTAGTTCCACTGACCTGTCACTTCCTGCCCTGTGGCTCCCCTGATGCTGGGGAGGGTCAGCTCCCAGGGAACCAGTTCAGTTCAGTCGCTCAGTCGTGTCCGACACTTTGCGACCCCATGAATCACAGCACGCCAGGCCTCCCTGTCCATCACCAACTCCCGGAGTTTACCCAAACTCATGTCTGTCGAGTCGGTGATGCTATCCAGCCATCTCATCCTCTGTTCTCCCCTTTTCCTCCTGCCCCCAATCTCTCCCAGTATCAGGGTCTTTTCCAATAAATCAACTCTTCGCATGAGGTGGCCAAAGTATTGGAGTTTCAGCTTCAGCATCAGTCCTTCCAATGAACACCCAGGGCTGATCTCCTTCAGAATGGACTGGTTGGATCTCCTTGCAGTCCAAGGGACTCTCAAGAGTCTTCTCCAACACCACAGTTCAAAAGAATCAATTCTCTTGCACTCAGCTTTCTTCACAGTCCAACTCTCACATCCATACATGACCACTGGAAAAACCATAGCCTTGACTAGATGGACCTTTGTTGGCAAAGTAATGTCTCTGCTTTTGATTATGCTATCTAGGTTGGTCATAACTTTTCTTCCAAGGAGTAAGCGTCTTTTAATTTCATGGCTGCAATCACCATCTGAAGTGGTTTTTCTGCTCCTGCTCCTGCTAAGTCACTTCAGTGGTGTCCGACTCTGTGCGACCACATAGATGGCAGCCCACCAGGCTCCCCCGTCCCTGGGATTCTCCAGGCAAGAACACTGGAGTGGGTTGCCATTGCATGAAAGTGAAAAGTGAAAGTGAAGTCGCTCAGTCGTGTCCGACTCTTAGCGACCCCATGGACTGCAGCCTACCAGGCTCCTCTGCCCATGGAATTTTCCAGGCAAGAGTACTGGAGTGGGGTGCCATTGCCTTCTCCCGAAGGGGTTTTGGAGCCCCCCAAAATAAAGTCTGACACTGTTTCCACTGTTTCCCCATCTATTTCCCATGAAGTGATGGGACCAGATGCCATGATCTTAGTTTTCTGAATGTTGAGCTTTAAGCCCACTTTTTCACTCTCCTCTTTCACTTTCATCAAAAGGCTTTTTAGTTCTTCACTTTCTGCCATAAGGGTGGTGTCATCTGCATATCTGAGGTTATTGATTATTTCTCCCGGCAATCTTTATTCCAGCTTGTGCTTCTTCCAGCCCAGTGTTTCTCATGATGTACTCTGCATAGAAGTTAAATAAGCAGGGTACAATAACCAGTGGGCACTGTAAATCCTGATGCAGGGCTCTGGGCACTGTTGCCTGCCTGTGAGACTGACCTTGACCGACAGAGGAGGAGACCTGAGGGATGAAATCTTCCACCTTTGTCCTCAGGGTGGAAAGTTCTGAGCTGTGTCTCCTCAAAAGGCTGCTTGGAAAAACGCCAAGCTTTTCATTTTATCCATACATTCTTTTCCTGATTTTGTTATTACCTGTCTGTGTTTTCTTGTATCTCTTTGAACTTCCTTAAGATGATTATTTTGAGTTCTTTGTTAGACGGGAGACCTTTATTTCTTTGGGGTCAGTTCAGTTCAGTCGCTCCGTCATGTCCGACTCTTTGCGTCCCCGTGAATCGCAGCACGCCAGGCCTCCCTGTCCATCACCAACTCCCGGAGTTCACTCAGTTTATTAGTGTCTTTTGGTGGTCTCACGTTTGCCTGCTTTTTTGGGGTCTATGTAGCCTTGCACTGGTGTCTGTGCAGTTGAAGGAGCATCACTGGCCAGATTCCTGGGCAGGCAGGCTGGTCCCAGCCTGTCTGAGAGGGACCGAGCTGAATCAAGGGCCACTTCCCGGTGGGCGTGCCTCCCTCCGCGTCCCTGAGTGGGCGGGGCTGTTCCCTGTCTGCTTCGCCGCCGAGCGACCATTCAGTCAGACTGAGGGGGCAGGGACCTCGCCAGACCGCAGCTGACCGCAGCTGCGAGGGCCTGGGGCCAGCTCACGGGGCTGCTTCACGATCTGCAGCCACCCTGAGGGCGACTAGCTTGCTGTCGGGCGCGGTGGGTGTATCTCCTGCCAGACCTCCCCCACCGCAGCTTGGAGTGCGGCGCTGAGCTACAAGGACTGTTTGAGAGTCTCCTTTTGGGTTAGAATCGGTGGGCCCCCCTCCAGGGACATCGTCAGCAAGTCTCCTGGTGGGTCCCTGGGCCCTGGGCCTGCCGCTGGATCCCAGAGCTCCCACCCAGGCACTTCTGTCCATGGAGGGCTGCGGGATTGTTGTTGCTAAGCGGGTGTATGTGAGTGAGAGACTTCCTAGTCTGCCGTCTTACCAACGACGTCACTTCATATGTCAGGCCTCTGTCTGTCTAATAGTTCTGTAAATAAAAATATGCTCCCGTAAATTGTCTCATTTGATTTTTCACTGTACCCTGAAGCCTGCCCTGCAGATGTAATTCCACAAGAAAAGAGGTAGAAGAATTACACGAATTTAGGACTTCTCTGTTTCTTCTCAAATACAACTTTATATCAGAGATACTCTCCCTCAGTGGGAACTGTTAGGTCCTTACAGATCTAAGTTTAAGTCGAAAGCTAGCCTAAGATCCAGTGGTTTGATATTTGTTGTTTTTCTCCTATCTGGATACTAAAACAGAGAAGAAAAGGGGCACATACACAATTGAAGTATAATTGGCTGTATAAAATAGAACTGACTTAATAGACTATACAACAATATCTTGACTGTATAAAAATGAAAAGCAAGATCAGAGACTCCGTGCCAAAATGAGAATGTTTATGTGGGTTTTTACAAAGCCTCATCTTTGACCTTGGCGCTGTGTGTGCCCTCCCTGAGCAAGCTGGTTCACTGCCAGGGCCTCAAGAGGAGGCCTGTGCAGACACCTCCCACATTTGTGCTGGAGGAGAAACATGTCTGACAATCTCCCATCTTGTATTTTCAATTGCTTGCTGGAATTTTCCAACTGCCTGCTAGAAGGCTTGTCTTCCCCAAAAAGCTCGACATAAGACTTGTTAAATATATCACCTCTAAACCAGCTTCTACTTGTAATTATTTTTCTTTTCTAGTTCCTGATGGTTGTCTTAATCACCATGGCTTAACATTCTTAACCTTTTATTTCTCCCTCGATCCCTTCTCCTGAATTTGATAAATTCTTTCTCATACTCTTTTTTGGGGAGAGGGGTTTCCATTGTTACTACCCTAAAGCAGTTTTTGGATTTCTAGCCAAGGTTATTTTAATAACCATTCTATTTTGAAGTCATGTACCTTTGAGGCTTTCCTCAATAAAAAATAAAATTTAAAGCAGTGTCATGACCTTGTTTTTTGCCTGCTTAAGATTTTCAACCTCCTTGCATGTATAGGTATTTCTGAATATACTTTCCAAAGTCTAGCTAATATTCTGAGTGATTGAGCAGATAATTTGGTAGTTTCAAGGAAAGAAGAATAAAAAATGCTTATAAACTTTTCACAAGTTAAACTGTAAGATTTTGTGAATTGTCTACAACTCACAGAGTGCAGACATACTTCATTTTATTGTGCTTTGAAGGTACTGTGTTTCTACAGATTTAAGGTTTGTGGCAGTTCTGTGTCAGCCAAGTCTATTGTTACCATTTTTTCAAGAACGTTTGCTCACCTTGTGTTTCTGTGTCACATTTAGGTAGTTCTCACAATATTGCTAACTTTTGTGTTATTATTTTAATTGGTATGGAGATTTGTGGTTAGTGATCTTGATGTTAGTACTATGACTCAGTGAAGACTCAGTGACATTTATTTTTTAGTGATAAAGCTTTTTTAAATTAAATATGTATATGTTAAAAGAGATGCTCTTGCATACTTAGTAGATCAAGTACAGTATAAGCATAACTTTTATATGCACTGGGAAACCAGAAAATTTGTTTGACTCATTTTACTGTGATATTTGCTTTATTGTGGTGGTCTTTATTCCCCAGTATCTCTGAGGCATGCCTGGATAGTTTCTCTTAACTACCCTATCTTTGCTTAATTTATGTGTTATTACTTATATTTCTTCTACAAATAAAATAAATTTACAATATCATAAATACAGGGCTTCCTTGGTGGCTCAGATGGTAAAGAATCTGCCTACAATGCAGGAGATCATGGTTTGATCCCTGGGTTGGGAAGATCCTCTGGAGAAGGGAATGCCTACGCACTCCAGTATTCTTGCCTGGAGAATTCTATGGACAGAGGATGAGGAGTGATCATGACTTTAGTACAAAGATTAAATCATAGAAGCTGGGATATGTGAATATTTGAGTATGGTGATTTCATATAAGCATCTAAATAAGACAAGCACTAGGTGGACATTGGACTTACTAGACAAAGATTTTAAATTGTCTTTCAAATATGCTCAAAGAGTCAAAGGAAACAAGGAGAATGAAATCTCAACAAATAGAGAACGTGGATTGTAAAGCAAATCTAATTTAGTGTCTTCTAATGTGAGTGTTATGGATTTTTTCTGCAATAGAGGAAAACAGAAGATGTACATCAAAGTTGCATTTCCAATAGCAAAAACCCATCTCATTATTAGTATTATGCTCATGGAGCAAAATAGAATAAAGTGTTCGCAGAATTTCTCTCTCTCAGAAAGACACTATCGCAAGCAGTATTTTTCGGTGGTCCTGGATATGGAGTAAACACTATGAGAACATGCTAATAGACCCCTGCTTTCTTCACTGGTACAACTGCTTTGACTTCTGAGTTTTCATCTTCCTTCTACTTGTATGAAAGTGAAGGACTCGACCCTTTGAATCTGGTTAGCCGTGGTGACCCACAAGTGTAGGAGACAGCGTTGATCCTTGTGCTCTGGATCATCTGATGCACATTGCAGGTTGGAAGATGCCCTGGAGCTGGACTGAGGTGGCACTGGGTGGACACAAGAAGCCTTGTTCACAGAGGAGAGTGTGCTGACAGTAACATGTCTCAATGTGACAGTTTTACCAAACTGACGTCACTAGGAAGTGTGGGAGTTGGGGGGCGGGTATCTTTATTGTGTTGTGCAAAAAAGTGAGCAATACTTTGTGCTTTTTTCTGCATGAAAGTAAACTGGTTCATGTTGGCAAATGTGAGCACATAAGTTCCTGTAATGAAGAATGAAATAAAAAGCATTTTTAATGACAATAATAACTGCTTCAGTGGCTGTTTCTCTCTGTGAGGTGATATGGGGGTGGAAATAGACATGACCTCTCCATTGGTCCTTCGTCTCCCCGTCCAGCTCAGAGAGGCATAGGCCACCCACAGCCTAAGGGAAAGAAACAAATTTAAGTGGGTACCCTTTAGATCTAAAATAGAAACAATTTGAAAGGGGAAATGGCCAGCCTAAAGGAATCCCTTTTCCCCATACCCCACAGAGGGAAGAGACATGAGGAAATAAGTCTGAAGGATCATATTCTATGATGTCTTGTCCTCAAACTAAGTTCACAGTAGGAAGCTTGACAGAACCCTTCATTCACACTCAGGTGTCTGAATGTGAAAGGGTGCTCAGAGTGGGTGCTTGAAGGGGAGACTGCCTGCCCCAAGAGGAGTCACTGGATCACCCTGCTGCTGCACTGCAGAGCTGGTGGTCTGACAGTCCCCACATCAGCCCCGGGTGGCATGTGAGGGAAGCCAAGAATGGATGTGGAAATTAGGGCATGAAGCAGTGGGTGTGGGCAAAGGTCATACCAGGGGTGGGAGGAAGAACATCACAATGTCGTGACAAGGCACGTCCCGACCAACCTGCAACAGATCAACTTGGAGCAGAGTGGAGTGGCTTACGGACCACACAAGACAAGAGTGGTCCCCATCTCCACTGCCCCCAGGGTGGGCAGGAAGGGGGGCAGATCTCTGAGAGCATTTCGAAGCTGAAAGTGACAGAAATAAAATCCTGAATTGACAGAAATCCATAAACTGGACCGAGTTCCTCTGAAATGATTAGATTGATTTTCTGCATTGGACAGAATAGGAACTCAAGAGAGAAAATTAGATTGAGTTAGGAAAAAAAAATGCATTTTTCATACCTGAGGCTACAACTGAGAAATTCATAACTGCAATATGATTCCAACTGCTTTGCTCAAGTAGCTTATCTGAGATATGGTCAGTAACCTGCCAGCTTGTGAGAGCAGGTCTTTTCAGCTCAGCACTGTCAAGTTGGGACCTTGAAATCTGCCATGGAGGCCTTTACACCACAGGAAGTGACAGATGCTGTGAAGCAGGAGTCCTACATACTACTTACTTGGACGTACCTCTCATCAGACAAGATGTAATGATGTCAGAGGAAAAGATACAAGAATTTCTTTTAAGAATTGGACTGTGAACCAAAACAGTTTGACATGCTCCTAGTGCTTAATTGTTTGTTGCTTTAAAAAAGAACCTATAAATATGTAGTTTGTATTTTCACAATGTATTATTAATACATCTGGTTTTCCTCAGTCACATATAAATTAAGATTTTTTTAATTTAGTAAACATCAAGAATGACAGTTAAACCAACTCACTGCAGAAGCTGCCTGTGCAGACCAAACTATCCACCTGGCTGGGCATAGGTTGGTAAAAAGATTGCAAATACCATCTTCTTATAAAAGAATATGAAGAACCATGCATATTATTAGTGATCTTAAAATACTGTTTATTCTGTACATTTACAATTGTGGATGGTCTCTATTTATTAAGTTATCTAAAATCGGTGATCCACCTGTGTACCAAACACAGCACACACACTGTTTGTCCGATGCTGAGAACTGAGTTTGACTGCTGTTTTCCTAGCTTTGAATGAAAGGTTGTCTGCAGTCTGGTTCCCCTCTTCCCCTCTCTCTTGCTGTAATGGCCGCGGCCCTTTCACGTCCCCTCTCCCACTTCAGTTCAGTTCCTGCCGTCCTGAGAAACGTGCCTCGCCTCTGTCCTCACAGTATTCCTCCCCTCTGAAGGCACCAACCCTTCATTCTGCCTTTCAAAATCCCACCCCCAAACCTGAATGAAATGTTCATATTTCTGCTTCCCTAATCACTCAGCCAGCCCTCACCGTGTCCTGAACTTCCTCGTATAACGCGTATCATCTGCTGATGTGTCATCTTTCATAAAAGATAAAGCTCGTGACGGTGGCAGCCACGTCATAAGTGCTGATGAAGAGGCTCTGAAGTGGAACTGTGTTTAGGGCTGTGCCTGATTTACTGCAGCTCTGTGACCTTTCACAAGTGACTCTACCTCCCCTTGCCTCAGTCTCTTCACGTCTAAAATGGGAAAAATCGTAATTTCTATCACTAAGGCTTATTGTGAGAACGAATAAGTCAGAACAATGAAGTACTTAGTGTGTTGTAGAATATATAGGCAATTTTTATTCATAGCTGGCAGCTCCAGAATCATCCTTAGCATTTCTTTTTTTTTTTAATTGAAGTATAGTTGATTTACAATTTTGAGTTAGTTTCAGCTGTACAGCAAGTGATTCTGATATAAGTTATTGTAAGATATTGAGCATAGTTCTGTGTGCTGTACAGTAAATCCTTATTGTTTATCTATTTTATATAAAGTAGTGTGTATCTGTTTATCCCTACTCTTTTTTATCATTTATTTATTTGTGACTGTGCTGAGTCTGCCTTGCTGCGCGGACTTTTCTCTAGCTGCCTGCAGCGGGGGCTGCTCTCTAGCTGTGGCGCGTGGACCTACGCGGTGACTTCTCTTGCTGCGGAACTTGGGCTCTAGGGTGCGCGGGCTTCTGTAGTTGCAGCACGTGGGCTCAGGAGTTGCGGCTCTGGGCTCTAGATCACAACTCAACAGTTGTGGTACATGGGCTTGGTGGTTCAGCGGTATATGGGATCTTCCTGGATCAGGAATCAAACCCGTGTTTCCTGCTGGCAGATTCTTTACCACTGAGCAATTAGGGAGGCCCATATTCCACACTCTTAATTTATCCCTCCCCATCCCCTCTTTCCCCTTTGGTAACCGTAAGTTTGTTTGCTATGTCTATGAATCTGTTTCTGTTTAGTCAGTGAATCCATTTGTATTCTTTTTTAGATTCTACATGTATGTGATATCATATAGTACTTGTCTTTCTGACTTCATTTACTATGACATTTTCTAGGTCAGTCAATGTTGCTGCAAATGCAGTATTTCATTCTTTTTATGGCTGAGTATTATTACTGAGTGTGTGTGTGTGTGTGTGTGTGTGTACACCACATCTTCTTTATTCATTCATCTGTCAGTGGACACTTATGCTGCTTCCGTATCTTGGCGGTTATAAACAGTGCTGCTATGAACATTGGGGTGTATTTATATGTTTTTGAAGAGTTTTCATCTCTTCTGGATATACCTGGCATTTCTTTTGATTATATATGTGCTGATGGATATGTTGATCACATTTTGGTTCAGGTTTTTGGGATGTATGTTATGGATATTAATGATAGTGATTAGAATGATATTTATAATTCCCTGTGTACAATATTTTTCTCTGTTTGAAAAGTTTGTGTGTGACCTAATACCGAAGACCATAACTAGTCAATCTGATTAGGGAGGTAAATTCTATATTCTTTGTTATGAGGGATGACATTTAGAGACTCTAAAGAAAAGGTATTCTATAACCTTCTAGTTTTTTGTGCTTAATAATTTTTATTAAGAATTATAAATGTTTACAATAGCTAAGACACAGAAGCCTCCAAGATGTTCATCAGCAGACAGATGGCAGACAAATGTCCAACGGCAGAAAGTTGTGGTACATATACACAATGAAATATTACTCAGCAAAAAAAAAAAAAAAAAAGAACGCATTTGAGTTAGTTCTAATGAGGTAGATGAAACTGGAACCTATTATACAGAATGAAGTAAGTCAGAAAGAAAAACACCAATACAGTATATTAATGAATATTTTTGGAATTTAGAAAGATGGGAACAACGACCCTATATGCAAGACAGCAAAAGAGACACAGATGTAAAGAACAGACTTTTGGACTCTGGGAGAAGGCAAGGGTGGGATGATTTGAGACACTAACATTGAAACATGTATATTACCATATGTGAAATAAGTGGTCAGTCCAAGTTCGATGAATGAAACAGGGCACTCAAAGCCAGTGCTCTGGAACAACCCAGAGGGATGGGATGTGGAGGGAGGTGGGAGGGGGGTTCAGGATGGGGGACACATGTACACCTGTGACTGATTCATGTCAACGTATGGCAAAAGCCACCACAATATTTTAAAGTAATTAGCCTCCAATTAAAATAAATTAATTAATTTAAAAAAAGAATTAGAAATATCCTAAATTTCATAGCCTGTCCTTTATTCAACTTTCAATCTCTTATTTTGGTATTCTTCCTATTTTTTAAAGGGTATGAAAAGAGTTTATTAGAAGTGTTTATATTTTTCAAAAATATGAAAGCTAACCAGTGTAGTTAATCTACACACAAACACTATAATTGATATTTTAAGATATTTAATTATGTTGATACTTTATTAAATTAATTTGTTGTTCAGTCACTCAGTTGTATCCAACTCTTTGTGACCCTATGGACTGCAGCACGCTAGGCTTCTCTGTCCTTCACTGTCTCCCATAGTTTGCTCAAATTCATGTCCTTTGAGTCAGTAATGCCATCCAACCTTCTCATCCTTTGTCATCTCCTTCTCCTTCCTGCTTTCAATCTTTCCCAGCATCAGGATCTTTCTGAGTTAGCTTTTTGCATCAGGTGGCCAAAGTATTGGCGCTTCAGCTTCAGCCTCAGTCCTTCCAGTGAATATTCAGGGTTGATTTCCTTTAGGATTGACTGGTTTGATCTCCTTGCAGTCCAAGGGACTCTCAAGAGTCTTCTCCAGCATCACAGTTTGAAAGCATCAATCCTTGAGCACTCAGCCTTCTTTATGGTCAAAAATCTCACCTCTGTCCATGACTACTGGAAAAACTATAGCTTTGACAGACCTTTGTCAGCAATATGATGTCTCTGCTTTTTAATATGCTGTCTAGATTTGTCATAGCTTTCCTTCCAAGCGGCAAGCCTCTTTTAATCTCACGGCTGCGGTCACTGTCCACAGTGATTTTGGAGCCCAAGAAAATAATGTCTGTCACTGTTTCCATTTTTCCCCCATCTATTTGCCAGGAAGTGGCAAATTAATATTCAGCCAAAATTCATTTATTCAGTGGAATTCAAGATACAATTTCAGATACTACAAAAAAATTGACAGAAATTAATCAGAGTTATATCTTAGAAAAAAATGACATGAAAAGAGTTTAAGATCCTTTAAAAATTTGAATTTGCTCATTAAAAAAGTCTGTCATTTTACTTTGTTACTAGAAAGCAAAACTCTCACAGCCCCTTGACCTTCTGAAATCATCTCAGAGTCTATCTAATTTACTTCAATTGCTCTGAATTTGGCCATATTAGAACAATAAGAGTTTAGCTAATGGCAAGCCTCACTTTTGTGTCTTAGCAGCTTACAAACATTTCTGCCAAGGGGTAAGAATGGTATTCTCATAGGGAACTTGATTCTTAGTTATTAATTTAACAAACATAAATAAACATTTCTGCCAAGGGGTATGAATGGTATTCTCATAGGGAACTTGATTCTTAGTTATTAATTTAACAAACATAAATAAACTATATTATCTCATATTACAGAATTCTTATAGCTAGATTGTGGGAGAAGTGGTATTTGAGTTGTAGCTGAGAGGTGGAGGAAACGAAGTCCTGGCTGAGTGAGAAGCATAAGGATAAGTATAATTCAAATGAAATTGTGGAGACTGAAAACAGACTTCATAAAAAAAAATAGACTATTTTTCTGAGGCTCCAGTGCCAGACTGAAGTTGCATTTAGTGCTGTGCCAAAAAGGATGCTCTTTGCAACCAGGAGAAAAATGATTCAACTTGCTTTTACCAAAACAACTCTGGGAATGGTGGCAAAAACAGGTCGGTTATCTAAAAGGCACATATTGAAGATTTTTAGGAAGAGTAGACTATCAGGCTCAGAGTACAATTTCCTGATTTCCTTTCCAAAGCCTGTAAACGTTTGCAAACCCCAGTGGCCTTGCTTCCTTCATTCTTATCCCCCTTAGAAGGCCTGCCCCTCTGTTCTACAGTGACTCACTCATAGCATTCTGAGTCCTTCACACTTCCCCAGGATTCCCGTTCTTTCAATTTTGTATGTTTCAGATTTCCCTTCCATGGATGACTCTCCTCTCAGCACCACCATCCAGAAACTTTTCTAAGCTATCATCCTTGACTTTGTTGTTTCCCAGCTCCTTGCCCTCCCAGCATCTGACATCAAAGCGATTGTCCACAGGGCATCAAGGCCCTCCAGTCTCCCTCCCTGGGATCTCTCAGATGCCTTCATGTCTCCTCATTCTTTCATTTACTCACTTCAAAGCCGTATCCCCAGCAACTAAAAATAAATACAGAAAATAAGTTGAATTGAGTGGTTGACACTTGGACTTAAACTAAAGTAGGAATCATGAAAAGCAAAGGGGACAATGACAGCACTTTGGAGATGATGTTGACCAGATTTGGCCATTTCTACACATATAGAAATTTGTATTATTGAAAGGGGATAATTAGAAAGGATTTTCACATTTTAGTCTGAGCGACTTGAAGATGGAAATGATGTGGCCATCTGGTTTTGACAGGAGGTAAGGCATCCATTTTTGGAATGTTGAGTTTGAGATATCTATAGGGCATCCATGAATAGATATATAGGAAGCATTCAGGATTTAGAATTTAGATTTCAAAGGAAAGTCAGAGCTAAAGATAAAGGTTCAGGCCTCATCATCTAAAACAACAACAACAAAAAACTAATCATTGCAGCCAAAGGCATGAGAAATGGTGTCCACTGAGAATGTAAACTAAAAGAGGAGAGAGTAGTTGTGTTAGCTTTTCAACAAAAGTGGAGAAAGGAAGCTCTCTGAAGGATGCTGAAAAGGGCTGGCCAGGGGAGTGAGGGGAAAACCCAAGAAGTTGCAGTGTCACCTGGAGCTGAGGATGCTCTTAGTAACAGCTGTTTGGTCATGAAACATTTCCTGATAGTTTTATTTGCAGCTCTGTTATTGAGCACATATTCTAAAGATGCAGGATGTCAGCATAGCAAAAGCAAACAGCTGTTTTTCTTTTGTTGAAGGCATCATCCTTCAAGAGTCATGTAAATCATGAATTCCTATTGAAACTCTGCCTAAAGACCATCTGGGAGGTCCCCTTAAATATATGGGAAGGGAGATGGGAAGCAGGTCCGGGAGGGTGGGGACATGGGTATACCTATGGCTGATTCTTGTTGATGTATGACAGAAAACCAGAAAAGTCTATAAAGCAATTATCCTTCAATTAAAAAATTAAAACAAAATATACAGATGTAAAAAAATATAGCATCCATGCAGTCATATTGTTCCTCCGGTGTTTTATGAAAAGAGCCAAAATCCTAGGATTGTGTATATTTGCAAAAGATCTTTTTCTTTACAAAGCACAGTTAACACACTACAGTACTCTTCTACTCAGTTACACGTTTGTTGAAGGAAAAATTGACGCCTTTAAATACAAATATAAAGATCTTGGCATTTATGTTTAACAGGCTCAGCTGACTCTGGAAATATTATGTTCATATTTCTTGAAATTGTGAATTGCTCATTTTAAAACTACTTTATGGAGGTGTGATTGATATGCATTAAGCTGTACATATTTAATACATGCAACTTGATGAGTTTGGAGATAAGTATATACCCATAATACCATCACCATAATCACAGCCCTAAACTTACTCATCACTTTCAAAAGTCCCCATTCATTTATTTTTCTTAAAAAAGTTTTGATGGTAATTTAAAAAATTGAAATGTAAAATTCTAAACCCTGAAGGTATATTCCAAACAGTATTGACAAATTAACTTTTTTTTTTTTTCAGAAAAAGAATATAGTAAAAGCAAAAACAATTGCAGTATGATAAACCATGTTGATAACTGAATTTTCATTTTCATCAAAAGTGCTATTTGTTTTTGTCGTTGTTCTGGCTGTCATCACGACCATGCGCAGAGTTGCTCCTGCCAGGACGCTGTTCTCAGTGGCCGCATTCTCCTGTGTGGTGATGGAATGTGCAGGGAGGCACCGGCATGCGGGAGAGAGGCACAGTCTTGGCTGGAACAACTTGAAATTGACAAGGCAGAGCATGACCTACTTTTGGGGTCCATCTTTTCTGATCCAGAAAGTGTTTGCATTAACTCTCATTCCCAGCTGGAAACACCACTTTATTATGACTCAGTGGATCAATGAACACTAGGAACCATGAACCATGATAGGTGGCCTGACAGTCGTGTGAAAGGCCTCATTGGTTCGAGTGGAAATGAAGCTGCCTTGTGAGACTCCCTTTTTTTTTATCAAGATGGACAATTTAGAACTTTCCATTATACATTGCAAATAGTGAAAAGGTAGAGATACACAGAACAAAATGATGCATTTTTTTCCCCCTTCTCCTTGTGCTTCCCCACCTTTCACATCCTGGCGGACTCAACTGAGCTCCCTCAAAATAAGACAATTTTTATCTTTGTGAAGCCAGGGCAATGCAGGCTATCCTTTCTGATACAGAATAATTGGTGGTATATCATTTTAGAAAGTGTTTATCTCTAAGTTTAGGTTATACAGTCACAAAATGACAAGTTTATAACCATAGGCTAAAATCAGATTAATAAATTTTAAAAGTTTAATTGGAAAAAACCACCCAACAGTGGTTTGTTACACTTATGTCCATTTCGAGTCTTCACAATTTTGGCACAATAAACTATTGAAAAATCTAATATGTTGAAATTTGATTTGTTTTGTATAATGAAGTAAAGAAACCATTGGACACACAGGTAATAATTGAGGATAATGTTTAAAAAATCTAAATGTATGTCCATCACTGGCAAAGTTAATGGCCATGTATCACAGTTTGGACATAAATCTCATAAAAGCATATTTTTCCTCTGTATTTTTTTAAAAAACTATAACCCTTGTGTGTTCCTCTATTTGTACATAGGCCAGGAGCCAGATGGAGCTGGCTAGGGTGCTTGGATGTTAGAGGAAGCAATTCATTTGTATAGCAAAAGAGTCTGCCATCCAAAGCATTTCTGGAATTGAATGTGAGCACAGAGGAATATTGTACCTGCTGGCTTCAGACACCAAATCCTATTTGTATCTAACTGCACTGTGCAATTGTAGAACACTACATTATTAAAGACAGTAGATTGTGTGTGTTCATGTGTATGTGTGTGTGTGTGTGTGTTTATTTCTCTCTTATTTGTGCCACAAATCGGTGTGATGCCCAGTGAATGTTGAGTGATTCTGCTCTAGAGTGTAAACTTGACTGTATCAATGCTATGCATATGGCAAAATTTTTTTTTTATCAGATACATACATCGATTCTGGTTGACCCCCCATGTACACATGGAAATGTTCTTGACAATCCACATATAGTTTTGAAAATCATAAATTATATAAAAATGCATAATCAGCAGCTTTGAGGATGTTAAGCACACCCACAAAATACTCATAAAGATACTCTAGTATCTTTCATCATTCAGATTTGAAATATTGGTTGATCTGATTTTCTCAGGCCAGTTTCAAACCTCTGAGACTGCAAAGTTATATTAGTAGTTGAGAAATAACATGGAAACACCATGTATTTTTCAGTTTTGTCAAAACTTTAGCAGTTGAGTATTCTTTTCAGTTGGGGAAGACCCTGCTTGCTCTTCACTTCAGAGACTGTTTCCCATTTGTGCCCACCATAACACCATCACCATAATCACAGCCCTAAACTTACTCATCACTTTCAAAAGTCCCCATTCAGGTCACCTCAACCCACCCCCACCTCTGCTGAGTATAAGACCCCCCCTTTGGATGTGTCAGTCCCTTCTAGGTAAATGCTAAGACCTCCTGATTTCCTAATCTTCCCATTACACATTTCCAAAATGCAGTTGGCATCAGCGGAGCGCAGATGGTGTCTTGGCATAGTTGGCTGGGGGGCTTCCCTGGCACGTGTTGGTGACTGTGTGATGTCCACCAGAGATCATTGACTGGATCTTTCTGTCCCAGTTCAGGGCAGCCTGAGTGTGGTTTGCTTGGTCCTGGCCCTGTGTTTGTTGATGTGCGCTGCCGAACTTAGTGACCAGTCAGTCCCTTTGGCTGTTCTCTTGGCAAAGGCCATCACCTATTCTGGGTCCCATTGCACCTCTTGTTTCATTTAGATTCCCTGAAGCTGGTTGTGACATTCTTTTGGTTAATAGGTAGAGAATATGTACAGTGATCTTCGGGCATTGTTACTCCTGTGAAGGGGAATCCCTGGTGGCTCAGTGGTAAGGAATTTGCCTGCAATACAGGAGATGTGGATTCAATTCCTGGGTCAGGAAGATTCCCCTGGGGGAGGGCGTGGCAACCCACTCCAGTATTCTTGCCTGAGAAATCCCATGGACAGAGGCGTCTGGTGGGCTGCAGTCCATGGGGTCCCAAGCTGGACACTACTGAGCGACTAACACATACACAATCCACCACCACCACTACAGTGAAGAATCCCTCTGATTAGCTCTAGTCAGACCCTCATTCATTTCTAAGCCTTGTTCTTTATCTTCTCAGACTCTGTGTAATGGTTTCTGGGGAGCATGACTCATAAGGTAGAAAAATGAAAAACACATCATTCTAATAAAAAAACCCAATTATCTCATCAAAGAAAATTGCACTGGATTGAGTTAAAAAGACAAGAAAGACTTTATTCAAGTCTATAGCAATGAGGGTCAAGACTTCTGCAGTAGGGGAGAGAGGGGGAACTGTTGAAATCAAGATGGGGGAATTTTTAAGCACTGAGCTGAGCTAATGGAAAAGTACTGGAGAACATTAGGGGACCTTGGTCAGTGTGCTTAGGGCATTTGTGTCTGCTAATTGGTGCTTGTGGAAGTTAGGCTCCTGCCCTCCCTGCAGAGGCTGGGAGATAGGGGTCTATCTTTCTTGATTATATTTCAGAGGGATGACTCAGATTCTTGAGAAAGACATTCTTAGGTTGTAAAACTGTAAAGAGGCTTCATGAAGATTTCCATTTCAAGGGACAGAGAAATAATTTACAATGGCAAATTCCCTAAATTAAATGCTCTGAGAAAAAGGGAGGGTGGGTTCTATGGTCAGAGGAAAAAAAACTGTCTAAAGTTTAGTCAGGCTGTGAGGGGCATTAAGGCTGTTTTGGCCACAAACGTCACTAATCATTTTTCCTATTGCCTGTGAAAGAAAAGTTTCCACGATAAAATAACACTTAAAAAATGATAAATAATGGGATTAAATAAAATACGTGTATTTAATACTAAGTTCAACAAACACCTAAGCCTACAGGTAAACATATCTTATTCATTGGGGTTATAATGCTGTTTTAATGTTGTAGCATTTTCTCAAATTGGAAAAACATTAAATGATTTAATCAATCAAATTCTGCACTTTTTTTTGGAACCTCTTTTGATTATACTGTGTCCTAGTATTGCTGGCTTTTCCAGTCATTATGTGGAAATGATGTCTGTTGGGTATAAGAGAGTGACTTCGGTTTCTTGACCCAGGAGTGATATGAGGACATTTGGCTCATGACAGCTTATCATCTCTCTCTGGCTGGGGAAGATAAAAAAAAAGGTAGGGAAGCAAAAATGGTTTTTCAGTCTCTGGGATATTGTCAGTATGCTCTATCTGATGCATGAGGTCATTTACTGAAATGACCTGCCTCACTGTAGTAGATCTAAATCGAAACTTTTAGAAAAGTATTATAATGGCCTTAGAAAGCAAAACATGGGCAAATCCTGATTACCATCTGAATTTTCAGACATCATGTGCTCAGAGTAATTTTTCCAAAACTACTAATTTGAGTGAAATAAAACTGACTGTAGTGGAATTAAAGCACAGAATTTGGCATTTTTGCAATTTTATTCTAGTCTTCTAAGATGAAATTTGGCTGTCCCCAAATTTGCACATCAAATATACCAATCAAAATGCCTGAGCAGAGAAAGGATGTAAATATTTACTGATCAATCCACTGAATTATTAAAGACTTCAGAAATGTTTGATCTGGCAATGCAAGAAGTAGGGCTGAGAGTCAGCCTGCCAATTTGCTGGGAGGAAAAATTGATCAACAGCAAAGCACTAAAACCTAGGAGAATTTAGTAAGGTATTATTAATTTAGAACCTTGCTGGGGAAATAAAGTGAAAAGCGTCTCTTTTTTTACTGTATCAAAAAAAGCTGAAAACAAAGCAATAAATACATCTAGGAAATAATAGTTCACAAGTGATTAAGCTAGGTACCTTTGGGGTGATTGGTAGACATTGTGTGTATGTATGTGCGTGCCTGTGTGTGTGTGGATGTGTGTCTCAGCCAAGTGCTTTAAGTTTTCTCTTTGAACACCTCATTGAAAATGCCATTTTGCAAAGAGAAGTGTCTTGTGCTCTTATTTAGTTTTAGCTTTTACCACTAGGTATAATATGTTCAGATTTTGTATATAAATTTATACAGTCTTACTACTTTCATTACAGATTTACTTAATTCCTTTATGCATTGAATAGTTGTTAAGCTCCTACCATGTGTCAGGCAGTGTGCTAGACACATAGGATCTATCTTTGAACAAAACAGGCAAAGACTGTAGGCCTCATTGAGCTTATATTCTAATAGGGCAAGATAAATGATAAAGAAACATAGTAAATAAGAAATTATGTGTAAATATGTCAATGTCTGGCCAGAAAAAAAAAAAAAAGAAAACTGGTTTGGATGAAGTGGTTTGGAGCAGGACTGCTGGGTGGAAGGAATTTTAATAGGGAAGGTCAGGAGATACAAGCTTGAATGAGAGCATCACATCTGAGCAGACCTGATGGTAGCAATGATGTTAGCCCCAGCTTTCTCAGAGAAGAGCACTCCTGGCGGAAAGGATACTTTATCACAGGGTGGGATGGGAGATGGGAGAATGACACTTGCTTGGAGAATCTCGAGGAGGCCGTTGCTGATGGAGTTTCCTGATCTGGAAAGCTAGGTCTGGTGTGGGAGCCTTGCAAGGGAGGCAGGTCATGTGAGGAATCTGGAGGCTGTACAGCGATGACTTTGCCTTCCACCGTGTGTGGAAGTTAGTGTAGTGTTTTGAGCACAGAAATAACTTAAACCTGTTGTGTAGAGGATGGAGTCCTGCTGACCAAAGGGAGAAGCAGGGAGACTTGTTAGCTTGCTATGGCGAGAATCCAGGCTGGATTAGAAAGGCGCACCAGTGAAGACGGAGAAGTCCTCTGATTCTGCAGAGTTGAGTAATACCAGCAGTATTTTTGTCGGTTTGGTAGAATGGTGAGAAAGAAAGAAAGGAGTCGAGCACAACTCTGGTTTTTTTTTTTTTGGCCCTAAAAATCATTAAGAATGGAATTGTCATAAACTAGTTTGGGGAAGCATGTGAATAGAGTGGATAGAGTGGGGTTTGGTGGAAGAAAAGGCGTTTGGTTTGGGAAATGTTAAAGATATCAAGCAGTGAGTCTAATATCAGGGAAGAGTTTGGAGATGGAGATATAAACTAGGGAATTTCTGGCACATGATATTTTTAAGTCCTTGAGGCCGAGAGGGGCCATCCAGGGGTGGATGAAGATGCAAAAGACACAGGGCGAAGGACTGAGCCCTGGAGCATCTCAGCCTTAAGAGAGAAGAGATAAAAGGAAAAACCGTCACTGGAGATGGAAACGGAGCAACAAATAAACTAAGAAGAGGGACTTCCCTGAGGGTCCAGTGGTTAAGACTCTGCGCTTCCACTGCAGGGGCCATGGGTTCAATCCCTGGTGGGGGAAGTAAGATCCCACATGGCACATGATGTGGCTAAAACATTTGAAAAATAAATAAACTAAGAATAAGGTTAAGAGAATGAGCTTTTGAGGAAATTAAGTAAACAAATAATATCAGGGCATTAGGAGTAGTCGAATGTCTCAGATGTTGCTGACAGGCCAAGTGGTAGTCAGACCCATTGATTTAGCGATACAGAATTCTTCGGGAGTCTTGACAAGAGCAGCTTGAGTTAAGTGACGTGGACTGAAAGTCTAATTGACACTGGCCTAAGAGAGAATGAGATCAGAAACACTGTAAAGAATGCGTATGGACATTGTACTTGAATTAACATATTACCTTAATAGAAAAAATAGAATGGAGTCAAGAGAAGTTTTTTTTTTTTCCTTTTAAAATGCAGAAAATAACAGCATGCATGTATATTAGTGGGATCCATTAAGGAGAAAAAAATAATGAAGACAAGAGTGAAGAATTGCTGGTGCAGTGGCCTGAGTGGATTTAGCACAGTGGAAGGGGCTGCCCAATGGTTTATGTGCAAGGAGATAAACCAGTCCATCCTAAAGGAAATCCACCTGAATATTCACTGGAAGGACTGATGCTGAAGCTGAAGCTCCTCCAGTACTTTGGCTACCTGATGCGAAGAGCTGACTCATTGGAAAAGACCCTGATGCTGAGAAAGATTTAATGCAAAAGAAGGGGATGGCAGAGGATGAGATGGTTAGATCGCATCACTGACTCAATGGACATGAGTTTGAGCAAACTCCAGGAGTTGGTGAAGGACAGGGAAGCCTGGCGTGCTGCAGTCCATGGGGTCACAAAGAGTCAGACATGACTGAGCAACTGAACAACAGCAGCACCGGGAAAGCGCGGGGCTGCCCTGCGGGCCCAGCGGGACTCAGGGATGCTGACTGTGCCATCAGAACTGCCTCTCGCTTCATCTCTCCAGTCTGCTCGGGTCTTTGCTGCTTCACCGAGGTTTTCCTCGACCATTGCTCCTACAACTCGATGCCTAATTCCCATCCTTTCAGCTTTCGCAGCAGAAAAGAGGGTTGTTCTCTAACAGTCTCCGTAAAATCCAGGAATTGCCCTGCTGGCTAGGCTAGCTGGCCTGCCCGTGCTGTGACAGTCTCTGCAGGCAGGGGCAGCTGGGCCAACATTCAGGAGTAAACATGCGGCAAGACGAGCCAGGCACGGAGCATCAATAGAGTTGTGTTTCTTCCAGTGAAAAGAACAGCACTGGTAGAATACAAAGCTTGATAAGGTTCTCAATGGTGGCCCCAGGACACTGCAGACCATTTAAGGGAGCCGGACAAATATTGACACAATTTTTTTCTGATCCTTTTACCTTATTGTAATTCACTGTCAAGATCAAAATGATCCAGGCCAGTTTACACTTGTGAGGAAATCTAGATGAAATCACATGTGAAAAAAAGAACCATAGAGGGAAATTTCCCCTATGCGAGTTTTAATTAAGCCAGTTACTTTGTGGAAGTGCAGATGCCCTCATGGTGGCTAGGGTTGTTACTGAACTGTGTTCCCGTCTGTCTTGTGTCCTTGAGCACCTGTATCCTTCTGTGCTTTAAATCTTGAGAAAAATGGCTTGCCCTTTCCTGTGTTCCAACCTTTACAAAGTCGACAAGCTCTGTGACACGTCACCTTCACTGATGACCATCAGCAGTGGCAGTCATGCCATTTTTAATATTAGTAGGGGATAGATGAGATTCTTTTCTATATTTTAAGGTTCCAACCAAGAGTACTTTATCTTCAGTTTTTCTTTCACTTCTATGAAATTGTAAAATGTTCCTCCATGTCCTGAACTAAATATTGATGCTACCTAGTAGATGGAATGTGAGGATCTTAAACATAATTCAGCCAGCTGGTTATTTATATTTAAATAACACTGAATATACTATTTGAATATATTATTGGGGTAGAATATACCACCCTGAGGCAATGATAGTTGTATAATTATTTCAAGGTTAAAGAATGAAAAAGGAGGAGATTTTAAAAAATGAGATTCTAATAGATTAAAATCATTTTAAAAATAATTTTTCATCTATACTAAAAATTTGGGTTATTTTACTTAGCTTCTGTAAATCTCTTTTTTAAATAAAGTTTCACTTGAAAAGAAGAGATATTAAAACATTTCATCTCACTAAATAATTTTAATAATTAAGTTTAATATTGTGCATAAAATTTCTAGTGACTTAGCATACAGTAGGCACCAGATAATTTTTAGTTTGCTTTTCTTAGCAACATATATTATAAAGCCAGTTCTTTAGGAACCTGATGTTTAAAAGCAGGAGGCAGCAGACACAAGAGATGCTGTATTTTGTGGTCATTCAGTAACTAAATTTTTTCAAAGCTCAACTTTACTGTGATGGTAACTCTTTGGAGTTGATAGCAGTAATAATTGTTTTATGGCTCAAAAAGTAACAGCCATGATATACTCACATGCTTGCTGTGTGTGAGAGAAATCAGTAGGCACTTGTGCTTCTTAAATTTAAATCTCATGGCTGTACTACAGTGCTTTAAAAGTCTCATCAATGAGTGGAAGGGTCTTAAGTGTGAAGTTTCAGGCTGTGATACGAAGATGCAAGAAATGTTTCTGTTTGAATAAATTTATGCCATTTTATTATGCCAAGTCTCAGTAGTGAGGCCAAGGCAGGAGAAAAAGGAGCGTGGAATAGGGGGAGGAGGACTGCGGTGTGGGGAAGGAAAGAATGGAGGGACAAGACTCGGTCTTGTCGATTAAGCATCAGTAACCGTGGAATGCTTGGTGTTCAGGGGCAAAGAACCCACCTGGCGATGCGGGAGGCCTCTGCCTGGGGTAGCTCGGCCTCAGCTGCAGCTGCACTTTGGTTTCATGTCCCTACATGTCATCAGAGGCCGGCACAACTGAAGGATGCTGAGTTCTACACCCATGTCTATATGCCTGTGTCTGTGTCCTTACATTTTCCACACTACTATTCAGCATTTGTTTTAAAATTAGAACCTTCAAAACTCCATCACACACTTACACCATGTGTATGTTCAGCGCTGCATGGTTTAAAACCCTGTTGCAATCTCAGGATTCCCTGTGGCTGGATTATCCTGCTGACATTACTTGGTAAAGCCTGGGAGCATCTGAATTCCCATTACCTTATTGGTGTACCTCGTTAATGACATCGCTTGATTAGCATATCAGTAGTACCTTTTCGCCACAGGTAAGAAATTGAAATGTTCAAGGTCAATTAACTGCAAATGTTTCAAGTCGGTTGGTTCAGCTATAACGGTGAGTGATGCTGGGAAGAGGGAGTGGTCAGTGAGAGACGCCTCGTGCTCCTGATGAGAATTGATGATCCAATTTTCACTCACTGGAATCATGCTGATTCTTTTTTTTTTCCCCTCTCACTGTGCTTCTCTCACATGTTTGTGTTTTAAATAGTGGTCTATAAAGGAATGTCAAAAGTGCCACAGAAATATTATGCTACTCTGTATTAAAAATGTGCCTTCGTGACCGACTTTAGACCTTTAAAATGAACTAGAAAGAGCAAGAAACAAAATGACTCAGTATTTTTCTCAAAGGTGTAAGGTGATGTAGATAAAATTCCAAACATAGAAACTCCAGGGAAAGATGATGGCTGGCTGGAGGCACTTAGTCCGTTCTTTTCTTTTCTACGTAAAGAAAGAAGATAAAAAATGCAGAGAGAGTTGCAACGTGTCTGCCAACTATGCTACTGATATTAACCAAGCACCCTTGGTGAACATCAGACCCCAGAAACTTTCAACTTGAAGACTTTTGATAGACCTGTGGCAGAACAGTAAAAATTAGATTGAACATTGGAGGGAAGTTTCTACCCATTCACCCCTCCCGTCATGTATCCATACTTCAAAGACGTGGTCCGTTGTTAACTCTAGAGAGGGAAGATGACCCTACTGCCAGGTAGCCAAATCCTGAAATTCCCCAACCCTGGCTGCTGCTGTCTTTTCTACATCCATTATGACACATCCACTTACATGTCGTAACAGTAGGCGGGCGCACTGCCGTGTCCTGGTTCAGAGCTCGGTGCGTCTTGCTGCTCTGCAGACTGGTGCAAGGTGTTCAGACCCTCTGTGTCTCAGCATGGCGCTTGGAGAATTAAGCAACAGTGCCTTCACAGTGTGCCCAACGCAAAGTACTCACTGCGTAAATACTAAGTAATACCACGGTAAAATAAGTGGGAAAGTTGGATGGAGTTTCATTACATCCTGAGAAGTGAAATATGGTGAAGGAGTTGGCTTAGATTTTAAAATAATGCTATGAGAGCAGTTTGCAGTCAGGGTTCAAGAGCTCCCTGAGCTATTTTTGGTCAGGTGCTATTTAAGGTGTTCTTCAGAGCATTCAAAAGTAAGTTCTCTTCCACATAGATAACGGACTGCATGAGAGATGCCCTTTGTGGACAGCAAAGCCATGCTAGATCAATGACACCAAGGCGCTCAGATTACAGCCAAGTCCCTTGTCTACCCAGCGCGCCTTCTTACTGAAAATGTAAGAGTTTTTCCCCATCACCTAAACATGGTAGATGGTGCCCCAAAGAACTCTACTCATCCAGCTTACCAGCCCAAACCACACATTCTCCAAGGGCAAATACAGAGGAAAGTAAAAACACACCAGTAAAAACTGCACAATCTCTAAATATTTTGGGTCCCTAAGGAGAGCATTGTACTTTCGATGTATAGAGTGAAAGACACTTTTGAACAACGATTCCCTCCAAGACAGAAGGAAATTTGAAAAAAAGCATCTATTTCTAAAGACTATGTAGTAAGTAATCTCAGGACGCATACCTGAATACAAGCGGGAGTTAGTGTGATGCTGTCAAGAGAGGACGTTATAGGAATAGAATTCTTTTAAAAGATGCTGCCTTGACTCATTTTGTGGTCCTGACTAGAGCCAGGTTAGTTCCCCTTCTTGAGCAGCTGGTTATGTCCAAACCCAGCCCCTCCCCTCACACCCTCTGTGGCCACTACACATCTGAACGGGTCACGCTGCAGCCAGGTGCAGACGCCTGGACACAGCCCCTGCTGCCCAGAGCCCCTTCACATTAGCCAGTCCACACGGAGCACACAACAGCTAGCTAACTCCTCCCTGCTCTGCATACATCAGCTGCTCCCTTCAGCTTCAGCTACTCATCCTTTCTGGGACATACTTCCCTCCATGGTCTGCCTGGCAATCTTCTCTTTGAAGCTGGGAGTAACACAGAGTTCTGCTTGTCCTTACTCAGACTGTCACTGTGTTGTCTGCCACCCAAAAGATTTTTAAATCTTATTAAAGCAGGTTGTTCACACAGATGTCTCCCTTTAGGCCTCACAATGCTATGCGCTGCACCATAATAGTAAATATTGTGTAAATAGTAAATAGTAAACGGACTGTCACCACACCCCCATTCCTAGATAGGATACAACTAGTGATGTGTTGGAGAACTGGCTGGGGTCGGAGTGAGTACTGATACGCAGAGTTTGCCAATGTTGATGGTTTAAATACTCTCACTATGGCCAATTGCAAAGATGGCTATGTTTAATAATCATCTTGTAGAATTCCTGAAAGTGTAATCATCTCTTGCCCGTTGCTGCAAGCCAGTTATCACTGGATGGAACTCTCCATCACTTACTGTATTATTGCTCCCTGTACCTGCCTCACCAGTAACATTTCCCAGGTGTGTTTCCAGCATGCTTTTCACGTCTGTTCCTCCTGTGTGCTGTGCTGTGCTCAGTCGTGTCTGACTCTCTGCGACCCCATGGACTGTAGCCCGCCAGGCTCCTCTGTCCCTGAGATTCTCCAGGCAAGAACACTGGAGTGGGTTGCCATGCCCTCCTCCAGGGGATCTTCCCAACCAAGAGATCGAACCTGCATCTCCTTTGTCTCCTGCATTGACAGGCAGATTCTTTACCATCTGAGCCACCAAGGAATAAGACTGTAAACACAGTCAAGGCAGGAATGATCCCTAGACCATTCTGGTATTCTGGGGCTTAATGCTGTCCCTCTTTCTCTAAGGAGTCTAAACATCATCAGACATTAGAGGCCGTTTCCAAGTTCCATGTTCAGTTCAGTTCAGTCACTCAGTCATGTCCGACGCTTTGAGACCTCATGAACCTCAGCACGCCAGGCCTCCCTGTCCCTCACCAACTCCCGGAGTCCATCCAAACCCATGTCCATTGAGTCGGTGAGGCCATCCAACCATCTCATCTTCTGTCATCCCCTTCTCCTCCTGCCCTCAATCTTTCCCAGCATCAGAGTCTTTTCAAATGAGTCAGCTCTTCGCATCAGGTGGCCAAAGGATTGGAGTTTCAGCTTCAACATCAGTCCTTCCAGTGAACACCCAGGACTGATCTCCTTTAGGATTGACTGGTTGGATCTCCTTGAAGTCCAAGAACTCTTAAGAGTCTTTTCCAACACGACAGTTCAAAAGCATCAGTTCTTCAGCACTCAGCTTTCTTTATAGTCCAACTCTCACATCCACACATGACCACTGGAAAAACCATAGACTTGACTAGATGGACCTTTGTTGACAAAGGTCTCTGCTTCTTAATATGCTGTCTAGATTGCTCATAACTTGCCTTCCAAGGAATGAGCATCTTTTAATTTCATGGCTGCAGTCACCGTCTGCAGTGATTTTGGAGCCCCCAAAATAAAGTCTGACACTGTTTCCACTGTTTCCCCACCTATTTGCCGTGAAGTGATGGAACCAGATGCCATGATCTTAGTTTTCTGAATGTTGAGCTTTAAGCCAACTTTTTCACTCTCCTCTTTCACTTTCATCAAGAGGCCCTTTAATTATTCTTCACTTTCTGCCATAAGGGTGATGTCATCTGCATCTTTGAGGTTATTGATATTTCTCCCAGCAATCTTGATTCCAGCTTGTGCTTCATCCATCCCAGCATTTCTCATGATGTACTCTGCATAGAAGTTAAATAAGCAGGGTGACAATTTACAGCCTTGACGTACTCCTTTTCCTATTTGGAACCAGTCTGTTGTTCCATGTCCAGCTCTAACTGTTGCTTCCTGACCTGCATACAGGTTTCTGAAGAGGCAGGTCAGGTGGTCTGGTATTCCCATCTCTTTCAGAATTTTCCACAGTTTATTGTGATCCACACAGTCAAAGGCTTTGGCATAGTCAATAAAGCAGAAATAGATGTTTTTCTGGAACTCTCTTGCTTTTTCCATGATCCAGCGGATGTTGGCAATTTGATCTCTGGTTCCTCTGCCTTTTCTAAAACCAGCTTGAACATCTGGAAGTTCATCTTTCACAGATTGCTGAAACCTGGCTTGGAGAATTTTGAGCATTACTTTACTAGCGTGTGAGATGAGTGCAATTGTGCAGTAGTTTGAGAATTCTTTGGCATTGCCTTCCTTTGGGATTGGAATGAAAACTGACCTTTTCCAGTCCTGTGGCCACTGCTAAGTTTTCCAAATTTGCTGGCATATTGAGTGCAGCACTTTCACAGCATCATCTTTCAGGATTTGAAATAGCTCAACTGGAATTCCATCACTTCCACTAGCTTTGTTCGTAGTGATGCTTCCTAAGGCCCACTTGACTTCACGTTCCAGGATGTCTGGCTCTAGGTGAGTGTTCACACCATCATGATATCGGTCGGGAAGATTTTTTTGTATAGTTCTTCTGTGTATACTTGCCACCTCTTCTTAATATCTTCTGCTTCTGTTAGGTCCATACCATTTCTGTCCTTTATTGAGCCCATCATTGCATGAAATGTTCCTTTGGTATCTCTAATTTTCTTTTTTTTCCCCCAGCTTCTCTATTTTATTTTATTTATTTATTTTAATATTATTATTATTATTATTATTTTACTTTACAATATTGTATTGGTTTTGCCATACATCAACATGCATCTGCCACGGGTGTACATGTGTTCCCCATCCTGAACCTCCCTCCCACCTCCCTCCCCATACCATCCCTCTGGGTCATCCCATTGCACCAGCCCCAAGCTTCCTGTATCCTGCATCGAACCTGGACTGGCGATTCATTTCACATATGATATTATACATGTTTTAATGCCATTCTCCCAAATCATCCCCCACCCCCACAGAGTCCAAAAGACTGTTCTATACATCTGTGTCTCTTTTACTGTCTCGCATACAGAGTTGTCATTACCATCTTTCTAAATTCCATATATATGTGTTAATATACTGTATTGGTGTTTTTCTTTCTGGCTTACTTCACTCTGTATAATAGGCTCCAGTTTCATCCACCTCATTAGAACTGATTCAAATGTATTCTTTTTAATGGTTGAGTAATACTCCATTGTGTATATGTACCACAGCTTTCTTATCCATTCATCTGCTGATGGACATCTAGGTTGCTTCCATGTCCTGGCTATTATAAACAGTGCTGTGATGAACATTGGGGTACACGTGTCTCTTTCCCTTCTGGTTCCTTGGTGTGTATGCCCAGCAGTGGGATTGCTGGGTCGTATGGCAGTTCTAGTTCCAGTTTTTTAAGGAATCTCCACACTGTTCTCCATAGTGGCTGTACTAGTTTGCATTCCCACCAACAGTGTAAGAGGGTTCCCTGTTCTCCACACCCTCTCCAGCATTTATTGCTTGCAAACTTTTGAATCGAAGCTATTCTGACTGGCGTGAAATGGTACCTCATTGTGGTTTTGATTTGCATTTCTCTGATAATGAGTGATGTTGAGCATCTTTTCATGTGTTCGTTAGCCATCTGTATGTCTTCTTTGGAGAAATGTCTGTTTAGTTCTTTGGCCCATTTTTTGATTGAGTCGTTTATTTTTCTGGAATTGAGCTGCAGGAGTTGCTTGCATATTTTTGAGATTAGTTGTTTGTCAGTTGCTTCATTTGCTATTATTTTCTCCCATTCTGAAGGCTGTCTTTTCACCTTGCTTATAGTTTCTTTTGTTGTGCAGAAGCTTTTAATTTTAATTAGGTCCATTTGTTTATTTTTGCTTTTATTTCCAATATTCTGGGAGGTGGGTCATAGAGGATCCTGCTGTGATGTATGTCAGAGAGTGTTTTGCCTATGTTCTCCTCTAAGAGTTTTATAGTTTCTGGTTTTACGTTTAGATCTTTAATCCATTTTGAGTTTATTTTTGTGTATGGTGTTAGAAAGTGTTCTGGTTTCATTCTTTTACAAGTGGTTGACCAGTTTTCCCAGCACCACTTGTTAAAGGGATTGTCTTTTCTCCATTGTATATTCCTGCCTCCTTTGTCAAAGATAAGGTGTCCATATGTGCGTGGATTTATCTCTGGGCTTCCTATTTTGTTCCATTGATCTATATTTCTCCCTTTGTGCCAGTACCATACTTTCTTGATGACTGTGGCTTTGTAGTAGAGCCTGAAGTCAGGCAGGTTGATTCTTCCAGTTCCATTCTTTTTTCTCAAGATTGCTTTGGCTATTCGAGGTTTTTTTGTATTTCCATACAAATTGTGAAATTATTTGTTCTAGCTCTGTGAAAAATACCGTTTGTAGCTTGATAGGGATTGCATTGAATCTATAGATTGCTTTGGATAGTATACTCATTTTCACTATATTGATTCTTCCAATCCATGAACATTGTATATTTCTCCATCTATTAGTGTCCTCTTTGATTTCTTTCATCAGTGTTTTATAGTTTTCTTTATATAGGTCTTTAGTTTCTTTAGGTAGATACATTCCTAAGTATTTTATTCTTTGTGTTGCAATGGTGAATGGAATTCTTTCCTTAATTTCTCTTTCTATTTTCTCATTATTAGTGTATAGGAATGCAAGGGATTTCTGTGTGTTGATTTTATATCCTGCAACTTTACTATATTCATTGATTAGCTCTAGTAATTTTCTGGTGGAGTCTTTAGGGTTTTCTATGTAGAGGATCATGTCATCTGCAAACAGTGAGAGTTTTGCTTCTTCTTTTCCAATTTGGATTCCTTTTATTTCTTTTTCTGCTCTGATTGCTGTGGCCAAAACTTCCAAAACTATGTTGAATAGTAGTGGTGAGAGTGGGCACCCTTGTCTTGTTCCTGACCTTAAGGGAAATGCTTTCAATTTTTCACCATTGAGGATAACGTTTGCTGTGGATTTGTCATATATAGCTTTTATTATGTTGAGGTATGTTCCTTCTATTCCTGCTTCCTGGAGAGTTTTTATCACAAATGGATGTTGAATTTTATCAAAGGCTTTCTCTGAATCTCTTGAGATAATCATATTGCTTTTACTTTTCAATTTGTTAATGTGGTGTATAACATTGATTGATTTGTGGATATTGAAGAATCCTTGCATCCCTGGGATAAAGCCCACTTGGTCATGGTGTATGATCTTTTATATGTATTGTTGGATTCTGACTGCTAGAATTTTATTAAGGATTTTTGCATCTATGTTCATCAATGATATTGGCCTGTAGTTTTCTTTTTTTGTGGCATCTTTGTCAGGTTTTGGTATTAGGGTGATGGTGGCCTCATAGAATGAGTTTGGAAGTTTACCTTCCTCTGCAATTTTCTGGAAGAGTTTGAGTAGGATAGGTGTCAGCTCTTCTCTAAACTTTTGGTAGTATTCAGCTGTGAAGCTGTCTGGACCTGGGCTTTTGTTTGCTGAAAGATTTCTGATTACAGTTTCAATTTCCGTGCTTGTGATGGGTCTGTTAAGATTTTCTATTTCTTCCTCGTTCAGTTTTGGAAAGTTGTACTTTTCTAAGAATTTGTCCATTTCTTCCACGTTGTCCATTTTATTGGCATATAATTGCTGATAGTAGTCTCTTATGATCCTTTGTATTTCTGTGTTGTCTGTTGTGATCTCTCCATTTTCATTTCTAATTTTATTGATTTGATTTTTCTCCCTTTGTTTCTTGATGAGTCTGGCTAATGGTTTGTCAATTTTATTTATCCTTTCAAAGAACCAGCTTTTGGCTTTGTTGATTTTTGCTATGGTCTCCTTTGTTTCTTTTGCATTTATTTCTGCCCTAATTTTTAAGATTTCTTTCCTTCCACTAACCCTGGGGTTCTTCATTTCTTCCTTTTCTAGTTGCTTTAGGTGTAGAGTTAGGTTATTTATTTGACTTTTTTCTTGTTTCTTGAGGTATGCCTATATTGCTATGAACTTTCCCCTTAGCACTGCTTTTACAATGTTCCATAGGTTTTGGGTTGTTGTGTTTTCATTTTCATTCATTTCTATGCATATTTTGATTTCTTTTTTGATTTCTTCTGTGATTTGTTGTTTATTCAGCAGTGTGTTTTTCAGCCTCCATATGTTGGAATTTTTAACATTTTTTCTCCTGTAATTGAGATCTAATCTTACTGCGTTGTGGTCAGAAAAGATGCTTGGAATGATTTCGATTTTTTTTTGAATTTACCAAGGCTAGATTTATGGCCCAGGATGTGATCTATCCTGGAGAAGATTCCATGTGCGCTTGAGAAAAAGGTGAAATTCATTGTTTTGGGGTGAAATGTCCTATAGATATCAATTAGGCCTAACTGGTCTATTGTATCATTTAAAGTTTGTGTTTCTTTGTTAATTTTCTGTTTAGTTGATCTATCCATAGGTGTGAGTGGGGTATTAAAGTCTCCCACTATTATTGTGTTATTGTTAATTTCCCCTTTCATACTTGTTAGCATTTATCTTACATATTGCGGTGCTCCTATGTTGGGTGCATATATATTTAAAATTGTTATCTCTTCTTCTTGGATTGATCCTTTGATCATTATGTAGTGTCCTTTGTCTCTTTTTACAGCCCTGTTTTAAAGTCTACTTTATCTGATATGAGTATTGCTACTCCTGCTTTCTTTTGGTCTCTATTTTTATGGAATATCTTTTTCCAGCCCTTCACTTTCAGTCTGTATGTGTCCCCTGTTTTGAGGTGGGTCTCTTGTAGACAACATATATAGGTGTCTTGTTTTTGTATCCATTCAGCCAGTCTTTGTCTTTTGGTTGGGGCATTCAACCCATTTACGTTTAAGGTAGTTATTGATACGTATGATCCCGTTGCCATTTACTTTATTGTTTTGGGTTCGAGTTTATACACCGTTTTTGTGTCTCCTGTCTAGAGAATATCCTTTAGCATTTGTTGGAGAGCTGGTTTGGTGGTGCTGAATTCTCTCAGCTTTTGCTTGTCTGTAAAGCTTTTGATTTCTCCTTCATATTTGAATGAGATCCTTGCTGGGTACAGTAATCTGGGCTGTAGGTTATTTTCTTTCATCACTTTAAGTATGTCCTGCCATTCCCTCCTGGCCCTGAAGAGTTTCTATTGAAAGATCAGCTGTTATCCTTATGGGAATCCCCTTGTGTGTTATTTGTTGTTTTTCACTTGCTGCTTTTAATATTTGTTCTTTGTGCTTGATCTTTGTTAATTTGATTAATATGTGTCTTGGGGTGTTTCGCCTTGGGTTTATCCTGTTTGGGGCTCTCTGGGTTTCTTGGACTTGGGTGATTATTTCCTTTCCTATTTTAGGGAAGTTTTCAACTATTATCTCCTCAAGTATTTTCTCATGGTCTTTCTTTTTGTCTTCTTCTTCTGGGACTCCTATGATTCGAATGTTGTGGCATTTAATATTGTCCTGGAGGTCTCTGAGATTGTCCTCATTTCTTTTAATTCGTTTTTCTTTTTTCCTCTCTGATTCATTTCTACCACTCTATCTTCTATTTCACTAATCCTATCTTCTGCCTCCATTATTCTACTATTTGTTGCCTCCAGAGTGTTTTTTATCTCATTTATTGCATTATTCATTATATATTGATTCTTTTTTATTTCTTCTAGGTCCTTGTTAAACCTTTATTGCATTTTCTCAATCCTTGCCTCCAGGCTATTTATCTGTGATTTCATTTTTATTTCAAGATTTGGATCATTTTCACTATCATTATTTGGAATTCTTTATCAGGTAGATTCCCTATCTCTTCCTCTTTTGTTTGGTTTGGTGGGCATTTATCCTGTTCCTTTACCTGCTGGGTATTCCTCTGTCTCTTCATCTTGTTTATATTGCTGAGTTTGGGGTGGCCTTTCTGTATTCTGGCAGTTTGTGGAGTTCTCTTTATTATGGCGTTTCCTCACTGTGGGTTGGGTTGTATCGGTGGCTTGTGACGGTTTCTTGGTTAGGGAAGCTTGTGTCGGTGTTCTGGTGGGTGGAGCTGGATTTCTTCTCTCTGGAGTGTGCAGTGAAGTGTCTAGTAACAAGTTATGAGATGTCAATGGGTTTGGAGTAACTTTGGGCAGTCTGTATTTTGAAGCTCAGGGCTGTGTTCCTGGAGAATTTGCATGGTATGTCTTGCTCTGGAACTTGTTGGCCTTGGGTGGTGCTTGGTTTCAGCATAGGTATGGAGGCGTTTGATGAACTCCTATTGCTTAATGTTCCTGGAGTCAGGTGTTCTATGATGCTCTCAGGATTTGCACTTAAGCCTCCTGCTTCTGGTTTTCAGTCTTATTTTTACAGTAGTCTCAAGACTTCTCCTTCTATACAGCACTGTTGATAAAACATCTAGGTTAAAGATGAAAAGTTTCTCCACAGTGAGGGACACCCAGAGAGGTTCACAAAGTTACATGGGGAAGAGAAGAGGGAGGATGGAGTTAGAGGTGACCCGAATGAGATGAGGTGGAATCAAAAGAGGAGAGAGCAAGCTAGCCAGTAGTCACTTCCTTATGTGCACTCCACAGTCTGGACTGCTCAGAGATGTTCATGGAGTTATACAGAGAAGAGAAGAGGGAGGAAGGAGACAGAGGTGGCCAGGAGGATAAAAGGGGGGAATGAAAAGGAGAGACACAGATCCAGTCAGTAATCAGTTCCCTAAGTGAGCTCCACCGTCTGGAATACACAGAGATTCAGAGAGTTGGGTATAGAAGAGAAGGGGGAGGGAGGAGACAGAGGTGACCTAGTGGAGAGAAAGGAGAGTCCAAAGGGGGAGAGAGCAGTCAAGCCAGTAATCTCGCTCCCAGGTAAAAATAGGTACTGAAGATTGGGTTCTTAAAGGTACAAATTTGATAACAAATACCAAAAAGCAAAGATTAAAATTCTAGAGGTTGGATTTTCAAAAATACAATATTAAAGAAACGAAGAAGAAAAAAACACAAAGTCACAAAAGTTATTAAAATATATATACATAAAGTTTGCTTTAAAAAATAGTCTTTTTTTTGCAAAGTAATAGTAGGTTATAAAAATGAAAATTAAAGGAGTAATCAGATCAGATCAGATCAGATCAGTCGCTCAGTCGTGTCCGACTCTTTGTGACCCCACGAATCGCAGCACGCCAGGCCTCCCTGTCCATCACCAACTCCCGGAGTTCACTGAGACTCACGTCCATCGAGTCAGTGATGCCATCCAGCCATCTCCTCCTCTGTCATCCCCTTCTCCTCCTGCCCCCAATCCCTCCCAGCATCAGAGTCTTTTCCAATGAGTCAACTCTTCACATGAGGTGGCCAAAGTACTGGAGTTTCAGCTTTAGCATCATTCCTTCCAAAGAAATCCCAGGGCTAATCTCCCTCAGAATGGACTGGTTGGATCTCCTTGCAGTCCAAGGGACTCTCAAGCGTCTTCTCCAACACCACAGTTCAAAAGCATCAATTCTTCGGTGCTCAGCCTTCTTCACAGTCCAACTCTCACATCCATACATGACCACAGAAAAAACCATAGCCTTGACTAGATGGACCTTTGTTGGCCAAGTAATGTCTCTGCTTTTGAAATATGCTATCTAGGTTGGTCATAACTTTCCTTCCAAGGAATAAGCATCTTTTAATTTCATGGCTGTAGTCACCATCTGTAGTGATTTTGGAGCCCGGAAAAATAAAGTCTGACACTGTTTCCACTGTTTCCCCATCTATTTCCCATGAAGTGGTGGGACTGGATGCCATGATCTTAGTTTTCTGAATATTGAGCTTTAAGCCAACTTTCTCACTCTCCACTTTCACTTTCATCAAGAGGCTTTTGAGTTCCTCTTCACTTTCTGCCATAAGGGTGGTGTCATCTGCATATCTGAGGTTATTTATATTTCTCCCGGCAATCTTGATTCCAGTTTTTGTTCCTCCAGCCCAGCGTTTCTCATGATGTACTCTGCATAGAAGTTAAATAAACAGGTGACAATATACAGCCTTGACGAACTCCTTTTCCTATTTGGAAGCATTCTGTTGTTCCATGTCCAGTTCTAACTGTTGCTTCCTGACCTGCATACAAATTTCTCAAGAGGCAGAGCAGGTGGTCTGGTATTCCCATCTCTTTCAGAATTTTCCACAGTTTATTGTGATCCACACAGTCAAAGGCTTTGGCATAGTCAATAAAGCAGAAATATATGTTTTATAGAGGACTTAAAAATTATAAAAGAGTTAAAAAAGAAAAAAAGAAAAAGAAAAAATAAGAAGAAAAGAAAAGAAAAAGGAAAGAATGATCGTAAAAATAGTAAAAATATATCTAGGACTTTCTCTGGTGTTGTGGGCAGTGTGGGGTCAGTTCATTTTCAGATAGTTTCTTGGTCCGGCTTATATTTCTCAAGATCTGTAGGCCCCTTCCTATGCAGTCGGTACTAAATACAGGGTTTTAATCTATTGCACCTGTCACTTCCCAGGCGGTTCCCTCGGTTTTAGCTTCTGTTTGCTGGTCTCTTCAGTGTCTGATTTTCGCCCTGACACAATGGGGCGGTGGTGGACACTTTTTTAGGCTCACTTGTTCAGTGGCGCTGTGGGGAGGGAGGGATGCTGCAGACAAATAACACTGGCGTGTGCTCTTAGTATCTCAGCCACACTGGGCCTGTGCCCCGCTCACGGTGCGTTCATCCTCCCTGCCCACATAGCTCAGGCTCTAGGTTGCTCCACCAGAACGGTCCGAGGCCGGCCCTGGGCTGCATGTACCTCCTAGGTCCAAGCCACTCAGGTTCAGGCACTCGGGTAGTCCTCAGAGGCGCAGACTCCGTTGGGCTTGCGTTTTGTGCCCTTCCCAGCTCCGAGCAGCTCAGGTGATGAGGTGTTTGGTGAGCGCGGTCGCTGCGACTTATCGCCTCTCCCGACCCTGCTGCTTGGTTTTCTGGGTGTACAACTGGCACACCTTCTCAGGTGGATGACTGTCCAGGACCCGAAGAAGTCTTAGTAAGCAAGGAAGCCTGCTTGCAGTTTGGTAGGTAATGTCTCTCTGGGGCTGCGATTGCTCTCTTGCGGCTTTGGCTGCCTGTCACTGGAGGAGGATGGTCTGCAGCCGGCTAGTTCTATTCCGCCCTTTGTTCTGTGCGTGGGCCTGGCGGTGTCTTAGGGCTTTTCGCGTGGTAGCTATCCCACAGTCTGGTTTGTTAGCCCAGATTAATTCGCTCTGATTTCCCTCGGGGGAATTCCGCCCAATCCTTACTCTAAGCAATGCAGCCCGCGCCTCCCTGCCCAGCCCCCGCTTGCTAGTGGCGGGCGCAGGCCTCTGCGCTGCTTCTCCTCCAGGAAAGTTGCCATTGGGCTCCTAATCTGTGGGTTTTAATTATTTACTTATTTTTCCTCCCTATTATGTTGCCCTCTGTGCTTCCAAGGCTCAGCACAGACTCAGCAGTGAGAGTGTTTCCTGGTGTTTGGAAACTTCTCTATTTTTAAGACTCCCTTCCCGGGATGGAGCTCTGTCCCTACCTCTTTTGTCTCTTTTTTTGTCTTTTATATTTTTCCTACCTCCTTTCAAAGAGAATGGGCTGCTTTTCTGGGTGCCTGATGTCGTCTGCTGGCATTCAGAAGTTCTTTTGTGGATTTTACTCAGCGTTTAAATGTTCTTTTGATGAATTTGTGGGGGAGAAAATGGTCTCCCCGTCCTATTCCTCCGCCATCTTAGGACCGCCTCCTCTAATTTTCTTGAAGAGATCTCTAGTCTTTCCCATTCTGTTGTTTTCCTCTATTTCTTTGCATTGATTGCTGAGGAAGGCTTTCTTATCTCTCCTTGTTATTCTTTGGAACTCTGCATTCAAATGGGTATATCTTTCCTTTTCTCCATTGCTTTTCTCTTCTCTTATCTTCACAGCTATTTGTAAGGCCTCCTCAGACAGCCACTTTGCTTTTTTGCATTTCTTTTCCGTGGGGATGGTCTTGATCCCTGTTTCCTGTACAATGTCACGAACCCCCATCCATAGTTCATCAGGCACTCTATCAGATCTAGTTCCTTAAATCTATTTCTCACTTTCACTGTATAGTCATAAGGGATTTGATTTAGGTCATACCTGAATGGTCTAGTGGTTTTCCCCACTTCTTCGATTTCAGTCTGAATTTGGCAATAAGAAGTTCATGATCTGAGCCACAGTAAGCTCCTGGTCTTGTTTTTGCTGACTGTATAGAGCTTCTCATCTTTGGCTGCAAAGAATATAATCAATCTGATTTTGGTGTTGACCATCTGGTGATGTCCATGTGTAGAGTTTTCTCTTGTGTTGTTGGAAGAGGGTGTTTGCTATGACCAGTGTGTTCTCTTGGCAGAACTGTATTAGCTTTTGTCCTGCTTCATTTTGTACTCCAAGGCCAAATTTACCGGTTACTCTAGGTGTTTCTTGACTTCCTACTTTTGCATTCCAGGCCTCTATAATGAAAAGGACATCTTTTTTTGGGTGTTAGTTCTAGAAGGTCTTGTAGGTCTTCATAGAACCGTTCAACTTCAGCGTCTTCAGCATTCCTGGTCAGGACATAGACTTGGATTACCGTGATATTAAATGGTTTGCCTTGGAAATGAACAGAGATCATTCTTTCATTTTTGAGATTTCATCCAAATACTGCATTTCCAAGTTCCATGTAGTTTGAAGGTAAATCACAGTCTGAAGGCAAATCGTTACTCAGCCGTGTGTGGGCACTGAACATACTAGTTCTATGTGCTGACATGGCTGTCTGCCTCTCAAATTAAGGACTTTAAACATACAGTGAGTTTAACCTCACTGAATTTGCTCTCCCAGTGTTAGATGGTTGTAACACCTAGAAATCAACATAATTAATATAGGTGCCATCCATTTACATTATATTCTTCTTTCTCTGTATTTTTTTTTTACCATTATGGAAAGTTTTGTATTTTGGAAATTTGACTTTCTGAAGTTTCATAGAGGAATAGTCTTACTGGCATTGCTAGTTCATTAACAGATGTCTAATGAATTCTTTGCTCATTTCTCTTTTTTCTCTTTTCACAAAAGGAGCTGGTGGCTGGTCTCCACTTGTGTCAAATAAATACCAGTGGTTGCAGATTGACCTTGGAGAGAGGATGGAGATCACTGCCGTGGCCACCCAAGGGGGATATGGGAGCTCCAACTGGGTGACCAGCTACCTCCTGATGTTCAGCGACAGCGGCAGGAACTGGAAGCAGTATCGCCAGGAGGACAGTATCTGGGTATGTTTCTTTAACAGAATACATGGCCTCTCAGAGGAGGAAGCATGGTCATTCCTACAGACAGTTTAAGAATCTCTTAAACTTTGTTTAGGATCAGAATCTTTGGACTTACTTAGAAAACATTTTCCAATGTATTAATATTCATTTTCCAATACATTTTATGGTTTAATTTAAGAAAATACTAAAAGTAAACTTATTTCACAGAGTCCTCAGAAACTGAAGGAAAAAAAAAATCTCATTAGTGCTCTAAATAGTGTGAAGATTAAAGGAAGAAACCAAGCCTGTATAAAACATTTTTTGTTTAGTAACATAGCAGTTTTGCATTGCCTTTATTTAAGGTTGGCAAAAAGAATTTTTTTTGTTGTTCTGATGACTCTGAGAAATATGAATTAATGTCTCCCTAGTATATAGAGGTTTTTATATATAATATTTAGAATATTTATATATGTCTTATACGCACATATATGATTTATATATAAACCTTTCTGTAGTCTTTTCAAGTGTTAAAATGCTGTGTTTTGTGGACAGGGCACAGCTGTTACAAGGGAGACTGACCAGGAGGCAGTTTGTAATAAAGTGAGTGGTATTTGTAGTTGACCGAGTATACATGAACACCCAGTGGGAGAAGGAAGCTAAAGAAAGTTTGCTTGCTGGTGAAGAAAGGACTTCTTTTTTAGTGTAGAAAAGTATTGGTTTGGATTTTATGTGGGCCAGGGACAACATACTGCAATCAAAGAACTTTTTTTTTTTTTTAAATTTTCCTCTGACTGAGCTGCTGGAACCAGAGAAAATGAGTAACTTAATGAAGCGTTGTTCTTAGCACACAGATAATTTGGAGGCCTGTTTGGGCACATAATGATAATTTTCTTTGATCAGTCAACGGCCTGTCTTTTGAAACTTCCTAGAACTCCGTGACACATTGTAAACTCATTGAAGAAAGGGACTGTGATTATTCACCTTTGTATCTCTGAAGCACTTGGTGGTCATTCAGTTGCATGTTTATTGATGTAAGTTGAATTGAGAAAATGTAGCCCTGCTCTTTCTCTAGAGAGAACGACTGTTAGGCTGGAAGTTTTCTGTAAGCATTTTCAGAAAACCTGCCTTAAAATCCAAAGGAAGTTGAAGTTATGTATAAGAGCAAGAAAAATTGGATATTACGGTTGAATTAATCCCATGAAAACCATTCAAACTGGGGATAAATTAAACAGTAATTATGAACCAATAGCTGTGAAAGCCTAATGAGGTATTTTTTTAACTAGGTGTTTGGATTATCTTTTACTCTTTTCTTCTAAATAAGCTTTGGATTTTAAACTAGATAAGTAGTGGCTAATATTTAGCTGTATTAAGTAAGATGTGTATTTTGACATTTTTTAGAGAGAAAGATTAACCATGAAAATTAATTGTTTTCATGGATCAAGCTTGAGGAAAGCCAAACCTGGACAGTGCTGTTCGTCTTTTTCACTTACCTTGTAAAAAGCGAGGTGGTCAGGGTGCATTAGTGACACGAATGATATCCTTAACTAATCCAAACCAATCAATGTAAAGATAGATGTATCTATCACAGTTACTTGGCTTGGTAATATCGTTTTTAGACTCTGACTACGGTCAGAATGGACTAACAGATTTGGGAAGGACTGGACTATAATTTTGGATATGGTAAAGAAAACAGATGGATAACTGAACGTCAAGATCAAAACTGAGACTTGCCGCTGATGCCATGACCACACATAAAATGGATACGGTTATGGTGTAGGTAAAACAGCTCAAATCTTCAAACATTGTCAATATATGTATAAACACACGTGCGCACGCACATACACACACATACTCATGCTGTCTGTCCATCCCAGGTAGGCTCATAGTTCTCTCTTTACCCCGTAATTACTCAGGTCCCTCCCTGAGGGAAGCCCCCCTCTGTGACTCTACAATAGCAACGCAGGCAAAATGAAACATGGTGAATTGTAACCTGGTGCCAGGTTGTTTAAAATGATCTGGCACAGATCACTTTAATGTGGGGTTTTTTGTTTAGCTAAAGACCAATTTTTAATTGATGTTCGTAGTAAGGAATTTGACTCTCTGTCACATTTAGCACATCTGTATTTTGTAACTTTTTTTTTTTTTTGCCCATTATGGGTAATGTATCCAGATTATACAAAACATGACAATTTTTTTAAGCGCTTCACAGTCTGCTCCAGATGATACAAATAAATCTGTGGAAGAGAGTTAGGGAACCCATAAAGCATTATAGGAGAATGTGATGGAAAGAGGAAGAAAAGGCAGTTGTTACAAGTTTAGAAACACATAAAATAAAACCCATCAACATGGATAGAAATGCTGCCGTGGGGATTCCTTATTCTCCTTCAATGTATTCTCTTCGAGCACTAGAGAGAGCAATGACTTCTGTACACCTGAAAGAATTCATCAAATGCCCTGCTGCTTCTTACAAATAATGTTTAAAAAAGAAAGGCAAAATACTTCATTTGTTATCTTTACGGCCATGCATATACTTGATAGAACTGTAAATTTGAGAGAAACATATTTTTTAAAAATTAATTTTTGGATAAAACTTATAGTCCAGTGCCCACAAATATAATTTATACAAAGTACTCTTTCTAGATGGCATATAAATATTTTGCAAAAAATAGAGAATGCAAACTGCTGTAATTGTTCCTCTCGAAGACAAAACAAAATTTCTCAACATCCACAGTCAAAAGACTTTTCAGCCAGTTTATTGTAAACGATTGGAAAAGGAAGTGTGAAGTATAATTTTTGCTCATCTAAGAACAATTTCTGGAATTTCATAAAACTAACATCTTAGAAAATTATTTTAAGCAGAGTAACATGTGCAGGAACTTTACAGCTGTATTATACAAATTCTCTCTTTTACACTGCAGACGATAAGGGCAAGGGACGGGATAGCACTAATTTTATGAATTATTTAAGGAAATACGATTATTATGCACAATGAGGCTTCCCTGGTGGCCCAGACAGTAAAGAATTTGCCTGCAATGCAGGAGACTTGGATTTGATACCTGGGTCAGGAAGATGCCCTGGAGAAAAAGAATGGCTACCCACTCCAGTATTCTTGCCCAGAGAGTTCCATGGACAGAGAGGAGCCTGGTAGGCTACAGTTCATGGGGTTGGAGTGTATTATGCACAATATTTCAATTGTATCTCATTTTTCAAACAAAAAACCATAATTTCATATTAACATATTTCTGAAGTTAATATAACTTTTTTTAAATTAAAAGTGTTGAGTGTCGTGGTTTGGCTTTGGCTAGTGAAAGACACGGAGGCCCCCATGACGTGTATAGTCAATTAGACAAAAGTATCTCCTGTCACCATATAGTCACAGCATTATTATCACTGTGAATGATTGAGCTGTCAACTCTATACCACCTGCAAAGATTTTAACATGTATTTATGTCCAGTCAAATAAATAAGTGGCTGGGGTCATTTAATAGAAAACCCAATGAGGCAGAAATTCAAGTGAGAGGTGTGTGGTAAGCCTGGTGGACTCGCCACTTTGTGAGGTGCAGCTTTCCTAGACCTTTCCCTCTGTTGACCTTTCTCCTATGTTATTCTAGTATTCTAAGCCCACCACATGTGTGGTGATATAAAGTGTAACAGCACTGATGCCCTGTATGTCAACATGTCAAATCATCAAGCTTAATGCCTTGCAATCCTTGGCTCAGAACTTGGGCAAATGCCTGGAGAGTGCTTTAAGCTGCTTCTGCTTTTCAACACAGCCTCTGCTTGAGTGCCAGAAAGATGTTTTTTATTGAAAGTCTATATGATTCGTCTGTATTCCCAGGGACTCTCCTGTTGGTATTTCTATTTAACTTGGTTCTCTCACTTTTGGAAATGATTAACCTAGGAGTGCCTGGTTGGAGGTGGCTGCATTGGGGTTTTTAATGTGACGTTGGTCATAAATCAGAACAATTAGTCTGCTGGGTGCCTTCTCAATCAAGCAGCATGGTTTATTTCACCTCGTCCCATCTGTGCCCATTCTGTAACACGTTATGTCAGTCCCTTCTCATAAACTTCCTGGGCTCACGTAAATTGGAACTTTACATGAATATGTAATATACAAAAATATATATTAACCCCTGTAAACTGTGGGAACACATATGCATTGAATAAGATAAATGGCAACGTTGCTTCACATTCTTCCAGTTGACCTGTCCCTAAGCAAGCAAAATAAAAGTAATTTGAAGAGAGTGATTAGGGTCAGCAGATTTGATTTAATGCCCCCTTCAGAGCACACACTCACATCCAGTTTATCCTCAAAGCATCAACCAGAGGATGGCATGTTTTAAAACCACTTTACAGCTCGTGTCTCACATTCCCCCACGTGACAGTTCAGGGACGAGACACCACCCTCTTTTCTCCCCTCTTATCCTTGCTGTGATGCAGTGCTGCAGATGTCTGCATCTGACTCTTCTCATTCCCCAGTCCCAGGAGGTACATTTGGAAATCTCTCTGGGAAGCGATTCTGTCCTTCTGAAGTGTTTCTTTATTGCTGCATAAGATGCAGTCAGTTAGGTCTTCTAAAAACTAATGCATGAGCGTCTCTTTCCTATTTTACATTTTTAATTTTCAAACTTACCACACATAATCAGAGAAGAGGCTAGAAAAATATATAAAGGTAGAAAGGAGGAAAGATTTGGCATTGATACAATATATTCCTTAAAAATCTAAGAGAACATCTTATTTTTTTTTAAAGATAATTCAATAAACTCTGTGCCTAACAATAAAATTAATTTTTAAAACCTGTAATTTATCTTTCTACATATAAAAAACTAGGTAGACAACATAAAAGGAAAACATATGCTCCACTTAAAATAGAACTCCCAAATGATAAATATCAAGGGAGAAAGTAAAAAGAAATTACGAGATTTATGAAGATAATATTTAGAATATTACTAATGAACATAAAAGAAGATGATTAAATGTGAAGACATATCTATCTGAAATAGAAAGCAATACACCAGCAGCAGGTCACTTACTTAGGCAGATTTTATTAACAGTACTTCTGTGCAGCCGAGTACTGGATGGCCATCAGAAACAGATGATGTAAAAATACACTGGCCATTGCTGCAGTGAATTTCAAAACCAATGGAAAATTTTCAATTGAAGTGTCATTTGATACTGAAGAATAAATCTTAAGGACTGAGGAGAAAGAGATGGGGACAATGGATGGAATATATGTCAATTTATTAAAGCACAGGTAAAGATTGGATTTATATGAAGTTTCAAAGGGGATAATCTGAGACTGAAAGAAATGAAGGGCAGCAGAGAGGAGTGGATAGGAAACAATCCAATTATTGATTTTTTAAAAAAAAAAACAAACATAATGGCTATCTCCCACTTGTTAGATGAAATTATCTTTTAACAGTTATTGATAGTACCAAGCCTATGGGAGTTATCAATATGTAGCATCATATATTATTTTTAATATTATTTTAGTAGTTTATATATTTATATTTTACAGTGGTTGGATGGCATTTATATGTGCAACGTGTCATCTAATCTTTGATCATAAAATAGAAAAACACCACATTTCTGATACTAAATTGGTTTGTGAGTCAGCACTCAGTCAGAAAATCAGAAATTACTCTGGGCATCTGAAACTGCAAAGTCATTCTAGAAAATTGGTTACAGGTAGTGGAAAAGCTGATCAAAGCAAATCAGGTGTGAGGTGGTGCACCCTTCAGAGCCCAGCAGCAGCAAGCAGACACTAACTTCTCAGGAGTGGAGGGATAATGAGAAGGTGGTGTTTCTAGAGTTTGTAGCTGACACTGTTCAGTTAGTGCTAGAACCGTGGCAGGGACTGTCCAATGGAAGATTCTGGAAGCAAGGCTTGTCCATGGGGAGCAGGAGCCTTGAAAGAGGCTCAGCCACTACTGAGAAGCTGCCTGAGGCATTGAAAGAGTGGGGAGAAATATCCAGGCTCCCCCTTCCTCTCACCTGTCAAACTCTCTCTGCCCGACAGGAAGCTTGCTCGCACAGGACCTGGGACTGTCAGTCTCCATCACTCAGCCTTCCTGTGGCTCAGAATAGAGCAGGGAACAGTGATACATGGCTCTAAGGGAAACAAGCACAGCCCTAAGAAGCTATGTTGTTCCTAAGGAAGTCTCACCTCTATAAACTTTTTCCTACAGAATGAGGGAGAATTCAGGTACTTGCTGAGTAATTTAATCCCTCATTCCTTTCAGTAGTAAAATTGCAGGCTTCTCCATCAAGAAGGTTGATCAGTAATACTTTGATACGGAAGGAATTGAGATGTCTACAGTAAGTTCCCACCTTGTTAGGGTGGCTTAGTGCCTGAGTCATGTCTGACTCTTTTGCGACCCCATGGACTGTAGCCCACCAGACTCCTCTGTCCTTGAGATTTCCCAGGCAAGCATACTGGAGTGGGTTGCCATGTCCTTCTCCCAAGTTCCCACCTAAGTTCATGTTAATTTAGCTCTCTTTCCTCCTGTCAATACTGATGAATATGCAAAGCTAGGGAAGAACAGTATTTCAACCGGAATTCATGGTGTAGATGAAATCATTGGTTTAGTGTCATTTTTTACACATAATCTACTGTAAGGCGGGAGAAAAACATAAATTATGAATTCACCGTCTTGTTGTTTATCACAGTACATACTGAAGACAGAGTATAGTTTTGCCTTCTATGTGGGAGAGAGAGCATTGCTGTGTTTCTCATCAGACATTCTATAGCTGAGTCCAGGACTCCCCTGCAGAGGATCAAGTAGAAGGGTGTATCTGTGGATTAATGCACGCTGTTGTTGCCTCTAGGATGGGGCTGTTGCACACATTTGTTGTGCAAACACAGCCCACTGCTCCTTTATTGAAGTGTTTCTGCTTGCCTGGCAGACTGGGTGGCCACATCCCGTCCCGGATGTGGCACGTTTCATTGGCAGCTTCTTCATGTACCGCAGCTTCTATCTCAGACACTTAGTTGCTGCTCTCAGGACATTCCCAAGGTTCCTTGTGTTTTCAGACTTCTCTTCTGGGCATGCTCTTCAGTTCTGTGAGGCCTGCGTCATCCCTCCCAGTGTAGGGCCTTTCAGGCACTTACTCTAGTCCAGCCTGCCCCATCGCTTTTCCAGTCGTCACCAACTCATCTCTAGAGTCTTTTCCCAATGGCATCTGCCATTGTGTTATTTCCAGGAAGACTTTCTGGAGAATTTTGCCTAGTTTGTATAACCTTAATCAGCTGAATTTCAAACTCATTCATATATTTTTCATTTGCTTTCACTCTACTTATACATTTTCCTTTCTTCCAGATTTTACATGTGACAGAAATTCCCAAACACTGCTGGCTAAAATGCATACTGTACCTACTGAATTCCTAGGATACAGGAGATAGTCCAAGGAAAGAGTAAATGTGGTTGGAGAGAGGACCACCGTACTGTTTTGCTAATGTGGTTTAGAATTGATATTAACAAAAGCATAATGGTAAAAGGAAGCACTTTTGTGATTATTTACTTCAGACCCAAAACCCAGTGATCCGGTGATGTTTCTGTTGGTTCACAATGCAGAGGTTCTGCATGTTTACTCGGTGAGGGTGCGCGTGTGCTTGTGTGTGCGTGCTTAGTCGCTCAGTCATGTCAGACTCTGTGTGACCCTATGGACTGTAGCTCACCAGACTCCTCTGTCCGTGGAATTTTCTGGGCAAGTATACTGGAATGGGTTGCCATTTCCTCCTCCAGGGGATCTTCCCCACCCAGGGATGGAACTCATATCTCCTTTGTCTCCTGCATTGCAGGCGGATTCTTTACCCACTGAGCCATGGGGGAAGCCCACTGAGATGAGGGTATCCATCTGATATTTTGTATAAGTATGTAAAAGAAGAACTCCTAGTCATAACCAGGACTTGAGCCATACAGCTTTATCCATCCACATTCCCAATTGCTGTTAGGAGTCCTGCTTCTGAGCTGGTATTGTCTCAGATTTTCTCTTTATATTATTATCTGCCTCTTACTCCTTTCAGAAATGTCCATAAAGAATAATCCTTTGGTTGATTTAGAAGAGCCATGCTTTCAGAAAGTGTTAGGGCATTTGTCCAGAAGTAGCCATGAGGATGAAAGGAAGAAAACATGAAGCAAAATGCTAGGAAGTATTCTGCAGAGCTGTGTCTATAAATCAGAGAGATGCAGTTCAAAAGAAATCATATTTGATTTGTATTCTGCAAATGAAAATTTTATTTGGCTTTGAACTCCTATCTTCCCTTCCGTGCTTCTTATTGTTATTATTAATCTCTCATACTGAAAGGTTGTCTTCCTTTTGGAGCCTTGAACATTTTAAGTACTTAATAACAGGGTTCTTTTTCAATAAGAGAGAGAGAAGAGAGAAATTGCTAGAGCAGTGAAAAGAGATCCTCGGGGAGCAATGGCTTTATTACAATATGTCAGAGTCATCATGAGCTGGGGGTGGGTGGGGAATATAAGTTTCAGAGAAAAAAAGCTTATATTTATTTTAGCAAGTTTGTGGAAAAGTTGCAGAAAATAGTCCTAAGAGCCACAAAGCTATTATGGTAATGGCAGTTCCATTTTTATACTCTGGAATTCAAAGGTAAAAAAAAAATTTTCCCAATATGTCGCTTTGGCATATAGATTTTTGATCCTTAGATTAGAATAAATACATAAATTAATTAAGCTTACAGTGCTATTTATGCTTTCTTTAAAAATTTGCATGTCAGAGATGACAGATAAATACAAAAACTAAATTGGAAAGAAATTGGTCTTTTCTATGTCTCCCTCTTGGTTTTTTTCCATAAAATCAAGCACTTTGGATACATGAGCACACATTGAATTTCCATATGATTCCTCTAAATTTTTTTGGTTTGTACTTTTAAATTCTTAGCCTTCGAGTGTTTAATTTGTCTGAACTGCATAACGTATACACTTGACTCTAGCACAAGTTTTTAAAAAGACGTTTTCACAAATAAGGAACTGTAATTTGTATGATTAGACCAGGCATGTATGTATTTTCATGAAATATATTCCTTCTATTTATTTCTGTTTACTCTCTGCTTAGAACACCGCATAGGGCTTTTCTACACTGGAGTCTTCCGCCCCGAGGAAATCTATACAGCTTTTCACATTGGGCCACACATGGCTGTATCCTGCCTCCACTCCAGGAAAGTCCCTGTGAATCGTCCTCTCCCCTCCTCTCCTCCGTTGAAACTCACCATCCCCAGGCTCTGGATTGAAAGCAGAATAAACATGATGGGCTCTGATAATCCGGGACAACTGAGGCAAATGCCATCAGCACACAGTGGTCTCAGTTTCTGTGCACATGCCCAGGACGGCTTTCTGGAAACCATGGTACTATTTCTCTAGTCTGGGCCAAGAGTGACTCGGATAGTTGGCGTGTCAAATCAGGTCCAGTTCAAAGTAGCAAAGTACTTTGAAAATACTACACCAAAGTACCAGAGCTGTGGCACGCAAAAGGAAGAAGAGGCGCAGGCTGTGGATGGCCGTAGGAAGTCATCTCTGTTACCAGGCCACAGGCCTTCAGATGCAGGCACCATCTCTAACAGCTGTGTGACTCTGGACAAGTTGCTTTTACCCCCTGCAAATTGCAATAATAAATGCCTTAAAGAATTTGTATGAGGGAGGAAGGAAGTGGGATGAGGGGAAGGAGGAAGGGACTTTTGCAGAATTAAATGCAAAAAAAAAGAGAAAACCTATAAAAACTCATGCAAAAGTTTTTTTTTTTTTTTTTTTTAATATAAATACCGTTATGAACTTAGCAAAGAATCAGGTGAAGACTAGTGTGGATTTTCAATCTGCCAACAATGGTGCCATTTTAAAGAATTCAATAGTCAGCACTTAAGTACTTAGCTCACAACTACTTAAGGGCTTTGTTCTTGTTTAGTTGCTAACTCATGTCTGATTCTTTGTGACCCTGTGGATTGTAGCCCACCAGGTTCTTCTATCCAGTGATTTTCTAGGCAAGAACACTGGAGTGGGTTGCCATGCCCTCCTCCAGGAGGATCTTCCCAACCCAGGGACTGAAGTCAGGTCTCTCGCATTGTAGGCAGATTCTTTACCACTGAGCCACCTGGGAATTAGAGAAGGCAATGGCACCCCACTCCAGTACTCTTGCCTGGAAAAATCCCATGGGTGGAGGAGCCTGGTGGGCTGCAGTCCATGGGGTCGCTGAGAGTTGGACACACTGAGTGACTTCACTTTCACTTTTCACTTTCATGCATTGGAGAAGGAAATGGCAACCCACTCCAGTGTTCTTGCCTGGAGAATCCCAGGGACGGGGGAGCCTGGTGGGCTGCCGTCTCTGGGGTCGCACAGAGTTGGACACGACTGACGCGACTTAGCAGCAGCAACAGCAGCAGCACCTGGGAATCCCATATAAGGGCTAGAAGGGCTGAGATCTTAAGCAGCAGCTTTGAAATTTTGTGTTTTTACCTAGAGGCAAAAATGAAATATCCAATACTTTAAAAAATAAAATAAATGAATAAAAGTACTGCTACTGCTGCTAAGTCGCTTCACTCATGTCTGACTCTATGTGACCCCATAGACGGCAGCCCACCAGGCTCCCCCATCCCTGGAATTCTCCAGACAAGAACACTGGAGTGGGTTGCCATTTCCTTTTCCAATGCAGAAAAGTGAAAGTGAAGTCACTCAGTCGTGTCCGACTCTTAGCGACCTCATGGACTGCAGCCTACCAGGCCTCCTCCGTCCATGGGATTTTCCAGGCAAGAGTACTGGAGTGGGTTGCCATTGCCTTCTCTGAATAAAATACTAAGTGATTAAAAAAAAAAAAAAGCCTCACACAAAATTAACAATAGATCTGAGGTTATCAGCAATTCAGCTAGGAGGAGATTGAATGCAGTCATTTTTAGGAGAGGAACCATGACAAGAAGGAGGGAAGCTGTTGCTGCTGCTGCTAAGTCGCTTCAGTCATGTCCGACTCTGTGCAACCCCATGGACGGCAGCCCACGAGGGAAGAGGAAATGGCAAATACTATTCCCAGTAGTTTGGTGGTGTGGAGAAGAAGTGGGATGATGGTAAAGAGATGGGATGAGTGATGCGCAGACAGAGGGCTTGTTAGTGGAGAGACTTGCGCTTGGTTAGCACTTGAGAGGGAGCCCTTGGAGGTCCAGGGATTGAACATGGAGGTGATTCCAGTGCGAGGGGATCCAGATCATAGTTGGTTTTGAAGCATGACATATCTTACAAAAGAAGAAAAAAAAGTAAAAATGTGTTTGAACTTCAGCCTATGGAATGGCTCTTTGTGGGCAGAAAGGTCCTGTGTTTACAGACAACAAAGAGAAGTGAGAATGGTGTGGACCAGGAAAAGAATCTCCGCCCAGCACTGAGAGCTCAGCGAAGGCTGGAGACCACACACACGGTGCCCGTGTGCGCTGTTGTTTGGTTTTCACCAGCCGTGAGCTGATTACGCGTGTGCAGGAGCAGAGGGTGTAGTTTCTTAGTCTGATCCAGGATTGGAATCCGGGGGAAAACTGTGGTGGAAGGACTTGTCTAGGATAAGAATGCCTATGAGCTGGCAGGAACATCGAGGAAGGAAAGTGTCATAGAGTCAGTGTTCTACAGGGAGGGAGTGAAGTCAAGGGGGCAGGTGCTGATAGAAAGGAACCAATTCGATGTACATAGACTTGTTTTAAGGAGTTGGCTCAAGTGATAGTGGAGGTTTGGCAAGTCCAGAATATGCACGGCAGATTGGAGATGCTTAGGAGAATTGCAATTGAGTCTTAAGAAATCCTTTGGCAAAATTCCCTCTTCTAGGAAGGTCAGTCTTTTTTTCTCCTAAGGCCTTTTTCTCCTAAGGGAAAGACTAGAGACCTCTTCAAGAAAATTAGAGATACCAAGGGAACATTTCATGCAAAGATGGGCTCGATAAAGGACAGAAATGGTATGGACCTAACAGAAGCAGAAGATATTAAGAAGAGGTGGCAAGAATACACAGAAGAACTATACAGAAGCACCAGTTAGAACTGGACATGGAACAATAGACTGGTTCCAAATAGGAAAAGGAGTACTGTATATTGTCAAGGCTGTATATTGTCACCCTGCTTATTTAACTTCTATGCAGAGTACATCATGAGAAACGCTGGGCTGGAAGAAACACAAGCTGGAATCAAGATTGCCAGGAGAAATATCAATAACCTCAGATATGCAGATGACACCACCCTTATGGCAGAAAGTGAAGAGGAACTAAAAAGTCTCTTGATGAAGATGAAAGAGGAGAGTGAAAAAGTTGGCTTAAAGCTCAACATTCAGAAAACGAAGATCATGGCATCTGGTCCCATCACTTCATGGGAAATAGATGGGGAAACAGTGGAAACGGTGTCAGACTTTATTTCTTGGGGCTCCAAAATCACTGCAGATGGTGACTGCAGCCATGAAATTAAAAGACGCTTACTCCTTGGAAGGAAAGTTATGACCGACCTAGATAGCATATTCAAAAGCAGAGACATTACTTTGCCAACAAAGGTCCGTCTAGTCAAGGCTATGGTTTTTCCTGTGGTCATGTATGGATGTGAGAGTTGGACTGTGAAGAAAGCTGAGTGACAAAGAATTGATGCTTTTGAACTGTGATGATGGAGAAGACTCTTGAGAGTCCCATGGACTGCAAGGAGATCCAAGCAGTCCATTCTGAAGGAGATCAGCCCTGGGATTTCTTTGAAAGGAATGATGCTAAAGCTGAAACTCCAGTACTTTGGCCACCTCATGCGAAGAGTTGACTCACTGGAAAAGACTCTGATGCTGGGAGGGATTGGGGGCAGGAGGAGAAGGGGACGACAGAGGATGAGATGGCTGGATGGCATCACTGACTCGATGGTCGTGAGTCTGAGTGAACTCCGGGAGTTGGTGATGGACAGGGAGGCCTGGCGTGCTGCGATTCATGGGGTCGCAAAGAGTCAGACACGACTGAGCGACTGAACTGAACTGAAGGCCTTCAACTGACTGGATGTGGTGCACCCACATTAGGGAGTGTCATCTGTTTTATTAGAAACTCCACTGCTTTAAATGTTAATCTCATCTTAAAAGTATCTTCACAGAAACATCCAGGAAAATATTTGACTAAATGTGTGGGAAATGTGACCTAGTCAAGTTGACATATAAAATTAACTATCACAGAGATGGAAGATGCCAAAGGAACAGTGGAGCTTTTGAGGGTGAAAAGTACATAAGCGTGGGAGAATGAGATTGAGAGAACTAGAGAGATCTAGTGATCTGGGATCAAAAAATAGAATATAAGCATTTACAATTTCAAAGATGGTGCAATCACAGGGAATGATTAAGGACCTAGATGTGGGCAGATAAGTATTAAAAAGGAGCATGTGAAGGTCATTTAATTCCAGGATGCTTTATGGATCATCCAAAGGTACTGAAGCAGAAAGTTGCCCAAGAAGATTGCAACAAAGAAGAGGAAATGACCTTTAGTTTGGGGGAGGACGAAAGCTGAGAGGGCCGGAATTTGCTATAATCAGCGGATATTCACAAAGAAGCAGAAATAAGTGTCCTCTCTTCTCTTTCCTTTTGCTTGCTTATTTTCATGAGGAAGAAAGAAAAATTATGCGGAATTGATAGAAGCTTTATAAAATGCTTACTGACTCCATAGACATGTAGCATTTGGGAAAAGTGAGCAAAATTCACTTTCGGTTCCAAAATGCTAATTAGAATTTCATGGGATATGCTAATCTCTTTTGGACATGCCCTGACAGACACACCCAGAGATAATGTTTTACTAGTTATCTAGGCATCTCTTAGCTCAGTCAAGTTAACACGTAAAATTAGTCATCGCAGATGCGTTTCACTCTGCACCGTTCCTCAGCTGTTATAGGATCTAATTAAATCAGAGCCCTACTTTCCGCTCCTTAACAAATCACTCCAGTTCACAGAAAGACATGGGAAATAGGAGAAAAGAATGCAGAGGCCCATGGGCTTTGGGAGTGACTGTGGAAGCTATCCTGGGCTTCCCAGGTGCTGCTTGTGGTGAAGAACCTGGCAGGAGACCGAAGACAAGCGGGTTGGATCCCTGCGTCGGGAAGATCCCCTGGAGGAGGGCGTGGTAACCACTCCAGTGTTCTTGCCTGGGATAATCCCACTGACAGAGGAGCCTGGCAGGCTACAGCCCATGCAGTTGCCAAGAGTCAGATGTGACTGAATGATTTAGCACACACACCTGCATGGAAGGCGTCCTAGGGAAGGTCACGTATCCTGAAAAGGAACGAAATGAACAGGAACTCTTCCAACAGTCTAGGGGTGAGATAGTTTTCCTCTGCTATTTCTCACTCTGTGTATAAGCTTTTCTCCATTAAAACTTTCATTTATAAAATTTATTTTATCCTTTGAACTTTCTTTGGAGTTTGCAGGTGGCACTGATTTTTCTTTCTGTCCTTCTCCGTTTCTGATCTTAGCGGAGTCGATTCCAAAACAGGACACTCTTCCTTTTACCAATTTTGTCTCATTGTTGCCTTCCTACCTTGTGTGTGGCAGCTAGAGGTCACACCCTAATTTCTCAGGTCATCATTCGTGTGAGATGCATCTATTAATGATGCCTTTCCTCCCAATGGAACTGGAGATTAACCAAGCTGCGACGTCACCCTTTGAGTGGCTTCTGGTATTCTACTACTGATTTAGTGGTTAAGGGCCTGCACATCAGTTTCAATCACTACTGACTGATCTTAGCTGGTTCTGACCAGGACAATGGTCCTCATCTTTTTTCTAAATTGATTCACGGATGTGGAATATTCTTGCTTCCTGTACCGTTCTTGGGTTAATGATATGTGAAGGATTTCTCTATGCTTAAGTTCAGATTTAAAAAGATATGCTTAACATCTATAAAATGGAGTACATCTTGAGGACTTCGTGGTGTGAAGTCCTTGACTCCAAGGGTATTTGTCTGTCTAGTTTAATGACATTTGCTCAAATGCTCAATGTCTGAAGTCAGAATTTCAGAGTGAAAGCGCCACATATTTTTTGAGGAAAATACTCTATCAACTACAACTCAGGTTTACTACAGTTTCTCAAGACATTCTAGGGCCATTATTTTCTGCTGAAAAATATGTTCAAAATGACCCTATATTTTTAGGACTAGGTGATGTACACTATTATTTATTTTAATTTGAATAAGGTGTGATATCTAAAGGATTTGGGGCATCTAAAATGAAATCAGTAGAGTGGAGGGTGGTGACAGCTGGCATGGGCATAAAGAACTAGGATTTATATATTCTGATAAACTTCACGCCTCTCTGCATCATATAATTTGTCTTGGTCTCACTGATTAAAAGTACATTAGAAACTAAGTTCCTTTAGATTGCAAGATTACTTTGAAATTTGTGTTGCTAGACTTTAAAGGAAAATGATGGGTACATTTTATAGTCTGCATTTTTTATGCTTTTCCCCATTTTTAAAAAGTGCAAGCAATTATGTGAATAGTGTAACAATAAGAGAACCAAGAGATAACTTTGAAATTGAATGTGATTAGGGGAACTTTTTTTTTTTCCTAAACACTTTCATCAATTGCTTTTTGTTATTAGAAATACTGCCTCTATATAACTGAAGAGCTGTGTTCTTACTGCTAGACAATGCTTGGAACAGAACAATGTGTACTCAAACCATCCATAAATATTTAAAAGTTCTGATGATACAGCAGTTACCAAGGATAGAGTCAGTGTGTGCTCAGGAAGTCATATATATATAGGATGCTTCTTCCACACCACAAAGCATCGATATGTGCGCCTTAGAATGCCAAGAAAAAATTATGATGCAGCGTGAACTCACAGTTACTTTCTTTTCAGTTAGACGTCTACCATTGTAATTATTATCATATTATTATTGAACATCCCTGGACCTTCTCTCCTGTTTTTTTCTTCTGTGACTGTTCTCTGCAACTTTCCCAAGTTTTTCTCCGTGCTTTACAACAACTTTTCTCTATTGCCTATTATCATTTATCCACAATTACTTTCTCCTAAAACTTTCTCAGGAACTTATAAATACTATCACAATATCTTCCCCAAAATGCATTGCATTGGATGGGCTAAATTTTAAAGTTTAACCATTTTAATAAAGGTATTCCTTTTTTTAAGTTGACATTCTGTCAATCTCTGTGCTCCATGGAGGCATTGAGATAGAGGCCTTTCCTGTGTGTTTGGAGTGAGTCCCCTAAGTGGACATGAGACAAGTCACAGTAGCTATCTTGTCTGTCCCCCACTGAGTCTTCTTCCAGCAGAGACTCTGAGAGATGTACAGCCTTCTCCATGGGAAATAGTAGTAGTAATTCCGATGTCATGTCCGAGTAGAAGGAGGATGCAGGTGGACAGTGATACTTGAGGGATTAGGCCGGAAAAGGCTCCAAAATTTACTGTAGGATGGCCTGGACTCTTCTTACCCTTCCTTCATGGGATCACTTTTCATCTGGATAACCATTCAAGGGTGAAGACCATTTAAAAAGATGCATTAAAATGCATGTCTTACCTCTACCTCTCACATTTCTTCAGTTACCTTGACAAAGTGAAGCAAATGGGTAGGGTATATTACCTTTTATTTAAATAAAGGGAATGGAAATACATATTTTCTCATATTTTTTAAATAAATGGGAAGATAAGCAAGAGCAATTTAGAAATGTTACTTCTGTGATAACCTATAGGAGGAGGGATGGAATAGGGATAGGATATAGACTTTTGTGTTTTTTTATGTTTATCTAAAAAGTAATAAACACAATTTAAAGATTGTACAATGATATTAAATAAAACTTCGGAAGCTATTTCTGAAGATCAACAATAGCATGAAACAAACCTGTGTGTTGAGTTAAAGGCACACACACACACAGAGGAATTGTTTTAAGTGACTTGAAACACAGCAGTTACGTATTTTTATTGTTTTAGAAGCCACTGACAAAAAATCCTGAACTACTTTCAGTAATCACATTTTGTTAGTGACATACATAATATCTTATTTAAAATATTATATTATGGCTGTAAAACTTGTTTTGTTAAAACAGTTAAGTGATCATTTTAATATCAGAAATCATAATTTTATTGAAAGAGAAACGAGAAACAAACATAAAATTGAAGAGATTAGGTACATATCCTGCACTGAGTTTGAATTGGATGTGTCAATATGAATTTAATTGCTAGAGAGGATGTGGAGAAAAGGGAACCCTCTTGTACTGTTGGTGGGAATGTAAATTGATACAACCACTATGGAAAATAGTATCAGATCAGATCAGATCAGTCGCTCAGTCGTGTCCGACTCTTTGTGACCCCATGAATTGCAGAATGCCAGGCCTCCCTGTCCATCACCAACTCCTGGAGTTCACTCAGACTCACGTCCATCAAGTCAGTAATGCCATCCAGCCGTCTCATCCTCTGTCGTCCCCTTCTCCTCCTGCCCCCAATCCCTCCCAGCATCAGAGTCTTTTCCAATGAGTCAACTCTTCGCATGAGGTGGCCAAAGTACTGGAGTTTCAGCTTTAGCATCATTCCTTCCAAAGAAATCCCAGGGCTGATCTCCCTCAGAATGGACTGGTTGGATCTCCTTGCAGTCCAAGGGACTCTCAAGAGTCTTCTCCAACACCACAGTTCAAAAGTATAGAGATTCTTTTAAAAAATTAGGTATAAAGCTACCATATGACATAACAGTTCCACTACTGGGCATATACCCTGAGAAAACCGTATTCAAAAAGACACATGTACCCCACTGTTCTCTGCAGCTCTGTTTACAACAGCCAGGACAGGGAAACAACCTAGACGCCCATCAACAGATGAAGGATAAAGATGTGATGCATATACACAATGGAATATTACTCAGCTGCAAAAGGAATGCATTTGAGTCAGTTGAAATGGATGACCTTAGAGTGTGTTATTCAGAGTGAAGTAAGTCAGAAAGAGAAAAACAAATATCATATATTATGCATATATATCAGAGAAGGCAAAATGGCACCCCACTCCAGTTCTCTTGCCTGGAAAATCCCACGGATGGAGGAGCCTGGTGGGCTGCAGTTCCTGGGGTCGCTAAGAGTCGGACACGACTGAGTGACTTCACTTTCACTTTTCACTTTCATGCACTGGAGAAGGAAATGGCAACCCACTCCAGTGTTCTTGCCTGGAGAATCCCAGGGACGGGGGAGCCTGGTGGGCTGCCGTCTATGGGGTCGCGCAGAGTCAGACACAACTGAAGCGACTTAGCAGCAGCATATATATGTGTGTGTGTGTGTGTGTGTGTGTGTGTGTGTATGTGTACTTATGGCTGGCTTGTGTTGTTGTACAGTGGAAACCAGCACAGCATTGTAATTATCCTTCAATTTAAAAAAAGAAAATAAAACTATTTCCTAATTCTTTTGATCAAGAATGTGTGACCAGCCTTAAACAGTGATCCTCCTTACCCCTTGATTGTGTAAGGAGGAATCCCAGACTCAGGATTCATTGTGAAAAATAGTTGAATCCAGCTATGAGGCATGAAGTATACAAAATAAATCTAGAATATTAGAGTATTAATACCTGAAAACTAGGATTTTTACTAAAGACCACTGGGGTCATGTCAAAAAGACTTAGGAGCCGACTGGAAAAGCATTTCACTGGCCAAAATGAAACAACTAGAATATCAATAAGAATCATACCAGAAATGTATTGAAACACCAACTTAGTTAAACTTACATTAATTCATTATAATACAAAAGTTTCCTTATTCATCATCTTCAGAAGATGCGAGAGGATCAACTCACTGAACACTGGCTCAAAAAGCAATAATGAGTATTTTTTTCTGCTTTTTCAGATTAAACTACATCTCAGGGTAACCAAGTGTTTGATGAAGAGGAAGTTTGTCTTTAGAGATGTATTCTAGAATTAAAAAGACATTAAAGAAGGGATGACAGAATCAGAATATCACCATTTTATAACCCCTAGTTAAATAATGTACTCGTGGCACATCAGTGATCTCTGGAATCATAAAAACAGAGACAGTCAGGCCTAACGCATCTCCTGCTGGACACATACAGTGTGTTTTTTGAAGGCCTCTGGCCTGAAGTTCACATGTAAGTCAGATCAAGCCCCACAGTCTAACTGGATAGGACGCATCATATGACACTGTAGAGAGGCAATCGGCAAACCGTGGGAAACTGGAAGACAACTGGCCAGCAGTTTCCAATAGCAAACTGAGAGAAAATGACAGGGAGATGATCCACAGGTTAAAAGATATTTAAGAGGAACAACAACTGCGTGGAAATTTGGGGTAACCTTTTTTGAACAATATTGCATATACATGCACACACAGGCCCATACATTTTCAAGAGAGAAGCAATCATCATAGGATGTTGATGTTATTATAGAACTATTGTCAACATTCTGGGTTTTGAAATTAAATTCTTACCCATTAAAGAAATATTATGAGATATTTATGCAAAATCACTGTAGATGTGACTGCAGCCATGAAATTAAAAGACGCTTACTCTTTGGAAGAAAAGTTATGACCAACCTAGATAGCATATTGAAAAGCAGAGACATTACTTTGCCAACAAAGGTCCGTCTAGTCAAGGCTATGGTTTTTCCACTGGTCATGTATGGATGTGAGAGTTGGACTGTGAAGAAAGCTGAGTGACAAAGAATTGATGCTTTTGAACTGTGGTGTTGGAGAAGACTCCTGAGAATCCCTTGGACTGCAAGGAGATCCAACCAGTCCATTCTAAAGGAGGTCAGCCCTGGGTGTTCCTTGGAAGGAATGATGCTAAAGCTGAAAGTCCAGTACTTTGGCCACCTCATGTGAAGAGCTGACTCATTGTAAAAGACTCTGATGCTGGGAGGGATTGGGGGCAGGAGGAAAAGGGGATGACAGAGGATGAGATGGCTGGATGGCATCACTGACTCGATGGACGTGAGTCTGAGTGAACTCCGGGAGATGGTGATAGACAGGGAGGCCTGGCATGCTGCGATTCATGGGGTCGAAAAGAGTCAGACACGACTGAGTGACTGAACTGAACTGAACTAATGCATGAAAAATATGATGTCTGAGAGTGGCTTTAAAATAATCTAATAGGAAAGGTCATGGAGTGGGAGGGGATGTGGGTAGAGGTGAACTAAGATGAGCCATGAGTTAGCAGTCTTTGAAACTGGATATGGATGACTTTTTTGTTCTGTCTCCCTTCTAGAGTATATGTTTGAAAATGTCTATAATAAAATTTTTCATGCCAGATATATGCTTTCTCCTCTTTAACTTTTTAGTAGTTTTAAGTTTCCATTCTCACACGTGTTAATTTTGCTGACAATAAGGCTGGCAATCACGAACACCACTAGGAGAGTCAAATGGAGAAATGAAGACTCAGGAAGGTTTGCTTGTCTCCACTGAGGTGAAGGGAGGTGGTCCAGACCCAGAGGACACTTCTGATAAAAGAGCACTTGGGCTGGGAGTGGGGAGGAAGGAGATGAGGCTTGCTGCTACCTCAGAATAGAGAAGAGGAAGCAAAGGCAGATCTTACAGGGAAGGAGAAGGAGAGGAATTGAGGGGAGAGTAAGAGCAGCCATCGTCCTCTCTTATTTCTCCACCCCTGTGCCTCAGGCTCAGTGATGCGCGAGCAGAGGGGATACCTCTGGCTCTAGCTGACTTGCCTTTTACTTCCCCGCACCTGCGGGGTGCTGGGCGTGATGCGCGAGCAGAGGGGATACCTCTGGCTCTAGCTGACTTGCCTTTTACTTCCCCGCACCTGCGGGGTGCTGGGCAGAGAGGAGCTGACAGTGGATTAGCCTCGCCCGGATCTGCCTTCACGAGGCGTTGGATTCCTTTACTCCTTTCACAGAAGCACTCATGGAAGGTGACTGGAAGTGGTCCTGTGAGCCAAGTTTTAGAATATCCTCAAAATCATCTAATCTACCTTTGTCTGTGTACACACTAAGTCGTTTCAGTCCTGTCTGACCTTTTGCAACCTATGGATGGTAGCCCGCCAGGCTCCTCTGTCCATGGAGTTTTCCAGGCAAGAATACTGGAGTGGGTTGCCATTTCCTTCTCCAAGGGATCTTCCTCACCCAGGACTGAACTCCATCTCTTACGTCTCCTGTATTGGTGCAGGGTTCTGTATCACTAGCACCACTTGGGAATCCCCCCTTTGTCTAGGCTTTTAGGAATAATTTCTAAAGTATGAAGCATACATGATAACACATATTAAAGAGCTTTTCTTTTATGATGATTCATTAGCACCTGCATTTATAGTTCTGCTTCTTTTCCTCTTAAAACACCTAATATAAAATAAAATGGGAACAACAGGGAAACATATATTTCAGTACCCGAGCTACATTTGAAGTGTGCATTTAAAATGTTAAGAATCAGTGATTTCTTTTAAAGTCACAATCAATATTTTTCTAAGAAAAATAATCCAAGACATACATATAGTGAACATATACATGTGAATTATTCTGACACCTGACAGGCAAAACTTGTAAAGTATGAAATACCTTATATGTTAGGAGCAGGATTATAAATCTTTAAAGATCATTTTTTATGACATTATAATGCATTTTGTTGATTTGCCTTGACACTTAACTATGGATTTCTCCAGCAGTTAGTTAAAGCAGTAAGAAATATACAGTAAGTAGAGTTAATTCTCATTATTCGTGACAGTTATGTTTTATAAATTCCCTATGAACACTGAATTGGCCAATACTAAACTGTTGCTCCTGAAGGAAATATAGAGTGAGGTTCCTGTGAGCCTCTGGTGACCAATATGTGACACAGAGACAGAAAGTGTGCAAATGCTATAAGAAAAATGGCGCTGGGTGGACGCAGGGGTGCCACAGACCTTCGATTTGTGAGACGTGGTATCTGTGAAGGGCAGTAAAACGAGGGATGCCTGGATTGTTGATTCATTAACATGAACTCACGGCCAACAGCACTATAACTCAGGCCTGAGCACAGCTTATTGATCACACATATTTTCTCCACGAGGCACATCACAGCCTTCTCGCCCTTAAGACTAGGCAGCACTTGAGTATTAATGCATAGGGGTCTCCTTAAACAGCAGAATCACCAAGAAAGGTACAGGAACGTGAATCTGTGACACTAAATACAACACGAAAAGGACATTGGGGATGGGAACTGAAACAGGAAAACAGAGTATTGCCTGGTTTTAACTCAGTTGGAAACACACATCATGGGCAACCCAAACTTTTCAGCACTACACGTGTCCACCAGTGACCACGAAGACACCACAGATATTGATTTTTTTTAATTTTATTTTTAATTGGAAGATAATTGTTTTACCACATTGTGTTGGTTTCTCCCGTACAACTTGAATCAGCTTAGAGTCGATGTTACAAATATATTGTAGCAAGAAGGTGTGCTTACCAGTACAGAATCTATGAATATTGAGAATTGGCTGTCACTTAATGGGTCACTAGATCAGGAATGTTTTCTACAATGTTTGTGATAAGATTATAGAACCAGGCTCACTCAGGCAGAATCGTCACGTTCTTTTCTCCTAGAAACTGTCTTTCGCCTTCTCAGGGGTTGTTTTTGTTCTTTAGTTGCTGAGTCATGGCTGACTCTTTACAACCCCATGGATTGTAGCGCGGCAGGCTCCTCTGTCCATGGGATTTCCCAGGCAAGAATACTGGAGTGGGTTTCCATTTCCTTCTCCAAGGGCTCTTCCTAACCCAGGGATAGAACCCACATCTCCTGTATGGGCAGAGGAGTTCTTTACCACTGAGCCACCAAGGAAGCCCACCTTTTCAGGGGTACACTTTAAAAAAAATTCAATCTGTGTTTGCTTGCAGGACTTAGCAAGACTAAAATGGAAGCTCTCAAAGATATATCTGTATTATTTATGCTAATTTTTCAGCGTATCACTTGGTGCTGGAAAACATACTAGTGCTCAGGAGATATGTAGACAAAATAAATGAATATGAGTCCTGAATAATGTGCATCCTGTTATGGTAAGCAGAATGGCCCTCCAAAGATGCTCATATCCTAAATCTCAGAACCCATGAATATGCTACCTTACATGACAATGGGTATTTCGGGTTGCAAATGGATTTAAAGTTGCTAATTGGCTGATTTTGGAATCAAAATGTTCCTGAAATAATCTAGCAGAGAAGTAATGAAAATTAATGTTGTTTTAAAAACCATGGAACATGGACAAAACCTTGATTGCATGCTGTCAGCCAATGTGATTTAGCAGAGGTTTAGCTAGGATGATTATGTTGTCATGAGGATGAGCTAGGATGATATAAAGCATTTATTTCTGCTGCCAAATACAGTCCATGCTCAGTAAATATAAAGCTGTTACTGTTATTGTTAAGAATGTCATTGCTATTATTACATGAACATAGTAGAGATATATCTTTCTCTTTCCCTCCTTTCTAAGCTAGTGAAAGTACTTTATTAAAAAACATTCATTTTTCTGAAATCCAACACTGTGTGAATATTAGTCATTAGCCATGCTTGCCAGTCTATTTTGCCCCAAACGAAAAGGTTTTGTATTTTACTGTCGGCCACTGACTTGAGATGCATACAAATCACCCTCATGTGTAGGTGGGTAGCAATTACTTGACAAGTTCTTGCCTCATGGATTTAGCTAAGTCAGCATTTTGCGGTGTCAAGAACGTTTCTGAGACATTTACCCAAGAGTTCATTATAGTGTGCTGCTTATTTCATCCATCCTCAGAAAGGGAGCAGCAGTGTGTACTGCCAGGAACTCACTCTTCCTGGAAAGTCAGCATTTTTCAAACATTGGTATACTAATTAAAACAGGAAGAATACTTTCCTCTACACAGCAAAATACCTTTCTTTCTTATTGGGGTAGTGATTAAGTGGATCTGAAACATTTAGAATTGTACATTTAGTCAGACTATTGATTAAATGGATTTGAAACAAATAAAGGAGGCATTAATATGGTTCTAGTATTTTCATAAATATATCCATTCACACAAAGTAATATGAGCATAAAATAAAAAGAAAAACTCAAGATCCTAAAATTATAGTTATCTCTTATATAATACTACAATTTGTAATATCATCTATGTAATGTCATTTTGTGTGAGATACAAAAAAAATATATATATATACACACACACACACATACACATACATATAGACTTTTTACCTGTCCATGCCAAATATTTTAGACTATATTTTTTCCCCCTCAGATAAGCTTATATTAATAAATATCTATTGGTGTTGTACATGCAAGGAAACTAAAATCACAGAAATGAAATAATGTTTTCCAAGTCATTCAACTTGAGGCATATATGACTCCAGACTAAAATCTGTCCCAACATGTTCTGTTTCTACCATAAAATCATTCATTTTGTGATTCAAACAGTAATATTTAGTAAGAACTTCTGTACCCTTATAGTAACTCTAGAAAAAATGGAAAGTAATGCTAAAAAAACTTTAAAAGTTTACATATTGAATATATGTGTATATAAGCCAAAATATTATATATTGGCATTAGTTTCTCCAGTGGCTCAGTGGTAAAGAATCTGCCTGCAATGCAGGAGATGCAAGTTCAATCCCTGGGTCATAAAGATCCCCCTGGAGAAGGGAATGGCAACCCCCTCCAGTATTCTTGCCTGAAAAAAATCCCATGGACAGGGGAGTCTGGTGGGCTAACAGTCCATGGAGTCACAAAGAGTCAGACATGACTTATCGACTAGATGGCAACAACGATATATTTGCATAATGAGCAACACACTGTATAGCATGTAACACAATAAAAGCAAGTACAAAAGTGTTTGCATTGATGAAAGAGAGAAAATGGATATTGCTAGACATGAGGGAAAACTCAAACAGGAGGCAATTAATGAGCAGGATAAAGCTTTCTGTGTGTGTGGGATCAGACCACGCCATGGTGCCATATAGACTTACGGAAGTATGTGTCCTGACCCACATACATACACACATCACACACATCAGCTGAGCCTGTCTTGCGTTTGTATCTGCCCCTGAATCAGTGTCACGGGAGTTGTTTCCGCAGCGTTGCTTACAGCAATTCCATCCAGTGAGTCAACGGTTCTATTTATGGGCATCTCATTACCTGAGAATGGTGACCCAGTCTGTGCGCAGATATTCTGATTCTTCTATCTAATATGCCTTCCCAAACTAATGTGTTTTAGTCTGGGCTCCCCCACAAGCAGATCCTGAGGCAAGAATTTGAGTGCAAGTTATTTATTTGGAAGGTGATCCCAAGAAACAACAGTAGGAGGGGGAGAAATGAGGCTGAGAGAGAAAGGAGCTAATAAAAATGCGGTGTGGGCAACTGGAGCTCAGCCCCGGCAGGGAATTCTAGGAGCTGGTGTTGCTTGTATCAGCGTTGTCACCCACGGGGCGAGTCAGTCATCCACCTTCTCCAGCCAGTCATGGGTGCAGGGCTCATCCTTCTCCCTGGGAGACAGATAAAGCCTCAGATAAACTTACGTGATGGTGGAAGCTGGGATTAAGCAACACAGGTCTGGAAATGGCAGAAGCCTCAGATATCTGGTGGGGTCCTGACATCTGTGGCTACAGTGCTCCAGCCTTATCTGTTGGAGCTAGTCTTTTGAAGCCATCAAGTTCTTTTTCATCAGTGCACTTGAGGCCTCCTGGACTGGACCACTCTCTGAAGACCGGGGTCTGGACCGTATCCACTTCCCAGGCTTCACCTCCCCCTTGAAACCTCAGTGTGTGACTGCTTCCTCTAAGAGAAGTCCAGTGCTCCTTCGCTCAGTAAGCTTTCACAGCAGGGGCTGTGTTCACAAACTGGAGATCAGCTCTCTGTCTTCTGGCCCCACCAATATTAGGTACCAAAAACTCTGTTTGTTGTAAGTAGCCATCGTACCTCCCCATCAGTGCATTATCAAGCGCAGTACCAAGTGAAAGGATGTGGCCTGAAACCAAAGTTGTCCCAGTGATCCCACTCCTGGCACCAGAATCTGGATTAGTTGGTGTTCTCCAGAGAAAGGGGGGTGGTTCCCGGGTGGCACCAGTGTCTACCTGCCTGCCAATACAGGAGACATAAGAGACGTGGGTTCAATCCCTGGGTCAGGAAGATTTCCCTGGAGGAGGGGCATGGCAGCCCACTCCACTATTCTTGCCTGGAGAATCCCATGGACATGACTGAAGTGACTTAGTGCACACACAGAGAAAAGGAATCAATTATATAAACACATAAAGACATTTATTGTAAGGTATTGGAGCATGCGATGGTGGAGGCTGAGAATCCCCTAATCTGCAGTCAGCAAGCTGGAGATCCAGGGAAGCCTGGGATGTGGGCTGAAGGCCTGAGAGCTGGAGGGCAGACGGTACAGATTCAAGTCCAAGTCTGAAGGACCGGGAACTCTGAAGGCAGGAGAAGATCTGGGTCCCATTTCTCAGCCAAGCAGAAGGATCATGAAACCAGCCTTGGCTGTGAGCAGGCTGGATGATGCCCATCCACCCTGGGGAGGGCCATCCGCTTTACCAGGTCACCAGTTCACATACAGAAGCGCCCTCACAGACACACCCAGGAATCAGATATCTGGGCATCTGATGCTTTATCAGATATCTGAGTATCTGGTGGCCCAGTCACGTTGACACATAACATGAACCATTGTAAGGCCACGCTTTGTCAGATTTTGTTCTATCCTTGCTCCTCCTCAGCTCTCTCAGCTAAATTGAACTCTGTGATCACTTCTGAGTTGAACTATAGGTTTCCTTCCTGAAGTTTGGGGAGTATAGAGTCCGGTATTCCTTCTAGTTCGCATTAACCGCTTTTGTCTATGGATGTGGACAGTAACTCATACTGACTTTTGGCTGAACTCTAAAGATTAATATTGCCTTCTTGCACATGAGAAAGAATCAGACATGGTAAATGTTTCCAACATAAATGACCTCAATGTTACTTTATTCCACATCTGTTACTGTTTTTGGTTGAAAAAATCAACCCATTTTTTTCCCCCACCATTGGCAGTCTTTCCAATTTGTATCTGACTTGTAGAAATTGCATTTTTATGGGGGAGTGTTCTGAAGCATGCTAACATTATTTTTATCTAAAATGTCCTGCTGTGCCGAAAGTATGCTCGGCCTAGTAAGGGTCAGGCTGGCATTTTATAACTCAACTAGATTACCTCATTATAGTCACAGTCTGTTTTCCTGATCAGCAGTATCAGCATCTCTTAGGAGCATGTTATAATTGCAGAATGGGACCCCCCCATGCCAGCCTATGCAGTCACAACCTCTGGGAATAGAGCCCAGGAATCATGGTTTCACAGTTCTTTGGTGTGATGTCAGAAAGAAAGAAAGAGAGAGAGAGAGAGAGAGAGAAAGAAAGAAAGAAAAAGTGAAGTCGCACAGTTGTGTCTGACTCTTTGCGACCCAGTGGACCGTAGCCCACCAGGCTCCTCCATCCATGGGATTCTCCAGGCAAGAATACTGGAGTGGGGTGCCATTTCCTTCTCATGCAAAAGGAGCACCGGTTAGAAAGACGGCATTTCAGGCGCCTCTCTCCAGGCCGACTGAGTCAGGATTTCAACAAGAGCCCCAGGAAATTCACGTGCACATCACAATCTGAAGAGCCCTGTTCAGAGGATTTAGCTTGTGTCATCAGTGTCAGTAAATAGTAAGCTATATCAAATTACTCAATGAAATTAGCATTAAAAATGGGTCTTAGTATGGACAGTTATGGAAGGAAGGAAATATTCCTCAATGTCACTGACTCAAAAGGAGAACCACCGTTAACTCTGACATCAAAGTTCTCATTGGAAAGCCATGAGCCCAGATACTGTATCTATGAGTACTACACGAAGGAGGCAGCTCGGGAAAGAAGGGTAGAGAAAGGCACCCTGCAGATCCGATTTCAACTCCCTTACTTAAAAAACAAAACAAGACATTGCCAGGCTACTCAGAATGGTTGGAACACATCCTTGAGACAGTGGGGAAAGGTCTCCTCTCAGGGAGAGGTGCAGAGATTTATTTCCTGGCACACACTGCCCCCTTGGCCCTGGCACATCCCGTCATTCGGGAAATGTGCCTCCGTCAAACACAAAGAAAAAAGAAAAAACAAATATATTCTAGTGTTGAGTCCTTAGGGAATAACCCTTATTTGAAATAACAAATGGACATGGAATTTGAATTTTCAGAGCGTGCACACAGACACGGATACCTGGGCACAGATTCTTTAGTTTTGCACGGACGTCCCTCCGCCTGGAGACTGGCTGGCGCCGGTCAGGGCAGCGGGCAGGTGGGCGCAGGTGCGGCGCTGGGAGGCAGGGAGCCGGGGCGCTTCGCCCGGGGTCTCTGCTTGTGCCCTGTCATTTGCTTCTTGCCAAGTCTGAGAAATGGAGTCTCAGCAGCAGAGGCTTATCAATTTCATCACAAAGATTTTAATCGCTCTCAGCCTGGGAAATGGCTTTAAGAACCGTGATTGTCTCCATCCCACTCTGACACGGAGATCTCCCGCATCCTTTTGTTCCCCACAAATCCTGCTCAGAGAGGTTCTGTCAAATTCACTCTCTACCTCGCGGACTTTTTTTTCTCCATTATGGAAAAGTCCCTGTAAACCACCACTTTACTATTACTATGGCTATTCTCAACAATTGAGAACAACTTGAGTATCCAGTGAGGAGCTCCCAAATATGCCCTGCGTTTGACACGTGATGAACTGATCAAGAAAGCGCAGATGTCAAGTTAGTCATGTCACACTGAGGCGGGATGGGTCCCCAGGTAAACCCTATTTTACACCATTTTCCGTGTTCACTCTGGTATTTATCCCAGTGACAGTGGCAGTAAGTCCCATGGCTTTGGATGATCAGGCAGGAATCCGAAGGTCCATTCAGCCAGAGTGCGCTAAGCCCCGGGCACCTGTTCTGCCCTGTGCTGCTGGATTAATGGAGATGAACATTCTTGGGCACAGTTCTGCCCAGAACTCTGAGCAGAGCTGGAGACAGAGTTCTGGGTCCTCAAGGGATCACGGCCAAGACAGCACCGAGATGGGTCGGACAAGGCTTAGTGAGGGTCTCATGGCTTTAGGTGTGAGGAGGAGCACATTTCTGGCAGAGAAGCATATGCAGCCGGATGGTGGTGGGAGTGGGGGTGGGGTGGGGAGTGCGACATTCAGGCAGCAACAAGGAGAGCCTCCCCAGGGTAGAGGGGGCCACGCTGGGAGGGCCTGGGAGGGTGCGGCACAAAGGTCACTTTCACGTGAGCTGTATCCCCAGCCTCCCTCCCTGAGAAGAGTCTCCCTAAGAAGAGTCTTCAGCTCTCTGCGCTGTGAGATCTGGCTAAAATGTAGAAGTCCCTGCTGCCTCTTTAGAGAACTGTTAGGCCTATCAAGTAGCTGTAAAATAATTTAAATGTTAGGGGCTTAAATGAGGTCAGAGGAAAAAGAAAGTCAGTGCAAATGACTTATTTCAGAGAAACAAGCTCTGTGAGACTGTGAGCACTTTCGTGTGTCAAATGCTTCCCCTCTGGTGGCTTTTCCTCTGGATGTGCGGGTGTATACATGATCCTCTTCAAGGGGATGAACAGAGAAGCTGAAGAAAGAGATCAGATAGAGCAGGGAGAAAAGTTACGCCTATTTTCTTTAATGGCAAGCTCTGACTTCTATGACATCTGAAAATTCATGAGAAAATATATACCTTTAAAAATTCATCTTATCGTTTGACATTCCTCATGAGAGGGCCTGATCTTAGTGGTAGAATAGAGTTGGTTTTGCAAGTTGACCTCGAGCAAGCTATTTAAATAGTGTCTATTTAAATGGAGTTTATTCTGTAAATCACAGGTGCCATGTCCTTTGCTGTCATTGAAATTGGGAAGGTTGGATTTGCAAGTGCACACACGTGTAAGTGCCTTATAGTTTTGGAAAGTGTGACAAGAATGAATGTGTCCTCCAAATGCTAATTAGCTAGAATAAAAATGAAAGATTATATTTATTGGTATCAGATTGCAACTATAAAATGACTTAATGGACAGGACTGTAACTTTCAACAAATGACTAGAGGAAACGACCCAATTTTCCACTGATTTTTAGAAGTGCTGAGATGATTCTATAACAACATATTTAACTTCCTTTTATAATGAAAGTTTTCACTATTTAAAATAAAAATTATACTTTGAGATAAAATGGTTTTATTGAAATTAAATTTCAACACTCTTGGTATCTACTTAAATATTGATTTAGTTCTGTTACTGTGTTCTGATTATCAGAGAGGCCCTAGGCGTTTTCAGTGAATGAATGTGGAAAACCGAGGAGTACAGAGAGAATACAGCCCGTGTGATGAGTGATGGATCACCCACACCTTCCCACCATGGAAAGTGCCTGAGATTGAAACCACCCTTCAGTGTTTTCTCCCCCAGTCAATATGACATTTCATAGGCCCTTTTTATGTAGGGTCACAGGTACTCCCCTTTCCCAAAGTGATGACATGATGAATGATTTTCTGCTGATTTGATAGAACAACTAGACAAATCAGTGGGACCAGAGCCACCAACATTGCTTCAAAGACAGCTGTGCCTTTGAAATGGTTTCCTTCTGCTGACAAGACATGATGCTCCTGGAGGAATGTCCGTAATGACAGCAAACGGAAGCCAGGTGGAAAGCTCTGAGATTGGGCTGTAGGGAGATCATGACCTTCTGAAACTGCTCAAAATCAGATCCTTAGAGGACACCAGAGGACTAGACAGCATTCATTTTCCCCCCATTTCACTCTTCCTTTTTCAGGCTGGAGGTTATTAAAATAGAGTGTGATAAATTATTTCATTTGAAGAGAAATGATATTTTGAAAGTATCCTCAGTAAAAAATAAATGTGCAAGGAGGACTTTTTGGCAGTTTTATCTTGCTCACAGATGAGTGACTGGCACCGGCAGCAGGGTGGTGCCATGAAAATACCTCTCATTTTTATTAACCTGAACAATAAATAAATAAGGAAAGATCTCAGTATCAACTAAAAGTAAGACATATGTTAAGTGAGTCTATGATATGGAACTCTGACAAATTTTACTTCCTTAAACTAATTTCTTGAGCTTCCTTGTGGCTCAGCTGGTAAAAAATCTGCCTGCAACGTAGGAGACCTGGGTTCGATTCCTGGGTTGGGAAGATCCCCTGGAGAAGGGAAAGGGTACCCACTCCAGTACTCTGGCCTGGAGAATTCCACGGACTCTATAGTCCATGGGGTTGCAAAGAGTCGGACACGACTGAGCAACTTTCACTAAACTAACTTCTTGCTGCTGCTGCTGCTGCTAAGTCGCTTCAGTCATGTCTGACTCTGTGCGACCCCACAGATGGCAGCCCACCAGGCTCTGCCGTCCCTGGGATTCTTCAGGCAAGAACACTGGAGTGGGTTGCCATTTCCTTCTCCAACACGTGAAAGTGAAAAGGGAAAGTGAAGTCGCTCAGTCGTGTCCAACTCTCAGCGACCCCATGGACTGCAGCCCACCAGGCTCCTCTGTCCAAGGGATTTGCCAGGCAAGAGTACTGGAGTGGGGTGCCATTGCCTTCTCTAACCAACTTCTTAGGCATCTGTATATCTAAAGAGCGAAAGGAATGACTTCACATTCCTTCAAACCCGCACCATAGCCAGCCATTTAATTTAACAAAGACTAGCAGACGTACTGATCTCAATAATAGCTGCCATGGTGGCTCTCCAGCCAGACACCACTGGACACAGACCTCTGGTCAAACAACTCTGGGCTTCCTTCCTATCACAACAAAGGAGAGGGCGCTTTGTACTTGAGTCTCCTAAATTTTATCTGCGAGTTGGGGAATGAAACAGGGCTAAAGCTGTAATTGGTGGAAATAGCCGGCCCAAGAGGTAGACCCTGTACTTCTGTGGTGTCATCGCTATTTTGGTTTTGGGATGCATTCAGGCAGAATGTGGAGAATGCAATGGCACCCCGCTCTGGTACTCTTGCCTGGAAAATCCCATGGACGGAGGAGCCCAGTAGGCTGCAGTCCATGGAGTCACTAAGAGTCGGACACGACTGAGCGACTTCACTTTCCCTTTTCACTTTCATGCACTGGAGAAGGAAATGGCAACCCACTCCAGTGTTCTTGCCTGGAGAATCCCAGGGATGGCGGGGCCTGGTGGGCTGCCGTCTATGGGGTCGCACAGAGTCGGACACGACTGAAGCGACTTAGCAGCAGCAGCAGCAGGCAGAATGACAGAGCGTCTCATTTTTGTCTCTCTCCGTCACGGCCAAGAGTAACCTTGTGTGATGTTGGTGTCTTGTGATGCTGTTTATGATCAACTGTAAAACACCAGCCTAGACCCCAAGTGCCGCAGCCAGGGCGGCCTTCCCCTTCTCGCCGTCCTTCCCCTCCCGCGGCCCGTGCGGCCCTGAGCCCTGCTGGGCCTGCACACCAATCACTCACCCTTCAGAACTGCCCGGTGCGGGCGGGATGTGTCATTCTTCCCAGTTCACACATAAAACATCACATCGCTCAGAAGTCCCTCGCGTCCCCGTGGACCGCGGACAAGAACTGAAGCTATTTATCATAAAACCCTAATTAGGGCAGTAAGTAAACACACAGCAAACAATGAGAGGTTTCAAAGAAAGCAGAGACAAAAGGGGTTGAGGGGAGCCAGAAGCGTGTGGAACTGGGGCGTTTGACATGTATTCAAGTAGTGATAGAAATTCGAAGAGAGGCTTCCTGGGTAGGTGGGACCTGGGGTCGTTTCAGGTCCAGTGAGAGCAAAGGCGGAGAGGAGAAGAGGCGGCAGGGTCCAGAGAGCAGCCTGGCTGGAGGGACAGCACATGGGAGGGGACTGGGAGGGTCAGGAGCGGAGGACCGAGTGCACCAGCCTGGGCTTGATTCGAAACGGAGGCTTGAGAAGGCTGTGCTCCATTTGGTCACTGGACGTTTTTGTCCTGGCACTAGGGCATATTCCAGGCAGGGAGGCATGTGGGTAATAAGACTGAACATTTCCCAAGCTTTAAGCATCAAATATTCATTCATTTATTCAGTGGATACTTATTTAGTGCTGTGCCTTTGGCGGTGAGATATTTGCAGGGGAATCCATCATGGATGAGGCCCTTTCCTTTCTGTAGGGTTAGAGTTATGTTAGAGTATGACATCACAGTCATACTCGAGTTTCTGTCCTAGTCACCGAGTGAGCGAGGAGGACCGGGAGCCTACAGGGGAAGGGACAAGGCACCCTCCGTGACACAAGGGGAGGATTTATGCTGGAGGTGATACTTGAGCCAGAGGCCAAAAGACGGGAAGCAGTTCCCAGGCAGAGAATCCACATAGATGAGGCTGGTGGGGATGATGAGAAATGAAGGATGAGAACAGAGAGAAATTGTTGAACATTACGGTCAGAAGAATGTGAGTGAGCTCTGAGCTGTTGATGTCAGGATAATTGTGGGGAAGGACATTAAGTCGTAAGGGTTAAATCTTAACGGAATTGGGGTCGGTGTGGTCAGTGGCTCTTCGCCCCCTCCGTTTCCAAGGAGAGTCTGGCTGTTCATGGGACAGAAGGAAAGAAGGTTTGGAACGTGCCTACAGCAGCATCAGATAGGGAGTGGGTAGTTTTGTTTTCATAACAATGCATTCCTAGGAATGGACCTTATAGCAACTGTTCCATACCTAAGGGGCTTCCCTGATGGCTCAGTGGTAAAGAATCTGCCTGCCAATTCAGGAACTGCAGGAGACTTGGGTTCGGTCTCTCAGTCAGGAAGATTGCCTGGAGTAGGAAATGGCAACCTGCTCCAGTCTTCTTGCATGGATAATCCAAGGGACAGAAGAGCCTGGTGGGCTGCAGTCCATGGAGTCGCAAACAGCTGGACAGGACTGAGCATGCACACACATACCAAAGAGTAGCAGAAAGAGCCAAAAATAATAAGATCTGAGCCATAAAATACTAGAGTTACTGTCACTTCATACATTCTGTCATTTCATGAATAAAATTTCATGACTATAATCACAGCACTATAAATAAATGAATGAATAAATAAACAAAAGAATATATGAATGCATACACACACAGGGAGAGGGGGAGAGCAAGAGATCTTGTGCTACTGGAAACCTTCGCCTAGTGTAATACGAAGTTTCTCGAGCTGTGTTTGCCTGCATCAGTCATCTGGAGGGCTCACTAACTGGCCTGTAATACTACATGCTGGGCATCTGCTTCTCCTTAATACCCACTCTCTGGTCACGGACACTCAGGTTGCTCCCAGCTCTCAGCCGCCATGCTGCTGAGAGCATCTTCTGCATGCCTCTTTATGCTCTCGGGTGAGATTGCTTTCAGCTAGAAACTGAGCCACTGGGTAGTAGGATATATCCATCTCAGTGACTGATCCATGACCGAACTACGTAATGCAAGGGTGTGCTTGAGAGGAGCCGTATCCGTCTACATTCTCACCAGCGATACAGGAAGGGTCCCATGTGTCCACATTCCTGCCAACACACGCGATTGTCTAGCTTTCTGAATTGTGTCAGCCTTTTAAGCACAAAGTTTTATCTTATTTCTTATTGTCTTATTAAATAATACTGTTCAGCATCTGTTCATGCAGTGCATTTGTTTTTTCTCTCTTAACTTGCTAACTGTGTGATCTTGGATGTCCCTTCACCTTTATAGAGTTTCAGTTCTCTCTGTAATATGAGGGAAAAGTATGTCTGTCTCACCGAAAGGTGGTGGAATGAGGAAACACACGGAAAGTGATCTGAACTTGGTCTGCAGAGTAGTAAGCTCCCTCAAGAAGTTTTCTGTATTTGTTATTATTAGATTTATTTTCCAGATGATTTATCAAAAGGCAAATTTAAAAAGAGTTTAGGGAATTGGGTTATTACAAAATTGCCAATACCTGAAATTAAGTTAAGGGATATTCTTTTGAGGTCATTGGAACCCATGGTAAGAGAGCAAGAGAAACTGTAGTGGAGAATGTTCAGGAAATTGATAATGTCCAGGACAAGGGGATTTGGAAAAAGGCAAGAGACTAACAGTGGATTAAAAAAAAAAAAAAAGAATAATGTATTTTTCTTCTTTCTTTTTGTTTATCTTTCTATTGTAAGTATTATAATCACATCACTAAAAATTGCCAAATGGAAGAGGTTAAAAAAAGAAATCTGTAAGTTTGTCCCTTAAGAAACCACTATTGAAACTTTAATGTATCATCTTTATTCTTTTCTTATTATGCTTAACTTTGAATTAACTTATAATTATGCTGCTCACACAGTCATGTATCATACTTAAGTAAAAAAGAGAGCATGCTAATTTTTCAATAGTCTGCAAAATCACCATTTTAATTGCTTCATAATATTCCCTCAAGTGCATGTGCCAGGGTAATTATATTTTAGTGCTCTGGACTTGAAAGTAATTCAGTATCTTCAAAAGCGTGTAGTATAAATTACAAATTATTTTAATCCAGTGGATTTAGACATGCTCACACTAAGATAGTGTAAGTCAATGTGCTTAACAATACGTCATATTTACACAGCTCCATAGAGAACAAACATCTTTAGTAATACTGTTTTCAAGCAGTGCTGTGATTTTGGACCTTCTGGGCATTAATACTGTGTTGGAGATGAAGGAGTCAGCCAAGGCTGTATGTTTAAGAATATGCTTTAGATCTAACCTTTGGAAGAACCCAAACAAGATTCCCTTCTCCAGTGCACTTTCTTTAAATAACATCATCCTACTTCTGAAGCAAAACAGCTCAGAGAAAGGTTAACCAAGGGACTAAGTTAGAATCTCCCAGTATACATGGATGTTTGGCACGATTGATTAATCATTTTAAATTGTTCAATACATGGTGTCTATGTATAAGGCTCCGTCAATATTTTTATAAGCATTAAATGAACGTGTGAAATCGCTTATCACAGTAAATAGACATGTTAGAAATTTAAGGCTGAGTCTAAGACTTGCACAGCTGTTGCTGTTGTTTGGTCGCTCAGTTGTGCCCGTCTGTTTTGCCACCCCGTGGACTGTAGCCCATCAGGCTCCTCTGTCCATGGCATTTCCCAGGCAAGAGCACTGGAGTGGGTTGCCATTTTCTTCTCCAGGGGATCTTCCCGACCCAGAGATGGAACCTGAGTCTCCTGCGTTGGCCGGTGGATTCTTTACTGCTGAGCCACCTGGGAAGCCCCCGACTGCGGAGTACTGTATATAATAAACACTTGTGTTTTGATACTTCAGAACATATGGTGATGATACTGTGGTGAAGACTTTATGATAAATGTATGTTAAAGCATGTGTTTCAAATAAGGAGATGATTTCATTTCTTGAATTCTGAATAGAAAATGATACAGAATTAGTAGATTGCCTGAACGCACGTGCTAATGAGCTTCTTCTCAGAAGACCTGCATTTTCTTCAGTGTCATTCTCTATGAGCACGTACCCATAATGTTATAAAAGGTAACATTATGTCACATTCTAGAGACCTTCATAAACCACACTATGGTAGTGATCACTCCTTCTCTGTGGTCATTTGCTGAGCAAAATAAAATGGAGAATTGCACCTTTCAGTATCATCAGTGCCTAAATAACTTATTTTGGAAACATTATGCATAGCATGTAAATGGTCCCTGGGTTACACCTTTTTCCATAACTAAAGAGTATAATATAGAAACGGATCATTTTATCAGATATAGTCAATCTTGATTACTAAATAAATCAGTTTTTTGGTGTGTGTGGTGCGATGAGAGCTTTTAAGTTGACTAGATAAATTAAAATAAATGTTTCTTGCCTGTCAATAGGTAACTTTCAAAATGTATACTTACAGTAAGAAGAATATTATAAAAGAAAATATAAGCTTATAAATATACTCAGCTTCTTACACACATTAATTTGTTTAATCTGCACGACAATCACTGCCCACATATGTTCCATATACACAAATAAAAAGAAAAGCAAAATGAACACCTTTGTACACATTCCCAAACCATCAAATTATGGCTAATCCTATCCCATCCATCTCCCCCATATATTGCTCCTGTTTTGGTATTTCAAAGCAAACACCAACATCTTAGCCTTTCATCCTTAACTATTTCAGTGTGAATCTCTAACAGGCAAAAAGCCTTTCTTAAAACAGAACCTAAAAAAATAGCAGTAATTCATTTACATTATCGAATATCTAGTTGGTCTTCAAATATCTAGTTGGTAGTTAACTGGAAAAATGCATTTTATCATTCCCGGCATACAAATAAAGACTGTAACTTTTCTAAGACCTGATTCTAGTAAGAAATAAAGTTCATATAAAGACTGTTGTTGCTGGAGCCTGTTCTCTGCACGTGTACTCTGTGCAGTACCGGCACTCGGCAGGGATCCGAGTCCCTGAGGCACTGCTGGAGGAGCCGTGTTCAGAGCAAAGGTTTATTCCTCTCCTGATAGAACCGTGGTTTTAATACCTGAGCTGAGGACACGGCCCGGATAGGTCACTGTGTCTGTCATCCCTTTATTCCTAATTGTGGCCTAAGAATTCATGACTGTTCTGGGAGAATTCAGGGAAAATTTGAACGTATAGAACAGTAGTCTCTACACTATATATCATGTTGAGATAAATATTATTTAACTGTAAAGTAATAAACCCTGATATTGTGTCATCCGAATTCTAGGAGAGGTTGCCCTCAGATTCATTCATTTAAATTTCTTTATCCACAGAGAGCAAGGAGACATTTTACCTGGTTCCTTAAGGAATACTATGGTTGTTTCATATATTAGAAACAATGTATTATTTTAAAATTCAAATAAGTAGAATTTTAAAGTCTATAGAATATCCTTGGGTTTCCCTGAGAACTCATTTGGTGAAGAATCTGCCTGCACTGCAGGAGACCCTGGTTTGATTCCTGGGTCGGGAAGATCTGCTGGAGAAGGGATAGGTTACCCTCTCCAGTATTCCTGTGCTTCCCTTGTGGCTCAACTGGTAAAGAATCAGCCTGCAATGCGGGAGACCTGGGTTTGGTTCCTGGGTTGGGAAGATCTCCTGCAGAAGAGAAAGGCTACCCACTCCAGTATTCTGGCCTAGAGAGTTCCATGGACTCGCAAAGAGTCGGACATAACTGAGTGACTTTCCCCCCCCCCAAAAAAAAATGGAATATCATTAAAATCACATGCAGTCTACTTTATAAATAGATTTCAAGCATGCATATAGGTATCTATAAAAGTTTCTGTTTTAGATTTATTGCATACTGTTGAAATATTTTTCAAATGTTCATCAACTAATCTCAGTTGCTTTGAAACAAAAGTAGTATGAGCATTTAAGAACCTCTTATTGCTGTGTGATGCTATAATTACACTGACAGAAATATAATTCCCAAAATTTACATTCAAAGGTAGTTGAGTTTTAAAAGAAATAAAACTCTGTATTCAAGAAATGAAAACTATTTTTATTTGAGTAAATAAATACTTTTCTGAGAAGCATTTTCTTGATAATTTTTGCCTTGAAGTTAAAAATATTGTCAACTACATTCAAATAAGTGTTCATTTGAATACTTTGTTTCCTAAATGGAACTGTCACTTTGATCAAAGGACATTTAGAAGAGTCGCTGTTTCTCTTTGGGCTGTTTGGCTGGGAGACTCAGATATTAAGCCCAAATAATGCTATTCAGTCAGGGCCAGTGTGCCATCTGCGAGGACTGGATGGCTCCGCCACTCACCAACCACAGCTGCACTTCCACAGAACTTGTAATGAGCCAGGCAGATACTAATTTCTATATTTTACTTATTAATGATTCATACTTCAAACTTTGAGAGTAATTATTTCCCTTCCCAATTTATAGATGAAGAAACTGAAGTTTAGGAATATAGTTCATGGAAGTTTCTCCAGCTATTAAGGGATAGGTCCCTATCTATTAAGAGCCACAATAGTCTTGTTTCACCAGGGCAAACTAAGTGAAGTCTCCTGATCAAAGGTGTTAGATGGACATCTTTAGTTTTGCTCTATGAAGAGGGGGTGAATACACTGGTAATGTTTCAGTTGGTGTTGGAATGATGATTATTGAGGCTTTAAAAAGTTGCCTACAAAGATTAAAGAGATATTTGAACATGAAATAAATGAATTTTTGTCATCTTTATGTTAAGTAAAGATTTATTTCCAAATCTCAGATACCCTAGCAATAAAAACGGAGCACATGCATTAAGGTGTTCAAGTTTTCTGCATTCTTTGTTAAATTTATCTATATCAAGGTACCCATGGGTATATGAGCCATTTACTGGTTGGTTTTGTTATTTTGTCACATCTGGCAGAGTTTCAAAAGGCAATACAAGTAGGCAGGTGTTATTATTGATTGCAATAAAACACTTTTGCGCTAGTCCCTCCAACCCAGTGTCTACTGTATGCATTTATTCACCCTCTGTTCCCAGAGGACTGGTGAGTTTGTCTCTTTGGTGAAGAATGGGATAGGAAAGTCTGCAGGTTTTTGCTCCCTGATTACATTATTGCTAAGTAAAGTAGTCTCTCCCTTGACTTTCTGTGTAATGAAACTTTAATTGTGTGACCAAATTATACAGAATCTGAAGGTCAAACTACCCCAAATAATACTGAATTGTAGTTTCATCTCTGTGTTCTAAAAATACTTGGTTAAATATCAAATTGGCACCGACTTTAAAAAGAAGACTTTAGAGTCCATTATAATATCTTTATACCCGGCTAAGACCTCAGAAAACTACACAGCTTCTGAGTGACAAGCTTCTATGAAGGTTTAGGTTATGATCTAAGTGAAGATACAGTGTTCACCAGTTAAAGTATATAGTATTTAATTTACATCACAATGTAAATTAATGCACATTATTATAATATATAATAATAATATAATGTAATTAATATGTATTAAATAAGGAATGGCTTCAGAGGCCGAAATGAAATCCATTGACTCTAAAACTATAAGAAGCAATAAGAACTGACTGAACAGTAAGAGCTGATTAAACATTTCAGCTTCTCAAATTAAATATAATAGGTAGATATTTTATTGTATTCTGCCTAAAAGACTGGTTGATTATTTTGTATCTTTCTAAAACACAAATATGTTTCTAACTGAGAGAACTATTAGCGATTCATTTAATAAATAAATGCCGTTTTAAAGTACTCTGAAGATTAATCAACATATTAGAAAGTCTGTATGAAAACATTAATAGAATATAGAGGTAAGTGAGGAATATTTTACTTTAAATTTTATAATATCTCTAATAGATAACTCAATAGTTTTATCACTGAATAATAGTTTTTTTAATGATAATGGTCATAGGAATGCCATTATTCTTTGTAATATTAATAGTAAAGGAAAGATGCTAATGGGACTCATTATGGTATAATGCATGATAAATCATATGATATCTAAAATTTGAAGTTGAAAGGTACTTCTCATGGGGTTCTTAATGATCTATATAGAAAAGCACAAGAGTGAAAAATACAATTTTAATGAGGTATTCTTTAAAATCTTTTTTTTTTTTTGCTTTTAGATAAATATATGCAAATTTTAATCTCAATTGTGTTCACTGAACTATCTCTTAAAGCATTAAGGGCATATTTCTTTTCCATAGTTTCCAAGATTATTTTCATTTATTTTTATGTTGAAGTACAACACACATCCAGTAAAAGGCGAAAGGCATTATGTATGCAGCTCATGAGTGATCAAAAAGTGAATGCAGTTATCTAAATATTACCTAGGCCAAGAACATTACAGGACTTCCCAGGTGGCTCAGTGGTAAAGAATCCACCTGCCAACGCAGGAGATGCAGATTTGATCCCTGGGTCAGAAAGATCCCTCCCTGGAGGAGATAATAGCAACCCGCTCCAGTATGCTTGCCTGGAAAATCCTATGGACAGAGGAGCCTGGTGGGCTATAGTCCGTGGGGTTGCAGAGTCAGACGTGACCTGACGGAGGACACACATCAGCAGTAAGAATGTTACCAGATCTCAGACACCTCGTTCATCCTTTCCTGATCGCTACCACCTCCCTCTTCTCGCAAGCTATTCACTGTCATGACTACTAATGCCAGTTTTGAACTGTGTACAAAAGGGATCGTGAAATGTGTATATTTTTCTCTCTTGGCTTCTTGGGTTAACATTATGCTTGTTAAACACCATGCTGTGGCATATGGGTGTAACTGATTAATTTTCATTGCGTTACAACATTTCATTATCTGGCTGTGTCTAAATTTGTTTATCCATTCTACAAATAGTATGTGAGTTGTGTTTTGGGACTCTTCTGAGGATACTTGAGGAATGTGCGTGTCTTTTGGTACACAATGTCTGCTTTGCAGTAGGGTGCTTTCTTCAGAGTGGTATTGCTGGTGCCTCAAATAAGGATAGGTTGAACTTTAGTTAGAACTTAGTGTAATATGTGAAAGGCTTTTTTATGGAGATTGTGCTAATTACACTCAGCAGTAGTGTGTGAAAATTCCATTTGCTCGACATTCTTGACAACACTTGATATAGTCAGTTTTATTTTATTTTCACTTTTTAATGTTTCCCTCAATTCTGGCCAACCTACTTGAAGTGTAGAATTCTCACACTGGTTTTAATTTGCAGTACTTCCATGACTAATGAGGCTGGACACTGTTGAATGGATTTGTTAGCCGTTTAGATATTTCCTTTATTCCTCTTTTCCTTAGCGCTTTGTAGCCCTCTGTATATTCTGGTTACTAATACACTGGAAAATCGCTTCTCTTGTTCTGTGGCTTCTCTTTTCACTGTTTTAACATCTTTAAATGATCAGAGATTCTTAAACTCAATAGATGTGCGTTTGTCGTCTTTCCTCTATGGTTTGTGCCTTTGGCATCGCGTTTGAGAAGTATTTGTGTTCCTCAGAGTTGTGGAGATGTGAAGTTGTGAAGATGTGAAGTTGTGAAGTCAGCTGTGCCGTCTTCTGGTAGCTTTACTGTTTTGTTTTTCCCATATAGGCCTACATTCTTACTGGAATTCTGCCTATGATTTCAAGTAGTAATCAACCCGTCTTCCATTACATTTTTTCTTCTTTTTTCCCCCAGAGTTGATATTCGATTGGCCTGGCACTATGCACTTAAAAGAAGTTGTTTGTTTCTTTTTTTTAATGCTCTGCATTGCAAACATTTTCAAAATGTACTGTGCATATATGTTCAGTCTGTATTCTGTTCCATTGTTCTGTCTGAGTACCTCTCTGCCAATATGACATTGTCTCTCTCTCTCTTTTTTTGGATCACATTGTTAAGACTTCACATTCAGTAAAGAAAATCCTTTGACTTTGTTTTTCTTCATGAATATCTTGGTGATTCCTGTCTGTTTGTGTTTCTACTAAGAATGTGTGAGCGTTCTTGTTGTTCCACATCCTTTCCAATATTTAGTGTTGTCAGTGTCCTGGATTTTAGCTCTTTTAACAGATGTGTAACTTCAGTTCATATTTATATACAGACTTTTATCCAGTGGATTTGCTAAACTCTCTATATGCAGTAAAAAAAAAAAAAATATATATATATATATATATACACATACACAATCATGCAGCCTATGAATAACAGCAGTTTTATTTTTTCCTTTCCCATCCTTATTACCTGTTAAATATTTTTGTTACCTTATTGTACTAATTAGGCTTCCCTGGTAGCTCAGCTGGTAAAGAATCTGCCTCTAATGCAGGAGACCCTGGTTTGATTTCTGGGTCAGAAGATCCTCTGGAGAAGGGGTAGGCTACCCACTCTAGTATTCTTAAGCTTCCTTGGTGGCTCAGATGGTGAAGAATCCACCCGCAATGCGGGAGACCTGCGTTTGACCCCTGAGTGGGGAAGATCCCCTGGAGAAGGGAATGGCTACCCACTCCAATATGGCGAATTCTATGGACAGAGGAGCCTGGCAGGCTACAGTCCATAGGATCACAAAGAGTCAGAGACAACTGAGCGACTTTCACTTTCACTGTACTAATTAGAATATTCACTACAGGTTGAATTGATGGGTCTGTAGACAACATGCTTGCCTGGGACCCAAACTCTTAAACAGCTCTCAGAATCTTGTCCTATTTGTGATGCTGACTGTAAAACTTGTAGATATTCCGTACTTGGCTAAAGGTTTTAATCTTGTTTAATTGCTGAGTTTAATCAAAGACTATTTCTGCATTTATCTAGAAGACTATATTTTCTTCAACTTGATTAATTACATTGAAGAGTTTTTAAATGTTAAGCACTCCTTATATTCCTGGAATAAACTTGATTGCATTTTGACCTATTATATCTTTTCTTTATTTTTATATCCTAATATAATATTGCAAGTTTCTTTTAAGGATTGTGGGATCTGTATTTTAATAAGATTGGCTTTTGTTTTCCTCCTTACAAGTTTTTTCCCTCAGATTTTGATATCACAGTTACGCTGGCCTCACGAAACAAACTGGGAAACAATTCTGTTTTTCTACTTTTTTGAAGTGCTTATATGATGCTTGTGTTGTTATATCCTCAAATATTGAGAAGAATTCATTAGGGAAAACAAAAGGGACTGAAGTTTTCTGTGTGGGAACATTTTTAAATTGTAGATTTAGTTTTGCCTATATATAGGCAACTCAGATTTCCCTGTTTCTCACCTGCTTTGGTAAATTACAGTTTGGAATATGTCTATTTAATCTTTAAAATTATTGGCATAAAATTATTCCAGATATTCTCTTATTATCATTCTCATGTGTGTAGGATGGTAAAATGCTATTTTGCATTCCGGATATTGGTTGTGTCTCTTTTCCTTGATCGGTTTAGCTAGTGGGTTTTTTTTTTTTTTTTTTCATCTAAATCTCCTTCAAAACCTTAAGACAAATACCATATAATATCCTTTATATGTAGAATCTAAACTGTGGCACAAATGAACGTATCTATAACACAGACAGACTGATACAGAACAGACTTGTGGTTTGCAAGGGGGAGGGGGAAGGGTGATGGGTGAACTGGGAGTTTGAGTTGGTAAATGCAAACTGTTCCATTTAGAATGGATAGCAACAGGTTCTGCTGAATAGCACAGGGAACTGTCCTCAATATCCCGTGATAAACCATACTGGAAAAGAATATAATAAAAGTATACATATGCGTATAACTGAGTCACTTTGCTGCATAGCAAAGATGGGCACAATGTTGTAAATCAACTATCAGTCCAGTCGCTCAGTCGCGTCCAACTCTGTGCGACCCCATGAATCGCAGCACGCCAGGCCTCCCTGTCCATCACCAACTCCCGGAGTTCACTCAAACTCACGTCCATCGAGTCAGTGATGCCATCCAGCCATCTCATCCTCTGTCGTCCCCTTCTCCTCCTGCCCCCAATCCCTCCCAGCATCAGAGTCTTTTCCAATGAGTCAACTCTTCTCATGAGGTGGCCAAAGTACTAGAATTTCAGCTTCAGCATCATTCCTTCCAAAGAAATCCCAGGGCTGATCTCCTTCAGAATGGACTGGTTGGATCTCCTTGCAGTCCAAGGGACTCTCAAGAGTCTTCTCCAACACCACAGTTCAAAAGCATCAATTCTTAGGCGCTCAGCCTTCTTCACAGTCCAACTCTCACATCCATACATGACCACTGGAAAAACCATAGCCTTGACTGGACGAACCTTTGTTGGCAAAGTAATGTCTCTGCTTTTGAATATGCTATCTAGGTTGGTCATAACTTTCCTTCCAAGGAGTGTCTTTTAATTTCATGGCTGCAGTCACCATCTGCAGTGATTTTGGAGCCCCAAAAAATAAAGTCTGACACTGTTTCTATTTCCCATCTATTTCCCATGAAGTGATGGGACCAGATGCCATGATCTTATACTTCAAAAATTAAATAGATGTCTTTTGAAGCCTTATTTTTAGTATCTACTTCCTGTTTCATCCTTGGTTTTAACTTACTGTATTCTTCCTGGTGTCTGCATTCATCCTCAGCTCATTAATCTTCTCCTTCCTTCTTTTGATGTCCACGTGCTCGACAGCAGTGACTTCTATTCCACTTGTGATATTGATAATTTGGGTCTTCTTGATCTTTTTTATTTGGACAGCATGACTAGAGATTTATCAATTTTAGCAAACTTTTCAAAGAACCAGCTTTTGGTTTTGTTGATTTTCTCTAATGCATTCTGTTTTCTATTGCAATAACTTGTGGTGTATATTTTTATTACTTCTTTTCTTCTTTAGACTTAAGTTGCTCTATATCCTTTAGTTCCCTAAGATAGAAACTTATTTAGATCTTTATTGTTTCTAGTACATACATTTAATGCTAAAAATGCTGCTGTTCCCCACAAATTTTCATAAATTGTATTTTCACTTACATCAGTTTTTAAAAATTTGACTTGGGATTTCTGTTTCAACTCGGGTTATTTTCAAACATTTTGTGACTTTCTAGCTATCTTTGTTACTGATTAATAGTTGAATTCTATTGTGATTTGAGAGCATACTTTGTATGATTTGTATTCTTTTAAATTTGTGAGGGCCCATGCATGCTTCATGAACTGGAGAGGACTGTTTCTGCTGCTGTTGGCTGGAAGAGCCTAAAATGTCAGTTAGATCCAGTTGATTAACAGTGACGCGGGTCTTTTACATTCTTGCTGCTTTTCTCCCTCCTTGACGTATCAATTAGTCCAGCTGTTACAATGGATTTGCCTGTCTCTCCTGATTGTCCCATCAGTGTGTGCCTTGTGTGCTGGGGCTCTGCTGTTAGGTCCATATGCAGAGAGGAATGTTAAGCCACCTTGGAAAATTGATATTTTTGTCATTGTGTGGTGTGCCGACTTATCTATGATAATCTTCCTTTTTCTGAAGTCTGCTTTGTTTGAAATTAATATAGCTATCCTAGGTTTATTTAGATTTAGCATCACTGTAAAAAGTAAAATATAAAATGAACATCAAACTTGAAAATTCCCTGAGGAGACAAAACCATTTAAGCCATATAAGCAAAACTAAATCTAGCCTACTTCATGTGCATAAGCAAAACTTAACTTAGTTTACTTCTTGTGAATGCCTCTGATAATCATCAAAGAAACTTAAGTCATCTTCCTTAACATGGTATTAAATAATCACTTTTGAGCAATCCCCTGCCCTTTAGAAACCCTCATTGTAATAACCAATCACCGTAAAGGTTAAACCGCTTCCTCATTTTTTCACTTCGTAAGCCATTCTGTAACATTTTGCCTCTGAGCTTCATATTAGTTTTGAGGTTGCAAGCGTCCAGTTCTAAACTGTTCTTAACATGTTCAGTAAACTCTTCCTGATTACTGTTTTATTGATCTGGTGGTTTTAATTTTGCTATTTATGAATTTTTGAGATTAACATGGCTTATCTTTCTTCATCTCTTTACTTTTAATCAGTTTTAATCTTTCATTTAAAATAAATTTCTTATAGATAGCAAATAGTTGGATCTGGTCATCCTTTATACAGCTCTAAAGATCTCTGTGATTCAAGCAGCATATTTAGATACACCTTTAAAGTGCTTATTGATGTATTTGGATTAATATTGTCTATCACGTTTGCAGCTGTTTTCTCTTTGTTGTATTTGTACTGTGTTTTTGTTTTATTTTTGGCTGTGTGGGGTCTTTGCTTCGAGCCAGGACCGCTCCCTGGTTGCAGGGCACAGGCTCCTCACGGCGGTGGCCCCCTTGCTGCGGAGCATGGGCTCCAGGCGCGTGGGCCTCAGTAGTTGGGACACGTAATACATTCAGTAGCTGCAGGTCCAGTCGCTGGGCACACAGGCCTATTGCTCTGCGACGTGTGCAATCTTCCCCCATCAGGGATCGAACCCGTGTCTCCTGCATTGGCAGGTAGATTCTTTTCCACAGCCACCAGGGAAGCCCTGTCTTATGTTTTTTGTTCCCCTCTTTTCTTTGTCTTGTTGTCCTTCTTTTAAATGCCCTATTTGAATTTAATTGAGCATTTTGTAGGATTCTGTTTTATCTCTTCCTGTTGTTTCTTTGGGGCTTCCTAGGTTGTGCTAGTGGTAAAGAACCCACCTGCCAATGCAGGAGACATAAGTGACGTGGGTCCGATCCCTGGGTTAGGAAGATCCTCTGGAGAAGGGCACAGCAACCCACTCCAGTATTCTTGCCTAGAGAATTCCATGGACAGAGGAGCCTGGCAGGCTACAGTCCATGGGGTCGCAAAGAGTTGGACACAGCTGAAGCAACTTAGCACACGTTGTTTCTTTAAACAAGAATAAGAAAAATAAATTTATCTTACCTTTTTTTATTCTTTCACAAATACTCTTCCTCTCTTTACATAGATCGAGATTTCTGACATATATCATTTCCTTTGTCTGAAGAACTTCTTTTAAATATTTCTTTCAGAGCGGATCTACTAGTGGTGAACATCATCAGCTTTTGTCTGAGACAATCTTTATTTCTCATTTGGTGTTGAAGGATAGTTTCTCTGGCTATAGGATTCTAAGATTATTTTCACTTCTTTCAACACCTTAAATGTTTCACTCCACTCTCTACTTGCTTGTATGATTTCTGATATAATTCCTGATGTCCAGTGTAGTCCTTATTCTTGTTCTTCCAAAAGTAAGGTATTCCTCTGGCTTCTTTCAAAATGTTCTCTTTAGTTTTGCTTTTCTGCAGTTGGAATGTGTATGACTAAATATAGTTTTTATTTGGATTTCTAACCTGCTTATTATTCTTTGAACTTCTTGGACCTTGTGTCTGTCATTAATTTTAGAAATTCATTGGCCATTATCATTTCAAATATTTTTTCAGCTCCATTCTCTCGACTCACCTTCTTTATTCCATTTTTGGATACATTACAACTTTTACAGTTATCCTATGGTTATTGGATATTCCCTTCCACTTTTTTTTTTCCTCTTTGCAATTCAACTTGGCAAGTTTGTATTTTCTTATCTTCAAGCTCACTGATTCTTTTTTGGCTATGTTGAATGTATCAATGTACCCATTAAAGATACTCTTCATTTCTGTTACAGTGTTTTTGATTTCTAAATATTTTGGAATCCTTCGTTCTTTCTTAGATTTTCATGTCTCTGCTGATATTACCCAGGTGTTCTTGCATGTTGTCCACTTTTTCCATTAGAGTCCTTCCCATATTCATTATAATTTTTAAAAAATTTCTAGTCTGATAATTCAAACATCTGTAAGATATGTGAACCTGATGGTGATTGTCATTAAGTTTTGATGATAGTCTTGCTGGTTGCCTGCCTTGCAACTTGTTGTTGAAATTTGGACATTTTGTGTCTAGTCATGGGAACTGAGGTAAATAGGTCTTTGTTTGAGAGTTTATATTAATCTGGCTAGAAATTGGGCTGTATTTAATGTTTTCTATACATGCTATACGGAGAAGGCAATGGCACCCCACTCCAGTACTCTTGCCTGGAAAATCCCACGGACGGAGGAGCCTGGTGGGCTGCAGTCCATGGGGTCGCTACGAGTCGGACATGACTGAGCGACTTCACTTTCCCTTTTCACTTTCATGCATTGGAGAAGGAAATGGCAACCCACTCCAGTGTTCTTGCCTGGAGAATCCCAGGGACGGGGGAGCCTGGTGGGCTGCCGTCTACGGGGTCGCACAGAGTCGGACACGACTGAAGTGACTTAGCAGCAGCAGCAGCATACACGCTATAGGTGTCAGAGACTTCAAATCCATCTAGTACCCTTGTTTTTGCCTCTCCTTTGACTTCAGCATCCTCTTCAGAGGTGGTCTGGGTTTCACATTTTTCTCAGTTGTTATCCAGTATTATTATACTGGAGTCCTGTTGGCATTGGTGGTATGATAAGAGAGAATAAGAATGTTCTCCAATATTGTGATTAAATGTCAGTGCCTTTGTCTTAAAACTGTGGCCTTCACTAGTGTTTCTAGAGGTCCTGGGGAGGCTGTGTGTTTAGTTGCGTCTGACTCCTTGCCACCCCATAGACTGTACAGCCTGCCGGGCTCCTCTGTCCAAGAGATTTTCCAGGTAAGAATACCAGAGTGGGTTGCCGTTTCCTTCTTTAGGGCATCTTCCTGACCCAGGGATCGAACCCATGTCTGCTGCACTGCAGGTGGATCCTTTATTCACTGAGCCATCAGGGAATAGGCTCTGGCAGATTTTCCCCTGGATGGTAGATCACTCTGAGTGTAGCAGTGATTACCCTTACCCCTCCTTGCTAGAGCCAAGAAGAATTTTTTTTTTTTTCCTGATTGTCACAGAGCATTACTGTGGGCTTTCCCTCCAGGAAACTATCTATGCTCTGTGACAAGGCCTCAAGAGTTTCTCATTCTCATGCTAGTCCACGCTCGGCCTCTATCAATTCATCAAGATTACCATGGGAGCCCCTATCAGTTTATGGCACCGGCAGATGGACAGATTTCTGCTGTCTTTGGGTGGCCTTCTCTCTCCGGATCTCAGAGGTGTGGTTTGCCATGTGTATTAGTCAGCTCAAGCTGCTATAACAAAATGCTATAGGCTGGATGGCTCAAAAAACAGGCATTTATTTCTCACAGTTCTGGAGGTTAGGAAGTCTAGGATTAAGGTGCTGGCTGACTTAGTTCCTCGTGAGGAGCCTTCATGGTTTGCAGACATCAGCCTTCTTACTGTGTCTTCACCTGGCAAAGTGAAAGGAAGCTCTGGTCTGTCTTCCTCATCTTGTAAGGATGCTAACCCCATCATGGGGTCCCCAACCCTCATGACTTCCTCTAAACCTAATTACCTCCCAAAATTCCCACCTCCCAATACTGTCACCATGGAAGTGGTTAGGGCTTCACCCTACATGCTTTAGGAGGGACACAACTCAGTGCATGTAATCTCAAGTTTCTGATGGCTCTCAGAAAACATTGATTTTCAGCTTGCCCCACTTTCTTGTTCTGTAGAGTAATGGTTTCCCAGTTCTTTAAATAACATAGCTGATGCCTTTCCTATTCACTAACCTGTGTGCATGTTCAAGACTATAAATTTCCTTTAAGAACAATTTTTGCTGATGTTTTATTGCTTTCTATTGTGTGTAGGACATTATATATGAAGAATTGAACAGATAATTTGAGATTTAGAAGGATATCTTCCTACAGAGTATAATTACAGTTGCTTCTGCAGGCAGCAAGGAGCATGAGGCCTCTCTGACCGTCATGTAATCTCACAGGTGGAGAAAATGGGAAGCTGAATTTTCATCCCTGTGGGGAGTTGTCTCTCTCCATCTTACCATTTATTCTTAGCTGTAGACTCTCAAAGTTTTGACATGAACCGCATGGAAGCTTATGGGATATTCATGCCCTTGAGGGCTCTAGAACTAAATTTTTATCTTTAACTCTGTGAAGTTGTCCAAAGGTCTGCTCAGTTTCTTCTCTTTAGAAATCCTTAGGTCAGCTAAAGAGGAAAACAAGGGTCCCAAAGGTAGGGCTGGTCTCTTTGGCTGCTCTTCTCCCAAATCTTGGACATTTAATATTTCATTGTCTTTTAGATCTTCAGTTCCTGTTTCTCATTTTGTACAGCTTTTAGCAGGGGAGTTGTTCAGAATCTCCTAATCTACCATTACCTTAATATAATTAGGTTTTAGTTAAAAGTTATTTTGCATCTCAATCAAATTTTAATCTTCCACAAAATTATCCATGTATTACCCTAATATAAATTTATGTCCATATATCAGCCACATAACAATTTGTTACTATATCTCAACAGTAGTTGAGACCATGGTATCTAGTCCCAACACTCCACGGCAAATAGATGGGCAAACAATGGAAACAGTGACAGACTATTTACTTGGGCTCAAAAACCACAGCAGATGGTGACTGAAGCCATGAAATTAAAAGACACTTGCTCCTTGGAAGAAAAGCTCTAACAGACCTAGACAGCATATTAAAAAACAGAGACATTACTTTGCTGACAAAGGTCTGTGTAGTCAAAGTTATGATTTTTCCAGTAGTCATGTATGGATGTAAGAGTTGGACTATAAAGAATGCTTTAGAACTGTGTTGTTGGAGAAGACTCTTGTGGGTCCCTTGGACAGCAAGGAGATCAAACCAGTCCATCCTAAAGAAAATCAACCCTGAATATTCATTGGAAGGACTGATGTTGAAGCTGAAGCTCTGATACTTTAGCCACCTGATGTGAAGAGCTGACTCAGTGGAAAAGACCCTGATGTTGGGAAAGATTGAGGGCAGGAGAAGAAGGGGACAACAGAGGATGAGATGGTTTGATGGCATCACCAATTTGATGGACATGGGTTTGAGCAAGCTCTGGGAGTTGGTGATGGACAGGGAGGCCTGGCGTGCTGCAGTGCGTGGGGTTGCAAAGAGTCGGACATGACTGAGCAAGTGAACAGGAACAATAGTTATGGACTACAGTGAAGAATGCATCTTTCATGTACTTTTTCTCTCTTTCCCTTTGATATTTCTGTCTTGAGAATTTGAACCCTTCTGTGCTGAAAGGGCCTAACCAGTGTATGTTACAGCTTTGTGCATCCACAGATTCTAATATAATGGCTGGTTTGCGGTTCCTCAGTGGACTATTGTTAATAATTTGGTATCCCTCAAAATAAATATTTTAAAGCTATTGAATATTTTCTGAGAGAGATAATAGAAACTGATTTAATATTAATAAAATTTGATACCCTTTTATTTTGAAAATTGAGTGTTATTGTATATTCAGAACAAAACTTAACTTTCTGATTTGACTGCTATACTCCCTTGCTGATCTTCTATTACGTTAAACAAATTCCATTCACACTCAAGATAGAATCAACTTCTGTTAGATACAGTTGCAGTGTCTTATGCAGCATATTAATATGTTTAAATGTTAATCTTATCTGGGTTTATGTTAGCATATTGCCCATTTTTTGATAGTTCTTATTTTTCTTTGCTTTTTCTTTTACATTTTTCTAAACCTGATCTCATGGGAGGCATACTTAGTAAAGATTTATAACCAACATCATAAAATAAAGAGCTGATTTCCATTAGACAGCATGTTGCTGTGATATATTTAGTGTCTATCTATTAGCTGACTGTGTCAAAATGAATTGTACCTGGAAAAAAGGTCATATGTAAGTCACACGAACAAGGGAGGTCAGAGGATTTTACTGTTTGCCTGTTTGTTGTATTGAATTTCTACTCATGTTACTATTTATTTTGGTGGGAGCTGGACGATTCTATGTGTAGTTACAAATCTGCTGGAAAACAGCAGGTAACTGCTCCCGTGTTTCTGATTTATTACAGCCATGTTTTGGAGCCCCTTATGAACTGCCATATGGCTATCTTCCTTTATGCATCTTGGCTTTCATAGATGAATTGCTCAATTACTATTTGCAAAAGAAATTAATGCTATTACACTTCTTCATAAACTTTAGAATCACTATGAAAATACTTAAAATCCTGTGAGAAACTTTAATTCATTAACTCAATAAATTATCTTGGTTAGAATACATTTCTAAACCCATCTATGAACACCTCATTGAGTTTGAAAATCATCAAGTCTTGAAGAAAAATATAATTAAGGCTTTTGATTTTTATCACATAAGACACATCAGCTTAATTTTACTTTTAGATATTTCATATATTTGATGATCTGATGGCATATTCTTTTATATTATGCATCTACTAGGAGGTTACCATTTATATGAAAGTATCCTATTGATAATTGAACATTTGTCTTTTAATTTCGAGAAAACGTAGTTAATGGAACAATCCTATTGTCTGTAAAATCAACTGGAAGAGATATGTTCCAGCCAGTAATAATCTAAGTTGCATTAATTTCAAATGTGTCTAAGATGTTAAATATAAATTATGAGAAAAATGGAAAAAAACCCTCAGATAAAATATCAGGTTTCCTCTAGGGTTGGTTGGTGTTTTCATGTCCTGTAAGAGTGAGACCTTTTGATGCTTAGCTAAATTATGGGCTTTTGATTCAGAGAAGTATGGAATTAAATCCTTACCCTGTCACTTTCTAGCTGTGTGGTTCTAGGCACATAACCTCTATAATTTTTGTTATCCTCAGTTTTATGGTGAGCCGAAAAATACTTCACAGCCTTGAGGCAAGTATTAAAACTACATAATATATATTTCTGCTGTGTCTGATGTTGAGACACAACCTTTCATGTTGAAGACAGTCCGACTGATAGCACAACAGACATTTGTTACTTACTTATTCCTGCTTTTGGAAGTTAACCCTAGTGAACTCTTCTGCTAAAACCTTTTCTCTCTCTGAAAAATTTTGAGATGAAATAGCAAGGGGAAAAGAGCACGATTTATCCACAAGCCTGAAGAATGTTCAAGGAGCAGGCCAAAGACCAAAAGCACAAGTCAGTCTGACCTGCATTGAAATGCAGACTCTAAAGCCCCTCCCACAGATGTGATGCATGACAGTGCCTCAGGTCATGTGGACCCATGCTCAAGTTCAGAATCTGTAGTATGAGGGAGGACATACACATTCTCATAATAAAATTATTTTTTCAAAAGAGAATGAGACGTTTAAATTCATGCATTCCTTTGTGAATTATAATGATATGAAAAAATCTTATAGCAAATTGAGGAAAGTCTCTTAGGCAATGGAATTACATTAGGAATATTAGTATGCATTGGACTTTTCATTTATAAAGCAACATGGCTTTAATTCCCTGTCTCAGTCATAGACATTATACAAAAATTCCTGTTAGATTATTGAATTCCACAACAGAATCTTTGTTATCTTATGTTTTAAGTTATCAACACGGGGAGCAAAAAATGCAAATATTATTGTTCAGTTAAATATATTTAATTAGTAGTAATGGTGCATGTTTTCCCAAGGTTATTGATATTAGAATATTATTAAAGGTACCCAAAGCATTACTAAGTGATATTTTTGCCTGTTCTGTCATTGTACACACTGACATGTATGTGTTACTTTATTTTGCTAATTACTGTAAAATTAGTACATGCTAGTTAAAAAGTTTATAAATGAATAAACTGTACTAAATTAAAATCTCATATTCCCCACCTCAAAATTTCCCTTATCCCTTGTAAGAAATAATCGCTTAAAATTTTGAATGTGCCCAGATGTTTTTATAACTTAGACAAACTAAGTAATTTGCATTTCTTCTTTATGTTCTCAAAATTCAAATAGCTCATAAATTGATCACATAAACTGTGAAAATCTTCCACTTACAGATGTCCTCTTTCCATTTACCTACCCATAGCCACTGTCACCTGCATCTTTTCTCCCAATCCCATTAAATGCTGAGATCATCACAGTGCCATCTATCTCAATCTGTGAACTTAGATTAATTTTGGAAAAATGCGAGATATTTTGGAGGGCTATCTAATTCATCATCCAGCTGTTCCCTGCAAGAAATCATAATTAGGTATTGTATTAACCTGCCAGCCGTACCCAGGAAAACAGAATCAGAAGTATAAGAAAGTCTGATTAGGATTGAATATCTATAAACGTGGTCCTCAACCTTGGAGACACATTACCCTGACTTGGAGAGCCTGTAAAGAATCAGACACGCACGCACATGCGTACAACAATGCCCAGTCTGAGCACTGGGACGTTTAATATGTCATTCAGGTTTGGGAAATACTGTCTAAAATAAAACTGCCCTTCATCAGCCCTTCTAAGGAAAAGGTCAGAATAAATGGACATTTTCAGGCAAATGTGAGTGGTTTTGACAGAAAAGGAGATCCTGGTGTGCTAAATATGAAGTGAGGATGGATATTAGGTAGTGTGACACAGTTGACCTTTTATACTAGGTCCTCGACTCGTGGAATAGATGGAACATTCTAGAAGTGTCTGGTTATTAGAGTCCAAATATCGATGGGATTAAATGATGTTCTCCTGTTTATGTTCTGGGAAATACTAGCCAAGAATATGGGACTAACAGATTTCAAGCATGCTGCATAAATGTTGCTCCCTCAGGAGATACAGTGCTCATTTGTACCTTCTCATTTGACGTGTTCAGAGAGATACTATAGTTGAGAAACTTGTTGAACTTTGGTTTGTTTTTAAGCCCAGTGTTACCCAAACATGCACATCCAACAGATATTTTGTTGAGAACCACTTTGAGCCCAGCCATGTTCTAGGTACTGCAGAAGGAAGGTCAGTAAAAGTCCATGCTTAATAGAGCTTATCTTCTGGGTGATGGAGGGGTGGGGGTGGAAGATAAACAAATAATCAAAAAAGATCCCCAAATAATGAGTAATATGAAGAAAATAAAACAGAAAGGTAATAAGATGCCAGGGTGCCAGGTACACTCCTTCAGAACCTGGGGGATCAGAAAGGGCCCGTCTTCGGTGGCTCTCTTTAGAACAAAGCCTGAGATGCCAAGAGGAGCTGGTTGTGCCAAGATCATAAGGGAAGAACTTTCAGAGGGGAGTGAACAGCCGGTGGTAAAGGCGCTCAGGGGAGCTGAACTTGGTTTTCACACAGAGGCTCCCTGTGCTTCAAGCGTTGTGGACGAGGTTGCCAAAGATGGTGCTAATGTCTGATAAGGAATTCGGATTTTGTTCTAAGTGGTAAAGGAAGCAGTGGGGGTAACATAATTTATTTTACCTTTAAAAATCATACTGACTGCTCAGAGGGAACGAGATTAGGGATATGGTTGGGCATGGGCATGGGAAAGAGAAGGCTGAAAAGATAAGGAGGAGGCCATTTGAGTAGTTCTGGTGAAATACTGCTTTGTTGAACTGGGTGGTCATAGCTGAGATGAAGGGAGATGCCCCGATTTGGGATATAATTTGAAGACACTGTCACAGAACTGCTTATTTTGTGTGAGCCTGAAAATTGGGTGTATGAGGTATTGGGGCATTGAGGGATAAGGGGAATCAAATCAAATTAATTTGACTATGAAAAACCCTTAAAGTGTCTGCCTGCAATGTGGGAGACCTGGGTTCGATCCCTGGGTTGGGAAGATCCCCTGGAGAAGGAAATGGCAACCCACTCTAGTACTCTTGCCTGGAGAATCCCATGGAGGGAAGAGCCTGGTAGGCTACAGTCCACGGGGTCGCAAACAGTTGGACACAACTGAGCTACTTAACTTCACTTTCTTTCTTTATGAAAAACCCAACTTTATTATTATTATTATTTTTACTGTGTTAGAAAATATTTTGGTAAATGCTTATTTGTGAAGTAGAAAGAAAAGGAGGCAAATGGATAGATTCCCTGGGTATTGGTGTTACTGAAATATTTGCTTAGTCTGGTATGGTCTACATGAGCGTGACCTCATTTGTGGATCGAGTCATGGTAAGGGGACCTACCACGTGGCTGAGTAGATCATAATAAGATCCCTTATTTTGTTGCATGTCTTGATTGTTACAGTTAAACAAAAAAAGGAGGAGGAGGAGGGGAAGAGAAGGAGAACAGGAAGGTGGAAGGGGAAGAAGAGGTGGAAGAGGACACAGAAAAGAAGAAATAAAAAATTTAAAAGTTAAATATCAATTATTGAGAACAGTTTCTGTCTCATCCTAACTTTTTCACATATGCAGCTTTACCATATGTCATGTAGGAGAAAATAAAAGCTGTTTAAGTGTGGGTTTTGCAGGTGTTAGGTAGATGCATCCTGATATTGTGAAAGGAACACTGCTCTTGGTCTTACCATATAATAGTTTTGCAAACACCAGAGGGTTTTTTTTTTCTTGCCATTTTGACATTTAATTTCCTCATTTGCAATTTGATGGTACTAGCTCAGCAGCATTCCTATGGTCTTTATAGCTTCAGATTCTAGAGTCTGTCAGTCTAATTTCACATCTTTCCAAATTATTATTGATTCCAGTTTCCCTTAACAATTTTTAAATAGAGATGCTTTTACTTTATTATTTTTTTATTGAATAAAAATGACATGTAACAACAGTTTTTAATGTGTGTATCCGGCTGTGTGGTGAGTGAAGTTTAAGAGCCTATTCTCAGAGTGTAGCTCTGACTTGAATGTCTGGTGATACTTTCCTTTATGTTGCTGAGTAAGATGAGAAAGTGAAACAGCAGAAACAAGTCTGAATCTTACTCATTCATCAACTACATGAGCAACTTCCATGCAGAATCTGATTCTAGTTTTTGAATACAAGAGGATGTTCTCACTGTTCATGTCAGTAACTTTTATTTTCATCTGCACTTCATAGAAACAAACTTTACTGGGGGTTTCACAGTGAAAGCTGACTTCATGCAGATGGTGGGATTTAAACTGCTATATAGAAAGCAGTTTAGACCATAGTAACTTCTGCAGATGAAACTTTATGATATAACTGTTAATGATATGATCTTCTTTAAATGGTTGCCATTTTATAAGTTAAAAAGCAAATCAGACACTGCTTATTGGCGTTTTAGGGGACAAAGTGAAATAGATACTCTCCAGATGCACTGATTTCCTTCTTGCTCTTTTCTTCTAGGGGTTTGTAGGAAATGCAAACGCAGACAGTGTTGTGTACTATAGACTCCAGCCTTCTATCAAAGCCAGATTTCTGCGCTTCATCCCTCTAGAGTGGAACCCCAAGGGCAGAATTGGAATGCGAATTGAGGTGTTTGGATGTGCATATAGTAAGTATTTGTTTATCCAACGCAGTGGAATAGATATCAAAGGAGATGTTTTAAAAGCCAACTATATGCTGAAATTGGCTTTAGAGTATGTAAAGAGACGGAAAAACAGGGGCAATTTTTGTGGAAAGCTTTATATGTGCCCATACATGCCAATATTGGCTTATGTTTTCTGCTTTTATATTTTAAATCAGAAATGGAAGCATTTTATTGACAAATTGATACAGAGATAAATAGATAGATGTTTGTAGACACATGTGAGTCCATTTACCCAAATCTGATATTACTGACTATATCTTAACTTGTAAATATTAGAACTTATCTCTGTAGGCTATATTTTATGATGTTTCATTTGGGTAGCCAAAATTTAATAAAAGACAGTGACCCATTTAGTAAAACCAATCATCTGTTGTGAGAACAAAGAATGCTTTTCCTCTGCAGCCTAAAAATAATATGCCATGAAACTCACTTATAAATATGCTATGCCTTGAACATAAATTCATAGAGAAAGTAAAGACCCCTGCCAAAGTGTAAAGTGTGTTTGAAATACTTTCATATAAGAAAAGGTAGAAACCACAGATTTCACTTAGTCTCCTCCTAATGAAGCATTTTGTTATGTCTTTCTGTGGGACAGGGACCTAAGAGTTATTGATAGTCTACCTCAAGCCACACTATCCTGTCAGATGCCCTTCTATTAGAGAACAATGAGTTAGTTAATATGATCTAGAATTATCAGACCAGCAGTCTGAGGTTTGGAGACAGTCAGTAATTTGCCCAGTGTCTCACAACTTAGTCCACAGAAGAACTGTTCAGTTCCACTACATCCTGATTCCTCTAGTAAACCTTTATTTCTTTAGCCACTAAAGCTTTCTTCTCACGTGTCTCATCGCTTTTTCAGGCTCACTTTATTTACGTAAAAGGTGGGCATGTCATACAGAGGACAGGCAGCTTGTTGAAATTGTCTGCACTGCGTCCGACAGAGAAACGACGTTGACAGAAATGTCATCATTGTATTAATAGCAATAGAGCACTCATGTTAATAGGATTAATTTTTATAATTCCAAAAGTAACACTTTTCTTCAGTGCTTGTTATATGTTTGACACCACATTAAGCAGTTAGTTTATAATTCAAAACCAAGTCCAGATAAACATTATTAGGTAACTCTTCCATTCCCCTGCTTTGCAAATGAGGAAGCTAAAGCTTAGAGATTCGACTCTTGAGGCTGTGACTTGCTCCAGTCCCCCAGATAGGAAATGACAGGATTTGCAGCCTCATCTGCCAGACTCCAGAACCCCAGCTCATGCTCTGCCTCCTCCAGCTGTTAAATCCAAGACGAGCCATGGGCAGCTTAACTTCTCACCATCTGCCTGACTTCCTGGTAGCTTTCTTGGCTTCTGCAGTTCAGCTCAGCTGCTCCTGGTATGTGTTAGCGCCTCCCTTTACAATGATCTCACTTGAATAAAATTATCCTTAAAGAAAAAAAAAAATCCCACCCCAGATTGTGATTCTGGAACACAGAATCTGGACAGTCTTATTTGTCTTAGGATTGTGGAGTTTTACATGCCATACAATGGACAATCAGCAAAGCAAACTCCAAAACGATTCATATTTATAGTTACATTTTCTACTGGTTCAGAGCATCCACTTTGCAAAATATTTATCACTGTATAATAATAGCAAACAGTTATTGAGCACTTACTCTGCGTCAGATAACAGTTTTTATAGATATTCTAATTTAATCCTAAAAATCACCCATCCAAAGAAGTCTTAGAAATATTAAGCAGTTTTCCCAGCAGCACACACTTCATATTTTGAATCTCATATGTAAACTCAACATTAGTTTAACAAGGCTACTGATGCTAGTCTCCTTTGTAATGTCCCTATGAAGTGGCTGCTGGGAAAGGAGGGTCTTTGAGTCTCTGAGAAGTGGCAGCAAGTTCCTTTGAGTTCTCTGCTGCTTTGTGCTGGATGATAACTCATCTTCCTCCCACTTCCCACCCTTGTATTGATCTGCAGCCCCATGGAACAGTGTTTTCACTGTGACTTCATTTGCTGTCTCTTGGAGGAAAGTACATCAGCTGTGCATTTAGTCAGCCTCCTTTTTTCATGGACCCACGATTGAAGGATCAATACTGAGAGGAAGTATTTTAAACTCAAACATAAAGACACATGGTAAAATGATATTATTGTTGCTGTTCAGTTGCCAAGTCATGTCCTACTTTTGAGACCCCGTGGCCTGCAGCATGACAGGCTTGCCTGTCCTTCACCGTCTTCCAGAGTTTGCTCAAACTCGTGTCCATTGAGTCGGTGATGCCATCCAACCATCTCATCCTCTGTTGTCCCCTTCTGTTGGATAATTTTGTATAAAAGACAAAAAAATAAACTTAATGGAAAAATACTTTCATAGATGACCAAAAAAAAACCTCAACAAGGTTGGGTGTGAATGCATTATGGGAATGTATTTGATCAAGTTGACTTTAATTCCTCAATTACACCATAGTCAACACTTATTCTCATGTATGCATAGCATTAGCCTTGCAGAATATTAGTTTACTAAAACATTATACTATTTATCATTCAGTTCAGTTCAGTTCAGTTGCTCAGTCATGTCTGACTCTTTGCGACCCCGTGAACCACAGCATACCAGGCCTCCCTGTCCATCACCAACTCCCAGAGTCCACTCAAACCCATGTCCATTGAGTCGGTGATGCCATCCAACCATCTCATCCTCTGTCGTCCCCTTCTCTTTCTGCCCTCAATCTTTCCCAGCATCAGGGTCTTTTCCAATGAGTCAGCTCTTTGCATCAGGTGGCCAAAGTATTGGAGTTTCAGCTTCAATATCAGTCCTTCCAATGAACACCCAGGACTGATCTCCTTTAGAATGGACTGGTTAGATCTCCTTGCAGTGCAAGGGACTCTCAAGAGTCTTCTCCAACACCACAGTTCAAAAGCATCAATTCTTTGGTGCTCAGCTTTCTTTATAGTCCAACTCTCACATCCATACATGACCACGGGAAAAACCATAGCCTTGACTAGACGGACCTTTGTTGGCAAAGTAATGTCTCTCCTTTTTAATATGCTGTCTAGATTTGCCATAACTTTCCTTCCAAGGAGTAAGCGTCTTTTAATTTCATGGCTGCAGTCACCATCTGCAGTGATTTTTCAGCCCCCAAACATAAAGTCAGCCACTGTTTCCATGGTTTCCCCATCTATTTGCCATGAAATGATGGGACTGATGCCATGATCTTAGTTTTCTGAATGTTGAGCTTTAAGCCAACTTTTTCACTCTCCTCTTTCACTTTCATCAAGAGGCTCTTTAGTGCTTCTTCACTGCCATAAGGGTGGTGTCATCTGCATATCTGAGGTTATTGATATTTCTCCCAGCAATCTTGATTCCAGCTTGTGCTTCCTCTAGCCCAGTGTTTCTCATGATGTACTCTGCATACAAGTTAAATGAGCAGGGTGACAATATAAAGCCGTGACATACTCCTTTTCCTATTTGGAACCAGTCTGTTGTTCCATGTCCAGTTCTAACTGTTGCTTCCTGACCTGCATACAGGTTTCTCAAGAGGCAGGTCAGGTGGTCTGGTATTCCCATCTCTTGAAGAATTTTCCACATTTTATTGTGATCCACACAATCAAAGGCTTTGGCATAGTCAATAAAGCAGAAATAGATGTTTTTCTGGAACTCTCTTCCTTTTTCGATGATCCAGCGGATGTTGGGAATTTGATATTTGGGTCCTCTGCCTTTTCTAAAACCAGCTTGAACGTCTGTAAGTTCATGATTCACATATTGCTGAAGCCTGGCTTGGAGAATTTTAAGCATCACTTTACTAGCGTGTGAGATGAGTGCAATTGTGCGGTAGTTTGAGCATTCTTTGTTATTATCTTTCTTTGGGATTGGAATGAAAACTGACCTTTTCCAGTCCTGTGGCCACTGCTGAGTTTTCCAAATTCACTGGCACATTGAGTGCAGCACTTTCACAGCATCATCTTTTAGGATTTGAAATAGCTCAACTGGAATTCCATCACCTCCACTAGCTTTGTTCATAGTGATGCTTTCTAAGGCCCACTTGACTTCACATTCCAGGATGTCTGGCTCTAGGTGAGTGATCACACCATCGTGATTATCTGGGTCATGAAGATCTTTTTTGAACAGTTCTTCTGTGTATTCTTGCCACAAATACAGAATTTCTTGCCACAAATACAGAATTTGTATTCTTGCCACAAATTCTTAATATCTTCAGCTTCTGTTAGGTCCATACCATTTCTGTCCTTTATTGAGCCCATCTTTGCATGGAATGTTCCTTTGGTATCTCTGATTTTCTTGAAGAGATCTCTAGTCTTTCCCATTCTATTCTTTTCCTCTATTTCTTTGCATTGATCTCTGAGGAAGGCTTTCTTATCTCTCCTTGCTATTCTTTGGAACTCTGCATTCAAATGGGTATATCTTTCCTTTTCTCCTTCGTTTTTCACTTCCCTTCTTTTCACAGCTATTTGTAAGGCCTCCTCAGACAGCCATTTTGCTTTTTTGCATTTCTTTTTCTTGGAGATGGTTTTGATCCCTGTCTCCTTTACAGTGTCACAAAGCTCCATCCATAGTTCATCAGGGACTCTTGTCCATCAGATCTAGTCCCTTAAATCTATTTTTCACTAAGGGATTTGATTTAGGTTGTACCTGAATGGTCTAGTGGTTTTCCCTACTTTCTTCAATTTCAGTCTGAATTTGGCAATAAGGAGTTCATGATCTGGGCCACACTCAGCTCCCGGTCTTTTTTTTTTTTTTTTTTGCTGACTGTATAGAGCTTCTCCATCTTTGGCTGCAAAGAATATAATCAATCTGATTTTGGTGTTGACCACTGGAGAGTTAATATGAGTCAGATGCTATTTTTTATAATCTTAATGACACAGTGAAGTCAGTACTTGTATACTACCATTGTATGGTCTGCTAAATGACCCCTGTGACTTGCTCCGGGTTGCCTGGCACAGAAATATCTGTGATCACTAGTGTTCCCTGCCCTCAATAGGACGAGCTATAGGTCAGCAGAAGAATCCAGCTTAGGATTTTGTCTTCAAGTCTCCTGAGTAGCCCAGATCAGACTGGATTTTCCCCAGATATGCAAGCCCATTTTTCTGCAATCGTTACAACGAAAAGAAAAAAAAAAAAAAAGGAAAAGTGTTAAGGGTGCAGTATGAGCAGGGTAGGGTCTCTCCCCGAGCACAGACTCTGGACACCTGTCCATGTTGGCAGTGAAGTGGGCCTCCTGGGGGCTTGCAGAAGGCCTGGAGCATTGCATCTGCCTGCCGGCTCATGTGTTCCCATTGCCTGCACCATGTTACCATGACTTTGGGGGGGAGTGTGATTACCTGAGCAACTCACTCAAGAATATTGTGTACTACAGTGCTTCAAAAGTCTCCTGACATGGGGAAAAGTGGACTCACAGAAATTAAGGACTTTGGAATTGCATAGCCTGTGTTAGATCTAGGATCTGAAATCAGATCTGTCACCTTCCAAAACTAGTACTCTTGATGAATCAAACTTGTGTTCATCCTTTAAATATCTATTAACACTGGCAAAAAAAGAAATCTACTTTTTTTAGTGCAGTAGGGTGTAGGGAGGAATTTAAATTAATATACACTTCCTTAAAGATGAGAAAGTGTGATGTCATGAAAATTACACAAACCCAAAGCAAAATATGGTACCATTAGTATAAGGTGTTAGGAATGAAGTGATTGATAGACTAAGGTTAGTATGAGAAAGTTTATGGCAGTAGGTTTTGAAACTAAGGTGCAGATATTTTTGCATGGGAGGCTGTGAAAATGGTCTAAATAGGAGAAAGGGTGTGCTCAGTCAAGCCTGGGAATGAGGATCAGTCTATATGCTTGGAGGATCAGTTTGCATTTGAGAATGGTGATTCAGACTGAAATATGGGTGCAGGGTGGAGGGCTATATGAGGGGTACAGATTAAAGGCAGCAGCTCAGTTGGAAGGTTTCTTGAATTCCTTTGTGCAAGTGACAGCTGGAGTCTCAGACTAGAGGACCAGCAATATGGAAAGAGAGTTCTCCTGAATTGAATCAAATTCACAATATGATGAGACTGCTGTTGAATCTTTACCATCTAAGCCACCAGGGAGGCCCCGGTGAGTCTGCCTGCAATGCAGGAGACCCAGGTTCAATCCCTGAGTTGGGAAGATCCCCTGGAGAAGGGAATGGAAACTCCACTCCAAATTCTTGCCTGGAGAATTCCATGGACAGAGGATCCTGGTCGACTACAGCCTATGGAGTTGGATAGGACCGAGTGACAACACTTTCTCTTTCACTATCGCATCAAGAGAATTCGGTGATTTTATGTGAGTAGCCACTGAGTTATCATCAAATTTGAGCGACTGTCTGGAAGGTGATACCATTTACTGGGAGGAGGCACTGGAGAACAAATAAGTTCTGGAAGGGAGCAGGAGAAAGAATTAATTCCACTATTGAAGCAACAGTTAGAACTGGACATGGAACAACAGACTGGTTCCAAATAGGAAAAGGAGTACGTCAAGGCCGTTTTTGTCACCCTGTTTATTTAACTTATATGCAGAGTACATCATGAGAAATGCTGGGCTGGAAGAAGCACAAGATGGAATCAAGATTGCCAGGAGAAATATCAATAACCTCAAAGATGCAGATGACACCACCCTTATGGCAGAAAGTGAAGAATAATTAAAGGGCCTCTTGATGAAAGTGAAAGTGGAGAGTGAAAAAAAAAGTTGGCTTAAAGCTCAACATTCAGAAAACAAAGATCATGGCATCCGGTCCCATCACTTCATGGGAAATAGATGGGAAATAGAAACAGTGTCAGACTTTATATTTCTGGGCTCCAAAATCACTGCAGATGGTGACTGCAGCCATGAAATTAAAAGACGCTTCCTCCTTGAAAGGAAAGTTATGACCGACCTAGATAGCATATTCAAAAGCAGAGACATTACTTTGCCCACAAAGGTTCGTCTAGTCAAGGCTATGGTTTTTCCTGTGGTCATGTATGGATGTGAGAGTTGGACTGTGAAGAAAGCTGAGCACCGAAGAATTGATGCTTTTGAACTCTGGTGTTGGAGAAGACTCTTGAGAGTCCCTTGGACTGCAAGGAGATCCAACCAGTCCATTCTGAAGGAGATCAGCCCTGGGATTTCTTTGGAAGGAATGATGCTAAAGCTGAAACTCCAGTACTTTGGCCACCTCATGAGAAGTGTTGACTCACTGGAAAAGACTCTGATGCTGGGCGGGATTGGGGGCAGGAGGAGAAGGGGACGACAGAGGATGGGAAGGCTGGATGGCATCACTGACTCGATGGACGTGAGTCTGAGTGAACTCCGGGAGTTGGTGATGGACAGGGAGGCCTGGTGTGCTGTGATTCATGGGGTTGCAAAGAGTCGGACACGACTGAGCGACTGATCTGATCTGATTGACTCAGTGAGTTTGAGCGACAAAAATACGGAAGATAGGAACTCCATAGCTTCTGGGTTGGAGATACAGAATTGAAACCTATACAATATCATTAGTTATTAAGTCATAATCTTTCTACTTACTGTCGATAATAAAAGTATAAAGTTTAAAGCTATGTTTGTACAACTGCTCATGTCTTTGAAAGACAGAAATGCTTTTCTCTCATAATTAAAACAGGTCTTTCATACTGTTTTTCAGGTAGTGTGCATTTTTTGCCAAAATTTAACCTCACCCCCTCCCCATTGTGCCTAATGTGTGTTGGCTAGAGTTATACATGCAAGCTGTCTCTGTGAATATTGCTGGGAAAGTGGCTGTTGTGAGACCCACACATGGTTTTATTACCCTCTCTCCCAATGAGTTAGAGCAGTAACTTGTTATGAAGGAGCACCAAGTGAATGGAAAATCCATATCAAAGAGCATGTTCTCCTTTTATGTTGGTAAACCTGAAGTTGTTTCCTGAGTAATGAGAGAAGCAGAAGCTAGATTTTATGGGTTCAAAGGGAAAGTATAAATTTCAGATGTCTTGGCCGTAGCCACTGCAAACATGTTTATAGATCTGGACAAGAGGTTTTGGGAAGGAAATAACTTGTGGAAGAAAGAAAAAGACAGTGTTTGATGGTGAAGAAATACTGCTCTATGCAGTGTGTCCCAAAGAATAAACAATGGTAAACAAAAGGCAAGAAAAGAAAATAACCGGGTTCAAGCGAGTGCGTCTGAGGAGTCCTTCGGAATGGCAATTAAGCCGCAGGAGATAATGTTTAATTGTGGGTAAACTGCTGAAGCAGTTGCCCTGAGAGTAAATTCTTGGTTTTTTTCTCTAGTTCTTATGGGAACACTCTCATTTTGTAATCCGTGGTCTCTACTTACTCGTCCTCAGCAGAAGAACATCCAACTGCCCAGCCATAGCGAAAATAATTAGTGTCTTTGAACTGCTGTGGTTTCATGATTTTTCTAGTCTTAGGATCTTTAAATGATACATAAGGCCATCACACACATCCAGCCTTTATTCCCCTACCTAGATAATTCTTTAACTTGTGGTCTTTTCTCAGTGTGGAAATCACACTTTCTGACAGTTTCTCTAGTACTTCCTGTTTAGGTCAGAAGGTATGTTCTGCCCCCAGTCACATCAGGCACATTCTATGATGTTGAAACTAGATAGTCTTCTGGATAGATGAATGAATGAATTGCAGCAGGTCTGGGGAACCTCAGGAAGGCTGTCCCCATCATCCAGGTGGCACACCCAGCCTGTTAGAGATCAGGCATAGGGCCCTGGGCAAGGAGTGAGTGAGAGGCCTGGCAGAGAAGAAATGTACAGAAGTGTCAGTCTTGTATGCTTATGTGCTTAACGGCAGACCATGTAAGAGAAAAGTATGGATTCTATTTAATAGATGGAAATAAGTCAGATAGTGCAAAACACATTAACTTAAAAAAATAAGAGTGTGCATTTTGTAATGTAAAAGATACTGAAAGTTAGAACTTTCAGAACTACAGATGTGAGTTAGAACTACTCACATCTGTAGATTTCTGCTTAGAAAATATATTAACAGGAAACGTAATAAAGTGGCATGAGAAGTGCAAGTGTTTATGTGGGTGAAAAACTCTGAGAGAAAACTAGGTAATCAACTCTGTCTACTCAGGGTGCAGCTCTCTCACACCACTTGTTGGGTTAGCGGGGAAAGGAAAAGCAGGAAATGTGTTATATTTACCTAAAGTATAGTTGTGATTGAATCCAATATCTAATTATTAAGCAACTCCAACAGATGCCCTGGAAAAGGGAATGGCTACCCACTCCAGTATCCTTGCCTGGGGAATTCCATAGACAGAAGAGCCTGGTGGGTTACAGCCCATGGGGTCGCAAAGTGTTAGATATGACTGAGCACCTAATGCTAACAACGTGTTAACTGCTGAAATCTTGACAAGATGCATTAAATACAATCCCTGCTCTCAGATTGTTTATCAGCTAATACTGCAGCTAAGGGATCCTATTTTATGTCAGAGTTTAAAAAGAGGATAGATTCTTATTGGCCTAAAATCAAAGTAGATAAATTCTAATTCTTTGCAGAGTTTATAGTCTTAAGATTTTAATTTGATGATAGGTGAAGTTATATTAAATTAAAATAAGGTTAGCTATTAAAATTCGAGGAAATAAGGACACTGTGAAAACCCATCAGGATTATGTCAAAAGCACACAGAGCCAACTGAAGAGGCTCTCACTGATCAAAGATGCAAATATTTTAGCATCTGTAAAGTTGGTAACTGCAGTTCTGAAACATATTAACTATATTTAAAAGAATGGATTCATGATAATTCTAAAAAGAGAAAACTCTCATTGGTCACCTAGGAGAGCTATTAAGGAATTGACTCATTATTTTGAAAACTAATAAATGTGGAGAAAACATCAAGCATTTATCCTGGTTTTCCTATGTAATCTGTACCTCAAGGCGATCACATAGAAGATTAGAAGGGCTTTCTGTTTTAAGTTATATTTATATAAATAAAGAAGAAATAGTAGAATCAGTATATGCCCATTTTGCAATCCTAAATAAGTTAATGGACCAAGTTAATAATTATATAACATTCACATTATAATATATCCACAATATAATACAATCCACCATATATTATAATATCCAAATTTATTATACTCAAGCAGTAGCAGTTGATGAAAAGGGAAATATCTCTGAGATGAACATATAACATTTACAAAGTGTTGTTATTAAAATGATAATAATAGCATGCATGTGTTCACAAAAAGAGAGAGATTTCCTTTTAGGTACCAGTCATAAGAGAGAGCTTTTATTGGACTATCTTGCTGCCCACAACAATTATTGTTGCTGGATAAAATATATATTTTAAAAGCTGCTTCAGGGCTTTGAAGTTCAACTCAAAACAGGCAGAAACTTGAAAAGGACTTGATTTTTGAAAGATGGAAAACAAATTCCAGGAGATCCACGTGTAACTGACTTCCTCCTAAGAACATCATTATACTCAAGAAGAAGGGAGCCAAATTTTGCTAGGAGACAGAGGACAAAGTTCAAAGTTGCCAGAGTGGTTAGAACTTTAGGGTGGAATACCGAAAAGCAAGGTGTCAGAAGGGGAGCCCTGACTTCTGCGTCCACAGTCACCTTAAAGCCTTGCCTGATCCCTGACTTGCACGTGCCCACGATGCACCGGGCAAAAGCAGGAGCCAGGAGATGAAAATCCTGGGGACTTCATTCAGCACCTGCCTAGTTCTGGGAAGGGCACCTTTGGATTCAAGTCCTGCCATCTTAGACTTGCTAAGCACTTTGGGCTTCTAACTGAAAACCCAGAAAGGCATTGCTTTAGGAATAAACACCGTAACCGATGGCCAACTGTTATGTCCTGGGACTAAAGACAAATCCAAAATAGACCTGTCCCAGAAAAATCTGGAAGCAAGCTTTCACAGAGTCAAGGTGATCTGCCAGTAATTCAGCTCCCTGTGGAGCTGAATTTTCCCTGTAGTTCCTTCCACACCATCCATCTCTCGCCAGACTCCCCGCCTTCCCAGCCCTTCCTACCCACTCCTCCCCTCCCCACATCCTCCTGACCCTGGACCTTCTCATAGCGGTCATCTATTCATCTTAAATATCACTTCCTCAGAGATGTCATCCCTAATCAGCAACCTAATTTGAATCTTTCTACTCAAAACTCTCATATAACCCTGTCCTTTTCCTTCAAGTTCCACTTACCATTTGTAAAAGCATCTGTTCACATGGGGATGAGTCTCATGATGTCTTTCTTTTCCTTATGGTTTGAGGATCCGTGAGGCCAGAAGCCTGAATGTTCACTGTTACACAGGCTTCTGCTATAGAACTTAGCACAGTACATGTTCAGCAATTATTTGTTAAGTAGATGCATTAAGAAAAATGTCTGATTCGCTATGATATAAACCAAAAAAGTGAATGAATATGTAAATATCCAAGTTTATTATATTCAAGCCGTGGCAGTTGATGAAAAGGGAAAAATCTCTGAGATGAACATATGACGTTTCCAAAGTTGTTATTAAGATGATAATAATAGCATGCCTGTGTGCTCAGTCACATCTGACTCTTTGTGACCCTGTGGATAGTAGTCTGCCAGGTTCCTCTGTCCATGGAATTTTCCAGGCAAGAATACTGGAGTGGGTTACCATTTCCTCCTCCAGAGGGTCTTTCTGACCCAGGGACTGAGCCCGTGTCTCCTGCATCTCCTGCATAGGCAGGTGCCTTCTTTACCACTGAGACACTAAATAGCATACTTAGTAATAAATGTCAAGGCATTTTGATGTTTCCACTGGATGCCAAGATCTTCTTTGGTGTAGCATGAAAGGTTGGAATTATTCTTCACATGTTCCAAATGGGGAAACTGAGAATCTGTGAGATCACAAAAATTAAAATATTAGAAACAGAAATCCAGCTTACATCCTCCCATGACACACTCCAGTGTCCTTGATGAAGTAGATGTTATCTATTTCAAGTCTATTCAAAATGTTAATTTAGATTGACATATAAATGGCCATGATGACGTTTGCTCCCATGACCCCCTGGAGTGTTATCACTGACCTTAATCATTTAAAACCATGATAGTCAAGTCACCTTTTCCCTGTCTGCCTTCTTCCTTTTTGTTGTATTACTTTTAGTTGTTTTAAACCCGAGTCCCTTAAATCATTCTGTGTTCTTTTATGCTACCATGCAAAAATAGAACAGCTCATTTCCTGTTGATTTCTAGAGTGCTTCGTCTGTCCTCTACATCTCTTTAAAGCCTAGTTCTGTAGTGCAGACGCAAGTGCCTCTACGTCATGCTGTAGCTTTAACATTTCACTATATAATAGTTTAACGGTGACTCAGTCTGATTAATGTGTTTTATTTATAAAGAGAAACTGGACCTCTGTTTAGTGATTCATAGGTAGTAATTTTTAAATAGAGAGGCAGTATTCAGTGTTTAGGGCTGAATTCAATTTCGCCAAGAAGAGTTTGGTCCGTCTCTGTTTCCACCAGCAGTAACTCTCTTTTTCTATTTGTGTTTTTTGGGTGATTCCCTAACAATTATTAGAAGACTGTCTTGTCTTTTTCAAGAATTCTTCCAGGACCATCAATAAAGTCAATTTCCTATTTTTAATGACTTGTTTTCCAGTTCATGCATTTCCTATTTCATTTTTTCTGATTTAAGTTTCTTAGTCAGCTGATCTCATCAATAATAATATGATTCAATAATAATATGGTTTAACTCACAGAATCTGTTGCTCCCTGAAACGTCTTTCAGGGACAAGTCGCTACCACCTCCACAACTTTCTGCAAGTACCGCCTATGATATTAATAAACAAAACAATTTTGATTTCCACGGTACAATTCCATATGCAATGAGGTTGTTCACTTTCAGAGAACAGGTTTCTATAAACTACTTGCTCTTCTTGTCAGATAACCCTCATGCTTTCGGCCTCAGGCTCACTCAGGAACCTGTCTGTCAGGGTTGTCTTTCAGAGGTTCTGTTAATGAATTAGTGGACGTCAGGCAGAGCTCGGGATGTTTGTTGAGTGTTTGTGGAGGCCACAAGAGGTTCTCCTTAGCTGACTCTAACGTGGGGGACCATGGCACGCCTTTGAGAAATCAAGCCCTTGGATGTGTTTTTTTCTGATAAGGTGGGGAAAACATTGCTTTTGCAAGTGGCAACCCCTAACCATTGGAGAAGCCTCCAGCTTCTAGAGCAGGGGCAGGGTGCAAGGGTGAGGAAAGGGGACTGGGTCAGGTGGGGGATATCACCGTGAGGAGTGTGCCTGCGTGTAAAATATGCAGAGGGAGGAAACCAGTTTGCTGCTCACGGAGGTGAAGCATTTCTGCCATTTAGTTAGCCTCCTTCTCTGAGGCTGAGGTTCGGCTCCCCCTTCACATGTGAGAAATCATTTGGGACCCAGCTCTACTGCAGAAGTGAAGCCTGAACAATCACCACTCAGGGACGGGTGTCCTCCCCGTTAGACTGTAAGCTCTGGGGGAACTGTGCTTGGTTTTATGCATCACTGTGCCTTCCACTGTGTTCGTAGAAAGGTCTCCGTAAACATGAGCTGCAGAAGGAGCACAGAATACGTTTCAGCAATTCCACTTCTGACACAACTCCCTGAAAGAAATTTAAATATTTTCTCTGAGGAAACTTTGTATTCAGTGGGAAGTTGTATTTCTAATCACGCAAATCAAGCAGGCCATACCTCTTTCCCAGGGTCACAGGGAGAATTGATACGAGAGCAGGGCTTGCAATCTTTGTGAGTCTCTTCTTTCCTTGATTCCTGCTCTGAGAAGAATTGAGATGGAGGTATTCACTGAGGAGGGTTCAGGTCACTGACAATTGCCGTGGTGAGTCAGCTCAGGCATTTGCTGACAGACAGAGAAAAAGCCACAGAACCCGCAGATGGCTCAAGCTCATTCTTGCTGCATAACCCAGCAGTGACATTGGAAATTGAGCATTTCTTGGGTACTTCAGAAATTCATTATTTTTTAAAGAGTCCACTTAAAAAAAAATAAACACACGAAATGTATTTATTAAACTATTGTTGGCATATCTCTTTCCCCGCCCAGTATTCTAATAATAAATAATAGCATTAGCGTTAGTAATTGTTCACATTTATTGAAGCCTAATTATATGCCAACAACTTCCAAAATTATATAGTAATGCATTCATACAACAGTCCTATGAAGAATATTCTATTATTAACAAAATATGTAAGTCACCTATATTTCAGCTTCAAAAAAGAATATACTCTTATTATTCCAACATTACAGTTGAAGGAATAGGGCCAAAGAGAGATAGTAACTTGCTGTGATGGAATAATGCCCTACAATCGTAAACATGTTACCATACATGACAAAGGTACTTTATAGTTGTGATTAAGTTAAGGGTCTTGAGTTGGGGAGATTATCCTGAATTATCCAGGTGGACCCAATGTAATCACAGGAGTCCTTGTAAAACAGAGGTGACAGGATCAGTTAGAAAAGGAGATGTGACTGTGAATGCAAACATGAGCGATGATGAGAAAGAGAAATTTGAAGTTGCTCTGATGCTGGTTCTGTACATGAAGGAAGGGGCCATAAGTCAAGGAATGAAAGGGTTCCTAAAAGCTGGAAAAGGCAAGCAAAGTGACTGTCTTCTAGAGACATCAGAGGGAAAGCAGTCCCTGCCAACCCTGATTTTCAGTTCGATTCAGTTCAGTTCAGTTGTGACCCCATGAATCACAGCATGCCAGGCCTCTCTGTGCATCACCAACTCCCCGGAGTTCACTCAGACTCATGTCCATCGAGTCGGTGATGCCATCCAGCCATCTCATCCTCTGTCGTCCCCTTTTCCTCCTGCCCCCAATCCCTCCCAGCATCAGAGTCTTTTCCAATGAGTCAACTCTTCGCATGAGGTGGCCAAAGTACTGGAGTTTCAGCTTCAGCATCAGTCCTTCCAAAGAACACCCAGGACTGATCTCCTTTAAGATGGACTGGTTGGATCTCCTTGCAGTCCAAGGGACTCTCAAGAGTCTTCTCCAACACCACAGTTCAAAAGCATCAATTCTTCGGCACTCAGCTTTCTTCACAGTCCAACTCTCACATCCATACATGACCAGTGGAAAAACCATAGCCTTGACTAGATGGACTTCTGTTGGCAAAGTAATGACTTCTGAATTCCAAAGCTGTTAGATAACAAATTTGTGTTTTCTTTTTATGGAACAAAGTGTGTTCCAGCAATGATAGAAAACTCATACACTTGCCTAAGGTAGAGTGCAGACTGAAACCCACACTGACTAGCTGTCTTAACTACCAGGCTAAGTATAATGTACTTATGAAAAATGGCTGAAAGGGCACAGACCAACAGGAGGTGAACATGTCAGAACAATTTGAAATTTATTTATAGAAAATTAGAGTTCATGCCCTCCCCATGGTGAGCCAGCATAAAATAGAGTCACATTATTAATATTGATGATAATATAATCATTAAAATATAACCTCAGTTATAGATCAGTCTCTTTTGGAAACAGAAGTAAAAACATTTATGTGAAATATTAGCAAATCAAATCCAGCGATGCATAAGGCTAGCATATCATGCATGTTTAATTCAGGAATACAGATTTAACATTTGGTGTTCCCAGGTGGTACAGTTGGTAAAGAATTCTACCAGTGCTGGAGATGCAAGAGACATGGGTTGGATCCTTGGGTGGAGAAGACCCCCTGGAGTAAGAAATGGCAACCCACTCCAGTTTTCTTGCCTGGAAAATTCCATGGATAGAGGAGTCTGGCAGGCTGCAGTGCATGAGTTCACAAAGAGTTGGACATGACTCAGCACACACACACACACACACACAGAGTCACACACAATTGAGTAATATGATTCACCATGTCAACAGAATAAAGAATAAAAATCATGTCATCTGAATTGATATAGAGTAAGTATTTGATGAAATCCAGTACCTAATTCATGATGAGAACTCTTTACCAACAAGGAAACAAAAGTAGCTACTTTAATCTGTTAGAAGCTATCTACAAAGAACTTATAGCAAGTATCCTACTTAATGGTGGATTATTTCAGATTGTCCCCTGAGATCAGGAGTGAGACAAGATGCTTACTATTATCTTTTCTATTCAATATTCTGTTAGAGGTCAGTGCAATAAAGCAATGAAGTAAAAACCCATTTAAAAACATAACTTTAGTTAATTAATATACCGATGAACAAATTTGCAATTAGAGAAGCAGTTCTCTCTTACAATCAAGTAGCATGTCTCTTCCTACATCTTTGGACAGTAGACCATTTACTGTTACAAGTGTTGTTAACCGCCAACTTTCAGTTGTTCCTGTAATCCATTTTCTAATACTTCTGCTTTTCCTATTTATATATTCCATTGTGTACAAAAGCTTCTTTTCTCCAAAAAAATGTTTGACAAAAGATTGGAATGTGTTATTAAATGTAAATTTAAATGTTAATATTATTTTAGATATTAATTTAGTGTTTTCATTAAAACAAATAAGCATTGAGTTGGATTAATTTTATTAATGGTCCATACACCTGTCAGTTTCAACATGAAGAAATACTGTTATAAATCATCTGGATTTTTTATTTTGTGAGAATGTGTTTGCATTGCCAGTGCTCTTTTTTAAAAGAAAATTTATTGTAGTATAGCTGATTTACCATGCTGTGTTAGTTTCAGGTGTACAGAAAAGGGAATCAGTTATACATGTATATGCATATATATTTCACATTCTTTCCCATTTAGATTATTATGGAATATTAAGTAAACTTCCTGTGCTATACAGTAGGTCCTTATGAGTTATCTGTTTTATATACAGTAATGTGTATATATTAATCCCAACCTAATTTATCACGTCCCCTCGTTTTTTCCTTTGGTAATGATTTTATTTTGAGATCTATTTCTATTTTGTAAATAAATTGATTTGTATCATCTTTATTAGATTTCACATATAGGGGATATCATATGATATTTGTCTTTCTATTTCTGACTTACTTCACTTAGTATGATAATCTCTAGGTCTATCCACGTTGCTGCAGATGGCATTATTGAATTCTCTTTCTATGGCTGAGTGATACTCCATCACATGTGTGCCGAGTCTTCTCTATCCTCTCCTCTGGTGACAGTCATTTAGGTTGCTTCCATGTCCTGGCTGTTGTGAGCAGTGCTGCAATTGGGGCGCGTGTATTGTTTTGAATTATGGCTTTCTCTGGATATATACCCAGGGATGGGGTTTCTGGGTCAGATGGTAGTTCTGTATTGATCCAAGTAGAGCATAAAGGTATATCAAAGGTGCATTTGATTTATTAGAGAAGGCATCCAAAGAAAATTCGAGAGACTCAGTGTATATAGGAACCTAAGAACGTTGGATTACTGTCACTAGGTTAACTACACGAATGGTTAAAATGCCCAACAGGGCAATAAAACCAAAATATTTGGGGATATATTTTCTGCCAGAATCGAAGTTATTTACATCTCTACTGGGGGAAAAAAAAACTATAAATTAATGTGTAACTTAGAGTCTGGCCCTAATCAGTAATAAATAGTAAAACTAGACATTTGTGAATTCACATAAAATTAAGTAATCCTTAGACAGGACTCTTTTAAAAAGCTCCAGCATGACATTGAGAGGACATGAAGTTATTCCTTTGATTTATTTTCCAGTTTTTCCAGTTTTCTTGGTAGTGGTAACATCGCTTTCCAAAGAGACATCTCTCTTCCATCAGCATCCTTGGAGAAAATTTAGATTCTCCCTCTTTCTCCCTCTGTCTCTCAAAAGATTATTTTTTTTCAGCTAGTCCCAGATTTTTATATCATTAACTGTCTTTAATCATAGCACAGCATTTTATGAGTATTATTTAAAATCATATGCTTTTAATATGTCAGATAAATTCTGTAAATAGCTTTTATAAATGAGCTTTCTATCTAAAGTAATACTGTTTGGAACCATCCTGAATTTCTTGTTTTACGAGAATCCTCATATATATATATTGCATGGATGTGATGTGAAGTTTCCCTGTACTGACATTGTACTCACACTCTGAATTGTTTTTAGATTTTTTTTTCCTGAAGGATATTGTTCACATGGATGTGAGATCTGTGATGTGACTGTAATGAGTTTGTTGAACCCTCTACTTCGCTACCTCCTGCTTTTCAGGCCCCCTTTTTAAGGGCAGCCACCTCCCTTCAAGTTCTCCTTCTGAGAGCTGAGTTACTGACTGCCCCTGGGGTTTCTCAGCAACCTCAGAGCTTCCTTTCAGGACAGTGGAGGAAAGACTGTGTTGGGAGAATGTCTAGCCATCTTAAAATTAAACATAATAGAACTAATTCTATTTTATGGGGACAAGTTTAGGAGTTGAAGTCTGGCAAGAGTAAGAAGATTATTGATTACCCTCTGCTTTAGCCTCAGGTTTCTAGACCTCAGAACTGAGCTTCCCCAACTACCTTAACTGAAGTGACCCCAGGCTTCTTTTAATCTTGATCAGAACGCCTCTGACAGTCTGTAATGGTTTATGAATTTACTCTTTTACATGCCACTTGTCTGTCTTCACTGAATATAAGTTCCTTGAGGACAAGGACCATATTGGTGTTGGTCCATCTTTTTATTGCAGCATCCATCACAGGGCCTCAAACTAGATGGTCTAAATACATGTTTATTTAGTGAATGGGTCCAATTACATTGTGTGATACCTGCGAATTAAGAACATAATAGGTCAGAGCAAGAGAAAATGGCAAGTGGCTTCCATTTAAGAGATGAAACAGTATACCACTGCCTTAGGCATCAGTAGTCTAATATGTTTCTCACTATCCCATATTGCTGATGGACATATTCCTGGCACAAAGCTTTTGGTGCAATGAAAGGCTAATATGACCATTATAATGTAATAGCTATAGTGAAGAAGAGAGGAAAAAAGAAATAGAAGGCTGAAGTATCCCAGGCTAGTCCCTCATTGGGGAAAAAAAATATCTCTTGGTAGCTAATTCCAAAGATAGACTTTATCTGAAATAAAATCATTATAATGATGGTTGCCTTTAAGCGATGCATTAACTCAGAGATAACTGCATTGCTCCAAATGTGTCAGCATTTAAGGCCTGTCTTATTGGAATTTTTCTTAATTTATTGTAATCTAATAATCATAGAACACATTATTTGTATTTGACACAGAGTTATGTTTGTGTCATGCACATTCATTCAGCTATATAACAAGGAATAATTGTTCGGTTAACATTATTCTTTCTACAGAATGCAATGTTTATTCATGTGTACTTGGTGAATGAATTCTTTATAAGCACATTAACAAGATGTGGAAAAATCAAACCTCTGAATTTCCAAAAGATAGCTGCATAAAATAGTTGAAAAAAATTTTGGGTAGTGGTGAATATAAATGGTTCATATTAAATATGATGGATAATCTGAATGAGATGCATATTTGAGCATACAAGTTGATGTAATAATTTTGTCGAATGAAACAAGATGAGTAAACTGTAATGTCGTTCTGTTGACTGGGAGACGTCACCTAACCAGTTGAAAAATAGCTTCCTATTTTATTGGGCTTCCCTAACCTCTTCATTTATTACATAAATGCACTCTCAAGGGTAATTGCTTTTTTTAAAAAAAACTTTGATTTGTGAAATGCAGGAAATGCTGCCAGGCTTTCTGAGTATTATCAGCTCTTTTTTCTGTCGCCTGTTCAGGGTGCAACTGATTTTGACAGATGTACTGTTATGTTACTGGTATAACATGACATCTTTTTTCAGATGAACTGAATAAAAGTGATCTTGACAATGAGTAGATAAGACACTGTCAGAAAGCTGAAAAAACCTGTCAATGTCACAGTTATGACACAAACACGGCAGAACAGCTCTTATAATGTCATTAAGTGAATATCTTTCCAACAACACCCGTGAGAAGATAGAAAATAGCATTGCTCTTAAATACTATTACTTAGCCACACACAAAAAAAATATAACACAAAGGTCAGTTTAATATACATTTGAGGTGGCATTTGATGAGTCTGATGTATATGTATGTATTTATATGTGAATCTTTTTTATATGGCATGTATGAAAGAATTTTGAGATTTCAAAAGTAGGAAAAGATTTCTACTTTTTCAGAAGCTAAAAAACCCTTTAACTCCAGCTTTTAAGAAAGTCATTGAAAATGTTGATCATGAAATATGCAAAGTGGTTTTAGCGGTATTAATTATAATCTTTTCCCTGATGTTTTTATGGGTTAAGAAACAGTCTTTAATAACATAAGAGAAATTAGGCATACATTTCAAAATATATTTCTAGATCATGAATTTTGTAAATAGGTGGGTAAAATCTGAAATGGAATCAGTCCCAGGTATCAAGAAGGAATTAGACATTTGTGGTTTTATTTTCCATTATTATGATTGACTTGGAGCTGAACTATACATGTATGGGTATATGTTTAATCCTCTCATAGATGTGGTTTTTAAATACTTTAATGAAAAGCATATTTATCCTTAGAACGACTTTTGATATCTTTGTCTAGGATCAGAGGTGGTTGATCTTGATGGAAAAAGTTGCCTTCTCTACAGATTTGATCAAAAATCTTTGAGCCCGATAAAGGATGTAATTTCTTTGAAATTTAAAACCATGCAGAGTGATGGGATTCTACTCCACCGGGAAGGACAAAATGGAGATCACATCACGCTGGAATTAAGAAGAGGAAAACTCTTTTTGCTTATTAATTCAGGTAAAACTCTTTGGATAAAGTGCTTGAAAATCTGGTCATTTAGCTATCACCTTAGTAACTTTATGCTTTTATAACTTACCTTTTTTAGTGATTAAGGTACCTTATTTCCACATTCAAGGGTTTATATGTGTGTGTATATATATATATATATATATATATATATATATATATGCCAGTATTGCACTTTCATGTAATTTGTGAACTATTCAGGACCCTCATTTGATGTTTCTTACACAGTGCTGATAGAACCACTTAGTTATTTTCAAACGTCTTGATGGAAGGGATGGGTCACTGAAAAATACTGAGGTATTATAAAATAATAAGGTTGTAGCAAAGATAAAATTTTCATTGAAAACGAACCTGTGATGATGGGTAATACTAATAAAGAGAATTAACAGTGGAAGAAATGACAGCAAGGTTGAGAGGATATTGTATTCAAAGTTGAGGTAAATTCAGACTAGCGTTTTGGCTGGGGTGCATGGAAGGAGATTGCAGTTGTTATGAGAGACTCTGGTCCCCATGAAAGAATGCTTTTCTCTTTTTTTTCAGCTGGGAATCATGGCTCTGTTCTTTTCTCTCCCCTCTAAGGTGACGCGAAGCCGCCCTCGGCTCGTGCCCCGGTCAGGCTCACCCTGGGCAGCCTGCTGGACGACCAACACTGGCACTCCGTGCTCATCCAGCGCTTGGGCACACAGGTCAACTTCACGGTGGACGGGCACAGGCGTCGTTTCCGCGCCCAGGGCGAGTTCAGTTCCCTGCATCTCGATTATGAGGTGTGATGGTTACGTTTCAATTCATGCAGACTTCGTGAAGTCTAGGTGGTGAGGTCTAGGAAGGCAGTGCTCTAGAAGACCCACCTCCAGAGTCAGTCAAGGTCCTGAGGAAGTGTTCCTCTAGGTAGCCTCACTCAGGTAGTGAGTTTTGTGCCTATAGTACTGCGGCTTCATTTTTCTCCCTGCATGTTAATTTATCTTTATAAAGAAACATCATCTTTTTTTTGCCTGCAGTGTGTATGCAGGAAATCTCCCTGAAGAGATCTCCTTACTACAAGTAAATATAGACTGTGTTGTATGATTTTGGAGGTGGTGGGGGCAAAAAGCACTCCTGAACAGTGCAGATTTAGAGAAAGAATGTAGCAACGAATAGGTTAACTGATTCATCAATACCCAATTCAAATGCACAAAAATCAATATATGCCAGAAATGTATATAAAATAAAATGTCATTATAATTGGTTACATTGTTAAAACCAGTCACTATGGAAATAAAGATGTATTTTTCTTCAACAACCAATAAATATTAAAATCAAGTTTGATTAGCAACTTGTAAGAATAATCAAGCTCTATTGTCAGTGAAAACTGAATGCATATAAACTTATTTTAAAACCTGCATCATAATTTTTTTTTAAATCTCCATTTGAAATTAACAATATGGCAGTGTAGAGTACTGAAAAATTGGTCTATCTGTGATGACTACAGCTATAGTTGCTAATCGTAATTATTTAAGCAGATTATCAGAAAATCACTAAACAATATTATTGATGCCATTTTTCTTTCTAAGATCAGCTTTGGAGGGATTCCAGCACCTGGAAAACCAGTGTCATTCCCCCATAAACACTTTCATGGGTGTTTAGAAAATCTCTTTTACGATGGAGTGGATATCATTGATTTGGCCAAGCGGCAGGACCCACAGATGATCGTTATGGTAAGAGAGTCTTCATGTATACAAAAAAGGGAAAACTGTGTGGCTTTCCCCCCCACACAAAAATGCTTCATTTTGAATTCCCACTTGACATGATATTTTATTTTATTTTATTTTTTTTTTGACATGATATTTTAGACCTTACTCTTGTTCTTTAGAAAAAGAGTTCTCAGTTCTCAGCTTGGCAATATGCATGTACGGGATTAATTCTATGCAAAATATTTAAAATTCACAGGTCATGATTATTTTATTTTTATATGAAGTAAAGCAGGTTCTTTTCTTGGTGCAATTGATCATTTTATTTTGTTGTGATATTATTGGTCCCAGGAGACTAATTTCTTTTCCTCTGTAATTTCCTTAATAAGATACTCCCTGACTTACTCTCCGAAGCAGAATACTGGTTTCCTGGAATCAGATAACATGCACGTATATTAGAGAAGCGGTTGGAAAATTTGTATTTTGCCATGGTCATTCATAACTAATAAAAGAAGCTAATAGGCTTTTACAAGATTGCATCTGCCACGAGCAGTGCTGGTCAGGCTGTTTGATGTTCTAATTCTATGGAAATGTGGTGGAATTTAAATACAGCTGTATTGGTCAGGGTGCAGTCAGAGAAGCACTCTGGGTTTAGGGACAAGGGGTCTGTTTTAGGACTTGGATCTTAACAGCTGGAGGCACTGGAAAGTGGAGGTCAGCGGTCTGGAAGAAGAGATGGAGCAGAGTGAAAGAGGCAGGACACGCTGGGATAGTCACCAGCCCCTCTGTCATCATCCTTCCCTGGACTTCATCACACGCAGACAGCCTTTTGGGGAAAGTGGCCAGCCTTTCACTTCTGACTCAGGTGTCTCGTCAGCTCCCTCTTTGGCTAACTTTTAACTGGACCCAGACAAGAAATGAGATTCTGGGGAACGTGCTTTCTAGCTTAACCTGCTTGCTGATAGAAAAGCAGACACATCCAACCATTTGAATACATTCCTTTAATTATTCAAAATTCAAAATATATAATAAAGCTCATGTTGTGTCAGCAAAACCCAGAGTACATCACAGAATTATTTATTGCTTATAAAATATTTTATTTTTAATTCTCTGTGTGAATTGATAGTGCTTATATGAGCACACCATCCAGCAAGATTTTTTAAATAGTTTTTTTTTTAATATAAAAAGGAAAAGGATTTAGATGGAAAATAAAACTATTGTAGAGAGATAGATGTGAGTGTTTCATTGCAAAATGAGTTTCCAGAAGCTGCTCATGTAGCTAACACCGGCTCTTCATTGCCAAGAGGATTTGCTGCTTGCAGAGTAGCTAGCAGACAGCTGTCCAAATGCAGCTGGTAAATGTTTCCATTTTTACCAGGTTTGCTAGTCTTATAATTGCCTTTACATTATGGGTCAGTATATTTCACTCTTCAGCTTTTGATGTTTCATTCACTGGGACAAGATATTTGTCTGCAGTGAAAGCTAGTTCACTTTTAACAGAATCACAATATAGCCAAATGTTTTTGTTTAACCTAGACCAGTACTTTAATTCCAGCTTGTCTTGTTTTAAATAAAGTGATTTCATTGACTTTTCAAATCTATATTTAGAAGGTTTGTTGAAGGTTATTTTCAGGAAAAATAAAAACATTTATCTTGATTTATGAAGCCTGTTAAGGAACATGCTAATTATTTCTAAATAGTTCAGACGTTAACATTTTTTTCTTAATCCTTAAATATGTATTTAGTGCTAACAGCAAAATAATCTTTCATGTACAATATTTTAATGAAAATTCATGCAATTCTAATGTATCTTGAAGATCTATTTAAAAACCATTAGACAAGAAATAATACATGTAAATCTGATGACAAGAGCATAAAAATAAGAAAAAAACCACAATGGTTCAAAATAAGAATGTAAGTAGTACATTGTACATTGTACATTGTATTATGCAATCTTAAACCTAAAAAAAAAGAAAGAAAAATAGGCAGAGGTTATGAACCGACCCTTCTGATGAAAGTGAGGCCAAAGAGCAACAAACCCATGAAAAAGACTTAGATTCTTTATTAGGTAAATGCAAGATAAATAACAACGATACATCACGTGGGCGTTTTGTCCTTGAACTTATGCAGATTTAAAAGAAATGTAATACCTATTGCTGCCAAGGATGTGGGGAAAAGTATGTCTTTGTGAACTACTGTTGGAAATGTGGAAAATTTAACTTTTTTTTTGAATTCAAGAAAGAAACTGGAAATATTTACTAAAATATGTAGATATACTAGCTCTGTATTTAGAACCGTCTTCTGAAGAACTGAAAATACCATCACATAGAGAAGCTTATTCGTGCTTGGTTGAGAGAGGCAAAACTTTGAAACAAAGTGACATCATACTAGTGGAAGTGGAAGTGTCAGTGGCTCAGTCATGTCCCAACTCTGCAATCTGATGGACTGTAATTCACCAGGCTCCTCTGCCCTGGAATTCTCCAGGCAAGAATACTGGAGTGGGTAGCTGTTCCCTCCTCCAGGGGATCTTCCCAACCCAGGGATCAAACCTATGTTTCCTGCTTTGCAGGCAGATTCTTTACCACTGAGCCACTGGAAAAACCCCTTGATAAGAAAACAATTGACTGGAAATTTGACCATTCACACAGTAGAATATTGCCTAATCAATAAAAGTAGGAATTAGGCTTTCACCAGATAATTCAAAAGGATTTCCATAAGGTATTTGTTAATGATAAAATCATGGTACAGCAAACAACATAAAACATGGCTCCCATTTTTATAAAACAAATAATGTCTAGTGTGTTGGTATATGTATTCCAAATATATATTTAGATATATGTGAATATACATATAACTGAACACATGCCTTAAATATGTATATGCACATATGTGTGTTGATATATTAATATACGTTTGTATGTGTCAATAGTAACAGAAAATTATGAAAGAATATGGAAGGGGAGCCAGTAGCTCATTAATATTGGTTATGTTATGGAGTAGCTTTGAAGCCAAAGGCAGCGAAAGTAGGAAGGGAAAACCAAGTAAAACATAAATAAAGAATTATTTTAAATAAATTTTGATTGAATTCAATTGCATTGAGTTAGATGCCTTTGTGAAATTTGAGAAATCGGAAGAAAACAATTTCACCCAGAAAGCCCAGGGAGAGATTTGCCTGACTGTGTATCCCTGGATTTGAAGAACCTTTAAGACATATGGCAAGGATTCCGTATCCATGTTGGTAGCAGTTTTCCCTGTTGTTTTAAACCATGGGTAATTAGATCGTTCAGATTCTATTACTAATGTGGTGTGTCATTCTTAAAGCTTTCCCTTTTGCTCTCTTCTCAGGGAAATGTGTCGTTTTCTTGTTCACAACCGCAGTCTGTGCCCGTGACTTTTCTGAGCCCCAGGAGTTACTTGGCACTGCCAGGATCTTTCGGGGAGGACGAGATTTCTGCCACTTTTCAATTTCGAACTTGGAATAAGGCTGGGCTTCTGTTATTCACGGAGCTTCAACTGGTTTCAGGGGGTCTCCTCCTCTTTCTCAATGATGGAAAACTTAAGCTGCATCTCTACCATCCAGGAAAATTACCCAGTGACATCACAGCAGGTAATAAGTGTATTCCTGCAGGCAAAGCATATGGGTTTGAAAGATTTCATTATCTCTCTGTCCCTTCTCTGTAAAATTTTATGCTTAACCCCCAAATTAATATTTGTTTAACAAATGAATACTTGAGTTAATAAGATTATCTCTTCCTTAGAGGAACTGGATTCCAATTTTCTTTTAAATATGGCTTCAGCACTAGCAGTTCTTATTAACCAAAATGATAGTTGTAGGGGAATAGAAATTTCCTTCCATGACCCTCTTGCCCACTCCAGATAAATCAATGTATCCTGAGGAAATGCATTTTGAGAAAAATATGAAAGACTTGAAATGGATCCCAAGTTTGCTGGGTGTCTTCAATGGAAGATGAGTCTTTGTATAACACAGTTATAAGTCTTATCTGGCCTTTGAGAGATGGGGAGGGGTCTTTTGGGGATTGTTATCTCTATATTATTTAGTCAGATTAACTTTGCTTGCTGCTGTAATCTGTGTGGAGTTGCATATATTTGGGGGAAAGATTTACGTGAAGTTTCTCATTCAGGAACCAAATAGAATTCTCTGCACTTCTAGGCAATACGGTACCATTTTAATGGTTAGAAGTAATATAATTAAGGAGACTCTCTGAGAGTCTGGAAAATTAATGTCTAATTTAGGTCAGTGCTTTGGGTGAGGGATATTTTTGTCTCTTCATTAAAATTATATAGTTCTTGACAAAGGATCTCCATCAAATTTTCATATATATGGAATAATACCCAAGCCAAGCAACCTGAGGTCACACTGGGGTAAATTGCTATATCAGTTTAATAAATGATCTTTAAAAACAATTTAAAGATGCCATTGTACTACTCATCTATATTAACTACGACCAAAATTGATAGAATATGAGTGGGAGAGGAAAAAAAGTTAAAAACCAAATATAAGAAACAAGTAGTATACAAATGAATACGCTGGATCTTCGTGTTTCTTTTTTCTTGTTCATATACCACAGTAGTTTGAACGTGGGAACTGAAACTTCAATATCAATTATAATTTTTAAGAAGTACTGTGCTGTGACTTTTTAATGTAATACTCAAACTGTGGTAGATTTGCAGGCTTGACAAAAGGAAATAAATTAATCAGTGTCATATTAATAATTAATAGGCTCCCTAAAATCAAGGCCTAAAAATATAAGCTTGCCATTAATGTGTAGTTTATTCTGATGTATTTGACATCCTCTGGGGTGGTTGTATTCATGGCCTAATTTTCAGCATCTTAGAGAAGCTGCTTCAGTGCAGTGTTATTGTACAGAGCCCCATGAAGCTAGTTCATTTCTAAACACTTTACAGGCTTGCAAATTTAATAAACTACTAGGTGTAAATCTATCTAGACCACCTCGAATGAGTTTAAAAATTAATGTTTAAATCTGTGTACAATCTTACTATTATGACATCACATGACTTAGTGCCCATAGCTAATAATAAGGATCCTTGACAAAATATGAATGTTAATATAGTAAAATTGTTACACTTCAGATAATAAAGTAGGACTTTACACACTAAATCCCCCATTCCCATCTTTCTAGTTTCTTTTAAAATATTAATTTTTGCTAGTTTCAGCAAGAAAAGTGCATTTTGCATTTGAAAGTGGACTCTTTAAATGGTCTGGGTGTGTGGTCCATTTGCTTCTCTCATAGAGAAGACTTTCACAGGCACAGTGTTCGATAATTAAATCAGTTGTCAGGATGCATCATAATGACTCTGAAGAGAATCGAGGACCTACTGGTGGGTTAATATCACATTATACTAAATCATTCTATTATATGAGGATGGCTCAGTTTTTCTTTACTACTGGAGATATAAATTATTACTCTTACATATTTTCAAAACTCAAAGTTTTCAATGTCTTTTACAATGGAATAAAAATACAGTGTCCATTGTATTGAGGAAGAATGGAATTGTGCAGATGTTTGAATTATCAGGCTAAATTTTTAATGTGATGTAGAGCTTTGCAAATCATTATTTGGAATGGTTCAAAAATATTATGTCAGTTTATGTCATTTTTGAAATATTAAAGATATTATATTAGTCTAAATCATAAAACATATTAGCAGCCCTACAAAATCGCTTGTGACACAGTGTCGCCAGTCTTTGTCATCTTTATACATGACAGAGCAAAAATTATTTGATCAAGAATCTAACAATTTGGTTGTATTTTCCTGCTGCTGCTGCTAAGTCGCTTCAGTCGTGTCCGACTCTGTGCGACCTCATAGACTGCAGCCCACCAGGCTCCCCCGTCCCTGGGATTCTCCAGGCAAGAACACTGGAGTGGGTTGCCATTTCCTTCTCCAGTGCGTGAAAGTGAAAAGTGAAAGTGAAGTCGCTCAGTAGTGTCCAACTCTTCGTGACCCCATGGACTGCAGCCTACCAGGCTCCTCCGTCCATGGGAGTTTCCAGGCAAGAGTACTACAAATTCTTGACTATCAAATTTGAGATTTTTGCTATGAGTTTTATATTTCTGCTATTGTTTTTGCGTTAAGGTGAAAATCAGGCTTGAAAACAAGCTTCTTGCTCCCGTGGGCAGGGCCTGGCAGATGCTGGTTCTGCGTGTTTCCGTTACTGAGCTTTCTGGTTCTTGTGACCCTGACAGAGAGGCTGCCCTCTTGATTCCCCTCACCCAGGAGAAGCCATTTTTAAAGTTCTTTCTTTCTCTAATGGAATATTCCTGTCTTTCACATTAGAACCTCATCGCTCCCTGAAAGTCCTGCTTCCACCTAACATGATTGACAGCCATAACCTTCATATTTTCTTCTTGGCAAGAGCTATCTGGTGTCATGGACCTTTAATTCTGGTTAGTGGATATAGTTAGTGAGTATAGGAATGTCTGGCACAGTTTTGAAGCACTGAAAGTTATTTGGAACAGGCAAAACCCTTTAGTCTGTCCTTGAGTAATGGCCTTTGTATAACTGCCTTTTGCTCTTTTGCAAATAACCTACCTATACAGCTTTTTCTGCTTTACACATCCTATTCCATGGATGCTTGTTATAATCTTATGGGAGAGTGACAGCAGCTAAAGTGTCATAATATTTCTGTAGTGGTTTTAAGACTGGTCCCTGAAGATTATATACGAGGAACCGAGAGATACCTTTTTCTTCCTCCTGTATTTTGTATGTCTGTGTGTTTTGGGTCTGAGAGAGAGATAGAAGGAGAGAGAAGGAAGAGGAGGAGGAAGGGAAGAAGGGGAGAGGGGAGAAGGTTCTTATAAAGGTGGGATTCCACCTTCTCCTGCCACCTGCAGTTGCAAACCTTTCCATTTATTCTTCTATTCTTCCAGCTGGAGTTGTCAGTGGTTTCCACCCAGAGACCACAGTGATCACCCTTACTGTCCAACAGGTTGGGTTTGTTGCGTATTGCAACAGGGAGGAGCCTCACCCAGGGAACCATGGGGAGTCCCATCACAAAGGTGTTAAGGACAACTTGTCATAGAATTTTGGATTATGTTAGCTAATTTGGAGGGAGATTTCAAGGAAATTTGGCGGGGATTAAATGCTGCCAGGAGGTGAGGGAATTTGTGTGGTTAAATATCTTTGTAAATTTTATTTTGAAGAATGGAGGCATGAAGTAAAGCTAAATTTGTAATTGATTTCAAAAGTCAGTTGTCATTCATGTTGTCCGGGAGAGGATTTGATATTTTTTGTAGTTTGCACAGTAGCCTTGCTTTTGTCTGTGCTTAAACCAGATTGTAGAGGAGTTTTGAAGGAATTTTGGGTCCCATTTCATTGTAGTAACAGAGTGACCTTGTCTGGTCTTGATGTTCTGTGAGCTTGTTGATGCTCAGCGGGAGAACCCTACTGCCGAGCTCTGGGTGCTCTCCAGCGTCTCCCACCATCAGGGCCCCCCTGAGAGTACCAGCCACTAGTCCCAGGCTCTTGGGGGCTGCTTTTCTCTTTCTCAAAGTTAATTGTTTAACATGAGCCAAACAGCAAGGTCACCACCCATCCTGCAGGCCAAGAAGAATGTGGGTTTTGGCGTCAGCTCACCAGTTGGATGCTTCCTTGGGTGATTTGTTTATCCTCTTGTGCTTCATGGTCTCCATGTTTGAAACGAGAATAACAGTAGTAATGTTGAAGATTAAATGACATGATGCATATAAAGCACACAGCACCTGGTGTGAATAATAGGCACTAGATTATTATTTTTATTATTATTACACCAACACGTATTCCTTCCCCTAATCAAAAGTTGTGAGTGTTGGGAGCAGCGCACTAGAATTAGCATTTAATTACCTGATTCGGTGAATTGGAAAAAAATACATATTCTGCAATTCCACCTTTTCCTTCCTCTCTCACTGTGTTGTGGCCTTGGAAAAGGGCTCACTTCTCTTCAGATATTAAAGTTGTAGACTTAAAAGAAAATAGTATCCAACTTACAAATTATCCTTTTTATCATGTGGAATTAAGTGAAACAGATTGCACAGGTCATTCATTATTTAACTTGAGTAATACATCCCATCGATGGGTCATAAAAGTTTCCTCATCGTAAGCAAGTGATGTCTGTTGCAAATGAGGTTCAAGAATAGTTTTCTGAAGGTTCCCTCACAAATACAGCACAACTCCAGAACCCACACGCTGAGCAGATGGGTGCATGTAACTGTGTCAAATTGAGAGCGGCCGTCCTGGCAGACTTGTGTTCTTAATCTAAGTTAGCTTCTGTGTTGACAGAAGATGTCCTGAGCCTTTGACTTTACTCTGCTGGCCCTACCCAGAAGCCCCTCGGAGCAAAGTTGCTTGGAGTGTGCCCCCCTGGAACATAGTGGTCCAGCGAAATACTTGTTCCTGAGATAAGTACAGAAATTGGGAGGAAAAGCTCCTAGAAGCTGTTACAGCAAGAAGGCATCACTGCAACATTTAAGCATATGGTCAGTGGGCTTGTGTTTTAGATGCCTTCTTTCTTTAATGTTTTTGTCATTTATTTTTACTGAATTTTATGAAAGTTATCAGTCTGCAGTAGGTCAGAAGAGAAAATGTCCCCCACCAGAGGTAGCTTGATAAGCACCTCCCAGGCCAGTGGAAAGCTAAGATGAGAAAACAGAAGCCGTGTACGCAGGCACATCCGAGCTTTGAGAAAGAGAGGGTGGGAAACCCACGGCAGGGTGAGGAGGGTGGGAAGTTTTTATCTGTGTGACGTAAAGCTCAGTACAAGGATTTTCACTCTAAATGTATCCTCTGAAAGGAAGCACAGGATGACAAATTTGGGACATTTGATTTATTTTAGTCCAATCTCATACCGTCAGAGATTATATAACTCTATTCAGCCTTCTATTTCAGAGTCCACTCTTAGAAAATATGTCCAAAATTATCTAGCCTATATCCTTCATTTTTCAGTTTTTAGGTTTTTCTCATTATCTTTCGCAAACCAAATCAAAGTTGGGTCTTTGGAAATCTTTTTTTGGTTCATGGGTATAATGTGAAAGTAAGCTTTGGTGCCCAGGGTGGAGTTTGTGTTATGCTAAATGGGTCCAGGGCAAAGAGCTTCATCATCTAAAGCAGCTTCCATGCATTTTCTGTCTGAAAGCTTGTGGTCGGAAATAGCCGGGGAAATAAAGAAATTGCACAAAGTATCAGGAAAGAGGCCCATGAATTTTAGGTTTAATAGAGTACTTATATTTTTATTTAGTAATTTGATCTGCAAAATCATACAGAGCTGAATATTTGGTGGATTTGGTAGATATAAACCTTACTGATTTACCTACAACAGAGAGACTTAGATTTCACCAGTTTGCTGAGTATTCAAAACAGAACCCTATAGACTTAATTCCCTTTAAGAGGAAAAGGCTCCACAGCCTCCTTGATTCGTGACACAGGGACCACCTTAGGAGGGTCTAGAGACTGTTTTTATAGGTGATAAGGAAACCTTGATTTTTTACTGTAGCAATTTTTATTATGTATATAAACTTGGAAAATACAGAAAAATTATAGCTAGGAATAAAAACAACTACTATTTTCTTGTATGTGAAAATTACTGTTTGTGTGCATTTCCTTTCAGCCCTTTCGCATATTTATAGACAATCAGGAATATAATTAGAATTGTACATATGGAGTTAATTCTCATTACTTGGAGTAGTTACGTCCTATGAAGTTGTTGCGGACATGGAATTAATAAATACTAAACCATTGTTTCCAGGGGAAATACAGGGTTAGGTTCTTGCGTGCCTCTAGTGACAACATTTTTGTACACCAATCAACACAACCTCCTATGTATGATTGTGTTTGAAGACACCTTCTTTAATATTTATTGTTAATCACCAGCATTGAACCCATGGCCAACATTAACTCATGCCTGAAAGGAGCTTACCTATCACATGTATTTTTCTCTGTAAGGCAAATCATTGCCTTCTTGCACTTTGGAACACTAGACAACACTTCGTCACTGTGTGAGGGGGCCTTTTAAACAGCAAACTCACTAACAGAAAGCACAAAAATGTGAAGACAGATTTACATAGGAGAGCTGAAGCAAGAAGCTTTGCCTTGCGTGACCTCAGCCGTAAGCTTGCATGTCAGTTGACTTGAATTTTTCTCTGCTCTGTGTATTTCTGTGACTGACCCCAAAAGTGCCCTGAGTAATGATTTGGAGGCTACTGATATATTATGGCAAGTAGTTGAATTTGCAAATACAAAATCTGTAAATTATGACCAGCTTTATGAATATGGTTTTATACACTGCTTTATTTTTTAACTCTCCATTATACCACTACACTTTCAGCATTCATTATAATCTCTTCAAATATTTCTATAATAATTGACAATATACTTTGCTAAATATTCTAGACTCATAAAAGATGACTACACCAAAGTGTAAAAGAGCAGATAAATCATTTTATTAGGTATAACCTAGAATTTTGGAAAGTATCTGTGCTCTTCCCAAGCCACTCCTTCTAAAAGGTAAATTACATAATGAAAGCTGAAAATTAGCCCATGCCAAATAATTTAAAGATTTTCACCATTCAGGATTGTCCAAACTTGAATTAGAATTTTGTTCTCTCTACTGATGCCCCAAGACATGAAGATAATCATGCACTATTTCCATGTATTTCAATATTCCAATTATTTCAATAATCTCAAAAATGCAGATGACACCCCCTTATGGGAGAAAGTGAAGAGGAACTAAAGAGACTCTTGGTGAAAGTGAAAGAGGAGAGTGAAAAAGCTGGCTTAAAACTCAGCATTCAAAAAACCAAGATCATGGAATCTGGTCCTGTCACTTCATGGCAAATAGATGGGGAAACAATGGAAACAGTGACAGACTTTATTTCCTTGAGCTCCAAAATCACTGCAGATGGTGACTGCAGCCTTGAAAATAAAAGATGCTTGCTCCTTGGAAGAAAAGCTATGGCAAACCTAGACAACATATTAAAAAGCAGAGACGTTATTTTGCCAACCAAGGTTCATCTAGTCAAACCTATGGTTTTTACAGTGGTCATATATGGATGTGGACCATAAGGAAAGCTGAGCGCTGAAGAATTGATGCTTTTGAATTGTGGTTTTGGAGAAGACTCTTGAGAGTCCCTTGGACTGCAAGGAGATCCAACCAGTCGATCCTTAAGGAAATAAATCCTGAATATTCATTGGAAGGACTGATGCTGAAGCTGAAGCTCCAATACTTTGACCACCTGATGCAAAGAGTCGACTCGTTAAAAAAGACTCTGATGCTGGGAAAGATTGAAGGCAGGAGAAGGGATGACAGAGGATGAGATGATTGACTGGCATCGCTGACTCAATGGACATGAGTTTGAGCAAGCTCCAGGAGATGGTGAAGGCCAGGGAAGCCTGGCGTGCTATAGTCGCAAAGAGTCGGATACAACTGAGCGACTAACAACAGCAATGTAGAGGGTGCTGATTGCCCACCAATCTCCCTTCCCTGTCTTGCTTCTTGTTTTCTTTTGTTAAGAGTTGTTAGATTACTGTACTTGATTGAGTGGTGTGTACATTGCCATTTCTAACCAACTGCTTACAGTGTTCACTGTTAATAGATATCTCTTTTAACTGATTCTGTCTCCCCCAGGTGTTGGATTAAATGATGGACAGTGGCATTCCGTCTCCTTATCTGCCAAAAGGAATTACCTGAGTGTGGTGGTTGATGGCCAAGTGGCTTCTGCATCCCCCTCCCAGGGCCCTGAGCAGATTTATTCAGGGGGCATCTTTTATTTTGGAGGTAAGAGAAGCAGTCACTCCATATGGGCAGTTGAGTCATGTTCACAGTTACTACCCCTGTGTCTTGAAGTCAGCATGTTTTAACCAATGTCAATATTATGGAATCATTTTTCACTTTCTTTGAAGATGGAAATGTTGAGTGGATCATGATGATAAATCATGACATAAAATGTATTTCTTTGAGGTGGACTGACTTATGCTTATGATTTCTGTAATGAGATTGCTTGCAAGTAGACCATGCTCTTCTGTTCTTACTTTAAAATTTTGTTATGTTTTCCTAAAGTTGAATAGGCCTTACATGTGTACCTTTCTCAGATTTTATGGGCTCATTTCATTGCGGTGTTTTCCTGTTTATGCCTCTTAGCTTTTCCAGAGCATCCTTATTGCTTTTCTACTGCTCAATGCAGATCAATATTATGCCAATGGACAAATAATCTAACTTAATTAGCCACAGAAGCCTCTTCTCATTGCTAAATAATAATTCACTGATACATTTGGTAGAATTAGGGCACCAGCCTTCAACCCCAGAACGTCTCTCAAAAAGAACAAAAAGTGTTTACTTGCCTAGTGGATGTTTGATTAAACTAAAAGCTTCAAAAAGCAACCTTTGGAAGTGGAAATGAATGTCTATCACTGGAAAATTAAAATAAGACAATATTTGACGTTAATTAGAAAGGCAGAGCTTCCCCGATTGCTCAGCTGGTAAAGAATCTGTCTGCAAGGCAGGCTCTCAGGAGATGCAGGTTCCATTCCAGGGCCAGGAAGATCCCCTGGGGGGAGGAAATGGCAACCTACTCCAGTATTCTTGCCTAAAAAATCCCATGGACAGAGGATCCAATCCCATGGACTTGTGGGCTACAATCCAAAGGGTCCCAAGGAGTCGGACACAGCCGAGCACAGAGCAGCACACACAGAATCTCACAGTTGTAGAAATCATAATCATAACTTACAGTGTTTCTTCTTTTTGCTATTTTGAATTGTAATCATGACTTCTGTCTGGAATCACCTTTGAATTTGGTTGAAAGCCCAGGCTTCATTATTCATCAATAATATGCAAATTCCTTTCCAAGAATTGACAGTAAGTACACAGACCGTGAATCATGCATCTTATATTAAGAGCGAACAAACAAACCAAAAAAAAAAAAAAAACCTTCATAATCCTTTGCTATAAAAGGCAGCATAATGCCAAAAATATTGAAAGATAGAATTGCTTCCTTTATGAAGATTTGTTCATTTATAAGTTCATTTTATAAATTAAGTTGTTTATAAAACATCATGGAATATATGATTGAGTTTATGGCAACCTATAGCAACATGGTCCTTTAATAGATGGTAAGCTCAAAATTCTCCAAGCCAGGCTTTAGCAATATGTGAACCGTGAACTTCCTGATGTTCAAGCTGGTTTTAGAAAAGGCAGAGGAACCAGAGATCAAATTGCCAACATCCAGTGGATCATGGAAAAAGCAAGAGAGTTCCAGAAAAACATCTATTTCTGCTTTATTGACTATGCCAAGACCTTTGACTGTGTGGATCACAATAAACTGTGGAAAATTCTTCAAGAGATGGGAATACCAGACCACCTGACCTGCCTCTTGAGAAATTTGTATGCAGGTCAGGAAGCAACAGTTAGAACTGGACATGGAACAACAGACTGGTTCCAAATAGGAAAAGGAGTTCATCAAGGCTGTATATTGTCACCCTGTTTATTTAATTATATGCAGAGTACATCATGAGAAACCCTGGACTGGAAGAAACACAAGCTGGAATCAAGATTGCTGGGAGAAATATCACTAACCTCAGATATGCAAATGACAGCAACTTTATGGCAGAAAGTGAAGAGGAACTCAAAAGCCTCTTGATGAAAGTGAAAGTGGAGAGTGAAAAAGTTGGCTTACAGCTCAACATTCAGAAAATTAAGATCATGGCATCCGGTCCCACCACTTCATGGGAAATAGATGGGGAAACAGTGGAAACAGTGTCAGACTTTATTTTTCTGGGCTCCAAAATCACTGCAGATGGTAACTGCCGCCATGAAATTAAAAGACGCTTACTCCTTGGAAGGAAAGTTATGACCAACCTAGATAGCATATTCAAAAGCAGAGACACTACTTTGCCAACAAAGGTCCCTCTAGTCAAGGCTATGGTTTTTCCTGTGGTCATGTATGGATGTGAGAGTTGGACTGTGAAGAAGGCTGAATGCTGAAGAATTGATGCTTTTGAACTGTGTGGTGTTGGAGAAGGCTCTTGAGAGTCCCTTGGACTGCAAGGAGATCCAACCAGTCCATTTTGAAGGAGATCAGCCCTGGGATTTCTTTGGAAGGAATGATGCTAAAGCTGAAACTGCAGTACTTGGGCCACCTCATGTGAAGAGTTGACTCACTGGAAAAGACTCTGATGCTGGGAGGGATTGGGGGCAGGAGGAGAAGGGGACGACAGAGGATGAGATGGCTGGATGGCATCACTGACTCGATGGACGTGAGTCTGAGTGAACTCCGGGAGTTGGTGATGGACAGGGAGGCCTGGCGTGCTGCGATTCATGGGGTTGCAAAGAGTCGGACACGACTGAGCAACTGATCCGATCTGATCTGAAGATATACAAACAGTTCCTGAGTTAGAATTTTTCAGCTTTACAGTGGTGTGAAGAAATACACATTCAGTAGAAACCGTACTTTGAATTTTTTTCTTTTCTCAGACTCGTGACATGTAGGGTAATGTTAATATTCTCTCACGATGCTGGGCAGTGGCAGTGAGCCACAGCTCCCAGTCTTGCACACAATCACGAGGGTAAACAGCAGATACTCTTAAACCGTTCAGTTCCCACTCAACCAATCTGTTTTCGCTTTCAGTACAGTATTCAATAAATTGTGGAGAATATTTAACACTTTATTATAAAGTAGATTTCGCCCAACTGTTGACTAACGTAAGTGTCCTGAGCACGTTTAAGGGTGGCTAAGCTAAGCTATGATGTTTGGTAGGTCGGGTACATTAAACATAGTTTTGACTTAGGATATTTTCAATTTACAATGGGTTTATCAAGATGCAGCCGCACTGTAAGGCAAGGAAGATCTGTATAGAACAACTTTAATCAAGAGAAGATTGAGAAACACCAAAAGAGATAAGAAAAAAACCCAAGCATTTTGTTAAATGATGAAAAAAAGATGATAAAAATAATAGAAGTTTAAGTCATGAAAATAGAATCATCATTCTTAAATTATTTTACACCCTTCACGTTCAGATTTAATGATGCCTACCTTTTTTTTTGTAGAAAATTTTGACTGTTATTCACACTATCATACTTTATAACAAAATATATCACATGTACACTCTAATTTTGCTTGCTTTTATTATGATACATATGATGCACACCATTTTAATTACCTGAACTTATGATGTTTGTATGTTTTAGATTTACCAGAGAGTTGCAAAGTTACACAGGGAGTTGCCATATACCTCTTACCCTGTTACCTCGTCTTGTTCACATCTTACATCATATACACAATTTAAAGAATACGAATTATTATTTTTAAAAAATACGCATCTGAACATGCATTTCCAAGCTAAGAAAGATAACATTACCAGCATCCATTTGTCCTTCCATCATCACATCTCTTCATGTTCCCCATTGAATGGGGCTTTTATTCCTCCCTTCATGTATTAAGCTGTTCCTAAGTCCCTAAACAATACGCTGTGGAAACTTCCATAATAAAACTTCAACTTTAGGGCTTTTATTTAGATGACCAGTCTTAAGTTTACTTAGGCAATATCTCTGTTTGTTCAATCGTCTTCTCAATTGGCGTCCTTAAGTACTAGAGTATGTTTGATTCTGGCATGAGATTCTGACTTCCGTGGTGGCTCAGACAGTAAAGCGTCTGTCTACAATGGGGGAGACCTGGGTTCGATTCCTGGGTCAGGAAGATTCCCTGGGGAAGGAAATGGCAACCCACTCCAGTATTCTTGCCTAGAAAATCCCATGGTGGACAGAGGAGCCTGCACCAGGGGTCCTCTGTCCACGGGGTTGCAAAGAGTCAGAGGCGACTGAGCGAGATTCTACTCATCAGTAAATATACACCCTGTGAACCCCAGGGCACCCTAATATTTCCAGGACTGGGAGCATGGGTCCAGAGAAAAGCAGGGGCCTCCTGCTGCCATGGTTCTGCCTCCTCCTCCGGGCCTTGTTCTTCCAGGACCTGGGGGAGGAGGGGTGCCTCCTCCTGGAAACCCAAGTAGGTCTTTGGGGTGAGAATTCTGGATTCTGGGAGTGGCCTGGAGGGGAGAAGTTCCACGTGGGCCCATCACCTGACCTTGTGAGGCCTCCCAGAGCTATGGGCAGAATCATGGCTGGAGGAAGGCTAGAACAGGGGCCCCTAAAGGGCAGACTGGTGCAGGGACCCTCACTGCCTGAGTGGTACTGGCGGTGGGGTGACCAGCTCTCCCTGGTTTTAACACTGAACACCTGCAGTCCTGGAAATAGCCTCTCCACTTCCCTCCCGAGAGCTAACTTGACAGTTGGCTACCTTAGGAAACCTCTCCTGTGCAGACGAAAGTCCCCTTTATTCCTGGGGTCTGTTTTATCTAGATGGAAAGCTTTTCTTAGGTAACCAGTTTGTCTTCAAGTAAATAAATATCCCATGTTCTGAGACACTTCCAATCCATTCTTCTTTGTTTCTCTCCAAATTCAACTGCAAATTCCTCGTTATCAGCAGTCAGTCTAGCCTGTCACCTGACTTCATTGCCACTGTGCAAAGGGCAGTCTGTCCCACCAGCCTTGGTTGGATCTGTTTTCTGTGTCAGGCTTGGAGGTGACAATTGGGAGAGCGGGCTGCTTGGGGCTCACAGCGCTCTGCATATACCATGCCAAATACCACGCTCTGCCGCCACTGTTTACTTTTTCTCCTTCCTCAAAGGTATGCTTTCCAAAAAATTACTGAGGTCAGCTTTTATCTTTTATTTATAAACCATAAATTTTAAATCCGGGTCCTCCGGATTTAAATGGAGGAAAGTCTAACTTCTAGGAATTCCCCTACGCCGGTCTTTGTGTGATGGAATAACACTGTGAAGCACAAGCTAGAAACACTAGACTGTGTGCAGAATCCTCACACTCCCGCTTGTATAAATCAGACACTGTCCGTCTAGGGAAGGGGCTACACCACCATGAAGTCATACCGGCATCTTCTGGCACACGCAGTGATGATGTATCTGCCATCCTCAGAGGGGCTTAACATGCTACCCGCTTCTGGTAATGCAGCCATCCATTAATTCAGCATAAAGAATTCCCCAGAAATCTTCATATTTTAGAACTTACATCTCAAACCAGTTCAGTCCTGAGCCTGTCTCTGCCGTTGCATTGTATTAACCTGTAGATGTCTGTTATCACAGGCTAATGAGGCTAACCTGGGGTGAACCCTTCTTTGTTCTTGAGAATCTCTTGCTTATTAAACAGTGTAGCCAGGAATGTGAAGGGCCTTGCAATATGACCGCTGTGCACTCTGTAACATTCCATGACCTCTCCTTGTGATGATGAGTTTGCTTAGTTTTGTCCCCTAGAGGCATATCGCACCATTTATTTTATTCTGAAATAGTTTGAAATGTGTCAGGAAACACCACCTGGAGAAAAGGAGATTAGCAGAGCTGTTTATATTCCTGGCATATTGTAGTTGCCCCCAAATATTATTGAACTATTATCCTCTTGGTTTTTATGTTAACATTCTTAATTGGTTAATAACTCATCTAGAAAGCACATCCAGATTATGGTAACCATATCCTGTACCATAGGAGGATTTTAAGCACTGAAATCGAGTATAGAATCATGTACAATATAAATGCTCATGAAGGTTTCATCACCTTTTCTTGCTATACTAAATTTTAAATTTCAGCATCTCCATTACTTAAAGTATAATATTTCACCATGCCTGATAACAGTTTAAATATGAATCCCGGCCTTTCCTTTGCCAGGTTAAATGTATTTTGTTAGGAAAACAAAGCATTAAGGAGAAATATCTGCAGTCAAAATATTTAATTATAATGGAAACTCCCAGGTAGAAAACGAGCATGGATTGTACAGGAATTAGCAAGTTGCTGATTCATTTCTTATTCTTTGAAATTGTAACAGTGGTTGACAACCATAACGGCAAAGAAAGATTAATGAAAAATACATAAGTATAATATATGTGTTCATACTCCATAAAATTGTTTATTTCACTTGGATAGAGAAATAGTTAGAACATCATTAAACTCCAGACAATAATAGTTAATATTATAGTTCTTTATTATTAAAATAATTAGAAACAGGTCTTAGATAAATGTTAGGAAGAACTCAGTGTAAGTGGAGCATTTTTTTATGCGGCAGAGAATAAATAAAGTCAAACAGTGAAATGTTTTTGACATTAAGCCATTATGATTTATTAAAATGCAAGTATATGTGGCTCTTACATGCAAATGAAAAGTATTTAATTAAATAAATAGTTGTAATTTTATTCCAAGTCATTGTAGCTCCTTTTCCAAATAGCCTTCAACAGAAAGGTATTTCACCATTACTAATTTATCTTTTCTTATCTACAGTGCACATTTTCATCCTTTAAGCTCCTTTTTTTTTGCATCCCCAAAGACTTAAGTCCTTGGGTTTAAGTTATACATAATTTAACACTGCTGGCTGACATGTGAGGATCCTGGAGCTCATTTGTGTATTTCTAAAACTGAGATCAAGTCGGTATACTTGCACATAATTATTGAAACAGTAGTCATTTCCTGTGAATCCTGTGGTATCATAATAAAGAGAAATGCATTGTGTGAATTGTACTTTGTAATTTAGATCAAATGAATAATGACTGCAATGGGCTTCCCTCTCTGTTTTAATTTAATAATCAAATGCCTATTTATTTATTTATTTATTTATTTTTTTATTTTCTCCACTTCAGGATTATTTTATTTTTACAAGGAAAGAGTGTACTATATGTAGAGAGACAGAAAATATTAAGACTAGAAGAGACTTCCAAAATATTTCAGTCTGTTTTTTAGATAAAGGTTGGTCTGTCTCCTCCTGCTGCCCCACCCCCACCTCAATTACAATCTGATTATTCCTTTTTAAATAAGTCAAGTAATATTGTATTACACATGTATGTGTACACATGCATACACATGTATGCCTGTGGCGGATTCATTTTGATATTTGGCAAAACTAATACAATTATGTAAAGTTTAAAAATAAAATAAAATTTAAAAAAAAAGTCACTAGCCTACAGGTTTAGCTTCAAGTAGTCATGAAAATATTACTTGACTTATTCAAATGCCTATTTGAAAAAAAAAAAAAACTTATTTTAGTGAAGATACTGAGTCCTGATTCACCATGATGTATCCTGACCAACTTTGGTTTTGTTTTTATCAGGTTGTCCTGACAGCAGCTTTGGATCCAAATGTAAAAGTCCACTCGGTGGGTTCCAGGGATGCATGAGACTCATCTCCATCCGTCACGAGGTGGTAGATCTGATTTCACTTCAGCCGGGGGCCCTTGGGAACTTCAGCGACCTTCAGATAGACTCCTGTGGAATCACAGACAGGTAGGGGCAGTCTCCCTTCTTTATGTTGACTTGTCTATTTTCAGACTTCGGGCAGCATGTTGAAATTAGTAGATAAACATTTTCTCTTTTTCTCACCATCATCTGTTCCGCAGGAAATAGATAATTTTTACGTTAGAAATAAAATATGCTTTTAGTTTTATGCTTATTTCCAGTGATAAAATTTGGGTAGAAGATATGACCATATTATTTATATGTACAAATAGCTACCAGTCCCCAAAAGATGATGGTGATGCTGCTGTAATTTTAAGGACATATAAATGTATAAAAAATATGATTAAACCTAATCACTTAGGATACCCTAACAGTAATAGAGACCATCAGGGGCCAGTAAACCAGAGACCTATGTGGTTAGTTGTCAGACTGGCTTTTGCTTCCCTGACAGCTGAATAATATTACAGAGACTACTGCTGCTGCTAAATCACTTCAGTCGTGTCCAACTCTGTGCGACCCCATAGACGGCAGCCCATCAGGCTCCCCCATCCCTGGGATTCTCCAAGCAAGAACACTGGAGTGGGTTTGCCATTTCCTTCTCCAATGCATGAAAGTGAAAAGTGAAAGTGAAGTCGCTCAGTTGTGTCTGACTCTTAGCGACCCCATGGACTGCAGCCCACCAGGCTGCTCCATCCATGGGATTTTCCAGGCAAGAGTACTGGAGTGGGGTGCCATTGCCTTCTCCAATTACAGAGACACAGGAACTTAATTGGTTGCTGTGGTCCTAATGTGTACCTTTAAGAATACATTACCATCTTCTCTGCAGGGAAAATGAAGAGGAAACTCCCCTGTGGAAAAGTTTTGGAGCCATCGTATTGATGATGGTATAAGGATGATCCACTAGTTTCAATAGGCATTCCAGTGTAGGGCATGAAGGGCATGACAGGGCAAGACTTGGGGGTTCATTGTAGACGACATTACTTTTAATATAGTAGTTGATAGTTAATAGTTTAAAAGTGTTTTTAGGCATGGGCAACTGTAGCAAAATAATCTTGCCACTCATGAAGGCATTTATTTTTAATTATTGAGTTCAATGAAATATCATGGCAATTCCAGATTAAAAAAAATAAGCAATGTGACAAACTTAACCCAGCATGTAGTCATGTTCAGTATATATTTTGAGAAAATACATTAATTCTGAGTTCTAAAAATAATTTTCTATTTGTATGAAACATTTTGTCAACATAAACACACATCTGTTACATCTGAAGACCATTTACTGTATCACTGTCTGTTGATGCTATTTTGAACACTGGTAGATACTATGTCTGGAGAGGGCAATGGCAACCCACTCTGGTACTCTTGCCTGGAAAATCCCATGGATGGAGGAGAGAGTTGGACACGACTGAGTGACTCACTTTCACTTTTCACTTTCATGCATTGGAGAAGGAAATGGCAACCCACTCCAGTGTTCTTGCCTGGAGAATCCCAGGGATGGGGGAGCCTGGTGGGCTGCCATCTATGGGGTCACACAGAGTCGGACATGACTGAAGCGACTTAGCAGCAGCAGATACTATGTCATATGTAGAAAAAAATCATTATGATCTAACTTAATAATGTATTAGGACATCATTTCCTCTCTATGAATATGTACTTATTTAACTCAATTTGTAGATAAAATGGTTCTTTCTATAATGAAAGATAATATGTAAGGGAGAATTGAGATGATAAACCTCAATTGGGTTGATGTGGGGAATAACAGTGACCATCTCCATAGTTACAGCCACACCAGCTTGGGATCATCAATCCTGATTTGGAGGAAGGCCTGTAGCAAGGCACCCTGGGTCGGCTCTCACAGAAGCAGGGAGCTCACCCTCAGTGGGTAATAGCCTCCAGGGACCGGCGGGAAGGTTCAGTCATCCACACTAGCAGTGATGGTCATGTTAAAATTGGGAAGATCCTGTTAGCAAAACGTGAAGTTCCCAATCTTAGTTTTTACAAAAGGAGATGGCAGAAACTTCATCAAGAATATGTTCTTAACAGATTTTGTAATTTATTTTTTATTCTGGGGTGAGTGAGAGCATTTCAAGCCTTGGTCTCATTATAACTTTCCATTTAAATTCTAAAAAGCATCAGTTATTTGATCAGGGTGATTTGAGCTGATACCAGAAGCTCTTTAACTTTTTTTGTCTGTGGCGCCTTATGCATTTCAGTGGTTTTTTTTCAGTGCTCTGAGTCAAAAGGGACAACTCATGCTTTCATTTAAACAGTTACTTGGTTCCAGGCAACTTTATAAGTGTTTATGTCCTAACAATTTAGAAACCTTTTGAAAAAGTTATTTATACATTTATTTTATATATATATATATATATATATATATATAATTAGAAAAAATTTAACTTTATTTTTAATGTAGTGTACAACCTTTCAAAACTTGGAGTCACATCAAACACTGCTGCCCTTACCTTTTTTCAACATGATTTCACATGGCATTACTTTGTGTCAACTACCGAAGGGCCAGCTTCTCAAAGATAAGACGTGATTAAAAGGAACCTATTACGATCTAATGTGGGAATTTAACTGCCTCAAGCTAGTCAGTGGCACAGTGCTTGACAGCTCTTGAGTCTGCCTTATTTCTCTTCAAAATGTAAAATGTCCTGGGAGCGCCTGTGGTGTTGATTCAGCACCCCAACGCACCCTGGCCCGCTGCTGGGACCCACTGTATGTCCTCAGCGTTCCTTGGTGTGCACACCAGGGAACAGGGCTGCCCCTCCACCCCACTTCCTTCTTTCCTTCCCACTTCTTTATAGCCGCTTCCTTTAAATGTTCAGTGTGGGAAATCAGTATGATTAAATGTTGTTTTATGTAAACTATTGATGTTTCTGGCAACATACTAAATCACTGTTGCATTGCTTAGGAAAAAGAGAGGGCTATGATATAATAGGACATGGTGAAAATTAACAGTCACAGCTACCTGAGAACTGGTTGAAGTCTGATGAACTTAGAGTTCTGTGATTAAGATCCCAGAAGGACAGATGGCGGAGAAGGCAATGGCACCCCACTCCAGTACTCTTGCCTGGAAAATCCCATGGACAGAAGAGCCTGGTAGGCTGCAGTCCATGGGGTTGCGAAGAGTCAGACATGACTGAGTGACTTCACTTTCACTTTTCACTTTCATGCATTGGAGAAGGAAATGGCAACCACTCCAGTGTTCTTGCCTGGAGAATCCCAGGGACGGGGGAGCCTGGTGGGCTGCCGTCTACGGGGTCGCACAGAGTTGGACACGACTGAAGTGACTTAGCAGCAGCAGCAGCAACAACAGATGGAATGACCACTGTGTGTGCTCAGTTGTGCCCGACTCTTTGCGACCCCAGGCACTATTGCCTGCCAGGCTTCCCTGTCCAAGGGATTCTCCAGGCAAGAATACTGGAGCAGGTTGCCATTTCCTTCTCCAGGGGATCTTCCCGACCCAGGAATCAAACCCACGCCTCCTGCGGCTCCTGCATTGGCAGGTGGATTCTTTACCCCCATACCACATGAGAGGCGTGGGATGACCATGAGTAACACTCTATTTACTCTTTAGATTACTGTTTACATTCTTCTTTCACATGATCATGTGTAATTTATCAGTATTTTGTGACATTTCACGGTGAGTAGTAGTAACTGTATCTGCACCTCCTTTTAGGTGTTTGCCTAACTATTGTGAACATGGCGGTGAGTGCTCCCAGTCGTGGGACACCTTTCATTGCAACTGTGCAAACACTGGGTACAGGGGAGCAACGTGCCACAACTGTAAGCCAAACACACCTCCCTGTTCTTGCCTCTGTCCCGGCTCCCTTGTTCATTTCCTTTTCTTTGTTGTGTATATGTTTATATGTCCATGTGCGTACAACCCTGAACCTTAGCGTTCAGTTGATTTCCAGTTTATTTTTCATCCGCACTTCTTTTCATAAAGTAGGCAAGGTAGCTTATAGAAACACATAAGACAGAAAAGAGTAGGAGAGCCTGCAAGGAGAAAATACATGTAGAAAAAAAAGGTAGCTAAGGATAAACATAAACTATAGTGCCAAATAGGTAATCCCTAAATTCTCTTTGTCACGCAGTCATGTCCAACACTTTGCAACCCCGTGGACTGTAGTTGTCCAGGCTCCTCTACCCATGGGATTTCCCAGGCAAGAGCACTGGAGTGGGTTGCCATTCCCTTCTCCAGTGGATCTTCCCAACCCAGGGATCAAACCCGCTTTTCCTGTATTGGCAGGTGGATTTTTTACCACTGACCCACCTGGGAAGCCCTTAAATTCTCCTGCAACTCCATTAATAAAAATGGTGAGGATAAGGATGGTCGAAATCATATTAATCATAATAGTTAATTTCATTGAGTATTTTCTAAATGCCGGGTACTGCTCTAGTATTTTGTATGTCCCAGCTCAGTTACTTGTGATGACCGCCCTTGTAGGTGGGTATTGTTATTGCTACCGGGTACCTACCACCCGGTAGGTAGCAGAGAGAGATTAATCAGCTTGCCCAAAGTGCCTGAAATAGTTGAGGCACAGTGAGAATGTGGGCGTGTGTAATTATACTCCAGAGCCTGGTACCACAACCATCTTCTTTTCCTGTTTTAGAAGCTGTGTGTTCTTTTCTGGTGAAAATTTGTGTGTGTTGTTAAGACTCATGTCATTTTCTTGTCTACTTGTTCAGCACAAATGCCCATTTTTTTCCTTCTCATTTTTTTCATATTATTGCTGACTGTGAGCAGCTTAACTCCTAGTCCTCTGACACGCAGCCGTGACTTCAGGCAAGGGCCTTAGGTGGAGTCCTCAGTCTCCTGTCTCCTGTCTCGTCACTGTGAACTGCTTTGTACTCCTGCCGGAGCTGAGACTGGAGCTCCGGGCTCCCAGCCCCGGAGGCCCCACGAGGGACCCTCAGAAGTCCTGACTCAAAGCTGGAGAGGGCATGAGTCTAGGTGGGGAGCTCCTGGGCTCACCCTCACGCCTCCACAATCAACTGTGTGGACTGAATGCCTTGTAAGATCAGAAAGGACACCTGCTGTCGCTAAAGCCAGGCCAACTTTCCTACCCTGGATCACCAGTACCAGAATGACGGTGTATTTTAATTTTTCATACCCACCATCATCCCAATTACAGCAACTAATTCAAAACACAAAGCTAATTGAATGTGTTTTAACTAATTGTTTATTTTCAACTGTTAGCTGTGACTGAATCTAAATATAAGCACAAACATCTCTGAGCCAAAAAAAAATTAGATGATAAATAACTATTTTCATCAGTAGCCCACAACTTGATCCAATCGTTAAATTCATTTATTAGGTTCTTGAGCAAGTAGGAATCAAAATTTTTTGCCAAAAACTATTCTGAGAAATGGGGCCAAGATAACAAACCTGGCTATAATGAAGTCATCACCATCATTAGCTTGAGTAAAGGGCAGGTTAGCAATGGAGTCTTTTAAAAGATTTTACTAGAAAATAATATTTTAAACAGTCCTGTTAAAAAGTGAAGTAATACACATAAAGCAAAAGCACTCACACAGTTGTATGTCCTTTCTAATACCAGCCCTCATGGCAAAGTTATGTGTGTATCCCAACCTCCTTCAAGCAATTTGTCAACACATGTATAAGCATACAGAAATATAGAAATTAGCCCTTTCACATGCCCGTTTCACTGCATAAAATACAAATGTGCCTAGAAAACAATCCATCTTATATCTCCTCCTATGTAATCTACAATAGGAGCAAAATAGAAACAAGGAATTGTGGAGGAGTAGAGAAGTAAATTTGTATGTTTATCTGAAATCTCTGTAACGCTAAAAAAAATTAGTTACAGTATTTCATACTGTCTAAAACCTCATTAACATAGTTTTGAAAAATTTAGACTAGATCAAGGAAGGACATTCAGGGGATGGTTTATTTCTCATTCCACAAAATTAAAAGCTTGATGGAAATCACCATTATAATTGGCCAAGTCTTCAGTGAAATGAGTGTATCGTATAGAGTTGCTAATATCAAGACTTGTACATGGCAAATATATAATTGTAAAATTAAAAATATCCAATGATGGATCAAAACACATTTAGGCCAATTGAGGGCATATCTTATATCAGCATTTCTTTTGCTTTGAATTTTAATTATCTTAAATTCTCATTACAGAGCATTAGAAAAAGTTTCTTTTATAAATTACTTTTTAAATTATTCACAAGAAGCTTTGTAAATCATCTTGTTTTATGGGAAAAAAAGGATTTTATGTGAGAAAAGTGACTAGTTGCAGCATTATTTAAAGCTTTTCTGATGCTTAATTTTTGGATAACAGCAGCTTATTTAAGGAGATTACATTATTGTGCTTCAGATGTTAGGTTTTTACAAGGTGATACTAGAATTAGAAATTCCAAAGTGATTGTTGAAAGATCCATTTGGATGGATGTACAAAATTGAGGTCAAATTATACTTAAAAGAATCTTAGCATTTAAAACACCTACCTTCTATTTTGTTTTACCTAATGTAAAAATAAACTAAAATTTCATTTTAAATGAATAATCTTGCATTCCTTTAGTAATAAAATGAAATGCCATAAAATACAATCCCATTCTTTCTTTTCTCTATCTAATCTTCTTTCATCCATATTTGTTTAAAAAATGAGTTTTGTCTTAAAGTGTGTATTACCTTTTCTCTTGGTCAGTAATGTACATATTAAATTTCAAGACTTGGAATATTTTGTGTCCAAACTAAAATTTAAGAAATTAATTTTATACTGTTTCACTTATGATGACACTTGCACTTTTCTTTTTTTAACAGCCATATACGAGCAGTCATGTGAAGCCTATAAGCATAAAGGAAATACTTCAGGGTTTTACTATATAGATGCAGATGGAAGTGGTCCCCTTGAACCATTTCTTCTATATTGCAATATGACTGGTGAGTTCATCAACTTTCATTTAACAGTTAAATTTGCATGAACACTTTAAACACAAAATTAGAATGAAACAATAAGTTGACGTAATTTGCAACTTGATTAAAATGTATATTGTTCAGTAAAAGAACTTAAAGTCAAACTTTAAAAAAATAGTTTAATGGTAGTGATTTAAAATGTCATTATTTTCTATGCATGTGCTATCTGTGTAGAATATCTAATAATAAATGTATCTTATTAAGTCCCAATCCAAAAAGGATAGACTTAATTCCTCTGAGAAGATTGATACATACCTAGGATTTCCCTTGTGTGTAGAATCTAGAAAACAAATGAACAAACATAACAAAAGAGTAACAGGCTCCTAGATACAGAGAACAAGCAGGTGACTGTCCAGTGGGAGAGGAGTAGGGGGATGAAAAGAGAGAAAATTGCGACCAAGTGTGGTAATGAATGCTAATTATCTTGTTTATGGTGAGCATTTCACAATGTGTATTTATATGAAACCATCACATTATATACCTTAAATACACACAATTTTGCCAACCTAAATAAAGCTGAAAAATATTTTAAATAATAATAATGAAAGAAAAAAGATTGATGCATGTGAAAGCTTTGAAAATATTTTCTTAAATTTGGGTAAGAATGAATTTTATTCCTTACCTACATAAACTTATATAGGAATTAATAGTGTTGGAAAATGTGTTTGCTTCAATGCAGCATCCATTCATGATAAAAAGAAAATGAAAACTCAGTAAATTACCAGTAGAAGGAAATGTCCTTAATTTGTTGAAGAGGACCCATTAAAAAAACCTACAGTACATATCACAGTTTTTTGTGGAGTACTGAAAAATTTATCCCTGTTACCAACATTAATGCAACGATGCCTACTATTATCACTCTGTTCACCATTGTTTTTGGAAGTCCTAGGCAGTGTAATAAAACAAGAGAAAGAAATGAAAGACATACATACTAGAAAAAATGACTCCCATTATTTGTAGATGGCCAGGTTATGTATTGAGAGTTTTCTGAACAATATACAGAGTATTAAAATTCAGAATGATTGCTAGATACCTAGTTAAGGTAAAAGTTAATTTTATTTCTGTATATCAGCAATAAGTAATTAAAATGAAATTTTAGAAGATTCTATTTTTAGTAGCATCAAAAATCTCAAAACATGGTAATAAATCTAAAGAAAGTTGTGCATAGCTTTTACACAGAAAATTGTAAAATACTCTTGAGATAAATTAAGTCCTAAAAAACGGAGAAATATAAAATTTTCATTGACTAGAAAACTCAATATGGTGATATAAATGTCAATTCTTCCCAACTTGGTACTGATTGAGTGCAAACCTTAGTTAAAATTTCAACAGGGTGTTTGTTGGTTGGTATAATTGGACTTCCCTGGTACCTCAGATGATAAAGAATCCACATGCATGCAGAAGCCCTGGGTTTGATCCCTGGGTTGGAAAGATCCCCTGGAGTAGGAAATGGCAACCCACTCCATTCTTGCCTGGAGAATTCCATGGACAGAGGAGCCTGGCAGGCTACAGTCCATGGGATCAAATAGTTGGACACAACTAAATGACTAATACTTTCATAATTGTTTTGGTGAAACTTGACAAGCAGACTCTAAAACTTTACCAGCAAATTTGAAGGGGCCAGAAGAACTAAATCAATCTTAAAGAATAAAGTTGGAGGACTCAAGTCTACCAGCTATAATATAGACATTACGCTGATAAATTGAGTAAAACAGCATGTGATTGACACAAGGAAAACCAGACAGACAATGAAACGAGATAGAGAATCTGTAAACAGACTCATATATGGATAGTTGATTCATTGCAAAGGTAGCATTCGTGTACAGTGAAGGAAAGATGGTTTTTTCAGTGTGTGCTCAGTCAATTCAATTGTGTCCGACTCTTTGCAACCCCATGGACCCTATGGAGCCTGCCAAGCTCCTCTGTCCATAGGATTCTCCAGGCAAGAATAATGGAGTGAGTTACCCTGATCTTCCCAATTCAGGGATTAAACCGGCATCTCCTGTGTCTCCTGTATTGCAGGCAGATTCTTTACCCACTGAGCCACCTGCTGGGTGAAATTGTGTGTAAATACTGTAAAAAGACGTGATCCCTTCATCGTCAAACACAAATGGATTCTAGATGAACTGTGCTGTGTAGTAGCCACTATTTAGATTTACATTTAATTGAAATTAACTAAATGAAACAAGTTGTACAAATCTGAATTGATTCATTACAATAAAATTAAATTAAAAGCCATTTCCTCAGTCTCACTAGCCACAGTTTAACTGCTGCATAGCCACCAATCCATCATTGCAAAAAGTTTACACTGGATAGCACTTTGTCAGGAGGTCAGCATTTCATGGAGCAAAATAAACAGAAAAAGGAAATATTGGATTGAAGCAGGAGGCATGGTAGAGGAGGATTTACTACTTAAAATCTGGCAGTGAATATCTAGGGAAAGAGCCTTCTGGGCAGAGGAAATAAATGCTAAGTCCTGAGAGAGTGTTGCGTGTGTGTGTTCAGAAAAGAGCGGCAGATACAGTGTGGCTGGAGTGTGGTGAGCAAACTTGAAGTACAGGAAAGCAAGAAATAATCAAGTGGGAGGGGGCAGGAGAGGAAGAGTCAGGGGTCCTTACAGCGTGTCAGGTCTCTGGTTTTTACCCTGAGTGAGTTCCGAAGACCTTGGAGAGTTTTAAGCAATGCTAGATGCCACCTGGCTTTCGTTAATAGGATCACGTTTGCTCCTGTGTTGGGAAATACCTGTCTAGGAGCAGAGGTAGAAAAGAGTTAGAAGATGTATTCATACACACACACACATATATATATAGGTATATACCAAATATGTACATGCATATGAATAATATGTATATGTGTAATAGTATAGGAGTTAGGAAGCCTGTTTGGAGACTGAGTTTAAGTAATTAAGAATCCAGGCAAGAGCCAGGAAGGTGGTCTGCACTGGATCATACAATGTAGATGGTGGACGGAGATTCAATTTTCTCATTGAATATGTGTGAGGAATGAGAAAACAAAGGCAACCAAAAAATAACACCACATTTTTGGCTTCGGCAACTGGAGTGATTAAGTTGCCATGGTCTGAGATGTGGTCAGAGAGTTTTGAGGGGAAAGATGAGCTCAGTTTTACACACTTTGAATTTGAGATATCTGTTGCACATTCATGAAATATTGAGAAGGCAGTTGAATATGGGAGCAACGGTTCCTTTGTATTAAAGTGTAATTCTAAAAGCTGCAGGGTAGTGGCAAATCTTGCTGACAAATGTTTTGGAAAATTACTATAGAATGTGTTTTTAGGGATGTTTCATATAACATAGCCAGGTGGCTTCAGTTTGCTCTACCATCGTTGGAAATACTGCCTGTCTTAGTCTCTTTGGGCAGCGAGAAGGCAATGGCACCCCACTCCAGTACTCTTGCCTGGAAAATCCCATGGATGGAGGAGCCTGGTGGGCTGCAGTCCATGGGGTCGCTACGAGTCGGACATGACTGAGCGACTTCACTTTTTTCTTTTCACTTTCGTGCATTGGAGAAGGAAATGGCAACCCACTCCAGTGTTCTTGCCTGGAGAATCCCAGGGACAGAGGAGCCTGATGGGCTGCCGTCTATGGGGTCGCACAGAGTCGGACACGACTGAAGCGACTTAGCAGCAGCAGAATACTACAGATCAGATAGCTTACAAACAACAGAAATTTATTTCTTACCGTTTTAGAGCATGGGAAGCCCAAGATCATGGCGCCAGCACTGTCAGATGAGACCTGTCTTCCAGATTTACGACTTCTTATACCCGCATGTGATAGTGATAGAAGGGGTTCTGCAGGGTCTCTTTTGTAAACGCACTAATCCCACTCATGAGAACACCTCCCTCTTGACCTCATGACCTCACAGAGGTGCCCGTGCTAATCACATTACCTTTGGGGGTGAGTGATTCAACATATGAGTTTTGGTGGGGTGCACAAACATTCAGACCATAGCACTGCTCCACATGCCAAAGTAACCTAAGACAGCTAACGATTCTTACATGTTTATCCCATCAACGAAATTCCCTGCTCTCCACAGTACATATTCCCAGGCAGCACCCTGAGGCAGGAGGGTTAGGGTGAGACATCAAAATCAATATTTTTAAAAACCTTCCCATTTGATACTTATTGTGGAGCCAGTTTTGGGCATAGCTATTTTAGACTTACAGTTTTCAAACTTTAGAGAACAGCCTGCTCTATTTGTAGAGAAGGCAATGGCACCCCACTCCAGTACTCTTGCCTGGAAAATCCCATGGATGGAGGAGCCTGGTAGGCTGCAGTCCATGGAGTCGCTAAGAGTTGGACACAACTGAGCGACTTCACTTTCAGTTTTCACTTTCATGCATTGGAGAAGGAAATGGCAACCCACTCCAGTGTTCTTGCCTGGAGAATCCCAGGGACTGGGGAGCCTGGTGGGCTGCCGTCTATGGGGTCGCACAGAGTCGGACACGACTAAAGTGACTTAGCAGCAGTAGCAGCTGCTCTATTTGTGAGAATTAAACATAGTAAGTGTGAGAAGACTTCACAGACAGAAAAGGAAAATTTTGCAATTGAATAATATGAATTCAGGTGTCAAATAACTTTTTGATTTTTTTCCTGTTTAATGAGGGTTTTGAGTGAGATTCAGCAATCTGTCACTGCATCCCTGTGAATCCTGTGTTGCCACCAAGCACCCTGAACTATGCCCATGTACTTGCTTTATGAAGTTTTGATTCTGCGGTTCAGACACCTCAAAGTTGCTAAGTGTCTATATTCTTAGAGCTCTAAGAAACACCACACACACACACACAGAATTCTCATTATCCGTGATAGTTATGTTCTATAAAGTAACCACAGTCACTTGAATTTATGAATACTGGACCATTGCTTCCAGGGAATTACAGTAAGATTACGTAACCAGTATTCTTGGGCTTCCCTTGTGGCTCAGCTGGTAAAGAATCCACCTGCAATGTGGGAGACCTGGCTTCGATCCAGTGTTGGGAAGATCCCTGGAGAAGGCAAAGGCTACCCACTCCAGTATTCTGGCCTGGAGAATTCCATGGACTGAATAGACCATGGGGAAGCAAAGAGTTGGACACAACTGAGCGACTTTAACTTTCACTTAAATTCCTGCAGGCTTCTAGTCACAGTATTCTCAACTGATCAATATATGACCTTGTTTCACTTGTGTTTCAGATTAAAGACACCTTATTTAATGCATTCTGTTAATTAATTAACACTGAACTCACAACCAACAGCACCAGAACTCACACCTGAAGGAAGTGTATCGATCCCGTGTGTTGCCAGGAGGCGCAACATAGCCTTCTTGTGCTTAGGAACCAGAGTGAAATCAACAAAGAACATGCGACAAATAGAATACATGTTTACAGGATGAGAGCTGAAGCGAGGAGTCACAGCCTGGCTCTGTTCAACTTCAGCTGGGCAACTGAAATTCATATTGGGCAACTTTTAATTTTTTTGGCTTTGTACCTGCAGACATGCAGGAACGCCTCAAGAACTGATTTGGGGATTCAAATAAGTTTTAGTGAGTAGCCAGATTCATAAATGAGAATCTGATACACATACATACGTTGGCTATGTTATGTTTTTATGCATAATACTTTAGTAATTTATAGGCCATGTGCATTTTTCATGACCATCTCAATGGTAAAGAAATTATTAATTTCACTTTATTGAGAGGAATTATTTTATTTTCTAATAAATCAACATTTACCTTATTATATTACATTACTAATGCCTATCTTAGTTCCTTGAGGTGCTTTACCAAGGTTATCAAAAAGTATTAATGAAAAAGAGGACATTCACAAAGCTTCAAACCCTTTGAAGAGCAAGCGGTGGAAGACAGAGACACAGATAACCCAGTTAGGAGACAGCAAAGTGTTTTCAGAAGCTCCAGAATGTTGAAATATATTCAAACAAAAGTGACAGTCCCAGAATGTAACAAGCCGGTGAAAAATACATGTCACAACTTGAGGCTTTCCTTACTGATCTGGTTTTGCAAATGAGAAAAGCAAGACTCAGGGAGTTCATGGAGGCAGGCTGAGGAATATCATTAGGGATAGATCAAGAGCTGAAACCTGGGTCTCTTCTCCCAGCCTGAAAATGTTTCCTCTAGAAAAGGCTACATTCTATCAGCGTCTCATTGCCTGTAACCAATAACCTATCCTCAAGGTACAGCAATCAGGTATACCAATTTTGAAGGCAAGACAAAAGGCTGGATTGGTAGTTTTCAAATGTGTAACTAAAGAAAAAATTCTTAGTCAAGAATTAATATCCAACAGACAAATCCACATGGATTTAATTTCTTTAACCATTACAAGCTAAAAGATACAAAGAAAATCTCTTTTGAATGGATAATTTCTGAAACTTAAAAGTCTGAAAATTTTTTCTAAACACAGTCTTCTAAATAAAATTTAAAAAATTTTAGGATAATGTGAATCCCAGTGGTTGTCTCTGTTGTAATGTACAGGGCTTTTCTTCTTCTTCTTCTTCATGAAAGCCTTTTCTATATTGAAATAGTTTTATGTAAGAAATGTCTCATCAAACATTACACTGTGAGGACATCTTTTCAGTGTGGAGAAAGTGATGAGGCGGTACAGCTGTGGCTTTTGAAGTTTTGTGGAAATGATAATTCTATGGCTTAAGCTCACCTTTTCCTGGGCACCCACTTCCAAGACTCCTGGATTTAGTTTCACTGACTCAGTAAGTTTAGAGACCAAGACCTGGGTCTCTGCTCTATTAAATGCAAGCTCCCCATGTGATTCCGAGATAAGGGCTCTTGAGACCCTTTCATGAGAAGGCTGGAGAGTTTGAGACTTAAAACAGCAAAACTATCTGTACTACAGGGATTTCAACCCTTCCTAATAGCTATGAGAGTTAATAACTCACTACCATTATTTAAATGCGCCTTGTTTACATCCAGTTTTGCTCCAGGATGCTAGCTGCTTTTTTGTCTCTCAGCTTTCCTTAACACAGCACTTCCGGCCTGTTCTTAAAGTCTTTATCACCTCTGTCACCGCAGCTATTAATCCTGAAGGAATGCGCACTCTGCAACTGTGTTGCTTAAACAGCATTTTTTTTTCTTTACACTGTTATCACATTAAAAAATAGCAGTCAGCCCAAGATAAATCAAGTTCTTAATTACTCAGTTGCTTAACATACAGTCTATATATTAGAAATCACTTCAGGGAGAGAAATCACTTCAGGTCTACACCAGTAGGCCTAAAATGCCTTTCAGTGTTTTAGCGTATATATTAATTTCATAGATTTTTCTGCTCTCTCTCTTTACTCATTTCCCTGTGTTTCCTTACCTTGACAACTCTCTTTGCATTTGGTAAAGGATCATTTTCAAAAAAATTAAATCATGACTCTTACACAGATATAAAAAATAAAAGCTAAACACGTTTTGAAGATTTTATGTGATGTTTACCTTACTAATAATGGAAGATCCTCTGGAGAAGGCAATGGCACCCCACTCCAGTACCTTTGCCTGGAAAATCCCATGGATGGAGGAGCCAGGTAGGCTTCAGTCCATGGGGTCACAAAGAGTCGGACACGATTGAGCGATTTCACTTTCCCTTTCACTTTACTAATGAGGGGGCTTCCCTGGTGGCTTGGCTGGTAAAGAATCTGCCTGCAATGCAGGAGACCTAGGTTCAATCCCTGGGTTTGGAAGATCCCTTGGAGACGGGAACAGCTGCCCACTCCAGTATTCTGGCCTGGAGAATTCCATGGACTGTATAGTCCATGGGGTTGCAAAGAGGCGGACACGACTGAGCGACTTTCACTTTCACTTTACTAATGAGGAAACTGGTAAGATATAATAGCCAGTTGTAAGAAGTTTCAAAGAACAGATATATCTCTACATCGGTAATACTGAAATGACTGTGCCAGTGGAGGCAAAACCAGCTTCTTCCACAGCAGAGGAACCCAGACAGCCTCTAGCAGGTAGATTGGCCAGCCTGTAGACAGCAATTACTTGTTGTAAGGAAACAATGACTTTCTTGCTAAGCAAAACAAACAACAACAAAGTAAGTCTGTGTTAAAGGATGATTAAATATGTCTTACAAGTTAGAGATAGTGGACTTCTCTGGAGAAATTCAAAGCTTATCTCCTCCAGATTTATTTGCCTACCTTCTAAGTGATAAACACCTGAGGACTGCCCGCCTCCTCCTTGAAGAAGATTTGTTGCATTCCAGAGTCCTCTCTCACTCTTAGGAGGGGTGGAGGTGTGCCAGCCATCCTCTGTAAGCTCCAGGTCTCGTATTTTAGGGGTCCCTGTGTCATGGTGCAACTCAGTGCGCACATAGAAGGCAAGATAACTTGTTAGCTTGCAAGTGGGAGGTCTCATACCCTTCACAGCTGCAGCCTTAGCATTATTTTGCAGTCGCATCAGATGTCTACTATTTCCAAAGTTCGAAAGCAGCTAAAAGGAGAATCACACAGATCGCCTGGAAGACTGTGCTCTAGTCTGGGCAGTGCTTTGGTTCTAGTCACTCATTTATTTATCCCTTCAGTACCTAGTGTCTTTCTCTGCACGTTGTGCCCAGCCACGCACTAGAGGTGCTATGATTAGCGAGTTAGAATCCATCATTCTTCTAGTAGAGCTTACAGACCAGTGGGAAAACCCGATTTAATAAGTCACAGAACACTGAATTACACATAGTGAAGTCTTTGTCTTTTATAGTTGTAATTTCTAAGCAGGTATTTGTAGAAACATTGGATACCATGATCATGTCCAAAAGAACAGTATGACAGTTTGCAGAGATTCCTCTGTTAGTAAAACACATGAGAAATGGAGCCTGGATGTTGGGCTCTTACGTCCATTGCCCAGAATCCACTGTGATGCTTTCATTCTCTCTCCTTTGCCCTGGACATCTTAATTGCTGATAAGTGCAGTGTCCGCATAGCTTCATCTTTGTAGCACCTTTTATTGAAAGTGAACTCGCTTGCAGAAACTATCATAATATGGAAATTTTAGAATTTCAAAAGGAGACATTTCTCTGAGCTGCCCTTTAGCAGCTGACATGCACTGTGGCCTTGGATTTCTTACGACACCTTAAGAGACCTTGAAAGAACATGATGTGTTCATCATGACCCAGAGGATGCTAAACGATAGGGAAGTCCCTCTAAGGATGACCTGAAAGGCAAAGAGACAAAGGCTTCAAGTAGGTTTATTGTCCAGCTCTTTTGACAGCTACTCAGCCAGAGATGAGCTGCTTCACCCATGCCATTGATTCCCTACAAGAAAGGATGAATGGTTCTGCTGAATAATAAAAGCAGAGTCCAGCAGAGGCTAGGTTAACACATTTGCCCAGTTAATAATCTTAAATTTCTAATAGCCAAGACTGTGTGGCTAAAATGATAGAATTTCAGACTTAATAGATTGTCTCCTATATTCTCCCCCCTACCTTTTTTTTTTTAGAATTTGGAAATGGAGGCTCAGATTTCACCTGACTTACTTAAGGGTGCTGACCCATGCCAGATCCGCAAACTCGGGTCTCCTGGTGATCTTCTCGCTGTCCTGCTGTCTGGCCATCCATAATTAATTTCACTAGCTTGTATATCATGTCCTCTTTGAGGAAGACAATTTACTGATCAGGCTTTTCAGTCAGCTGAAATTCAAGGTGGAAATGAAAGCAATGGTTTTATTGCTATAAAAGGCTATGGTTTCAGAGAAAAATTATGTTCCACTCATGGAAGAGAATATGGCTGTCAAATTTGCCTCGTGTCTCATTTATTTAACAGGCTTCTCCATTCAAAATTCTGATGACCAGGAGAGGGGTGGGAGTGGAATTCCTTGCTCTGATTGTGTTGATCCATGTGAATGTATTCGCTGAAAACAGGGGGGCTGGGTATCTCTACCGACTGTTTTCCTCCAATTTAGATTCTTCCTCTGTAATACCGAAGAATTATGTGACTTAACGGCACATTTATAGCAGAGTTTTGACAACTTCCAATCTGTTTCTCACCTATTAAATCAGAGGCCTTTTGATTAATGTGTTCTTAGGCCTGCGTATATCATGGTAAATATAATATGAAGTTGATTGCTGGGAAAGTTGAAAGACAGATACAATATGTCTATCTTCTGTTACAACCCTTGTAGGGTTTTTATTTCATCTAAATAATTTTGGTAATCAGTGTGATGGAAATGTCTGCAGACATTCAGGACTCGCACATACGCAGAGATGTTTTATTTTTCTCGTGAGTCAAGATGCTGATACTGTGCCACGTATTCAGAAGCATAACTTGCTATTGCACTGCATAACTGTGCGGGTCACATGGTACCTAAATGAATATTTCAAATTTGACTTTAGAAGAAATAGGTGTAATCCTGGTGTAATTTCCTAGCATCTGTCTCCTATGAATATGTAGTGATGTGTATGTGTTTGTGTAGGTAGATTAATCATATTACATATAGTTTTGTATCCTGCATTCCCCACTTTGATATTTTGTACATTTTCCCATATTATTAAAAAAAAAGTGCTCTGAAGCTTGATTTAAAAAGGAAATAGATGTACACTCATAATTAAAAGTTGTCTGAAGGGAGGTATATGGGCCATAAAAAGTTGACTTTCTTTTTGCTGGCAGCATGGATGATTTCCAAGGATGGATAAATCATTGCTTATGTTATGTAATTTAAAATATTTTAAAGATTCAAAGATGCATTTTTTTCATACTGTAACATCTCTGAATTCAGGATGTATCAACAATCAGCAGTGTTTTACAGTTATAATAGGCAGCATTATTCTTTTCTTTCTTAAAATTAATGATGCATCTTTTAAAAGTAGAATGTCAGATTTGATGAAATGTACAACATTTAATAATCAGTTTTCTTAATATTTTTACCATGAATACTTTCTGGCTGAATTATATGAAAAAGTAGAATAAAAACACTGCAAATGCATGGCAATCATATAAACTTCAGGGAAAATAATCATTTTACTATAATTTTAAAATTTTAAGAATCCATTTGTATTGATTCTACCTCTCAGAGAGGTTTGATGACTAGAAAAATTTGACTCAGATAAAAGGTGATTTTGATTTTCTTTATTTATTTTAACTTTTGCAGACTAGTGATGGTCTCCTCTCTTTCTTCCCCCATTTCTGCATACAAGAAACTGCGTGGACCATCATACAGCACAATGGCTCTGGTGTCACAAGAGTCCGAAATACCAACCCAGAGAACCCTTACACTGGGTTTTTCGAGTATGTGGCCAGCATGGAGCAACTCCAGGCCACCATTAACCGCGCAGAGCACTGTGAACAGGAGCTGACTTACTACTGCAAGAAGTCGCGGCTTGTAAGCAAGGAAGGTAAGTGAACTGGGGAATCCATCCCCCTACCCATGGGGTGCCTTACTGCATCAGCTCCTGCAGAGTTTAATTGTGCCAAGGTGCTGGCAAAGAGCTACCCAGGGCGTGTGCTCCCCAAGTGTTTAGCAAGCCTGTCACAGTCGGGAAGTCACGGAGATGCTGTTGCCTGAAGAAAAGAACAAGGTCAGCTGACACTGAGCTTTGTTCAAAGCCTTGATTGTCTCTGGCGTCTCTCTCTGGCTTCAGTTGGAGGGCTGCACAGAAAGGGCTTCCTCCTTACACTCGGTGAATGCTCAGTGTCAGTCCCTTGTAAAGGGCAACTGACACATTCAGTTTGTTTTTATCATGGGAAAGAGCTAATAAAAATATGACTCCGTTTTCTGAAAGTGACTCTTCCGTGTGACTCTTTCACGGATTGTTGACAAGTTACCCTCTGGGTATAACCGAAAATTAGAGCAGGCTGCTGGAAACATGGCTTTTTTTTTTTTCCCAGTAGCTCAAATAGGAATCAGAAAACCATGTTTAACTCTTTCTCTTATTCTACCTTTAATAATCAGTTTCTGCTCCTAAATTCTGATTCTAGTTTGTGTTTTCTCCCTTTAGAACGTCTCATTATGTGAGACTATCTGGAGTTCCACCAGGTCTGCCTCCATGTAGGCTTTAATGACCGGATACATGAAGCTATTGCAAGACCTTTCCTACTGGCCTCTCAACTGGCCATCAGTCCTTATCTCCTACCCACCCAATGTAGCATCCACATGATTAATCTGTGTAAAGAAAATTAACCTTTAAGAAACACTGCTTCCATCAGGACCCTGTACTGCTTAAGAAGTTCTGATGTCCTCCTCGATCCTCTGTCCAATACAGACTCTTCTGTCTAGACACCTCCATGCCACCAGGTGGAGGGTGGGGTAACACATACAAAGTGAAATTGAAGTGAGCTTCCCTGGTGGCTCAGACAGTAAAGCGTCTGCCTGCAATGTGGGAGACCCGGGTTTGATCCCTGGGTTGGGAAGATCCCCTGGAGAAGGAAATGGCAACCCACTCCAGTGCTCTTGCCTGGAAAATTCCATGGACTGAGGAGCCTGATGGGCTACAGTCCATGTGGTAGCAAAGCGTCAGACACGACTGAGCAACTTCATTCACCTCTCTTTCCAGCTCTCCAGTGCATCATGCTTACAGTGATCCTACCAGTTTAGTATGAGACTGATGGTTCATTGTTAGTGAATATCTATCTTGGAATCTATAAAAATAGATAAGCAAGTATGGAAGTGTAGTCTAAGAGGAAAATTGAAACTCACTCAGTCGTGTCTGACTCTTTGTGACCCCATGAAGAAAGGATACTGAAGAGGGTAGCATTTTCCTTCTCCAGGGGATCTTTCCAACCCAGGAATTGAACCCAGGTCTCCCGCATTGCAGGCAGATTCTTTACCAGCTGAGCCACAAGGGAAACCCTTCTAAAAGGAAAGAGAACATAAATACAGAAGGGTAAATGAATGTGATGAAACAAAATGGAACTAAGTTGCTTGACTATAGAAGAAAGAAAAGGAAAGGCAATGGTCAGAGTCACAAATGAGTCAAACTCTAAAAGAACCAGAAAACAAAATCCCCAAGGATGCTAGTGAGCGAGCCAAGCCCCACACGACGGTGAGGGGATGGCAGTGAGTGGGAAGGCGTTTCCCGCGTCAGGGCTGGTGGCGCCACACATCTTGCTCTTGAGGCTCCCCAGGTGTTTCAGCCAGGCTTGGGAGCCACTGGCGAAGAGAATAGTAAACTCTAAAAGGCTCTAGAACTGGGACTGGGGGTAACCATTGAATACACAGACTTTCTTCAGATCCATGACCCTAGAATCCATATAGAATGGATTTGAGGTGAAAAAGAGGGAACAGTTTGGATTTTGAGGTTGTAATAAGGAATGTACGGGAAAGATCAGGAAGGTGGTGTGAGACAAGTTAAATTTACAGTTTCAAATCTTGAAACTATAGCAGCGTCAAGCAATAATGGTGCTGTGATTGTGGATGAATAAAGTGGAGATGTTTATGAAAATGTTTCCAGCGAGATATGGGTCCTCCAGCTCGGCACACTGCAAGGGTGGTCAGTGGGAATACTCAAGCCATTTGGAATTTTATTCATAACTATGGGAGTAGAGGTGATCCACCATCATTCCTGATATTTCATCGTTTTAATTTCAACTTAAAAATGTTCTCACGCTTTTCTTAATTCTTTCTTATATAAATTCTTTAGGACACTTCAATAAGACTAAGGAAATCAGAGGTATTTGGTATCCTTAAAATATTCAGTGGTTTCTACTTCCTAGGGAAGATAGCAAATTTAGATGTGAAAATACTATTCAGTATTTAAGAATGATGATTTATTTTTTAAAAATCTATAACCACATAATGTTTTTAGCAGTATGTCGAAATAGATCTATTAAATGTTTCAAGTAGGTTTTGCCTTCAGTTGATGAGTTAATCATGCAGTTAAAGAGAATGAAGATTGTTGATACTGAGTAGTACGTTAACATTAGCCTCCAACAGCTCCTTGATTTCTTGGCACAGTGCACAGGAAAGCATAGTAATGCTGAGTGAGAACTTACCTGCATTAGCACAGATCCAATGTAATAGTAAGATTTATGAGCACTGGCATTTGTAAGTAAGGGAGAAATTAGTAAAAGTAAAGCTAGTGGCCACAACTTGAAAGGTTTGAAAGTCAGTGGAAAGATGATCGCGCACCTTTGAGGAGCTGACTGATTTGATGTTGCCTTCGTCTCACACCCTGACTCTCCAGTGACTGCGATTTTTCCCCTCTAACTCGTTTTTCCCCTAAGACAGATTTCCTGCAAACCATATCTAAATGTTCCGTCTATTCCTTGCTCTAGCTTCTTGGCATCATTTTAGTCTTAGCTCTGTGAAGGAGCTGGTAACTGAACATTCATCATAGAAAGAAATGCATTTGGTTGAGGGAAACTTTGTTTTTGAGTGTCGTATTTGCTTTGGGCATAAAGATCTTTCAGTGTTATTTCTGTAGTCTCTGAAGAAGTAGCCAAGCCAGTAAACAGAAGAAAAAATATGTACTTTCGAATATATCTTGAATCATAGCGAGAGAATGCCATACCATGCCTAAACAGCTAGTTTATCTTTAGTCGATAAGTATATTGAGATAAATCACTGACTTTACACAGCATTTCATAATGTTCTAGTAGGCATATTATGTTCTCAAATCAATTTTGTTTCTCATATGTTAATTACTGTGGATTATAATTTGATGCCTTGTTGTTTCAAAAAATTATTTTTAAAGAAATGGCGTGTGTGAACTCTCAATACATTTTTTTTATATTATGCCTGAATTAAATAGAAACTGCTGGTTTCTTTCCTACTCAAAGAAAAATATATCAATAATTTAAGCTTAAATAATGAAATATTTTTTTAAAAAAGCTTTCTTAAGGAAATACCATCAGTTATGAAGTTTGGAATATCACTACATCAAACCAGTCTTTCCTCCTTTCATTCTTTTTAATGATTTGGGAAAGAAGGGAATTATACTGGGATGGAAGGTCACGGGTTACAAAGCAGATGTCGTTTTTCTCACCTTTATTTTTCAGATGGAGCCCCTCTGAGCTGGTGGGTTGGAAGAACCAACGAAACACAAACTTACTGGGGAGGTTCTTTGCCTGATCCTCAAAAATGTACTTGTGGATTGGAGGGGAACTGCGTTGATTCTCAGTATTACTGCAACTGTGACGCTGACCGGAATGAATGGTGATTTTTATGATTTCCTTATGCAAAATCAAGTTTATTATTAATTTTTTAAAATAAGTCACTGCCACATATATAAGTAGGTAGATGCTGAACAACTTAGTACAGTGAAGAAATTAGATAAAGATATGTTTTGATGAAATGTATTGCAACTAATCTGACTTCTAGATGGGAAGATCATGATCTTTTTATTTGAATTTTGTGGTAATAGAGCATGAGGCATGCACCTTTTATTTTTGTAATATGATGAAACAGAAGCATCTGTTTCGTGCTTGCTTTTCATTTTGAGTCAATTATCATTATCTTTGAAATTAAGTATAATTAAGAATTATATTCTCAAAACATAGTTACATAAATATATTAAAATTTACATAAATTATATTTAAATAAATATATTTAATACTAACATATCTCTTCAAATATGTTAATCTCTTCTCTTTAAATATGTAAGCCTAGACTTTCCCACAATTACTTAAACATGTAGCTCTTTTATTTTCTTAAAGGATGCATTATACTATGAAAAACGGATATTCTGTTAATCATATTTTGAAAAGGAAATCTATGATATTTAGATTTTATATTGAGCTTGAAATGCTTTATTTATTCATTTGACATTACATTTATTCATTTGAAAAATATCAAAGACTGTGTTATATCAAAAAGCAGATTATTTTATTCCTTTAAAGGAGGCATCTGTATGCAGTCATTATTGTACTTTTATTGTTATGTGTTCATCATGAAGAACATTGTCTCTCCTACTTAAAGTCTGGTTTTTCAAATTTTCTATTTTTGGAAGATACTTTTTTCTTCTTGCTGCCTTCACACACACACACACACACACACACACACACACACACACACAAATGCCCACAGTGTGTTTTAAAATGTGAATAAATTTTTTTAAAATTAATCTAATCACCAGTAGGCTTCCCTCCAGGTGGCTCACTGGTAAAGAATCTACCTGCCAACGCAGGAGATGCGGGGTCAGTCCTGGGGTCAGGAAGAGTGCTTGGAGAAGCAAATGGCAGCCCACTCCAGTGTTCTTGCCTGGGAAAGCCCATGGACAGAGGAGCCTGGCAGCTACAGTCCATGGGGTCACTAAAGAATCAGACATGACGTGGCAACTAAACAACAACATCAGTCACCAATAACTCTATCTCTGCATGACATTTTATTCATTAAAAATAAGATTTAAAAATAAGATTTTGAAACTTTTCATATTAAATTCCGCTTATGCTAACGTAGCTTGTGTAGAACTAACCTAACCCCAGATAACATTTATAATCCCAGGAAAACTATTTATTACAAACACCTACTTGAAGCAAGGAGAGATAAGAAAGCCTTCCTTAGCCATCAATGCAGAGAAATAGAGGAAACAATAGAATAGGAAAGGCTAGTGATCTCTTCAAGAAGATTAGAGATACCAAGGAATATTTGATGCAAAGATGGGCTCAATAAAGGACAGAAATGGTATGGACCTAAAGGAAGCAGAGATATTAAAAAGTTGTGGCAAGAATACACAGAAGAACTGTACAAAAAAGATTTTCGTGACTCAGATAATCACGATGGTGTGATCACTCACCTAGGGCTGGACATCCTGGAACGTGAAGTCAAGTGGGCCTTAGGAAGCATCACTACAAACAAAGCTAGTGGAGGTGATGGAATTCCAGTTGAGCTATTTCAAATCCTGAAAGATGATGCTGTGAAAGTGCTACACTCAATATGTCAGTAAATTTGGAAAACTAAGCAGTGGCCATGGGACTGGAAAAGGTCAGTTTTCATTCCAATCCCAAAGAAAGGCAATGCCAAAAAATGCTCAAACTACCACACAATTGCACTCATCTCACATGCTAGTAAAGTAATGCTCAAAATTCTCCAAGCCAGGCTTCAGCAATACATGAACTGTGAACTTCCAAATGTTCAATCTGGTTTTAGAAAAGGCAGAGGAACCAGAGATCAAATTGCTAACATCCACTGGATCATCGAAAAAGCAAGAGAGTTCCAGAAAAACATCTATTTCTGCTTTATTGACTATGCCAAAGCCTTTGACTGTGTGGATCACAATAAACTGGAAAGTTCTGAAAGAGATGGGAATACCAGACCACCTGACCTGCCTCTTGAGAAACCAGTATGCAGGTCAGGAGGCAATAGTTACAACTGGACATGGAAGAACAGACTGGTTCCAAATAGGAAAAGGAGTCCATCAAGGCTGTATATTATCACCCTACTTATTTAACTTCTATGCAGAGTACATCATGAGAAACACTGGGCTGGAAGAAGCGCAAGCTAGAATCAAGATTGCTGGGAGAAATATCAATAACCTCAGATATGCAGATGACACCATCTTTATGGCAGAAAGTGAAGAGGAACTAAAAAGCCTCTTGATGAAAGTGAAAGAGGAGAGTGAAAAAGTTGGTTTAAAACTCAACATTTAGAAAACTAAGATCATGGCATCCAGTCCCATCACTTCATGGCAAATAGATGGGGAAACAGTGGAAACAGTGGCTGACTTTATTTTTTGGGGCTGAAAAATCACTGTAGATGGTGATTGCAGGCATGAAATGAAAAGACGCTTACTCCTTGGAAGGAAAGTTATGACCAACCTAGATAGCATGTTCAAAAGCAGAGATATTACTTTGCCAACGAAGGTCCGTCTAGTCAAGGCTATGGTTCTTCCTGTGGTCATGTATGGATGTGAGAGTTGGACTATAAAGAAAGCTGAGCACAGAAGAATTGAAGCTTTTGAACTGTGGTGTTGGAGAAGACTCTTGAGAGTCCCTTGGACTGGAAAGAGATCAACCAGTCCATCCTAAAGGAGATCAGTCCTGAGTGTGTACTGGAAGGACTGATATTGAAACTGAAACTCCAATACTTTGGCCACCTGATGCGAAGAGCTGACTCATTTGAAAAGACCCTGGTGCTGGGAAAGATTGAGGGCAGGAGAAGAAGGGGACGACAGAGGATGAGAATGTTGGATGGCATCACTGACTCAATAAACATGAGTTTGGGTAAACTCTGGGAGTTGGTGATGGGCAGGTAGGCCTAGCATGCTACAGTTCAGTTCAGTTCAGTTCAGTTGCTCAGTCGTGTCTGACTCTTTGCCACCCCGTGAATCATGTGCTACAGTTCATGGGGTCACAAAGAGTCAGATAGGACTGAGTGACTGAACTGAACTGAACTTGAAGCAAGTGGAAAATAACCAAATGTAGGCAGAAACTCCCAGGGTTGTGAGCCTTCAGCCCTTCAAAGAAGGGAGTATCCGTGGATGAGATTTATGTTTAGATGCCTTTTCTCTGAAACTACTCACCAGATCACCTGCCACAGGGTGGCTAGAACTCAAAGAGATTACTAGAGTCTGGGTGCGGGGTGGGGGTGGGGGGCGGCTACAGGTATCAGAGGAAGATTCAAAGCAACCAGAATGCCTGGAAATGGATTTCTGGACATTTCGGAATGGAGAAAACCACTTGAGAGGAGACCACTGTATCAGCTCCTCTAGAACCCTGACCTCTGAGCTGCACGTGCACAGGGGCGATTTCTAGGAACCAAGCAGAGAGATGCAGTTGGACCACTGATCCCGCGATACAGGGACTTCAGCAGCAACCACCAGAGAGACCAGATTGGGAGTGTGAGTCTCCTTGGCTGACTTGGGCTTTGTAAAGCCCTAGAAATAGAAATGACAGAAGGTCCAGGACTTTACAGCAAAGACTATGTCCCCAAACTGAGTATGATTGAAAACTACCAGTGAAACTGACCCAGGCCCACCCCGATGAAGTAAAAACAAGCCTCCAGCGTTTATTGTGATAAGGTTGTGATTTAACTGTTTGTGAAAACAAAAACCTAGCCTTCTGAGAAGGAAAGCAGATTCTAGAATCTACAGTGTATCACCCATAAAATCCAAAATATTATAGCAATGGTTGCTTATTAAAAAAAAAAATAGCAAACTTTGATCCGAAGTCAAGAAAATAAAAGTTCTAGCAGAAACAGGTGCTGGGTCACTGGTGTCTTATTAGCAGGCAAACATATTAAATCAACTCTTAAAAAAATGTATAAAAAATTAAAGGTAAAAATAATCACAAAGGAACCAAGGGTATTCTAAGCAGATAAATGAGAACTTTATTAAAGAAGCAAATGTACATTTTAGAACAGAAAAATACAACATCTGAAGTTAAATATTCACTGCATAGATTTCAACTCTTATGGGGGTTAGCAAAAGAAATCTTCAGTAAACCTGAAGACAGATCAGTATAAATCATTCAATCTGAAGAATGCAGGAAAAAAAAAATTGAAAGAAAAATTGACAGACCCTTTGTGGCTTGTGGGAAAATATCTATGATTTAACAGGCAAGAAATTGGAGTCCCAGAGCAGCAGGAAATAAAATGAGGCAAAAGTATATATCGTTTGATGAAACCATGGCTGAAAATCTCTCAAATTTGCTTAATAAACATCTCTGGAAGCAAGCCCCCGAGATGGCCCCCAATTATCCACACTGCCTGTTATTCACACCACTGTGTAATTTCCTTCTCTTGTGTGTTGCATGGACCTTGTGACTTGCTTTTAAAGAATAGTATATGGTAAAATGATGAGATGTCACTTCAGAGACTGAGTTACAAAAGACCATGACTTCTAACATGCTTGAAATTCACTCTCTGCATCTTCCAGCCTTCTTGTTTGATACAGCAGCCTGCCATGTTGTGAGCTGTTGTGGACAAAGATTCGAGGGTCACCCTCAACCAGCAGCTGGTGAATACCCAAGGCTTTCAGTTCAGTGCCCAGCAAGTAGTAGAATACTGCCAGTAGCCACAGGAGTGAGCCTTCCCCACCCGAGCACTGAGTTGACTTCAGTCCCTGCCAACACTTTGAGTGTAGCCTTGAGATGCTGAACCAGAGGGTCATAAAGCAGAAGAATCACAGATTATATAAAAGGTCTTAAGTCACCACTTTGTTTTGGGGGATAATTTGTTATGCATTAGTATCAACAGATAACTAATACAACTTCAATGATGTTTTGAAAGGAGCCAGTTTGGGTGAATCTGGTGGAACACCTTCCACACAGGGTAATCAGGATGCAAATGAAGGTGACCTCACATCAGAAGACAATGAAATGACACCTTTTGTGGGGAAAGAGAAGGCAGTATCGACCCAGACTTTGACAGAGGACAAAAATACATTTCACAAATGAAAGTAAAATAAAGTCCTGTTCAGATTAAACAAATGCAGAGAGAATTTGTTGTCAGCAGAACTGTACCATAAGAAATAGTGATGGAAATTCTTCAGGCTAAACAGACCGTTTAAAATAGATCTTCAGGCAGGAATGAAGGGCACTGGGAATCATGAATATGTCAGTAAATGGAAAAAGCAGTGTTTAAATTTTTCTCTTGATTAAATAAATTAAAATTCACTATTTAATTGTATTATAAAGCTTGTAGCATCTGGATTTAAAATATATTGCAACTATGGCATAAAGAACAGGTGTTTGTGTAGGAAGGGTGTTAAAAATTATCCCATAGTAAGCTTATGACATTTTAAGTAATACAACATAAAATCTAAGTAGACTGTGATGAATTAAGGATGCATCTTATAATCCATGAAGCAAATATTAAAATAAAATAAGCAGGTATATAGCTAAAGAGTGAGTGAAAAAATAAAATTGAATACCAAAAGAAATATGGAGTAAACCAAGAGGAGGCATGAAGAGGGGAGCAGAAATACAAGATGTCCTGTGGGAGGAAAAATAAGAAATAAATACCAAAACGATAGATCTAAAAACCCACTATCAATCATTACATTAAATGGTAATGGATTAACCATCTCATTTAAAAGGCAAAAAGTGGCCAACAGAACTTAAAAGCACCAGCTATATTCGGACTGCAAGGAATGCTAAAACGCTGCCCTGTTTTTTCATCCTCAGATGAGCCCTTTGCTCCCGACCCTTTTATGGGTCCCCATTCAGCTCAGGACATCTTGGCTTTGAAATGCAATAAGGACTGTTGTTTCCTTTCTAACTCTGTTAATCAGAATAGTTTAAGAACCTTGTTGTTGTTACTGTCTTTCAGGACCAATGACACTGGGTTCCTCTCTTACAAGGAGCATCTGCCGGTGACCAGGATTGTGATCACAGACACTGGCCGGCCGCACTCAGAAGCAGCGTATAAACTGGGGCCTCTGCTGTGCCGCGGAGACAGTAAGTGATGGCGACGCGCCCTCAGCGTGTCTGAGCAAAGAGGTGTCACCTAAGAGCCGTGTTGCTACATAATAATTAGTCAGACTTCTCTTTTGAAAACCCATAAGCAGTGTCTGAAATCGTCCCCCTAGTCAGTCAACAAAGTGGCCCTATAGGATGGAAAGCCCTAGAACAAATGCCGTGACAGCGGGCCTTGTTAAGATTCCAAGAGAAAGAAACCACAAAGCACCTCTGTTTGGTTCATAAATTTGTTCCATCCTTCCTCAGTGTCTACATGCTATTATCCATATAGGAGCACCTCAGTGCTGCATAACATTATTAAGGATGTATGGTGAGTTTTCTACTGTTGGGCCTGGGGTGAAATTAGAACATCAGTAGAATCAAAGTCAGTTTAATCAAACATATTTCAACTTTCATTCTCTTTTTCTCCCCCCGCCAGTTTGTGTGTGTGTTCTTACTCTAAATCAGTGGGACCTGCTGTTTTGTATATTCAATATATGAATACTCTGAACCGGAATTTTTTAGTTAAAATATAGTGTCACAGAAAATACATATTTTAAGCAGAGAAAGAAATAAGCGTATGTGGCCATTTATAACCTCTCTGAAGTCAGTTAGGTTCGAGACTGATTCATTACTTTTTTATGCTTTTAGTTACTTCCAGAACTTAACATGCAAATAGAAGAAATATTTATTTACCTTAAAAGTATATCCTGAAATGAAGGTTTATTCTAGAGGCTCAGCAGAGAAAGAGTTGATCTGACAATGCATTGAGTTTATGGAGATGCATAGCAGAAGTTGCTTAGCTAAAAAGCCAAGATGATACTGACCTATAAAAAGGTGTATGTACATTGTAAAAAAAAAATGGCCTGCCATTATACCTCCCATCCCTAATCTTTATCATCTCAACTTCTTGGTCTGCCAGTAGGCCTTACACAGTCACTTGAAGATGACATAGGATATTTCACGGAGGGAAAAGTTATGTACAAAGAGATGAGGTTGTAAACGCAGGCTGCATCCAGAGAAGCGCAATGATTTTGCGTGACAATGGAGAAATTGTTCTATTCATCACATGCACTCCTCACAGCTGGCTCTGATCTGAGTGCTGCAGGGGCTTAGGCCGGCTCCCCCCATTTACCACTGTCCCTGGGGAATTGTTCTGCTTTGACTGAGGTTGCTGCCAACTCGATTCCTTAGGGGTTCTTTCTTGCAGACTTCCCGTCTTGAACTTGAGCGCACAGCATCTTTTCACTCAGAGCAGGGCTTCTCCATCCCAGGCGACTCATTCCCTTAGGGAACGTTTGGCAATATCTGGAGACGTGCTTGGCTGTTGCAGCTGTGGGGGGTTGAGTGCTACTGGATCCAGAGGGAGTGGCCAGAAATGCTGTGAATACCCTGCAGTGCACACGATAGCCTCCACCACAGGGCGTATCTGGTCCCTGAGGTCTGTGGCGAGAGGCTAAGAAACCAAGCATTTAGCTGCTACCAGAATGGGGGTGCAGAGGGAGGCTCACAATATTAGGACAAGGATTAAAAACAGTGTAAGGGTTTGGAGACCTGCGGGTTTACCTCAGACATTAGTGAAACAGTCCCCGAGTTTTCCCTGGCCTTCCTGTCCACCACATCTACTTTAGGGTTGGGGCTTATCCTCATGTGAGTTCACAGAGCATTTTCTGCATAAATGGCCCTGTCTGAAGAGCAGCAGTATCAGAGTAATGAATGCCGCCTATTTTCTCTGTGTGGGCAGCCCGCACCTCTGAAGGTGCAAAGCCCTAGACACATTTATTTATTTATTTATTTTCCTTTCCAAATGAGATAAACAGGGCAGATGTGGGGCTTCTAGATACGGGATCATGCAAAGTGGGCCTTAAAAGCAGAGGTGAGTTATGTGAAAGTTATCCTGAAGGCATTGTGGCTGGAACACTAATTAGGACTGGCATACTTTAAGGCTGAGAACTGGCTTAGTTCTCATGATCCAGGAAAGTGACCTTTGAGTGTAAGACAAGGACAGTTATGAAGGCTTGAACTAGGCAATGGTTGGCATGGGGCTTAGATAAGGGGCTCAGTCAGGGAGGTGAATTCAGTACGATTTGGGGTGAGGGTGACAGGGTATGAGGATTACCTCCAGGTTTCTGACTTGAGTAAAGCTGGTGGCACCATTTGTTGAGACAGTAAGAATGATTCGTTGAGGCACAGAATTCTTAGATTTTCTTTGAACAGAAAAATGGAAAGATGAAAATAAAAAGAAAAGTATCTTGGTCCTATCACACAAACCAGATAGGTTGAAAATTTTATATCTAGCCATGTTTTTCTAGGAAAGAAAAAACAACCCAGAAGCCTTGAGAAAGCAGGATGAATAAACAAAAATAAGTGAGACCCACAGGTACCAGATGTACCAGATGCTAGCTGGCTCCTAATTCCAAGTCTTTATTTTCATTTTTTAAAATGTGGATGGGTGTGGAATTTTGTTACTACTAGTCTTTATTTTCATTTTTTAAAATGTGGATGGGTGTGGAATTTTGTTACTACTAGTATTATTGTTTAATGTCAGAAGTCACAGATAACATTGTTAAACATTTTACCAAAAGCACAAAAGATATGAATGATAAAGTCCCCTTTTTAAAGTTGTTCTGCAGATATAAAACTTCATAAATATTGTTGACCTAAAGAATTTATGAATATGAAAACAAGTTTTTTGAAAAAAAATATGTGAAAAGTAAATGGAAGAATTCAACATCCTATTTATAAAAATTAAGGAAACTAGGAACTTAAACTTCCTCAATATTTTAAAAGACATTTGTGAAAATCTAAAAATCTAATGCTTTATCCTGAATTGTCACAGACTTAATACTTCCTCTCTAAGATCAGGATCTAAACAAAGATGTCTGTTCTCACCAATCCTATTCAGTATCCTACTGTGAGTCCTACTTACAAGTAGTAAGTAAAGAAAAGGAATTCAAGGCCTATAGATTAGAAAGGAAGAAATAGAATGTCTCCATTTATAGATGACATGGTTTTCTAGGTAGAAAATTCCTAAGAATATTTTTTTTTAAAGTGAGTTTAGCAAGGTAATAGGATGCAAGTTCAATATGCAAAAACAAATTATATCTCTATATGTTAGTAATGAAAAATTGAAATTTTAAAAGTACCTTTTTATAGCAGAATTAGAATCCATTTGCAAAAACAGAAGAATTTCAACCATACTTCAAACTGCATACCAAAAATAATTCAAATTAATTATAAACTTAAATGTAAACCCACAAACTATAAAACTTCTCTAAGAAAATATGGAAGAAAATCTTAGTGACCTTGGGTTAAGCAAAGATTTTTTAGATAGAGCATCAAAAGCATAACCCATAAATTTTTAAATGATAAATTGAGGTTCATCATAATTAAAAACTGCTTTTAACATGACATTGTTTAAAAAATGGGAAGAAGAGTCACACATGGGGAAAATACATTTGCAAAGTCCATATCTGATAGAGGCTAAATATATGAAGAACCTTCTAACAGTGCAATTAAAAAAAAATCAGATTAACAAATGGGCAAATGATTTGCACATACATTTTGTAAGATAAAATACACAGATTTCAAAGAAACACATAAAATTTTCAATATCATTAGTCATTAGGGAAATGTACTACATTTAACACCACAATAAGATACTGGTATATAGCTATCAGAATGGCTGACACTGTAAAAATATAATAAAACAAAAAAAACTGACAATATCAACTGCCAAGAATATAGAGAAGCTGGAATTTGCATTGCTGGTGCCAAGTGCAAAATGGTACTGTCACTTTGGCAATTTTTTATAAATCTAAACACACATTTACTATAAGATCCAGCAACCCCACTCCTAGGTATTTGCAGAAGAGAAATGAAATATCCGTATGAACAGGTTTATATTGATTTTATGCATAGTCTTCTAAAACTGGAAACCACCCAAATGTCAGTGGTTTAATGAATAAGCCAGTGGTTTAATGAATAAGCCAGTGGATAAACATTCCGTTTTACTGTGGTGTATCTACACTGTACAATGGAATATTACTAAACAGTAAAAAGAACCAACAGCATGGATGAATCTTCAGTGCATGGTACTGACTAATAGAAGCCTGACTTAAAAGGCTCTGTGCTGGATCATTCGATTTCTAAGATATTCCGGAAAAAGCAAAACCATAGGAACAGAAAAAAGATCTCTTTGCCAATCGCTTTAAGGCAAGAGGAATTTTACAAAAGAGAACAGGTAAAGGAGATGTTCTATGTCTTGAGTGTTATGGTAACTTACGTGACTTGAAGCATTTGTCAAAATTCCTAGAGCAATACACAGAATTACTCAGTTTTATTCTGTGTAAATTATCCTCAGTACATCTGACTCAGAAAAAAAAACACCATAAAAATCACAACCCACAACTAAACATTAATAATAGTACAGATAGTTATTGTTGCTTAATTTTTAAAGACTTTATTTTTAAAATAAATTTACAATGAAATGAAGAGGAAATTACTGAGGTTTTTCATATATTTTCTGTCCTCACACATGTATAACCTGTCCCATTAGCAACATCATTCACCAGAATGGTACTTCTTTTTTTAAGCAAAAATGAAGGTTGCTTAATTTTAAAGTTGGGTAATTAAAAAAATATCAATAGTTAAACTTGTAAGACATAAAAACTAGTAAAGATTTTAGTAACATGGGTATTCTCCTATGTATTCTCCTATGTCTCCTAGGATTCAGTAGGATCCTACTGAATATGTTTCTGACTTTTACTAACTGTGGAGACAGAATCAAAGGAGCAAATCATGGAAAAACATCTGGGTCTACAGTTAAGAGAAAGGTGATAACTAGGAGGTTTTCTGTAGGTATTTTCCTTTCTGCTCTCTCAGGAGAAGTGGGACCATCTTCATTTGTGGGGTGCCATCACAAGTCTTCTAGACCAATACTTCTTCAACTTCAGCATGTGTTGAAAATTACCTGGAGAGCATGCCAATTGTAGCTGTGTTATCTTCAGCACTCTTACCTCACACTAAGGAGAAAGAGTAGAAATCTAGTATTAACCCACGGAGTTACGTGATTTTTTGACATCAATCAGGAAGTGCGAAAGGGAAGGTCCATAGCAATAGAGGCATACCTCAAGAAAAGAAAAAAGTCAAATAAATAACCTAACTCTACACCTAAAGCAACTAGAAAAGGAAGAAATGAAGAACCCCAGGGTTAGTAGAAGGAAAGAAGTCTTACAAATTAGGGCAGAAATAAATGCAAAAGAAACCATAGCAAAAATCAACAAAGCCAAAAGCTGGTTCTTTGAGAAGATAAATAATATTGACAAACCATTAGCCAGACTCAAGAAACAAAGGGAGAAAAATCAAATCAATAAAATTAGAAATGAAAATGGAGAGATCACAACAGACAACACAGAAATACAAAGGATCATAAGAAACTACTATCAGAACTATATACAAATAAAATGGACAACTTGGAAAAATGGACAAATTCTTAGAAAAGTACAACTTTCAAAAACTGAACCAGAAAGAAATAGAAAATCTTAAGAGACCCATCACACGCATGGAAATTGAAACTGTAATCAGAAATCTTCCAGCAAACAAAAGCCCGGGACCAGTCGGCTTCTCAGCTGAATTCTACCAAAAATTTAGAGAAGAGCTAACACCTGTCCTACTCAAACTCTTCCAGAAAATTGCAGAGGAGGGTCAACTTCCAAACTCATTCTATGAGGCCACCATCACCTTAATACCAAAACCTGACAAAGATGCCACAAATAAAGAAAACTACAGGCCAATATCACTGATGAACATAGATGCAAAAATCCTTAACAAAATTCTAGCAATCAGAATCCAACAACACATTAAAAAGATCATACATCATGACCAAGTGGGCTTTATCCCAGGGATGCAAGAATTCTTCAATACCCACAAGTTAATCAATGTAATACACCACATTAACAAATTGAAAAATAAAAACCATATGATTATCTCAATAGATGCAGAGAAAGCCTTTGACAAAATTCAACATCCATTTATGATAAAAACCCTCCAGAAAGCAGGAATAGAAGGAACATACCTCAATATAATAAAAGCTATCTATGACAAACCCACAGCAAACATTATCTTTAATGGTGAAAAATTGAAAGCATTTCCCCTAAAGTCAGGAGCAAGACAAGGGTGCCCATGCTCACCACTACTATTCAGCATAGTTTTGGAAGTTTTGGGCACAGCAATCAGAGCAGAAAAAGAAATAAAAGGAATGCAGATTGGAAAGGAAGAAGTAAAACCCACTGTTTGCAGATGACATGATCCTCTACATAGAAAACCCTAAAGACTCCACCAGAAAATTACTAGAGCTCATCAATGGATATAGTAAAGTTTCAGGATATAAAATCAACACACAGAAATCCCTTGCATTCCTATACACTAGCAATGAGAAAATAGAAAGAGAAATGAAGGAAACAATTCCATTCACCATTGCAATGCAAAGAATAAAATACTTAGGAATATATCTACCAAAAGAAACAAAGACCTATATAAAGAAACTATAAAACGTCCGTGAAAGAAATCAAAGAGTACACTAATAGATGGAGAAATATACCGTGTTCATGGATTGGAAGAATCAATATAGTGAAAATGAGTATACTACCCAAAGCAATCTATAGATTCAATGCAATCCCTATCAAGCTACCAACGGTATTTTTCACAGAGCTAGAACAAATAATTTCACAATTTGTATGGAAATACAAAAAAACCTCAAATAGCCAAAGCAATCTTGAGAAAAAAGAATGGAACTGGAAGAATCAACCTGCCTGACTTCAGGCTCTACTACAAAGCCACAGTCATCAAGACAGTATGGTGCTGGCACAAAGAGAGAAATATAGATCAATGGAACAAAATAGGAAGCCCAGAAATAAATCTATGCACCGATGGACACCTTATCTTTAACAAAGGAGGCAAGAATATACAATGGAGAAAAGACAATCTCTTTAACAAGTTGTGCTGGGTAAACTGGTCAACCACTTGTAAAAGAATGAAACTAGAACACTTTTTAACACCATACACAAAAATAAACTCAAAATGGATTAAAGATCTAAAGGTATGACCAGAAACTATAAAACTCCTAGAGGAGAACATAGGCAAAACACTCTCCGACATACATCACAGCAGGATCCTCTATGACCCACCTCCCAGAATATTGGGAATAAAAGCAAAAATAAACAAATGGGACCTAATTAAAATTAAAAGCTTCTACACAACAAAGGAAAATATAAGCAAGGTGGAAAGACAGCCTTCAGAATGGGAGAAAATAATAGCAAATGAAACAACTGACAAAGAATTCATCTCAAAAATATACAAGCAACTCCTACAGCTCAATTCCAGGAAGATAAATGACTCAATCAAAAAATGGGCCAAAGAACTAAATAGACATTTCTCCAAAGAAGACATACAGATGGCTAACAAACACATGAAAAGATGCTCAACATCACTCATTATCAGAGTGATCACTCATTATCAGAGCAAATCAAAACCACATGAGGTACCATTTCACACCAGTCAGAATGGCTGCTATCCCAAAGTCTACAAGTAATAAATGCTGGAGAGGGTGTGGAGAACAGGGAACCCTCTTACACTGTTGGTGGGAATGCAAACTAGTACAGCCACTATGGAGAACAGTGTGGAGATTCCTTTAAAAACTGGAAATAGAACTGCCATCAGTTCAGTTCAGTTCAGTTCAGTTGCTCAGTCGTGTCCAACTCTTTGTGACCCCATGAATGGCAGCACGCCAGGCCTCCCTGTCCATCACCAACTCCAGGAGTTCACCCAAACTCATATGTATTGAGTCGGTGATACCATCCTGCCATCTCATCCTCTGTCGTCCCCTTCTCCTCCTGCTCCCAATCCCTCCCAGCATCAGGGTCTTTTCCAATTAGTCAACTCTTTGCATGAGGTGGCCAAAGTATTGGAGTTTCAGTGTCAGCATGGATCCTTCCAATGAACACCCAGGACTGCCATATGACCCAGCAATCCCACTGCTGGGTATACACACCAAGGAAACCAGAATTGAAAGAGACATATGTACCCCAATGTTCATTGCAGCACTGTTTATAATAGCCAGGATATGGAAGCAACCTAGATGTCCATCAGCAGACGAATGGATAAGAAAGCTGTGGTACATATACACAATGGAGTATTGCTCAGCCATTAAAAAGAATACATTTGAATCAGTTCTAATGAGGTGGATGAAACTGGAGCCTATTATACAGAGTGAAGTAAGCCAGAAAGAAAAACACCAATACAGTATACTAATGCATATATATGGAATTTAAAAAGGTGGTAACGATAACCCTGTATGCGAGACAGCAAAAGAGACACAGATGTATAGAACAGTCTTTTGGACTCTGTGGGAGAGGGCGAGGGTGGGATGATTTGGGAGAATGGCATTGAAACATGTATATTATCATATGTGAAATGAATCGCCAGTCCAGTTTCGATGCATGATACAGGATGCTCCGGGCCAGTGCACTGGGATGAACCAGAGGGATGGAATGGGGAGGGAGATAGGGGGAGGGGTTCAGGATGGGGAACACATGTACACCCGTGGCAGATTTATGTCAGTGTATGGCAAAACCAATACAATATTGTAAAGTAATTTGCCTCCAATTTAAATAAATTTATATTAAAAAAAAATAAAACCTAGAAGAAACAAAGAGATGGAGAAATTAGAAGACAAGATGGTAGCAAGATGGGGTGGGAAGATCTTGGTGCCTACACTGTGTTCTTCAAACAGAAGAGAGATCACCAGTCTGGCACCTTTTACTCACATAAAAGTAAATGTTGTTGGTTTTTTTTTACGGAAAATATAAATAAAAAATATTTGTTCTACTTTGATCACAAAAGAAATTTTAGTGTTGAATTCGAAGCATAGCTATTATTACTTTTACTTTTAAGAATATCATAGTTTCTATTTAGTTTTTGAAAATGAAACTGTTCAACTGTTTTCACAACGAAGTTAACACTAATGGTTAAAAAAAAAAAAAAAGAAGAAGAAGATACCTGCATGGACCTTCCCCTACTTCTGCAGGTCCTTTAGCATAAAGACAATTCATCAACCACTGATGGCATCTAGCATCATTTTCTCTTCACTTGCTGTCTTTGCTTCATCTGTGAAACACCCCCAATCCTTTTAATGAAACCATTCACACCCTTTCTCCACAAAGCCTTCCGCAGGTCTCTAGAGGACATTTTCCTACACTCTCAAAGAATGTTGAGTAAATTACAAAGATACACTTCTTGTTCTGGCTTTTAATTATTTCTGAGCCTCTCAAGAGTAGGTCCATTCCTCATTTATTATTGTATCTTGACACCTAGTACATTACCTGTTACATGAAAGATAATCAATAAATAGCAGTTTATGAAGGAGTACGAATGATCCATCATATACAGCTCGAGAAACTTATAGCTTGTGAATTATTCGTGAGAGACAGGAGTAAGGTTTTGATTGTACTTATTAAATGATATGCAAATATATTTCAATTAAAGGTTTTGATTACATTTTGAAAGACATTCTGATCTTAAAAAAGTCACATACTACAAAGGTCATCTAGTTCCATCTTGAGCCATTTGTCATTCATGTACATGGGCCTGAGACAGGGAAAGTGCCTTCAAATAAACACATAGTTTTACTTATTTGATTTGCACTCTTGATGGTACAGTGCCTTTATAAAACTGAAACATTGTCTACTTCTTGGAGAAAAAATATTTTGTGACTTATTTTGCTTTTTGTTTTCTGTTCTTTTGAAAAGATCTACATTATAAGCTAGTCATTGACATTCAAGAAACTTCCCAAATGTGGGAGAACAAACGTTCTTTCTAACACTTTTTAAAAGGTTTCCATGTTTTAGAGACTGGGAATCTTGATAATTCTCAGGACTGCATACACATACATACCTTTATTTGTTGTTTTACTTTTAAACATTAATGATAGTTGATATGAAGTCATTATAAAATCTTAAGATATACAGATATGTCGAAGAAAAGACTATAGTAATCACCGAGAGTCACACAACTCTGAACTAGTGACTAATACGAGAGAGCATTATTCCAGACATTCCTAAATATCGCTAGTGCAGGCTTTCCCAACCTCGGGACTCTCGCCATTGGGCTGAGTGATTCCTTGCGATGGTTGGGGGCTGTCCTGTCCTTTGTGGGACATTAAGCAGTATCCTTGGACCCTACCCACTACATGCTAGAAGCATGCTCCCCAGTTGTGACAACAAAGTATGTCTCCAGAAAAAGCCAAATGTTTCCTGGGGTCCAGAATAGCCCCAGGTTAAGAAGCACTATTCTAGATAGAGGAATAGAAAAAGAGATTCAGAAATAAATTTATTTATTAACTTTATGAACTGAAACTGACAGAGAAAGAAGAAACAAACTGAAGACATGGGGATTGATTTATATTATTTATATACATGATAAACATGTATTCAATGTGCTAACTTAAACTTTATAAAAGTTGTAAAGGTTATAGAGTCACTAGGTTCTCTATTAAAGTCTTTTGTATTCTAGACAGCATTGGTCTGTTCTGAAAAATGTGAAAATTAGCATGCATCTGTCGTCATCTCTTCTTTTTCTCCCCCCACCTCCCAGTTTTTGCTAGTTTTGCTATTATTTGTATGGTTGTCTATTTTTTGAATACTAACCACTGGTCCTGTCTTCAGAGGCCCTCTATTCATGAATGAATGTTTTTCTGTTTATTCTTGGATGAATTGCATTTTCAGGTAATGATATTTTCTTTGTTGTTGTTGTTGTTGTTTTTCTCTCTTCTAGAAAGACTCAAGCATTGTTGCGTTTCCTGAGTTGGCACACGCTTGAGAATATTGGTTGCCTCTGAACTCTAAAATGAAGTTGGCTGGTTTAATTTTATGCTGTTTGTTGCTAACAGCTTTATTGAGATACAGTCCATGTGCCCTGTAATTCACCTATTTGAAGTGTACAATCTAATGGTGTTTCAGTGTATTAAATGGAGTTGTATAACCGTCACCACAAGCAATTTTAGAACATTTTTATGTCCCATAAAGAAACTTGTACCTGTTAGCACACTTTCCATTTTCCCCAAACTCCCACCCCAACCCTAGTCAACCATGCATCTACTCTTTATCTCCGCTGACTTACCAATTCTGGACATTTCATACAGGTGAAAACCTAGAATGTGGGATCTTTGTGACTGGCTTCTTTCACTAGCATCACATTGGCAAAGTTTATCCATACTTGTAGACTATATCAAATATTCTTTATTTTTTAAGGCCTAGTCATTCCTTTGTGTGGATCCACCGCATTTTGATCATCCACTAATCAGTTGTTGGCCATTTGTGCTGGTTTCACTTTTTGTCTATTATGAATAATGTTGCTGTGAACATCTGTGTCTCAGTGTGTTTTTTTGGGACATGTATATTTCCACTTCTTAGGAGTATACATTTAGGAGTGGAACCTCTGGAGTATAAGGTAACCCTGTATTTAACCTTATAAGAAAGTGATGTAATGTTTTTGAGTCACATTTTGCAACTCTTCAGCAGTTTGTACATAATATCCTACTGGATTTGCACTAAGAGATTCAGTCAGCCTTGTCTTTTCTAGCTTTGTAAGGTGTCTTTTGATGGACACCTTTTGATTCATATTTCATTATGGATTAATATTCTATTTTTATTTTTCACCAGAAGAGCTTGTATGTGCTTTACTCTCAGAATTCCTTCAAATTTGGTAAGACTTACCTGTTACCTTAATACTTAAAAAAGAAAGTTAGGTTCGCTACATTTTCTTTCAGAAATTTGTAGACAGTGCTCCTTTATCTTCTAATGTTTAATGTTGCTGTGGGAAATTCTGAGGCCTAATTGACTTTTCCAGCTTGAGATGATTTGCTTTTTCTGACTGAATTATTGAAGGAATAGTTATCCTTACAGGTCAGTAACTTAACAACTCAGTGTTGTGTGCCGCAACTTTCTCCTAAAATAGGATATGATGTGGTAAAATGTATGCCTGCATTTTATAATCTGTTTCAAGAGTTGTAAGTGTGATCTAAATTTCTGCTCTCAGTAATTATGTGACAAGGTAGTATTTTTTTAAAGCTCTTTGACATTTGAATTTTTCTACTAATTTTTTGAAATGTAGTTCTTCTCAGTTAATTCATTGCGTTGAAATTTCATGTCTAATCAAGACACCCTCAGAACTTACATGGTTTGAAAAGATTGTTCTAAGTTTCTTGTTCTAAGAAACCCTTGTCATTGAAATTAGTTTTTTCATTTTGCCTGCATCGACTTGTTCAGCTGTCTGAGAAATCACAGCTGCACAGAATGCATTAAATAATCAAAGGTGCATGTAGGCAATAAATAACTTTGCAGAAGTTGTATTCTTAGACTGGAAAAAGATATTGACTAGTGATTTGGTTAATTTCTCTTCCGTTTGACAGAGTCCTGTTCCATTTGGCAGACTACATATAAACCATTAAAATGAAGGAGGATCAATTCCATTTTAACCGATAATCATATAATATAATTTTGCAAGCTCCACTATATCTGGTAACCCTTCACCATTAATAAATTCTTTTTATTTTTTAAGTCTTGGGTTTTATCATATTTTATTTCCTTGAGCTTCCTTTATCTCATTTTCTTAAAGTTTCTCCACCTTGTTACCCCCTCCTCTATTCTTGCTTTTTCTCTTTCTTCTGTCTCTGTTCTGTCTCCCCTCTTTACCTTCCTCTATCTGCTTGTGCATCACACATCTTTCAGAATGGCTAAAATTAAAAAAAAAAATGGTGACAACACAAAATTCTGGTCAGAATGTGGAGAAACTGATCACTCATACATGCTGCTGGGAATGTAAATTGATACAGCAACTCTGGACACTTTTGGCAGTTTCAAAAAAAAAAAAAGCATGCAACTCTCATTAGAATCACTGATTTACCCCTTGGCATTTATCCCAGCGAACTGAAGACTTATTTGTACAAAAACCGGCACGAGGATGCTCCTAGCAGCTTGACTTGTAATAACTGAAAACTGGAGACAACCCACATGTCTTTCAGCGGGCACATAGTTAAATAAATTGTGGAGCATCCGTGCCATGCCACACTACTTAGCAATAAAAAGGAATGAACTATGGACATATACAACAAGCTGGGTGAATCTTAAGAGATAATTATGAGTGAAAAGATCGTGCAGGCGGCTGCGACATGGCGCGCGTGGCCGAGAGGAGCCACCCCATGTCCGAGGTCAGGGGCAGCGGCCGAGAGTACCAGACTGCGACGGTGCAGGAACTGCCGAGAGGAGCTACCCCGCGTCCGAGGTCAGGGGTGGCGACGAGAGGAGTTACTCCGCGTCCAAGGTCGGGGGCGGCGGCCGGGAGGAGCTACCCCAGGCCCGAGGAGCAACCCACGCCCAAAGAAAGACAATGCCAAAGAATGCTCAAACTACCGCACAATTGCACTCATCTCATACGCTAGTAAAGTAATGCTCAAAATTCTCCAAGCCAGACTTCAGCAATATGTGAACCGTGAACTTCCTGATGTTCAAGCTGGTTTTAGAAAAGGCAGAGGAACCAGAGATCAAATTGCCAACATCCGGTGGATCATGGAAAAAGCAAGAGAGTTCCAGAAAAACATCTATTTCTGCTTTATTGACTATGCCAAAGCCTTTGAATGTGTGGATCACAATAAACTGTGGAAAATTCTTCAAGAGATGGGAATACCAGACCACCTGACCTCTTGAGAAATTTGTATGCAGGTCAGGAAGCAACAGTTAGAACTGCACATGGAACAACAGACTGGTTCCAAATAGGAAAAGGAGTTCATCAAGGCTGTATATTGTCACCCTGTTTATTTAACTTATATGCAGAGTATATCATGAGAAACACTCGACTGGAAGAAACACAAGCTGGAATCAAGATTGCTGGGAGAAATATCAGTAACCTCAGATATGCAGATGACACCACCCTTATGGCAGAAAGTGAAGAGGAACTCAAAAGCCTCTTGATGAAAGTGAAAGTGGAGAGTGAAAAAATTGGCTTAAAGCTCAACATTCAGAAAATGAAGATCATGGCATCCAGTCCCACCACTTCATGGGAATAGATGGGGAAACAGTGGAAACAGTGTCAGACTTCATTTTTCTGGGCTCCAAAATCACTACAGATGGTGACTGCGGCCATGAAATTAAAAGACGCTTACTCCTTGAAAGGAAAGTTATGACCAACCTAGATAGCTTATTCAAAAGCAGAGACATTACTTTGCCAACAAAGGTTCGTCTAGTCAAGGCTATGGTTTTTCCTGTGGTCATGTATGGATGTGAGAGTTGGACTGTGAAGAAGGCTGAGTGCTGAAGAATTTATGCTTTTGAACTGTGGTGTTGGAGAAGACTCTTGGGAGTCCCTTGGAGATCCAACCAGTCCATTCTGAAGGACATCAGCCCTGGGATTTCTTTGGAAGGAATGATGCTAAAGCTGAAACTCCAGTACTTTGGCCACCTCATGTGAAGAGTTGACTCATTGGAAAAGACTCTGATGCTGGGAGGGATTGGGGGCAGGAGGAGAAGGGGACGACAGAGGATGAGATGGCTGGATGGCATCACTGACTCGATGGACATGAGTCTGAGTGAACTCTGGGAGTTGGTGATGGACAGGGAGGCCTGGCGTGCTGCAATTCATAGGGTTGCAAAGAGTCAGACACGACAGAGCGACTGATCTGATGAGTGAAAAAATTATCAGTCTCAAAAGACTGCATGCTGTACACCTTTATTTGCAGAGGGTTCCTCAAATGATGGTGGAGAACAGATTAGTGGTTGCCTGGGGTTAGAGAGGGCAGAATGGAAGAGGGTGTGCCTGTAAGAGTGAGGCATAGTGATGAAAATGTTCCTCGCCTTAAGTATATCCATACCAATGCCCTGGTCATGATATTGGACCACAGTCTTGCAAGATATTATCATTGGGGGAAATTAGGTAAAGGGTACACAGAATCTTTATTATTTCCTACAACTCCATGGAAATCTATGGTTATCTCAAAGTAAAAATTTTCATTAAAGAAACCCATATTTACAGCTTTTAAAAACGACTTAAGTGTTCAGAAAGATTCCTTTGACTAGTAAATTATCCCTTACCTTAGCATTTCTGTATTTTCATTTTAATTTATTCACTTTTAAGAAAGGTAGTGCTACCAAACTCATCAAGTTGTATACACTAAATATGTACAGCTTTTTACATGTCAGTCATATCTCATATCAGAGAAGGCAATGGCACCCCACTCCAGTACTCTTGCCTGGAAAATCCCATGGACGGAGGAGCCTGGTAGGCTGCAGTCCATGGGGTCGCGAAGAGTCAGACATGACTGTGCGACTTCACTTTCACTTTTCACTTTCATGCATTGGAGAAGGAAATGGCAACCCACTCCAGTGTTTTTGCCTGGAGAATCCCAGGGACGGGGAAGCCTGGTGGGCTGCCGTCTCTGGGGTCGCACAGAGTCGGATATGACTGAAGCAACTTAGCAGCAGCAGCAGCTGCATATTTCATATAAGTGGTTTTTGAAAAAAGAGAGGAAGAAGGAAAGGAGGTGTTAGCATGTTATGCAGTTTGATTTTTAAAGTAAAACATAGTGTCTAAAAAAACAACTGATTTGTCAAATATTGTCCTTTTTAAAAATATTTTTATTGAAATGTAATTCATATACTGTGCAATTCACCATATAAAGTGAACTATTCAGTGAGAGTGTGTTCATAGCATGGTGTAACCATTGCCACAAGGAATTTTAGAACATTTTCATCACCCTAGAAAGAACTCTAGGCCTCTTAGCCTCGGAAAAAGGCTAAGAGGCCAAGTCATCTTCAGTTTTCCATCTTCCCAGCCAACTAATCTACTTTCTGTCTCTATAAATATGTTTGCTTTTTAAAAGAGAATCAGTATCATTAATGAATGATATAAATAAAAGTTTAGTAAAACAGATGTTTAAAAAATTAATTGTAATCTTAATATTCTATTAAGTTAATTTTCCCCCATGGGCTCTTTTTACCTTATGTATAGAATTAAATACTGGGTACATCTTTCTTTTCTGTGTAAAAAATATATGAATCCTATTATTCGTACAATTTGTTTTGAATTCTAGAAAGTTAATAACTGGTATACCTGAAGGAATCTTTCCATATCTCTAGTACCCTATAGTGAATATAATTGAGACTATAGTAATTATTATTTAATTATTATTTACTTAGAATAATGCATTTTTATGTATACTTATATCTGTTTTTTTCAGATTCCTTTCCCATATAGGTGATTACAGAATTCTGCGTAGAGGTCCCTGTGCTGTATAGCAGGTCTCTTTGTTGATTTTCTATTTTATCTATAGTAATATGCATATGTGAGTTCTTCCCTAGTAGCTCAGGTGGTAAAGAATCCACCTGCAATGCAGGAAACCCGGCTTTGATCCCTGGGTCAGGAAGATCCCCTGGAGAAGGGAATGGCAACCCACTTCAGTACTCTTGCCTAGAGAAGTCCATGGACAGTGGAGCCTGGCAGGCTACAGTCCATGGGACAAGGACTGTAGAGTTGGACATGACTGAGTGACTAACACACACACATGTCAATCCCAAACTCCTAATATATCCTCCCTGCCCTCCACTTTTCCCCTTTGGTAACCATAAGTTTGTTTTCCGTGTCTGTGAGTCCATTTATATTTTCAAATAAATTCATTTGTATCATATTTTCATAGTCCGCATGTAAGTATCATAATTGTCTTTGTCTGAATTAATTCGCTTGGTGTGACAATCTCTAGGTCCATGTGGGCTGCTGCAAATGATGTTCTGTTGGGATGACAAAGAGCATTCACATAGTAGGCGTTTGCATTCAGGTCTGCTGCAGGCATAGCCCAGGGATTTTTAAACCACCCCAGCCATGAAATCCTCTCTTCGAAAGACCTGCTGCTTCTGCTGCAGCGTGCCTGCTGGGCTCTGCTGCGCCTCCTCTTTCCTGCCCTTCCTTCTCCAAGGCAACCTACATCCTCCCGGGTGCTTCTTGGCACACCTGTAAAGATCTGAGCTATCAAATGCCAATAATGGTATTTGATCACAGAAATATTGGTCTTGGCTTTCTTTATAATTGTTGTGGATTAGGAGCAATTTCTTAATTCAGTTAAATGTTCTTCGGTTTTTACCTACTGTGAGTCTGTAAAATAAGGTTTGGTAACTAGACAAACGAGGTACTTAACTAGACAAACGAGGTGTGTGGAGAGTGCTTAAACTACCTAAGATAATAAATTGTTTTCACTACTGTAGAAGCATTCATTGTAAAGATAGCAGCAATTCAAAGAATTTGTTCCTCTGTTTGAACCAGTTCCCTGAAGCCCTCTATATGATGTTCTATTGGGTTAGTTGTGATTTAAAAATGAAGCCAATGGAATATTATATTCTCATAGTAATATTATCTAATTTAGACCTTCAAGTAATTCTTTTTTTTTTTTTACTTTTTAAATTTTATTTTATTTTTAAACTTTACATAATTGTATTAGTTTTGCCAAATATCAAAATGAATCCGCCACAGGTATACATGTGTTCCCCATCCTGAACCCTCCTCCCTCCTCCCTCCCCATACCATCCCTCTGGGTCGTCCCAGTGCACTAGCCCCAAGCATCCAGTATCGTGCATCGAACCTGGACTGGCAACTCGTTTCTTACATGATATTTTACATATTTCAATGTCATTCTCCCAAATCTTCCCACCCTCTCCCTCTCCCACAGAGTCCATAAGACTGTTCTATACATCAGTGTCTCTGAGTGTTCCTATTAGTAATCAGTCCAAATGAGCAAGATTTAATAATATTCCATAATTTAAAGTTACAGCTTTATTTTAATGTTTATACATTTCAGCAGGCAGACATTTAATTCCTTCTAAAAATAGATCAGGTAAGAACTGTTAAGAACACCAGTGTGTTATTACCCCTGGCTTGATATTTTGCATTTTCTTGCTTTCTTTTCTAGAAAGCAAAATGTGTAGGCATATAAATAGCTATAAAATGAAAATAAGGGCAAAGTTTGACATACTCAGAAAATATACAGTTTCTCTTGGCTGTAGGGAGAAAAAAGTCCCTTCGAGTGCATTCTCAGCTGAATAAACTCAGCTCTAAAATTGTCCACATATGAGCTGGGGATTGACTTTTGAATCAGGTCATAGGAAATACAGAAAAAATACAATAGATGTAAACACTGTCTGGATCCAGAATTTATAGAAAAGAAATGACAATCTTAAGGAATAAGTAGAAGCCAAGTCAAGTTTTTAACTCTAACTCCGTGTCTGTTCTCTGCTAGCATAATGAATCGTTGTTTTGAAATTCCTGTGTTTTAACTTCAGAGGATCAATAAGTCTTTCTTCCAGGAAGGTGATTTAGTCGAATTTTATTCAGTGTTGTGAGTACATATTATGTATGGGCAGTTGCTTAAAACTCAAGATGTACATCTCTTTCTGATGTGTCGACAACTTGCATAGTTCATTGCTCCAATAATGCTTCTCATCAACCACATGTATCCAGCTGGATTTCACGCCTGTCACTTCATGCCACTGCATGTGTATTTTTTTCCCCATATATTCTGCTATGTAAGGCCCAGAATATTTTTTTTCAAAAGAAAATTTGTAGATAACCAGAAAAAAGTGGGAAAGTGAAGAAGTTGTATTTCAGTATGACAGGAATTATAGTTAACTATATAGTCCACATAATTTTTTGCAAATGTCTTAATATCCTTCAATTTTGAAACACTTTCACCTTCTTATTTCGAGCATTTAAAACATTTTGAGAGCCTTTTCCCTCACTCTAACAAGCAGAGTAAAAGATAATTTAGGATGAAAAGAGCATTTTCTCTGTGAGACTATCAGCGTAGCACAGAGTAAGTACTGTCTTGATCTTTAATTAGATGAGAATATTTTTACTGCCAATCTCAGTTTAAAAAATCACAAAGTCCATTAATGAAAACAGTTTTTTGAGGGTGTAGCTTTGTAAAACATGAAATTAAAAGTGTTAGAATGAAAAACATTTTGAGCTTCTGAAGAGTTTTTGTTATTTAAAGTAATGTAGGTGTTTCAATTTTCAAATTATAAAAAAATTGTCTATTAATGCTTGGCAGATCTTACCATAACACTTTGGCATTTAGGCTGTGGGGTTTTTTTCTTCATATGAAATATAACTTTCAGACCTTTAGTGTGGTCATCATTCCTGTCCTGTGTTGGAAGGAACCCAGAATTCCAATCCTTGTAAAATCTCTCATCATGTTTTCATGTTTTGCATACTGCATAATTAACAGACAAAAGAAAAGCAGCTTTGTACAAATGAGCAATATTTTAATAGTAAAACTGCAAAAAATAGAAAATGTAGTTATGTCATTTATTTTATAAATTTGTTTCCTTTTTTATTTTCCCTTAAAAATAAAACAGAGTTGTTTTGGAATTCAGCTTCTTTCAATACCGAGGCATCCTACCTCCATTTTCCTACTTTCCATGGGGAGCTGAGTGCGGATGTGTCTTTCTTCTTCAAGACCACAGCTTCATCTGGGGTGTTTTTAGAGAACCTGGGGATTACCGATTTCATACGGATAGAGCTACGCTGTAAGTCGTGTTTTCCTTAGATGTCTGTGGAATTCTGTTTAGGAGTAATGAGGTGTACAGTCATGTCCAACTCTTTGTTACCTCATGGACTGTAGCCCCCCAGGCTCCTCTGTCCATGGGATTTTCCAGGCAAGAGTACTGGAGTGGGTAGCCATTTCCTATTCCAGGGGTTTATGAGTAAATTCTGAAACTAATTTTTAAAGTACTGTGTTTCTACATTATCAACCAAATCTTTTCATTGTGTCCTTTGGGAAGAAAAATATATTAAGATAGCATTTTTTGTAAGAAAATTATTTAATATTTAACATGTGATAATTTGGGGAAATTATTAGTATTCTCTAGAACCAACTTAAAAAGTCTTTTAAATTCAGAAAAATTAAACATTTTTAAAAATCCAAATTCTCAGTTTAAAAATTAATTAAATTAACCAGCCATATTTTCTGCTATCCTCTTAGACTGCTAATATTTTGATATCAAATGTATATTGCATGCTTTTGAAATTAAATAAACCCTGAATCACTGTCAAAATTATTTTTATATAAAATTCCAGATGCTATTTAATTCTCTTCCCCTGGCTAAATAGCTTTGATGTGGAGACGTGGGTTCGATCCCAAGGTTGGAAAGATCCCCTAAAGGAGTAAATGGCAAATCACTCCAGTATTCTTGCCCGGAAAATCCCATGGACTGAGGAACCAGGTGGGCTAGTCCATGGGGTCACAAAAGAGTCAGAAATGACTGAGAGACTAAACAAACAAATAGCTTTAGTTTTTGTCAATATGAACAGTTAACTCCAGTGATGAATTTCTTAGAATCCATTTTCCCCCCAAAATACAAACGTATTTTACTGTCTCTTTCCATATCTATTCTGCACCGACATCCTTGGTTTCTTCCATAGAATGCAAACCATTATCTTCATGTTTAGTGACCGCTGATGCAATGGGGCTCTTCCCGAGGGTATTGAAGACTGAGCCCCCCCACCACGGGGACTAACACGAACAATCTTCATGTCTGATCCTTCTAGCTCCTGCAGTTGTGACATTTTCATTTGACGTGGGAAATGGGCCTTTTGAAATCTCGGTGCAGTCACCCACTCACTTTAGTGACAACCAGTGGCACCACGTTAGGGTTGAGAGGAACATGAAGGAGGCCTCGGTTCGAGTGGATCAGCTCTCACCAAAGACGCAGCCGGCCCCAGCGGACGGGCATGTCCTCCTGCAGCTCAACAGTCAGCTCTTCGTGGGTAAGCCCTGCTTTGGACAATTTGTCTTTAATTGTATGATGTAAGTGCAGAGATGGGCCAAAAGAAAATAATGCCAACTGTAGATAAGGATGCAGTCCATGGGGTCACAAGGAGTTGGATACGACGCAGGGACTGAACTGAACTGATAAGATAATGATAACACCACCCCCAAACCACCATTTACTGAGAACCTGTGTTCCAGGCTGCACTGGGTGTTTTTACTACTTCCTCATAACCAATCCATGCAATGGATATTATCCCAGTTTTACCGACAAGGTAATTGAGGTGCAGGAGGCTGAAATCTCTTGCCTTCAGAAACCCACCTAGTAATGAAATTCACATTTGTGTTTGACTAATTCCTAAACCAGCATTCTTTTCATTTCCAGTTTTGTTGAGATGTAATTAACATAGGACGCCATATAAATTTAACATCAGATCAGATCAGTCGCTCAGTCGTGTCCAACTCTTTGCGACTCCATGAATCGCAGCACTCCAGGCCTCCCTGTCCATCACGAACTCCCGGAGTTCACTGAGACTCACGTCCATCGAGTCTGTGATGCCATCCAGCCATCTCAATATTCTTAATTTTCCAGATTATGTGACTTGTTTCAATTTTTTAAAAATGTTATTGTCTTTAGTCAAAGAACCCTCCTTGTAAATCCAGCTGACGCCAACCAGTGATCCCTGCCAAAAACAAGCTAATGGCGGGAAAAAAAAAAAAAAAAAAAAACCAGCATGAGCAAACTGTTGTAGCATCCATGGTTTGACCAGTTACACCAGTTCTACTGGTGTCCATTATTTTCCCATTTTTTCTGATGCCTTCTGATCACCTACTTTACGTTTATATCCAAATGTTGTTCCTTTATTTTCGAATTACATTCACTTGGTATTTATAGATTTGATAGAAGAATCCTTCTGGGTGTGTTTGTTTTACATCTTTGCTAATTACAGCACTTATTGACCATGAAGTTCAAGGAATTATCTCTTACTTGATCACTTTTCACATATTTTAGTGTAAATGAGGACACAGCAACACTGTCACTCAGGATAAATTGTAAATTATCAGAAACTGTTTCAAGCCTTTGTAAGAGTTATGTTTTAGAGCAAAATTCTCATCAGATCCCCACTACATCTTCTCTTGTTTAATGGCCTTGTTTTAAGCTCTCTCACTGGGAAGGGTGAAGCTGATTAAAGGCTATGGAAATAATAAAGAAAACATGAGAGGAAATACATAACTTTTCTTTTAATAACATGCTAGGAGCTCAGTCAGGAAATTGACACAGATATTTCTTGAGTTACAAACAATAAGAGATGGTCACAGCAAAAGGTATGGCAATTTAAAATCTGTCAGGATCTAGGAAATAGCCTTCCTGTTCTTAGAAATTGAGAAAGCTGAAACAGTCCTTGAATTTTTCAGTGAAATCTGTTGCAGTTTGCCTGGGCATGACCTTTCATTCTTGGTATGAATTTTAACTTCCTAGAAATGGAGTCACCGTGTATTGTGTCTGATAGGAACCCTGGCCTTAATTTGTTTTCAGGTAGTTGTAATGGGTAGAAATACTATTATGATATAGAATGATATATTAGGGCAGACTTGAGTCTTTTGCCATCAGTCATGTTAATAAGGATCTAAGACATTTTATCTTTATGCGGAATATTGGTTAGGATTTTTACATTCCCATATGTTAAATTCAAGCATGATCGTGTTATTAGAAAGTTTTAGAAATTGAAATCTTTAATGTATTTTCAAAATCATTGAAAATTAAAAGGAAAAGCAGAAAGAAAGATCTTTGGAAAAAGTTACGTCTATTGAGAAAAATCTCTTTATATAGCTTCCTCCTTCCTACTCACAGCTAATGGAGTAAATAGAAGTGGTTAATGTGATTATATTAAAAAATGGACTCATGTTGAAAGAAAGTCTTGCAGCCTTAGGTAGAGACACATCATTGATTGTCAAGAGGCCATATAAGTATCTATTTTTGTCTTTACCTCTACTATAAGACTGAACTACTCTTAGGAAAGGACCCCAACCAAGTTAATAGAATAATACATGCAAGATAACATCAAAATTTGTCAATTTACAATATTACTGTTAAATCAGCATTTTTTTTATTTCTAGATGAAAATACCTTTCCCCTTTGGGAAGATTCAATAGAATTTAAATTATAATTAAAAAGTTATACTGAATTAGCATAAAATGGGTGAAAACTAGTATCAAAAAAACTAGTAATAATCACAGCTAGTTTGATGTAGCACTTATTAAGACAAAAGGTAGTTTTCTGCCTTCCTGAGAGTATATTTCAGGGAAAAAGGCAAGAGGCAGCCAAAAAAAAATAAAGACAAATAAGACAAAACAAAAAAATACATATATAAATATCAGTTCAGTTCAGCTCAGTTGCTCAGTCACGTCTGACTCTTCGCGACGCCATGGACTGCAGCACACCAGGCCCCCCTGTCCATCATCAACTCCTGGAGCTTACCCAAACTCATGTCCACTGAATTGGTGAGGCCATCCAACCATCTCATCCTCTGTCGTCCCTTCTCTGCCCACCTTCAATCTTTTCCAGCATCAGGGTTTTTCCAGTGAGTCAGTACTTTGTATCAGGTGGCCAAAATATTGGAGTTTCAGCTTCAACATCAATCCTTCCAATGAATATTCAGGACTGATTTCCTTTAGGATAGACTGGTTGGATCTCCTTGCAGTCCAAGGGACTCTTAAGAATCTTCTTCAACAACACAGTTCAAAAGCATCAATTCTTCTGCGCTCAGCTTTCTTTATAGTCCAAATCCCACATCCATATATGATTACTGAAAAAACCATAGCCTTGACCAGATGGACCTTTGTTGGCAAAGTAATGTCTATGCTTTTTAATATGCATCTAAGTTGGTCATAGCTTTCCCTCCAAGGAGCAAGCATCTTTTAATTTCATGGCTGCAATCACTATCTGCGGTGATTTTGGAGCCCCAAAAGATAAAGTCTATCACGGTTTCCACTGTTTCCCCATCTGTTTGCCATGAAGTGATGGGACCTGATGCCATGACCTTAGTTTTCTGAATGTTGAGCTTTAAGCCAACTTTTTCACTCTCCTCTTTCACTTTGATCAAGAGCCTCTTCAGTTCTTCTTCACTTTCTGCCATAAGGGTGGTGTCATCTGCATATCTGAGGTTGTTGATATTTCTCTTGGCAATCTTGATTCCAGCCTGTGCTTCATCCAGTCCAACATTTCTCATGATGTACTCTGCGTATAAGTTAAATAAGCAGGGTGACAAATACAGCCTTGACATACTCCTTTTCCTATTTGGAACCAGTCTGTTGTTCCATGTCCAGTTCTAACTGTTGCTTCCTGACTTGCATGTAGATTTCTCAAGAAGCAGGTGAGATGGTCTGGTATTCTCATCTCTTTAAGAATTTTCCACAGTTTGTTGTGATCCACACAGTCAAAGGCTTTGGCATAGTCAACAAAGCAGAAGTAGATGTTTTTCTGGAACTCTTTTGATGATCCAACGGATATTGGCAATTTGATCTCTGGTTCCTCTGCATTTTTTTTAATCCAGCTTGAACATCTGAAAGTTCACAGTTCTTATACTGTTGAAACCTGGCTTGGAGAATTTTGAATTCTCCAAGTAACTAGAATGGCTTTGCTAGTGTTTGAGACGAGTGCAATTGAGCGATAGTTTGAGCATTCTTTGGCATTGCCTTTCTTAGGGATTGGAATGAAAACTGACGTTTTCCAGTCCTGTGGCCACTGCTGAGTTTTCCAAATTTGCTTTCATATTGAGTGCAGCACTTTCACAGCATCATCTTTTAGGATTTGAAATAGCTCAACTGGAATTCCATCACCTCCACTAGCTTTGTTCATAGTGATGCTTTCTGAGGCCCACTTGACCTCGCATTCCATATATATATATATATATGTATGTATATAAAAAATGTGTATATACACACACAAGCTTGCATACACACATATATGTAAAATTTCAGATAATGATAAATACAGAAAGTAAAAGTAGAATAAGACATCAGGCAGTTTGGTTTGCAGACTTTTATTTCAAGTGGGGTATTCACAGAAGCCCTCTCTGAGGACCTTACATTGGAACAGAGGCCAGCGGAAGTAGGAGTGGAATCCCTGTGAACATCCAAAGGAAGAGAATTCCAGGCAATGGCGATGAACTTTGGGAATTAAGGAGTAACTCAAGGTGTCTGCGGATGGAATTTGTGTGGGAGGAGAGGATGGTGCAAAGCGAGGTTGAGTTATATATTGTAAGGCCATGGTCTGGACTTTGGATTTTATTCTAAAGGCTCAGATGAGTGGAATGGTCTAATTTCTGTTTTCTACATTCTCTCTTAGTAGGGAAAAGGTAGAAGAAGGCCATGGCTTTAGTCCCTGAGAGAGATTGTGGCAGCATGGGCCAGAGGGGAGATGGTGATAAAGAAAGTTGGGATATGTCTTAAATGGAGGTGTACACCACTTACTAATGAGTTGTTTATCACTGCTAGTGTTTTCCATTTACTCCTGCTAATATCCTTCTGCAAGTTCTCTGAATTACTCACATCATTTCTCAGTCTTTAATTTCATCTGAAGTTAGCTTTTCTTGTTTTCTTCCTTTATCCTAACTTGCAGCAGGATTAAAGCTGTTCCCGGGCCCCACATATGCAGTCCAAACCACAGTCTTGCCGGCCTGGAAAAGACCGCTGGGTATTCTTCATAGTCCAGAGGAAATAGCCTGCCTCCCCAGTTGAGGTTCCACCCACCCACCATCACTGTCACCAGGAAGTCGGGCTGCTTTGTTCAAATGTTCTTTGCCAGCACATGACAGATGTAAAGGGACCTTCTCTTAGAAACTGCTTCCCCACATATTAATGCCTTCACATTGTTGGAGTTAAGTCAACTCTCAGAGCCTTGACTCCTTGGGTGACTGGAAGTCCCTGCTTTAATCCAATATAATTGATTTTCTGGCTAAAATCTTAAAGGGCAATTTCATTTCCCTTACTTACAGGTTCAAGAGTTTAATTTGTAGTTCATCCATCCATATTAAAAATAATTATGACTAATCAGTATTTTCAAGGGTGTGTAACGACTATCATTTGTATTTGGGGATCAGGACAAATAAATGAGATAAGTGTAATCGAAAAGAGTAAGCCTGTAGTTTCCAGCATCAATTTTTCTCCTAATAAAAATGTTTAAATTGAGACATTGATGATGGTGATGATGATGACATTTTAAATTATGTGGAAGCAGAATTTTTATAAATAGGGCAAAGCTGAAAGGCCAAGGTTAGTGTATCAATTGGTCAAAGTTAGATTATGTTATTACCACAGCATTCAGTAGTTTTTATTAAAAAATTCACCTTCTTTTTTATAACCAAATAGAGCACAAAACTGGAGAAGGCAATGGCACCCCACTCCAGTACTCTTGCCTGGAGAATCCATGGACGGAGGAGCCTGGTGGGCTGCAGTCCATGGGGTCGCTAAGAGTCGGGCAAGACTGAGTGACTTCACTTTCACTTTTCACTTTCATGCATTGGAGAAGGAAATGGCCACCCACTCCAGTATACTTGCCTGGAGAATCCCAGGGATGGGGGAACCTGGGGGGCTGCCATCTATGAGGTCACACAGAGTTGGACCCGACTGAAGCGACTTAGCAGCAGCAGCAGCAGCAGAGCACAAAACAGTAAACCCATTGTGGAATATTTCAAATACCAAATAAAGTTATTTTGTAGTACTACAAATATGAAACAGTAGAACTTTCAACAATGTAGAAATTTGCTTGTTTAAGATACTCTCTTCAACACTTTTCCCTACAAGTAAAACATTGCAGATATTTGAATATATGTTAATCTTGATTTAAATTATCTTCTCCAGCTGCCTGTGCTACCATTGCCAGGTCTATGTTGATTTACATTACCTTTTTTTGAGATGAGAGGTTTTGGCAGCCTCTCAGAAGTGAGTCGGAGAAGGCAATGGCACCCCACTCCAGTGTTCTTGCCTGGAGAATCCCAGGGACGGAGGAGCCTGGTGGGCTGCCATCTATGGGGTTTCACAGAGTCGGACAAGACTGAAGCGACTTAGCAGCAGCAGCAGCAGAAGTGAGCACTGCAATAGGATAACATAAAGGAAACCAGTGTATTTTCTCCATCGCTTGCTTCACTCTGTCCTCTAAGGACCAATAATAAAGTCTGTTCACATCTCAGAGTGAGACTCTGAGGTAAGACTAATGCTTCTGAGCAAAATCTTTTTATTTCTGAGCAGAATCAGTAAAACTAAATAGAAAGCATGACTGAAAATGTGATTCAGCTGAGCAGCAATTATACATGGCAGTTGAAATAGGCATAAGGAAATGGTATATAGTTTCAGAGATTCAACTATACCACGAAATGATAAAAAACAAGAACTTGAACAATCCGTGTAGCTCCTGATATTAGCATAACTATCTTCAACTAATCTAAACTGTAGGATGGCATGCAAAGTGAAGGAGTAATGAAATCATGAATGGAAATCTTTGTATGAAAAAGTTAACACTGATGTGACGGTCAGATGAGAAACAGTAGAACATCTTCCCTCCCCCCAGGAAATCTCAGCCATCACATTGCTATTTAGTGTAAAAATGATGATTCCCCTCCTATCTGTCGCCCATCTTTCTCCAATCTTGTTCTAAATTATGGCATTAAGTCCTTACCAACCTTTTCACATTCTTTCACTCTGTCCTTTATTGTTTTTGTGTGATTCATGACATGTCTTAAATAGTCCTATTCAGAGATGCTATTCCCTATCTTTAAAAATAAGTTTAGCAACTCAATGCTGATTGGTGTAGTAAACATATGCCCTTGACCTTGTAGACATGGGGGACTCAATGTTGAGAGTCACTGCTGTGATTACACACCCACAGCCATTCTCCAGCCACGGAAATGATGCAGAGAAAAGAATCAATCATTTTTTTTAAGCTGAAATGTGACAGTGGTCATTTTCTATTTTGGTTTGTAAACTCAGCATTTTTCTTAGAAGCATCTTAAATTAGCCTTGAATTGATTTTCATTCAACCAGCTCTGCAATTTTTGTTTGCAGCCTGAATTCTTTCACTGGAAGGTTTCTAAATGGGGCAAACTTCATTTCAATACTTTGGGACTAGGACCCGAAGGAGAAGTAAGGACTCCTGACATAGACTCAGAAGTCATTTGCATTGCATTTGAATTGCAGCAAATCTACAAATATTTATTATCTTGAGCAAACAGTTTCTAAATACCATACCCAAAGGTTAATGCTGAACTCTAACACATTGAAGCTCTGAAGGCTGGTTTTCAACCTAGTCACACATTCATGGGGAGCTTTGGGGACACTGACAGTACCAGAAAAGTGAAAGTGAAAGTCGCTCTGTCGTGTCCGACTCTTTGCAACCCCGTGGACTTTACAATCCATGGAACTCTCCAGGCCAGAATACTGGAGTGGGTAGCCTTTTCCTTCCCCGGGGCATCTTCCCAACCCAGGGATTGAACCCAGGTCTCCTGCATTGCATTGCATTGCAGGTGGATTCTTTACCAGCTGAGCCACAAGGGAAGCCCAAGAATACTGGAGTGGGAAGCCACTCCCTTCTCCAGGGGATCTTCCCAACCCAGGGATTGAACCCAGGTCTCTCGCATTGCAGGTGGATTCTTTACCAGCTGAGCCACAGGGAAGTACCAGGACAGTACCAGAACAGAGATATATTTATTTACTGCAGATGGATGTTTGCATACTTTCAAAGTTGCATATTACAAATACAGCCCTGTGCTGGTCTTCTGGTGAACATATGCTTGTATTCTGGTTGGTTGTGTACCTAGGGGTGGAATTACTGGGCCATTGCCTTCTCCGTACTGGGTCATAGGAATAAGCATATGTCAAGCGTTAGGAGACACTGCCAAATCTCTGTTGGCCATTTGGATATCATCCTTTTTGAAGTGGCTGTTCAGATCTGTTGCCCATTTTCTACAGGGTTGTCTTCTTTTAAGAAAAATTTAGAAGTTCTTTATATATATAGTGGATGAGTCCTTTACAGATTCATTTATTATAGATATTTTCCTTTACGGTTTGCATTTTCACATTGCTGATGTCTTTTGATGAGCAGAAGTTCTTAATTATAATATAATCTAGATTTCTTTCTCTTTACTTTCTGTTTGTTTTTGATAGGCTAAAATATAGCTACAGGAAGAGAATGCCAAACAACTTGATGTTTGAATAATTTTTATTACAGGCTAATTTTCCTTTGTAGTCATAAATACATTCCCTCATTACCAAAGTTCAGTGCAATAAAAGTCGTGTTGCTCTGTAATGTAATCATATCATTTATTTCAAATATTTTCTTCTCTCTTTGAGATGTCATTTTCATGATTAACCAGAGAAGCTCCCAGTGGACTTTTCCTTGTCCAGTGGCAAATCTTGAGTGACCGTTGAATTGAATTCTTAAATCAGAATTCAAATGGGATCTCTTGAGATCAGAGAATATGATGAATAGCACCAAGGTTCATTTCTTTGAAAAACAGGCCTTAGTATGGTCGAATCACTGAGCACTATGGCCTTAACTCTGAGTAGACCCATTTTTCCCTGTTGCTGCTACCACCAGGACCCGTGCTCATCACTGGCTCTGGTTCAGGGAAAAGTGACTGACTTTTCTGCCTGTGGCATGCTTTCTTACACCACCTGCCTCTTTCAGCCGTCACAGCTCTTTGAACTTGAGGGAGGACAGTCCTGCTCTTCCCAGCCTTGCAGGGCTTTGTTCAGTAAGAAATGTTCCATGGCAAAACTATAGCTGGGCATCCGGCCTCAGCGCTTACACGAACTGATGCTATTGTTGCTGCAAGGCCGTGTCTTCCCCCGGACCTCGGGGGTGGCTGGGAAGACCCGCTGCATGGTGTGCAGAGCACAGTCCCCTGACCTGGTCCAGGCCCCGCCCGCATGCCCAGTCACTTCCCTGCCCCCGTTGAAGGCCCGTGGCCAGGGCCTCCCTGCCATTCTCTGCAGAGTGCCCTGCTCAGAGAGAGCCCCTGTCCTCTGCCCGACGAGCCTCTGCAACTTTGGATTTTGGGGGATCTTGTTTTCTTTGTTCTTCTAATGCCCCTGGATGGATTGTACAGTTCCCAGTTAATCCTCAATTATATTCGAGCACAGCACATAAATAATTTGCCATTAAAAAATTAAAGGTCTTCCTGCCACAGAAGTAGTGGGAAATTGGCATAGGAAAGAGCCAGCTTGGACTCTGTGACAATAGCATCTGTCACTTAGTCTGATTTCCTGAGAGCATGAAACGTGATGAAAGGATTGGGCTCAGTCCCCACTTGGCACCTAGCACACTTGTTTAGGTGCAATATCCCAATACCGTGTGTAAGTGAACAGATTCGGTTGTATCCATCCACATAGGAAGGTTGGGTGTTTGTTTCACAAAATGTGCAGTGTATATGAAGTTCCAGAATCCATTATATCTGATACAGTATGGCAGGTAAATTGATAGCAAATTAATTGGAAGACGGTTCCAAACATAATAACTCAGCAGAAGCATCCAGAATCAATTAATCAAACTGCAACTCATTTTAATTGGACATCCTCTAACCTGGAGAAGTCGTTGGAATGTCTAATTAAGCTTTCAAGCCCAACCCTATTTACATGAACCATGTTTTCCTGAACAGCTACATCTTAAAATGAAAGGTTAGTAACTTGAAGCCTCATGGTAAAGTAAAAATCTTCAATACCCATGTGCTGCAAATGTTTATTTAATTGGACATCACATTTTCTTGGTAATTTTAAAATGTAGTTTAAAGCCATTTAATTAGGCAAACATTAGCTCCTTAAGAGGGCTTCCCAGGTGGCTTAGTGGTAAAGAATGGCCTGCCAATACAGGAGACACAGGTTTGATCCCTGGGTCAGGAAGATCTCCGGGAGAAGGAAATGGCAGCCCACTACGTGCCTGAGAAATCCCAAGGACGAGGAGCCTGGTGGGCTTCCATCCATGGGATTGCAAAGAGTCAGACACGACTGAGTGTCTGAGCACATACACACGAAACTCTTTAAAAGTACAGAATCAAGAAATCTTACTTACAAACTGTGTTGATTTTCTTCTCACTATTACAAATGCCGTTTAAGCATGCATTTCACATGTATATGCATATATCTCTACCTGTGAATATCCCCATCCTCTGACCTCCCTCTCCACTTGGTATCTCTTTCTACCTCTTTCTATGCTCATGTTTCCCTTCCTAAATCCATTACTATACCGTGAGATCTGTGAGACCAAGACCCACTGTGTGTAACTCTGCACTCTTTACCTCCAGTGTCAGACAGTGTCCAGAAAAGAGCTGCTAAATAATGCTAGCAGGACTGAAATGCCATTGAAATTGAAAGTGATCTGAGGAGAAGAAAATGCAACTCTTCTTTTTTGACCGGGTTTTGGTGTGGAGAAGAAGAAGGCATCCCCAACTGTAGGTTTTTGTCTTAACTCTGCCTCTGACTAAACATATTTATTCTAAAATTTCTCAGCTGTGCCCACGGGCTAGTCCCTGAACTTGTCTGTGCCTCTAGTCTCTCATCTGCAACAAAAACAGCAGAAAACAAACAAGAATGAATGAGATGGAGCTGATGAAAATGGATGTCTTAAGTTGTTGGACTCCAGGTTATTTAGTTATTATTATGTCACTGGCAGACTGAGATAAACCCCTAAATCAGAGAGCCTGTGGATATTTCAGAGTGACAAATGCATAACAGACTGTGATTTAGTGGTGCTGTGTACTATAAACTCTACACCATGATTTAAAATACTGTAACATGAAGTCAGTGAAATACACCAGGAATACACACCTCTAATGAAGACTTCATAGCATCTGGCCCTCCTCCAAAGAGTGCCCGGGCCAGAGCTAAAACCAAGGCTGCGGGCCGACCTCCTTACCCAGGAAAGAGAACTCCAGCAAGAATGCCCCAAGAATCTCTGTCACAGACTTGACTGAGCCCTAGACATTCTTACTGAGTCAAGATAGCAGCAGCCTGGATGTGGAAGGAAAAGATGTCCTGAGGACGAGGGATGCAGAGAGATGCCAGGGATGGCAGAAGATGAGGAAGTGTAGAAGGAGCGCAGCAAGGGTGGCAGCGATTCCGAAACTCTGGGATAGCAGCAACTTGTCCCTGCCTTGCCCAAGAGCCTGGAATTGTACGATGTCTGGCTCCATACCACACTAAATCTGGATTTATAAATAGAGCATATGACACCCACCCCCTTAAGGTTTTCATATTCTTTATCGAAGAGGTGTAAATAATGTCAGCTGAAGCCATTTGAATATAGACGTTTAATACCGTCATTTGACTCAATACCTGTAGACGATGAAAATTTTGCACCTAGTTTTATGTCCCTGGATATGTTCCGGTTTCTTCTGGTTTATAGTCTATGGGAACTTGAATAGAATTTGTATCCTCCTATTGTGTGAAAATTGTATAAATCTTAATTATGTTGAATTGGTTCATAGTGCTTTTCAGCTCTACTATGTCCTTCTACTTGTCTATTCATTCTATGAATTTTTGAGAGTTTGGTGTTGAAACTCCAAATAAACATCTTAATTTATCTACTTAAAAATAATTGCAATATATAGGAAAACTATATGTAACTTTGTTATGTTTAAAAAAACTGGTGAGAATGGCAAAAATAAATAAATACAATCATTTGAATAGGGACCATTACATCTATGAATCTGAATTATATAATACCATGAGTCCCAGGAGATTCAGTCTCAGGAGATGCTTTTAGTTTTGTCTTCATGGTATGTCATTATCCAAAAGCATAGAATTAATTTATTCAGAAATATTCATTGAGTTTTATCAATGTTCTCAGTCCCAGGGACCCAAACATCCCTGTGAGGAAATGTACCTCTTTTCAACTTTTGAAGCACCATGCTCCCAGCTGCTACTACAATCAGTTTAATGAATGAGTGTGTTGATTATTAACAGTAAATTAATTGAGTATTAATGCTTAGCTATGACTAATGTTCATTTAGCTGTAGTTGTAAATAGTTATTGCAACGCTGTTATGTGTGAGCTAGTGAAAGACAAGGGAGCTGGCATGGTGCAGTCCATGAGGTCGCAAAGAGTTGACTGAACAACAACAAATTCTGTGTCAGATGCTGTTCTGTGTGCTGGGGTTTCAGTGTGATTGAAATAGCCCTAACTGAATGTGTATTTTGATGGAGAGACACTGGTAATATAGAAAGTAAATTGTTCAAATGTAAAGCTTGCTGGATGATGACATATTTTTGTAGGTTCTTTCTGGAAATTTTCTGGTTCTAAAATTAAAAAAAAAAACACCTCTTTAATCTCTGAGAATAAGGAGACCTTACGTAAATGGGGCTAGATTAGGAGCTCGCTAGATGAAGTGAGGGAGGAGGGAGTGAACCCATTTTAGGAAGAGAGAACAGGTACGGAGCGGGTATGCAGTCCTGGTGGTGAGACAACATCAGCTGTACAAAAGATGAAGCTCCTTTTCAGAGGTTCCAAGAACATCTAAGTGTTTTTGGGTAAATCACCTGGATTATTTAGATTAGGACACTGTTTTCCTATTTCGAGTTCTGAGCTTTTATTTATTGATATTCCTGGGCACCGATGTATGTCCAAGTGCACTCAGAGGTTTCATTCCTATTAAGACGATGCTTTATATATGGGAGTCAGGTGACTGTCTCAGTCTGATTCACAGCCTTGTGTGTGGCCCACCACAATCAGTATTTTTGGGGGAGCCTAAGCCTGTATTTTCAAGAAGCCTTTCCATGAGATACTCTTATTCCTGACGTTTGAGAACCTCTGCCTTAGGATGTGTGTGTGTCAGCCACTCAGTTGTGTCCAACTCTTTGCCATCCCGTGTGCTATAGCCCCACCAGGCTCCTCTGTCCATGGACTTCTCCAGGCAAGAATACTGGAGTGAACTGCCGTTTCCTCCTCCACTGCCTTAGGACAGCAGGGTCTGATTCTTCCCAAACTCTTAAAACCTCTTCAAGGGCGGCTTGCTAAGTGCATGTTGTTATCTTTCATTCAGTAAATGTTACACCACTCTGTGTCTCCATTAACCCACTTCCCCAGTGTTGTTGAGAATCTTTCCAAAACAGTAAGCACTGGTCCAACACTTGAAAAACTTCACTGGGAAATACACCCAACAAAAGCAGATACTCTGGTGCTCAGTCTGCTGCTGCGTGTTTGATGAAAGGATAATGACCAAAAGATTACATCAATGCACAATCAAGTTAGAAGAACTCAAGGATTCCTTCATAATTCTCACTATGAAAGCTGTCCCGCATCAGGATCAGGTTGCAATATGAAGGACAACCACATGTGTGGTGCCTGCATGCGTGCTAAGAAGCTTCAGTCCTGTCCAAGTCTTTGTGACCTCATGTGACCCCAGGGGAGCCCACCAGGCTCCTCTGTCCATGGGATTCTCCAGGCAAGAATACTGGAGTGGGTTGCCATGCCCTCCTCCACCCACAAATATATGCTTATTAAAAATTGCAAGAAAAAATTAGTTTCTACATAAGAATATCAATACATATCACTGTTATTTTGAATGAAAGTGAAATAGAGCCTTTAATTTGTTCTTTAAAATAAAACAAACTGATTTTAAAAGTCTCCAATTTAAAGTTTTATAAAACTCTTTTAGAAAACAAATCTGTAACAAATTCAACCTTTGGGGAAAAAAATGAATGAATGAATTTTATCTTTATGAATTCTTTTAATAGTATTTTGTCACAAATCGTGCTTACAGAAGCATATAGACCCTCTGACTCTGGCCGTTCTTTGTTAAGGCCACAATTTTGGCCTCTGTGAGGCCTCAGTCTTGCTTGGTCTTAAAATCCTGAACGAAACCCCTCAGAACATGTTCGCATGTGCAGTATTTCCCTTGTAGGTGGAACGGCCACCCGACAGAGGGGCTTCCTGGGTTGCATTCGGTCTCTGCAGTTGAACGGAGAGGCCCTGGACCTGGAAGAAAGAGCCAGGGTGACCCCGGGAGTGGAGCCGGGGTGCAGAGGGCACTGCAGCAGCTATGGGAGGTTGTGCCACCACGGGGGCATGTGCATGGAGAAGCCCAGCGGGTTCTCCTGTGACTGCACCTCCTCCGCGTACGCGGGGCCCTTCTGCTCAGACGGTGAGTATGACAAGGATCCCCCCAAGAGCAAGACTGACCCAACGTGAATAAAACCTCCAGCAGTTCTTTTCTTTGTAGCTCTTTAAAACAAAAATATTTCCATTCCTGAACATTTTTTTGGGGGGGGGGAATTGCCTATTTTATGCCCATGACATTTCATTACTTAAATATTTGCCTCAGTTCCTTAAAAACTGTGTCTTTTACTGATAAACCTTCTAAAGTATCAGCTGCTCCATCTGCTCTTTTCTATCTACTGTTAATGCTCAAATAATACAGGTGTCAACAGCCAGTCCCATGGGGGCAGTTCTCATTTTTAAGATCATTACAAGCATTGTTGTTATTTTTGAAGATGGCCAGCCATGCAAAGACATTTGGGAAGCCTTGTTGTTTGAGCCAACAAATATTGTTTAGCAAACAGGACTAGAAATAACTTTTCCATTGAGTATCGACATGTGACAAAATAGAGATACTCAGACACCTTGTTCTGTGAAACGCTGACTTTCTGTTGGTGAAGTGAAACAGTGGACCGTTTTTCAGCTGGTCTTGTTCACTGATCCACGTCATGGAAGAAGGGAAAAGCTGAGTGTAGCATTTAGCGTTCTGAACAGATTTCTGTGAATAGACAAACATTTGCTACACCTTCATAGTTCCTCATAGAAAATCGTCATCCAGTTTAATTCAATTGCTTTACTTAAGTGTTTCTGGACTACTGGACCTTCACCTGAAGGAGACTAACGAAAATTGGCCTCAAACTGAAGCGATCCCTGCTTTGCAATGAAAACATTTGGGATTTTTTTAAGGAAAGTTGGCCAAAACGAACTCTTCAAATCATCTACTTTCTATCAGGAATAACTTATCGTTTAAAATCAACCTTGGGTAATCAACCACTGCTTCTGTCTTTCTGTAATTCTCCTGTTTAAAGTTAGAACGAAGACCGTGTCTTTACAAGAGCATGTCTTCGTTTTCTGAATCTAAATGATTTCCAGGTCATCTTGCAAAGTGTAATCGGGAATGTTATTCTGCATCCACATAGTATATAGGATTTAAAACGAATATTATAGATAGTAAAAATAAAACAAACAGACAAAACCCCTAAAGCACTGATTGGAGATGTTGCCACATTATCCATGCGGATCACCTGCAGCTCGCATTCAACAACCGCCCTGTATAGTGAGGAAGGGAAGAGCTCCGGAATCCCAAACTAGTTGCCCCTTCCACCATCCTCTTCATTTTTATACAAATACATTTGTGTGTGTGTGTGTGTGCATGAATTTCTGATATTAATCCTAAATTAATAAATACTAATCCTAAATGAATAAATCCTAAGTATTAAAATCATTTATGTAAGTAAAATGATTTTTTAAAACTTGGATAGTTATTTTTTAAATTTAAAAAATGTCATAACTGAGACCATGGAATAATCCTTGGTCTTCAACTTTTTTAAACATAAAGTGTGCTTATCATTTCAGAGATTTCTGCCTATTTTGGATCTGGCTCATCTGTGATTTACAATTTTCAAGAAAATTACTCCTTAAGTAAGAATTCCAGCTCCCACGCGGCTTCGTTTCATGGTGACACCAGGCTGAGCAGGGAAACGATCAAGTTTAGCTTCCGCACAACACGGACGCCAAGCCTGCTGCTCTATCTGAGTTCCTTTTATAAAGAGTACCTTTCAGTTATCCTAGCCAAAAACGGTGAGTGCTGTTCAGATGAGAGAAAATACTATCAGAGCATTAGATCTGTAGTAATATGGATACTTCTCATGTTCTTGCTTCTCAGACTACAAACAGGAAAAAAATAAATGTGCCTGTTTGATGTATTCAGTTTTGTTTTTTCAGTGCTGTCCTGTAAATTTAATCTAAAAGGATTATTTAAAATACTTAAAATGTCTTTATAGCCATATAGCTTTGGTAATTTAACATATTTTGTGTGAATGTTTAATTTATGTAGATAAAATATTTATTATAAATATTTTATATAAATATATAAATTTTATATAAAATATTTCCTTCGAATCGAAGTAGAGAAGTTTTGAGAGAATGTTAACCAATTAGCATTATGTAAAAGAAGATGTCCATAAAATAATCTCTTGGTTCTGATTTTCTAGTACACCAGTGCAGGATGATGGTGTGCGGTTTAGGACGTGTGTGCTACGGAGAGCCACTTACTGTTGTTGTTCTCGTCCCTTTATCTGGGTTACAGATAAAAAATTTTGTGAATAAATTGTCTGGGTGAGGAAAACAAAGGAACGTACAAACATGCAGATATATCATTTCAACTAAATAAAATATGGCCCAAGGGCACTGAACACCAAATTTTAAAAAATATTGTTCAATAAGTATATTCCTCCTCACAATATATATTTTGAGCTTGAAGTTTTTCTACATATATTTGTTAAACTGAAAGATATCCTGTGAAGTAGATTTACTGACGTCTTTGCAAGCAATTAAATGAGTAGTATTAACTCTAATAGTAAGTTTGGCTTAAAACTATTCACCTCACCCTAATTTCATTCCAAACTCTATAACCATGACCACTTGAAAAATGTTCCTTATCTTTAGTAAAACTGTATTTGATAATAATAATTCCATTCATCAGTTGCATTTCAGGAATGGTAGGCATATTTTTTGAAAGATGAATTACAGAAAGAAAGTTACTGCAATATTCCACAGTAGTTTGATATTTCATAATATATTAAACCTTATTGTTTTAAGTCAGAGGCTAGTACAAAGATTTGCATATGCTTAATTACATATTTGACAAATTAAATATTTGCAAGAAAGAACCTGCTTATTGGCAGCATATTTGCTCTTAATTTTGGGAAAATAGTGCAATTTCACATGGAAACTGACTTCTAGGAATTATGATGAAAGTGTACAGCCAAATAAACTGTTGTGAATTCTTCCCCAGGTATTAGTAAGTAACAAAAAAGGACTCTGAGGTTTTTTTAAAGGCATTTTTTAAAAATACAATTTTAACTAAACTATAACTTTTCCCCTCTACTTTAGGAAGTTTGCAGATCAGGTACAAGCTAAATAGATATCAAGAACCCGATGTTGTTAACTTTGATTTCAAAAACATGGCCGATGGGCAACTTCACCACGTAAAGATTAACAGAGAAGAAGCAGTGGTCTTTGTGGAGGTAATAGAGAAAATACAGCAGAAGCAGTGGTTGCAAGTAAACTCCCCAGCATGACGGACCTGCAGCAGAAACTGGATAATGGATAGATTAAATAAAGCCATTCTTCCAGTGCCACCCTTACACAGATCATAGACCATCAAATGTGTTGTTTTTTTAGCAGTAGGATTCTGTTTAAGAGATTAATAGTATTTGATACTTAAAATTGCCAAACTTTCCTATTTGTTTTACTTTTGCTTTCCTCAGGTGGGAAGTGCTTTTTAGTTTAGCGTGATCTGCTATTGGCAGAACTGTTGCTACTCTAATGAAACCAGTTTACTTCAGATGGCTGTACGTGCAGCCATATTTCTTGCACAGAAATTAATGATCACAATTTCAGAATGAATTCTAAAATGATGTGAATTACAGCAGAGAAAGTTGAATTATTCACTCCACCAGCTTTTGAAGAAAAGCACATATGTTTCAGCCCTCTAGATAGAGGAAACTTTCTTAGCTAAATGACTCAAGTAAAAATACCCAGCTAAGTAAAAATATCAAGATGAAGATAACTTGTATCTTTTTGTGGGTTTTCTCCATTTGAATTTCTTATACAGTGGAGAAAAATAAAGTGATATAAGGGGATAGAAGGTAGGGTGCACTGGTGTCTGAGGGTAGCATAGAAGTAGTTTAGAAAATAATATTCACCTGTATAAATGACTGACTTTAAACTCTGTTTTTCTAATCTTTGGGGCCATATTAACAATTGCCTATTTTATCATTTTGTTTTGTCTTCCTTTGCTTCCTGTCCTCTTCTCAATGACAACATCCATGTGGATATTTGCATCTCATGTAACAATTTTGTAGATTGATGAGAGCATGAGGAGGCAAGTCCATCTGGCATCAGGTACAGAACTCAGTGCTGTCAGATCCCTTGTACTGGGCAGGATTATAGGTAAGTAAAAGGAATGGCCTTTTGCCTAATCATGATGCATAAACATGGACCAGAAGAGTCATGTTCCAGATGCACAAACACACACACAAAACACACAAATTCATCATGCCAAAAGAAACCCCTTGCCTTATTTCAGTTGTGAAGTGAATGATAATCAAGGCAGAAACTGTACTTTCTCAGGGGTGTGTGTAATTGTGAGCTGGGACATTTTGTAAGATGAGCAAGCATCCTCCTTGCATAGTATCGCCATGCTGGTGTCTGCCCTGTGTCAGTCCAGCATAATGAAACATGGTCTCCCTCTCACACTTCAAAAATATCAAATAATAAAGGTATAAATAACACACCATATATCAATCAGCTGCCGGACATATAAACCATAATCTAATGATAGCACTGGGATTAGGTCAGAAGAATATGGAGGAGAAAGCAATTGCCATTCTGCTGGTTGGTGAATATGCTTCAGGTTGTGGCCTGGATCCTGTCTGTTTTGTTGAAGGCAGCGGCCAGCCACTCCTGCTGACTTATAATATAACCCAGTGTCTGTCTAAATGCCTTGTAATTCTTATTTCTGTCCACCAGTTACCTCTGATGACAGCATGGAAAGAGAAACATAGTCTTGCCATTTTAGCACAAAACATGTGTGCTTTTAAAATATTTGCCAGCAAAGACTAAATGGAAAGAGGGGCAATAAATTTTAAAAGAGATTTTCTTTTTAGATATAAATGGGAGGTTGGAGGACTTCCTGTAGTCTGGTTTTCATTCCTAGTTTGATATTTGACATTAGCCTGGAATATTTTGCCCAAGATAGTAAATGAAATATTTTATTTTTGACCTTTTCAGGTACTTGTACCTTGATATATCACTTCTTACATTCCTTTTACATAATGTTAGAATCTTGAGAATGCTTGATTAAACCTGTGGGTGAATGATCAAGATATTGGTTCTGAGAAGGTTAATACTTAAGTTTACAAATATTTATAGTCTTTCTAGCATTGTGACAAGTGCCAAAGTTGTATGCTCTTATTCTCCAAACAAATAAAGGAAATTGAATTGAATTGTTCTTCTAGTATGCTAGGATGGACATGAAATATATGTGTAAAGGACTACTTAGATATCTGGAAGCTTAACTGGAAAATCCCAAGTGGTTTCATAGCATAAACCACATAAATTCAACTATAGTAATAAAAAAGATCAAATAATTATAATAAATTTCAATTTCATGAGTTCCTCAGTCTAGTAGGGTCTGAGTTGAGGCATTTTACAGAAAAATGTAAAATTAAAAGATTAAAGATTCTAACAACTATGCATAATGTTGATAAAATCATATTTTTGAAAAAATAGCATCTTCAAACTTAATGCCAGATTTGCTGATGAAAATACTTTGTGTGAATAGAAGTATGTTAAATATATTATAAAACAATTGGGAAACTGACCTGCATTCTATGAGGAAGATTGTAATCAAACAGTAGAATAATAACATTCATTATATAGATACTTGTTTCCCTTTTTATAACGAATATTGCAGATTAATAAGGAATTAAAGATGTTAATGTTTTTACTCAAGAATAGCATGTTATTAAGACTCATATCACTCATGCTGAAAAATAAGATTAAAGTCCAAGTTTAGCAGTAAACTTTAGAGTCTGAATCAATTCATTCTCCTAAAAATGGAAGTATGAATTTATTGATATCCTAAGGTGTGAATCTTGACCAAGGACTAACATTGCATTCAAATCATGTGTAATTCAAAGGAGACTAATAATTTATGGTCATATGGTGTGGTATATGTATGCATTTACAACAAAATGTTATGTAGTATATTATTATATTTTAATATGCTACATTAATTTATGGTAAAAATAGATGCTAAAATGGAGCTATGCATTTTCCAGAGAGTTGGTCAATCTTGAGGTTTCTATGTTAGTTGCAGTCCTCCAAGAATCCATTGTCAAGACAAAATTAACCACGTGAGGGTTTTATCAAGGGGACACTTATGAAAGAGAACGTGAGGAGAGAGCTTGTCAAGACTGCATGCAAGCCTGCCTTCCAGTGAAGGAGAGAGGGAGGGACAGTTAGAAGCATCCTGGACTTCAGCTTTGTGGGGGAGCCGAGTCTGTTGGCCGCCAGAGGAGTCTCGTGTCTCCAGAGGGTGGGTGTGCCTTAGAGTCCCCGCTGTGGTCAGCTTTTGCCTGGGAACAGCCATGGGAAGCAAGGCCCTGGCCCAAGCCTGAGGATGAGTTTCAGAGCCCGGCACCTGGGGCCCTCAGTCGATTCCTCTCACCCAGTTGGAGGTCTGCAAGGCACATTCTCCTGACCTCATGCTAACCAACAGTGGTTTTCATTTTTATAAGCCCGTTTGGTTCCCTTATTCATTTAGCACCTACGCTGTGATCACCTGTTGTAAACACAGGGAGTGCCAGCATGGCAGACGTTGCATCTGCCCTTACAGAATTTATGGTTAGTGGGCAGATAATCCTAATACACGATGTTCCTGTGTATCTAATTGAGTGTAGTACACCCTATGTTGCTTGGGATAAAATAGCTCCAGATTACCCTCCAAAGTAAAGTAAGTTAGCATGCCGTGGGACCCCCCTGGTGGCCCAGTGGCTAGGACTCGGTGCTTTCACCGCCGCGGCCCTGGGTTCAGTCTCTGCCAGGGAAATGAGATCTTGAAAGCTGCATGCTGCAGCCAAGAAAAATAGTAAAATACTTATATCATCTATAATATCTGAATATTTATTTTAAGGGAGCAGAAGATAAACATTTTAGAGTTGTCATTTGCCTACACTTTCAAACAAACACTCAAGGATATGACCATCCACTGCCATTTCAGATGGACCCCAGAAATGAAGGGCGTTCTTCCCCTGTTTTCCATACTCATTCCTTACACTTAGGAAGAATCATGGGAATAATTTTGGATCATTGTCACTATTAATCAGTATTACTAGCAGATGTTGAAAGGAGGGTAAATTTTAGAAATCATATCAATCTGTACTGTGATGACATGAAAACCGTCTCTAACTCCCTACTACACTTGAAATATTTGAGGACGCAGTAACTTTGGCAATAATAGTCATTAGTGGTTGGGAGCTGGGGTGAGAAGATCAAGCTCTTTGCCAAAGCAGCTCAATTCAGACACTCCTATATTCAATAAAGTACATTACATTTGCTTTTCATATTCAGAATTCACTATAAAGTGAAGCTCTGGATTCTATGTCTGGATACTTTAATATGTTAGGATACATTTATGATTTATTTGAGTAAAAACTGGATGATTATTTGCACTCATCCTGAGCAGTAGCTTTTGTATATTGGAGGTGATTGATGACCATTAAAAATCATTTCTCTCTACTGAGGCCACAGAGCCAGGAAGTGCTCTTGGATCACTATGGTGGGATTTGGGCCAGATGTAAATAAAGTCTGTAGTCAGCCAGGAACGGACATCCACTTACCCTGCTGAAGAGCTTGAGAACAATCTCAATGTGTCAGGAATCCTTTATGTAAAACTCACTTCAGAGCCCAGAGGTGAGGAAGATATGTGAGCCAAATAAGCTAAGGGCACTGCAATTGTGTAAATATATTGTGAAATGTCTCTTAAGATAATGGAAGGTTTATTTTAAAAGAGAAGTACCATTTGGAGCAAAAAAATAAAAAGTCTACTTTAAAATCACCTTTTTGTATTCATCAGGTTGATTTTTTAGTATTTGATAATTAAAATATAGACCATCTTCAGTACTTGGCATGACTTCATCCTTATCGTGGCTCCAGTCATTTCCAGATACAGCTATATCATTTTGAATTGGCCCTACCTAGAAACTTAAAAACAGCCTTTCTCCTCATGATACATGAGCATTGATCAGAAGTGTCATATTCTAAAAGCAGAGAACACTCATGATGTTGAAATGTTTTATCTGATTTTAATTATAGAGCAAATGATAAGGTAGACACTGGGATTTTGTCAGAAGCACATATAATCACAAGTACGTGCTCCAGGTGGGATGGGCAAGTGTGTGCCATTGATGAGGATTTGGCTGTTAAACATCATAAAACAGAGCTCTACTTACACTTCAATAGAGAGCAAATGATAGAAGCCAAAACCCCAAATCCCAAATTATATATCAGCTGCCAAAACCTAGAAACCCTCAGACAGTGATAAAACTCAAATAATTTCTAAAATAAAAAGGAAAAAGCAGTTCTTTTATGTCTTTAGATTACTGATGTGCTTGAAAATGTACCTGCATCAGGAGTAAGTGAAAAATAGAACCACGATCAGGCCTTACAGTGCTGTGTGAGTGAACTTATTAAAGACCAGGCACTGACGGATGAGACAGGGAGAGGATGCAATTGACGGGAGTCCGGATACAGGACCTTCAGGGTGGAGAGAGGGCACAGACACAGCAGGGACACGGGTCCGGCCAGCCCAAGGTCTACAGCTCTGTCAGAGCAAGGCCAGCGAAATGTGAATTCTGCTTGTGTTGTCTGTTAAGTATAACCGAGGGCTGGAGGTAGTTTCCATGTCATCAGAGTAAGATATTGCTTCCTCTAAATCATCTTCGTTGCTTGAGAGCTGCTAGTGATGCTTGTTAACGATGATTGGAGCTAAAAATTGTTCCTACAGTCCACTCCCATTTGTAGAGATGAGGACAGAGAGGAAACACTTCCTCCATTTCTGTTCTTCCTTCTGAAGAGGCAGACAGTCTGATGTCATTTCTTTGTTAAGTGTGTTCAAAATGTATTAAGTACTGAGGCCACAGTGAATGATTCCTCAATCAGCTCCTTTAAGAGACCTACTTAAGCAAAGATTGCAGAAAAAGACATCTCTCCACGATGTAATTAATCAAAGGAAATATGCAGGTACAGGGTTGTTTGGCTAATTCACTAAGCTTTTATTGGGTCACAATTCCACTGCATGGAAAAAAAAATATCTCCATTAAGATCGTTACATACTCTTGAAATTGCATAAAAACCTCTCATAGCATAATGTGCCCACATTTTGAATAATAACGTAATTTAACCTGTTGCAAAATGATTGAAAATTACTGTTCTCAGAGGCTGAGTGATGTTTACAGCGACTACTTATGACTTTTGTATGTGAGAAATGTCATGGTGCAAGAGCACTGACAGCAGAAACCGGTTGGTACATCCTGGTGGGAAGAATCAGGTTGCGTCAGATAAACTCCTCGAGGGTCAATCTCCCTCGAAAAATTAACAGGCTGTGTTACATTGGCTTTGGTTATCCAAACTCATTAACTTTAGTTCTGAGTTCTTTTTTTGTTTGTTTGTTTACAGATTTGTTTTTTATGTTAGGAAAGTTTTCTTAGTCTGAAGATGTTTTCCCTCACGGCAAGCAGTAGCTTTGGTATATTTAAGGACAGTGACAGTGGGGATCATTTATCTCTTGTGAGGCTGCAGAGCCAGGAAGTAACTCAGGTTTCTGCAGTGGAGACCTGGGCCAGAGGTAAATAAAGTGTGTGGTTAGAGGGAAGAGGATGTCTACTGCATCTCCTCAGAAGAGCTCAGGAACAGACCTCAGTCACGGGGATATTTTATGTCAAACCTGCTTCAAAGCCCAGGGGTACATAAGAAAGTTTAATTCAGTTGCTTAAGGACACTGTGATTTTGTAAAAGTCCAGTCAAATGACACTTACAATGAGACAGGTCGTGCTGAAAGCAAAAGAGAAGCTCAGGTTACCCCGAGATGCCTCACTATAAATAGCTTTTACATTAATCAGTCCTCAAGGTTGCATCTCAGAGCAGTAGGCTTGGTTGGCATATAAACACCTTTCATGAAAAGCTGACATTATCCGTGCTGTACTTGCTGTCTGCTTTGCCATTTTCCTTTGCCGCTAACTTTTGTCATTGTTACATCCTAGTTGATGGTAAAAATATCCTCCTGGGTTTTAGCACTGAGTCACTGTACCATTTTCTGGCAAGCTTTCTTTATCTTTACGGATTAAAGGCCTTGCGATCCTCTTAAGATGGCCCCATTTGCATAGGTATGGTCAAGCTACTTAGGTTTGTTTTGAGGTTTTTCGTTTTGCTTTGTTGTTACTGTTGTTTTGAGAGCCGCAAGAAGTTTCATGAAGCACTTCGGGTTTTAATTGTTCTTCATTTATTTCGTATCCTTTCCGGAAACAGTTTCCTCTCTCTGGTAATAAATAGAAAAGTGCTTCAAACAAATTTTAACTCCTTGGTACTCTTTTTTTTTTTTTTTTTTAAGAACTTTTGGGAGAAGATTTCTTTACAAAAGCAGAAGTCATTCCCTTGGTTGGAAGATAACAGTTGAGGCTAATTTTTTAACAGGCAGGATCACCCTCAAAATCTGGGTTGGTTAGGGATTTTTATAACCAGAGACAATCTAAATGTAATTGTCTTATCAGGATTTCAATGAAGTAAAGCGATATTTGTCTTCAATTCCTCCACCTGTCCTGCTCTAACACTTAGATGTTGTTGATATTTTTGAAGTCAGGTAAGAGGAAAGATAGATATTTTTGCTCATTGGCTGTACTAGTCCTGTTCTCAGTGCAGATATCTGATGCTAGGCATTGCTTTTAAGCAACTTAATATAACTGCTGATTTCATTCAGACTCAATTCTGGGAAAATGGCTGCAAAATCCCATAGTTTCTTTCTCTCCAACTTCTAATTTCAACCCATTGAGTCTCCTGAAACAAGGGGGTTGATGGTCCAGCCCAGCTGGTGGGGTTGCCTAGAGGCTGCCAATGAGACTGTGTTCTGAGACTCCCTGCTTCTGGTTGGAAGGGAACCTGGGGACCAGTCTACAGGAGTCTTAGGGTAGACCCTGAATTGTGTGGATCCTGAAAAATGCTTGGCTTGCAGAGATCCCTGGACCCCGTGGGGAAAGGGCAGCATTGGAAACTCAGGGCTTCCATCTTCCTGCTTTGACTGAAATGTGAGAACTTCCTCAGTCCTGAAATTTGGGCCAAGTTTTCTGTATCCTGAAGCTGAGCAGGTGTTTGGCTGGTAGCTTCACTGACAAGATGGCTGATACGCTATCTACCTTCTCTGGGCGTCAACCACCTGAAGAGACAGTGAGGGAGAACCAACCAGGAGATGAGAAAAGCAGCCTGTCCACAACCCTCGATTCACCAGCAGTCAGATGGGAGAGAAACCAGAACAACCAGAAGTAAGCTATCCAAGGAGACAGTCCCCATCCTGAGGGAAATCTAGCAAGAGCAATGCAAGGAGATTCTAGCCAAGCCAAAAAAGACCTTGAGGAACTAAAAGTATGATTTTCCCAGACTAAAAAAAAATAAAAGTTGTCTTTATGGATATTTGAAATCATCCCCTGGAGAGCAAGTGAATGAAGCACTGTTGTTCAGTGGCTCAGTCATGTCCAATTCTTTGAGACCCCATGGACTGTGGCATGCCAGGCTCATCTGTCCTCCACTGTCTCCCAGAATTTGTGCAAATTCACATCCATTGAGTCAGCAATGCTATCTGTCTCATCCTCTGCCACCTGCTTCTTTTTTGGCCTTCAATCTTTCCTAGCAACAGGGTCTTCCCATCAGGTGGTCAAAGTATTGGAGCTTCAGCTTCAGTGTCAGTCCTTCCAATAAATAAAGGGTTGATTTCCTTTAGGATTGACTGGTTTGATCTCTTTTCAATCCAGGGGCCTCTCAAGAGTCTTCTCCAGCACCATAATTCAAAAGCATCAGTTCTTTGGTGCTCAGCCTCTTTATGGTCCAGCTTGGACATCTGCATGTGACTACTGGAAAACCACAGCTTTGACTCTGTGAACCTCTGTCAACAAAGTGATGTCTCTGCTTTTTAATATGCTGTATAGGTTTGTCATAGCTTTCCCTCCAAGGAGCAAGCGTCTTTTAACTTTATGGCTACAGTCATCATCTGTAGTGATCTTGGAGCCCAAGAAAATAAGATCGTCACTGCTTCCACTTTGCCTCCTTTTTTTTGCCATGAAGTGATGGAACTGGATGCCACAATCTTAGTGTTTTGAATGTTGAGTTTTAACCTAGATTTTTCACTCTCCTCTTTCACCTTCATCAAGAGGCTGTTTAGTTCCTCTTCACTTTTTGCCATTAGAGTGGTATCATCTGCATATCTGAGGTTATTGATATTTCTCCCCACAATCTTGATTCCAGCTCAGGATTCATCCAGCCCAGCATTTCACCTGACATACTCTGCAAAGAAATTAAATAAACAGGGTGACAGTATACACCTTTCTTGTATTCCTTTCCCAATTTTAAACCAGTCTGTTGTTCCTTGTCTAGTTCTAACTATTGCTCCTTGTGTGAGTGAAGCCATGGACCCACAAAAAACAAGTCCTAAAAGAAATCAGGAGGGAAACTAAAGGCAGTTAAATGTTCATGCAGAGGAGGTTCAGCATGAATGCTCGGCAGTCCAGAAGTATAAAAGGGGTGAAACTGAACCAGTGGTTGCACACTCAACATATGGAATTTTCCAAGCTGCAGATTAAAAGGGCCCACCATGTTCTGTGCATAATTGATGAGCGAAGATACACAACAGGAACAATCAGATTTTAAAAATCCCTAAATCACAGGGAATCTTGCAAAATGTAAGAAAGAAGAGCCAGAAGACACTAGAGTAATATGTATAGATGACTAAGAAAATAGGGCTGTGCAGAGTCATCCTTAAAACAGACACACAGAAAAATCACCTAATCCATCAAGATAAATTTCTGTTCCATATCCACTCCATCACACTTTCTAATTTACTTCTTCATAGCATTATCTGTCTTCAAAATTCTCATCCATTCCTATTTCATGTATATTGTCTCCCCTGCTAGAATGTAAGATGCTCGAACAGCAGGGAATGTGTTTCCTGTACATTTAGCTCTTAAAACAAATATTGATTGACCACTTGAAGTTTTAGAGCTTAAAGCTTTTTGTTTTTTAACAATATTTTATAAGAGGTAGATATTTTCAATCTAAAGGTATAGGATTTTTTAAAGTCGCCTCATATCAAGTTTTTACCAGAGAAATGAATCTTATTTATTTACTTTTTGTTGTTGTTGTTGTTATTCAAAAGGTAAGATTTTTTTTTTTTAAGATCTATAGACATGTTATTCAAGATTTTAACCCTGGAGAAGAAATATGAGAAGCACTGTTCTGATTATGTTGCTATTAAAGTATATTTCTCTTTATTTCTTGTTAGAGTTTAAAAACAAAAACCAAAACTCCAAAGAAAGAATCTTCTCTTTTTCTAAAAATATATATGTTTGAGTGTATTTCCATCTGTTCAAATGGGTGGCTGCTGTGTGGTGGGACTGAGTTAGTTCTTTGGTTTACACACAAAGGTGATGAAGCACCTCCCGTGTAACAGATGCTGGTGTTGAGGGTCTCCTGTGTGCTCACAGAGCAGCAGAATGCCTCTCAGGGCTCCTTGTGCAGAGACGCAGGATAGCCTGGTGGTAAAAACACAGCCTCCAGAGCTGGAATGCCTTGGTCTGAATACTGTATCCCCCAGCACAACAGGAAGGTAATATAATCTCTCTAATTTTCAGATTGTTTTAATATAGTATGATACTCATGATGCTAAATATCTAATCAGTATTTTTTTAAAGGCATAAAATGTGAATGAAAATAGAACAAAAGGAAGTGTTCTTCAAAAACCTTGATATAACAAAGACAGGTTCAATCAGAATTGAGTTGCCCAGAGTCATTTCAAGCATAGCTCTCAAGTAAAAAAAAAATAAAAAATACCACAGAGGATATAAGCAGAGTAAAAGAATGTGTCAGTAATAAACAAAAGAACCCAACAGGCCTAGAGTCCAGTGCATGAGGCCAACAGCCGAGTAACCTCAGGCAAATCACTAAAATTCTCAACCTAAAGGGTCTTGTCTATGTGATTTAAATAGGTTATTCATGGCTCAGTTCAGTTCAGTTGCTCAGTCGTGTCTGACTCTTTGCGACCCCATAAACCGCAGCATGCCAGGCCTCCCTGTCCATCACCAACTTCCAGAGGCCACCCAAACCCATGTCCATTGAGTGGATGATGCCATCCAACCATCTCATCCTCTGTCGTCCCCTTCTCCTCCTGCCCTCTATCTTTCCCAGCATCAGGGTCTTTTCAAATGAGTTAGCTCTTCGCATCAGGTGGCCAAAGTATTGAAGTTTCAGCTTCAGCATCAGTCCTTCCAATGAACACCCAGGACTGATCTCCTTTAGGATGGACTGGTTGGATCTCCTTGCAGTGCAAGGGACTCTCAAGAGTCTTCTCCAACCACAGTTCAAAAGCATCAATTCTTCTGTGCTCATCTTTCTTTATAGTCCAACTCTCACATCCATACATGACCACTGGAAAAACCATAGCCTTGACTAGACGGACCTTTGTTGGCAAAGTAATGTCTCTGCTTTTCAATATGCTATCTAGGATGGTCATAACTTTCCTTTCAAGGAGTACGCGTCTTTTAATTTCATGGCTGCAGTCACCATCTGCAGTGATTTTGGAGTCCTGTGTGAGTTAAACACAAACATGCAAATCAAATTCCTTAGAATAGTGCCTACCATATAATAAGCATTCATAAATACAATATTTATTTTATTAGTTTTTTAAAAGGGCTTCCCTGATGGCTCTGGCTGTAAAGAATCTGCCTGTAATTCAGGACACATGGGTTTGATCCCTGAGTGGGGAAGATCCCCTGGAGAAGGAAATGGTTACTCTCTCCATTATTCTTACCTGGAGAATCCCATGGACAGAGGAGCCCAGCGGGCTGCAGTCCATGGGTCTCAAAGAGCCAGACATGACTGAGCAACTAACACTTCCACTTTAAAAAGAGAGAAAAAAATGCAAATGTTGGTGTCCACATATGTGCAGCAGAGGAAAGAGGAATCCTGCTGTTTTATGATCTTGTTGAGTGGGTGGATGCATCATAGGCTGATACCATTTGAATGTTAAAAACCTACAATTAATGCCCCTTGTTTAGATTTCATGCTTGCCAAGCATGAAATATCTTCTCCACTGTAAAATTATGAATTAATATTTTGACATTCAAACCAATCTCTGCCCCGCAGTAGTCCCATATTAACCCAATGCTCATTAAAATGGGGAAGGGTTATCTAGGTATAGGGAATGCACACTGTCTCGGTCTGAGTGATAGGTGGACAGTGAAACTGGGAGTAAAGGCAGCATGGGGGGTGAGAGTTTTCACTGCTGGACATGAAGAAGTAGAGTCCCTAATGGCTTTGAGATATAGCCTCTTACGTAATATCTGCAGGACCCAGATCAGTTCATTATCAGACCCATTCTTGTAGAAGCTTTAATGATTTCCAGAGAGCTCTCAATGTATTTAATTAGCCATGCTTAAACACTTGTCTTCATTAACCTGGGATATGTCACCAGTAGTTGTGGAAAGACTTAGTGAATGTCTTGTAATAAAGACAAAAGCAAAAGGAATTTAGTAGCTGAGTACGTATTGCTGCTGCATCATCAGGACTTGGACTATTGCACTGTGCAATTGGCTGTTTGCACCTTCTCTGTTATCAGTACTGCCACGTCTCTTTGGCTTCACAGAACACAGCGATGTGGACCAGGAGACAGCACTGGCGGGCGCACAGGGCTTCCTGGGCTGTCTGTCTGCTGTGCAGGTCAGCCACGTGGCCCCGCTGAAGGCCGCTCTGCAGCCCAGCCGCCCAGCCCCCATCACCGTCTCGGGACACGTGACGGAGTCCAGCTGTGTGGCCCAGGCTGGCACTGATGCCACATCGAGGGAGAGGACGCACTCCTTTGCAGGTGGTGTATGGCTTTTCCTGTACCCAGTCACAAGCGGTATATCCACTGAATGTTAAAATATTCTGATGTTTCTGTGACGACGTATTCCCAATATGATTTCTTTTTCCTTAATTTATTTTTAATTGGAGGATGATTACAATATTATGTTGGTTGGGCTTCCCTGGTGGCTTTGATGGTAAAGAATCTGCATGCGGTGCAGGGGACCCAGGTTTGATCTCTGGGTCGGGAAAATCCCCTGGAGAAGGGAATGACGACCTGCTCCAGTTTTCTTGCCTGGGGAATTCCATGAACAGACTCTAACAGGCTACAGTCCATGGGGTTGCAGAGCTGGACAAGACTGAGCGACTGACATTTTCACTTTTCCTTGTGTTGGTTTTTGCCATACGTCAACATGAAACAGCCATAAGTATTTGAAATGGATTCTTAAAACTGGTTTTTAATTTTTTTATTTTTTTATATGTTTATGTATTATCCTTGATAATAATTTTATTCTGAAGTCTGTTTTATCTGAAATTATTATAGCTATCCTAGATTTCTTTTTATTTTATTTTTAAACTTTACAATATCGTATTGGTTCTGCCATATATCGAAATGAATCCACCACAGGCATACATGTGTCCCCATCCTGAACCCTCCTCCCTCCTCCCTCCCCATACCATCCCTCTGGGTCATCCCAGTGCATCAGCCCCAAGCATCCAGAATCATGCATCGAATCTGGACTGGCGACTCGTTTCATACATGATATTATACATATTTCAATGCCATTCTCCCAAATAATCCCACCTTCTCCCTCTCCCACAGAGTCCAAAAGACTGTTCTATGCATCAGTGTCTCTTTTGCTGTCTCGTATACAGGGTTATCGTTACCATCTTTCTAAATTCCATATATATGCGTTAGTATACTGTATTGGTGTTTTTCTTTCTGGCTTACTTCACTCTGTATAATAGGCTTCAGTTTCATCCACCTCATTAGAACTGCTTCAAATGTATTCTTTTTAATGGCTGAGTAATACTCCATTGTGTATATATACCACTGCTTTCTTATCCATTCATCTGCTGATGGACATCTAGGTTGCTTCCACGTCCTGGCTATTATAAACAGTGCTGCGATGAACATTGGGGTACACGTGTCTCTTTCAATTCTGGTTTCCTCAGTGTGTATGCCCAGCAGTGGGATTGCTGGATCATAAGGCAGTTCTATTTCCAGTTTTTTAAGGAATCTCCACACTGTTCTCCATAGTGGCTGTACTAGTTTGCATTCCCACCAACAGTGTAAGAGGGTTCCCTGTTCTCCACACCCTCTCCAGCATTTATTGCTTGTAGACTTTTGGATAGCAGCCATTCTGACTGGCGTGAAATGGTACCTCATAGTGGTTTTGATTTGCATTTCTCTGATAATGAGTGATGTTGAGCATCTTTTCATGTGTTTGTTAGCCATCTGTATGTCTTCTTTGGAGAAATGTCTATTTAGTTCTTTGGCCCATTTTTTGATTGGGTCATTTATTTTTCCGGAATTGAGCTGCAGGAGTTGCTTGCATATTTTTGAGATTAGTTGTTTGTCAGTTGCTTCATTTGCTATTATTTTCTCCCATTCTGAAGGCTGTCTTTCCACCTTGCTTATATTTTCCTTTGTTGTGCAGAAGCTTTTAAGTTTAATTATGTCCCATTTGTTTATTTTTGCTTTTATTTCCAATATTCTGGGAGGTGGGTCATAGAGGATCCTGCTGTGATGTATGTCGGAGAGTGTTTTGCCTATGTTCTCCTCTAGGAGTTTTATAGTTTCTGGTCATATGTTTAGATCTTTAATCCATTTTGAGTTTATTTTTGTGTATGGTGTTAGAAAATGTTCTAGTTTCATTCTTTTACAAGTGGTTGACCAGTTTTCCCAGCACCACTTGTTAAAGAGATTGTCTTTAATCCATTGTATATTCTTGCCTCCTTTGTCAAAGATAAGGTGTCCATATGTGCGTGGATTAATCTCCAGGCTTTCTATTTTGTTCCGTTGACCTATATTTCTGTCTTTGTGCCAGTACCATACTGTCTTGATGACTGTGGCTTTGTAGTAGAGCCTGAAGTCAGGCGGGTTAGTTCCATTCTTCTTTCTCAAGATAGCTTGGCTATTCGAGGTTTTTTGTATTTCCATACAAATTGTGAAATTATTTGTTCTAGCTCTGTGAAGAATACCGTTGGTAGCTTGATAGGGATTGCATTGAATCTATTAATTGCCTTGGGGAGTATACTCACTTTCACTATATTGATTCTTCCAATCCATGAACATGGTATATTTCTCCATCTATTAGTGTCACTTTGATTTCTTTCACCAGTGTTTTATAGTTTTCTTTATATAGATCTTTAGTTTCTTTAGGTAGATATATTCCTATGTATTTTATTCTTTTTGTTGCAATGGTGAATGGAATTGTTTCCTTAATTTCTCTTTCTGTTTTCTCATTATTAGTGTATAGGAATGCAAGGGATTTCTGTGTGTTGATTTTATATCCTACAATTTTACTATAATCATTGATTAATTCTAGTAATTTTCTGGTGGAGTCTTTAGAGTTTTCTATGTAGAGGATCATGTCATCTGCAAAGAGTGAGAGTTTTACTTCTTCTTTTCCAATTTGAATTCCTTTTATTTCTTTTTCTGTTCAGATTGCTGTGGCCAAAACTTCCAAAACTATGTTGAATAGTAATGGTGAAAGTGGGCACCCTTGTCTTGTTCCTGACTATAGAGGAAATGCTTTCAATTTTTCACCATTGAGGATAATGTTTGCTGTGGGTTTGTCATATATAGCTTTTATTATGTTGAGGTATGTTCCTTCTATTCCTGCTTTCTGGAGAGTTTTTATCATAAATGGATGTTGAATTTTCAAACAAAGGCTTTCTCTGCATCTATTGAGATAATCATATGGTTTTTATTTTTCAATTTGTTAATGTGGTGTATTACATTGATTGATTTGCGGATATTGAAGGATCCTTGCATCCCTGGGATAAAGCCCACTTGGTCATGGTGTATGATCTTTTTAATGTGTTGTTGGATTCTGATTGCTAGAATTTTGTTAAGGATTTTTGCATCTATGTTCATCAGTGATATTGGCCTGTAGTTTTCTTTTTTTGTGGCATCTTTGTCAGGTTTTGGTATTAGGGTGATGGTGGCCTCATAGAATGAGTTTGGAAGTTTACCTTCCTCTGCAATTTTCTGGAAGAGTTTGAGTAGGATAGGTGTTAGCTCTTCTCTAAATTTTTGGTAGAATTCAGCTGTGAAGCCATCTGGACCTGGGCTTTTGTTTGCTGGAAGATTTTTTATTACAGTTTCAATTTCCGTGCTTGTGATGGGTCTGTTAAGATTTTCTATTTCTTCCTGGCCCAGTTTTGGAAAGTTGTACTTTTCTAAGAATTTGTCCATTTCTTCCACGTTGTCCATTTTATTGGCATATAATTGCTGATAGTAGTCTCTTATGATCCTTTGTACTTCTGTGTTGTCTGTTGTGATCTCTCCATTTTCATTTCTAATTTTATTGATTTGATTTTTCTCCCTTTGTTTCTTGATGAGTCTGGCTAATGGTTTGTCCATTTTATTTATCCTTTCAAAGAACCAGCTTTTGGCTTTGTTGATTTTTGCTATGGTCTCTTTTGTTTCTTTTGCATGTATTTCTGCCCTAATTTTTAAGATTTCTTTCCTTCTACTAACCCTGGAGTTCTTCATTTCTTCCTTTTCTAGTTGCTTTAGGTGTAGAGTTAGGTTATTTATTTGACTTTTTTCTTGTTTCTTGAGGTATGCCTGTATTGCTATGAACTTTACCTTTGATTCTTTCCCATTTTTTTTTTTTTAGATTCTCAATTCTCAATTCCTTATTCATACGGGCCTTTGCATGTGGGTATTGCATAAGTTTACAGTTACAGACATTCCACATTGACCTCTATAATTCTCTTCTGATTTAAACTGTTTATGAATTTTTAAAAAGTCTTCTTTTTACTCTCCTATATCACCCCCATTCCCCTCTTTTTTTTCCTTTAATGTAGATCATTCTGGAACAAGAGATGACAGAGAACCCCTCACGAAGACAATCAAAAGTGACTCTGCAGTCATTGGAGGTAACAGAAAGCATGAATTAGCTCTTCTTCGGTACTTAATATCGTTCCTAATAATGGTGAATATTTAGCATTATAGACACTATAGGGCTGCTGGTAAAGAATCCGCCTGCCAACATAGGAAATTCAGGTTCTATCCCTGGGTAGAGAAGATTCCCTGGAGAAGGAAGTGGCAACCCACTCCAGTATTCTTGCCTGGGAAATTCCATGGACAGAGGAGCCTGGTGGGCTACAGTCCACAGGGTCCCTAAAGAGTTGGACACTGAACAGACAGTACTGAAGAATCTGTACATGTCCCAAGAGTTACCACTGAATCCTGAGGTCAGGAAGGTGATTTATTATTTGTATTGGATTGTCATATAGTCTTCTTAAATTTGCAGCTTCCTTGGAGATTTCCAGTACAAATAATTGATAATTTCACTGAAATACCACACTCAAGTATTAGTATTAGATATTATTAGGACATCGGAGAAGGCAATAGCACCCCACTCCAGTACTCTTGCCTGGAAAATCCCATGGACAGAGGAACCTGGTAGGCTGCAGTCCATGGGGTCGCTAAGAGTCAGACACAACTGCATTGGAGAAGGAAATGGCAACCCACTCCAGTGTTCTTGCCTGGAGAATCCCAGGGACGGGGGAGCCTGGTGGGCTGCCATCTATGGGGTTGCAGAGTCGGACTTGACTGACACGACTTAGCAGCAGCAGCAGCAGCAGGACATAGTACTAATAATGAATATCATTTAGCTTTAGAATGGCCATCTGCACTCCCTAGGGTGTTCTGATTGTATTTAAGGAAGTGTCATTTTTTGGTTTCTTAGACACATCACTGCTTCTGCAAGAATTTATGTAGCAAGTTGGAAAATTCTGAGATGAACATTAAAAACATGTGTTTATTGTTGCCTTAATGCTTAATAAAGTGGATTATTTTCCTGGTTTAGATGCCCTTCTCAATGAATATTACAGTTGTATTTGCATTTTATCAAATACTAAGCTAATGGAATAAAAGTGGTTTATTACTTATTTTAAATTGCAAAATTAGCACCAAAAAATTTAAATATATCTTCCTGGCAGTAGAGCAGCATATTCTCTGAGACATAATTTATTCAAAACCAAGCCCCCACATAAACCTTTTTCTTCCTGATTAATGGTTTTCAGAATATTATTAATCAGATTATTGAAATGTTAAATGGTTCACCTTTTCTCCATATTCTGCAAATGATATAGAAAGTAAGCAATTATTTTATTATATTGCCAAGTAATGTGGTTAGACATATTCTTGAGCAGCTTATGTGGGCTTATAATTGATCCATTTGTTTCTCTACTTTTTACACCCTTACTTGTGTAGACATCAGCTTCCTTTAAGTACTTAGAATTTTATTTAGACAGAATAGCACTGATCAAAATTTGCAAGAATATTAAAATCCCCATTGCTTTTTCAGTTGTTTTATTTTTGTCAAATTAATGGTGTATAAATTAAAGATGCATAAAATAGGCTCCTCACCCTGTTAGAAGAGTAGTTAAAATCTGCATGTGTAAAATAAATATATTAATATAGCATTAAAACATTAACTGGTAAAAACTCTAAATTTAAAATTATACCATTTATCAATGCAATGCGCTCAACATTTCAAATTGGGACTCCTATTTGTCAAACAAATTGTCTCGGTCTCATAATGAAGAGGAAAAGTTAAAATTTCACATAACCTCCTGCTCGTTCTGCCTCTGTAACTCAGCTTGCTCCTTGCGAAGTCTGGATCACGTAGGTCATGTAGTCTTGGAAAGTGGGGACTTACAATACGAGGAACCGGAGCTTATCTCACGCACCTTGTCCTGCTCTTTGCCATTGCCCAGCCCCTGCAAACCTGCTTAATCATGCAGTCCCTGTAAAGGTCAGGCATTCCCCTCCCCGTCTTGACCGCTATTCCCACGCGTGCAAAACCCCCTAGTTTAAACCAGCCTATTAGCAGCTATTGTTGCCCACTATAGTCTGCCTATAAAAACTCCGTAACCCCTTGTTCGGGGCTCAGAGCTTGGGGTGTTAACTCCTCTGTGCCTGCTGGCATAATAAACCTGAGTTCTCCAACTGTCCGAGTGTGGTGCTTGGTTTCTCGATTACTGGTTTCTGCAACAATAATGGTGCTTTTACTGTGTATTTTCTATACACCGATAAATATAGTATGAATATAGGGAGATGCAGATACATAGTTATGTGTAGTCATGCCAATGTTAGAGCAAGTATTTAATCTTTTTATCATACCTTTGGGCAAAGATTACTGGCAAGATTTGCAGAGTAAAGGAAGAAGTGTGTTTATAAGTTATTCTGTGTTATTCTAGAATGGAAGCAAGTTGTAGGTCGTGTGTGAAATTCTCACTCGACTCGGATGCATAGAGCAGAGCAAGACTCTATGGAAGGTTTACTGCTTAGGGTCTCCCCAGGGCCTCTGGATCTAGTGGTGCCTGCTTTTGATCACGGCAGGGACTGAGCTTCAGAAGCAGAGCAGTGGATTGTGGCCATCTAAGCTCCAAAGGCCTTGTCTGGGATCACATGCAATTCATCTGCTAAATCACAGAATACCATTCTCTAGTGTGTTTCTCCATCTGCCAGCATTGTGGTAGATTTCTTCAACTGTTGTCTTCTTACTCTTAACTTGCATCCGCTGTGTAACATGAGTTAGTCCATTTAAGTATATTCTAATTGGCTAATTCTCCTATGTTTTACATTTTAGGCAATCTTTTTCTTGAATTATAAACAACAAATAAATAAACAGGGTGAGGTGGGGAAATTGATTTAATAAGACATTTAAAACTGGTGACTCAGACACTAGAGAGAGTTTCTGGTCAGACTTCACAGATATGAATGGTCAGATTGAGACAGCAAGCTACGTAATTTCATCATAAAAACACATTCACACAGAACTTCAGATAGTAATGTCTCAGAATGTGGTAGGTAGTCATATTTCATCTATAATATCTTTTTTCCTTTCCTTTTTTTTTTTCTGGTGTATCATGTTAAATCAAGGTTTTTCTTGGACATAACAAACCCTGACATAACACTGTCTCTAATTCAGTTCAGTTCAGTCACTCAATTGTGTCCAGCTCTTTGTGACCCCATAGACTGCAGCACGCCCGGCCTCCTTGTCCATCACCAACTCCTGGAGCGTGTTCAAACTCATGTCCATTGAGTTGGTGATGCCATCCAACCACCTCATCCTCTGTTGTCCCCTTGTCCTCCTGCCTTCAATCTTTCCCAGGATCAGGGTCTTTTCCAGTGAGTCAGTTCTTTGCATCAGGTGGCCAAAGGATATAAACCGTCTCCAATTACAAGAGATAAATCACATGCATGGAGCAAACCCATTCCAGAGCCCATCCCTGATTTTGTCTGCAGTAGCCTGCTGTCTGTGTGGGCTTCCCACTTGGTGCTGGTGGTAAAGAATCCACCTGCCAATGCAGGACACACAGGAGATGCAGGAGATATGGGTTTGATCCCTGGGTCAGAAAGATCCACTGGAGTAGGAAAGAGCACCCCACTCCAGTATTCTGCCTGGAGAATTATGTGGGCAGAGGAGCCTGGCAGACTACAGTCCATGGACCTGCAAAGAGTCGGACACAATTAAGCACAGCACAGCAATTAAGACACACAATTAAGACACAGCAATTAAGACACAGGCTACTGTCTGTACCTACTTCATCAGCTTTCTCCATTGAAATTGTTTAGGATCTCATTCTTTAAATCAGAGGCCTATAACCAAGCAATAGAATACTGATAACAACTCATTACTTTTCTAAGATGAGAGGCAAAATATATGACAACAAATGGATATTCTGATTTCAATTATTAATAAAACAATTATATCCATTAGAAAATTCTTCAGATTTCAATACAGAATTCACTTATCAGATTTATGTTAGATCTGTCAGCAAGGAATTGCTATCCCTTTCAGATAAAGCTGACATAGCCAAAACTCAGCTTAGCCCCTAGCTATATTATTGGCTATAGTCAATCTGCCCATCAGATCATGTACTCTAGAATCCATTGTGACTGATGAGGACCTTTGAAGTTTCTGCTATCCCTCTCAGATAAGTGTGTCATAGCCAAAAATCGGCTTAGCCCCTGGCAATATTATTAGCTGTAGTCAATCTGCCCATCAGAGCACGTACTCGAGAATCCATTGTGACTGATGAGGACCTTTGAAGTTTTGGTTTCAGTTGGAGTGATCAGAGTTGTTTACACCTACTTTAAACTAGAGCAAAGAGTCCTTGTTTTATGATATGAGACTCCATCCACCTTGCTGTTTCCGTTGTACTTATTTTCATCTGAAAACACTATGTTCACACCGCCACTGATTTCACCAGAAGAGTCTAAGTATGAGGAACTCTCAAACTTGTGACAGACAACAGTTTTCCAAGTTCTACGCTTCATTTGAAAACTTGGCTTTGATCACTGGCATCCTACATTTTCAGTTGTTTATCTTGAAGTGACAGATTCACTTCATTTTAGAGAAAATTTCTGCCAGATATCCAAGTTAAAACAACCACAGTTTATCTGTCAGTCGTTCTTTCCAAGTAAAACAGTGTTCTTTACAGGAAAAAGCAACTAGTTCAGCTCACAACTCAACTGAAATGCTCACACTGGCCTTCTTCCAGAGACAGCCACTGTACTTCAGTCTGCGGGAGAAGTATCAGTACTTTACAGATACTTTCCATTTCATCACACAAAATGTGAGAAAGTCTTATGGGCAAAAGTCACAATTTGACAAAATGTATAATTTTAGTGCTTCATCAAGGACATTCTTAAATGAAGCTGGCAGAGCAGTGCCTGCTTACTTTATGAATTCAGTGACCACTTTGAAACTTTGGTGACCTTGCCTTAGTTCATGTTAAGGTACCAGGAACTCTACCTAACCTTGCTTTGTTCTCTCAGTGGGCACGTCAACATGGTGAGAAAGGCATCTTAGAGTTATTACGAATAGCGTCGACGCTATGGACCTCCTCAAAATGTTCCAGGAACCATCAAGGATTCAGAGATCTCACTCTGAAGATAACTGACTTAACATAATGCCAGAATTGGTAACCAATTAGCATAGCTAACCGCTGTAGTGTTTAAATTTTTTATTTACAATCAGATGTCTCAAAAAGTCAATATTCTTAATATAGATATAATCTCATCTGTGTATCAGGATCAATATAGTTCATAGTAAGGATTATTCATATAAAACTTGTTCTTGCTATTTAGGGATATAACAAATTATTGATAATCAACTTCATTAAAATGTTAATGTTTAAGGGGATAAATTAGGAGATTGGAATCAACATATACACACTCTACTATATGTAAAATAGATAACCAACAAGGACCTATTGTATGACACAGGGACTTTACTCAATATTTTGTCACAACCTATAAAGGAAAAGAATTTGAAAAATAATAGAGATACATGTATGTGTGTGTATATATATATATATATATATATATATATATATATATATATGTATAATGGAATCATGCTGTACACCTTAAACTAACAGAACATTGTAAATCAACTAAAGTTCAGTTTTAAAATGTTCACATATTTAAGTATTAAAAACACATTTGATTATTTTATGATGTTGCTACTACTATATAATTTCAAAATAACTAAACTTGTCTAGGTATTAATATGAGGTGACCAAATGGACTTAGAGATGTGTAGGTAATATATTATTAAAAAATTGTATATACAAATACACTAAATAATCCATTATAATATGCATTCAGAATAAGTGAAGGTGAGCCCATAAGACTGACAGAACTCAGAAGTAAACTCAACATATTTTGATAATACTTGATCCAGAAATGCCTGAGATTTTTGATATTTACAACTTACATGTACTAGATGCTTGATTTTGGTAGAAAATAATTTTATTATGACTTCTTAAACAATGAAATCTATACAGTTTCTGTTTGGACAATGGTTCTGATTTTGTGTGTCTCTTCTCTTCTCTCACTAGGTTTGATAGCTGTTGTGATCTTTATCTTGCTGTGCATCGCTGCCATAGCTGTCCGCATTTATCAGCAGAAAAGGTTATACAAAAGAAATGAGGCAAAAAGGTCAGAGAATGTAGACAATGCTGAGGCTGTTTTGAAAAGTGAGCTTAATATACAAAATCCAGTCAAGGAAAATCAGAAAGAGTACTTCTTCTGATTGGCAGAGATGATTTACTGTATAACTACAATAGCCTGATTTAATAGCCAGGGGCTCTCAAAGAACAAAAAGCAAGCTCTCCCACTGAATGTACAGGCAATGGATTTGCAGACTGCCACGTTGCCAGACTCGAGATGGCTCCAGGAGGCCTCATCCATTGACTTATTTCCCACAGCGGTCATTCTGTATAACAAGAATTAGATATTGCTGTTAATTTCCAGCCATTCTGATACAATCTAAAGCAGAAGTTTAACTCACTTGAGAGCTACAGTTTTTCATTGTGAAAACTGTAGTGCTAGCCTCTCAACCACGTGCTACCTAAGTTGTGTTAGAGGTGAAAATCAAAATTGGACTATAATGACCTTGCTTTATTTGAGAACATATGCTGTGTTTGCTTTGGTGTCCCCATGGTGTTATTCATAGACCTGGAAATGCTTCTAAGATCCTGTTTGGCTGGTGTTTGCATCTTCAGTGGCCAAAAGTATATAAACCCCTTTGCCTTTCTCTGTATTGCATTCAATACAATTTATCAATAGTCTGGAAAAATGTTTTTGTTTTCATTGGTTTGTTTGTATTGCTCTATTTCGATTTGACTGTTTTTAATGATTTTGAAAACATGAGGTTTTGTGTGTAAGGCTCCAGCTCTGAACATAAAATTTGTATGTAACAAGACTCAGAAAGTGCATTGGTCATCAGTATGTGATGTCTTGCCTTTAAAACATTTCTGTTTAATTTGTTGTCATGGTTTGGTATTGGTAGTAGTTAAGAACCTGGTTAATGCCCATTTCCCAAAGAATGTGAAATATTTGCAAGTAAACTTGTTGATAAAACACACACACACAATTCTTAACACTGCAAAGAATTATTTTTTATTTACAACTGTAATGTCTCAAATGAAATATACTTCTGAGAATATTTCCCCCAAATCCCATGTAAGCTTTCTTTATAGGTTTATAATTCTGTTTTTCTAAAGTATATCACCCACTTTTCTTTGATCTCTATTGACTATATACCATGGAGCATCTTCTTATGTATTAGAAAAAAGAGACAATTTGACATGTAAGCTCCATTCTTCATTCTAAATTATATCCCCCACTTCAGGTATATATTCAGCTATATACTAATCTCCAGGGCATACTTTTTGGAATATAAGTTTCAGTCACGCCCCCTTTTTTGCAAAACCAGTAGAGTTGTTAAAGTGTGTTCCTTCTAAGGGGTGATGGCATATTATATGTCATATTCTATCATTTGAGTTACTTCTCATTTATGATGATGGAGTAAATTTCTCAAAAAGAACCAAAAATCAATATAACTTACTAACTAGTACATTCTGATTAGGAGATATATACGTGCCTGAAATTCAAATAATTATCAATCACTTTATGAAACTGTTGCAGTAATTACCTTTGAGGCCATGTGAACAAGATGCCTTCATGTAGCTATCTTTGAATTCCACAAGCCAATTATGTAGCAAAGGCACTTTGGCATTTATACTGATACTTTCCAGGTGTCTGCCAAGGGAAAATTAGATGCTTTAGTTTGTCCACACCAGAACAATTTGGAAATACGTAAAGTGAACGCTTTTCCCCTTATTTTCCCTCTTAACTCTCCTTATAAAACCTGCCTGTCCTTTCTCATAGCACTGTATTAATTTTGATGTTTCTGTAAATGCTTGATGAAATCTTAACCATGGTTTATGAAAGACCTATATGGATACATGGCATTCTTTTTCTTTAAAGTCCCGTGGTAGCCGCGAAGGGGTTGAACACCAAAATGGTAGTTTTCATTTCATGCAAAGCTGAATATAATGGTAACAGCCCTGAATCTTTTACATGTGTTCTGGTTATTTAGTAGCAGTGTTAACTTGGTTGGGAGCTGGAAGGTGGACAGGCTTATAGACAGTGAAGCCTCACAGTACTCTGTGGTCTGCTCTGCTAGGTTTAACATTATGGCATTAAAACACACTGATATATCATACGCCATGACTTTCATTCCCTGGTTTGTAATCTGTTCCTTCTTTTTTCTTAATAAAATGCATTTTTGAAGTAAAATGCAGAATATATTTTGAGATGTTGTATAAAAGTTTCAAATGAGGGAATTATACTGGATTTTTTTTTCTCAAAACAGTAAAAAGATGTGTAGAAGTATGCCTTCTTTACTGGTGTTTGTGACTTTTTTAAACTTTCTGGTACACCCCATGATTATTATGAATTGTTAACAAAAGTTGCATTTATAATGTACTTTTCCTTTTAACTAGACTCAGAAATGAAAGAAAATATACAAAAATGTTTCCTGATTGTAACAAGGAAATTGAACTAGATTTTACATTTTTCCAGAGAACAACAATTTGCCTGCTAGCATTTGTTTGCTTAAAAGCTACTTATGTTTACATTGGGTGATATCCTTTTACTTCTGCAGAGAACTTGGCCAATGAACCCTATATATATACATAGGATCATATGTAAGAATATAGCACACACTGCTGAAATATCAACGTTTAAAAATTCTTTATTGATTATTTCAAGTGACACAAATGAAAACAATATGTAATTAACATTCTCTTTTGAGAAGACCAAATTTCTCAAACCTCATTAAATTCAAATATGAAATAAAATGGACTTAGCATGGCACATGAAATGAGGGTCACGCCTGGGAAATGACATCTTAATTTTGTAGAAACTATATCCGCTCTAGGAAATAGTTACACGTTTAAAAATCTTTTCCCCAGTGTTGCTCTTTAAAGCAAATTTAATGAATTATTTAGACAGTAAGTTAAAGACAAAAACCAGAAGAAGAAGAACCCAGACAACAACCAGACAGAAGTTAAGCATCCCAGATTCTCTCTCACCAGGTGGTCTTATCCTTCGTCTATAAAAAAATAATCCTTGCAACAGAGTCCATCATGCAACTGGTGATCACTGGTATATTATTTAGTGTGAAAATCTCAGTTTTACAGATGAAAAGTCTGAGATGCATGTATATGAGGATATATGGTTATATCCCCAAGGGGACGTATATTAATAGTACTGTGTAAGTGGTGAGGCTGTGACAAGAATTTCATTTTTGCTGTGCACTTTGCTGATAATTAGTGCCTTCAGGACATGAAGTTTTGATAGTTATTTAGTGGTATAGAAAATTTGGAGGATCTTGGTTTCCTTTTTGTCCAAGTTCTAGTTCTAGATCTTTTCCATATTTAAATGAACATAAACCTTTGTTTGTAGGTCATTGCCATCAATAGACTTGGTTTTCTTTAAAAAAATATTTATTAAGCTTATGGTTCTTGATCCTAGGAGAGATATTTTAACTGAAACATAGGTAGTCTTAATGAAATAGTATGAATTGGATCTGACTGAGTCACTTCAAGTGTTTTCCATATGGTAGAAGGTGGCACATCTCATTAAAATACGTTTTGTTGATCGATTTCCCAATCCACATATCAACTAAATGATTAATCTAACTAAATAATACAATTTGACAGATGCATTTAATAAGTTCTGCTCAACTTCTACTTTTCCAAAGTTCAGATAATGGAGAGTGGTAACAGGGAAGAAAAAATTCAGCAGCTGACTGTGTGTTTGGAATGTATGTGAATGAGCACATGCGTGTTTACAAGGAAGACTGTGAGAAGCAAGAAAATATGAACAGTTTGCACATAATGTGGTAAGAGAGTTGGACTTCTGGTGTGTCAGTAACTTCCCCGGAGCGTGGTTTTGACGATTGGAAAATGCAAATAAAGTGGGAGGGAAAACCATCTGACCCACCATTGTAATGGCTTTTCTGGGGAAACCATTTTTTATTATCTTCCCTATTTATAGTATTGTATTTAAAATATATTTTAAGATACATGCATATATTTTAAATCTCAAGTAGTACAAGACATCTTACAAGGGAAAATAGCCCTGCACTGCCCTATCCCCTGCCGTATCATGTTCAGCTCCTTTAGCTGTCACTTTTTAGCTCTCTCCGTGTTTCTTAATTACATTCCTAACAGGCTGAGTTCTCTGGGGAAGCAAACTCTTGAGGCAGAGATTGTCATGAAGGAAATTTACTAGGGAGTAATGAAGAAAGCTGAGCACTGAAGAATTGATGCTTTTGAACTGTGGTATTGGAGAAGACTCTTGAGAGTCCCTTGGACTGCAAGGAGATCCAACCAGTCTATCCTAAAGATCAGTCCTAGGTGTTCATTGGAAGGACTGATGTTGAAGCTGAAACTCCAGTACTTTGGCCACCTCATGCGAAGAGTTGACTCATTGGAAAAGACTCTGATGCTGGGAGGGATTGGGGCCAGGAGGAGAAGGGGACGACAGACGATGAGGTGGCTGGATGGCATCACCGACTCGATGGACATGAGTTTGAGTGAACTCCTGGAGTTGGTGATGGACAGGGAGGCCTGGCGTGCTGTGATTCTTGGGGTCGCAAAGAGTCGGACACTACTGAGAGACTGAAGTGAACTGAACTGAATGTAGAGGTCAACATCTGAGAAAAGAAGATGCAGAGTTGGGTGGATGGAGAGGTTGGTGCCATCACAACAGACTCAGCCCACCCTGTGAATGTGGTCCTTTAAAGAAGTCCTGAATTGGGGAGAGGCTGGGGCATTATAACTCCTGTACTTATCAACAGTGAAATTTGAATTTCACATGATTTCCACTCCAGCGTCATCAAATGTTTCTGTTCTGATTTCCTCCCCTGCACCCCAACAATCATTTAAAAATGTATGAATTATTCTTGGCTGACAGACCTTGCAAACATAGGCAGTGAGTTGCATTTGGTCTGCTGTAGTTTGCCGATTCCTGCCTTCACTGGGCAGTGGTAAATAAGTATATTTGCCTGCAAGGCAGGAGATGCGGGTTCAGTCCCTGGGTCAGGAAGGTCCCCTGGGGGAGGAAATGGCTACCCACTCCAGTATTCTTGCCTGGAAAATCCCAGAAGAGCCTGATGGAGTACACCCATGCAGTTGCAAGAGTCAGACATGATTTAGTGACTTAACTCCGGCCACCACCATCAGCCAGGCATTGGGTATTGACTGCTTGGTGCCCAGGGCATCAACTTGGACAAACAGCTCTTCAGCTTAGGTAGTTCCTGAAGAAGAAGGATAGACCTCTGATGAATCTGTTTCTGTTTTGCTACCACACACTTATTTACTGTATTTTTCTTCATCCAACTAGCCAGATATCCTTTACTCCAGATCCTTTTTGGTTGAACTTTCCTAGAGAGGAACCTGTATTTGGTTATTCTTTGTTTCTCTGTGTAAAATGACCTGAGCCCAGGTCACTGTCTGTCCCCATATTTCCTGAGTTAGGTATAGAATGTCTGGTACATTTCTTTGCATAAATGTGTCTTGCTTTCCTTCTATGGAGGCAATGCAAGTAGTGAATCTAGCCAGAGTGGACCCTAGGTTCCTTCCTTGGCTGTGACTTCTTGTCCCTCCTCCTGAGAGAAGATTGGAAATTCTCAAAACTTGGTTTGCTCAGTGTTTTCATATGGAAAATTAGGAGCGCTAATGAATTTTTTCTAAAGTCATTAAATTAGTAATATCTATTTTATCAAGCCATAAACTAGCAAGACCAGTTCCTGTTATAATTCCTTGTGTCACACCAGACTGATTCGTGTTTGCTCATAATAAAATAACTTTCCTTCTCCATGTGCTGATACCAGACATGGTTTCGTGCTCATTGAACTAACACATCTGCTTTCAAACTGTTTGTGTGAGAAACTTTCTGATAAATTATATTTCTGTGAAAGTTCATGTTTCTCTATATTTTCTAAAGGAGCAAATTAATTTTTAAATTGAGCAAATGACCTGTTCTTCCAAAGTACATGTGAAAAGAATATGGTTACAAATGACTATGATGATCAAGAGACTCTTTGCACAAATTTTTTTCATTTGCTTAAAATATCTGACAAATTTTTCTTAGTAGAAAATCTGTAGCATCAAATAAATTTTTGGAGAATGACATCTTCTGGAATAGGGCTGTAATTCTATGAAGAATAAACCAAACATAACAAAGCGGCACATTTTATCATACCAAAAACAATCAAAAATTAAACCTGACCAAACTAATTTAAACATAGATGACTTCCATTCAGAACTATAGTGGTGATAATTCTGATGATGGTTTCTGAATGTTTTCACATGTCCACACATCCTTCTTCTACCTGTAATTTATATAAGAAAAAAAAATTCCTCATCTTTCCTGATGACTTTCATAGTGGAATTTAGTACACCTTACCATATTTGAAATTTCATGATGTGTGAAATTGACATGGTGATAAAATGCCTCTAAAATTTTTGTTGAGCAGTTGCTACTTTTCTGTTGGCTTCGGTCATGAAATTGACTCACAGCACCATGAGATCAAGATATGTGTCTTCCTGGCTTTCACGTTCAGTCAGTCCCACCACCACCACAGGGCTTGATTAACAGCCACCCAGTAGAGTTAATTGAATGACTAAGTAAGTAATGACTAAGATTAAGTAAATAATGACTGAGCACTGGCTGCTTTCTGTGTATGTATAATTGACATAATTGAAGGGTCAATTTCTTACCCCATAGGAAAGCAAGGCTGCTGCAAAGATAAATAATTATCTTTACCTGAAAACCCTGAACACCACTAGTAATGTTTAAATGCAGCCTTGACTATTAGCAAAACAGATTAATCCATCCCTCATGCCACTGTACTTTTCAATAAAATATCTTTAATCAGCATCTTAGTTAATATTACTTTACTAAAATCAATCTTTTCCTATCTTGCAAACAAACCCACAAACAAAACAAAAAGACAAATATGTGTGCTGAAAATTTCATTCTCTAGACAATTCTTACATTGTCTAGTCCTTGTTATCTCTGATTTGCTCTTAATGAAGCGCACTAGCCTCCAGCCCACTTTTCACATGTTATAAAGAGCTCTGCCACAATCCGTCATTTACTTCTGTCTGTTCAGTATTATTCATGCTGTCATGTAGAACTGAAAGCTAGTTTCTCAACAGTTACCTGAACTACTAATATTAATATAACTTTCTTTGTTGAGTGTATGGAAGATGTATACAATATGTGCTCACAATTATGCAGTATAGGCTTGCTGTTATGAGCATTTGGATTTTTTTTTTAATGACTGTGATTTGAGCGTCATAGATTACACAGCGTGTTTAAATTGAAAGAAAATGAGGATTTTCAATATTGTAATTTGTGAGGTGAATTGTATTTTCTAATATAATCTTCTGTTTGGTTTGAAAATTGTTTCACTTGAAGTCCAGGTGGAAGGGGGTCGGGGGCAGAGGACGAGCAAGCACCCACTCCTTGATTGGACGGGATGCTTGCAGTGGCCTCGGCGCACTGGCTGGCTGGCAGCAGCTCTGCTGTGCTTACACACGCATCAGCATGGCTCCATTTCCAGTGACTTTGGCATGTAGGATGATTGAGGGTGATGGCTTTCTCTTACTTGATTAAAATTGGTAGAAACATAGACAGTCCTCCAGTTATTTTTTATGCAGCTTGCTAACTATTGTTTTTCTTTGTAAATGGACATTTACTACCTATTTAGAGCAATAAAATACCTCAAAGCAAACATTAAGCAAAATGTAGCTTATCTATCACATGCCCAACTCCTCCTGATAGTAATAACCATGAATGCAGTGTCCATTACATGGTAAAGTCTACATTTTTACAAGTTGCTTTATAGATCCATTTTGTGATCACTAATAAACCTATTTCCAAAATATCCAATTAAGAAAGACCTTAATGAAAGCCAATTACTCAATGCCCTAAATTTGCTCAATTTTATATTTGAGGTACTGAAATGTGTTTTAAATGAGTCACATTATATACATTAGTGCTAAAAATGGCACCTTCGTTCAATACCAATTCACCCACAGTAACACTTATGGGCAATTAACATTTCATTTTGCATGCTGCATTCATCAGTAATGTGCTTTTACTTATTGTAATGTTGAAAGAGTGTAACTACATTTATAGTAAATGCCTTTATTACTAATCAAGCTGGACTTTGCTCAACAACAGACCTGGCACTTTGTATTCGGGTGATGTGCCCATTCATGTCCCAGTAGCAACTTTCAGAAGAATAAGCTGAAATGTGTACCAGGAGGGGAAATTAAACGTCTCGGTAGCATTTTAGGTTTAATTTGGAAACAGTGCAAGAAAAGATGGGCCTACATGAGAGTGCCAGGTCTCTATCCTTTATAAAATTTTATTTGAAATAATTTGAGAATTCCAGGAAAGCTGTAAAACTGGGACAGAAAGGAAAGTATTTACCCTTCCTTCACCTTCCCTAATATTAACAACTTACACAGACAGACTTCAATGCTAAAAACCAGGAAATTAACATTGAATGTTAGCCTACAGATTCTCATGCAACTTCCTCTAATTTTCCCCCTATTATCCTATTTTTGCTCCAGGATCTAGTCCAGGATCCTTGATTGCATGTAGCTGCTGTGTCTCTTTAATGCCCTTCCACCTGGCATGGCTCCTTGATGCTACTGCTGCTGCTAAGTCGCTTCAGTCGTGTCCGACTCTGTGCAACCCCAAAGATGGCAGCCCACCGGACTCCTTCCTCCCTGGGATTCTCCAGGCAAGAACACTGGAGTGGGTTGCCATTTCCTTCTCCAATGCATGAAAGTGAAAAATGAAAGTGAAGTTGCTCAGTCGTGTCCGACTCTAGCGACCCCATGGACTGCAGCCTACCAGGCTCCTCCATCCATGGGATTTTCCAGGCGAGAGTACTGGAGTGGGGTGCCACTGCCTTCTCCGGGCATGGCTCCTCAGTCTGCTCTTAATCTTTCATGACTGTGATGCTTCTGATTTCTTACAACACCTGATCATTTTATAGATACCACTCAGTTTTGGTTTTCCTGGTTTTTCTTCTGATGAAATAGAACACATGAATTTTTTTGGCATGAAAATAACAGAAGCAATGTTGTGTCCTGCTCAGTTCATAGTATCATGGAGTACATGAGGTCAGGATGTCTCATTACTTGTGATATGGACCCTGGATTCCTGGTACATGTGGTGTCCTTTGAGTTTCTCCTTTGCAAAGTTACCTTTAGCCGAGGCTGATTTTCCCTTAAACTTTCCCCCACTGATGCAGCATCCATTTCCGCATCTTGCCTCCTCCTGTCATTACTGTGAAGTCTGCCTCATGATGCTTTGTATTCCCTTCATTCCTTCCACATTTATTAACTTAGATCTTTCCCTAAGGAAGAGCTGCCATTCTCCACCATCTAAGTATTTAATTATTCATTGATGTTAGTATGGACACACGCTTGTTTGGTTTATTCAGTGGGTCACGATCCAGTCCCATGACTGTCTTCTTTGTTACTCAGATTGTTCCATATTTGGCCTCCTTGGTTATGGCCTCCAGGTGAGGCTTATAGATGGTCACAGAGGATCATATGATCAAATCACTGTTATGTATGAAATAGATAATCAACAAGGACTAACTGTGTAGCACAGGGAAGTGTGCTCAATATTTTGTAATTACCTATAAGGGAAAAGAATCTGAAAATAAGTGTATGTGTATATATATGTATATATATATATATATATATATATATATATATCTGAATCATGTTGCTGTACACCTGAAACTAACACAACATTCTAAGTGAATTATACTTCAATTTTTTAAAAGTAAGTACACAAACAACCAGTTGAAAGTCAAGGAAAAACATTAGCTATATTTTTTAGAAATAAAGTATTGACCCTGGTATTTAATGAATCGCAAGTACTTCTGTATATTCCTAGCAGAAAATGCCTAATGGATAGTTTTCCATGTGAAACATTGTTCTCTTCACACCTCCAGTTTTAAGTAAAGTTCAGTTCAAGTCTTATTTCCCTTCCCTCTCCTCTAGTTTAAGAAGAAACTTCTGACTTCTTTGACTTGGCTGTTTTAAATAATCCATAGTGCTATCATCAAAGATAAAGTCAGACACTGGTTAAAATGGTAAGGACAGGGTTTGGTTAGTAATAAATATTGCAATAGGGGAAAGTGTCTAGCATTAGCTGAACTCAACTTGCATTGTAGGGGGGTGACTGGCATCTTATGAGGGGGGGTGTTGCTTAGAAGGGGTGCGTGGAGGCTCAGCAGAGTTAGGAAAGGGAAAGTGACCAGGGTTACTCAGTACAGGTGCGACTAGGACAGCGGTGTCCGCTTGTTGGCCATTTCCTTTCCTCAGGGATTGACAAAATGGTAAACTATTTTGGCAACCTTGAGTTTTCCCAAGGTAGGCACTTTAAGGGGAGCTAGTGCCATGGCAGGGATATTAGAAACTTTTTAAATGTTGGTTCAGGTCTTTCCAACAAGAATGAGGCCTAGTGGAGAAGATGGAGAGGAGGAGCCTGCCTAGCATTTGGATGAAGAGAGGATCTTTGCTCCATATCCTCTGGCTCTTTGTCCTTTTGTTGGTGGTTTTTTGTTTGTTTGTCCTGTTCTGTTTTGGTCTAATTGACAAAAAAATATGATTTTATTCTGCAGACACTAGAGCACTGAAGTTTCTCAATCTGTTTTTAAGAACGTCTGTTTTGACACAAAGGTTTTTACCTCATCCTCAGGCGGGCAGGTTATGACCTGTGAGTATGTGTCCACCACACAGAGCTCTGCAGCCGTGACTCCCATCTGCTTTCTGGTTGCAATTGCACATCCCCATGGACAACTTGTATCTTCAGAGCATTTCAGTGGGTACAGTGCATTTGTCAAAGTGATTGAAGAGACCCAAAATTTTCCTCTAGGAAACATTTTTGTAAAGCATTATGTAAATATGGTGTTCTAGAGATAATTAAAAATCTATCAATATTTGTAAATATATATAGTATATATATGTTTGTAACATGTGTATATATATTCCTGTGTAGTTGATTTTGCTTGTGTGTGTTTATCTGCTTCTGGGTTTTATGTACTCTGTGTATGTTTTCTTGTACAGTCACTTGCCTGAATTATAAAAGACACTTTATACTTTGTTGTAAATTTTAAAAGGCAGATTATTTTCCAAGCAAGGCAGATTATTTTCCAAGCGAGATACATTGTAAAAACTTGGTAGACTCATTTGGACTGCTAAATTCTCAAAGTTCCTCCCTGTTCCAAATTCACTTTATTTATAAATAACATGTATTCCAAAGCCACCTTATCACAGCCTCCTAGATGTCTTACAAATCCTAATGCTGCAAGTAACTTTCAACAGTACCTGTATAAAGGTACACAGGATACGTTCAGTTTGGCATTTATTAAGTGCTACATAGGTGTTAATTATTATGCATTTCACCTAAATCCAAACAACTGATTGATTCATCAGTAATATGTAGGCAATAATTTTCACACATTTCATGTAAATAGAGAAACATTAATTACTTTACTACAAACAAAGCATACATTCCAAGAATCTTTTCCAAAGCAATTACCAATCAATTGGCAAAACAGGATTGGGACTCTGAAGGTGTCCGTGACTTTGATCAACATTCTCTATGTATTAGATGGAGTAGTTCTCAACATCGGAAGAAAATAAGTCAGCTGTGGTTGCCCAGCCCCCAGGTCACGTGATTCTGGTTAAATGCGAACACGAGGAATTTCAACTTTAAATCAACGTCTCCTCCGAGCTGGTGGAAGATGTCGTTAGAGTTGGTAGTTTGAGAACTGTTAGGCTCTTTGCTTGTTGTCCAGAGGATGCAGTTGGGGAGGGCTGCTGGGAAAGGAGGTGGATTTGTGCATAAAAAGTGTTTAAAAAAAAAAAAAAAAGGCGTGAAAGCGTAAAGAGTGGCAGCCAGAGGCGCGAGCAGACACAGGGAGATGTAGGCGTCCAGAAGGTGGTGAAGGTGAGTCACCGTGGGATAGCAAGGTGAGTTCTCAGCCTCAGTAAGCCAGAAACCACCCAGCCTCCACATCTTGACCTCATCTGATGCCGTGTTGAAGTTATTGACAAGGAGGTCATCTCAGTGTTGATTTCCTGAAAAGAAATAAACGTTTAAATGTGTGTTTGCAAAACAAGTACTCGCTCCACACTGTATCACCTAAGCAAAAGCTAAAACACGAATATCTAAGTTTTTTTAACCAATGGCAATTTTCAAGTTAATTCTTCTAAATGTAAGTGACTGGATTTATTCATTCCTGGTTTATGATGTACACAGAAACCATGGGTTCATATTTGTCAATGACTTAAATAATTATTTTTTGCACACCATTTTCACTCTTCCATCTCTTTGTTCTTGAAGTTGAATAAAAGGCATAATGTGGTGTTCTTTCAATTCTATAATGTGACTCCTTTGAAGGTTGAGCAAAAGCCTAGTGTGCTGAGTAGGCTGACTTCAATCCAGTTGAATATTCTCTGAGATTTAAAATGTATCAAGACCCTGGGAATTAAATACAAGTAGTGCTAATGTGAATATAAATAAAGATTTTCACCTGGGGAGGCGATCATGCTCTCAAAGTGCTGTAATAACAAAATATTCATTTTTAAAAAAAGATCTAACAAGTTAAATTATTTACTGTGATTTATTTGCACAATGAATACAGTTTTTAAAAAACTCATTTTTATTTGTTTTCATTGCTTTATTCCCCACTTGGCACATTGCTTTAGTTTTGTTTTCCAGTTTGTGCTTTAGTTAGTTTTGTTCTTAACTGGTAAATATAATTTTTGATTTCCTTTGTTCACCAGGTCATTCTACTGTACTTTAATTCAGTCAGACTGTTTTGACTTTGCTTATGGGAATATACTATATGTGTATATTCCATTACTTTAACTGTTATTTGCCTGATTTTTAACTTCCATTTGTCTTGGGTTCATCTTTGGTATCTCACTTTTGGATATTTGTTTTAATCTCACTTAATGCCATAACAAACCACTTGTGGAATCATCGGAGAGGGAGCACTGACTCCAAGACCCTAGACTGCCAGAGAACTAACCCTGCTGCTAAATCACTTCAGTCGTGTCCGACTCTGTGCGACCCCATAGACGGCAGCCACCAGGCTCCCCCGTCCCTGGGATTCTCCAGGCAAGAACACTGGAGTGGGTTGCCATTTCCTTCTCCAATGTGTGAAAGTGAAAAGTGAAAGTGAAGTCACTCAGTCGTGTTTGACTCTTCGCGACCCCATGGTCTGCAGCCTACCAAGCTCCTCCGTCCATGGGATTCTCCAGGCAAGAGTACTGGAGTGGGGTGCCATTGCCTAGGGGGTATCAAATAGTGAGAACTCACACAGAGGAAACCACTTGAATACAAGACCCAGCATCACCCAACCACCAGTAGCACCCTGTGCAGAACACCTCATCTAAACAACAAACAAAACAAAAATACAAGCCGAATCATCAGCATACAGGATTACCAACTCACTCAGCCTTGCCCATCAGGAGAAACAAACAAACAAGTGAGCACAAATCTCACCCTATATGAAGCTTACACAAACCACTGGACCAACCTTAGGAGGGCAGAAACCAAAAGCAAGAAAGAATTCAACCTTGAAGCCTGGGAAATGGAGACCTCAGACACAATAAGTTAAAAAAAAATAATGAAAAGGCCGAGAAATACTACACAAATGAAGGAACAAATTAGAAACACAGAAGTCCAAATAAATGAAGAGGAAATAGGCAAACTACCTGAAAAAGAATTCAGAATAATGGTAGTAAAGATGATCAAAAACCTTGAAAACATACTGGAGAAAATGCTTAAATCAATTAACAAGATCTAGAAGAATTAAAGAATAAATATATGGAGACAAACAACACAATTACTGAAATGAAAAATACTCTAGAAGAAACCAATAGTAGAATATCTGAAGCAGAAGAACAAATCAGTGAGCTGGAAGATAACTTGGTGAAAATAACTTCTGAAGAGCAGAATAAAGTAAAACAAATGAAAAGAACTGAGGATAGCCTCAGAGACTTCTGGAACAATATCAAACGCACTGACATTCGAATTACAGGGGTCCCAGAGCAGAGTAAAACAAAGTGTATGAGCAAATTTTTGAAGAGATTATAGTTGAAAATTTCCCCTACATGGAAAAGGAAATAGTCATGTCCAAGAGCTGCAAAGAGTCCCATACAGGAGAAACCCAAGGAGAAACATGCTAAGACACGTACTAATCAAATTAACAAAGACTAAACACAAAGAAAGATATTAAAAGCGACAAGGGAGAAGCAACAAGTAACATACAAGGGAAACCCCATACGTTTAACAGCTGGTTTTTCAGCAGAAACTCTGCAGGCCAGTAGGGAATGGCAGGATATATTTAAAGTACTGAAAGGGAAAAATCTACAACCAAGATTACTGTACTCAACTAGGATCTCATTCAAAATTGATGGAAAAATAGAAAGCTTTTCAGACAATCAAAAGTTAAGAGAATTCAGTACCACCAAACCAGCTCTACAACAAATGTTAAAGGACTTATATAGTCAAACAATACAAGAGAAGAAAAAAGATCTACAAAATCAACCCCAAACAATTAAGAAAATGGCAGTGGGAACATATGTATATCAATAATTATTTTAAATATAAATGAATTAAATGCTCCAACCAAAAAACACAGACTGGCTGAATGGATACAAAAACAAGACCCATATATATGCTGTCTATGAGAAACCGACTTCAGACCTAAAGACAGATAAAGACTGAAAGTGAAATGGAAAAATGCATTCCATGCAAATGGGAAGCAAAACAAAGCTGGAGGAGCAATCCTCATATCAGACAAAATAGACCTTAAAGAAGATTGCAAGAGGTAAGGAAGAACACTACATAATGATCAAGAGATCAACCCAAGAGGAAGACAACAATTGTAAATATCTATGCACCCAACATAGAAGCACCTCAGTATGTAAGACAAACACTAACAGACATAAAAGGAGAAATTAACAGTAACACAGTAATGTAGGAGACTTTAACACCCCACTCACACCAATGGACAGATCATCAAAACAGAAAATTATTAAGGAAACAGAAGCCTTAGATGATACATTAGATGAGATGGATCTCATTGATAACTTCAAGACATTCCATCCAAATGCAGAAGACACCTTCTTCTCAAGTGCACATGGAACATCCTCCAGGATCGACCACATCTTGGGTCACAAGTCAAACCACAGCAAATTTAAGAAGATTGCAATTGCATCAAACATCTCTGACCACAACGCTATGAGACTAAATATCAATGATGAGAAAAAAACTGTAAGAAACACAAAAACATAGAGATTAAACAATACATTCCTAAATAGCCAACAGTTTGCTGCTGCTGCTAAGTCGCTTCAGTCCTGTCCGACTCTGTGCGACCCCATAGACGGCAGCCCACCAGGCCCCGCCATCCCTGGGATTCTCCAGGCAAGAACACTGGAGTGGGTTGCCATTTCCTTCTCCAATGCATGAAAGTGAAAAGGGAAAGTGAAGTCGCTCAGTTGTGTCCGACTCTTAGTGACCCCATGGACTGCAGCCTACCAGGCTCCTCCGTCCATGGGATTTTCCAGACAAGAGTACGGGAGTGGGGTGCGATTGCCAACAGTTTACTGAAGATCAAAAGGGACAAAAATTTTTTCTAGAAACAAATGACAATGAAAACATGAAAACTCAAAACCTTATAGGATGCAGCAAACGAAGTTCTAAGAGGGAAGTTTATAGCAATCCTACCTCAAGAAACAAGAAAAACATTGAACAGATGACCTAATTTTATGCCTAAAACAACTGGAAAAAGAAGAACAAAAAACCCCAAAATTAGTAAAAGGAAAGAAATCATAAAGATCAGAGCAGAAATAATTGAAAAAGAAATGAAAGAAACAATAGTGAAGATTAATAAAACTAAAAGCAGGTTCTTTGAGAAGATAAACAAAATTGACAAACCTTTGGCCAGACTCATGAAGAAAAAAAGAGAGAAGAATCAAATCAACAAAATTAGAAATGAGAAAGCAGAGGTTACAACAGACAGTGCAGAAATACAAAGGATTATAAGAGACTATTATGAACAACATAATGGCAATAAAATGGATAATCTGGAAGAAATGGACAGATTCTTAGATAAGTCCAATCTTCCAAGACTGAACCAGGAAGAAATAGAAATTATGAACAGCCCAGTCACAAGCACTGAAATTGAAGCTGTGATCAAAAATCTCCCAAAAAACAAAAGGCTGGTACCAGATGGCTTCACAGAATTCTATCAAACATTTAAAGAAGAGCTTAATGTTTATCCTTCTAAAACTCAAAAAATTGCAGAGGAAGGAACACTTCCAAATTCATTCTACAAGGCCATCATCACCCTGATATCAAAACCAGACAAAATACAAAAAAAGAAAACTATAGGACAGTATCACTGGTGAACATAGATGCAAAATCCTCAACAAAAGTTTAGCAGACAGAATTCAGCAGCACATCAAATACCTCATACACCATTATCAAGTTGGGTTTATTCCAGGGATGCAACGATTCTTCAATATATGCAAATCAATCAATGTGATACACCATATTAACAAATTGCAAGATAAAAACCATATGATAATCTCAATAGATGCTGAAAAAGCCTTTGACAAAATTCAGCACCCATTTTTTATTAAAACTCTTTCAAAAAATGGGCATAGACAGAACCTACCTCGACATAATAGAGGCCATATATGATAAGCCTACAGCAATAATTATTCTCAATGGTGAAAAACTGAAAGCATTCCCCCTAAGATCAGGAACAAGACACGGGTGTCCACTTTCACCACTGTTATTCCACGTAGTTCTGGAAGTCCTAGCTATAGCAACCAGAGAAGAAAAAGAAATAAAAGGAATCCAGATTGGAAAAGAAGTAAAGTTCCCACTGTTTGCAGATGACAAGATACGATACATAGAAAACCCTAAAGATAGTATCAGAAAACTACTAGAGCTAATCCTTGAATTTAGCAATGTTACAGGATACAGAATCAACACACAGAAATCACTTACATTTCTATATACTAACAATGAAAAATCAGAAATAGAAATTGAGGAATCAATCCCATTCACCATTGCAACAAAAATAATCAAATATCTAGAAATAAGCTTACCTAAGGAGTCAAAAGAACTGTACCCAGAAAATTATAAGATGCTAATGAGAGAAATCAAAGGCAACATAAACAGATGGAGAGATATTCCATGTTCCTGGGTAGGAAGAATCAATATTATGAAAATGACTATACTACCAAACACAATCTACAGATTCAATGTGATCCCTATCAAATTACCAATGACATTTTTCACAGAACTAGAACAAAACATTTCACAATTCATAAGGAAACACAAAAGAACCCCGAATAGCCAAAGCAGTCTTGAGAAAGAAGAATGGAGGTGGAGGAATCAACCTTCCTGACTTCAGATTATACTCCAAAGCTAGTCATCAAGACAGTATGGTACTGGCACAAAAACAGAAATATAGCCCAATGGAACAGATAGAAAGCCCAGAAATAAACCCATGCACCTATGGGTGCCTTATATTTGACAAAGGAAGCAAGAATATACAATGGGACAAAGACAGCCTCTTCAATAAATGGTGCTGGGAACACTGGACAGCTACACATAGAAGAATGAAATTAGAAGACTTCCTAACACCACACACAAAGATACACTCAAAATGGATTAAAGACCTGAATGTAAGACCAGAAACTATAAAACTCTTAGAGGAAAACATAGGCAAAACGTTTGATGACACATATCAAAGTAAGATCCTCTATGACCCACCTCTTAGAGTAATGGAAATAAAAACAAAAGTAAACAAGTGGGACCTGATTAAACTTAAAAAGTTATGCACAGCAAAGGAAACTATAAGCCAGGTGAAAAGACAACCCTGAGACCTGGAGAAAATAATAGCAAATGAAATAACTGACAAATGATTAATTTCAAAAACATACAAGCAGATCATACAGCTCAATACCAGAAAAACAAAATGAAAAAGTGGGGAAAAGACCTAAAGATACATTTCTCCAAAGAAGATGTAGAGATGGCTAACAAACACCTGAAAAGATGCTCAACACCGCTCATTATTAGAGAAATGCAAATCAAAACTACAATGAGATATCACCTCACACCAGTCAGAATGGCCATCATCAAAAAGTCTACAAGCAATAATTGCTGGAGAGGGTGTGGAGAAAAGGGAATGCTCTTACACTGTTGGTGAGAACGTAAATTGATACAGCCACTATGGAAAATGGTATGATTCCTTCAAAAGCTAGGAATAAAAGCACCATATGACCCAGCAATCCCACCCCTAGGCATATACCCCAAGGAAACCATAATTGAAAAAGACACATGTATCCCATTGTTCATTGCAGCACTGTTTACAATAGCTAGGACATGGAAGTGACCTAGACGTCCATCATCAGATGAACGGATAAAGAAGTAGTGGTGCATGTACACGATGGAATATTACTCAGCCATAAAAAGGAACACCTTTGAGCCAGTTCTAATGAGGTGGATGAACCCAGAAGTCAGAAAGAGAAAGATAAATATCGTATTCTAACACATATATATGGAATCTAAAAAAATGGTACTGAAGAATTTATTTACAGGGCAGCAGTGGAGAAATAGACATAGAGAATAGACTTATGGACATGGGAAGAGGGGAGGAGAGGGTGAGATGTATGGAAAGAGTAACATGGAAACTTACATTACTGTATGTAAAATAGATAGCCAACGGGAATTTGCTGTATGACTCAGGAAACTCAAACAGGGGCTCTGTATCAACCTAGAGGGGTGGGATGGGGAGGGAGATGGAAGGGAGGCTCCAAAGGGAGGGGATATATGTATCAGTTCAGTTCAGTCACTCAGTTGTGTCCAACTCTTTGCTACCCCATGGACTGCAGCACGCCAGGCCTCCTTGTCCAACACCACCTCCCAAAGTTTACTCAAACTCACGTCCACTGAGTCAGTGATGCCATCCAACCATCTCATCCTGTCATCCCTTTCTCCTCCTGCCTTCAGTCTTTCCCAGCATCAGGGTCTTTTCCAATAAGTCAGTTTTTGCATCAGGTGGCCAAAATATTGGAGTTTCAGCTTCAGCATCAGTCCTTCCAATGAATATTCAAACTGATTTCCTTTAAGATGGACTGGTTGGATCTCCTTGCTGACCAAGGGACTCTCAAGAGTCTTCTCCAACACCACAATTCAAAAGCATCAATTGTTCAGTGCTCAGCTTTCTTTATAGTCCAACTCTCACATCCATACATGACTACTGGAAAAACCATTGCTTTGACTAGACGGACCTTTGTTGGCAAAATGATGTCTCTACCTATGGCTTATTCATGTTGAGGTTTGACAGAAAACAACAAAATTCTGTAAAGCTATTATCCTTCAATAAAAAAGTTTAAAAAAAAACTTCATTTTTAAAAAGAAGCTAAAGTCCAATACCAAATTATGTTTTCCAAAGGTATTTGGAAAATGGGAATTCTCAGTAACATAAATTAGAGTTTACAGGGCTTCTGACTGTTAAGCCAGTGGTGAATCTATGTACTTGCTATGTTCTCAAAACAAGATTCTCTACCTCCCCACCAAGAAAAAAAAATATCTCACCCAAACTGAGAATTTTAAAATGTGTTGCAAACAAATTGTTGTGATGTAACATAAAAACACATTGAAGCTAATGGAAATTTGGATGCCTATTTCAAAAGGTAAGAAGCAATATTTAATACACTCAGTTTATCAAAGTGGTCTCATCATTAGAATCATGGGAATCTCTTTTGTGATAATTATTGTTCTTATTCCTTGTAATAGTAAAACCAAAGCATCTTAAAGGCGGAAGATAATTATATTTTAGATCAATGGCTTTTTAATTGCTGTACATCTATCGTGATGAGTGTATCAGTAAGTGTTTTAAATGTAAAACTGGATCTTGAGAGATGTGAGAGTGGTGACATGAGAAGAAATTTCATGAGAATAGTAAACTGTAGGGGAGTATGAAGGTATGTAGGCGAAGAGGAGAGAACCAGCAGATAAAACAGAAGTAGAACAGCTGGAAATCGTTGATTAGTTTGTTTACTTTGCCTGGTGTGGTTCCCAAAAACCACTGTGAAGTTAAGACTTAAAAGAAATGAACACACATTTTAAATGTATGAAATGCAAATAGTGGGTTCTGAGGGAAATCTGAAGGGGGAGTTGTCAATCTGAACTTGCGCATAGAGCACCATGAATCTTGTTAAATCCCTTTTTGATTCAGCCACTCCTGGCTTTACCCGGAGAGTCTGCGTTTCTTTTCTGCTTCCACCGGTGCCATGGTTGCTGGTTCATGGACCACATTTTGAATATTGAGGTTTTAAACAGAGTGTGTACACCCATGAGTGGTTTTTGAACAAACAGTTGGGAGGGAACACAAAGAAGTATCAGAATCCTGTCAACACGCCTTAGGAAATTTTGTTGAAATAGATGCTTTTTGAGATGCTATATCCTTTTTCTCATGAGGCTTTTCATCAGGAAGAGCAGAGTTCAGATCGACATTTAAGTCTCCAAATCCTGTCGATGCTGCTCAGTGGAAAAACAGGTAAGTGTAAATACTAATAGATGGTCAGGTAGAATCTGGGGGGAAAGAAGATTTAAACTTGACATGTTATTAAATATTTAGACTAACATGCCTTGGGATTTTAGGTCTTGGAAATTCCTGGGCAGAATGAATTTGGGAGTGATGGGTGTCATTTCACTCAATGGGAAGTTGCTGCTGTAGCTTGGTTTGCTCCTGCCGTACATTCTGTCTGCCTGGGAGACCAAGCACAGCGAGTTTTCTCAGCAAATCGTGTTAGTTTGAACAGATGTGAAAGTCTTGACATTTTATGACATATAAACATTTGTTTTGAAAAAATGTTTATTTTTTTCTGCCAAAACTAAACCCAAGTCACAGAGTTCCTGCCTCTCTCAGCTGGAGTCTTGGTTCATGTTGCTCATTACTGCACATGTTTACGGATGTGGGTTCTCTTGTGAAACATCAAAAATTCATGGATAGAAGCACAGATTTTTAAAATGTATCAGAATGAGAAAGGTAATAGTGTCTTAACATGAAGAGACCTTTGTCCCTGTGATGTAAAACTGTGGCAGGATTTCCTGACATTTGTGTAGTATTTTCCTTCTGGGTATGACTGGTGTGACAGTCCTTGAATGGATGTTGTTTTCCTGTGACCTTTCAAAGGTTAGCCATGTATAAGATTCAGGAGTGTGTGCACACACACACACACACATCTGGTTTACCATTTCTCAAAGAATTCTTTAACTTAGGACTTTACAAACTAACAGGTAATTAGCTAAGAAATACTCGGTGATATCGGCGATAGGTGATGGATGGGTATATCTGCTGAGAGACCTCTGTGATACATTTATACTCCTGAAGTCTAGTAAAGTGATGACCGCATGCTGCTCCCAGTGAGGAGCCAGTGCAGCTCCCCCAGGGCCCTTCGTGGTTGTCTTTTCTTAAATCTTTGCCCATTCTCAAGTAAGTCCCATTCTGGTACTTAACTCCTGGCCACAGGTTCTTGCACAACTTCTGTATTTTCTCTGTGCTTGACCATCACTCTGTTCGATAATTTATCCCCCCAAAATAAAAGATTTTAAAATTTTGTATTATTTATTTTGCTTCTTTAAAAAAATTACAGTATAGGTTATTTACAATAATTCAAGTGTACAGCAAAACATTTCAGATATATGTATATTCTTTTTCAGGTTCTTTTAAATTTGGGTTATTATAAGATACTATAGTTCCCTATGCTATACAGTAGGTCCTTGTGTGTCTATTTTATATAGAGTAGTGCATATCTGTTAATTCCCAGCTCCCAATTTATCTTCTCCCTGTTTCTCCTTTGATAACCATAAATTTGTTTTCTATATCTGTATTTGTTTTGTAAATAAGTTCATTTGTATCATATTTTAGATTCCACACATAAGTGACATATAGTATTTCTCTTTGTGTGTATGTACATATAATATTTATATAGTAGAATATTACTCAACTATAAAAAGAACAGTTGCTCCGTCTGAAGCAACATGGGTGGAGCTGAAGATGATCATATTAAGTGAAGTGGTCAGACGGGGAAAGACAAATATCACATCCCCTTCTTTTAAAAGCCCTCTACGAATTCCATAGGGAGACCTGTTGGCCGGCTGTGTATCCTTGCACCTCAGTTTTCCTGGGATTCCCAATTTGTGCTGTATTCTCTATTTGTTCCCACAGTCATCTTGGCTTACTCTCTATGTTGAGCCATTTTCACTTTTTGGCAGTTTCTGAAGTTTTGGGGGATTTTTTTAAAAGTCCAAAAGCTTAGACTGTACTCTGGAACAATTAAATCAGAATCCTTGGGGTGGGGTTCTGATATTTTGATGCATTGGTATTTTTTTAAAAACTCTTCAAGAGATTCCAACACGTAGCCACATACAGCCCGGGTTCTGAGGGACCACACACACACGCACACGCACACACACGGCATCGCTGTTGTCAGGGGCCACACTGGCTGTCCTCTGTGGAGCCTCTTGGACGACAGGCAGTGGCTTTCTCTGCACACCCAGCCTGCAAGCCAGTGGGGGCCCACAGTGGCCACTGTAATCCCTGACAACCCTAGGCCTCTCTGGAAGGATCTGCCTCCCGTCGTATTGCTCTGCGGTCATTTCCTGACCTAGAGAGAGGCTCCAAGTTTTCAGCTGAAATAGCTGCACTCAGGGGGCATACGGAAAGCTGTTCTTCTAAGATAACAGAACAAGTCTTATGTCTCTGGTCTTCCATTTTCTTTTGAAACTTTTTCCTTTTGCCAAAAACATTGTGCCAAACTTACAGCCATATTTTCAACCAAAGGTAGCAGGAGCCTCCCAGAGAAACAAACTGTAAGTCATTTTTCCACCCACTAGAGTAAATTAAAATCAGACCATTTAGTGAGGCTTCTATTTAAAGGTACTTTTTTCTATTTGTGTTTCATGAGAAAAAAATAAGCAATTCATCTATGCCCCTTAGTTCAGATCATTTATTTGCAAGTCTTACCATGTATTCTCCCATCACTCATCGGGAATAAACCTGCCACACCGAGGAGATTGCCTGACTCTGCTGTTGGACTTTAATCTGCGTCTAGCTTGTCTTTATATCTACAAGGGTTGCCCCCTCGGAAAATCTCAGTAAACGCTTCTCACAAGAATTTCTACTGATCCTAAATTTGGTTAGGGATTTGCAATTCATTCTGATTTTTTTTTGGGGGGTATAATCAGTGGATATGGTGAGCGAGACGCTTGCTTGAAGGTGTGTGAGTTACATTGCTTTTGCTTTCCTGATATGTTGCTGTGCAGAATCGATTAGGTTTCTGGCAGTAACAAACATGGTGTGTGATAGATGCTTGATAAGCATGTTAGGCCAAAGGCCAGGAAGAACACAGAAGATGGAGGAGATATTGTGATTCCACCTGTGGCTTCACTTCCAGCTGGCCCCTGATGGGTGGATGGGATTTGGACAGCAAGAAAGTAGTGGAAAGGAAGAGAGAGAATCGGGAGTGAATGTGGCGGTGCTGGGGAGGTGGGGGAGGGCGTGGGGTGTTGAGTCAGTTCCCCTTTCATTATGTGCAGATGTGGAGAAATTGGATAAATGAAAAGGGAGATGAAAATTGTACAATTTCAGTCATTTCCTCAGCAGTCATCTCTCCGAAGGTTGGTTCTGTAGCTACTGGCAGGTGGCCAACTTGCTAAGTCCTCTTAAATTGACAGAGAAGCCAGATAAATATCCACTCTTGGCAGCACTTCCCTGACAGATGGTCTGGCATTCATGGTGTAATCGGAGGCAACAATGGTCGCGCTAAAAACTCTCCAGCCTAGCATCGCCTAGTTACCGCGTGCAATATATAACTAGGGTTTCAACGTGCTAGCAGTTACTGTGGTGGAAACAAGGGAGATGAAACTGCATATAATAACCAAGAAGTTGCATCCCCATCCAAGGGGGTGAATGTTTCTGATGGGGGTGCATATAAAGCTACTTTTCAGACTTAAAGTGCAAAAATAGAAGAAAGTGGGCAGAGTTGTAATTGTTGGTTATTTTTTCATCAAAATGAATGCTGACGGTACACTTGTGACCCTCAGATGAAGTGGAAAATTCATGAGCTTCTAAGAAATGTCCTTCGGTAGCTTTTCAAGTCTTTTGGTCAGCAGATTGGGTTTCAGTGCCAAGAAAAAGTCAGATATCTTGTAATTTGTTCAGTCACTCAGTCATGTTCGACTCTTTATGACCCCATGGACTGCAGCACGCCAGACTTCCAAGCATCTCATCCTCTGTCACCCCCTTCTCCTCCTGCCCTCAATCTTTCCCAGCATCAGGGTCTTTTCCAGCGGATGGCTATAACTGTTTGTATCACTACTTTCTGACGCTTGCCGTGCCCTGTGCAAGGATAAAGGACAGTGTGGCACAGCAATGGCAATGTGTCCTGGGGAATTAGACAGTGGCTGAAGCTAGACAGTCACTTAAACTGGGTCGTTGCTCATGGCGCTACTACTCGACTTCAGTTGCCATTTCTCTTAATGAAATCCCTCCATTGCTAATCTGATTTTGAAGAAGCTATTGTGATTTACCAACATTACTTATTCCAGTTCCCTACAGAATGTCTTAGCAACTTAAAAAATAAAAGAGATAATCTGAAGAGGAGACTATCAGCTGTAATTATATCGAAGAATGTAAATAAATGCCTTGCAATAGTGAAGATGTTAATGAAGACGGTAGGGTTGATGCCTAAATTAAGATTTTAAGGAGGAAAGTATGGGACTTCATCAGAAATAGAGTAGACTAAGGAAAAAGAATTATCGATGCTTCCAAACCCTTGAGAGTCATGAAGCCATCTATTACCACAGTTGCCAATATTGTCAGTAGAAACTGTTTGAGACCTGTAGCCATAGAATAATTACAGTCTTCTTCTTCCTGTTTGAAAGGAGGTCATGATCGATGGTAGAATCCATAACTTTATTTCAGTTTTAGCTAGGAAGCAGATTGTACCTCTTTTTGTCCATAGGTCTAATTATTTGTTTCCAAAAAAAAAGTTGCTTTATATTGATATTTTTGTTTCCACTGTCTATTAAAGAGAAATTAAATAAGGGAAAAATTTATCTGTGTCCCCTCAATAGATTTATACCTAAGAAGAAAATCCATCCTAGGATTCTCAATTTCTGAGTTAAATAATACAAAGTCATTTATGAAGGGACCTTATCCCTAAGAGATAAGGGGTCCTCCAAGCTCTGCTTCTTCCTGGTTCTTTCACAATCTATGTAAAAGGGTGCTTCTTATTGCTGAACAAAAAGGTACTGATCACTGAACCCATGCCAGGCTCTGTGTTTTTTTTTAATTATTATTTAACTGGAGGAAAATTGCTTTACAATATTTTGTTGATTTTTTCCATACAGCAGCGAAACCAACCATAATTACACATATCTCACCTCCCTCCCTCGCCTTCTCCCCTCCCCTCGCCCCGAGTGTCAGGCTGAGCTCTTTGTACCGCACAGCGATCTCTCAGCAGCTAGCCATCCTACATATGGTGGTGAGTACGTGTCAGCACTGCTCTCTCCATTCACCCCACTCTCTCCTTCCCTCACTGTGTCCACAAGTCCCTTCCCAAATCTGCATCTCCATTCCTAGAGCCCGTTATACAGAGTGAGGTAAGTCAGAAAGAGAAAAACATCATATAGTAACACATATACATATGGAACCTAGAAAAATGATATTGATGAACCTATTTGTAGGACAGGAATGAAGATGCAGATAGAGGCTCTGTTTTAGATAGTGGAGATACTAGATCATTTCGGGGCAAATGATTCAAGGGAAGTTTCAAGAAAGCAGGGCTTTGCTCTGGCTTGGATGCTGTCAAAAAATGCAAGGAATTCTGTGTTTGTGAATCTTCAACTTACCTAGGAGTGAAGAATAAGGACTTTGCTGACAGTCCAGCAGTTAAGAGTTCACACTTCCAGGACAGGTGTGTGGGTTTGATCCCTGGTCAGGGAACTAAGGCTTCCCAGGTGACTCAGTGATAAAGACTCTGCCTGCAATGCAGGAGCCCTGGGTTTGATCCTTGGTTTGGGAAGATCCCCTGGAGAAGGAAAGGCAACCCGTTCCCGTATTCTTGCCTGGAGAATCCCATGGACAGAGGAGCCTGGTGGGCTCCAGTCCATGGGGTCGCAAAGAGTCAGACATGACTGAGCCACTGAGTGCCCACACATACACACACACACAGAGGGAACTAAGATCCCATGTCATGGGGTGGCCAAAACAAGTTAAAAAAAAAAAGAGTGAGGCCAGGGCTGGGGTAAGCAAAGAAGCAGGAACCATCCATTTCAGCTGGGAGGGAGGGGAGTCGGGATCTTTCTGGTTTGCAGAGTTTTCTGTCTGTGCTTAGGCACCACTGCAAAGTAGTATTTGGGGGTCACATTTTCTCACAGTCGCAAGTGCCTTGTCGGAGGTTGGTGTCCTCCTTGTCGGAGGTTGGTGTCCTGTGAAACAGTTGGTATTGGCCAGGGGAACATCAAGGCTCAGGTGTAAAGTCAAACCAGCTCCAGAAAATCTGTTCTCACCGATGGATGACATCAAGTGTGGAATGGAAAACAGGGCAGAGACATCAGAGTGGCGGTGCTGCTGGAGATCGGGCGGACAGAGGGCTTCCCTGGAGAGGCGATACTGGAACTGGAATCAGTAAAACGAGACAACGTGCCGTGTGGCTAATTCCAGGGATAATAAGATGATTCAGGCAGTGGAGGAGCAGATGCAAAGGGCCTGGGCAGGAGTGAGTCTAAACACTCTGGTTGCAGGCACAGCCATGGTGCAGTGGTGGGAGTTGTTGATACGGCAGCGGTGGTGGAGACTGCAGTCACAACAGAACTGAGGCACGCTGCTCATAAAACAGCAGCTGCAATCGACTGAATGCCTATTTTGAATGCATGTAACTTTTCTCACTTTATCCTTAATAAATTGCTATGTTTCATAAATGAAAGTAAGGTGCAGAGCAGTATATAAAATATACTCAAGTGGATGGTAACTCACATACATGTGTCCTTTTTTTCTATTGCTATGTAGTAAATCACCCTAAAAGTTCACATTGGCTTGTTGTCTTAAGCTGCTGTATTATTTCTGTGAGTCAGGAACACGGGTACAGATTCTCTGCTTCAGGGTCTCTCCCAAGCCTCAGTCAAGATGCCAGAGCCTGAGGTCTCAAAGTGAAGGCTTGAGTGGGGAGGGGTGTCCTTCCAAGCTCATTTATATGCTGTTGTTAGGATTCAACTGAAGGGTTGTTGGGCGAGGGGGTCTCAGTTCCTCACGGGCCGTTGGCTGCAGACTGCCCTCCGCTAGGAGCCACATGGCTTTTCTCTTCTTGGTGGTGTTGGTTTAGTCACTAAGTCATGTCCAACTCTTGTGACCCCATGAATTATAGCCCTCCACGTTCCTCTGTCCATGGGATTCTCCAGGCAAGAGTACTGGAGTGGGTTGCCATTTCCTTCTCCAGGGTATCTTCCTGATCCAAGGATCGAACCTGGGTCTCCTGCCCTGCCGGCAGACTCTACCATCTGAGCCACCAGGGAAGCCCAAAAACATAGAGTGGTAAAACGCTTCTAAAATTGCATTTAGGGCAGTTGTATTGAGATTAATTAAGATTTGGTTTATGACCCAGAGTCCACAAGTAAAATATTACCCAGTCTGACAATTTAGGGGAAAAGTAAAGATTCAAGAGTTCAAAATACAGGGGAGTCAGTTTTTAAAAAGCTAGGGATTGGAGTCAAAAGAGCTGATACATTTGATTTAATTCTCTACCTGAAAAACCCACAGGGCCCTATTTATCTACAGCCCATGGCTATGTCTTCTGTCTGTTATGACCCTCTCAGATCTGAAGTTTATTCAGCTCCTATGGCAGGTTATCTTCCAGAGATTTTTCTCTGGGATACAGTTATTTTTATTTCCACAAATGCAGAGTCGTCAGTGGTCCACGTTACCTGACCAAGACCACACAGAATGTATCGACTGTGTCTGAAAGGAAAAAGAAAAAAATTGAGTCATAGACTAAAACTTGTCTGAATGTCATTGATGCTGGTGCCAAATTGAGGATTGAAAGTAAATGACCTTGAATCTTTAATATTTCATGATCTTAAACAGATGAAAGGTTATTAGGGCAAGTGCTAGAATAAAGCACATAAATTCAAGATGAGGAGTGACGGTCAGCACCAGGCCAGGTGAAGTTTTCAGGCTATTAAAATTCTCTTTGGTATGCACCCTGCATCCCAGCCTGCCTTCAGTCTCCGCTGCATTTAAGCTGGGGATTCCTCTCCACTAGAATTAAACAGTCACCGCTGAGGCTAAGGCAGGCGCTGTGTGTGCAACACACACCCACAGAAACAGCACTCCGCGTGCACTCACACCTCCCTTCACCTTCTCCCCTGCCACGCCTCCCCCCAAACACGCCTGCTCTCCAGCCCCACCCCCGAGTCCCCATATATGTCTGTGCGTGTGCGTGTGTGTGGACACACACATTACTTGTGGCCCTCACAACTTCCCGAATCCCATTTCACATGCTACCCTCAGATGCCCAAATCCCCTCACTCATCCCTCACACAAGCCTCCCTCATGAACACCCCTACTTCACACCTTTCTCCATGCGTGTATTCCCTGCAAGTGTCTCCCCCACATATCCCCACCCAGAGACATCCACACACACTCACTGTCATATGTGCCTTCACTATCAGACACACCCCCGCCCCCGCACGTCCATGTACTCCCAACATGCATACGTTCTGATGCAGGACAGTAAGATTTAACAGGCTTTTAGGAAAATTCACTAAATTCAAAACTACGTATTTCATGAAATTAAAAAGAATCGTGAGTAACACAGATTATACAAGTAGGTCGTCCTTTTTCTTTGCTTTTACCCATTTTAGAAGTTAGGCTAAAGCCGTAATTACTGAATGTCACACGTATTCAATAAAACTAAGCTTCTCCAGTATGCAGTAAAATTAGCTTTTCAGCTGCACATAAAAATAAGGGCTGTGAAACTACCTTGTCAGTGGTGGTTTTATAGAATGCTCTGTCCACGTGAAAGTTAATGCTCCTTGGGTTGACATACGGAACTAATTTGATGGATGTATGTTCAAATGAAATATGTCTCAGTGATTCACAGGCTGGGTAACACTGAGAGACTAGCTGGTTGGATGGAAATTTTTTTTGTATAAATCAAATTATTTTTATGATGGAAGTACTTAGGGACCAGCACTGGAAGGACTTGGAAATTGAGACTGTGAAGATAATGTTTATTTTAAAAGACAAATAGCACTGCCGGTTTGACTTGTATTTATTAAGGTTTACACAATAATACTAGATACAGCTACAATTCTGTGGTTACACCTATGTTAGGTTCTCGTGGAAGAATGCATTGATTTTGTGTAGAAGCCTGTATTTATGTGTTTCATGAGCAGTGTTTATCCTGTTCTCTAAGTACCTTGTTGCTATGATTTGCATAAAGCGGAAGTGATCTTACCATATGCATTCTTTCTAAAGACTGTGTTGTTGTTTTTCGGTTCCCAGGCGTGACCGACTCTTTGTGACCCCGTGGACTATAGCATGCCAGGCCTCCCTGACCCTCACCATCTCCTGGAGTTTGCCCAAGTTCATATCTGTTGCATCAGTGATGCCGTCCAGCCATCTCCTCCTCTGACGCCCTCTTCTCCTTCTGCCCTCAATCTTTCCCAGCATCAGGGACTTTTCCAGTGTCTGTTCACATCAGGTAACCAAAATACTAGTTTCAGCTTCAGCAGTCCTTCCAGTGAATATTCAGGGTTGATCTCCCTTAAGATTGACTAAAGACTTTACAGTTTGCAAATTGGAGTGTTTTGGAAGGTATCAACTCTTCCATAAAACACAGGCATGCAAAAAAAACAAAACAAAACAGGAATGTCTTCTATTCTCTAGAATTCCCTATGGAGTATGAGAAATTAAATCTCTACTGAAAGACATAATCTCAGGAGACATTTTACTAAATTCTCACAATACATCAGTGTGTCTGATGAAGACAACTGGCTTACAGCTGAGCTAATTGAAATCATGCAGCTCTGTCTTTAGTTCTGATTTTTGGCCATTAACCAAAGTCGTATTAATGAGTCCCAGTGATGAGTACCAATGGAAGTCAGATTATTTACATGTGATGTTATAATTGTTAGAGATATCTCCAAAATAGTGTATATTCATGTGAAAAATTATAATAATTATTAGCCTGCCATGAAAGCATGTTATTTAATGTAATAAGCTGCCCTTTCACATAATATTTTGATTATCTGTATATCAGTATTATTCATACTGCCTAAGGGGGCTGCTGACCCACATTCTAGATGAGTTTGCTGGAAGGCTTTATCAGGGATTCAGTTTTCAACAACAAAATGCTTGGTTAAAAGGTAGAAATTAAATTTACCAACACAGTGTGGGAGGGTGACTTGCCGGCTTGCTCAGTCATGTCTGAATCTTTGCAACCCTGTGGACTGCAGCCCGCCAATAGGCTCCTCTGTCCGTGAGATTTTCCAGACAAGAATACTGAAGTGGGTTGCCATTTCTTCCTTCAGGGGATCTTCCTGACCCGGGGATCTTCCTGACCCAGGGATCAAACCCGCATCTCTTGTGTCTCTTGAATTGGCAGGCCTATTCTTTACCAGTTCACCTCCTAGGAAGCCCAGGAGGGTTACTTATAAAGATGAAAAAATTCATTGCAGAAAACAGAAAATGGATAGAGCTAGAACTGAATATCCTGTACACACAAACCAATAAAGATTTCCACTTAGCTGTAAGTAAGGCTTAAGAGCATCCGTGTTAGAGAGGACCTAAGTGTTTCCATTTGCCAGATTATCTCAAAATAGTCCCTAAATCTTTTTGGCACAGAGTGGCAGAAGTCAGACCAACAACTGTTTGAAAACCAGTTGGGGGAAAAAAGAGAACTTAACTGTCAGAGTGGATTCTTAAACAACACAGAGTCTGGTAGTCCAGTGATTAGGACTCCACGCATCCACGCCAAGGGCCTGAGTTCCATCTCTGATCTGGGAGCTAAGACCACATAAGCCACAAGGTCATAAAAACCAAACCAAAAATAAACAACAACCAAAAAAACCCCAATACAAGGTATCATGTATACCACCTGTTTTAATCTAATTGGCAGGAAGTCTCTGTCAGCAACATAGAAGTGTAATCTTGGGGGACACATTATTTAATTTATATCATGTTAAATTGACACTGGATTGTTTCTAATGATATTAATTGACTTTGCAAAAAGAATTAACTAATCCAAAAAAATGTATCCCACAATCGGGTTAGCATTATTAAACACAGCCACAATTCATGATTTATGCTATACAGATGTATCAGGGGGTGACGTATGTGTGTATGTAGTCATATAAATTTGGAGCACAAAATATTTCTTGTGCAAAACATTTTTAAACTGTTATACCTTTATTCATAATAAATAAATATCTTCCATTAGGTGTACTCTTTATCTGGATATGACATGCTGTAGGTTTCAAATATTATACATTCCAAACATTAATAAAGCCCATTTCGTTGAGAAAAACTTGCAAGAAGCAATGTAATAATGTATCTTTCCATCATACGTTATGCATCTGCTTTAGGAAAGTAATCGTGTTTATGCATTTAATACATTTGGCAACCAATTTATCTGTTAATAACATTATGATATTTTATTATCAATTCAGTTTATATAAATTGTGTTCAGTGTTAGTGCTATGTGTGTGATATGAATGGGAATGAAGTATTTCACAGTTATGTACATTGTGAAGATAATGTTTTCCCTGGCATGATTATTTCAGGCCATTTCCTTTTTTTCTTCAAGTTTTATTCTTCTTAAAATTTTCTCTGTAAATCTCTGTGTTCACTGATACATTTGACTATCTTTAAGACTGTCAGAACAAGCATTGCTAACCTAAATAGCATAGCTATCAAAAAATTAGATTTCTCCAGCCATATCAACCCTTAAGTCACATGAAGGTGTGTCGTGATGCCGGTGTGTCTAGGCTCTGCTGAACTAACTAGGTGGACTGTGGTTGGTTGTGTTGATTCAGAATGAGAATTGGGTCAGACACATGGTGAGATGAAAGGGGACCAAGACACACAAGAGGCAGGAGCCATATTTGTAAGTTTTGCATTAAAAAAAATAGGCTAAAACCCCACCAAATCTTCATTCAGAAAGCTGTCCCTAATACACTCCCCATTTCTCACTGTCCCTTTGCTCTGTCCCTGTACTTTGTCTTCTTGTTGTTCATTCGCTAAGTTATATCCAACTCCCTGTGACCCCATGGACTATGGCAAGGTGGGCTCCTCTGTCCATGGGGTTTCCCAGGCAAGAGCACTGGAGTGGTTGTCATTTCCTTCTCCAGGGGATCTTCCCAACCTGGGGATCAAACCTGCATCTGCTGCATCGCAGTCAGATTCTTTACCACTGAGCCACCAGGGAAGCCATACTCTGTTATATGTACCACCTAAAACTCCTGCTCTTCTTAATTCTTTTAGTGCCTTCAACCAAAATCTAAAGCCCCATTGCATGAATTCTGTCTTTTCTGTATCTGTTTTTCTCACAGACAAAGTGGAGGTCCCATATGGGTGGTGGGGTCTGTTGATGATGGGAGGGCATGGATGGATTTGTGGATGAGTACTAGCTGTGCCCCTGGGGCAAAACCTTCACCTACCTTCTCAGGTTCCCAGAGATGCCTTCTTCTCTATGTCTTTGTGGGATGTCATCTCGCCTACGCCAGACTCCTGAAATTGGGTGAATCATCAACTTCAGGGGGTGAGACTTGGCTTTCTTCGTGCCTGTTGAAGGGTCTTGGGGGGCATTAGCTCCCTCGAACAGGAAACAATTAACAGGAATTGAGAAGATGAATTCCTCCTCGTTCCTCTTCCCCAAGATGAGATTCCTCCTTGCAACACTTGGAGAATTTCCCAGCACTGACGAACATTCCTGTGATCTGCCTTGTCTTTCTGTGCATCCCTGCAAAGCAACAGGCATCTCTGTGCAGAACAGCTTCCCTTACTTCCCTTTCTTTCCCCTTCCCTTCTGTCTCTGGGCTATAGCCATCTGAATAACGTTTTAGCATTTGAATCCTTTCCTTGGGCTTTCTTTTCTGCTAAATCTCACAGACAAAGACAATCTGTACTAGAAGTATTGGAAAAATACAGATGTTCAAAATTGGTTTTAGGTTTTGGATTGCTTGTCTGAATGAAAAGACTGGTAAGCATATCACTAGCCAGTAAGTAGGGTGGCAGTGAGTCCTAGCATGGAGTGGCAGGGTTACCGGGAAGGAGGTCCTGGCTCGTGGCACTGCCCTGGAAGATGAAGGAATTCTTGCTTGACATCAGGATAATGGAGCAGAATGGCTTCTGCTGGAACTTACAGAAAGATGTGGCAATCTCCAGGCGCTCAACTGCCAGTTGAAGGCATGTTCTGAAACCAGGTGGCCTGAAATGCAGTGTTGAGGGTTACCTCCTGCAGCCTCAAAGAACAGCGTACTAAAAGTCAGGCTCCAATGACAGCGTAGCAAAGCCACAAACAAAACCAAATATACAATCCCTGTAGATTTCTGGTGTCAAAATCGAGGCCCTGATAGGGGGGAAAATAGTCCATGAGACTTGCCTGGGGAGGAATGGGTGCTTAAATGTTGGTACCAACCTTTTTTCCTTCGGAGTTCCCCAAGTTCCTCTTTGTCCCAGTAGGTTGGCTTCCTCTGGCCAGAGGCTGAGTGAAGGCTTTGCTGAAGTGGGGGCCCCTTATTCCAAGTCAATAACCAGCGTCAGTTCTGAGTGTGTCCTGAACGACAAAGTACAAGGACTGCTCCTGGGGGTGGGGGTGGGGAGGGGAGAAAAAGAGCCAACACCACAATGCAGATTCGGGACATAGCTGATATATGTCAGCCAGCATCAGGGGTGCATGGACTGAGTGGATTTTTAGCAGTTTTAGACTGATTGTGTGTGTGCGATAGAAGATAGAAAATTAGAGAATTCATCGATATGAATTCTTCTGTAATTGAAGTCAACAAAATGTAAAAATACCTGGAGCTTTCTTCTGATGGCACCATGGAGCCTAGATCAAACAATAGTCTACCAAACAAGTGAAGTGAAAATACCATTCCATCATGAAGGAGAAATTGAAAGACTCAGGGTGGTGGGTGTGTTAGGATGATTGATGATGCGCGGCCTGAGTCTCCCAACCGGATAGAACTGACCCATCTCACTCTGAGAACCTCGCTTTGACTTGCTTGAAAAAAGGGAGCAAACAAAAGAAGGGTCGACCCATTTCATCCAAAAAGCAAATAGTAATAGTATAGTAGATATATTGCTTTCTCAATGGTTTATCTCTTTTTAAAAAATGTATTTTGCCCTTGCAAATTTCCTATTCAATTCTGAATTCTGCAGTGACATCATCTGGAGGTGAGCTATGAAAGACCTATGAGATAATTAACTTAATGGCACATGTATTAAAAAATTGAAAAATTAGGATGTGTAAGTAATTCACCTTCTTGAGGTGAGTTTATGACTGAGTCACTGTTAGTTCTATCATTAAAAAAGTGATTTGAGGCAGATTGCTTCACTTACTCATAAAATGAGTTAAGATTAAACTACTTTAAAACTTTTTTGATAGGTGTTATCTAGCATTGCATCGATAATCTGTGATTCAGATGGACATTGTAGGGTTGAAAGTGTCACTGGCGGTCGCTAGTCAATCAGGTTGTAAGGAGCACGTCACAGAATAAAACGGCTTCTAAGATTCCCCAGGGAAAGTATAGATCATGTGGTTCTGTAAGTGAATTTACAAACTCAACTTTAAAATGTGTTCTGAAATATTAGATCTCTGAGTTTAGCCACTAAGTGCTTTTGTCCACAAATCTGAGTGATTCCTCAAAGACAACTTGTTACTTCACACCATCATGAATCTCCCAAAGATAGATGCTCTCAAAATCTACCACTTCTAATAAAATGGAAAAGTCCATATGTTTATTAAATTGTCTTTCAACAAAGTAACTGACACTGAATTTAAAGGAGCACCCCCCCCCCAATTATAATACACTGGGATACCAATACTCGGTAGTCCTTTCAGATAGCCCAGTACAGACTGACAAAGTGTGCACGTGTGCTTTACAGGCTACAGAGCAGAAGAGTTAAGAGCGTTGCTGTCATCAGCTGAAATGGTAAATGAAGCTCCTGGTGTTCCTAAGAGTAGAAATACAGTTGTTCCACATCTCTGCATGAAGTGATCACTGAGTTCCTGAGTCTTGCATATATACTTATAAATACAATCATAATAACTGAATTTATAACAGTGTTGACAGAAATTGGCAAGAAAATATTTTCTAGAGCTACCTTCATTAGTTTATTTCCCTGATTGGTTTTCAATGGAGAGATATGAAATGACTTCATTGTTTTCTCCTTTTAATTATATCTTCCTGAAAATATTTTCATTAAGATCTTTTATGTGTAGTCACACAACACAGTTGATGCATAATAGAGAAGGTTTTTTTTTTAATTTTTAATCTATTTTGGTTTTACTGTTTATCATTACTGGCTTTCTGGGCCTTCTGAGTTTCTTTGTGCTGGCCACATAATGCAACTCAGATTATCCAGGGCAAGATTTTGCAGTTATATCATTCTTCCTAATTTTCAGCTTTGTTGGAGTTTTTTTTTTCCCCCTTACCCCTATACACCATCAAGCCAAGTATCTGCTCCTCTGCTTGGAGGGTTCAAGTCTGCTGATTGAAGACAGGTACACATTTGCAATGAGACCTTGTTAAATGAGGGGGATTTTTAGCATTATTTTACTTCTTTTGTGTAACCCAAAAAAGACCAGTATCACTGATTACTTTTATACCCTAATAATTCTGCTGTCTTTCCGTGGAAATAATGTTGCAGCATTTATGTGAATCCACAGAGCTGCCTGGAGGGTCTCTTGTTGGAGATTAGACAAGAGCTTAGGTCTCTTGATGAGGTCAATTTTGAGGTCAGAAAGAATAGAGTGGAATTAGGAAAAGTTATTCTTCTAAAACCACTCATTCTCTTCTGATATTTGATCTGTTTTTAATATGGCTGGAATTGTACTGAGGATCTATATACAACTGATACCATTATTTCCACAAAAAATATGGTATGGCTATAATGGTCAGGATGAAATTAACTTACTTTTGAAACAATCAATTTGTTATGTAACCTTTACTCTGCAAAATTTTGTGATTAGTAGTAGATGGTACTGAAATTAGAAGTATAAAGAGATCCATGTGGGACCAGGCAACCGGGCTTTTGCAATAGAATAATGGATAGTAACGTTGTGGCCACCAGGAACCTCATTTATTCATTCGTCCATCTATTCAAAATTCATTGACACACTGAACCGGTTACCATGGATACAGTAATCTGCAACACAGCTATCTCCCTTGTCTTTATGGTCTTATAATTTAAGGGAGACCAGCAATAGGGACTCAGAAAGTCCAAATACCTTGGAATATTTAAGTCAGGCTTGGGGTGTTGCCCCATGGAGGATGTAATCCCAGATTTAGACAGAAGGGAAACTTAGACTAATCTAGATCATGGCTTAGAGCTTTGTCATTCCAGACAATTCTAACAGAGCTCTATGGGGTCATCATTAGTCACTGAACCACAGACACCCAATTAGTGGGAGAAAAAATCCAAATAAATAATTTACTGGTGGTGGTGGTGTAGTCACTAAGTCATGTCTGACTCTTGCAACCCCATGAACTATATAGCCTGCAAGGCTCCTCTGTCCATGGGATTCTCCAGGCATGAATACTGGAGTGGGTTGCCATTTCCTTCTCCAGGGGATCTTCCCGACCCAGGAATCGAACCTGGGTCTCCTGCATTGCAGGCAGATTCTTTACCGACTGAACTATGATTTATTATGAGGATCTAAATAATAAGCAGACCCTTGGCTGTCCGTTTTCAGAGCCATCTTTTTCCTGACACTGAGTCAGTGCTAAATCCAATTGTGAACTGGTAATTGAATCATTCTTGTTGGAGATTACAACAAAGCTTGAAATAGCATTCAGGACTCAGATTAGAGAGTGCATCTTTTCAAATAAATGTGTAAACCTCTAATTTTTTCCCTCTCCTCTGATTAGTTCAGGATGTATTTATTTACCTTTACTTAAAAGCAGTCAAGCACCATTTCTCTGTCTTTATTCTTTTCTTCTCACACGTTTCAGTGCACTGAGAGGCCCTTCAGCCCTACTCAGCTTCAGCAACCTCAGTCACATCACCTCAGTCACATCACTAGAGGTCATGAACACTGGAGAAGGCATAAATGAAAGCTGGGATCAAATCTTTGTTCAGCCATCCATTTGCTGCATGACATCATCAAAAGTTATAACCCCATTAAACAATATCGATTCTTCCAATCTAAGAGCACACTGTATCTTTCCATCTGTTTGTGTCTTCTTCAGTTTCTTTCATCAGTGTCTTACAGTTTTCAGAGGACAGATCTTTTACCTCCTTAGGTAGGTTTATTCCTAGATATTTAATTTTTTTTGATGGGATTGTTCCCTTAATTTCTTATATTTTATTGTTGGTACATAGAAGTGCAACAGATTTCTGTATATTAATTTGGTATTCTACACCTTTATAGAATTCATTAATGATCCCTAGTAGTTTGATGGTGGCATCTTTTGGATTTTCTATGTAGTAGCATGTCATCTGCAAACAGTACAGTTTTACTTCTTCCTTTCCAATTTTGGATTCCTTTTATTTTTCTTCACCAATGGCTGTGGCAGTACTTCTAAAACTATGTTGAATAAAAGTGGCAAGATTGGGCATCCTTGTCTTTATCCGGATCGTAGAGTGAATGCTTTGATCTGAGGATTAGCTACATCCATACCAGGTGCTTAGCAGGACTGATTTTACTTTTTAAAGATCATTATCTGGCATGGGATAGATAATGCAACATATGGTACCTATTATTACTGTTGTTGCTATCCTTCAATCCTTGTATTCCTTCTTCTACCAGCTTTACTAATTTTCTCATTTACAGCGTGTAAACTGTTATACATTAGGCCCTAAATGGGAAACATTGTTCTAGGGGAACCTTACTTACATCTAATGTAATTGATTATGGGTAATTGTTAATAAAAACAAGAGGGAAGTATAAAGGTAAGTGAAATACTTCAGAAAAGAACAGTAAATGTTTAAAATGCAGTAGACAACAAGGAATTTAAGAATGGGAATTGAGAGAAAATTGAATTTTTAGGAAGCAGTGATTATAAGTGATAAAATAATAAAGTGAGAATGAAATTAAGATATGAGAAGCAGTATTTAGGGAACTGCATTTACTTAGTCTAATTTTTAAATGTCAAAATGTCTTTTAAGAGTAATTCTGCTTTAAGATTTTTTTAAAATTTGCTCTTTTAATCGGGATGTGTTGATAAACACAGAGAGAGATTAGAATCTGATTCTGATTTGTAGCTTTTGCCTATTTCCATAGTGTAAATACTCCCACCATGGTCCAGTTCAGATTGCCAACTTGACATTGCTGAGTGAAGAGTTGACAAGAAATTCACAGAATTGGCTTTCTTGCGAGCTGGTGCAAGCTGACTGTCTCCAGCACACCTTGCTTTAAACCTTGTTTAAAAGTGAATGCCTATAGCATTTTTTTTTTTTTTTTTTGTAGTTGACCACAAAATGGGCCTTAATCCGCATGCTCAGAGTCTAAGTGGGCTCAATATGTATTGTGTTACTGTCTCTTTATGGGCTTTAAGGCTGCCTTTTAGGGATTTCTCATTTCCTCCTGAGTTCCATGGCTTTGATAAAGTTAATTGTGACCATAAATGATATTAATCATTTGGCAAAGGCTACTTCTGTGTGTGGGGAAATCAAGAGGGTAGATTAACACACTAGGCAGGTAGTAATGGCTTTTCCATTATAAAAATTTTATTAGAAGTAGCAAAACATAGCATGTAACTATCAATTCTTATTATTTATACTAACATTAAGCAACTTTTAAAAGAATGCAGGCACAGAGGTCCAATTCAGCTTCTGCGATTCAGCCATCTGATTTACCTATAAATGTTAACTGTTATTTCTCCAAAATCTAACATTTTTTTCCTTTAATCACTTTAAAGAGATTTCTGCTACCGCTTTGATGGTGCTTTGGGTGATGGAAAACCAAGGTGTAGACATTTACATGTATTTCCCTGAGTAGCTGCTCGTGGTTCCGTTTAGACATTTACATGTATTTCCCTGAGTAGCTGCTCGTGGTTCCCTTTTTCATTGTTGTCAGTTTCCCCGGCGCCTTTTCTCAACCCATCTTCGGAGGACCTGAGAATATGTGGAGCCAGCCTAAGGGCAAAGTGGTGGTCCTGCAAGCAGAAGCTGAAATGTCTACGTACGTAGCTGCGATCAGGCCAATAAGATTGTCCCTTTCCTCTGGCATCGAGGCGGTGGTGAAGGAGTAGGCCCGCCTTCACTTGATCCCTGAGACACAGGAGGATGGGAGCAGGGTCTACCAAGTCCGTAATTCCACCAGTGCGCCACTTTGGTGTCCTAAAGGGGCATCGATCAGCTTCTCTGAGAAGCATTTTTTGAAGACAGTCTAGCACACAAGTGTGTATCTTCACTCATGGAAATACTAGTTAACTTGCCCTTGGGAGGTGCTATTGACAGGCCAACAGAGAGTTATTGATTTTGCGAAAAGCCAGATACTTTTGAGTAAACATGGAACGTGAGAGGCCCCCAGAGAACTAGTGCCCTGAGAGGCTCTGGGAGCTGTCACAGCAGGTGCCACTTTGGAGTCACTGCGGAGATTGGTCCCGAGGGTGCAGCCACCATAGCTGCACTCAGGTGGCACAGATGGCCTTGAGCGTGAGCCGTTGCCTGGACGTCTCAAGGGACCATCTTAGTGTTACTGTCTTCCTTGTAACACCAGCTTTCGTTTGATCTTTAGCATCCAATGGGAACATGGGAAATATTGACTTACTTTCTTTCTTTTCATCAGTTCTTTCTTAAGCTTAGACACAAACTGTTTTAACTCGGGAACCCTGGGAGTCCTGGTACCTAAAAGCTTATTGCAGAGGCCCATGTCAGTCACTCTATCAAAGGGAATGGCTAAGGTGCTTGGACCCTGTGTGGTAGAAATTGGTGCTTAAACCTGCTAATCAGCTTTCAGCCTTCTCTGGGGGTCAAGTTTAAACTCTGAAGGGTCCTTTTAAAAAGAATGCTTACATATAACATATTTTGAATGAATAATTAGCATGTATACCACTTGCTTTCTTCCAGGTGCTTCATTTAGTAATCAGCATGCATTATACTATGCACGTCTCAAAATCACAATGAGATTGGTACCATTGTTATTTGTTATAATTATCTATTATTTTTAGGTTCAAATTGCTGGTGGGAAAACCCAGTTTTAGAGGGAATGTGTATTGCATCCAAGGATTTAGTTAGGAAATGGCATGAATTCAGTTATTTGAGACACTTAAAGAGGCTTGTTTTACTACCTCTGGTACTGAATACACATATGTGTGTTTTAAGGAAACGTTTAAGGAAATTACCAAGTGGATTACCAAGTGGATTGTTTACCAAGTGGATTGGCTTCCCTGATGGCTTAGACAATAAAAAATATGCCTGCAATGCAGGAGATCCAGGTTTGATCCTTGGGTTGGAAAGATCCTGGAGAAGAGAATGGCAACCCACTCCAGTATTCTTGCCTGGAGAATCCCATGGGCAGAGGAGCTTGGCAGGCTACAGTCCATGGGGTCACAAAGAGTTGGACACGACTGAGCAACTTGGCACACAAACACACCAAGTGAATTACTTAGAGCGTTTCACACTTATAAGGTGATTCTATTGTACTTGTGCCTTCATCTCTCAATTGCAGTTATTTAAAAATTCTGGATTAGAATTTACACATTTATGATAAAGTAAAAATAAGGCATTATCTAGACAAATCAGGTATAGTTTTCCTTTAAAGAGTTGAATATTAAATTTTTTATATTTTTGTCTTTTCATTGTTTTCAGCCTTGTGTAGGTCTCTTTGCTTGGTCGATTGTTTACTGAGTGAGAAGGGAAAACCCAGTCTGTGTATTCTGTGATGTGTGGGGTGAACAGATGCTTATGAAGTCTACCTAGTCCTCCAGGGAAGAGAGGGAAAGAAGGCAGGGATGCATTAGTAAGAGCCTTGAAATGACGATCGTCTGCCAGCAAGGAGATATTTAGGGTTTAATATCTTGGCAAACCAGTCCTGAGGAGCCGATTTAGCATTCCGCCATCATCCAGAGGATCGATCCTTTGTCCTTGCCTGAAGTCAGATGTAGTTAGATGAGATGAAGCTGATATATTTTGTCTGCAAACTTAAAGGAGCCAAATGTTAACCAGCTATTAAAAAGTAAAATAATGTTATCTCTTCCCTGTTTTGGACATGACAGCCAGAGAAGGGCCACTCAGCATCACCCCAATGTTCTCTGCCTCTGGAGTGTTTAGCTAATTTACTTTATTCCTCAAAACGTATTTTCTACTGTAAGCACCTATAAAAAGGATTACCATAATTGTTTTTGCCTATGGCAAAGTATGAAGAATGCCCCGGCTTATGTGGTACAGTTATTATTTTTTTTTAGACATGCAAACACAGCAGTTCCTTTTACATTTGACTACCCAGCAATTTCCATAATATCTTCACAATTATATATTACATAAATGCTTTCACTACATAATGAATATTTTTATTTCTTGATTCAATTTTATGGTAGGGAGACCATAATGGCATTAAAAATGTGGGAAATTCCTCTGCTTTTAATGCCATCTGGGTTTTCGTAATATATGCCAAATGGATGTATGAATTCTGAAAATTATGGAAAGTTGCTTACTTAACTTCAGTTTCATGATCTTTAGAAGGATTTAATGTGTAATCAGCAGATCCATTCTGTTTTACCATATTTTTGGTTTTTAGATATCCATTCCTTCCCCCCCAAATGTGAAAAGAACCTAAAAATCAGAATATTTTCCATTTAGGGAGTATTGTCTACCATTATTTTTAGTGATAAATATATTCAAGCAGCAAAACACACAAATAAAAAATAAAGTGTTTCCCTAAATCTGACCATCTGAAAATAATAAATGTTCATATTTTGTGAAACACATTCTGATTGCTTTTATAACACATATACAAGTAGAAGAGTAGAAAGATGATAGGTTTATGAAAGTATGTTTAAAATTCTATAATTTTAAATAAAATTATTAAAAACTAATATATACAAGTGATAGAGAATATAAACTGTACAACTGGTGTATCCTGCAACTAAAAAGGTTTTTCTCCCAATGCAAGACTTTATTCTCAAGTCTGAGGAATAAGAAAGCAAATAATGTTACTTATGTTCTGTGACTTTCTAAATTACAGGTTTATATATAAAATACATGTAATACAAAGTTTAACTTTTAAGTGGAAACTTAGCAGGAGAAAATAAAATTTTAGTTTTTTACAAATCCTTAAATATAAGAAATATTACTTTAAAAATAAAGTCTAGGAGAGTAGGAGGCAAAGTTTGAAGATGGCAGAAGGGGCCTCAAGGAGTATAGGTACCTCTCTCTATAAATTGGAAAAGGCAATGAAACAATTCTTCCTGAAGCCTCCAGAAGGTTCATAGCTCTGCCAATACATTGATTGTAGCCCAGATATACCCATTTTGGACTTCTGACTTACAAAACGAGATCAAGCCCTGAACGTCTCCAAGACCCTAGACTGCCAGAGAACTAACCCTCAGTTCAGTTCAGTTCAGTTCAGTATCTCAGTCGTGTCCGACTCTTTGCAACCCCATGAACTGCAGCACGCCAGGCCTCCCTGTCCATTACCAACTCCCGGAGTTCACTCAGACTCACATCCATCAAGTCGGTGATGCCATCTAGCCATCTCATCCTGTCGTCCCCTTCTCCTCCTGCCCCCAATCCCTCCCAGCATCAGAGTCCTCTCCAATGAGTCAACTCTTCGCATCAGGTGGCCAAAGTACTGGAGTTTCAGCTTTAGCATCATTCCTTCCAAAGAAATCCCAGAGCTGATCTCCTTCAGAATGGACTGGTTGGATCTCCTTGCAGTCCAAGGGACTCTCAAGAGTCTTCTCCCAAAACACCACAGTTCAAAAGCATCAATTCTTTGGTGCTCAGCTTTCATCACAGTCCAACTCTCACATCCATACATGACCACTGGAACAACCATAGCCTTGACTAGACCGACCTTTGTTGGCAAAGTAATGTCTCTCCTTTTGAATATGCTATCTAGGTTGGTCACAGCTTTTCAGGGAGTATCAAATAGTGAGAACTCACACAAAGGAAACCACTTGAATACAAGACCAACAAATAGCAGCCTGTGCAGGCCAAAACATCTAAACAACAAACAAAAATACAAACCCAATCATCAGGAGACAGGATTACCAACTCACTCAGTCTTACCCATAGAGGAAAAACAAAAAAAACACGTGAGCACAAATCTCACCCTATATAAAGCTTACATAAACTGCTGGACCAACCTTAGGAGGGCAGAAACAAAAAGCAAGAAAGAATTCAACCTTGAAGCCTGGGAAAAGGAGACCTCAAACACAATAAGTTAAAAAAAAATAATGAAAAGGCAGAGAACTGCTAGACAAAAGAAGGAACATATTAGAAACACAGAAGTCCAAATAAATGAAGAAGAAATAGGCAAACTACCTGAAAAAGAATTCAGAATAACGATAGTAAAGATGATCAAAAATCTTGAAAACAAAATGGAGAAAATGAAAGAATCAATTAACCAGGGCCTAGAAGAATAAAAGAATAAACATACAGAGACAAACAACACAATTACTGAAATTAAAAATACTCTAGAAGGAATCAGTAGCAGAATATCTGAAGCAGAAGAACGAATCAGTGACCTGGAAGATAAAGTGGTAGAAATAACACTTGAAGAGCAGAATAAAGTAAAACGAATGAAAAGAACTGAGGATAGTCTCAGAGACCTCTGGGACAATATGAAGCACACCAACATTCAAGTTATAGGGGTACCAGAATAAGAAGAGGAAAAGAAATGATATGAAAAAAAGTTTTGAAGAGATTGTAGTTGAAAATTTCCCCAACATGGAAAAGGAAATAGTCAATCAAGTCTAAAAGATGCAGAGAGTCCCATACAGAATAAACCCAGGGAGAAACATGCCAAGAAACACACATAATGAAACTAACAAAGACTAAACACAAAGAAAAAATATTAAAAGCAACAAGGGAGAAGCAACAAGTAACATACAAGGGAAACCCCATACGTTTAACAGCTGGTCTTTCAGCAGGAACTCTGCAGGCCAGTAGGGAATGGCAGGATATATTTAAAGTACTGAAAGGGAAAAATCTACAACCAAGATTACTGTACCCAGCCAGGATGTCATTCAAAATTGATGGAAAAATAAAAAGCTTTTTAGACAAGCAAAAGTTAAGAGAATTCAGCACCACCAAATGAGCTTTACAACAAATGTTAAAGGGACTTATATGGTCAAGCAATACAAGAGAAGGAAAAAGATCTACAAAATCAACCACAAACAATTAAGAAATAGGCAACGAGAACATATATATCAATAATTATTTTAAATGTAAATGGATAAATGCTCCAACCAAAAGACACAGACTGGCTGAATGGATACAAGAACAAGACCCAGACCCATATATATTCTGTCTACAAGAAACCCACTTCAGACCTCAAGACACATATAGACTGAGAGGATGGAAAAATACATTCCATGCAAATGGGAAGCAAAAGAAAGCTGGAGAAGCAATCCTCATATCAGACAAAATAGACCTTAAAGTAAAGAAGATTACAAGAGATAAGGAAGAACAGTCATAATGATCAAGGGAGGAATCCAAGAGGAAGACATAACAATTGTAAATATCTATGCACCCATCATAGGAGCACCTCAGTACGTAAGACAAGCACTGACAGACATAAAAGGAGAAATTAACAGTAACACAGTAATAGTAGGAGACTTTAACACCCACTTACACAGATCATCAAAACAGAAAATTAATAAGGAAACACAAATCTTAAATGATTCATTAGATGAGATGGATCTCATTGATATGTCCAGGACATTCCATCTAAATGCAGAAGACACCTTCTTCTAAAGTGCACATGGAACATTTCTCTAGGATAGACCACACCTCGGGTCACAAATCAAACCTCAGTAAATTTAAGAAAATTGAAATTGTATCAAGCATTGTCTCTGACCACAAAGCTATGAGACTAGATATCAATTACAAGGAAAAAAACTGTAAGAAACACAAACACTTGGAGATTACGAACAATACATGTCTAAATAGCCAACAGGTTATTGAAGAAATCAAAAGGGAAATAAAAAAAATTTCTAGAAACAAATGACAATGAAAACACAACTCAAAACCTATCGGATGCAGCAAAAGCAGTTCTAGGAGGGTAGTCTATAGCAATACAATCCTACCTCAAGAAGCAAGAAAAACATCGAATAGACAAGCTAACTTTACACCTAAAACAACTGGAAAAAAAAGAACAAAATCTCCCCAAAATTAGTAGAAGGAAAGAAATCATAAAGATCCAAGCAGAAATAAATGAAAAAGAAATGAAAGAAACAATCAGTTCAGTTCAGTCGCTCAGTCGTGTCCAACTCTTTGCGACCCCATGTATCGCAGCACGCCAGGCCTCCCTGTCCATCACCAACTCCCGGAGTTCACTCAGATTCACGTCCATCGAGTCGGTGATGCCATCCAGCCATCTCATCCTCTGTCATCCCCTTCTCCTCCTGCCCCAATCCCTCCCAGCATCAGAGTCTTTTCCAATGAGTCAACTCTTCGCATCAGGTGGCCAAAGTACTGGAGTTTCAGCTTTAGCATCATTCCTTCCAAAGAAATCCCAATAGTAAAGATTAATAAAACTAAAAGCTGGTTCTTTGAGAAGATAAACAAAATTTTCAAACTTTTTGCCAGACTCATCAAGAAAAGAAAAGAGAAAAATTAAACCAACAAAGGAGAGGTTACAACAGACAATGCAGAAATACAAAGGATTATATGAGACTATTGTGAACAACTCTATGGCAACTCCTGCATAAATGGACAGATTCTTAGAAAAGTTCAATCTTCCAAAATTGAACCAGGAAGAAATAGAAATTGAAGCTGTGATCAAAAATTTCCCAAAAAACAAAAGCCCAGGACCAGATGGCTTTCTAGGAGAATTCTATCAAACGTTTCAGTTCAGTTCAGTCACTCATTCTTGTCCGACTCTTTGCGATCCCATGAAATACAGCACGCCAGTCCTCCCTGTCCATCACAAACTCCCGGAGTTGGTGATGCCATCCAACCATCTCATCCTCTGTCATCCCCTTCTGCTCCTGCCCTCAATCTTTCCCAGCATCAGGGTCTTTTCAAATGAGTCAGCTCTTCGCATCATGTGGCCAAAGTATTGGAGTTTCAGCTTCAACATCAGTCCTTCCAATGAATACCCAGGACTGATCTCCTTTAGGATGGACTGGTTCTATCTCCTTGGTGACCAAGGGACTCTCAAGAGTCTTCTCCAACACCACAGTTCAAAAGCATCAATTCTTCGGTGTTCAGCTTTCTTTATAGTCCAAGTCTCACATCCATACATGACTACTGGAAAAACCATAGCCTTGACTAGACAGACCTTTATTGAAAAGTAATGTCTCTGCTTTTTAATATGCTATATAGGTTGGTTATAACTTTCCTTCCAAGGAGTAAGTGTCTTTTAATTACATGGCTGCAATCACCATCTGCAGTGATTTTGGAGCCAAAAAAATAAAGTCAGCCACTGTTTCCACTGTTTCCCCATCTTTTAGCCATATAGTGATGGGACCAGATGCCATGATCTTAGTTTTCTGAATGTTGAGCTTTAAGTAAACTTTTTCACTCTCCTCTTTCACTTTCATCAAGAGGCTCTTTAGTTCTTTTTCACTTTCTGCCATAAGGGTGGTTTATCTGAGTTTAGTTCTTCTTCACTTTCTGCCATAAGGGTGGTTTATCTGAGTTTATTGATATTTCTCCCCACAATCTTAATTCCAGCTTGTGCTTCCTCCAGCCCAGCATTTCTCATGATATACTCTGCATGTAAGTTAAACAAGCACGGTGACAATATACAGCTTTGACGTACTCCTTTTCCTATTTGGAACCAGTCTGTTGTTCCATGTCTAGTTCTAACTGTTGCTTCCTGACCTGCATATAGGTTTCTCAAGAGGCAGGTCAGGTGGTCTGGTATTCCCATCTCTTTCAGAATTTTCCACAGTTCATTGTGATCCACATAGTCAAAGGCTTTGGCATAGTCAATAAGGCAGAAATAGAGGTTTTTCTGGAACTCTCTTGCTTTTTCAATGATCCAGTGAATGTTGGCAATTTGATCTCTGGTTCCTCTGCCTTTTCTAAATCCAGCTTGAACATCTGGAAGTTCATGGTTAATGTATTGCTGAAGCCTTGCTTGGAGAATTTTGAGCATTACTTTACTAGCATGTGAGATGAGTGCAATTGTGTGGTAGTTTGCCACACAATCATACATTGAGAGAAGGGCTAATGCCTATCTTTCTAAAACTCTTTCAAAAAGTTGCAGAGGAAGGAACACTTCCAAACTCATTCTATGAGGCCACCACCACCCTGATACCAAAACCAGACAAAGAAAATACAAAAAAAGAAAACTGCAGGCCAGTATCTCTGGCAAACATAGATGCAAAAATCCTCAAGAGAATTTTAGCAGACAGAATTCAGCAACACATCAAAAAGCTCATACACCGTGATCAAGTTGGGTTTATTCCAGGGATGCAATGATTCTTCAGTATACACAAATCAATCAATGTGATACACCATATTAACAAATTGCAAGATAAAAACCATATGATAATCTCAATACATGCTGAAAAAGCCTTTGACAAAATTCAGCACCCATTTATGATTAAAACTCTTCAAAAAATGGACATAGATGGAACTTACTTCAACATACCAAAGGCCATATATGGTAAGCCTACAGCAATAATTATTCTCAATGGTGAAAAACTGAAAGCATTCCCCCTAAGATCAGGAGCAAGACAAGGGTATCCACTTTCACCACTATTAATCAACATAGTTCTGGAAGTCCTAGCTATAGCAATCAGAAAAGAAAAAGAAACAAAAGGAGTTCAGATCATTAAAGAAGAAGTAAAGCTCTCACTGTTTGCAGATGACATGATACTGTACATAGAAAATCCTAAAGATAGTATTAGAAAACTACTAGAGCTAATCAGTGAATTTAGCAAAGTTGCAGGATACAAAATCAATACACAAAATTACTTGCAATTCTATATACTAACAATGAAAAATCAGAAAGAGCAATTAAGGAATCAATCCCATTCACCATTGCAACAAAAACAATTAAATATCTAGGAATAAACTTACCTTAAGGAGATAAAGGAACTGCACACAGAAAATTATAAGACAGCAAAGCTAGGGGAGGTGATGGGATTCCAGTTGAGCTATTTCAAATCCTGAAAGATGATGCTGTGAAAGTGCTGCACTCATTATGCCAGAAAATTTGGAAAACTCAGTAGTGGCCACAGGACTGGAAAAGGTCAGTTTTCATTCCAATCCCAAAGAAAGGCAATGCCAAAGAATGCACTAACTACTGCACAATTGCACTCATCTCACACACTAGTAAAGTCATGCTCAAAATTCTCCTAGACAGGCTTCAGCAATACAGGAACCGTGAACTTCCAGATGTTCAAGCTGGATTTAGAAAAGGCAGAGAAACCAGAGATCAAATTGCCAACATTCGCTGGATCATCAAAAAAGCAAGAGAGTTCCAGAAAAACCTCTATTTCTGCTTTATTGACTATGCCAAAGCCTTTGACTGTGTGGATCACAATGAACTGTGGAAAATTCTGAAAGAGATGGGAATACCAGACCACCTGACCTGCCTCTTGAGAAACCTATATGCAGGTCAGGAAGCAACAGTTAGAACTAGACATGGAACAACAGACTGGTTCCAAATAGGAAAAGGAGTACGTCATGGCTGTCATCCTGCTTATTTAACTTACATGCAGAGTACATAATAAGAAATGCTGGGCTGAAGAAGCACAAGCTGGAATCAAGATTGCCGGGAGAAATATCAGTAACCTCAGATATGCAGATGAAACCACCCTTATGCCAGAAAATGAAGAGGAACTAAAAAGCCTCTTGATGAAAGTGAAAGTGGAGAGTGAAAAATTTGGCTTAAAGCTCAACATTCAGAAAACTAAGATCATGGCATCTGGTCCCATCACTTCATGGGAATAGATGGGGAAACAGTAGAAACAGTGTCAGACTTTATTTTTTTGACTCCAAAATCACTGCAGATGGTGATTGCAGCCATGAAATTAAAAGACGCTTACTCCTTGGAAGGAAAGTTATGACCAACCTAAATAGCATATTGAAAATCAGAGACATTACTTTGCCAACAAAGGTCCGTCTAGTCAAGGCTATGGTTTTTCCAGTGGTCATGTATGGATGTGAGAGTTGGACTGTGAAGAAAGCTGAGCGCCAAAGATTTGATGCTTTTGAACTGTGGTGTTTTGGAGAAGACTCTTGAGAGTCCCTTGGACTGCAAGGAGATCTAACCAGTCCATTCTAAAGGAGATCAGCCCTGGGTGTTCTTTGGAAGGAATGATGCTAAAGCTGAAACTCCAGTACTTTGGCCACCTCATGCAAAGAGTTGACTCACTGGAAAAGACTCTGATGCTGGGAGGGATTGGGGGCAGGAGGAGAAGGGGATGACAGAGGATGAGATGGCTGGATGGCATCACCGACTCAATGGATGCAAGTTTGAGTGAACTCCGAGAGTTGGTGATGGACAGGGAGGCCTGGCATGCTGCGATTCATGGGGTCACAAAGAGTAGGACACAACTGAGTGACTGAACTGAACTGAATGAAAGAAATCCAAGGCAACATAAACAGATGGAGAGAGATTCCATTTTCCTGGGTAGAAAGAATCAATATTGTGAAAATGACTATACTACCTAATGCAATCTGCAGATTCAATGCAATCCCTATCAAATTACCAATGACATTTTTCACAGAATTAGAACAAAACATTCCACAATTCACATGGAAACACAAAATACCACGAATAGCCAAAGCAGCCTTGAGAAAGAAGAATGGAGCTGGAGGAATCAACCTTCCTGACTTCAGATTTTATGCCAAAGCTAGTCATCAAGACAGTATGGTACTGGCATAAAAACAGAAATATAGACCAATGGAACAAGATAGAAAGCCCATAAATAAACCCATGCACCTTTGGGTACCTTATTTTTGACAAAGGAGGCAAGAATATACAATGGGGCAAAGACAGCCTCTTCGATAAATGGTGCTGGGAACACTGGACAGCTACATGTAAAAGAATGAAATTAGAACACTTGCTAACACCACACACAGATAAAATGGATTAAGGACCTGAATGTAAGACCAGAAACTATAAAAGTCTTAGAGGGAAACATAGGCAAAACATTCAATGACACAAATCAAAGCAAGATCCTCTATGACCCTCCTCCTAAAGTAATGGAAATAAAAACAAAAGTAAACAAGTGGGACCTGATTAGACTTAAACCCTTTTCCACAACAAAGGAAACAATAAGCAAGGTGAAAATACAACCCTGTGACTCGGAGAAAATAATAGCAAATGAAACAACTGACAAAGGATTAATTTCAAAAATATACACGCAGCTCATACAACTCAATACCAGAAAAACTAACAGCCCAATCAAAAAGTGGGAAAAAGACCTAAACAGACATTTCTCCAAAAAAGACATACAGATGACCAACAAACACATGAAAAGATGCTGAACATTGCTTATTATTAGAGAAATGCAAATCAAAACTACGATGAGATATCACCTCACACCAGTCAGAATGGCCATCATCAAAAAGTCTACAAAAAATAAATGCTGCAGAGGGTGTGGAGAAAAGGGAATGCTCTTGCACTGTTGGTGAGAACGTAAATTGATACAGCCACTATGGAAGATGGTATGGAGATTCCTTAAAAAACGAGAAATAAAACCAGCATAGGTGCAGTCCCACTCCTAGGCATACATCCTGGGGAAACCAAAATTGGAAAAGACACATGTAGCCCATTGTTCACTGCAGCACTATTTACAAAAGCTAGAATATGGACACAACCTAGATGTCCATCGACAGATGAATGGATAAAGAAGTAGTGGTGCATATGCATGATGGAATATTACTCAGCCATAGAAAGGAACACCTGTGATTCAGTTCTAGTGAGGCGGATGAACCTAGGACCTATTATATAGAGTGAAGTAAGTCAGAAAGAGAAAGATTAATATCACATTATAATGCACATATGCAGAATCTACAAATATGGTACTGAAGAATTTACTTATAGGGCAACAATGGAGAAATAGACATAGAGAATACAAAAATAAATAATAGTCTAAAATTAAGAAAAAAATAACATCATTTCAGTCCTTAAAAAAACCACACAACTTAATAAATGAAGACACAAATGTAAAGAACTCTGAACATTATGATAGAAAGAACAGAATTCAGGTATCATAACTTGTATGTGTGCTCCTTTCTCTCTCTGTAAATTTATTGAATTGACTTTTTTTCATTTTTGAATATCAGGAACATTCATCATCATTTTATATATAGTCAATTAGTAATTATTACTAATTGATTACTAGTCATTAAATATCATTGACATAATGAACAATTATCCTTTTTCTTATCATTGAAAATAGGAATGAGGTTGGAATAAAATGGCCTTACTCCCTATTTTAAAATTTTTAACATAAAAATTTAAATGCCCAGCAATTTAGTTGGCTCACTTTTTAGTTTTAATTTGTATTACATTCCTGTCTATATGTACTACCCCATAATTGAAAAATCCTTCATACCTGACACTCATTGAATATTTCAGTTCAGTTCAGTTGCTCAGTTGTCTCTGATTCTTTGCAAGCCCATGGACTGCAGCATGCCAGGCCTCCATGCCCATTACCAATTCTTGGGGTTTACCCAAACTTATGTCTATTGAATTGGTGATGCCATCCAACCATCTCATCCTCTGTTGTCCCCTTCTCCTCCTGCCTTCAATCTTTCCCAGATTCAGGGTCTTTTCAAATGAGTCAGTTCTTCACAACAGGTGGCCAAAGTATTGGAGTTTCAGCTTCAACATCAGTCCTTCCAATGAACACTCAGGACAGATCTCCTTTAGGATGGACTGGTTGGATCTCCTTGCAGTCCAAGGGACTCTCAAGAGTGTTCTGCAACACCACAGTTCAAGAGCATCAATTCTTTGGTGCTCAGCTTTCTTTGTCCAACCCTCACATCCATACATGACTACTGGAAAAACCATAGCCTTGACTAGATGGACTTTTGTTGGCAAAGTAATGTCTCTGCTTTTTAATATGCTGACTAGGTTGGTCATACCTTTCTTTCCAAAGAGTAAGTATCTTTTAATTTCATGGTTGCAATCACCATCTGCAGTGATTTTGGAGCCAAAAATAAATAAAGTCAGCCACTGTTCCCACAGTTTCCCCATCTATTTGACATGAAGAGATGGGACCAGATGCTGTGACCTTAGTTTTCTGAATGTTGAACTTTAAGTAAACTTTTTCACTCTCCTCTTTCACTTTCATCAAGAGGCTCTTTAGTTCTTCTTCACTCTCTGCCATAAGGGTGGTGTCATCTGCATATCTGAGGTTATTGATATTTCTTCTGGCAATCTTGATTCCAGCTTGTGCTTCCTCCAGCCCAGCATTTCTCATGATGTATTCTGCATATAAGCTAAATAAGCAGGGTGACAATATACAGCTTTGACACACTCCTTTTCCTATTTGGAACCAGTCCATTGTTCCATATCCAGTTCTACTGTTGCTTCCTGCATACAGATTTCTCAAGAGGCAGGTCAGGTGGTCTGATATTCCCATATCTTTCAGATTTTTCACAGTTTCACAGTGTTGTGATTGACACAGTCAAAGGCTTTGGCGTAGTCAATAAAGGAGAAGTAGATGTTTTTCTGGAACTCTCTTGCTTTTTGCATGATCCAGCGGATGTTGGCAGTTTGATCTCTGCTTCCTCTGCCTTTTCTAAAACCAGCTTGAACATCTGGAAGTTCACGGATCATGTATTTTTGAAGCCTGGCTTGGAGAATTTTGAGCATTACTTTACTATTGTGTGAGATGAGTGCAATTGTGCAGTAGTTTGAGCATTCTTTGGCATTGCCTTTCTTTGGGATTGGAATGAAAACTGACCTTTTCCAGTCCTGTGGCCACTGCTGAGTTTTCCAAATTTGCTGGCATATTGAGTGCAGCACTTCCACAGCATCATCTTCCAGGATTTGGAATAGCTCAACTGATAATAACTGGAATTATCACCTCCACTAGCTTTGTTCATAGTGATGCTTTCTAAGGCCCACTTGACTTCCCATTCCAGGATGTCTGGCCCTAGGTGAGTGATCATACTATCATGATTATCTGGGTCATGAAGATCTTTTTTGTACAGTTCTTCTGTGTATTCTTGCCACCTCTTCTTAATATTTTCTGCTTCTGTTAGGTCCCTACCATTTCTGTCCTTTATTGAGCCCATCTTTGCATGAAATGTTCCCTTGGTATCTCTAATTTTCTTGAAGAGATCTCTAGTCTTTCCTATTCTATTGTTTTCCTCTATTTCTTTGCAATGATCGCTGAGGAAGGCTTTCTTATGTCTCCTTGCTATTGCTCTCCGTGAGGAGATACCCCATGTCCAAGGGCAGAGAAACCCCAGTAAGATGGTAGGTGCTGAGAGAGGGCATCAGAGGACAGAGAGACAGAAATCATAATCCTAGAAAACTAACCAATCTAATCACATGGACCACAGCCTTGTCTAACTCAATGAAACTATGAGCCATGCCGTGTAGGGCCACCTTAGACAGACGTGTCATGGTGGAGGGTTCTGACAAAATGTGGTCCACTGGAAAAGGGCAAACCTTCTCCAAATGGCAAACCACTTCAGGATTCTTGCCTTGAGAACCCCATGAACAGTATGAGAAAGCAAATAGGACACAGAAAGATGAACACCCCAGGTCGGTAGGTGCCCAATATGCTACTGGAGATCAGTGGAGAAATAATGAAGAAATGGAACCAAAGCAAAAACAACACCCAGTTGTGGATGTGACTGGTGATGGAAGCAAGATCTGATGCTGTAAAGATCAATATTGCATAGGAACCTGGAATGTTAGGTCCATGAATCAAGGCAAATTGGAAGTGGTCAAACAGGAGACGGCAAGAGTGAACGTCGACATTCTAGGAATCAGTGAACTAAAATGGACTGGAATGGGTGAATTTAACTCAGATGACCATCATATCTACTACTGTGGGCAAGAATCCCTTAGAAGAAATAGAGTAGCCATCTGAGTCAACAAAAGAGTCCGAAATGCAGTACTTGGATACAATCTCAAAAACGACAGAATATCTCTGTTCGTTTCCAAGGCAAACCATTCAATATCATGGTAATCCATGTCTGTGCCCCAACCAGTAATGCTGAAGAAGCTGAAGTTGAATGGTTCTATGAAGACCTACAAGACCTTTTAGAACTAACACCCAAAAAAGATGTCCTTTTCATTATAGGGGACTGGAATGCAAAAGTAGGAAGTCAAGAAATACCTGGAGTAACAGGCAAATTTGGCCTTGGAATACGGAATGAAGCAGGGCAAAGACTAATAGCATTCTGTCAAGAGAATGCACTGGTCATAGCAAACACCCTCTTCCAACAACACAAGAGAAGACTCTACACATGGACATCACCAGATGGCGAACACTGAAATCAGATTGATTATATTCTTTGCAGCCAAAGATGGAGATGCTCTATACAGTCAGCACAAACAAGACCAGGAGCTGACTATGTCTCAGATCATAAATTCCTTATTGCCAAACTCAGACTTAAATTAAAGAAAATAGGGAAAACCACTAGACCATGGTATGACCTAAATCAAATCCCTTACAATTATACAGTGGAAGTGGGAAATAGATTTAAGGGACTAGATTTGGTAGACAGAGTGCCTGGTGAACTGTGGACAGAGGTTTGTGACATTATACAGTAGACAGGGATCAAGACCATCCCCAAGAAAAAGAAATGCAAAAAAGCAAAATGGCTGTCTGAGAAGGCCTTACAAATAGCTGTGAAAAGAAGAGAAGCAAAAAACAAAGGAGAAAAGGAAAGAATTGAATATTTACTGTTTAATAAATATCGAATTTTCTAAGCCACAAATTTTGGCTTAGAAAAGGCAAAAACTTTACTAAGCATTTAAATTTATTCCTCAGAATAAATCTATGAGTCAGATACTGATGAACTGGATTTAGAAAATTGCTCCAAGTCACACTGTAGGGGAATTGAATTGTAATTCACACAACTTGGCTACAGATTCCTCATGCTTAGCTGCTGTGGGCTGTTCACTCTTAAGTTTCAGTCTACATGAGACCGGAGGTACGGAACAAAAGATAGATTCTGCAGTTAAAGGTTTCACAAACAGAGGAGACAGGGAGGTGATCCAGACAGTTGTATCCAGGGTAACACATGCAAATAAAGAGCAGGAGCAGTAAGAAGGAAAATGGGAAACACTTCAAAGAACAGAAAACATTTGAGCTGGGAAGCAAAAAAACAGGAGTTTAAGGTAAAGAACAGTGTGTGTGTGTGTGTGTGTGTGTGTGTAAATGTGGGAATGTGGGTGGCAGCATCTCCAGCCAGAAGATCAGGTTTGATTGCGAGCAAACTGCGAAGCAGCAGGAAATAATTGGGTAAATACCAACTAGTGCTATAGGTGAGGTGTGAGAGGCAACCAATTTAACACAATGAATTTGATGAGAAAATAAATGTTCCTATAATCGCGGGTTTTGGATGCCTTAAAAAGACATCTCATTCTGTGGGTGATGTTGTGCCAGAGAAGATTTTAACCAATGAAGGAAACACTGATGTTGTAGAAAGATGACTGGCTGTGTTGAGATGACAAGAGAAGAACATGGGCGAAGCACAGATGCAGGTTCACAGGGCCATCATCGTTCTCTTAGAGAGGAAATGATGCTCTGTTTTATCAACACCCTTAACAGTTCTTAGGAAACGCACAGTGTGAACAATTCAGGGAAAAATAGTTAACTGTAACATGGAAATAATTGCCTAAAAGGGAGAGAAATGTGGTTCCATTGGAGCAAGTCTGTACAGACAGGATGACTCTTTTCAATATGGAAAGTAAATACAATTGAGGAATATAGCGTGGGAGCTAAAAGGCACCGCAGGTTAAGAGAAGAAGTCTTGGCTCTGAATTTCTAGGTAATTGGCTGTTGTGTTTCTGTCAGGGAAAATTTTAGATCTTGGTAAGATATGCAACTGCTCTAGGGCAGTTTTGGTCAATGAAATAGGTGAAGCGTATTACCAAGGTGATTTCATTGTCAGAACTGCAGGACAGACTTCATCCACAGGGGTGATCACTGAGGCTGTAGGCGTGAGGGTAACTTTACAGTCGTGTGATAACTGCGGTTTCAGTGGCGTACAAAGAAGCTCAGAACGTTTTTCCCAGTGCACCTACTGTTCGACCTAGTTTGAGACTCAACAAATTCACCATCATCACCATGAATTAAATTCTAAGCACTTACGTTCATTTGACCTTACACTACGGCTTGCATGGGCATGAATGCATGCACACACACTCACTCGAGGCACAAGAAAACATGGTGTTACAGGATTTAGGTTACCAGCTGCAGCACATTCCCGAGTCCCTACCCAATCTGTTTGAATTCAGAGCCCATGCTAAATTCACATATTTGAAGGTACTTCCAAAGAAGTTAAGATAAAGCCTTTTTGCTGCACGATTCCAAGAGGTGGGATTAGGACAGCAAAAAGAAATTCCATGGACATGCATTTAAGCTAAATACAAGAAAGATACCAACAACCATCTAGGCTGGCACCCAAATAAAAAGCTCCCTGGAGGCTAACCAGCTAAGGGCAGATACTCACCATGGGAAGTGAGGAGGGCAGGGTGGGTACCAAACACAGTGATTCATCTAGTCCTTATGGTGATGCTATAGAGACATTTTATTTCTATTACTCTTATTTTATACATGAAGAAAATGAGGCAGTAACAGGTTAAGTAACTGACATCGTGCCAAAAGCGAGGACAGGGAGGAGCTAGGATCAAACCCCATGCAGTCAAACCGAGAGTCAGGCTCCGTCTGGAGACGCTTCAAGCATCAGAACATATGGTTGAACTAAGTAACTTTTACCTTCCCTTCTAACCTTGAAACTTGATGATCATATGCACTCAGCTGGCTGACATATTCTTATAAAATACACATGCACAGCATCTCCTTGATGTTACACTGCCTGTCACATTTGGAAATTCTGAGGAAAAAATAAAAATCCTCTCTCTGAAGGTCATGCATGAGCAAGTGCTATAATGTGAAAAGAATTGAAATCCTAATTTGAAGAAATGCTCCATTTGCATCTACATGCAGCCTTATGATTTATAACAGGGTGACTTTTGAGCTCAAATAGAAAGTTTTCCAGTGTGAGTGATTCTTCATTTTCCAATTTCAATGGGAGCTTGAAAATCAAAATTTTAAAAATTAGTTCATATGTATTTTGATTTATATTAGAGTGATTAAAGATAACATCTCCAAAGTTTTCTCATTGGACATACTAATCATCTTTTATTGTAATCACATTGTAAGAGACAAAGGAAATCTCTAAAATGACAAGGCACAAAATATTAAAGAAAACCCACCGAACGGGGTATTTATATATGTTAGCTGGCCATTGTGAGAATATCTGTAAATACAAATAGCCCACTTGGTAACTGAGAGAATCTCATCAATACAGGAGGGGGTTGTTTTGAAACTTAGTAAACATTGATAGCATTTGATCCCCATCATATAACTTTCAAAATCCTCTCTTTTTCCTCGATTGTTATATACAGATATATCACTAATATAAACAGATCATCAACAAAGTATTAACTCCAACTCTATATTGCAACAAAATACATAATCATTCAGGAGTAGAATCGTTATATGTATTTTAACTTCTTCTTCAATCAGATTTTTTATCTGAATATAATAAATATGAGCTATTTGCCATTTTCATGGGATAACGTATTTTTTTATCTCCTTCTCCCCACGGTAAGCAGAGAATAGCAGGAGTAGTTATTGAGATGAAGGCAGTGAGATATCAGTGTGAAAGATAATGCACGACCTGGTTCATCTAAATGGGTTGGGAAATTTCATTTCCACTGTATACCATGACTCCTAGAGAGGCAACTTTCTATTTCAGATGAAAACTCTATCGTAAATCATCAAGCTTCATGCAGATGCAAATGGAGCATTTCTTCAAATTAGGGTTTCAGTTCCTTTCATAGGAAATGGGAGTTTTATGATTTTATTTCCATAGGTCAGCATAACTTGTCAGACTTAGTTATAATCAGTGTTAACACAGCTCCTTCCGTCATATTCTTCCAAACCACGCAGTTTTACATGAAAAAAATGGAAGTTTAATGAACAACTGACAGGTACCTGATTTCAGCCATGTTGCTGCCGTATACGGATGATGAAATAGTAACCTGGAAAGAAGCCTAAATGGGAAATTACACTTATATAACCTGTTCTCTGCATTTTTTCTATTAGAAATTGCAAAATCCTGATCATTTCTTTCTTACCAAGATTTTCCCAAATTGCTCTTCTTTTTCTTGGTAATTTTGCAGAATTTACCAACAGTGTTATCATGCAGTGGAATTTTTGGATCTCTTTACAGCTCGAGTAATTAGGAGTTAAGTGGACATGCCAGAGAAGTCAGTGGAGTGGAGGACACGAGGTTTCCATGGGAGGGATGTCGCTGTGCCATATGCTGTGCGGTTATAGTGCATTGAAAACTATGACGTATTCTCACAAGACTCTCCTCCTCTCAAGATATCTGCTGGTATGAAATTTACTGTGTTTGTGTGTGCTCCTTTACAAACGTCAGGTTAAATGATGTGGAGAGAAGGAAGGGGCAAGAAATTCCAAATGGCACACCTTCTGGAGAAAGATTTGTGCTAAATCCTTGAAATGGTAATTGGGTAAGTGTGATAGCCAGAAAATGCTAACCAGTTCACATTTTCTGCATGTGAATACGACTAAACTTTAGCATTTCATCTTCATCCACCCAGTCTCAGATTCCATTGTCAATAGCAAGACTCATGTGTTTCTAAATATTATCTTTGACATGAATAAATGATATTAAAAAACTGACCAGAAATTACTAATTATGATTGCATTGTTTCTCAAAGGAGACTATTCATTATGGGTTGTCAGGTTATTTTTACAATATTTTAGATGCCTAGAATATTTTATATATTAAAAAGTATATACATGTATAATATGTCTATGTATACATATATATGGGCTTCCCAGGTAGCCCAGTGGTAAAGAAGCCACCTGCCAGTGCAGGAGACCTGGGTTTTATCCTTGCATCAGGAAGATCCTCTGGAGGAGGAAATGGCAACCCTTTCCAGTATTCTTGCCTGGAAAATTCCAGGAACAGAGGAGCCTCACGGGCTAGAGTCCATGGGGTCACAAAGAGTCGGACATGACTGAGCACGCATGTGTGTGCATATACACACAGACACACACACGTGTGTTACGTGTATATATAGAACACAAATATTATAGATAATAATTTCCCCACCTAAAGAATAGTGTTAGCAAACAAAAGCAAAATATTTACACTGAGGATGGTATACTAACTCTACTGAAACAATTTCAACAAAAGGTGATTAACAGCCATTTATCAGTAGCTGTATTAATCCAAAATCCCTACTGCCAGCAGTTTTGTATTTGTCTCCGAGTTCCCAGATGGATGTCGGGGCAGAGGAAATTGAGTTTTACTGTGGCAATTAGTTTTGCTCTTAGGATAATTTTTCACTAGTCAGAAGTATGATGCTTAGCAAGAAATTCATTTTCTTTTCCAGTGTGAGTGAAGAATGGTATTTCTCGCTTGGTACTTGGCCATTTGGTCTAAAGCACCAGCTGACAAGCAAGTCAGGATAATTTGTTTCTCTTCTTGGCCTGTCGCCTACATGTTGAATGCAAAAGAGATGCTTTTTGAATTATATTACTAAATAGAATCTTGGGTCCTAGCCCAGAAATTTATTAATGGTTATTGAGATATCAGATCACAACATGGTGTGTGGTTAAAGTTCCAGAGAACAGGTGTATTTTTTTTTCTTTCTTGTAGTGAGTATTGTTTTTATATCCACTTATAGGTTATATTTTAGATCAGGCAAATGCAGATGAGAAGGGAAGAATTTTTACATAATTTGATGATGATACCATACAGGTTTTGGCAAAATATATTGTAGAGATTTTTAAATGCTTTGTTTTAAATGTCTTCTGTGCTTTAGGAAATTGTAAGAATGAGGTTAAGTTTAGAGGTTAGGTTATGAAATCAATATACTCACAGTCCTTGAGGCGGAACTTCACGTGGCTTGAGTTGAAATGACCTTTCCTCTGCATGTGGCGGTGTCATAGATAGGAGAGGCCTCATTAGATGTTGACGGTACCACTGTCCCCTCCAGGGTTGGTGCCTTCACCTGTAACCCAGGTATTCATCATACCAACCTCCCACAGTAGACTGGAGAGCTCCATGCTTACGCTTATGCGTGAGAAGCAGCTGGCCTATTCCTGGCACATGGTATGGGATGTTACACTTCCAGGTACATATAGATGATGTCTTTGAGACTTGGGAGAAGCATCTTAATTGGCACGCATCAGGCAATGTGGTAAGCATTTATATATATTCATTTATCTAATCCACACAACAATCATATATTTACATATATATGTGTATATGTATACCACACATATATATATATTAATCTACATAATGTTATCATAACATGTCCAAAGTCCAATAGCTACTTAGGCAGCAGATTTGGGATTCAAATGTTCATTGATTTCCAAACTCCACTCTCTCAATGTGTTCTTTGAGCTAATCATTACAAATACCATCTATGAGGACAAATATAAATGTATAAATATGTATCATATGTGGAAGAAACAAAGTTACCACATGTGTGTAAATTGATTTCCTATTTTATTATACTATACATGGCCATCAGTTCAGTTCAGTTCAGTCTCTCAGTCTTGTCCGACTCTGCGACCCCATGAATCGCAGCACGCCAGGCCTCCCTGTCCATCACCAACTCCCAGAGTTCACTTAGACTCACGTCCATCGAGTCGGTGATGCCATCCAGCCATCTCATCCTCTGTCGTCCCCTTCTCCTCCTGCCCCCAATCCCTTCCAGCATCAGGGTCTTTTCCAATGAGTCAACTCTTTGCATGAGGTGGCCAAAGTTTCAGCTTTAGCATCATTCCTTCCAAAGAAATCCCAGGGCTGATCTCCTTCAGAATGGACTGGTTGGATCTCCTTGCAGTCCAAGGGACTCTCAAGAGTCTTCTCCAACACCACAGTTCAAAAGCATCAATTCTTCGGTGCTCAGCCTTCTTCACAGTCCAACTCTCACATCCATACATGACCACTGGAAAAACCATAGCCTTAACTAGACGGACCTTTGTTGGCAAAGTAATGTCTCTGCTTTTGAATATGCTATCTAGGTTGGTCATAACTTTCCTTCCAAGGAGTAAGCGTCTTTTGATTTCATGACTGCAGTCACCATAATTATAGATAAATAAATATCCCATATAAAGGCATAATAGCAACTGCATGTGTATACATATGTCTCTATGTGTACATATATATATTAATATATGTAGATTGCTTTATTTTCCCTTAATTGTTTCTGTGAGGAGAGCTTCTAATTATAATGCCCCAGATTATGGTGCTCACTGTTTTGGGAACCATACTGAAATGTTGGAAAGGTCCCTGGGCTGAGAGCTAGAGGACAGAGGCGTGTTTGAGGCTGTAGCTTTACTTGCGTCATATATGAAATGAGGGACTTAGATCTTAGCACCATTCAAGTTCTAAGCTGGGCTGATCCTTTGAAGGTCCTAAAGATCTCCTAGTACTGAGCTGGGACAGGAAAGGAAACAAGTGTCAACAGACATTTCAGGAAACGTTACCATCTGCCATGACTTTTACAACAATTCAAAGAGAACAATAACAACCACAAAATTCCTGATCAAAGCCGTAGCTGAATTTATGAATTTGATTTTCATGCAAATTCGGCTCTAAACATGAAGTGAGTCGTGAAATGGAATTTGAAGGGGTCGCGCTCCCGTTCATGACTGACTTCAGCATCCATCTGCCCAACTCCCTCTCCAGCCCCCCATCCTCGCACAAAAGAGATCATTCGGGCTGATGTTTATCAGATGCTATAAATGGAGTTAATCATTTGAGAATAGAAAAATGAAGTTGTTCTTAGACTGGTAATGACACTCCTGTTTGTTTTAGAGACTGTTTTTTCTCTGCCTGGGAACATTAAAACATGACAAAATCTTACCTATTAAAAACTGTGTGTAATGTTTGAATCTGTGTAGAGAAGTCCATAGAGAGGATCAGGAAAAATTCTGACTTTCTGCTAAAAGTATCATAAAAGTTTAGGAAAAAATAATTAAGCAGGGATGTGAGGGGAGCTCCATTAATATAGAAATGTAACATCTTTTTTTCTAGTAAAAAAGATGACCAAGCAAAAAACATCAATGGTATAAATAGTTGTAATATTACCCATAGCTTTAATATATGGAACTTTTAACAACCTAGGAAAACTGAGTTTTCAGGGGGAGTGAATGATTTATAAATTTTAAATGAACTGCTTAATATTAATAATTTTCACATCATATATCCAAAGGATTAGTCTTCAGCGTTTTCTTCTCATCTCAGTAAACATAACTCTCAACTTGAAAGAATATAATTAATGCTATAAGTTACATTACTTGTTAAGTTGTTATTTCTGATTTATATTGTTACTGAACTCAGCTTTGGCTGCCTCAGAAGCCAGTTCTTTAGAGAGAGATGTGTTGATAGGAAAGGAAAGGGTACTTAATTCAGGAGGTGGCCAACCTGGGAAGAAGGTGAATTTGTGTCCAAAAACCAATCTGGAAGATTCTGCTCAATTGTGAAAGTGTTTTAAAGAGAGAAAGGGGAAGTTAATCACAATTAACCATTTGGGAAGAGGATAAGTGTCTTCCTTCCACTGTGTGCAGACTTTCTTCTGATTGGTTAGTGGTGAGGTAGCTGGACAAAGTTCCAGGACTCTTTTGCTCAGCCTAGAGTTACCATCCTCTACCTGGTTGGGGGCCTTATTTCCAGTGGAAGAACTCAAAGGTGGTGGTTGTTCAGTCACTAAGTCCTGCCTGTCTGACTCTTTGCGACCCCATGGACTGCCCATGGACTGCAGCACGCCAGGCCTCCCTGTCCGTCACCAGCTCCCGAAGTTAACTCAAACTCATGTCCATCGGGTCAGTGATGCCATCCAACCATCTCATCCTCTGTCATCCCCTTTTCCTCTTGCCCTCAGTCTTTCCCAGCATTAGGGTCTTTTGCAATGAAGTTGGCTCATCACATCACATGACCAAAGTATTGAAGCTTCAGCATCAGGCCTTCCAGTGAATATTCAGGGTTGATTTCCTTTAGGATTGACTGGTTTGATCTCCTTGCAAGGGACTCTTGGAAGATCCCTTCCAAGGGACTCTCAAGAGTCTTCTCCAGAACCAAAGTTCGAAAGCATCAATTCTTTGGCACTCAATCTTCTTTGTCATCCAACTCTCACATCTGTACATGACTACTGAAAAAACTGTGGCTTTGATTATGTGGACCTTTGTTGGCAAAGTGATGTCTATACTTTTTTAATACACTGTCTAGGTTTGTCATAGCTTTTCTTCCAAGGAGCAAGCGTCTTTTAATTTCATGGCTGCAGTCACCATCTACAGTGATTTTGGAGCCCAAGAAAATAGTCTGTCACTGTTTCTATTGTTTCCCCATCTATTTGCCCTGAAGTGATGGATCTGGATGCCATGATCTTTGTGTTTTGAATGTTGAGTTTTAAGGAAGCTTTGTCACTCTCCTCTTTCATCTTCATCAAGAGGCTCTTTAGTTCCTCTTTGCTTTCTGCCATTAGAGTGGTGTCATCTGCATGTCTAAGGTTATTGATACTTCTCCTGGCAATCTTGATTCCAGCTTGTGCTTCATCCAGCCCATCATTTAGCATGATGTACTCTGCATATACATTGAATGAAGCCTATTTCCTGCAAACAAGAAAGGGGGATGGAGACAGAAAGATTTGTACCTGGGAGGGCTCCACAGGGTCCTGCTCGGTTTCAGTACTTCCCTTGTATTTTGTGATGGCAGAGTTCCAAATCGTAGCTTTTATTCCTAAAAATGAGTTTTAATTTACAAGTCAAGAAGGTAATATCAATTTATTACTGTGTTTTTATAGACTATGTCCTATATACTGGCTCCGATAGTTTTTACCCATAAATGCATTATGTTACATTTCTCAGAAAATGTGTACAAATAACTCCAAAATTCTAAAAATGTTATCAGTGTTCTAGCTCTCTTCTCTAGACACCTGGGATAAAAATACCAATGCCAAGTATTTGTAATCCCACATTTACAAAGGGAGCTTTCATGTTTTAAATATGACTTCTAATGTATGGATTCTTATGGCGCCTCTGTTATTTTCCCCACTCAAACAGAATTGTGTTTCTATTCCTGTCAACCCAACAACCAGAATAGAACTTGTACTGTTCTGCTTCTAGACTTTGTTTATGGTTTTCAATTTCTCTCTTTACCATGGTTATATTAACATTATTTAATCACAGGCCTTGATGTTTACTTTTCTAACAACAGGATATTATTTATTCAGAACACATATTTTTCATATTAGCCAAGGCTTTCTGAAATCATTCTAGTGTGTCAGTGAATGTATAATTAGGCATTTTTCTAAATACACAATAATTACCCAGCACAAAAATCTACTGTTTCTATTTCTAAAGTTTTAAGATACCCAGAGTGGTTTGTAATTTGAAAAAAATTGATATATGAAAGACCTAAGCACTCTCCACGTGTTGCTTTCTTTTTCGGCTGTGCTGTGTCTCGACTGCTGCTCGGGCTTCTCTCCACTTGCAGAGAGCGGAGGCCACGTTCTAGTTGCAGCACGCAGGCTTCTCGTTGCACTGGCTTCTCTATCTGCAGCACAAGGCTCAGTAGTTGTGGCTTGTGGGCTTAGTTGCTCTGTGAAATGCAGGATCTTCCTGAACTAGTGATCAGACCCCTGTGTCGTGCATTGGCAGGTGGATTCTTTACCACTGAGCCACCAGGGAACTCTTCATTTGGTTTTTGAAGTAAACTTTATATTGAGGTATAATGTTCACAAAGAAAAATGCACACGTTAGAACTATACGATTCAGTGAAGTTTCAAAAAGTGAAGGCATGCAGGTAGCTGCCATAGAACATTACCAGTCTAATTCCTTACGGTGATTGCTCATCCACGTGTACCTCTATTCTGACTTCCAGCATTGATCAAGTTCTTTTATTAACATTATATGAATGAAAATATAAAGTAAGGGCTCTTTTGTTTTTGGCTTTTTTCACTCAACATATTTCTGAGACGTAGTCGTGTTACAAGTAACATGACTTGATTTTGTCTCATTGTTCTGTGGTACTGCTTCTTATGAATATACATGAAAGGCAGAGCTGCTCAATCATCGCTGGACTAGGATGTATATAATGCAGTGTCAGCAGGTGAATGATATACCTGGCTCACATATTAAATTTGGGTCTATGTGATGTGTGGGAAACGGACTGGAAATGAGACGCAGCATGGCCGGCCAGAGCAGTTGTAAGAGATGAGAACGACTTGACTGAACACTGAATTGAGGAGGAGAGGATTGTGGGTGTAGGGCTTGAGAGAAAGGGCACTGTGCAGACTGTGATATTTTTGTTTCTTTTTAAAATTGTATCTATTTACTTATTTTTAACTGTGCTGGCTCTTTGTTGCTGTGCACGGATTTCTCCGGACGTGGCGAGTGGGGGCTACCTCCAGTTGTGGTGTGCGGGCTTCTCATCGCGGTGGCTCCAGCTGTTACGGAGCGGGGACTCTAGGGCACTCTGGCTTCAGTAGCCGCAGCCTGCAGGCTCTGGAGGGCCAGTGCAGCAGTTGTGGCACGTGGGCTGAGTGCTCCATGGCATGTGGAATCTTCCCGGGTCAGGGACTGAACTCACGTGCCCTGCATCAGCAGGCAGATTACCACCCAGCCACCAGGAAAGCCCCAACCACCGGACCACCAGGGAAGTCCCTCTCTTGTTTTTAAACGACTTTATTGAAATATGATTGACACACAACAAGCTGTACATACTTAATGTATACAGCTTGATGAATTTGGAGAGGGTCATTCATTCATGAAACCAGCACCACAGTGCTCCCCCAAAAAAGTGCAATTTGAAGTCTTTTTAAAAAATTTGAACAACTGGGTGGATGGAAATTCTTTTGTACAGAGATCAGTGTCAGAAGACAGGGGTCCGGGGAATATTAGTTCTGAGCTTCCTCAGAAGCTCATTAATATCTGATTGTTGAGTAGGCCTTTAGCTAAATGAGTATGGATCTCATCAAGGCTCGAAAGGAAATTGGGAGTTGTTGATATATGAGTAGATTTAAAACAGTGCAAGGTCACGATCATCTAGGAATTGAATAAAGAGTAACAGGAGAAGAGTTTGGGCTTCCCGGTGGCTTAGACAGTAAAGAATCCGCCTGCCATGTGGGAGACCCAGGTTCAATCCCTGGGTTGGGAAGGTCCCCTGGAGAAGGGCATGGAAACCCACTCCAATATTCTTGTCTGGAGAATCCCCATGGACAGAGGAGCCTGTGGGCTAGAGTCCATGGTGTCGCAAAGAGTCAGACACAACTGAGCAACTTAGCACAAGAATAGAGAAGACTTTAGACTGTGTCTTAAAAGAAAATTCAGTATTTAAAAGATTACGTGAAAAGGGAAACTTGAAACAGAGACAAAAGTATTTCAGTTTTAGGAGAAATGTTGAACCCAAGTTCATGTGCCTGATGCACAGTGAGGCCAAACACATGGAAACTCTGGCGTTTGGAGCCAAGAGTGGCTTACTACAAGGCCAGACAAGGAGTGCGGGTGCTCACACTCGAAAGACCCGAGCTCTCCAGAGGTTTTCAGGGAAGAGTTTTTAAGGCAAAAGTTCATGCGGAGGACTTCTGGATGAACGCCTTTCTTCTGATTGGCTGGTGATGGGGTAACAGTATGGGTTTCGAGAATCTCGATCGTCTGCCTCCTGGTTCCAACTGGTCTGGGGTCCAGTCCTTGTATTTAGCTTGAAATCACTGTCTCCCACCTGGGTGAGGCCTCAGTTCTTGTTGAAGAACTTAAAGGTGCCATCAGATTGATACGTGTGTCCCTTGAGGAGGAGCTGGAACTCAGCTCTGTCCCTGCACTATTATTTCTGATGCTTCTCCACTGTTTCTGCATCGCCTCACTTCCCTTATTAGTAACTGTTTCAATCTGCCCTTTGGAACGTAAGGGGCTTCTCTTGTGGCTCACCTGGTAAAGAATCCGCCTGCAATGTGGGAGACCTGGGTTTGATCCCTGGGTTGGGAAGATCCTCTGGAGAAGGGAAAAGGCTACCCACTCCAGTATTCTGGCCTGGAGAATTCCATGGACTGCATAGTCCATGGGGTCGCAAAGAGTCGAACATGTCTGAGTGACTTTAACTTTCACTTGGAACTTAAGGAAGCCCTACAAACAAGAAACATGGGACACGGGAAGGCTTTTGTACACAGGAGGGACCTGATGGGTCCTGCTTGTTTTCAGCACCACCCGCCACCCCCCCCCCCCGCCCCCGCCCCCTGACAACTTTCTTTGATATGGTCAATTTTGAGAGGCAGTAGTTATGAGATGGGAGAGGGCATATCATTTTGGATAGAGGTCTATCATAAACTTGACAGAGGAGCTTGGTTTTAGGGGGACTTGGTTTCAGAAACAATAGTTCAGATCAGATCAGTTGCTCAGTCGTGTCTGACTCTTTGCGACCCCATGAATCGCAGCACGCCAGGCCTCCCTGTCCATCACCAACTCCCGGAGTTCACTCAGACTTACATCCATCAAGTCAGTGATGCCATCCAGCCATCTCATCCTCTGTCGTCCCCTTCTCCTCTTGCCCCCAATCCCTCCCAGCATCAGAGTCTTTTCCAATGAGTCAACTCTATGCATGAGGTGGCCAAAATACTGGAGTTTCAGCTTTAGCATCATTCCTTCCAAAGGAATCCCAGGGCTGATCTCCTTCAGAATGGACTGGTTGGATCTCCTTGCAGTCCAAGGGACTCTCAAGAGTCTTCTCCAACACCACAGTTCAAAAGCATCAATTCTTCGGCGCTCAGCCTTCTTCACAGTCCAACTCTCACATCCATACATGACCACAGGAAAAACCATAGCCTTGACAATGGTTAAGGTGATGTAAAAACAAAGAGAAAAGAAAAATTGGAGGATGAGGTGGTGGTGCTTGTTCAGTCACAAAAGTCGTGTCTGACTTTTTGCGACCCCATGAACTGCAGCTTGCCGGGCTCCCCTCTCCTTCCCTATCTCCTGAAGTTTTCTCAAACTCATCTTCATTGTGCTAGTGATGTCACCCAACCATTTCATCCTCTCTCTCCCCTTCTCCTTCTGCCTTCAATCTTTCCTAGCATCAGGGTCTTTTCCAATGAGTCTGCTCTTCATATCAGGTGGCCAAAGTATTGGAGCTTCAGCTGCAGCATCAGTCCTTCCAATGAATATTCAAGCTTAGAGGAGAAGGCTGGGAATCAAATACTGGTGAGATGTCTGGTAGGATAAAAACTAAAAAAAAAAAAAAAATGCCCTTTCTATTTTTCAAGATGGGTGTCTGAATCTGGCAGCCAGATTGGAGCAGGATCTGAGCATTGAGGAAATGGAGACCAGTGTGTGTAGATGACTCTTTTGAGAAACTATGAATAAAGGGATGTAGAGGATAGAATCGGAGAAGGCAATGGCACCCCACTCCAGTACTCTTGCCTGGAGAATCCCATGGATGGAGAAGCCTGGTAGGCTGCAGTCCATGGGGTCGCTAAGAGTCGGACACGACTGAGTGACTTCACTTTCACCTTTCACCTTCATGCATTGGAGAAGGAAATGGCAACCCACTCCAGTGTTCTTGCCTGGAGAATCTTAGGGATGGGGGAGCCTGATGGGCTGCCATCTATGGGGTCGCACAGGGTCGGACACAACTGAAGCAACTTAGCAGCAGCAGCAGCAGCAGAGGATAGAATGGTAATTGGTAGGGTGTGAGCTTAAAGTGCTTCTCTTAAAGTTAGAGTTAAGGGCCTTGGGATGCTGATGGGAATGATTAAGTTGAAAAAAGATAAGATACTGAACATAAACCTGGAAGGAAGAGTTCAGTTCAGTTCAGTTCAGTCGCTCAGTCATGTCTGACTCTTTGCAACCCCATGAATTGCAGCACACCAGGCCTCTCTGTCCATCACCAACTCCCAGAGTTCACCCAAACCACGTCCATCGAGTTGGTGATGCCATCAAGCCATCTCATCCTCTGTCGTCCCCTTCTCTTGCCCCCAATCCCTCCCAGCATCAGGGTCTTTTCCAATGAGTCAACTCTTTACATGAAGTGACCAAAGTATTGGAGTTTCAGCTTCAGCATCAGTCCTTCCAATGAACACCCAGGACTGATCTCCTTTAGGATGGACTGGTTGGATCTCCTTGCAGTCCAAGGGACTCTCAAGAGTCTTCTCCAACACCACAGTTCAAAGGTGCTCAGCTTTCTTCACAGTCCAACTCTCACATCCATACATGACCACTGGAAAAACCATAGCCTTGACTAGACACTACTTTGTTGGCAAAGTAATGTCTCTGCTTTTGAATATGCTATCTAGGTTGGTCATAACTTTCCTTCCAAGGAGTAAGAGTCTTTTAATTTCATGGCTGTAATCACCATCTGCAGTGGTTTTGGAGCCCAAAAAATAGAGTCTGACACTGTTTCCACTGTTTCCCCATCTATTTCCCTTGAAGTGATGAGACCAGATGCCATGATCTTAATTTTCTGAATGTTGAGCTTTAAGCCAACTTTTTCATTCTCCTCTTTCACCTTCATCAAGAGGCTCTTTAGTTCTCCTTCACTTTCTGCCATAAGGGTGGTGTCATTTGCATATCTGAGGTTATTGATATTTCTCCCAGCATCTTGATTCCAGCTTGTGCTTCTTCCAGCCCAGCATTTCTCATGATGTACTCTGTATATAAGTTAAATAAGCAGGGAGACAATATACAGCCTTGACATACTCCTTTTCCTATTTGGAACCAGTCTGTTGTTCCATGTCCAGTTCTAACTGTTGCTTCCTGACCTGCATACTGGTTTCTGAAGAGGCAGGTCAGGTGGCCTGGTATTCCAATCTCTTTCAGAATTTTCCACAGTTTATTGTGATCCACACAGTCAAAGGCTTTGGCATTGTCAATAAAGGAGAAGTAGATATTTTTCTGGAACTCTCTTCCTTCATCCATGATCCAGTGGATGTTGGCAATTTGACCTCTGGTTCCTCTGCCTTTTCTAAAACCAGCTTGAACATCTGGAAGTTCATGGTTCACATATTGCTAAAGCCTGGCTTGGAGAATTTTGAGCATTACTTTACTAGCGTGTGAGATGAGTACAATTGTGCAGCAGTTAGCGCATTCTTTGGCATTGCCTTTCTTTGGGATTGGAATGAAAACTGACCTTTTCCAGTTCTGTGGCCACTGCTGAGTTTTCCAAATTTGCTGGCATATTGAGTGCAGCACTTTCACAGCATCATCTTTCAGGATTTGAAATAGCTCAACTGGAATTCCATCACCTCCACTAGCTTTGTTCGTAGTGATGCTTCCTAAGGCCTACTTGACTTCACATTCCAGGATGTCTGGCTCTAGGTCAGTGATCACATCATCGTGATTATCTGGGTCATGAAGATCTTTTTTGTACAGCTCTGTGTATTCTTGCCACCTCTTCTTAATATCTTCTCCTTCTGTTAGGTCCATACCATTTCTGTCCTTTATCGAGCCCATCTTCACATGAAATGTTCCCTTGGTATCTCTAATTTTCTTGAAGAGATCTCTAGTCTTTCCCATTCTGTTGTTTTCCTCTATTTCCTTGCATTGATCACTGAAGAAGGCTTTCTTATCTTTCTTTGCTCTTCTTTGGAACTCTGCATTCAGATGCTTATATCTTTCCTTTTCTCCTTTGCTTTTCACTTCTCTTCTTTTCACAGCTATTTGTAAGGCCTCCTCAGACAGCCATTTTGTTTTTTTGCATTTCTTTTCCATGGGGACGGTCTTGATCCCTGTCTCTTGTACCTTGTCATGAACCTGCATCCATAGTTCATCAGGCATTCTGTCTATCAGATCTAGTCCCTTAAATCTATTTCTCACTTCCACTGTGTAATCATAAGGGATTTGATTTAGGTCATACCTGAATGGTCTAGTGGTTTCCCCCACTTTCTTCAATTTAAGTCTGCATTTGGCAATAAGGAGTTCATGATCTGAGCCACAGTCAGCTCCTGGTCTTGTTTTTGCTGACTCTTATAGAGCTTCTCCATCTTTGGCTGCAAAGAATATAATCAATCTAATTTCAGTGTTGGCCATCTGGTGATGTCCATGTGTAGAGTCTTCTCTTGTATTGTTGGAAGAGGGTGTTTGGAAGGAAGAGAGCAGGTCACAGCCTTTGAAAGAATGGCATAGCCCCAGGACATGACATAAACTGATTAAAACCAAATGGGTTCAAGGTGGCCATTGAGCGAATTTCCAATAGACCTTGAGCTTCAGTATATGCTCATAATAACACTTCAGCACGCAAAATGACACATGAGCTCCATCACAATTCCAAGGCTGACCATAAAGGTCAAAAAGTGGGCTGAGGCCCAATTTCTGGAAGTCTCCACCCCTTCTCCAAAATAGCTGGAATACACCTTCCATTTATGAGCCTGCTCCTATAAAAACTGACAACCCCATACCCCGAGACTGCTCTTGCCTTCTAAAATGGCTCACATTCTATCTGTGAAGTGGTTTCTCTCTAAATAAATCCATTTCTTACCTATTTGTCTCTCACTGATGTTGACGAAAAAAAAAAAAAAAGATGTACAGCTTGAGAGTTGTGAGTTAAGTTTTATTTGGGGCAAAATGAGGACTGCAGCCCGGGAGGCAGCATCTCAGATAGCTCTGAGAGACCGCTCCAAAGCGGCAGTGGGGGGAAGTCAATATATAAGGTTCTGGTGAAGGGGGAGTTCAATGCCCTGAAGCACTCATTTTACAGAAGGGTTTTGTTAGTCATGAGGGTCTGATGTCACCATGAAGGAATTTAGTGCCTCTCTAGATATGAAGAGATGCAAGGATTGAGATCATAAAATCTGTTCCTAAAAACATCCAACTATCTAAAACCTGTCCCACCAGATTCTCTGGAGCACAGAGCACCTCACTCCACCCTGAACTCCCTCAGGGGTGTTGAAGGCCAGCAGCTAGAGCAGCTTGGGGTTCAATCTCTGTAGAAGCACATGGCAAATGCCTTTGCTGTTCAGTCATTGGCAATGCTCTTGGTAAGTGCCAATTTGTAGCTGACACTGAATTCTTTCTGCAATGGGACACCAAGAACTTGAACTTTATTAAGTCCTGAGTCTCTGTTAAAAGTCCATGGGTTCAAGTAACAACCTGAGTCGCTCAATTTTAAACAGACAGAGGACCTAAAAACCCAAAAGAACGTACTCTGCAGCTTCCAGAACAAGCTCCCGAGTGGCCCACAGAGCTGTGAAGCTGAACTTTCCCAAGGTGTGGTTTAAAATCTCCCAGAGTGACCGCTTCATCAGCTGCACTCCTTATTGCCATCTGACAGAGCAGTGACATGGAGGCCAGTCCGCCCGCAAGCAGACCGTTTGCAATCACAGTGCTAAGAGAATAATTAATGACCCCCTTCACATGACTTACAAAACTGGGAACAACTGAGGGCAGGAGAAGGGGCTGACAGGATGAAATGGTAAGGCATCACTGACTTAATGGACAGGAATGTGAGCAAACTCAGGGAGGCGGTGATGGACAGAGAAGCCTGGCGTGCTGCATTTCATGGGGTCGGACATCACTTAGCAACTGAACAGCCATCACAGTACTTCACATCTCCCCTTAGCCTAGGGAGGAGCAAGTGTCCCAAATGTCCTAAGCATCCATCACACATCAGACTGTTTGTTTCAATATTTATCCTTCAGATCTCACCTGAGAAAAAATTTCTCTTAGCAACTTTTCTTTGACTCCCTAAAGTGGATTCTTCTTTCAGCCTCTCACAGCGTCTTGTGACCTTCAATGCAGTATTTGTTAAGACTGGTTCTTACTTGTATTCTTCTATGGACTAGAAGAACCCAGAGATAAAATACCGTGTCTTGTTCTTCCAATTACACAATATTAATTTAACAAGCATTTTTTAAACATGTCTTTTAAGTTCTGAGGGCATTTTGTAATGACTGACTCATAGAGGGTCCTACTAGAAAATTTGTTGAATGAATGGATGCATGAATGAGTGATATCTAGTAGGAGTAATCTGAGTTGTGTTTGGTGGTAATTATTCCTCTACGTGAACTGTGAACTTCCAGATGTTCAAACTGGTTTTAGAAAAGGCAGAGGAACCAGAGATCAAATTGCCAACATCTGCTGGATCATCAAAAAAGCAAGAGAGTTCCAGAAAAACATCTATTTCTGCTTTATTGACTATGCCAAAGCCTTTGACTATGTGGATCACAATAAACTGTGGAAAATTCTGAAAGAGATGGGAATACCAGACCACCTGACCTGCCTCTTGAGAAATCTGTATGCAGGTCAGAAAGCAACAGTTAGAACTGGACATGGAACAACAGACTGTTCCAAATAGGAAAAGGAGTACATCAAGGCTGTATATTGTCATCCTGCTTATTTAACTTCTATGCAGAGTACATCATGAGAAACACCGGGCTGGATGAAGCACAAGCTGGAATCAAGATTGCTGGGAGAAATATCAATAACCTCAGATATGCAGATGACACCACCCTGATGGCAGAAAGTGAAAAGGAACTAAAAAGCGTCTTGATGAAAGTGAAAGAGGAGAGTGAAAAAGTTGGCTTAAAGCTCAACATTCAGAAAACAAAGATCATGGCATCTGGTCCCATCACTTCATGGGAAATAGATGGGGAAACAGTGGGAAAAGTGTCAGACTTTCTTTTTTTGGGCTCCAAAATCACTGCAGATGGTGACTGCAGCCATGAAATTAAAAGACGCTTACTCCTTGGAAGGAAAGTTATGACCAACCTAGATAGCATATTCAAAAGGAGAGACATTACTTTGCCAACAAAGTCCAGTCTAGTCAAGGCTATGGTTTTTCTAGCAGTCATGTAAGGATGTGAGAGTTGGACTGTGAAGAAAGCTGAGCACCAAAAAATTGATGCTTTTGAACTGTGGTGTTGGAGAAGACTCTTGAGAGTCCCTTGGACTGCAAGGAGATCTAACCAGTCCATTCTAAAGGAGATCAGCCCTGGGTGTTCTTTGGAAGGAATGATGCTAAAGCTGAAACTCCAGTATTTTGGCCAACTCATGCGAAGAGTTAACTCATTGGAAAAGACTCTGATGCTGGGAGGGATTGGGGGCAGGAGGAGAAGGGGATGACAGAGGATGAGATGGCTGGATGGCATCATCGACTCAATGGATATGAGTTTGGGTGAACTCCAGGAGCTGGTGATTGACAGCAGGGCCTGGCGTGCTGCAATTCATGGGGTGGCAAAGAGTCAGACACGACTGAGCCGACTGAACTGAACTGAACTGAGTGTATATTTTTTACCTTGAACTGATACAGATGTGCTGTCAAAATGTTTTATCATGTATTCACTTACTTAAAGTCACTCCCTTTACAAACCTGTGAGTCTGTATTGGGATTATATGAATATTTAAAACATCTTATTTATCTGTTAAGATAAAATCTCTTCAGACATTTGAATGCATCGTTTTTTGCAAAAAGCTAATTTTTTAAGCACACATTGACATGATATGCCAATATAAACATCATATAATAATAATTCTAAGAAATTACAATTTTTAAAATATACATTTAAAAAAGAAAATTCACTGACCAATAGGGCTTCCATCAGACATGTGCTAGGGTGGAGGCGCTATCTTAGACATTAACCAAACATCCAACTAGACTGGCTGAAGACCTTTGTTGTTGGGTGTATAGAAACCATTCATCATGTTCATAAAATAATCCAATTAAGCACCTGGAAAGTATATTTTCTATTTTCTGGCATTTAGGATATAATGTTATGTGACCAAAAAATCCAAAGTAGATGTCTGAAATTGTACATTTACTTTATTATAGACAACAGGTGCAAATATATTGGAGCTGCCCTGTATTGCCCACTGTCGTCCTTCTTCCTTCCTAAACAGTAAGAACCCCACCCGCCCTCCTCCCCTATTGTCACGCACGCCCCCCTTTCCACGTCTCAGAAGAGGGTCCAGGTGATGGCAGTGTTGTTTACACTGCGAAATGGTTACTCTGAACTTTACCTCCAATTGTGTGTGGTTTGAGAAGAGAAACCATGTTTAATTCATTTTTTCTACCCAGAATTTAGACTACCATTTGGCCTTTAGGGGAAGCACAATATTTTTTTAAAGGAATGAATGAAGAAATTCATGAAGTTGTTCCAGAGTCAATACATGAGCAGTAGTTTTGAATTGTAAAGTAATGAGTCCTACTTCAGAATCAGACATGATTGGTTGTTGGAATTACCAGACCAGGAATTCTAAACCGCTCTCAGTGAAAGGAGAGTGAAGAGCTGATGGACTACTGCATAAGTCCAGTGAAAGATGCTGTTGGGCCAAGAAGATAATCATGGAAGTGCTGACAAAGTGACTGGAATCTGAAGACATTTCAAATGCACCATTAAGCAGTTCTATTGATGGATTTGTTGTGACTTGTAACAAAACAGAGAGAATTATAGGGTAATTACCCACAGGTTTTGGCCAAGCCACAGAAAGGATGGAATTACCATTAACTAAGATGGGAAATACTGCAAGGAACCAGGTTTTGTGTTAGAGGGTATAAATTTTTACCATTATTCAAGTCTTATGATCTACGTAACTAAACAGGTAGTTAAACATGTAGAAGTTATGTCTATTTATGAGTTCTTTCAACATATTACAAAACGTATGTAATTAGACGTTCTCCACCAATAATTGTGTATGTGTGCCAGCAAAACATACACGTGTGTGTGCACAGAACAACAAGAAAAAACTAGAATTAGAGAAATTCTAGTTTTCACTTCAAAGAACTGAGGACTAGTCCCCTGCTTTGATGTTCGACACCCCCACCATGGTGCTTAGTATGTCCTGACATTCAGATTCTTCTGACTTATGACATTAGCGCCCTGAATAGATAACAAGTGCCAAAAATAAATCTGCTGCTTCCTTCACATTTTTCTCTTGGCTTGAGTTTTCCAAGAGAAAACAACAGAGCTGCAAATAGCAGCTGCAGTCTGACTGCTGAGCTGTCAACAGACCTAAAAGAAGCCGTCCCCACCTTGAGAAAAGAGTTCTTGCTCTGATGGTTTTGCAGGGAGAGCCCAAGACCCCCGGCCACACCCAAGCTCAGGCCCCCATGTCCCAGGTCAGGGAGGAAGGGCGTGACTCTCTGCCTTCTCCTGTGAGGGCTCACATGGTGAACACCCAGGTATCTGACAATTTACCCCCAATTTTTCCCTTGCATAAGGAGACAGAGTAAGGCCAAAGCAGTCTCGAATAAGGTCCCTGGAAAACTCTGATTCAGTCCATTTTGTTCCCCCACTGTGGTTCCTCTAACTCCTTTTCCTGTCTTCACCAATTATGATTATTTGTGATGCTATGGGATCAGTGGACAAGTGTGAAGTGTGAATGTGGTCATTCAGTGCCTTGGGTACAAACAATAGATTTTAAAAGCTGTAGTATGAATACTTAAAGTTGTATGTGTAACCTCCAGCATAACTGAAACCAAAATAAATAGTTGAAATCAATGATACTAAGCGTGAGAAATTACAGGTTAGAAGAGTTTTGCTTTACATGGTAAGTCCTATTTTTTTTTTTAAGATTCGTGTGGATTGCTTTCAGTTCAATTCAGTTAGAATTCAGTCGCTCAGTTGTGTCCGACTCTTTGCGACCCCATGAATTGCAGCACACCAGGCCTCCCTGTCCATCACCAACTCCTGGAGTTCACTCAGACTCATGTCCATTGAATCAGTGATGCCATCCAGCCATCTCATCCTCTGTCGTCCCCTTCTCCTCCTGCCCCCAATCCCTCCCAGCATCAGAGTCTTTTCCAATGAGTTAACCCTTCACATGAGGTGGCCAAAGTACTGGAGTTTCAGCTTTAGCATCAGTCCTTCCAAAGAAATCCCAGGACTGATCTCCTTCAAAATGGATTGGTTGGATCTCCTTGCAGTCCAAGGGACTCTCAAGAGTCTTCTCCAACACCACAGTTCAAAAGCATCAATTTTTCGGGGCTCAGCCTTCTTCACAGTCCAACTCTCACATCCATACATGACCACTGGAAAAACCATAGCCTTGACGAGATGGACCTTTGTTGGCAAAGTAATGGCTCTGCTTTTCAATATGCTATCTAGGTTGGTCATAACTTTCCTTCCAAGGAGTAAGTGTCTTTTAATTTCATGGCTGCAGTCACCATCTGCAGTGATTTTGGAGTCAAAAAAAGAAAGTCTGACACTGTTTCCACTATTTCCCCATCTATTTCCCGTGAAGTGGTGGGACCAGATTGCTGTAATAGGTATATATTTTTAAGTAAAATAAAAGGGGATTTTTAATTTTTGATAATTTCAACTAAATGAATACCCTAAGCTCTAAATAGCTAATTATAGGCATAGCTCTATCTAAAATCAGAAATAAAAAGAGTTACTCTCATAGTGAATGTCAACAGACCATTAACAACTGCAAAAAGACCTACATCGTCCCCTTAATGGAAATGTCTATATGCAATTATCTGCAGCTCCTTGCTCCTTCATTCTGAGAGGCTGAACTAAGACTAATAGGTCAATAAATGTCTGTAGATTGAAACAAAAAAACAAAAAAACTGAAAGGTTCTTAAGCTAAGATTCAATCCTCATTAGAGACACATTGAGAGGGCCTGTTTAATTTTGGGAAGCCCCGGAAACTTCTGTTCTATCACAGAGTGTATCTTTATGCAGAAATGCATTTCAGACTATGTTGTGTGTAATAACACTAGCATCTTTTTCATTCAGAATATAAATTTCAAATTTTTGTGTCAACCATATTGCCAAACTTCCTATCTACCATGATGGCCACAAAAGTGATCTTTCTGGAAGGGTTTGTAGGGATAGTTGGCATTTTAAAAAGTTACCCCAGGACTTCCCTGGTGGTCCAGTGACTGAGACTCCACACTCCCAGTGCTGGGGGCCCAGGTTCGACCCCTGGTCAGGGAACTAGATCCCACATACCTCAACTAAAGATCTCGCATGCCATAATAAGATGTGGTGCAGCCAAAATAATTATTCTTTTAAATAATTAATTTTTTCGAAGTTACCCAGAGTCTGAGCACCTCTTTCAACTTTTCCCCTTTGTGTGAGTTACTGTGGGGGTCAGGGGCTTGCCTCCCAATCTGCAGGAGACCAGTTTAAGCCTCTTGTGGTGGGAAGGGCGTAGGCATGTGTTACAGGGCTCCATCCATCAGAAGCTCCCACCTAGGATCTGAGGGAAAGACCTAAGTACAGGGACTGTGGACACACTGACATCAATAATTATGTACTTAGTGGACAGGGTTACTAAGTCAGAACACCGGACGTGGCCCTGGTCGTGCCTCCCACTGCCTGTCCCGCCTCAGTTCCTGCTAGTTTACTAAGCCTTCTTCTCCTACCTCCTAGGCATGCTTTGCAGGTGTTTTTTCAGTTCAGTTTTTTCTTTCTCTCTCTCTTTTTAATCTTGTGCAAGAGAGCAGTTTTTAAGACTTTGTATTGGGGTATAGTTGACTTATGATGTTGTGTTAGTTTCTGCTCTGTAGCAAAGTGAATCAGTTATACATGTACATGTAGGCACTCTTTTTTAGAGTCTAGTCCCATACAGGTTATTACAGAGTATTGAGAAGAGTTCCCTGTGCTGCGTAGGTCCTTATTACTTATCTATTTTATGTATAGTGGTATATATAGGTCAATCCCAGTCTCCCAACTTATCCCCCACCATGGTAACCATAAGTTTGTTTTCTACTTCTATTACTCGATTTTTGTTTTGTAAATAAGTTCATTTGTTATCGTGATTTTAGATTCCAAATATAAGCAATATTATGATGTGTGTCTTTGTCTGACTTACTTCACTCAGTATGACTAGGTCCATCTACGTTGCTAAAATGGCGTTGTTTTGTTCTTTTTTATTGCTGAGTAGTATTCCCCTGTGTATATGCACCACATCTTCTTTATCCGGTCCTCTGTTGATGGACGTTTAGGCTGCTTCCATGTCTTGGCTGTTGTAAATATTAATAGTGCTGCAGTGAACACTGGTGTGCATGTATTCTTTCAGATTCTGGTATTCTCTGGCTGTGTGCCCAGGAGTGGAGTTGTAGGATCGTACAGTAGCTCTATTTTTAGTTTTTTTAAAGAACCTTCATAATCCTCTCCATAGTGGCTGTACCAATTTACAGTCCTACCAACACTGTGGGAGGGTTCCTTTCTCTCCACGCCCTCTCCAACACTTATTATTTGTAGAATTTTGTTGACGGCCATTCTGACCAGTGTGAGGTGTACCTCACTGCAGTTTTGATTTGCATTTCTTTAATCAGTGTAGTCTTTTTCTACTGAAGTTATCCAGAGTTAATTTCTGCCACTTGCAGCTGAGAAATTTTACTGGTAAAATAATGTAATGATGGGATACTACATAAGCACAGTGGGCTTATACACATGCAAGTTAATGATCTGAAAATGGGCCCAACAGTTAGTTGCTACCCTGTGTGTCTTGCCAGATAAGTATTCGTGGTGTTAGAGCAAAAAGAAGAACTAGAAAATGACAAAGGGATGTACTCCTACTTTTTAAAGCAACCGGGAAGCACTTAAAAAACTGACCACCCGCTCCATAGCCTTAGGCCCGACGAAGTAGGGTTTACGAGTCCAGAGGAGGTGGTTTCTCTGCCCATGAGAAGTGTGAGAAAAGAGTCGAGAGAAGCACTGTTCAAGTCTCACTTTCCACTATGAAAGATATGACCACATAGAGCAGCCCTGAGCAAAAGGAACACACTACATGTGTGAACCACTTATATAAGTTAAAATTTTCTGGTAACTACACTTAAACTAAAAAGAAACAGGTGAGATCTGCTTTAATAATGTATAGTCACCCTGGTATCCTTGGGGTATTTGTCCTAAGACACCCCCCCCAACTCCTTCCCAATGCCAGAACCCAGGGATGCTCAAACCTCTTACATAAATGGCATAGTGCAGTCAGCCTTCTGTATTTGCATGTTCCATATCTACAGATTCAGAACCAACCGTAATTTTATTTAAACCAAGATGTCCACAATGTTACTTCATTATGTAGTAAGCATAATACAATTTTTTAATGAGATACTTTACATTCTTTTAAATGCATCAAGTATTCAAAATTCAGTGTGTATTTTCCATTTATAGCATGTCTTAATTTGAATTAGCCACATTTCATATCCCCGTTAGACACATGGAGAGGCTACCATGCTGTGGATAGCACAAATGGAGACAGGAAATAACACCATTTTTTCCCCAGATACTCTTAATTTTCAAACTTTGAGAGACTGAGTAGTTGGTTTCAGGACAGAATCACTTGGTGGCTTTTGCAGGCTTCTCAAACTGCCAGCCAGAAAAAGCCACGCAGAGTCTGTTTCTTTAAATGAACACCAGCTATGAGGAATGTGGATTCACTACTCTGCCCACATTCTCTCTGCCTTGGTTCCATCCACAGCCTGCAAAAAAAGCCCCATTTTTTTTTTTAATATTTGCTGGAAATTCTTTTTATTCTCATGCAGATCAGTGGCTTGTTAATTTCATTTTCTTTGTATTTTATTCACAGTGGTGGAAAGATGGGACAAAATCTGAATAAAAATGGTTAGGTAAATTCTTTGGCATAATTTAATCACTCACTATATGGGAATGGCCAGAGACTTCCTAGTGTGTTCATCTCTGTGTGCAGCATCTGTAAATGTATTATCTGTGGCCAAAGTCACAGACTGTGCAGACCACGGGGACTGGCAAATTCACGACTGGTTAGGCAACTGCCATTGGCTTGCTCTCCAACCTGTTTCTGGTATGTTGGTCGAAGGTTTTCTGTTAAAATGAGAGCTATGTAGATAACTCTTGGAGCTTTGCGTTTACTTGTATTAAAGTTCCTTTTTGATTTGTCTGTGATGACTGAAAAGCTAAGTGTTCGTTCAGACCACGCAGTTCAGAGTCCTCCGGAGCACAGACACTCCCGTTTCTCAGCGGTAGTTTCTACCCTGGCTGTGTCTGCGCTCTGCCTCCCGTCACCTCTCCTTCCCACCAGGGCACGCGTGTAAGGAGACACAGGTGCACATATGTAAGCACCTGAGTGTCAGCAGTGTCAACACAGATGCCTTTTGGATGTTGCAAAAATGTTTAATGATGAATAAATACCAGTTTCAGGAAATGTATAAAATGTATGTGAGCTCTAGTTTTTAAAGAGGTATGTTTTTTTTTTTTAACTTTTTAATCCTTTAAAATTTTTTCAGCCTTATGAAGTATACCAAAAGTTACATGTAGTTAGCACATACATTTTGACAAGTTTGGGTATATACTTATATTCATTATACCACCCCTACCATCAAAATAGTAAACATAACCATCACTTCCAAAAGATATTTGTATCGCTTAGGTTTCCTGTGTGTGTGTACATGTTGGGGCAGGCGGTGGGGGTTAGAACATCTGAGACAAGATATAAACTTTTACAAATATATTATTTATTGCTTCATGTTTTCCTTCAACAAATATTAACTGCCAAATTTGTTTTAGGCTTGAATCAAACTTGCAGTATGCTGAGAACAAAATGATAAGACACACACAATTTTACCCTTAGGAAAGCAAAATGTTTATAAAATAAATAAAATCTGGAGCATAATATAAATTATATGGCTTTAGCCTTTGTTCAGAGGCTTTGGAAAAGATTTGAAGAATCTAGCAGACATAATCCCATGTTTATGTAGGAAATATTGCTCAGGCTACAGGTAAAATGAAAAGAGGAAAGCAGCGAGAATGAGGTCGTGGTGGGGCCAGCAGGAAATTGGTACTTTGAAGACGTGGGAGATGTTGGTCCCTGAGACAGGACCTGGGACTGTGAATGAAAAGAATCGGAAGGGTTTTAGGAATATTGGGGATGCAAACTGGCATGACTTGGGGCTTAGATATAGGTGAGATAAGAAAGAGAGGAGAACCCTTCACAACAAATTAAATAATGTGGGTACTGAAGTTGAATATTAATACATAGCTGGCTTCCACTTGTCAGCCAGTTTGATGTATGTCGTACCATGAATCAACAGATACCGTGTCCTGGTTTATAGCTTTTAATGAGATAGGAGAGAACACATTATTGCAGGGTACTTTTCTCAGCTTTCACAGGTAAAGTGTTGGCTTTGAAACCTAATCTGTTTGTTAGCTATTGCTTAAAACAACATACATTTATCATCTCACATTTTCTGTGTCATGAGTCCAGAAATGGCTTAGTTGGATCCTCCAGTTAACGGCCATCCGTCTATGAACCAAGGTGTCCATCTCATCTGAGGCTCAAGTGGCGAAGGATCCCATTTCATGCTCATGTGGCCATTGATAGAATTTAGTCCCTTTGCAAGTTATCACACTGAGGGTTGCAATTTTTGCTGGTTAGTGGACAGAGGCCATTTTCAGGAGCTTGTCAGCTGATAAACCCAGAGGCCAGCTCACAGCCTGGCAGCTGGCTTCTTCAGAGGCTGGAAAGGAGGGAGCAACTTCTAGTAAGATGGTTTTTGCAGTCTTACGACACTGCTGGTTCTAAAGTTTGGAAGTAAGTCACAAGCCTGATCCACACTCAGGAGAGGAGATGATACACTGGTACCAGAAGGTGGGGATCATGAGATGAGGATAACCCCCATTTCCATGTGATTGTGTTTTTCCTCTCTAGTTTCCTATTTACTCTCAAGCATTTAAGAATAGAGTGATACTTTAACATGAAACAATCACATTTTATCTTTGCCTGCTTTATATGTTTCTTTTTGGTACATTAAAAGCTTTGTTTGTAAACTTCAACTAAGTAATTATCCAAAACTAGTTGATTCACAGAAAATACAACAGTGTTTTCCAAAGCAGTAAAAAGTGTGCCCCAGAAACTCTGGGGATGTCATTGTGAGCAAAGAAAATAGAAGCCTAGGAGAAAAAAACAATCTGTCTTAGCAACAGAATTTCTAGTAATTAAATTCAATGTCTTGAAGCCTCTTTCTAATCTAATATCCTTGGGTATAATCCCTGATGAGTATTCTGTGCTTGCAGTAACACAAACAGACATCAATTTGGCACAATTTGAATACTGACTGGCCAGAAATTTATAGAGGCTATCACAGAGCTGTCTTCCTGTTGGTTGTTCATCTTTTCTGCTAAGGCTTACTGAGCAGAATCTGAGGGAAATTATCACTCCTAATATTTCTGATACCACCATCGCATCAGCACTGAATGTAGACCTATGTTTTGGTTCCACACACATTCTGCCATTTATACAAATCATCTCTAACAACAACCAGGTCAAAACCCAGTCATCACTGGGGCAGAACATTTAGTCTTACATTTTCCATTCTTCAGTCATTACTGGTCATGTCCTAGCCTTCTGAAGACAGTTACAACAGATAATTTTACTTTCATTTTAATTCCAAAGTATTTGAGATGCAAAGTCTAGCACTTTGAATTATTTTTCTTTTTTAAATTTCACACACAAAAAAGAATTTAAGCACCCACCATGATGGGACATCTTGCTAGAACTGATTATTCTACGATAAATTAAAGTGATTATTGCCACCAAGAGGCATACAATCTGTTGTAAAAAGATAGCCATAAAAGAATTCATCAAGTGTTATAGTTCAGTTCAGTTGCTCAGTTGTCCCTGACTCTTTGCAATGCCATGGAGTGCAGCACACCAGGCCTCCCTGTCCATCAACAACTCCCAGAGCTTACTCAAACTCATGTCCATCAAGTCAGTGATATCCAACCATCTCTTCCTCTGTCATCCCCTTCTCCTCCTGCCTTCAGTCTTTCCCAGCATTAGGGTCTTTTGTAAGGAGTCAGTTCTTCGCATCAGGCGGCTAAAGTACTGGAGTTTCAGCTTCAGCATCAGTTCTTCCCATTAATATTCAGCGTTGATTTCCTTTAGGATTGACTGATTGGATCTCCACGCAGTCCAAGGGACTCTCAAGAGTCTTTTCCAATGCCACAGTTCAAAAACATCAATTCTTCGGCGCTCGCTCTCACACCCATATGTGACTACTGGAAAAAACATAGCTTTGACTAGATGGACCTTTGTCAGCAAAGTAATGCCTCTGCTTCTTAATATGCTGTCTAGGTTGGCCATAGCTTTTCTTCCAAGGAGCAAGCATCTTTTAATTTCATGGCTGCAGTCACCATCTGCAGTGATTTTGGAGCCCCAAAAAATAAAGTCTGTCACTGTTTCCATTGTTTCACCATCTATTTGCCAGGACTGGATGGGACTGGATGCCATGATCTTAGTTTTTTGAATGTTGAGTTTTAAGGCAGCTCTTTCACTCTCCTCTTTCACGTTCATAAAGAGGCTCTCTAGTTCTTCTTCACTTTCTGCCATAAGGGTGGTGTCATCTGTGTATCTGAGGTTACTGATATTTCTTCTAGCATTTTGAGCATTACTTTGCTAGTGTGTGAGATGAGTGCAATTGTGTGGTAGTTTGAATTTTCTTTGGCATTGCCTTTCTTTGGGATTGGAATGAAAACTGACCTTTTCCAGTCCTGTGGCCACTGCCGAGTTTTCCAAATTTGCTGGCCTATTGAGTGCAGCACTTCCACAGCATCATTTTTTTAGGACTTAATCTAGCTCAACTGGAATTCCATCATCTCCACTAGCCTTTGTTCATAGTGATGCTTCCTAAGGCCCACTTGACTTCACCTTCCAGGATGTCTGGCTCTAGGTGAGTGAAGATCTTTTTTGTACAGTTCTTCTGTGTATTCTTGCCACCTCTTGTTAATATCTTCTGCTTCTGTTAGGCCTATACCATTTCTGTCCTTTATCGTGCCCTTCTTTGCATGAAATGTTCCCTTGTTATCTCTAATTCTCTTGAGGAGCTCTCTAGTCTTTCCCATGCTTTCGCACTGCAGGTGGGAGGGGTCTGGGGGACCCACCTTGAGCGGTCCCGGTGTTGCCATCATCTTCTAACACTGTGAATCAAGATGGCAGAGTCGAAGGCCGTGCGATCATCTTCTCCTGCAAGAGCTCCAAAATTGCAACTCACTGCTGAACAACCACAGACGGGAGAATGTTGAATCCCACCAAAGAAAGATACCCCATGTCCAAGGGCAAAGGAGAAGCCCCAGCAAGACGGTAGGAGGGGTGAAATCGAGATGCTCAGAGGGCTCAAAGAAAACCTTGTGCACACCGGGACTCAGAGACCCCAAGTGTTATAAGGACTGTAACGATGATGACAAAAACAGTGATCCTAAAACTATTAACAGCTGTGTGACGGGCTCTATACAAGCCTGCTTTTTTAGATGGATTACCTAGTTTTAAATTGATTGCAAATCTGTAAGGATGAATCTATTAGTTTTCTGTTGCTGCCATAGAAAACTAACACAGATTGATCACCTTTAAACAATACAAATTAATTTTATAGTTCTATAGTTCAGGGGTCCAGTGAAGGTTTTACTGAGGTAAAACCAAGGTTCTGGCAGGGCTGGGTCCCTCTCTGGATAGAGGAGAATACATTCTCCCCACACCTGTATTATTGGCAGATTCAGATGTGTGCGGCAGTGAAGCTGAGGTCCCTGTTGCCTTGCTGGCTGTTGGCTGGAGGTCATTCTGTTTCTAGAGGCTGCCACATTGTTTGGTTCACGGCCTCTCCCTCCATCTTTAAAGCCAGTTAGAGGTCATCAAGTTCTTCTAATCTGGTGTCTCTTTGACACACTTCTGCTTATTCTTCTCCTTTGAGGAACCCATGTGATTAGATTGGGTCCATTTTAATAATCCAGGATGGTCTTGCATCTCAGAGTTCTTAACCTACTTGCATCTGCAACGTCCCTTTGGTGAAGTAAGATGTCACGTTTACAGGAAATTAGGGTGTTGGCACCATCGCCACCCACTGCTCTGCCCAACCCGTCCATCATTACAGCCACTTTAGATGTGAGGAAGGCTATTTCCCACGCTAGAAAGTCAAAAGGATTTGAACCCAGTCCATGTAACCTTTTCCTAGTCAATAACTAGAAATCCATATGGAGTAGAGTGAAGACACAGAGGTGGAGCTCTAATGGGAGAAGATGCTTATAGTCATCAAATTTTGGTTATCACCATCTCTTTGCAGTAAATGTACTAAAAGTAGACTGAAGAATATCTTCAGTTAAGGGCACAGATTCAGGTATGAGTATATAAACACTAGCTAGATTTTTTCATTTACGTTTCCGAATATCTGTCCTGTTGCGCTTGCTATTCTGTGTGTGCATACGATGACCTTCGCATATACCGGGACTATCAGGTTTACAGAAAGTATTGTAGTAGCTTCCACTTATCGCTGTCCTATAGCACAAACTGAAATCCCATCGTCTGCTCTTGCACTGCCTGTAGACTTGTGCCCCTGGCATGGCTGCTTTTTGCCTGCCCTCATCTTCCTGTTGAAACCAGCTGAGTTACAAGCTTGTCCAATGGTCAGTGACATTCTTTTCAAAACTGCTTTTATCACTTGCAGTTGTTACTCTCTTTATATGTTTTAATGGAATACTAGAAGAAACAAGTCTGCTGAGATCGAAGTTGAAAGAGAAAGTTAGTGGTTCAATTTAAGCTAAATTAGAGGCTTTAGAAAGACACAATAGAGAAGAATAGCTTTAAAATAGCTGTCAAATTTGGTGTTGATGAGGTAACTATAGAAGTCTGGGGAAATATTTAGACAGATTCTGCCCTCTGAATGATCCAAAAAATATCTTTAATTTCTCACTCAATTTGAAATAACCTAAAACTAAGATTCTAAAAAGCATCATGGATGTGGATTGTGAGAAAATTGCACAGGAGGACAATTATTGGATTATATTCACTCATCTCTTGTCCCAAACCTATATATATATATATCGGAGAAGGCAATGGCAACCCACTCCAGTGCTCTTGCCTGGAAAATCCCATGGAGGAAGGAACCTGGTGGGCTGCAGTCCATGGGGTCACTAAGAGTCGGACACAACTGAGCGACTTCACTTTCACTGATCACTTTCATGCATTGGAGAAGGAAATGGCCAACCCACTCCAGTGTTCTTGCCTAGAGAATCCCAGGGACCGGGGAGCCTGGTGGGCTGCCGTCTATGGGGTCGCAGAGAGTCAGACACGACTGAAGTGACTCTTTTTATATGATTTTATATGTTTTTTATATGACTCCAGCAGTAGCAGTAGCAGTATATATATATTTATTTTGAATTTTAAGTTAAAAATATCAAGTTATTAGTGTCTTGATTCTAATTTTGTTTTTTAGTTCCTTTCATTTTCTTATATTATATATAATTCACATTACCATGTAAGTCACCCTTAAGGTATATGATTCAGTGATTTTAAGTGTATTTATAAATCTGTCAGCCATCACTGCTAATTCTAGAATGTTTTCATCACCCCCTCAAGAAACCCACACCTATTAGTAGTCGCCCCTTTTCCCCTCCCCCAGATACTGGCAACCCCTAACTTACTTTTGATTCTGATGGATTTGTATATTCTGGGAATCTCATGTAAAGGGAGTGGCCTTGTGTGGCTGGATTCTTTCACTGAGCATGTTTTCAAGGTTCATCCACGTTTTCTCATGAATCCGCACCTCACTCCTTTTTGTGACTACTGTTTTATGAATATACTAAATTTTGTTTATCCATTTATCAATAAAGACATTTAAGAGTTTCTGCTTTTTTGTCTATTACAAACAGTGCTGCTATGATCATTTGTTACCATATACTTTCAGTTCTCTTGGGCACATACCTCCAAATAGAATCGCTGAGTCATATGGCAGTTCTTATCTGTAATTTTCTAAAGAAATACCAAAATATTTTCCGTAGCAGGAAGGCATCATTTTATATTCTCACCAGCAATGTATCAAGATTCTAATTTGTCCGTATTCTTGCCAACATTAGTTCTTTTATGTCATTGTAGTTTTAATTTGGAGAAGGCAATGGCACCCCACTCCAGTACTCTTGCCTGGAGAATCCCATGGACGGAGGAGCCTGGCGGGCTGCAGTCCATGGGGTCACTAAGAGTCGGACACGACTGAGCGACTTCACTTTCACTTTTCACTTTCATGCATTGGAGAAGGAAATGGCAACCCACTCCAGTGTTCTTGCCTGGAGAATCCCAGGGATGGGGGAGCCTGGTGGGCTGCCATCTATGGGGTCTCACAGAGTCGGACACGACTGAGGCGACTTAGCAGCAGCAGCAGTTTTAATTTAACTAGTTTTTTTTATTCATTTGGGGATGTTGATATCTTCAGCTGTTATTGTTGAAATACCTCTTTTCAAATATGTTTTTTCTTCACATATATTGGCCTCTGTAATTATTTTAAAAAATGACTTGTTTTCTTATCATTCTCCAAAGATGGCCATTAGTTTTTGTTTTTATTTTTGTTTGTTTAATAATTTGTTGCTGCTTATACTGGACTTTTTTTCTGCAAAACTCTTTTAGGAACAAGAAATATAAAGTTCACAAAATCAGTGCTACTTTAAAATCCTTCCAGTTTACTTCCAGACTGAGCCTCATTCTCAAGTGATTACATAAAGACGTACTAAAAAATGGTATGTTCTCTTTGTATGAAAACCTTGACTGTGCTTTAATCTTATCTGGGAGCCAAGAGTACTGAACAATTTCAGTAATCAACAGCGTTTCTATGTACTGAAAGGAATGGGGCCATAGAATGTAGTATACAAGGAGGACAGATAGGAAACGAAAAGTCTTATCTGTTACTACATCGGATCCAAATGTTTCGAAGGAGTAGACTGGTCCGATGAGTAAATTTTAAAAACACCTCACCAAGACAGAATGGTGATGCTCAGCAGTCGTTTTTACACTGGATCTGGAAGAATGAGTAGGAGCCAGTCAAGCAGAGAGGAGGGAACAAAATTCCAGGCCCGGAAAACAACACAAATGCGAAGAACTGAGGCATGAAATACTTGGCACAGTTGGAGAAAAGACAGGAAGCTTCACTGAGGAAATGCCAATGCACCTGACCTAGGAAGCACCAGGTACAAATTAATACAGTAACTTTACTTCTTCCCCATTTTCAAAGCATGTTTTCTATGCACAAATGTTGAGAGAAATGAAAAAAATATATGATATTAAAAGTTTTCATTTTTAATAAGATTTGGTTGGTGAAGCTGTTCCATCTGATATTAGATTTATAGCAAGTTTGCAAATCTCCAAGCATCAAGATATAACTTCTTTATTATCAGAAAGGCAAAGATTTCCTCAGAGTCTCATTCTGAAATATTTCCAGTAACCGATAGGTGTGAAGCAATTTATGCACTACAGTATAGGCAGGGTCTCTTTTCCTCTTGGGGTTTCCAGGATGGAAGAAGGAGCATTTTCTCCATCCAGTCCCTTTGATACAGCACCTAAGACCTTTTCCAGCCACATTTTTAAACTAAGTTGATTGATGCATAGTCTACATAAAATGAAATGCACTAATTTGAAATACAGTTAGATGAATTTTGACCAAGTATACACTCATGTAATCATCGTCACAATCAAAATACAGAACATTTCTATCATTTAAGAATGTTTTTAATGCCAGTTAAAAGTCATCCCCCTTCACTCCTGGCTATAGGCAAGCCCCAATCGGAGACTGGTTTACTTTGGTCTGTATTTTCCATAAATAGAATAATAGGGACTTTTTTTTGCTATGCGCCTCCTTTTTTCCAGCATGATGCTTTCCGAGATTGCCCTGTGTTGCTGTGTGTATCGACTGTCCATCCCTTTGTGCTGCCGAATAGTACTCTATGCGTCATGTTCATGCTCAGTCACCAAGTCGTGCCCAACTCTTGGTGACCCATGGACTCTAACCCACCAGGCTCCTCTGTCCATGGGAGTTTCCAGGCAAGAGTATTGGAGTGGGTTGCCATTTCCTCCTCCAGGGATCTTCGCAACCCATGGACGGAACCCATGTCTTCCGCATTGCCAGGTGGTTCTTTACCGCGGAGCCACCTGGAAGCCTTATCAGGTATACCGTAATTTGTTTATCCATTTGCCAGATGAAGCACATTTGAAGTGCTTCCAGCTTTGATCTATTGTGAATAAAACTGGTGAACAATTACAAAGAAGTTTTTGTGTGGACAGAAGTTTTTATTTTTATTGGGTTGTTCAGTCACAAACACATGTCTGACTCTTTATGGTAAATTTATTGGGTAAATTCCTAGAAATAAAACTATGAGGCACACAGTAAGCATATGTATAGGGAAGTGCCAAGCCAAACTGTTTTCCAAAGTAGTTACCCAGTTTTATATCCCCAGAGAAAATCAAAATTTCTGGTTGCTCCACATGCTTGGAAAGCTTTCTATTGCCAGCCTTCTAAAGTTCAGCTATCCTGGAGAGATTTTAACATATTAATAGGCATTTTCTTGATGACTAATGATATTGGTAATTTTCATGTGTTTATTAGCTATTTTTAGTCTCATGAACGATTGTTCAAATGTGTTACACATGTTAAAGTTAGATTGTTTGTCTTGATATTGAGTTGTTAGGTTTATTTATTCTTGATATAAATCCAAGTATATGAATTCTATTATCTTATTAAAGGCTGAACTTTGAAATCTAATTTTTAATTTTATGATTCATTTGCTTATTCCTGTTTTTCAATAGCATTTAAAAATGTATTTATTTATTTCTGGCTGCGGTGGGTCTTCATTGCAGCATGTGGGTTTGTCATCGTGGTGGCTTCTGGTTGCCCAGCACGGCTCTGGGCGCACAGATCTCAGTTGCTGCAGCCCACAGGCTTGGTTACCATGTGGAATGTGGGGATTCCCGGAGCAGAGATCAAACCTGAATCCTGTGCATTGGAAACTGGATTCTTAACCACTGCACCACGAGGGAAGTCCCTCAATATCATGTTTTAATAATGTGGTTGTTCTGTGTAAGAATTCATTGTGTTCATGAATTGTTATAAAGGTATTTTTCTAACAGTTTTATAATTTCACCTTGTAAGCATTTAACTATATTCAGTTCAGTTCAGTTGTTCAGTCATGTCCGACTCTTTGCAGCCCCATGAACTGTAGCATGACAGGCCCCCCTGTCCATCACCAGCTCCCAGAGTTCACCCAAACTCATGTCCATTGAGTTGGTGATGCCATCCAACCATCTCAACCTCTGTCGTCCCCTTCTCCTCCTGCCCTCAATCTTTCCCAGCATCAGGGTCTTTTCAAACGAGTCAGCTCTTCGCACCAGGTGGCCAAAGTATTGGAGTTTCAGCTTCAACATCAGCCCTTCCAATGAACATCCAGGGCTGATCTCCTTTAGGATGGACTGGTTGGATCTCCCTGTAGTCCAAGGGACTCTCAAGAGTCTTCTCCAACACCACAGTTCAAAAGCATCAATTCTTTGGTGCTCAGCTTTCTTTATAGTCCAACTCTCACATCCATACATGACCACTGGAAAAACCATAGCCTTGACTAGACCGACCTTTGTTGATAAAGTAATGTCTCTGCTTTTGAATATGCTATCTAGGTTGGTCATAACTTTCCTTCCAAGGAGTAAGTGTCTTTTAACTATATTCAGTGTGGTTTAATTTTGTACATATCAAGAAAGGGACAATGTACCCCTATTTTTAAATATATATATCCATTTATTCTAACACTGTTTGTTGAAAAGAAAATCTTTCCATTGACTGACTTTGGTCACTTTGTGGAAAGTTTGTTCTTGTTATACACAGGAGTCTACTTCTAGACATTTTTCTTCCATTCATCTACTTTTCTATCTTCATACAAATACTACTCCGTCTTAATCAATATAGCTTTAGAATATCGATTAAGATGGAGTATTAGATAGAATATGTCCTCTCTATTATCTTTCAAAAATGTTTTTGGCTTTTGAATATCCATATACATTTTAGAATTAGCTTATCAATTTCTGTTAAAAAGCCTGATGGTTCTTTGGATGGGATTGTATTGAATGTAAAGACCAGTTATAGAGAAATGAGTTCTTAGCAATACTGAGCCTTCTGATTCACAAGAACATTTTATCTCACCATTTATTTTCATGTCCTTCAATTTCTTTATGCTTTGTTCTTTTTCTAGATTTCAAAGTACAAATCTTTTACAAATTTTAAATTCAGTCCTAATTATTTTGTGGGTTGGGTGCTATACTAAGGTGTATTATTCTTTAAGATCAAATTCTTGGTTGTTTATATACAGAATATATATATATATATATATATATATATATCTTGCATTCTCTTATCTCATTAATTTTGTATATTCTAGCACCTTTTTAAATTACTTCTCCAGAGTTTTATATACACATAATTATGTCATTTCCGTCTTACTTTGGAATGATGAAAACCATAACTTCTTTTACCATAAAATTTTTATTATTAATAGAAACTAAGTTTCTTGAGAAGAAGCAATCTGAATATAGGCAATAATCCAATAATTCTGTAGTCTCTTTCTTTTTTTCACCTTATTGCACTGGCTAAGGCTTCCTGTACAATTCTGAATAGAAGGGATAAAGAGGAATCCTTACCTTGTTACTGATCTTAAGGAAAATCCATTGTCTTTGACTGCTGAGTACATTGATATCTGTAGAATTTTTGTAGATGCCCTTTAGCAGCTTAAAGAAGTGTTTTTCTTCCTAGTTGACTGAGATTTTTTGTCCTGAGTATCAACAGAGCTTACCTTCTTGGGATAAAACTCTGTTGTTGTGATGATGTATATTTCTTTACTTCCAGGTGGTTTTCTGAAATCACCTTAAGGAGTTTCCGTTCCTGTGTTGCTGTCGTTCAGTTGCCATGTCCTGTCTAACTTTCGCAGCCCTGTGGACTGCAGCCCACTGGGCTGCTCCGCCGCTCACCATCTCCTGATGTTTGCCAAGTTCATGTCCGATGAACTGGTGATGCGATCCGACCATCTCATCCTCTGTTGCCCTCTTCTCCTTCTGCCTTCAGTCTTTCCTGGAATCAGCCTTTTTCAGTGAGCCAGCTGTTTGCATCAGGTTTTTGCTTCTGTGGACATGAGGGATATTGGTCTGCAGTCTGTTAATATAAGATTTTTGATAGTCTTGGTAAGATGCTGCCATCATACACTGTGTTTATTAGTGGACAAGAAAAAAACACAAATGTTTTTAAGTAGACCAGCTAGTTTGACTGTGTAGGGTAAATTCAATATAGAAAGCCACTGGACGTGAGAAAATAAAGCATAAAACTTCTTTTAATAGTAAGAAAAAACAGGTTTCTTTTTTAAGGGAGAAGTTAAATATTTAATGGTTGAAATGATACAGGCACAGATGAATATTGATTATAGGTATTTAGGAATATTTCTATCTAATTGAACCCTGCAAATAATGCCAATGGTATCTAAGTAATTATTGTAGAGTGAGCTTTCTACACAGAATCCTGAGGATAAGCCCTGAATACTTAAATTTCGCAATACTTTTATTAATTAAAATATTCCCAACACTTTTACATCAGTTTGAAGCATGAACATTATGTGCCTGTGTTCAGATTTGTTTCCAGTCAGGGATTTATTATGTGGGCAGTCACGTCTACTATTGTTTGTCTTTCTAGTGATGAAATCCTAGACTTTTTTGCCATTAAATCTTACTTTGAATCAAAAATCTCTTGAACAGGCCACCAAAAAAATCCAGTTGCTTATCTGTTCAATAATTCCTTGAGTTTTGTTGTTACCATCTGGGAAAATGTTTCAGAAATGTCTTACATATTACCTTATGGTCAAATGCAGGACTACTGTGGATATTATTATGTTAATTCAAGAAATGACAGTTTTATCTCTACATCAGTTATCTTACAACTTTACTTCACATTGAGAAGTTTCCATAAGTCAGTTCTTTAAGAGTTTCTTGTGCTTTCTTTCTCAATTTGCTTGTGTATCAGACAGAAATCCGGTCACATCTGTAAAGACTGACAGCATTTTTTAAACTGATAATATTTGACAAATTTTTCCTTACAATACCCTCTCAGTTGATAACACCATATCTTAGGGTTTTCCTTTTCTTCAGTGAATTTCTTCCTTTGACTAGGAAACTATTGATTCTCTTACCACAAATGGATTCACTGATTTAATTCAGAAACCTTAAATTCTACCATGTGTATTGAAATGAATGTCTTTCAAGACAAATGGATGTGTATTGTTCTGATTCTTTGAGTCTCTTAAAATAACTTTATCATGTTATATTGTTATATACTCAACTACCATGATCATTTTTTAAAAAGGAAAATATAAAAACTGAAAGTCATCTTTTACATTCCCCCTAATTCCTCTAGTCACAGGTAACAAGTAATATTAAATAGCATTAAAATCAGCCACACAATTAATCGTTTATTTTAGCTCTCTGTTATGATATACCATTGAAATTATATCCATTGATAACTTTACCATGTCTTCTCCTCTGTCAGTTATCCCAAAGTCTTCTGTTTTAGTGATTAAATTAAGCAATGGACAAAGAATTAATCTCAAAAATATACAAGCAACTCCTACAGCTCAATTCCAGAAAAATAAACGACCCAATCAAAAAGTGGGCCAAAGCACTAAACAGACATTTCTCCAAAGAAGACATACAGATGGCTAACAATCATGTGAAAAGATGCTCAACATCACTCATTATCAGAAAAATGCAAATCAAAACCACAATGAGGTACCATTTCATGCCAGTCAGAATGGCTGCGATCCAAAAGTCTACAAGCAATAAATGCTGGAGAGGGTGTGGAGAAAAGGGAACCCTCTTACACTGTTGGTGGGAATTCAAACTAGTACAGCCACTATGGAGAACAGTGTGGAGATACCTTAAAAAACCGGAAATAGAACTGCCATATGACCCAGCAATCCCACTGCTGGGCATACACGCCAAGGAAACCAGAATTGAAAGAGACACGTGTACCCCAATGTTCATTGCAGCACTGTTTATAATAGCCAGGACATGCAAGCAACCTAGATGTCCATCAACAGATGAATGGATAAGAAAGCTGTGGTACATATACACAATGGAGTAATACTCAGCTATTAAAAAGAATACACTTGAATCAGTTCTAATGAGGTGAATGAAACTGGAGCCTATTATACACAGTGAAGTAAGCCAGAAAGAAAAACACCAATATAGTATACTAACACATGTATACGGAATTTAGAAAGAAGGTCTAGTCAAGGCTATGGTTTTTCCTGTGGTCATGTATGGATGTGAGAGTTGGACTGTGAAGAAGGCCGAACACCGAAGAATTGATGCTTTTGAACTGTGGTGTTGGAGAAGACTCTTGAGAGTCCCTTGGACTGCAAGGAGATCCAACCAGTCCATTCTGAAGGAGATCAGCCCTGGGATTTCTTTGGAAGGAATGATGCTAAAGCTGAAACTCTAGTACTTTGGCCACCTCATGCAAAGAGTTGACTCATTGGAAAAGACCCTGATGCTGGGAGGGATTGAGGGCAGGAGGAGAAGGGGACGACAGAGGATGAGATGGCTGGATGGCATCACTGAGTCAATGGACGTGAGTCTGAGTGAACTCCGGGAGTTGGTGATGGACAGGGAGGCCTGGCGTGCTGCGATTCATGGGGTTGCAAAGAGTCGGACACGACTGAACGACTGAACTGAACTGAACGATAACCCTGTATGCAAGACAGCAAAAGAGACACAGATGTATCGAACAGTCTTTTGGACTCTGTGGGAGAGGGTGAGGGTGGGATGATATGGGAGAATGGCATTGAAACATGTAAATTATCATATGTGAAATGAATCGCCAGTCCAGGTTCGATGCATGAGACAGCGTGCTCGGGGCTGGTGCACTGGGACAACCCAGAGGGAGGGGACGGGGAGGGAGGTGGGAGGGGGTTCAGGATGGGGACACATGTACACCCGTGGCAGATTCATGTCAATATATGGCAAAACCAATACAATATTGTAAAGTAAAAAAATAAATAAAACTGAAAAAGATTAATAAAGCTATTCTGATTTGCATTCAATTGTCAACCTAGCTTTCATGATTGGGCACTTATTTTTCCCTTGTAGCTTGAGTGTTTTTCTTGGTGTTTCATCTCCTCATTTTTTTTTGAAGCTAGTTTTTATAAATTTTCCAAATTATCAGTCTTAGTGTAAGTGTATGCAGGAGTCTTGATTCAAGCAATATTGTTAGTTTGTTCTGACTTTCACTGGGTTCATTTGTTACCTGAAGGGACTGGCTATTCTCAGCTGATTACAGGGACACAGCCTTGCTTATTATTGCTCATGGTAAAGGTGTGTTGTCTGTTTTCTTGGAACCGCTTCCTCTTGGGGTGAAATCAAAACTAGTTTCCTTTTACTGTCAGTCGCTCAGTCATGGCCGACTCTTTGCGACCCTATGAACTGTAGCCGACGAGGCTTCAGCTGTCCATAGAATTCTCCAGGCAAGAGTACTGGAGTGGGTTGCCATTGCCTTCTCCAGGAGATCTTCCCAACCCAGGGATCAAACCGGGGTCTCCTGCACTGCAGGCAGATTCTTAACTGTCTGAGCCACCAGGGAAGCCCCGGTTTCTTTATAAATGGTTGCTAAATAGTTTGAATATCACCCCGACTGGATTGCTTTCCCTCTCTCTGTCCCTCCCCTACCTTCCTTTCTCTCTATATTTCCTTCCTTTCTTTTCCCACTTCAAGAAAATGTTCTAGGAATGCTTCTGTGATCTAAATAATTCAACGGGTGTTCCAATTTTGCTCTTTATTGTAAATATTACATACAAGTCTAATAATATTTGCTGTAACTGAGTCCCTTTTTTCCCTTCCTTTTCTTTGCTTTCTGGACAAGTGTTTTCTTTGACTTTTTCCTTTAGATAAAGTCTTGATAGTGGTGTGAAATTTTAAAATTGTAGCTCGACAAAATTGACATCAAGTCCCATAAATCTTGAACATTCTCATCCCATCAGTATAAATAATTCCATCCAGGTGATATCCTGTAACACCAGCGTCACACACATCTTGACTGGGTCTATGATTGCACTGGCTGACACCTTATAAATGTCTCATCTTTTCTGTGTTTTCTCTTAAAATCCTAATTTAAAAATTCTTGAGTGTATTTAGGAACAAGTAATATACAGATCTCTAATTATAATACATTGCTCTAATGTTACATAGTAATGAGTATGGATCTTACTTTCATACCTGTGTAAAGTTCCTGTAACCACTTGTTAAAATCTTTCAAATGTTTTGAGATGGTCTGTTCACAAACCTGAGACCTCCTTTCAATGGCTTCCCAGGTTCTGGTCCTTAAGTGAGAAGGTGTTTTGAGACAGCCTCACTTTCTCTGTTAGATTTTTCTGTGTCCACATAAATTTTTTTAAGAAACTCTAGGACATGCTCTACTTCTATTTTTCTGAGCTTATGGACCCAGTACATCTCCCCCCCCCCCTTTTCTGTCTATATTGGTTTTTAAGATAAAAAGTTTCACCTGTTTTATCATTCTTCATCTAGTTCATTCTTCTTAAATTGTGTTTTAATAGGAGAAGGAAATGGCAACCCACTCCAGTATTCTTGCCTGGAAAATCCCATGGACGGAGAAACTTGGTAGGCTACAGTCCATAGGGTCGCAGAGAGTCGGACACGACTGAGTGACTTCACTTTACTAATTTTTAAAGTTTACTTTTCCTATTATGATAGTGAGATTAAGCCTGTATTTTTTTTTTTTTAAGCAGGTTGGGTCTTTCTCTCCTTGCCTTTCTGAGGAAACCTATCTAGAAATCCTTCAGTTTTCTTTTAAAAAGAAATATCCCCATTTCTGTTTATTTTTTCTTCCAGTTTCATTAAGATATGATTGACATACAGCACAGCAGAAGTTTAAGGTGTGCAGCATAATGATTTTACATCATGGGATAATTATCACAGTAAGTTTAGCGAACATCCATCATCTCATATAGACACAAAATTAAAGAAATAGAAGCAAAATTTCCTTGTGATGAAAGCTCTTAGAATTTACTCTGGACAACTTTCATATATAATGTACAGCAATGTTACTTGCCTTTGTCACATTGTACATTATATCCCTGGTACTTATTTATCCTATATCTGTAAATTTGTACTTTTCGATTGACTTCATCCAATTCCCCCTCACTCACCCCCTGCCTCTGATAACCACAAATCTGACCTTTTCTTGTGAGTTTGTTTCTGAAGTATAATTGTTTCTGAAATATAATTCTGAATTATGTTAGTTCCTGGCCCACAACATAGTGTGTAGAAATCATTTAGTTTTTAATAACAGTTTCATGAACTTTCTATTCCACATTGGAGTATGCTCAGCTGTGTCTGACTCTTTGCAACCCTCTGGACTATAGCCGACCAGGCTCCTCCATCCATGAAATTCTCCAGGCAACAATACTGGAGTGGGTAGCCATGCCTTTCTCCAGGAGATCTTCCTGACCCAAGGATGGAAACCTGGGTCTCCTGCCTTGCAGGCAGATTCTTTGTGTGCCTTTAATTATTCAGCCCAACTGAAGTTGATAGATTACAAGGTTTGGTTACAATTAAGCAAAGTAGAACAGTACTGTTGAGAAATACAATGTACACCATATACGTAATTTTACATTTCCTGAAGGCACACTAAAAAAAAAAAGAAAAAAGAAAAAAAATGTTGAAATTAATTATTTAATAATATAGTTCTCTAAATATATCCAAAAGAATGATTCCGCATGTAATCAAAATCAAATCATTAAAGAGGACTTTCGCATTCCTTTTTGTGCCGCCTTTAGAATCCCGACTGTATCTCGCCCGTATGAAGTCCCTTTTGGACTAGCCGCATTTCAATAGCCAGTTGAGCGCACAGCTACCTTCTTGAACTGCCCAGACTTGATGACATTTTCCACTAGCACCATTGTCTCTTAAATAGATCTGATTTCATTGTTATTAAAATGTCCCCTGAGTAAGGGCAGATACTCTTTCCTAGAATTGCTGGCAAGATTGATGTGTGAGTCTAGTAATACAGACTGTTCTCAGATTGCTTTGCCATGTCTCTAAATGGATTGCCAGCCTCGGCCAGTCTCCTGAGAGAGAGCGCCCTCTAGCGTCTAGTCTTGGCTTAGCACGTCTTTGTACATGCCATTTCAGCCTTCTCCCTTCTCCCACCACGGAGACCACGTAAGATTCGTTTCCAAACAGCTTCATGACTTGCAGTTTAGCAAACCCAATCAGTAAACAGCAGGCATCTTGCATGACTAGGGGAGAATTTTAGGGTTCAGACACTTTAGATGTCAAAGCAGAGAAGTCTTCAAGAGGCTCTCCCGTTAGCTCCAAAGGCCGCGAAGAAATCTATATACATAAGTGACGTGAACTTCTCTTGAACCCTCAGCTAACATGTCCTCAGGAGTATACCTCTTTTCCATTCGTCACTGAGCTTCATTGCGATCCTGCCTCAGCTCGAGTGCTTCTCTGACAGCCATCATCCGAGTCATGATGGGTGTTTCTGGTTTCAGGATTGTCTGAAAGTTTCATATGGTAGAAGCGATTTCTCGCAGCGCCCAGCAACGAGCTGACAATTATGTTTCTAAAGGGCTCTATCGAGCAGCTGCATCAGACAACTTTCAAGTCCAGAATCCCTGCTGAATCCACGGAGGAGCTGTATTGATTTCTGCCACAGGCTGTAGTCTGTGTGTGGTCTGGCTGCGGACACTTCTGCAATCGTTTGTGCTCTGGGGTCATCAGGCTCCAGGGGCGCTGCCTGATTGACAGCCCTTTATAAATCTTTTATTCCCTTGTTTCTTTGGGGGCACCATTCAATCTCAGATTTCTTTCTGGTGACTTTGTGACTAGGCTTAACAGTATCCCCAAATGAGAGATGGGATTTTGCCATACATAACTCGGATGGTTTTTCCCATCTCAGGGCTGTTTCGCGGTGGGGTCGAGATTGGAGCAGGAATTATCTCTCATGCTCCGAGGACAGCCTCTCACGGCTCATGCTGTTCCCCAAATTTTCTGGCAAGTCTTGAACTTCAATGGGGTTTATCCTCAATGTTCTATTGGCAGATGGACAATCACCATCTGCCAATAGTCTCAGAATCCCCTTGTCCTCTTTCCTGTGAGGACGAAAGAATGTATCCTTGTTGTTATCAGCTCACGCTCAATGGCTGTTAAGAACCAGTGAAGTCACACTAGATGGTGACAGTATACTGGTGAATTTAAATGTCCTTGTGTAAACAGTTAGCATCACCTAGAGGTAGTTCTCCATCAGCATAAACTTCTTGACTGACTTCTGAAATAGGAATGAAAAAAAAAAATGAGCTAATTCTGCAGTTTACTGTCCACTTTGCCCATTGCTTTTTGGTGCAGTTTTTTTTTTTGTTGTGGTTTTAATCATGTCTCCAGCACATCTAAGGTAACTGGTAGATCCACCTAGATAAATTTCCAGTGTCAGTATGGGTAAGTCATCTGCTTTGCCTTTTGGCCTGAAAGGGTTGTTAGAAAGAGAATTAATGGAGATCAATAACCCTACTGCAACCACTAATGCTAACTAAAGCATTAATCTCTTCTCACACTCCTAGAATTCTATACCGTTTAATATTTTCCACAGAGGAGGGCTTGGGGACTGCAAAGATCCTCGTTTAGCATTTCAGGGGAAACCAGGTGGAGGGTGGACATGGAAGACAAGTAATGAAGATGGTCAGGCCATCAGTTCAGTAAAGGCAGTGCAGCCAGAGAGTGCTTTTCTCTTCCTGTGTTTTCCAGACCAGGGATGAACCTTTGTATCGGTGTTACCTGTCTTGATAGCCTCCGAGTTTCACCTGGGGGCTATCTATAGGTGCCCTCTCTACCCTCCACGGTATTTATGGTACCCTGGGTGGCAAGAGTGATCTTCCAAGTATTTTCAGTATTATCCTGAGGCTACTCCACCCACCGCATTTCCTCATTCCTAGGATTCCCATTCTGTGGGTTGGGTGAGCAGATCCCAAATCTTTAGTGAATATATTTAAAAAAAAAATAGTACGGTTTTAACTAAGGGAATGAATTCAGTCCCTCTGTAAGTATTTTCTATTCCAAGTCATGATCTTTATAATTGGATTACTTGCGCTCATCCACATCAGGTGAACTCAGTGACTTTAAAGGTGCTTCCAAAGGTTTGTGGTTGTCACAACCTGAGCCGAAGGTGGTTTTCCACCTCCTAAGCCACAAGATTATGCCACCAACACCCTAATTATCGTGTCTAGCTCTTCCCCTCCCATTCTGCTTTCCAACAGCAGTGAAACAATCCCAGGAGACTAAGTCCGTTATTACTTCATTCTTCCATCTTTATAGTGTTCTCCCTTAGTCTTGCCTTTTCCTTGGATAATGAACATTTCTGCTGCCATTTAATTCCCTGCCTACTAACTGAGCTTACCATCTCTTGAGTATTTCCTTGATCCCTAGACGGCAACATAACATTGAGGACCTCAAATTTGAGGAGCACTCCACGTCATAACATCTATCACAGTTTGGGTCAACAGTTACCACATTCAGTGTTTCCATTATCTTGATTGTGATGTTTTCTAGGGCGTATAATGTCTGGCAAAACATGCAGTTTTTTTGTATTCCACTTATACCTCAATGAAGCTGTTAAGTAGATACATCACTCCAATGCCTTCACCCTTACGATGCCCACCGCTCAGAAAGATGCTGCTGACTCACCCAGTGCTAGGCTTATGTCTGCTTACCAGTGGGTACAAGGCAGAAGCAGGAAAGTACACAACGTGTGGGAGACTGCAACACTGCCGTACAGCCTCCTCAGCGTCCTTCCTGCATTAGAACATTCTCTGCAGTCTGTCAGAAACTGACCTCCCAATATGACGGTTTAACCAGGGGAACTGTTGGGTTCCTGACTCTCACCAGACACATGCCCTTTTTCTGGTTCTTGGTGTAACTTCCTTGCTTCAGCATAGCTTCAACACATGATATGCAGGAGAATTTAATAAAAACAATCCAGATGGACCAGGATTCAGCACTAATAAAATCATTTCTTAATCAGTAATCAGTGCATAGCAGACCTTTTCAAGATGCTCATTTATCTCTTAGCCAGTATGTTCTATCAGTCAATATTTGAAAAGAATTCTGGTCAGAATCATACCTCTTCAGGGATCCCCGAGGAGGGAAGAATAAATTACAGGCCCATGCCTACCCTTTCACATAATAGCTAAGAAGCCATTATGTGGAAAGATTCTCCCTGAAATCTAATTCTTGCCTCAGCCAGGTCAATTTAGGAGGACCCGGCTACCAGCAGCCAGCTCTCTGATGCTGTGCAAACACATAAAAGATTCTCATTTTGAGTAAGATCCAGCCTGTGCGTGTTGCCTCCTTAGAAACAGATCTTATTCATGTGAAAACAGTCACTTGCCCACAGATGAAGCTTCCATAGCTGTTAGTGAGCATGGGTGTCTAAGACACTTTTTTCCTATGTTGATGCTGAAATAGGTGGCTTCTAAGGTGTCCCTGCCTCCCAGTACAAGCCTTTCTGTGGCCCCATCCTTGTGAGTGTGAACTGGAGATTTTTCAGCCCATAGGATATGGCCAAAGGTGATGGCTTATGACTTCCCAGGTACATTCTGTGATTGGTTACATTGCTCGTAATGTAACCTATGTCTTAGTAGCAGATACTTTCTCTTGCTGGCTTTGATAAAGTACATGGGCATGTAGGAGAGGCCCACAGGGCAAGGGCAACTTCTAGCTGGCAGCCAGCTAGAAACTGAGGCTCTCAACCCAACACCCCAGTGGGAACTGCATTTGGCCAGTGACCCTAAGTGAGCATGTGAGCCAATTCTTCCCCAGTCAAACCTTCAGATGAGACCACAACCCAGGCTGACAACTTGATTACCAGGCTTTTGAGAAACACCAAAGCAAAGGATCCAGTTGAGCTGTGCCCAGATTTCCTGACCCAGAGAAACTGGAAAATAGTGTGTATGTTTTAGCCATTATATTTGTGGCAAATAATTATGCAGCAGTGAATATCTAATACAGATACAGTCAAGTAAAAGTAGAAAGGCCAAAATATATGCAATCTGACTTTTCCCCTCTGCTCATTTTAGGGTTGTTTTCCATTCAAATTTTTTTTAAAGATTGTTTTTTATGTGAATCATTTTTAAAGTCTTTATCGAATTTGCTACATTATTGCTTCTGTTTTATATTTTGATATTTTGGCTGCAAGGCATGTGAGGTCTTAGCTTCCTGACCAGGATTCAAACCCACATCCTCTGCATTGGAAGGTGAAGTCTTAACTGCTGGACCACCAGGGAAGTCCTGTTCTTTCCATTCAACTTTGGATATAAGTTCATTCACTGAGCAGATCATAATAGTATGAAAAGTAGAACTGCTTTCTAGGGCAAGAAGGGAGGAGTCAGAGCAAGAAGGGAGATCATGTAAGAAAACAGAGTCAAGATTGTCGCTAAAGGTGATCCCAGATGATCAGGCTGTTGAATATGACCTGCGTCTACCCGTGAGATGAAACCTTCCAGAGCTGTAGTAACCAAAGTATAGCAGGCTCTGCCCAAGGATGGCTTTAGGCTGGAAGTCTGTGGAGACAGGGCATATTGCGACAAAAGTGGAGAAGGCCATTTGAGAGGAAAGAGTAACCTTGGGTAAAAGTACAGTTTAAGTTGAAAGTTAGGGGGAGCTTTCGCTCCTTGGAAGGATGTGAAGTTTATCATTAAAAGCCTAGATTCCATAGGTGTGGTAACTGAAAAATACCAGACACGACACTGTGAGCACAAGGGAGCAAAGAGGCTTCCTTAATGAATTTATATATATATTATATATAAATATATTTTCATATACATAATTATTATAAAATTAATTATAAGTAATATAAATTATTTAAATAATATAAATATAATTTAATAATTACTAAATTATAATATATAATTATTTTAAAGATATATATTTATTTTAAAAATATATTATATTTTCATATATATTAATATTAATGGTATAATAATTATATTAATTAATTGTATTACCCACATTATTATTATATAATTAATATATTAATTAATAATCGACATTAATATATTATATATCATATATAAATATATATTAAACAAAGTTATTATATATTTATATTATTATATATTAATTATATATATTATATATATGTTATTATATATTTTATTTATGATATATAGATATAAACATATTTATATCACATATATACATTATATATATATTTATATATTAATATATATTTTATATATAATATATTTTATACATGTATTTTTATATATTTTAAAAATATATATTATATATTCAATATATTGTATATATATTAAAATATGTATATTTAATATATATAATATATTTATATATAATAATTTAATTTATCATATATATATTTACATATTATAATTTAATTTATTGTATATATTAAAATATATATTATTTTATATATATCATTATATTAATATATTATATTGCATATATTATATAATTAAAATATATTTTATTATATAATATATACTTAAAATATATAATATGTAATATATTTTATTATAAAATATATATTATTAATATAATATATATTAGATTATATATATTAAAAAAATATATATCTCCAAGAGATACCTGGGATAAACAAACCATATTTTGGGATACTAGAAACATTTTTATCTTTTACCACTTTTATAGAGAAAACACAATGACAGTAATCCCCCATAAAACAAATCCCTCAAAAGCAAAACATCTTTTAAAAAAATTTTTAATTTGCCATCATCTTTACTGTGTGTGTGTGTGTGTGGAGAGAGAAAGAGAAATAGGCCATTAAATTCACCTCCCAAGACTGAACTGGGAGTATTTAAACTTCCATGAAGTTCCCTGAGCTTTTAAAGATATTAAAAATAGGCATTAACTATAATTCTTAAATCTGAATATTTTGGTTTCATCAACTGCATTATTTATGGAATTATTTTGGAGAATGTCAAGCTAACATGGGACTCTAACTCCCTCCCCTTGTTTTTATTACCTCCCGTATCCCGATGATATTACCAAAACTGATTGAGAATACAGTAAGAATACAAGTAAACTTCCATCAAGGCTAATAGGAAGTAAAGTAATAATTTTGAGGCTTTTCTGCTGCATATAATAGAGACAGGATCATTTTGAATAAAGGATGTAAGGGTAACCTAGCAACTCCTCTTTTTTGATGAAGCCATGTCATGTCATTTCTGCTAGTTAAAACTGGAGAGTATTCTCTTAAGACATTTAATGAGAAAGGGGAAATAAAGGAGATTTACAGAGAAGACCAAGCCAAACAATACATGTGCTGTTTGCTAATCTGGTTGTCATTGAATATCAAAATCATTTGGAATACCCAGGAAAAGTCCCCAGAACACACTGGGTCCTTAAGAACTGTGTTGACTCAATGAATGAATGATCATGATCAAATTGCTATGGCAGAAACAGAGCAGAACGTCTTCCTGCTGCTGTGCAGCTGCTGTAGGAGGGCACTGGGCAGGTAGAAAATTCATTTCATGAATCATTACTCCTGGAACTCTGCATTCAGACAACATGATGCAAGTGAAGTTTCAGTATCATTTGTGGGATCATCTGTTTCACGTCTACACCTCTCCATAGAAATAAGGCTTACTTGTCATTTCTTAGACAGTGCTTTGTCCCTAACACGGGATCTCCTTCATGGCCAGAGCTTGCAAATGGTTCATCGAATCCCATCCAGCAAATCCACGCATTCACTTACCTAAGACAGACCTTCCTTAATGTAAGGTGTGTGTGTGTGTCATGCACGTGTATGTTTGGAGGCTTAATCACCCTCTCTAGCTTTAATTATCAGGGCTATCATGTTTGTATGCATGTGAGCATACACTGTGTCTGTACACCTTTAATGATTTGTGAAATCTAGAAGCCCAAGAGAACTACAGGCCTGGGATGTAGTTTCCATACAGTTAATCTTTGATACATGAGGATATTTATTTTGTTTGGGTCTTTATCCAGAGGTTCATGGTCTCTATACTGCCGCTCTAAACTTTTCCAAGGCTGTGCTTTATAACAGGTTTCAGTCTTCTACGAGTGTGTGTGTGTGTGTGTGTGCGTCTGTGTGTGTGTGGTTTCCAGCACTAGCAGTCTCTGCCTATTAGTCCTATGAGAGCAGGTAGAAGGCTAATTTATACATAGCCTGTGGCTTTGTCAAAGTCTTCTCCTTACAAAGAATGAAGTTCTACTTCTGGCTGGCTGGTCCAATCTACTTACAAAGGATAAAATAGAACACCAGCACTCCAATAATTATCAGTGAGTATAACTTGGTACATGGAAATTTACCAAAGAATTCTAATTGAGTGAAATGGTACATTAAGATCTGAAGTGTTTTAATCTGTCCATCAACCTGGATGCTCAAATTCTATCCTTATTTCATCCAGAGGAGAAATGAACCAGGAACCCAACCTTCTGACATGGTCACAGAATGCTGTTCCTAAAACATAATTTCCCTCCCTTGTCATTTTTTTGAGATGTTTTCTCATACAAGATGAAACCTATGTGATGTAGTATAAAATGTTGTTGAAAAAGTTAAGTGCTTTACAAAGGGTCTTTGGTGCTTCTGGGGAAAGTGTTTCTCAGAAGTGGAGAGAATTGCGTGTTCTCTAAGCGCAGACATTGATGGCATCATTAGAACAGTGCCAGGCAGGAGGCTGAGGACGCTGCTCACCGCACGGGCTGTTGAGACAGTGAGGGGAGTCAACTGCACCGTCTTCACGCACACTAAATGCCATCATGCACTGCTTGTTTCATCGTTTCCAGTTTTCCCTACTTACCTTCATTATTATCGTTTTGTGTATATGGTTATTGACATACAGTCGATTAACATCGTTAGTTTCAGGTGTACAGCAGAGTGATTCAGTTGTACATATACATTATCTATTCTATTTTGAATTCTTGTCCCATTTAGGTGTTACAGAGTATTGAGCAGAGTTACCTGTGCTATACAGTAGGTCCTTGTTGTCTATTTTAAATACAGCAGTGTGTATATGTCAGTCGCAAACTTTCAATCTATCCCTCTCCTAACTGCCACCCCTGCGTCCCAGGTAAACATTAGTTCATTCTTTAAGTCTGTAGGTCTGTTTCTGTCTTGTAAATAAGTTTGTATCATTTTTTTTTAGATTTCCCCATATAAGTGATATCATATGATATCCCACACTTACTGTTTGTAGACTTTTTAATTATGGCCATTCTGACTGGTTCCAAATAGGAAAAGGAGTACATCAAGGCTGTATATTGTCACCTTGCTTATTTAACTTCTATGCAGAGTACATCATGAGAAACGCTGAGCTGGAAGATGCACAGGCTGGAATCTAGATTACTGGGAGAAATATCAATAACCTCAGATATGCAGATGACACTACCCTTATGGCAGAAAATGAAGAGGAACTAAAAAGCCTCTTGATGAAAGTGAAAGAGGAGAGTGAAAAAGTTGGCTTAAAGCTCAACATTCAGAAAACGAAGATCATGGCATCTGGTCCCATCACTTCATGGGAAATAGATGGGGAAACAGTGGAAACAGTGTCAGACTTTATTTTTTTGGGCTCCAAAATCACTGCAGATGGTGATTGCAGCCATGAAATTAAAAGACACTTACTCCTTGGAAGGAAACTTATGACCAACCTAGATAGCATATTCAAAAGCAGAGACATTACTTTGCCAACTAAGGTTCTTCTAGTCAAGGCTATGGTTTTTTCGGTGGTCATGTATGGATGTGAGAGTTGGACTGTGAAGAAAGCTGAGCGCCAAAGAATTGATGCTATTGAACTGTGGTGTTGGAGAAGACTCTTGAGAGTCCGTTGGATTGCAAGGAGATCCAACCCGTCCTTTCTGAAGGAAATCAGCCCTGGGATTTCTTTGGAAGGAATGATGCTAAAGCTGAAACTCCAGTACTTTGGCCACCTCATGCGAAGAGATGACTCATTGGAAAAGACTCTGATGCTGGGAGGGATTAGGGGCAGAAGGAGAAGGGGACAACAGAGGCTGAGATGGCTGGATGGCATCACGGACTCGATGGACATGAGTTTGGGTGAACTCCGGGAGTTGGTGATCGACAGGGAGGCCTGGCGTGCTGCGATTCATGGAGTTGCAAAGAGTCAGACACGACTGAGCGACTAAACTGAACTGAACTGATTCTGACTGGTGTGAAGTGATATCTCATTGTAGTTTTGATGTGCTTTTCTCTAATAATTAGCAGTGTTGAACATCTTTTCATGTAGCTCTTGACCATCTGCATGCCTTCTTTAGATAAATGTGTATTTAGGTCTTCTGCCCAGTATTTGATTGCTGTGTGTGTGTGTGTGTTTAATATATTGAGCCATATGAGCTATTTTTAAACTTTGCAGATTAATCCCTTGTCAGTCACATCTTGCAAATATTTTCTCCCCTTCTATGGTTGTCTTTTCATCTCATTTATGGTTTCCTTTGCTGTGCAAAAAGTTTTGAGGCTGATTAGGTCTCATTTGTTTATTTTTGTTTTTATTTTCATTACTCTAAGAGATGGATTGAAAAAGATACTGCTGCAATTTATGTCAGACTGTTCTGCCTATGTTTTCCTCTAAGAGCCATATAGAATGTGGCTATGCATTTTGGTCTTTAATTCATTTGGAGTTTGTTTTTGTGGATGGTGTTAATGTTCTAATTTTATTTTATTTTTTACACATAGGTCTTCAGCGTTCCCAGCGCCATTTATTGCAGAGCTTGTCTTTTCTCCATTGTACATGGTCTTACCACCTTTGTTGTAGATTAATTGGCCATAAGTGTGTGGGTTTATTTCTGGGCTTTCTACCCCGTTCCATTGGCCTATGTGGGTTTTTGTGCCAATACCATATCATTTTGATGACTGTGGCTTTGTAGTATAGTCTGAAGTCAGAAAGCCTGGTTTCTCAAGCTCACTTCTTTCTCAAGATTGTGTGGGCTTTTCAGGGTCTTTTGTGTCTTCATAAAAATTTTAAGTTTTTTTTTTTTTTTTTTTTTGTTCTAGTTCTGTGAAAAGTGCCATTGGTAGTTTAATAGGGATTGCATTGAATCTGTAGATTACCTTTCGTAGTCATTTTGACAATATTGATTTCTTCCATTCCAAGAACATGGTAAAAATGCTAGTCTCACAGTCATGTCTGACTCTTTGCAACCCCATGGACAATAGCCCACTAGGCTCCTCTATCCATGGAATTCTCCAGGCAAGAATACTGGAATGGGTTGCCATTTCTTCCTCCAGCAGATCGTCCTGTCTTCCTGTCTGTGTTGTATTTGATTTCTTTCACCCGTGTCCTATAGTTTTCAAAGTACAGGTTTTTTGCTTCCTTAAGTAGATTTATTCCAATGTATTTTATTCTTCTTGGTGTGATGGTAAATATGATTGTTTCCTTAATTTCTCTTTCTAATCTTTCATTGTTTTTATAAAAGATATGCAGCGAATATCTGTGCATTAATTTTGTATCCTGCAACTTTACTGAATTCGTCAGTTAGCTCTAGGAGTTTTCTGATGGTATCTTCAAGATATTCTATGTATAGTATCATGTCATCTGTAGCAACAGCAGTTGCTTTTTCAATTTGCATTCCCTGATTGCCATGGCTAGGATTTCCAAAACTATGCTGAATAAAAGTGGCGAGAGTGGGCATCACTGCCTCGTTCCTGATCTTAGAGGCAATGCTTTCTGTTATTCACCACTGAGTGTGGTGTTTGTCGCATTTAGCACCGAGCTATGAGTTTGTGGCCTGTATTATGTTGAGATAGGTTTCCTCTGTGCCAACTTTCTAGAGAGTTTTTATCAAAAATGGGTGCTGAATTTTGTCAAAGGCTTTTTTGGCATCTATTGATATGATCATATGGTTGTTTTTTTCAGTTTGTTGATGTGATTTATCCTGCTGATTGATTTGCAGATACTGAAAAATCCTTGCATCCCTGGGATAAATCCCACTTGATCATGGTGTATGATCCTTTTAATGTATTGTTGGATTTAGTTTGCTAATATTTTGTTAAAGTTTTTTTGTCTATGTCCGTCAGTGATATTGGCCTGTAATTTTCATTTTTTGAGGTTTCTTTCATTTTGCTATCAGAATGGTGGTGCCCTTCTAGAATGAGTCTGGGAGTGTTCCTTCCTGTGATTTTTTGGAATAGTTTCAGAAGGATAGGTGTTAACTCTTCTCTAAATGTCTGATAGAATTCACCTATGAAACCATCTGATCCTGGACTTTCCTTTGCTGGGAATTTTAAAAATCATGGTTTCAATTTTAGTACTTGTGATTGGTTTGTATTTCATATTTCTTCCTGGTTCCGTCCTGAGAGACTGTACTTTTCTAAGAATTTGCCCATTTCTTCTAGGTTATCCCTTCTATTGGCATATAGTTGCTAGAGTGGTCTCTTATTATCCTTTGTATTTCTGGGGTGTCCACTGTAACTTCTCTTTTCTTCCTAATTTTATTGATTTGAACCCTGTTTCTCTTTTTCTTGATGAGTCTGGCTAAAGTTTTATCAATTTTATCTTTTCAGAGAAGCAGCTTTTAGTTTCATTGATCTTTTCTATTGTTTTCTTCAGCTCTATTTCATTTATTTTTCCTCTCATTTTTATGATTTCTTTCCTTCTACCAGCTTTGGGTTTTGTTTGTTCTTCTTTGCTTTAGGCGTAAGGTTAGGTTGTTTATTTGAGATTTTTCTTGTTTCCTGAGGTAAGATTATATTGCTATAAACTTCCCTCTTAGAAGGGCTTTTGCTGTGTCCCATGAGTTTCGGATCATCATGCTTTCATTTTCATTTGTCTCTAGGTTTTCTTTTTTTTAATTTCCTCTGTGGTTTCTTCAGTGATCCATTGGTTGTTTAGTAATATATTGTTTAGCCTCCACATGTGTGTGTTTTTTAGTTGTTTTTTTTTTTTAATACTACATAGCATTGTGGTTGTGTATTTCTAATTTCATAGCATTGTGGTTGGAAAAGATGCTTGATTGATTTCAGTTTTCTTAAATTTACCAAGGCTGACTTTGTGGCCCAGAATGTGATCAATCCTGGAGAGTGTGCACTTCAGAAGAATGTGTATTCTGCTGCTTTCAGATGGAATGTTCTATAAACATCAATTAAGTTGGTCAGGTCTGACTTGTCATTTAAGGCTCGTGTTTCCTTATTGATTTTCTGTCTGGATGATCTGTCCATCAGTGAAAGTGGGGCGTTAAAATTCCCCACTGTTATTGAGTTACTGTTGATTTCTCCCTTTATGGCTCTTGGTATTTGCTGTATATATTGAGGTGCTCGTATGCTGGGTGCATATATGTTTACAATTGTTATATCTTCTTGGATTGTCCCCTTCATCATTATGTAGTATCTTTCTTTGTCTCTTGTAGCAGTCTTTATTTTAAAGTCTATTTTGTCTGATATGAGTATTGCTACTCCTGCTTTCTTTTGACTTCCATTTGCAAGGAATACATTTTTCATCCCCTCACTTTCAGTCTGCATGTGTCCCTAGATCTGAAGTGGGTTTCCTCTAGACAGCATATCTGTGGGTCTTGTTTTAATATCCATTCAGCCAGCCTGTGTCTTTTGGTTGGAGCATTTAATCCATTTATATTCTAAGATAATTACCTATATGTGTGCTCTTAATGCCATTTAGTCAGTAGTTTTTGGATTGTCTTGGTAGGAGACCCTCCATTGCTAGCAGGTAAGTCTGGCCCAGTCTCCTCTGGGGTCACTTCTTTCCCCTGGGTCCCCGTGCGCACGAGACTGTGTGTGTGCCCTCCAGCAGTGGAGTGTCTGTTCCCTCCAGTCCTATGAAAGTCATGGGGTCAAACCCCTCTGCCTTCAAAGCCAGATTCTCTGGGGCTCCTGCAGCTGCCAGAACCGCAGGCTGGGGAGCCTGCTGTGGGACTCAGAATTTTCACTCCTGTGGGAGAACTCTGTGGTGTAATTGTCTTCCAGTTTCTGGGCTGCCCACCCAGGCTGTGCGGAATTTGTATTTCTTATGACTGTGCCCTCCTCCCATCTTGTTGCAGCTTCCTCTTTGTCTCTGGGTGTAGAGTATTTTTTTTGGTAAGTTCCAACATTTTTTTGTTGCTGGTTTTTCTGCAGTTAGTTGTGATTTTTGTGTTTCCATAAGAAGGAGTAAGCTCACATCCTTCTACTTAGCCATCTTGTCTCTAAAATTCTATTATTATTTTAATTTCTTATACTCTGTGTTTTGAAAGGTACCATAAATCTGTTCTGGGAAGAAACTCAGAGAAATTCTCAGCTTTTAAAATATCAGGAAAGAAATATATGTACGTATAAATTGAATACAATGCTTTAAAATGCACATTTATAATATGTATAAATACAGATTTAGTTTTATAAATCAATATATAAATATATTCAACATAAGATATATACATATATTTAAGACATGTATTTTTTATGCACCAGACACAACAGTTAAGATCTTTATGGTCATGGAGATAAAGTTATGGTTATAAGTGAGGTATTTACACATGTCTCTCTGCTTCTACCCCATGCTTTCCCACTAATTCTGAATACACCAAGGATAAATATTATGGAAGACAATTATCTACCTTGGGAAATGCCATGGGTGTTATTTTCCCTCTCAAATGCAAACAAGAGCCTGCTGTATTCATCGCATGATTCCTAAAATCAATCTTGTGAGAAGGCATCACGTCTTCAGCAGCAGGTTTAGGATGCAGGACATTGACTTTAAATTGATCCTCAGGATACCTGGAAGAAAGGAATCTGGGGAGTAGAAATCTAGAAGCTCAATAATCCTCTGCATCCTCATGAAATAGAAAACTTGCTTCTCAAACAAACAAAAATGACTCATTTCCTCAACAACAAAAAGAAGTAGATCGGACTTTAAGATAAATCTTTCCTTCCCTGATAAATGTCTCTCTTGTAATTATGGTTGTTTCTATGACAACTTCCATCGCCTTCAGAACAAGATACTCCCTAAATGCAAATTTTTAAAAGTGAAACTGCTGCATTTTCTGATAGAAGAGAAAAATCAAATGCTTGTAAATACCGTAATGCAAAGGTAAGTTATTTTTTCACCATGATGTTGCAGAATTAACTTTGCAATTTGCAAGATAGTTCATATATAAATTTATGGAACTGTGGTTTGCCTTTTCTGAAAAGGAGGACTTGGGGAATCAAGTAATACCATTGTAACATTATATACATATATATACATACATATATATGTATATAATGTTATAATTTATATATTTTATATGTATGCATTTTTTAAAGTGGTATGAAATTTTAAAGATATCTGTAAAATTAACAGTGAAAAATTCTTGATTCTTTACTCATTTTATTACTGATTTTAGTTCATTGGTTTCTTTTGTAAAATACCTTTCATATAGACACATGAAGATATGAAGATGTTGATGCAATCATTGGGATTGCCCTATGTGCCAGGATTATAGCAAAGTATCCCATGGCATTTAGACAGTTTGGCTATTATTTTATTCTTTGAGCTACAGTGGTCAGATAAAAGAGGGAAGGATTAGAGCATAGATCTAGGTATCAACTATTCTCAGTAAGAATTACAGCATAGTTTTTCTTGTAATGTAGAAGAGATCCTTGACTGACAGCAAAAAGAGAAATTAAGCAATAAAATAAGTATTTTGACCTCAGAATTTCCCAGAGCCTATGGTCAGGTAATACAGAATGTAGGAAAGCTAAATTGTGTAGCTAAACTTTTCATATAATACCTGAATTTCACAAAAATTCCTGAGAGCAAAAAATATTTTAATGGGTTGAAATTGTCGTTTTTAATAAGAATAGTTGTTTCCCTTTAGTCTCTTTAACAAATAGCGCTGGGAAAACTGAATGCCCATTTGCAAAGAGAAAAATTTGACCCTTATTTCATACCATATAGGAAAATCAACACTGGGGAAGGAAATGGCAACCCACTCCAGTATTCTTGCCTAGAGAATCCCGTGAACAGAGGAGCCTGGTGGGCTGCTGTCCATAGGGTCACACAGAGTCGGACACGACTGAAGCGACTTAGCATGCATGCATGCATTGGAGAAGGAAATGGCAAGCCACTCCAGTGTTCTTGCCTGGAGAATCCCAGGGACAGAGGAGCCTGGTGGGCTGCAGTCTATGGGGTCACACAGAGTTGGACATGACTGAAGCAATTCAGCAGCAGCAGCAGCAGGAAAATCAACTTAAAATAGACTAAGGATTTAAACATTAAATGTGAAACTATAAAACTCCTAGAAGAAAAGGTAAAGGAAAACTTTATGACCCTATTCTTGGCACTGATTTCTTGGGTATTACATCAAAATTCCAAGTTAAAAAAAAAAGATACAAGTAGGATTGTACTAAACTAAAAACAAACAACAAAAAAAAGCTGCACAGCAAAAGAAATACCAGCTGAGAGAAAGCAATCCATGGGATAGGAGAAAATACTTGCAAGCCACATGTCTGACAAGTGATTGATTTCCAAAACATATTAGAAACTTCTACAACTCAACAGCAAAAAAATTAAAAACCCCAAATAACGCAGTTTAAAAAAATGTGCAAGAGGACTTGAATAGATATCTCTTCAAAGAAGTACAAATGGCCAATAGAATATACAAAAATGCTCAACATATCTAATCGTCAGGTAAATGCAAATCAAAACCACAACATGATATCCACCTCACACCTGTTAGAATGGCTGTTATAAAAAGAAAAAACCCCAAAGATAAATGCTGGCAAAGATGTGTGTAAAAGGGATCTGTGTGCTGTTGGTGAGAATGTAAAATTTGTGCAGTGTTAAGGAAAATATTATACAGGGTCCTCAAAATTTTTAAATATAACTCTCATATGATCCAAAATCCTACTTTTGGATGTATATCCAAAATAATTAAAATTAAGGTCTTGAAGAGATAGTTATATTACCATGTTAACTGTAGCATTATTCACAATAGCCAAGATACGGAAATAACCTGAACATCCATCAGTAGGTGTAAGGTTAAAGGAAATTATATATATATATGTATACACACATATATATATACACACACACACACACTCATACATACATACACACACATATGTACAATGAAATAATATTCAGCCTTTAACAGGCAGGAAACCCTGCTCTATATGACAACATGGATTGACCTAGAGGGCATTATGCAAAGAAAAATAAGCCAGTTACAAAGGGACAAATATTGCATGGTTCCACTTCACTGAAATATCTAAAATAGCCAAACACATAGAACCAGAGGTGGGATGGTGGTTGCCAGGGGCTGGGAGGAGGGGAAAGGGAAGCTGTTGTTCGATATGCGTAAGGTTTCAGGCGCAAGACGAGTAGTTCCAAACCCACTCAGGTGCATCGTTACCTCTGTAGCTGACAACACTGTGTCATGAATTTAAAAATATGTTATGGTAGATCTCATGTAATGCATTCTTACCTCAGTTAAAAAGAGAAATCTGTCTAGTGGCTGATAAATTATAAAATAGTTTTTATTCACACAGAAAAATTCTGAGACAGATTTTGAGGAAGAATTTATGTTTTTTTGAGCCAAGAAATTAACAATACAAAAACTCAGAAAGTCAATTAAAAATTAATTATTGATGATGCGAGTTAACACACATACTCTAAGCTGGACATCATAATTAGCTATTTACTTGGAACAAAGTGCAGAGAAGAAAAAGATATAAGTATCAGGAGGAAATACATACTCTGACGTATTCATTGCTTTTTGGTGAAATAAACTGATACTTTATCTGACTTTAAGGAAAGCTAAGGCTACATGAATGGAATAATACCAAGGATGAAATTTCTTTAGATCTGCACTATTTCCAGAAGAACATTTAATCAATTTCATCTCACAAAATCAATTTGATTGCTTAGAGTTGATTTGATTGACATTCAGTGATGCAACCAATGCCTTGAAAAAAGCCAAGTGACTCGATCTTCCATAGAAGGAGTTATATTTTCAGGACATAGAGGTACAACCACCCCTTTCTCATGGTGGGACTCATGACCCATGATTGTGTTGGCACTGACCTGGGCCTGGGCATTTGCTGTTGTTCAGTCGCTCAGTCATGTCCGACTCTTTGCAACCCCATGGACTGCAGCACACCAGGCTTCCCTGTCCTTCACTATCTCCTGGAGCTTACTCAGACTCGTGTCAGTTGAGTTGGTAAAGCCGTCCAACCATCTCATCCTGCCGCCCCCTTCTCCTCTTGCCCCCAGTCCTTCCCAGAATCAGGGTCTTTTCCAATGAGCCAGCTCTTCGCATCAGGTGGCCAAAGTATTGAAGCTTCAGCATCAGTCCTTCCAATGAATATTCAGGGTTGATTTCCTTTAAGATTGACTGGTTTGATCTCCTTGCAGTCCAAGGGACTCTCAAGAATCTTCTTCAGTACCATAACTTGAAAGCATCAGTTCTTCATCTCTCAGCCATTTTTATGAACCGACTCTCACATCCATACATGATTACTGGAAAAACCATAGCTTTGACTATACGGACCTTTGTCGGCAAAGTGATGTCTCACTGTTTAGGTGTGTCATAGCTTTTCTTCCAAGGAGCAAGAATCTTTTAATCTGTGACTGTAGTCCCCACCTGCAGTGATTTGGCATGGCTTGGGATAAGAGCTTGAACTGGTCCTTTCACGCATAGTGCTAACTCGCTCTTCAGAATCATTTTAGTAACACACTCGGGGAGTGAAGGAATGTCAAAGCTATCCTGTGGACTGCCTTGTCTCTATCTCTTCCTTTCTTTGCTCACGTGCTACTTCTTACGGCAAGAGATGGGTCCAGCCCACCCCTATCTCCAGCGCTCTTTAATTTGGACTGTCCTCCGTGACTCACTTGAATGGAATGGATGATCTGGAATTTTGGAGACCAGTTACAAGGTTCTGGCAGGTCCTATCTTAGTATTCTGGGAAAAGCCAGGACATGTAAGGATCCCCCCACCATCCTTCAGATGTTCCCACATGTTTACTTATATGCTTGATATATGACTCTCTAGTTCTAGCCATCTGATGGCAATTATGTATGAGACCCCAAGTATGACTTGGCTAACTGAGCCATGTCAACCCACATGACTATAACAAATAATTATAAATTATTGCATTAAGCTCCTGTGTTTGGAGGTGGTAGGTTACGCAGCCATACATAACCAACTATCTTGACTTCAGATGATAATATATAGCATTTTATTTTACCCATTCAGCATTTAAACAATCTCCAAAAGTATCTTCTTGGCCCGTTTCTTGTTGTTGCTCATCTAATTAGCACCCTGCTAAATCATATGCCAGGAGTGTCTTATCTTCAGGCTACATTTCTTGTGTAGGTGTGTGTTTTCTGCAGGGCTGTCAGTTCAATGACGCTGCAAGCTTCTCAATTCCTTTAAGACGGCTGCACACGTTATTTTCTGGCATGCTTTGATTATATCCTCTTTGCTGTCTGTCCCTGAACTATTTATAGTAAAAATTGATGTAGGGGAGGAAGCCAAAAAAAAAAAGAAGAACCTACAAATAATATCAAAGAAGAATATGTATTTATTGCTCTCGTTGTCATATGAGTCATTAATAACACAATCTGGTGTTTCTCTCCTAAGATCAATTTCCTCGAAATATACAACACTTTCTCCCCTGTAAGACTGAAATATTGGCTTCAATTTGCATTTTTCCTGATTACCAGTGAGGTTGAACATTTTCTTTCAATGTGTTTATTGCTTTTCAGGTGAAATGTGCATACATATTTTGTACATTATTGATTTTGGGGATTTCTTTATACAGGCTGCTCGAATAAGCTCCTTGTCTGTCTCGTGTCTTGAATTGCTTCGTAATTTATTTTATGGCACATATGTAACAGAATTTCCATTATGATTATGCTGCTTTATGAAAACCGTCCTTACCCTGATATCCTAAGGATAATTATCTATATATTTTCTAGACGTTTTAGATTAGCTTTCTTCATTGAGATGTTTAGAATATTTGGGCTTGACTCTAGTCTGTGATGTGAACAAGTGAGAGAGAGATATTCCCCCCCCCCCAGGATGTTCAATTTTCCCATTAGCATTTAATAAAAAGCCATCATTTACCAGTGATTTGTAAAACCCTCTTTCATAAACCAGGTCTCCACACATGCACCTGAATACGTGTCTGAGCTCAGCATTCTTTTATTCTGTCTCTTTGACTATCTATTAATACCATGCTCCTTAAAAAGATAAAATTTTGAAATTGCGTTTCTAGGTATCTCACAGCATGTTTTCTCTGCCATTGTGAATGGAAATATTTTTAATACATTTTGATTAATGAGTAATTAATCTATGCTGTTGACTTCAGTGGACCAAATGAAATTGCATATATTATAACCCAAAGCAGTGATGCTAATGCTGGCTGGTCTGATTTTTAACCCCAGCATTGCCACCTGCTTTTGAGTGACTTAGAATTCTGCCACTTTTTACCTTATCCAATTTGAGGCTAGGGATTTCCCAGGTGGCTCAGTGGTAAAGAATCCACCTGCCAAGGCAGGAGCCATGGGTTGGATCCCTGGGTCAGGAAGATTCCTTGGAGAAGGAAATGGCAACCCACTCCAGTATTCTTCCCTGGGAAATCCCATGGACAGAGGAGCCTTGTGGGCTACAGTCCATGGGGTTGCAAATCATCAGACATGAGCACACGCATGTGGAGTCCACAGCTAAGTTAAGAGAAGCAATCGTATTTAGGGTTATACTCCTAAATGACTTTAAAATCCCTTTGAACTATATCATTTGCTAATTCTCTGTGGGGCAGAGATTGCCAATTTGAGACAGCAAGTATTGCAGTTAAATGAAAGGAAAATGTTATGATTAACCTTGATAGGTGAACTGGAGTTTTCCTAAATGACGTAAGGTATTATTACATTGTGATTGCTCCAGCAGAGGGACTAGGAAAAAATGGTATATTTAAATTGGAAGTGAAAATATATTTTCCACTGTAGTGTGTCTCTTCAGTTTTAGCACATTTAATATAACATTTTTCTCATTCTGCATATATCCACACATATTTTTGCCTGATAGTCTGCTTTAATATCAAAAAAGGTTTTCCAGTTTAACCATTATTTCTGAAATCCTTTTGACTTTTTATGGGGATAAATACCCCCCACCCATAAGTCAATAAATTCCTCTTTAACCCTGTGTCTTTGTCTTCAGAGCACATGTAATGATTGCATTTCTGAAAATACCTGTGGCTGACTGAAGTCATGTGACTTGGGATGAGTTACTAGCAGCAGAGGGCTTCCCCCATGGTGCTAGTGAACCTGCCTGCCAATGCAGGAAATGTAAGAGACGCGGGTTCGGTTCCTGGGTTGGGAAGATCCCCAGGAAAAGGGCACTGCAGCCCACTCCAGTATTCTTGCCTGGAGAATTCCATGGACAGAGGAGCCTGGGGGGCTACGGTCCATAGGATCGCAAAGAGTCAGACACTAAAGCGACTTAGCACACACGCACGTCTGTCTCTGAGTCCGAGAATTTGTTTGCTTATCACCCTCCAGAGGTTTTTCCCCTTTTGGTAATTTTTGAAAAGATGGCTGCCCCAGTGACCTGTATATCTGAGCAACTAATGTGTGCAGTTGCTTACTGCCTGTGTTGGTGAAAAGTGTAACTAAGCCACTGAGACGTGGGGTTATTTATTTGCACACCTGGCCCATTCAACTATTATAAATAATGGCATCTAGAAAAGGGGTCTGACTTAATGAAAACTAAATATATGTGGCATTAGTGTACTAGAAGTAAACTGATATCTAATTATAGCTATTCATCTTATTCAATGATGAAAATTTTATAAAACTGTGGTCTGAATAAATTGTTGGACAAAAGAGTACAGAGACCATTCCAGAACATGTAGATTTGGAAGAGACCACTGCTTTTTTATCATCAAATGGTTAAAGGTAAATTTCAGAAAGTCTTTGTTCAGTAAAGGATGACAGAGCTTAGGCAGCAAGGATCAAATCAAAAGGATGACTCTTACCCATTGTGAAAACTTCTAAGTAGATTAAAAAGACACCTTGTGAATTTCTTAGGTTGAGCGAGTGTGTGTGTGTGATTAGTACAGTCGAGAATGTCTTTTGACAAGTTCTTTTGATTTTGATACTAGAATGTATGTGCATGCACGCTAAATTGCTTCAGTAGTGTCCGACTCTGCTCTTTAGATGAGTTATTTCTAGTAGATCGCAAACTGGTTAGGCTATATCTACAGCATATTCCTTTAACAATATTTCTCTGATTAAATGGCTTCAAAAGAAACCTCAATTTCTCATATGCTTAAAGCTGTTGGTTTTCTTATTCCTAAACAGGAATTTTTTTTGTTTGTTGAAAGTGTTTCTGTTAATTTTCCTTCCAAACGTGTAGGATTCTTTCTGGCAACAAATTGATTTCACTCAGTAGTTACCCAGAATCTCTCACATGGGAGACAGTGATTTTTCAGATATTTCCATTATAAAGTGAAAGTGAAGTGACTCAGTCGTGTCCGATTCTTTGTGACCCCATGGACTGTAGCCTACCAGGCTCCTCCGACCATGGCATTCTCCAGGCAAGAATACTGGAGTGGGTTGCCATTTCCTTCTCCAGGGGATCTTCCTGACCCAGGGATTGAACCTGGGTCTCCCACATTGCAGGCAGACTCTTTATCATCTGAGCCACCAGGGAATCTGCTTATTTGCACCATCTTAGTAACAAAATTCCATATTGAAACAAACATTTTGGTTCATCTGAAGCCAAGGGGCTTCTCAAATTGGCTGTTGCAACTCCCTATAGTACCTGGGTGAATTTCAATTTGGGATTATTAATTGCTGGTGCAGATAAATGCATTTGATTTTAAAATATTATTCTAGTATCCTGCTATCTTGTTGAACTAGTTTAATAGTGTTTTTAGGCCTTAAAATTTTATGTATAGAAAAATCATGCCATCTTTGAGTCAGTTCAGTTCAGTTCAGTTGTTGCTCAGTCATGTCCGACTCTTTGCGACCCTGTGAATTGCAGCACGTCAGGCCTCCCTGTCCATCACCAATGCCCGGAGTCTACCCAAACCCATGTCCATTGAGTCAGTGATGCCATCCAGCCATCTCATCTTTGAATAGAGATATCTTTACTTCTTAGTTTTAGTCTGTATGAATTTTATTTCTTTTTCTTGCCTATTTGCCCTGACTAGATTTTCTAGTAAAATGTTAAATACATGTGTATTTTTTTTTTTTCTGGAGCAGTTTGAGTTTCACATCAAAATGAGGGCTAAGTACAGAGATTCCCCATATGGCCTGCACACCTATACTTGTATAACTTCCCCCACTAGCAACATCCCCCAGCAGAGAGATATATTAGTTACAATTGATGAACTTATAACAACACATCATGATCACCCAAAGTCCATAGTTTTCATTCAGATTCACTCTCGGTGTTCACTCTATGGATTTGGACAAATGTATAATGATATGTATCCATCATTATTATGTCAGGTGGAGTATTTTCACAAACCTAAAAATTCTCAGTGCTCTGCCTGTTCATCCTGCCCTCTCCAAATCCCTGGCAATCAGTAATCTTTTTACTGTCTCCTTGGTCTTGCCTTTTCCAGAATGTCATATAGTTAGAATCATACAGTATGCAGCTTTTCTTTTTAAATTCCTCATATGTCTTTTCATGGCTCGATGGCTCATTTGCTTTTAGCACTGAATATTCTTCCATTGTCTGGATGTACACAGTGTATTTATCTATTACCTCCTAAAGAGCATCTTGGTTGCTTACAAGTTTTGGTGATTATGGATGAAGCTGCTATAAACACCCACATACTGGTATTTGTGTGGACGTAAGTTTTCAACTTCTTTGGGTAAATACCAAGGAGTGCAATTGCTGGATCATACTGTAAGAGGATATTTTATTTAAAAAAATTTTATTGGAGTATAATTGAAGTACAATGTTGTATTCAGGTATACAGCAAAGTGAAGCAATTAGACATATGTCTATTTTTCCCATATAGGTTATTACAGAATATTGAGTAGAGTTTCCTGTGTTATTCCTTATTTTTTATCTATTTTATAAACAGCAGTGTGTATATATTAATCCCAATCTCCTAATTCAGCACTTCCGGCCATGTTTTCTCCATGTTTCAGAATCAGTCAAGTTTGATTTTGAGATCTGAGTCTGTTTTGTGAGTAAGTGCACTTGTATCGTTTTTATTACATTCCACATGTAAGTGATATCATATGATACTTGTCTTTCTCTGACTTACTTCACTTAGTGTAATAATCTCTAGGTCCATCTGTTGCTGCAAATGGTGTTATTTTGTTCTTTTTTTAATGGCTGAGTAACAGTCCATTGTATAATGTACCACATCTTCTTTGTCCACTCCTCTGCTTTTGGAAGAAATTTAGATGGCTTCATGCCTTGGCTGCTGTACACAGAGCTACGTTGAACACTGATGCATGCATCTTTTCACATTATGATTTTCTCTGCATATATGTCGAGGGGTGAGATTGCTGGATCACATAATGGTTCTCTATTTTTTACTTTTTAAGGAATCTCCACACTGTCCTCCATAGTGGTTTTACCAATTTACATCCCACCAACAGGGGATGAAGGATCCTTTTCTCCACACTTTCTCCAGCATTAACTGTTTGTAGGCTTCCTGATGATGGGCATTCTGCCCAGTGTGAGGTGATACTTATTGTAGCTCTGATTTGCATTTCTCTATTAATTAGTGATGTTGAGCATCTTTTCATGTGCCTCTTAGCCATTTGTATGTCTTCTTCGGAGAAATGTCTATTTAGATCTTCTGCCCATTTTTTGATTGGTTTTTTTTTTTTTTTTAATATTGAGCTGCTTTAGCTGTTAGTGTATTTTTGAGATTAATCCCTTGTCAGTTGCTTTGTTTGCAAATATTTTCTTTCATTCTGAGCATTGTCTTTTGTTTATGGTTTCCTCTGCTGTGTGAAAGCTTTTAAGTTTAATTAGATCCCATTTGCTTATTTTTGTTTTTATTTCCATTACTCTAGGAATTGGATCAAAAAAAAATCTTGCTGCAATTTATATCAGAGGGTTCTGCCTATCTTTATCTCTAAGCATTTTATAATGTCCATCATTATGTTTAGGTCTTTAATGCATTTCAGGTTTTTTTTGTGTGTGTGTGTATGGTGTTAGGGAGTGTTCTAATTTCATTCTTTTACATGTAGCTGTCCAGTCTTCTGAGCATCACTTATTGAAGAGGCTGTCTTTTCTGAGGCTGTCTCTTCTCCATTATATATTCTTGCCTCCTTGTCATAGATGAGGTGACCACAGGGGCGTGGGTTTATCTCCGGGCTTCCTATCCTGGCCCATGGCTCTGTGTTTCTTTGTGCCAGCACTATCCTGTCTTGATGACTGTAGCTTTGTAGGAGAGTCTGAAGTCAGGGAGGCTGACTCCTTCAGCTCCGTTTTTCTTTCTCAAGATTGCTTTGACTATTCAGGGTCTTTTGTGGCTGCAAACAAATCGTAAAATTTGTGTTCCAGTTCTGTGAAAAAGGCCTTTGGTAATTTGATAGTGTTTAGGTTGAATCTGTAGATTGTTTTGGGTAGTATACTAATTTTCACAATATTGATTATCTCAATCCAAGAACATGGTATATCTCTCCATCTGTTTGTATTGTCTTTGATTTCTTTCATCAGTTTCTTCTGCATACAAGTCTTTTGTTTCCTTAGGCAGATTTATTCCTAGGTATTTTATTCTTTTTGTTGCAAAGGTAAATGGGATAGTTTCCTTGATTTCTCTTTCTTATCTTTCATTATTAGTGTATAGGAATGCAAGAGATTTCTGCATATTTAATTTTGTATCCTGCGACTTTACTAAATTCATTGATTAGCTCTCACAGTTTTCTGGTGACATCTTTAGGATTGTCTTTGTACGGTATCGTGTCATCTGCAAACAGTGGCAGTTTTACTACTTTTCCAACTCGGATCCATTTTATTTTTCTTCTATGATTGCCGTGGTTGGAACTTTCAACTCTATGTTGAATAATAGTTGTGAGAGTGGACATCCTTATCTTGTTTCTGATCTTAGGGGAAATGCTTTCAGCTTTACCATTGAGAGTGATGTTACCTGTGGGTTTGTTACATATGGCCTTTATTATGTTGAGGAAGTTTCCCTCTATGCCCACTTTCTGGAGGGTTTTTGTCATAAATGAGTGTTAAATTTTTTCAAAAGCCTTTTTGGCATTTATTGAGATGATCATATGGTTGTTACACTCAGTTGATGTTGTTTATCACACTGATTGATTAGCAGATGTTCAAAAATTCTTTGCATCCCTGGGATAACTCCTGCTTGATCATGGTGTATGATCATTCTAATATATTGTTGGATTCAGTTTGCTGGTATTGATATTTTGTTGAGGATTTTTACGTCTATGTTCATAAGTGACGTTGCTCTGAAATTTTCTTTTTTTGTGATATCTTTGTTTGGTTTAGGTATCAGGGTGATGGTGGCCTCATAGAATGAGCTTGGGAATGTTCCTTCCTCTGCAATTTTTTGGAATAGTTTCAGAAGGATAGGTGTTACTTCTTCTCTACATATTTGATAGAATTTATCGGAGAAGCCATCTGGTCTTGAACTTCTGTTTGTTGGAAGTTTTTAAATCACAGTTTCAATTTCTGCACTTGTGATTGGCCTATTCATATTTTCTTTCTTCCTGTTTCAGTCTTGGAAGGCTGTGCCTTTCTAAGAATTTGTCAGTTTCTTCTAGGTTGCCCATTCTGTTGGCATGTAGTCGCTGGTAGTGGAGGAGGTTCAGCTTTGCAAGGGCCTGCCCAGCCGCCCCCCACAGGGGCTGTGCCCTTCTGCGTCCCGCTGGTGGGAATGAGAGGCGCTGCAGCTCCAGGCTCGCACCAGGATTTGGTGCTGTCGGTGTTCTGAATGTGGGCCACTCTAGTCGGCTTGTCTGCATTTCCCAGACGACACGACGTGGAGCATCTTTTGATATGCTTATTTACCATCTGTACATCTTCTTTGGTGAGATGTCTGTTAATTACTTTGGCCTATTTTTTTTAATCAGGTTTTTTTGTTGTTGTTTTACTGTTGAGTTTTAAGAGTTCTGTGTATATTTGGGGTAACAGTCCTTTATCAGCTGTGTCTTTTGCAAATATTTTCCCTCAGTTTGCGGCTTTTCTCTTATTCTTTTGACAGTCTTTTATAAGTTTTTAACTTCAGTTCTTATACTTTTCCACTCCAGAGTTTCCAATCCTTTTTAAAAAATAAGTTCTATTCTCTTATTTTCTATTTGATGAGTTATTGTCATCATGTGTGTGCAAAGTCACTTCAGTCATGTCTGACTCTGTGTGACCCCATGGACGATAGCCCGCCAGGCTCCTCTGTCCATGGGGTTCTCCAGGCAAGAATACTGGAGTGGGTTGCCATTTCCTTCTCCAGGGAATCTACCTGACCTGGGGATCAAACCCGCATCTGTTAAGTCTCCTGCATTGGCAGGAGCATTCTTTACCACTAGCGCCACCTGGGAAGCCTCTATTATCATCATCTCTTTCAATTTTTTAAGATGATTTTTGGTTATTTTTTAACAGTTATAATGTCTAATATCCATAATGTCTAATGTCTGTGGTCAGATTTAGAAAAAAAAAAACTTATATTTTAATCTGAAAGGTATTCAGTTCAGTTCAGTTCAGTTGCTCAGTCACGTCTGACTCTTTGTGACCCCACGGACTGCAGCACACCAGGCTTCCCTGTCCATCACTAACTCCTGGAACTTGCTCAAACTCACAACTATCAAGTCAGTGATGCTATCCAACCATCTCATCCTCTGTCGTCCCTGTCTCCTCCCACCTTCAATCTTTCCCAGCATCAGGGTCTTTTCCATTGAGTCAGTTCTTCATATCAGGTGGCCAAAGTATTGGAGCTTCAGTATAAGTCCTCCCATTGAATATTCAGGATTGGCTTCCTTTAGGATTGACTGGTTTGATATCCTTGCAGTCCAAGGTTGGATTTTGTCAAACACTGCTTAAGCATTACCCCTGAGCTGGCGTGAGTCACGTTTTTCTCAGAGGTTGTCCTGTGCCCTCTAGGCTAGTTGGCTTTTAGCCTCTACCATCTCCTGTGGGTATGCCGTAGAGGCTAATGCTATAGTTTGTTTTTTTTTTCTCTCTCTATTCAGACCAGTAGCTTGGAAATCCTCTCCAGTCACTCCTAGAAGGGCAGCCGTCTTGGCCATTCATGCAGTATTCCACGTTGCCTGGGATGGTCACGATATTCTTTGAAGCCGGGCTTCCTAAGGGTTGCCCCTGGGTCAGAGTTGCTAATTGCTCAGCCCGTGTTTGCTCAGAGCTGTGGTTGATCCCGAGTCGCAGCGAGGCTTCTGTCCCAGTGGCGGGTCTGTGTGAGGTGGGGAATGACACAGTGTTCTCACTGATCCCCAGTGGTGCTGCCTAGCCCACGTGTGCCCACGGCCTTCTCACCCCCCAGGGCTGACTGGGATGCCCAGATGGCTCCATTATAGCTGCCTTTTCCTTGCTCCTCCCTGTGAAACTTCTAAGGGCTCTGACACTTTGGCTGTGGCCACCCTGATCAAGGAGCCCCAGGCTTCCTCTTAAACACCCTTCACCAGGATCTCCATTGCTTCATCCCTCTCTTTAGGTGTGGACCTCTCCATGTTCTTTTCTAGACACACCAGTCCCCTCAGGCAGAACAGCGGAGCCCATCTATAGCACCTGCCTTTGTCCCTGACAGAACCCCTGGACCACACTACAGGAGCGGGGGGTAAGGACAGGAGCCCCCTTCTCCCTTATGACACCTCTCAAAGCAGGTCCTGGGGTTAACCTCATGAGCTTGGCATGGGAATTCCACCTGAAGAGAGGGATGGGGCGAGCATTCTAAAGCTGCTGTGTTGAGTGTGGAGGTTCCATCCCTACGTGGGAGAAGGGGGTCCTGGTCCTTTCCGCCATGGCTTCCAGGAAAAGAGCCTCTGGAACCAAGCGCTAAAGGCAGTTAGAAATGCTCGTGACTTACCCCTTTTGCAATGCGCTGTGTTTTAGCCTGTCAGCTGAGAGGGAATCCTGTGTTTTCAGCTGCAACACACAGAACAGTGCGTATGTCTCCTGCGGGCTGAGAGGGAGTGGGTCATGGCACAGATGTTTCACGTTCCTTCCCAAGTACCAACCTTGGTTTCTATAGGAGTCTCATAGAAACTGCTCATTTTAGGGTTGGGGTAGGGGAAGTGCAGAATAAGCCTGGGACATCTTATTGTGCAAATAAATAAATCAATCAATGTTTACAGTGTCATGGGGACATGTCACGAGTCAGTTTGAAGGGGCTCTCTGTGACAAAATCTGAGCACCAGAATAATGATAGTAACACAATCCAGAGAATAAAATATGTAAATATGAGTCTATACTGATATAAATGAATGAATGGGGGAAAGAGAAAACTCCTGTGTATAGAAGACTAACAAACATAGTAATAACACTTTATTATAAAATCACCTTTCTGCCAACATCATACAAGTGATTGATTTAGGCAAGATCATTAATAGAGGCTAAAAATAGTGGGTGAAATTTTAATGAACAGAGTATTTACATAATCTCACAGTATCTCCTTTGAATTACTAATTAATCACAAAGAAAAAAAAGAGTAACCTTATAGGGAAAAAACCTGATAGACGCCACCTACTAAAGTGGCCAGTTTAGCATCGCCCATTAATGGACAGACTGACCCTTGTGCCTTTCAGAATAACACCTCAGGAAGAACACGGCATCGCATCTGTGATGCTCCTGCCAAGAACGCACCACCCCTGGATCTAGTCCTGAGGAAACATCAGGCGAATATAACTTGAAGGACTTTAGATAATTGGCTTATGTTCTTCAAAAATATTAAAACTGAAGAAAAGAAAGGCTTCTAGGAAGTCCCTGGTGGTCCAGTGGTTAAGACTCCACACTTCCACTGCAGGGGGTCTGGGTTCAATCCCTGGTCTGGGAACTAAGATCCAGCGAACTGCATGTTCGGGAAAAAAAAAAAGCTGAAAATTGATTCTGGATTGGAGTTGGACCAAGAAAATTATTATGAGGGATATGATTAGGACGATTAGTACTATGAAACTTGAACTGTGGAATACATAACAGTGTTGAGTAGGGTTAAGTACCCTGATTTTGATAAATATACTGTGATTACATAAGAGAAAAATCCATATCTTAGGAAATAGTCACTGAATTTATTGTTAAAAAGGAGAGGTGATGCCTATAAATTATACCCAAATCATTCAGAAATGTTTATGTAACTAGAATATGCTTATAGCAGGAGTCATTAGAGAAGTATTACAGTATTAGATCCAAAAATGTCAACATATAAAATTTATTTGTAATAAAATGACAAAAATCCATTCATATCACTGTTCAACTACATTTTATTTTTTATTGAAGTATATTTGACTTAAAATAGTGTGCTAATCTCTGCTGTACAGCAAAATAACTCATCTCTGCACATATATGGGACTTCCCAGGAGGCGCCAGTGGTAAAGAATCCACCTGCCACTGCAGGAGACATAAGAGAAGCAGGTTTGATCCCTGGGTTGGGAAGATCCCCTGGAGGAGGGCATGGCAACCCACTCCGGTATTCTTGCCTGGAGAATCTCAGGGATAGGGGAGACTGGTGGACTGGTCCCTAGGGTCACAGTCGGACATGACTGAAGCAACTTGGCAGGCATGCACATATATATACACTTTAAAATATTCTTACTGTGGTCTATTCCAGGAGACTGGCTATAGGCCCCTGCGCCGTGCGGCAGGACTTGCTGTCTGTCCATTCTCTGTGTACTAATCCCCATCTACCAATCCCAAACTCTCGGTCCATCCCTTCCCATCCCCACTTCTCCCCTGGCAACCACAAGTCTGTTCTCTGTGAACGTGTTTCTGTTTTGCAGATAGGTTCGTTTGCAACATATTTTAGATTCCATGTATAAGTGACATCATATGGTGTTTCTTTTTGTCTTTCTGACATACTTAGTATGATAGTCCCTGGTTGCATTCATGTTGCTGCAAATGGCATTATTTCATTCTTTATGTCTGAGTGCTCCATTGTACATATGTCTCTCGCTTATCTGTTCATCTGTTGATGGACATTTAGGCTGCTTTCATGTCTTGGCTTTTGTGGATAGGGCTGCATGCATCTTTCTAATTATACTTTTGTCTGGATGTATGCCCAGGAGTGGAACTTCTCGATCATATGGCAAGTCTGTAGTTTTTTAAAGACCCTCCATACTGTTCTCCATAGTGGCTACACTAACTTGGATTCCCACCAGTAGTGCAGGAGAGTTCCCTTTTCTCCATACCCTCTCTACTGCTGCTGCTAAGTCACTTCAGTCATGTCTGACTCTGTGTGCGACCCCATAGACGGCAGCCCACCAGGCTCCCCCGTCCCTGGGATTCTCCAGGCAAGAACACTGGAGTGGGTTGCCATTTCCTTCTCCAATGCATGAAAGTGAAAAGTCAAAGTGAAGTCGCTCAGTCGTGTCCGACTCTAAGTGACCCCATGGACTGCGGCCTACAAGGCTCCTCCATCTATGGGATTTTCCAGGCAAGAGTACTGGAGTGGGGTGCCATTGCCTTCTCCGATACCCTCTCTAGCATTTGTTATTTGAACTGCAGTAATTTGTTTTAAACAGGAATAGCTTAAATTTCCACTACCCAGAATGAGAGTGTGGTTAGGAAACTCTTGCTTGGTATAATATTATGAATCCAATCAATATCATTACAAAATGTACAGTAATGGCAAAAATGCTTATGTTAACATAATCATATAAAAGCATTGATGATAGCTGTATAAAATTAGTATGTGAGCTTGGAGTTGGAAGAAATTTGAAAATAATTTAATTCATGATGGAATTCTGAGCATTTTTCTTTACCTTCTTTATTCCTGTGTAAATGTTCTTTCATAAAATGAGAATAAAAATAGCGAAGAGATCTGTCTTATGGTCCAGCACAAATATACTGCAAATGTTCTGAGCCTACAGCCATTGAATTCAAGTGAATTCATTTTTATGGGCATTAAATGAAATGGAAACAATGATGGTTGTAGTGTTCAACCAATTTAGATGGAGGATGGATTACCAGTTTGTTAAGAAAACATACCCACATTCTCACAGACAGCCCACAGTGAGTCCTTGAAAAGACTACTCCGATTTATTTCTTTTTGGAGAAGCAGGTGTGGATAAAAAAAGCACCTCCCAAGTTCTCTTTGCTTTGTTTGACATAATTGAGCTCAGTTGGATACATTCATGATGTGCACTCCAGGCAGCAGAGGAGCAAGCCAAGGTTTGGCAACGGATTTTTTAAAGAAGCTGAAACTACAACAAACAAACAAGCAAACCTCATTTGCAAACCACTAGTGTTATTGTCGGAGAAGGCGCCGGCACCCACTCCAGTGCTCTTGCCTGGAAAATCCCATGGATGGAGGAGCCTGGTAGGCTGCAGTCCATGGGGTCGCGAAGAGTCGGACACGACTGAGCGACTTCACTTTGACTTTTCACTTTCATGCACTGGAGAAGGAAATGGCAACCCACTCCAGTGTTCTTGCCTGGAGAATCCCAGGGACGGGGGAGCCTGGTGGGCTGCCATCTATGGGGTCGCACAGAGTCGGACCCGACTGAAGTGACTTAGCAGCAGCAGCAGCAGCAGTGTTATTATAGTCATGAGAGCAGAAAATAAAAGGAGGCAAAAGAAAAGATAACAAGATTCAGTTTGCCTTTTTTGTATTGACATAAAAACATTAGACATAGGATTATTGTTCTAAGAAATTATTAAAAAAGGTAAATCATCAGAAGAGTTAATATCAGATAAAACATTGACTGAATATTACTTGAGCTTCATTCTCACAAGCATATTTTCAGATTTAAATAAACAAAAAATTAAATAAGTATCCTGAACCTAGGTTTCAAGATAACTGCAATACCCTCTGGAGCCAGTAAAGAACAAAACAAGACAAGTTTAAAAGTTGGGTTTGTTTTATTTGTCAGCTTCAAAGACAAATAGTAGTGAAGAATTTTCCCTGAGTACTTAGACGGGGGAAAGCCCTGGGTTTGAAAGGTTTGGAAGAGGATTCTCCAGTGGGCATTCTGATTAAGGACTGAATCTCCTTCCAGGCCAGGCTAGCGTTCATGGTGGGGTCACTCAAAGTTGACGATACTTTAACAATGCTAGCTGGTTAGAATTTTAGTGAAATAGTTTTCATTTTGATGTCTCCCAGGCAAGTGCTGCTGTAAGGGAAAATTTTTTCTTTTACACAATTATAATTTAAAGCAAGCTTTCCAGTAGATTGATCTTGGGGAAGTAATAGGATATAATCTTGTCAAAAGTGTTTATTCCCAACTAAGTTAGAGAAAGCCTATTTCAAAAGCTATTCAATCCATGAGTTACATAAACAATGACTAAAGAAGATCATCTCAAAAGAGAGTAATAGTCCATGCTCAGTCTAAATCAGAAATCAGCCAGCACAAACTGATGTCTTCACAAATGATACAGATACCATATGTGTACACATACATACATGTATAAATTTACAAAGTATATGCATTTATAAACTTTATATGTTTATAAAGTATATGTATATATAAGTGTAATAATAAAAGAGAAACCTCTTTCTCATTTCAAGAAATCAAATCCACTCTTTCCATTGACACCTCCCCTTTTGCATTAATTTGCTTTACTTCGTAGTTTTATGCACATGCATAGATGTATAAATTATATTACTTTTAGTTTTATGGCCTAATATCACATTTGATCCCATAACTTATATTTAGTTTATAAATTTTATAACATTTCAGAAAAAAATAAGGTATATTGTTGATAAGGTTATGAACTCAAAGAATTAAATATTTAGCATTATAATTGGGTGGGGGGAAGAGTGTATTACTTAGAAAATAGAATAGAGGAGGAAAAGTATTAATATTTGTAACAGCATGCTTTAGTATTGTAGGGAAAGGATCAAAACCTTTCCCCCCACCCTCCTTAGTCCTCTAGGGCCTGGCAAAGACAGATCTTTTGCAGGAAGGTGAGGGTAAAGTGTCTGCCCGCAATGCAGGAGACCCAGTTTCAATCCCTGGATCGGGAAGATCCCCTGGAGAAGGAAATGGCAACCCACTCCAGTACTCTTGCCTAGAAAATCCCATGGACAGAGAAGCCTGGTGGGCTACAGTCCATGGAGACGCAAAGAGTTGGACACGACTGAGCGACTTCACTTTCACTTAGGACCCCTTCCAGGACAAGAGGGGGCTCTTGTCTAACACTTGGAAATGAATTGTCCTAGGAGACACATGGGCTAACAAAGCAAGAGACTCTGTTGGGAAGGAGAGCCCAGGAGAATGGCTCTGCCCCCTGGCTCGTGGTCTTGGGTTTTACGGTGTTGGAGTTACCTTCTGGCTTGTCTCTGGCCAATCACTGATTCAGGGTCCTGCCTGGTGGTGCATCCATCACTCAGCCAAGATGGATTCCAGCCAGGAGGATTCTGGGAAGTTGGTAGGTAGGACGCGTGGTGTCTCCTTTGGACTGTTCCTGAATTCTTCCAGTCCGTAGTAGCTTGTTAGTTCCACATTCCTTCCCAGGTCTTCCTGTTAAGAATCCTTGTGCAAGTGGCTACTGTCTTTCCTGGCCAAGGTGGGTGGTTTCAGTCAGTGTTGCCCCTAACAGATCCACAAAAGAAAAACAGAAGTTTATTAACATGTGCGTCTTTCATACCCAAGGCAGCACTCAGAGATAAGTAACTCAAAGGGCTGGTTAGAACTTGAGCTTACTTGGCATCTTAACAAAAGATTGATAAATTTTTAGAGAAGTGATAAGACAAAAGAAAAGGACTTTGAGTGTCCAGGGCAGCAAATTGTGGCAAGATAAATATATGGGGAAATAATGGAAGATAAGGGTGATCAGTCACCTTTATTGTGTAGACTCCTCTGGTGCTATCTCTGGTCTGGAGTTTAGAGTTGTTGTAGGTGATTAACTTCTGTCCTTCCTGGTAGAGAGGAGACAGGACACCTTTACAAATTTATGTCCTGCTTTTAGGCACATGGGGGAAGACAGACAGCTCTTCCTGTATCTGCCTGCTCTCTGTTGCCATCAGCTCAAATGAATCCTTATGCCATAGTGCCATTTTCAACTGGCATCTTCTGCTACTGTTCATTATTACCTAAGAATTAAAACCAGGAACGATGCAGAATAGGAAAAAAATGAGTAAGGACTCTGAAAATTAGAGTCAGAATTCATTGCTATTACGCACATGATTAAATAGCTAGCAAGTATGTTTCCATGAATCTGTGTGTAGATTGATTTAACTTCCTCTGCATTAGAAGCCAGTGTTACCAGTAGACTCTTCAGAACTAAACAGTAAAGGACAATACAGGCTCCAGGAGCAGGAGGAACCTGTGGGAATGGATTAAAACAACTCTACCTTTACACAGACTTTGGCAGTTGAAAACAGGGCCCTGGGTAGAAAACCAAAATTAACTTCTGAAGAGAGAGGGAAAAAAATTGCCAGTATCTAGAAAGGAGCAATTTGCATTTTAAGGTGTATCCAATGATCTGAGAGATAGCAACACATCAGGTGAATAATAACTTCATCTGCTGCAAGCTTTTCTTAACATCTCTATTTAGTGCTTGAATGCATCTTTCTATTTTATTCTCCTATCTCCTTCTCTCCCAAAGTACTGAGCACTGCACAATATCTAAACTTATCATTTCTAAGGCTAACTACATCTAATTCTTATCATGGGTTGTAGGTGTGTAGGCTAACTCTAAAGAAAGCTCTATTTCCACATCTCCCTCTCTTTTTTTTTCCCCCATATCACAGTGAAAATGTAAATTGCAAATCTCTTTACTTCTCAGACTGTGTGCTGGGTCCCCTGCTGCTACGGAAATAATACACTCTTATCATCAGAAGGTCAGAATCTTCTTACCTGTATGCCAACGGAAAGCACAGTTCTTGCTCCCAAATTGGATCCTTTCCTTAAACAGTGGTATACCTTCTTTGCCTCAGGGCACTCTTCTGATATTCATATATTTCAAAGCCAGCTTCATTATCCAGAAAAGGAAAATGATGATTGTTTCTGCTTCTTTGAAACTTTACAAATGCACCAGAACCTAGTTGGTGTCCAGTTATCTGAATTTCCCCCATTACGTAACTGACGTACTCAATAAACGTGGCAGGAGAATGCTTCTCAGAGACACTTACTCTCCAGAAAGGCGTCAGGACGCCACAGAGCTCATTAGAGGGCTTCTCTGTGTACCAGGCCCACCGCCTGTGACCGTTACTTTCATGTGTCAGCTTGGTGAGGTCACGGTACTCAGATAATTTTGGTTATATAGTCAGTCTAGATGCTGCCATGAAGATAGTTTTCAGGTGAGATTAACATTTAAACTGGTAGAATCTGAGCAAAGTAGATTATCCTCCGTGATGTGAGTGGGCCTCCTTCACTCAGTTAGAAAGCCGTAAGAGGAAAAGACTGGGGTCCCCTGAAGAAGAGGGGGTTCTGCCAGGAGATGGCCTTCAGGCCCAAGGTCAGCAGCCACTCTTCCCTGGGTCTGCAGCTTACCCTGCAAGTTTCAGACTGCCCAGTGCTCAGTCATTACACAAATCACTGTATTTTTTTATTGGAGTATAGTTGCTTTACAATGTTGTCAGTTTCTGCTGTACAGCAAGTCAGTTACAGGTACACACGCGTCCCCTTCTTCTTTAGACTTCCTTCCCAGTTAGGCCGCCACAGAGCACTAAGCTCCGGGTTCTCCCTAGTCACCTGTTAGGCACAGTCGTGTCCACGTGTCAGTCCCAACCTCCTGATTCATCCCGCCTCCCCCTCCTTGGCATCCATGCACATGTTCTCTACCTTGGCGTCTCTTTCTGCCTTGCAAGCTGATTATTTTAAATCAACCAGTCTCTCCGAAATCACACACACCCTATCAATTCTATTTTCCTATACAATTGTAATATACAGCCTTTTTATATGACTGCTCCAGTGCTTTTTAAGGAACTTGACTACATGGGCCAAGATGGCCTTATGTTACCTTCAGCTTGTCCAGACTCTACACAGGATTTTCCGGACTCTAGACACCAGACTTCCCTTTTCTAGAATGTGTATGTTAGAAAACTTGTACATTTTTTTTCCTGCCTCTTTGAGATATAAATCCCTTTAAAAGCCTCTCAGCTTTTTACTACCTAGCTCTTAGAATGTGGAGGGAGACAGCGTCTGTCACTGTGCAATTTCTGAGCGATGAGAGGGGGCCTAATTTTGATACATGCTTTGCTCCTACTTAGAAATCAACCTCCTGTCCCAAAGATAAGAGAGCTGACTTCCCCTCCGGGTAAAGCCATCCGACACACACACGCCGCCCGTGTCCCCCCCTCTCACTCCACCCTCATCCCCACCTCTGGCCCTTTCTCTTGGCGGAGCTGAGCTCAGACCCTGGTCACCACCTGCAGTGGTTTGGAATGCCCGAGAACTCCCAGTGAGGCCATGTCAACATGCATCCTCTGTAGATCTGAACTGAGGTTTGGAGCTTCCTAATTTTCAAGAGCACAGAAAGAACTTTACATGGCTGTGAGTAGGCGAATTGTCATAATCACTTGGGAAACAAATGTCTGTCCATATCCACTAACCCTGAACATAGGAATCCCCCTGATTCAAAAAATCCACCTCTAGGTAAATACTTGATAACAGGGGCCACTGTCAGGAAAAACTGTGAAACACTTTGAAGTGCTCACCCACCCACACAGATGATTACTGTCTAGCTTATCTTTCCATGTCTTCTAATTAAGTATTTCTGAGCTATTTATAACTCTGGAGGTAGAAGGAAATGTATAGTACTATAAATTATTTTTCTATAGAAATGCTAATGAATTTAATCTTGTGGAATGCAATTGATTACTGTCCTGTAAATGTTGACTAGCATTCACTTATAAATTCATTTCGGCATTCCTGATTGCCTGTAGATGGGTATTTGAATTCTCCTTTGAACCAATGGAATATTTTGCTGGCTTGAATTATGGAAAGAATACAGGTCACAGATTTTTATATATCTGTATAAAAATTGTGATTTTTGCCTTAAAAAAAAAGTCATCACTTAGCACCACCCAAAACCAGTGCTAGATAATTCCTAGAAGCATTATTTGTCAGACGCCTGGGTCAGGAAGATGCCCTGGAGAAGGGAATGGCTACCTACTCCAATATTCTTGCCTGGAGAATTCCATGCACAGAGGAGCCTGGTGGGCTACCGCCTCCATGGGGGTCGACAAAAAGTCAGGCACATTTCTCTGATAATGAGAAATGTGCCTGACTCATTATCAGAGAAATGCAAATCAAAACCACTATGAGGTACCATTTCACACCAGTCAGAATGGCTGCGATCCAAAAGTCTACAAATAATAAATGCTGGAGAGGGTGTGGAGAAAAGGGAACCCTCTTACACTGTTGGTGGGAATGCAAACTAGTACAGCCACTATGGAGAACAGTGTGGAGATTCCTTAAAAAACTGGAAATAGAACTGCCTTATGATCCAGCAACCCCACTGCTGGGCATACACACTGAGGAAACCAGAAGGGAAAGAGACACGTGTACCCCAATGTTCATCACAGCACTGTTTATAATAGCCAAGACATGGAAGCAACCTAGATGTCCATCAGCAGATGAATGGATAAGAAAGCTGTGGTACATATACACAATGGAGTATTACTCAGCCATTAAAAAGAATACATTTGAATCAGTTCTAATGAGGTGGATGAAACTGGAGCCTATTATACAGAGTGAAGTAAGCCAGAAGGAAAAACACCAATACAGTATACTAACGCATATATATGGAATTTAGAAAGATGGTAACAATAACCCGGTGTACGAGACAGCAGGAGAGACACTGATGTATAGAACAGTCTTGTGGACTCTGTGGGAGAGGGAGAGGGTGGGAAGATTTGGGAGAATGGCAATGAAACATGTAAAATATCATGTAGGAAACGAGTTGCCAGTCCAGGTTCGATGCACGATGCTGGATGCTTGGGGCTGGTGCACTGGGATGGCCCGGAGGGATGGTGTGGGGAGGGAGGAGGGAGGAGGGTTTGGGATGGGGAACACATGTATACCTGTGGCGGATTCATTTTGATATTTGGCAAAACTAATACAATTATGTAAAGTTTAAAAATAAAATAAAATTAGAAAGAAAGAAAAAAAAAGTCAGGCACAACTGAGAGACTAGCACTTTCACTTTTCACTCTGGGTAAGAAGGGGTTAGCGGTGGGTCTGTAACCGTTTCCTCCTGCTTTGGGGGACGACTCAGGCAGTTCTGTCCTTTAAACATCGAGATGGAATTTACTGGCTGGAAGATAAATGAGGGTCTCCTGGGACTGCTGTACACTGATTTCTTACCTAGGACATCCTTTTAGTATGCGGCGGCTGGTGTGTCTGGGTTGTACATTGTAAATAAACCTCTGGTGAGGCTGTGCAGCAGATGAGAGTTACCACCATGTCCCTCTGAACCCAGGATGCATCTCGGGGCTGCATCTAGAAAGCGAGAAAGCAACGATTACTGTTTCACCATGTCAGAGCATTTCGTAAGGATTCTGCTGGCCTCTTACCTGAAACTCTTGGAGGTGTGACTTTGCGGTCACAGGATATTTGATTAACAATCCACAACCGATAAATGTGCAAGCAGTTTACAGCCCAATAAAGTTAGAGGTAAGCCACAAAATATTGATAATATGATTTACTAGCCTTTAGACAGCCAGTCTTATACATAATTTAGCAATCTTATTTAGACATTTCTTTTGTAAAGAAACAGTCTCCTTTCTCAATTGCTTTTTTTTTTTTTAATACAGACTATTTGGCTATTTAATTCAAGGCATCTTTTGCCATATTTCATCAAACTAAAGGAAACAATATTGTACTATTATCTACCACTAAAAAAGAAAATATTATCAAACAATAAGATGTATTTTGATTTCACAGATAAAGTACATTTATAGTAAGTGAAATATGGTATACCTCTCAACTTTGTCAAAGTTTTATCCATAGCATTACTATATATGTTACAGTTTATTCCTATAATGGAATCTTTACATCTTTATGATATCTTTATATGGCATATATCTTATATAATATCTATGATATATTTCTTTATATGATAATTTCTTCTAATTGAACCATAGTTGATTTGTATTAGTTTCAGGTGTACAGCACAGTGATTCAAAATTTTTATGGATTATACTCCACTTAAAGTTATTATAAGGTAGTTATATTCCCTGTGCTGTACAATATATCCTTATAGCCTTTTTTATACATAGTAGATTGTACCTCTTAAACCCCTAATCCTATCTTGGCCCTTCTCCATTTCCCTCTCCCCACTGGAAACCACTTGTTTGTTCCCTATATCTGTTAAGTCTATCAATATTTTGTTATATTTATTTATTTTTCAGATTCTACATATACGTGATAACATAAGTATTGGTCTTTCTCTGACTTATTTCACTAAGCATAATACCCTCCAGGTCCATCTGTGTTAGCACAAATGGTAGAATTTTATTCTTTTTCTAGGGGAAGTTGCTCAGTCATGTCCGACTCTTGGCGACCCCATGGACTGCAGCCCACAGGCTCCTCCGTCCATGGGATTTTCCAGGAAAGAGTACTGGAGTGGGGTGCCATCACCTTCTTTTTCTAGGCTGAGTAATATCACACACCGCCGCCCCCACCCCCCCACCAACCCCCAGCCACATCTTTATCCATTCATCTAGTAATGGACATTTAGCTTCCAGCCACATCTTGGTAATTGTAATTAACACTTCTATAAACACTGGGGCACATGTATCTTTTCATACTAAACTAAGTCCATACTAAACTCAACATACCATCAATCAAATGGATGTAATGCAGTCTCCGGACAAATTCATCCAACGACAGCAGACGTCGCATTCCTCTCAAGCTCACGGCAACATTCACCAAGACAGACCACGTTCTGGGCTGTGACACTGCTTAACAACCTTGAAAGAACAGAAACCATACAATGCCTGCTCTGACCAGGATGGAATTAAACTAGGGATCAGTAATAGCTGAAACATCTGGAAACACTAGGAAATGAAAAAAAGATACTTCTCAACGACACATGCATCAAAGAAGAAATCACAGGGGAAAGTAAAAGTGAACTGAAGCAAAAGGAAACACAACTTATCACAATGTGCAGGATGTAGCAAAAGCAGTGCTAAGAGGGACTCTGGGTCTTTCCATTCATGTGGCAGCGGCCAGACCGGAAAGATCTGCTCTTCTACCAAATCCTCCTTTGGTTTCTTTGATTTGGGAGCTGGATGCCATCTAGGTATCAGCCTCTCCTGCAAGGGTGAAGACTGCAAACGCACACAGGCTCCCATCTAGTCTCACGGTTCCAGCTCAGGTTTGTGGGTTCCATCCTGTCTACCATCACCTGGCCTTACATTAATCTCCCTCTTTTACTCCTTGTTGACTTAACATCTAGCATCAGATACAAAGACCACAGCCTTTTAAAGACACTGCTGAACTAGCTCCTGTGATTGTGTGAGGTCAGATTCCTATGACTGATAGATGGATAATCTAGATATTGACTTCATTCTTAACGATGAGAGATTGGCTGTTTCCTTCTAGCTTCAGGAACAATACAAGATGTTCATTCTTGCAGTTTATTTTCAGTGTTATTCTAGAACTTCTAGCCAAAGAAATAATGGCTAGACAAAGGAACAAAAGGCAAACTGTTAAAATAAGGAAATAAAATTGTCTTTACAAATGATCATCCATGAAATTCCTAAAGAATCTGCATAAAAAGCTACTGAAAAAAAGGTGAGTTTAGCAAGTATACAGAATGTAATCCAAAAAGAAAAAAAGAGTATTTTAAATATACATGACTCTCTTGAACTGTAGAGAACAGAGATCTAATACATCCTGACAGCAAATTAGTGGTTGCCTAAAGCTGGACATTGGCAAGGGTTTGACTGGAATGGGTCTCAAGGGAACTTTTTGAGGTGATGACATGTTCTATATCTTGAGATTTATTAGTATATACATTTTTTAACTCATGAAAATCTATACTTAAAATGGATGTATTTACTTACAGTCCATGGGGTCACAAAGAGTCAGACACGACTTAGTGACTGAAAAACAACAACAAAATTTACTTACATAAATTATATCCCAATGCATTTCAGAAAATTTTACAAATCATCAGCATATACCTAAATCCAATTTAAAGACTTTGGGTAATCCCCAACCATTTTATAACCACATTCAAGAATATCTACTCACAATTACACAGATGAGATTCCTTTTAAATTTAGTGATTTAAGTGAAATGCACTTAAGTCATTTGTCTTTGGACAAAGAGCTACATTTGAAAAAGGAGAATTTTAACCCTTTGATCTTCACAGATCTTAAGATCTCATCTAGGAATGATATAGAACCTATAGACCTGTGGACTAGGACTTTCTGTGATGACATGAATGTTCTCTGCCCTGTCTAATGTAATAGCCAGAAACTACAGGTGGCTACTGCACATTGAAAGGTGGCTACTGAACTAAAAAACTGAATGTTTAATATTTAATGTTAAGGACTGTATATTTAAATAGATATATGTTGCTGCTACTGCTAAGTCACTTCAGTCGTGTCCGACTGTGTGCAACCCCATAGATTGCAGCCCACCAGGCTCCCCCGTCCCTGGGATTCTCCAGGCAAGAACACTGGAGTGGATTGCCATTTCCTTCTCCAATGCGTGAAACTGAAAAGTGAAAGTGAAGTCGCTCAGTCGTGTCCGACTCTTCACGACCCCATGGACTGTAGCCCACCAGGCTCCTCCGTCCATGGGATTTCCCAGGCAAGAGTACTGGAGTCGGGTGCCATTGCCTTCTCTAGGGGCTACTATATTTGACAGCCTAAAATAAAGGCCTTTTCACCTGAATCTGCTATTCTGTGAGTCTACAGCTATTGTCAGTAGTAAAAAAAAAAAGAAAAATCATCTCTTCTATAAGCAACCCCAAAGTTTTATTATAGGAAGCTTGAGTTAAAAGTCTGTGATATGTTGTAAATCACAGAAGACACAATGCAACTGCAGAGAGAGATTGAAAAGATAGTTACTCCTGGGTTGGCCAACCAAATGAACTTTTTGGCCAACCCAATATAAATAAGCTTTTTAATTGGTATACAACCTGCTGGTTGGATCAATTTCACCAAGGGTAACCTGTAAAAGAAGAAAAACTAATTGGATGCATTTGAGATGGTGCTCACTGCAAGTAAACAACAAGAATGGTATGAAATTATTGTCCAAGAAACAAAATATACAGTGACTTGAATTTGGAGGACATCATGCATTTGAGTGAGCTTAGTGGCAGATTTCATTCCTAGATGTTGGCTCATTAAGATATTACCGCCACCCTCCCCCCATGGATACATGTATACGTGTGGCTGAGCCCCTTTCTGGCTCACCTGAAACTATCACAATGTTGTTAATCGGCTATACCCCAGTACAAAATGTTTTTGGTATTAAAAAAAAAAGATATTCCCCCTCCAATAAATTTTCTCATTTTATAAATGTTTTAAGATATGCATAGTCTTCTTAAAAGTAATTGCTTTCTCCGTCTGATTTACTTAGTGTGATAATCTCTAGGTCCAACTCATGTTGCTGGAAATGACATTATTTCATTTTTTATGGCTAACATTATTTCATTTTTTATGGCTAACATTCCACTGTATACATGTTCCACATCTTTGATCACTGATGGACACTTAGATTGCTTCCTTGTCTTGGCTGTTGTAAACAGTGCTGCTGTGAACACTGGGGTACATGTATCTTTTCAAATTAGACTTCTTGTGCTTTCTAGATATACACTCAGGAGTGGGACTGCTAGATCGTATGGTAGTTCTATTGTTAGTTTTTTAAGGAACGTCCACAGTTCTCCATAGCGGCTGCACCAATTTGCATTCCCACTAACAGTGTAGGAGGGTTCCCTTCTCGCCACACTCTCTCCAGTATTTATTGTTTGTAGACTTTTTGATGGTACCCAATCCTACTTGTGTGAAATGATACCTCATTGTGGTTTTTTATTTGCATTTCTCTAATAATCAACCGTGTTGAGCATCTTTTCACATGCCTGTTGGCCATCTGTATATCTTCTTTAGAGAAACGTCTATTTAGGCCTTCTGCCCATTTTTTGATTGGGTTGTTTTTTATGTTACTGTGTATTTTGGAAATTAACCCCTTTTTGGTTGGACCATTTGCAAATATTTTCTCTCATTCTGAGGGTTGTATTTTCATCCTGTTTATGGTTTCCTTGGCTGTGCGGAAGCTTTTGATTAGGTCCCATTTGCTTATTTTTGCTTTTATTTCTTTTATGTGAAATTAAAAAAATAATACAAATGAATCTATTTACAAAATGGAAAACAGACTCACAGACATAGAAAACAAACTTGTGGTGGCCAAAGGGCAAAGGGAGGTAGGAGGAGGGACAAATTAAGAGCTTGGGATTAACATATGTATACTCCTTGGAAGGAAAGTTATGACCAACCTAGATAGCATATTCAAAAGCAGAGACATTGCTTTGCCAACAAAGGTCCGGCTAGTCAAGGCTGTGGTTTTTCCAGTGGTCATGTATGGATGTGAGAGTTGGACTGTGAAGAAAGCTGAGCACCGAAGAATTGATGCTTTTGAACTGTGGTGTTGGAGAAGACTCTTGAGAGTCCCTTGGACTGCAAGGAGATCCAACCAGTCCATTCTGAAGGAGATCAGCCCTGGGATTTCTTTGGAAGGAATGATGCTGAAGCTGAAACTCCAGTACTTTGGCCACCTCATGCGAAGAGTTGACTCATTGGAAAAGACTCTGATGCTGGGAGGGACTGGGGGCAGGAGGAGAAGGGGACGACAGAGGATGAGATAGCTGGATGGCATCACTGACTTGATGGATGTGAGTTTGAGTGAACTCCGGGAGATGGTGATGGACAGGGAGGCCTGGCGTGCTGCGATTCATGGGGTTGCAAAGAGTCGGACATGACTGAGCGACTGAACTGAAGTGAACTATTATATATAAAGTAGACAAGGATTTACTGTATAACAGAGAACAATACTGAATATCTTATAATAACCTGCAATGGAAAATATATATAACTGAATCACTTTGCTATACACCTGAAAGTAACACAATATTGTAAATCAACTATACTTCAGTTTTTTAAAAGTAATTGCTAATTTTCAAATAGCTATTCTCCTCAGACACAATACTGGAAAATAGTATTCTGCTTTTGCTTGAACTGTGAAATCAAGACCTCAAAATATAAATAATTAACCGAAATACCTTTAATACACCTATACATCTTCACTCCACAGAGAAAACAGTGATGATGAAGGAGTCTCTGGAATAACCTACAGAGTTTTACTATCATTTATGGTCTGATTCATCCTGAGACACGTCTGCCATGTACACAGAGGGCAAGGGGCAATTAGATTTTCACCACTAAGCTACGTACGGGCCCAAAGGAGCTGTTACTATAGAGGGAAACAAAGGTTCCCTCAGGAAACTATACTTAGCTATGTATGTTAATATGGTCCGCAATTTCAATGTGGATTTCAACATGCATGCTAGAACTCATTAAAATATGATTGCTGTAATTTAAGGTGCTGACTCTAAGTTTCTAGCAGTCTTACATAACATGTTATTTCATATATTTACTCAAAGTGTACTCCAATAAAATAATCTTGTATTTTATCATTGGAAATTATTATCTTATTCTTTGTGTGCATATGAACTTATGGAGTATTTGGGACTTTATAGATGAAAGGATTCTATGCATAGTTAATTGGTTAAAGTTTCCTATTGATTTAAATGTACAAACAAAGGAAAAAGAAACTGAACAAAGATCCCTGGGCCTCAGGGGCTTCTCCTAATTTCTGACTGATTGACTATATGCTTGGCCAAGTCACTTGACCCTTCTGAGTCTCATTTTAATACACAAAAAAGAGGGGAAAGACATTAAATTATTTATGTCATCTCATTAAAAAACCCCAGGTGATTTCTAGACATACATATTCATATATATATATATATATATATGTATAACACACACATACACACTGTTAAGAGGATATAGCTCTCTTGCATATAAGATAAAGATATAAACGGTTAAAGGGAAGGCTGAGGAAGATTGGGGCAGTTAATCCTTCAAAAGGCTTTTAGTTCTAGTATTTTGGGAATCTGTATTTGAAAACAAGTACACAGTTTATTTTACTTGAGTCTTACATGCTCTCTGTTTCCATGCTTTCCAGTATAATGTCAACAACGAGACAAATAATGCTCTAAAAACATATTTTTAGAAGAAATTATATTCTGAAAGTATTTAAATCAGAATGTATTTTACAAAAACTGTTTTAAGAACTTGATGACAATTAAAGTGCAATATTAAGGAATTTACTTTGTACGTTTGAAAATTAAGTTCATCCTGCACTAGTTACAAATTTATATACACATTTCAGTTCTGTATTTGATTGATATGATTTTACTGAGTCTCCATTGCTTCACAGTAATTCTCAGTTGTGGTAAAAAAGAAAATATTCTTTTAAATCAGATTTTAAAACTAAGCTCAATATTGCACTTACTTTTCAGTCTTCTTTGTTATATTGACTATCATTTTAGGTACATTTTTCTAAGTATGTTTTAGTTATAGGAACATGGTTTTGTTTGCTATTTATTGGTTTATTGGCTTATTTTTATCTGGAGGAAATTAACTCATTGACATTCTCTGTGTATTTTTGAGCCCTTCTTTATAGCATTACCTGAGAATGGGGGTGATAAAAATAGGACTCATCCCTTATGCATTTCTGGTTGTTATGATGGTGGCTGCCTGAAGTGTGTGCTGAGAATAGTAAGATCATTCCACATATCTGCAAAGAGGGACATTATCAGTTTTGCAATGTCTGCTCTGGAAGCTGGGCAGGTGAAGTTTTAGCCTTTATATTTACTCTGTGTTTCCTCCCTCTGTGTTAGTGGTCCAGTGACACACAGCATTATCTGCTCCATGGTGTTCTGTGTACTATTATTTTGTCTAGATTATATTTTCCATGATTAAACAATGAGGATCCATCATATTCTTTCATGAATTCCTAAATTTTTTCATTAAAAAATATAGGAAGTAGAAATACCTAAACTGTTCCAAGTTAACCTCTTTCAATAATGATAATAAAATTTATAGCGTATGTGTGTGTTTAATTTGGCACTAGATGGTAAGGTTTTAGTTTCTTGGGCTGACACAGAAAAAGCATACAATTCAATGTTATCAGCCAACTGCAGTCTCCTACATGCTAGGCACTGTACCAAGTGATTAACATATAAAACCTATAACATTTAACTTTCACAAAAGCATTTTAGAGATTCTGAAAAAAAGAGATACACAGAGATTAATCACTTTGCTCAAACCATAGTTGCAGCAAGGAACATGTGACTACACAAACACATGGCCAAAATATCCAGCTACTTGTACTCTTAGTAATTATACTATGACTTTCCCTTACCATTTCTAGTGTAGCACAACTGAAAGTAATTATAAAATAAATTTAGCTGTGGGAGTTTTAAACCAGTAGATTCCTATGACTGGGAGAAATCAATCTTGTTTGGGAAAGTAGGGTAGGTTGGAAAGTAGCTGTTAGAAAAAGAAACCAAAGTTTCCAGAAGAGGTCTGAATTTTTACAGTGATGAAAATGTGTTCCAATGACAAAATATCAAATATATTTGCTTTTGATAATACAAATATCAGATTAAAAGGAGCCGAGTCTACTAAAATGCAGAGAACCTACACATTTTTTTTTATTAAGTTAAGAGTAAATTAGGACTTGGTTTAGGTAATTTTAGATAAGTTCTACAAATATTTTATGTTTCATTCCTAAAACAGGAGCTTCTATATGATTCTCTCAGAGATGTTGATATAGAGAGTATATTTAGCGAGCTTCTGTATTTTGCTTAAGGATCAGGCCTTCTATTAGGTAAAAAACAAAACAAAATATGACTTTCAACTGTAAAATATGAGCTCACTGAAGTAGGACAAACTTTATCTCCAGCCTACCCTCTATCCCAGGGTTGCCCCACAGAACCCCAGGGCTCATTAAGTGAAAGTGAATGTCTCTCAGTTGTGTCCAACTCTTTGTGACCCCATGGACTATACAGTCCATGGAATTCTCCAGGCCAGAATACTAGAGTGGGTAGCCTTTCCCTTCTCCAGGGGATCTTCCCAACCCAGGGATCAGACCCAGGTCTCCTGCATTGCAGGTGGATTCTTTACCAGCTGGGCCACCAGGGAAACCCAAGAATACTGGAGTGTGTAGCCTATCCCTTCTCCAGGGGATCTTCCCAAAGCAGGGATCGAACCCAGGTCTCCTGCATTGCAGGTGGATTCTTTACCAGTTGAGCCAAAAGGGAAGCCCAAGAATACTGGAGTGGGTAGCCTATCCCTTCTCCAGGGCATCTTCCCGACCCAGGAATCAAACTGCAGTCTCCTGCATTGCAGGTGATTCTTTACCAACTGAGCTAGCATCAGGGCTCATAATGTGCTTTGAACCCCACCCACCCCAGCCTTCTTGACTGATGAGAAAGTAGTTACCACAGAGGTTACTGTGTATCAGAGTTTGTAAAACTAGGTTGTGGCTGCTGGGCCAGGGCTGGAATTCATGCTGTGTCCCCACTGGAGATGGCCCTTGGGTACATGGATGGAAAATGGGGAAATTCCACAAACTGCTAAAGAAAAAACAAAAACAAAAACAAAAAACTGACTCTTCCTGAAAATCTGTTCCATCATAGGAATAACAGGAGAGCTTCACCCACAGTACTTGGAAAAGCTAAGGAGAAGGTGGACACTAAGGAGGCCAGAGGTTGTAGATGACTGTATCCTTGAAATAGAACAAGGAAACAATGGTTTCCTTACTGCAGGATGTGGCAGAAGAATGTTTCCAAAAGGAAAGAGTCGGGTAGGTAAATTGACCATTAACAGAAACAAAGATAGGAAGAAGAATTAAAACACATTATGAGTAAGTCTCAAAAAAATGTCTGGTTGTTACATAGAAAGCTTTAGAACTCTACTAAGATAACTAGGTCAGGTGCAGGAGGGCCGAGAGGAGCTACTCCATGTTCAAGGTCAGGAGGGGCGGCTGTGAGGAGCTCCCCCTCGTCCAAGGTAAGGAGCAGCAGCTGCGCTTTGCTGGAGCAGCCGTGAAGAGATACCCCACGTCCAAGATAAGAGAAACCCAAGTAACATGGTAGGTGTTGTGAGAGGCATCAGACGGCAGACACACAAACCATAATCACAGAGAACCAGTTAATCTAATCACACGGACCACAGCCTTGTCTAACTCAGTAAAACTAAGCTATGCCGTGTGGGGCCACCCAAGACGGGTGGGTCATGGTGGAGAGGTCTGACAGAATGTGGTCCACTGGAGAAGGGAATGGCAAGCCACTTCAGTATTCTTGCCTTGAGAACCCCATGAACAGTATGAAAAGGCAAAATGATAGGATACTGAAAGAGGAACTCCCCAGGTCGGTAGATGCCCAATATGCTACTGGAGATCAGTGGAGAAATAACTCCAGAAAGAATGAAGGGATGGAGCCAAAGCAAAAACAATACCCAGTTGTGGATGTGACTGGTGATAGAAGTAGGGTCTGATGCTATAAAGAGCAATATTACATAGGAACCTGGAATGTCAGGTCCATGAATCAAGGCAAATTGGAAGTGGTTAAACAGGAGATGGCAAGAGTGAATGTCGACATTCTAGAAATCAGCGAACTGAAATGGACTGGAATGGGTGAATTTAACTCAGATGACCATTATATCTACTACTGTGGGCAGGAATCCCTCAGAAGAAATGGAGTAGCCATCATGGTCAACAAAAGAGTCGAAAATGCAGTACTTGGATGCAATCTCAAAAACAACAGAATGATCTCTATTTGTTTCCAAGGCAAACCATTCAATATCACAGTAATCCAAGTCTATGGCCCAACCAGTAACGCTAAAGAAGCTGAAGTTGAACGCTTCTATGAAGACCTACAAGACCTTTTAGAACTAACACCCAAAAACGATGTCCTTTTCATTATAGAGGACTGGCCAGGGGTAACAAGCAAATTTGACCTTGGAATACGGAATGAAGCAGGGCAAAGGCTAATAGAGTTTTGCCAAGAAAATGCACTGGTCATAGCAAACACCCTCTTCCAGCAACACAAGAGAAAACTCTACACATGGACATCACCAGATGGTCAACACCGAAATCAGATTGATTATATTCTTTGCAGCCAAAGATGGAGAAGCTCTATACAGTCAGCAAAAACAAGACTGAGAGCTGACTGTGGCTCAGATCATGAACTCCTTATTGCCAAATTCAGACTTAAACTGAAGAAAGTAGGGAAAACCACTAGACAATTCAGGTATGACCTAAATCAAATTCCTTATGATTATACAGTGGAAGTAAGAAATAGATTTAAGGGACTAGATCTGATAGATAGAGTGCCTGATGAACTGGGGAGGCCTTGAAATAGCTGTGAAAAGACGAGAAGCGAAAAGCAAAGGAGAAAAGGAAAGATATAAGCATCTGAATGCAGAGTTCCAAAGAATAGCAAGGAGAGATAAGAAAGCCTTCCTCAGCGATCAATGCAAAGAAATAGAGGAAAACAACAGAATGGGAAAGACTAGAGATATCTTCAAGAAAAATAGAGATACCAAGGGAACATTTCATGCAAAGATGGGCTTGATAAAAGACAGAAATGGTATGGACCTAATAGAAGCAGAAGATATTAAGAAGAGGTAGCAAGAATACACAGAACTATACAAAAAAGATCTTCATGACCAAGATAGTCACGATGGTGTGATCAGTCACCTAGAGCCTGACATCCTGGAATGTGAAGTCAAGTTGGCCTTAGAAAGCATCACTATGGCGGGGGGCGGGGGGGGGGCGGTCTTAAGATGGCAGAGGAATAGGACGAGGAGACCACTTTCTCCCCCACAAATTCAACTAAAGAACATTTAAATGCTGAGTAAATTCCACAAAACAACTTCTGAATGCCGGCAGAGGACATCAGGCACCCAGAAGAGCAGCCCAGTGTCTTCGAAAGGAGGTAGGAAAAAATATAGAAAACAAAAAAAGAGACAAAAGAGGGAGGGATGAAGCTCCGTCCTGGGAAGGGAGCCTTAAAAAGACAGAAGTTTCCAAACACCAGGAAACATTCTCACTGCCGAGTCTGTGGAGAGCCCTGGAACCAGAGGGCAACAAAATCGGAAGGAAAAATAAATAAATAATTTAAACCCACAGATTACGTGTCCAACTGTAACTCCCCCAGGGGAGAAGCAGCGCAGACGCCTGCATCCGCCACTAGCAAGCGGGAGCTGGGCAGGGAGGCTCGGGCTGTATTGCTTAGAGTAAGGACCGGGCCTGAATGCCCCGAGGACAATCTGAGGAACTAACTTGTGGTAGCAAACCAGACTGCGGGATAACTACCATGTGAAAAGCCCTAACTAAGACACTGCCAGGCCCGCTCACAGAACAAAGGACTGAACAGAGCTAGCTCGCTGCAGACCATCCCTCTCCAGTGACAGGCAGCCAAAGCCGGAAGTGGGTAATGGCAGCCCCACAGAGACATTATCTACCAAAATGCAAGCAGGCTTCTTTGCTAAGATTTCTTGGGGTTCTGGACGGTCAACATCCACCTGAGAAGGTGTGCCGGTTGTACATCCAGAAAACTGAGTGGCAGGGACGGGGGAGGAGATAAATCGCAGTGACCGTGCTCACCAAACACCTCATCACCTGAGCTGCTTGGACCTGGGAAGGGCACAAAACGAAGGCCCAACTGAATCTGCACCTCTGAGGACTACCCGAGTGCCTGAACCTGAGCAGCTTAGACCTGGGAGGTGCATGCAGCCCAGGGCTGGCCTTGGACGGTTCCTGGCAGAGCAACCTAGAGCCTGAGCAGTGTGGACAGGGAGGGCACATGCACCGTGAGCAGGGGCAGGCCCAGTGTGGCTGAGACACTGTGAGCACACGCCAGTGTTATTTGTTTGCAGTGTCCCTTCCTCCCCACAGCAAGACTGAACAAGTGAGCCTAAAAAAGTGTCCACCACTGCCCCCTTGTGTCAGGGCGGAAATCAGACACTGAAGAGACCAGCAAACAGAAGAAGCTAAAACAGAGGGAACTGCCTTGGAAGTGACAGGTGCAATAGATTAAAACCCTGTATTTAGTACCGACTACATAGGAAGGAGCCTAGAGATCTTGAGAAATATAAGCCGGACCAAGGAACTATCCGAAAATGAACTGATCCCACACTGCCCACAACACCACCAAAGAAAGTCCTAGATATATTTTTACTATTTTTACTATCATTCTTTTTTTTTTTTTTTAATTTTTAAGTCCTCTATTATTCCTTTAATTTTCATTTTTATAACCTACTATTACTTTGCAAAAAAAAGAGACCCTATTTTTTAAAACAAACTTCATATATATATTTTTTTTTGTTATAATTTTTGTGACTTTTTTTTTCCTTCTTTTCTTTAATATTATATTTTTGAAAATCCAACCTCTACTCTAGATTTTTAATCTTTGCTTTTTAGTATTTGTTGTCAATTCTGTACCTTTAAGAACCCAATTTTCAGTACCCATTTTCACTTGGGAGCGAGATTACTGGCTTGACTGCTCTCTCCCTCTTTGGACTCTCCTTTTTCTCCACCAGGTCACCTCTGTTTCCTCCCTCCCCCTGCTCTTCTCTACCCAACTCTGTGAATCTCTTTGTGTATTCCAGACAGTGGAGAACACTTAGGGAACTGATTACTGGCGGGATCTGTCTCTCTCCTTTTGATTCTCCCCTTTATCCTCCTGGCCACCTCTGTCTCCTTCCTCCCTCTTCTCTTCTCTGTATAACTCTGTGAGCATCTCTGAGCAGTCCGGACTTTGGAGCGCACATAAGGAAGTGACTACTGGCTAGCTTGCTCTCTCCTCTTTTGATTCCACCTCATCTCATTCGGGTCACCTCTAACTCCCTCCTCCCTCTTCTCTTCTCCATGTAACTCTGTGAACCTCTCTGGGTGTCCCTCGCTGTGGAGAAACTTTTCATCTTTAACCTAGATGTTTTATCAACGGTGCTGTATAAATGGAGAAGTCTTGAGACTACTGTAAAAATAAGACTGCAAACCAGAAGCAGGAGACTTAAGTCCAAATTCTGAGAACACCAGAGAACTCCTGACTCGAGGGAACATTAACCGACAGGAGCTCATCAAAAGCCTCCATACCTACACTGAAACCAAGCACCACACAAGGGCCAACAAGTTCCAGAGAAAGATATACCATGCAAATTCTCCAGCAACACAGGAACACGGCCCTGAGCTTCAATATACAGGCTGCCCAAAGTTACTCCAAACCCACTGACATCTCATAACTCATTACTGGACACTTCATTGCACTCCAGAGAGAATAAATCCAGCTCCACCCACCAGAACACCGACACAAGCTTCCCTAACTAGGAAACCTTGACAAGCCACCTGTACAACCCCACTCACAGTGAGGAAATGCCATAATAAAGAGAACTCCACAAACTGCCAGAATACAGAAAGGCCATCCCAAAGACAGCGATATAAACAAGATGAAGAGACAGAGGAATACCCAGCAGGTAAAGGAACAGGATAAATGCCCACCAAACCAAACAAAAGAGGGAGAGATAGGGAATCTACCTGATAAAGAATTCCGAATAATGATAGTGAAAATGATCCAAAATCTTGAAATCAAAATGGAATCACAGATAAATAGCCTGGAGGCAAGGATTGAGAAAATGCAAGAAAGGTTTAACAAGGACCTAGAAGAAATTAAAAAAGAGTCAATATATAATGAATAATGCAATAAATGACATCAAAAACACTCTGGAGGCAACAAATAGTAGAATAACGGAGGCAGAAGATAGGATTAGGGAAGTAGAAGATAGAATGGTAGAAATAAATGAATCAGAGAGGAAAAAAGAAAAATGAATTAAAAGAAATGAGGACAATCTCAGAACCTCCAGGAAATATTAAATGCCCCAACATTCGAATCATAGGAGTCCCAGAAGAAGACAAAAAGACAGACCATGAGAAAATTCTTGAGGAGATAATTGTTGAAAACTTCCCTGAAATGGGGAAGGAAATAATCACCCAAATCCAAGAAACCCAGAGAGTCCCAAACAGGATAAACCCAAGGTGAAATACCCCAAGACACATATTAATCAAATTAACAAAGATGAAACACAAAGAACAAATATTAAAAGCAGCAAGTGAAAAACAACAAATAACACACAAGGGAATTCCCATAAGGATAACAGCTGATCTTTCAATAGAAACTCTTCAGGCCAGGAGGGAATGGCAGGACATACTTAAAGTGATGAAAGAAAATAACCTACAGCCCAGATCCTTACTGTACCCAGCAAGGATCTCATTCAAGTATGAAGGAGAAATCAAAAGCTTTTCAGACAAGCAAAAGCTGAGAGAATTCAGCACCACCAAACCAGCTCTCCAATAAATGCTAAAGGATCTTCTATAGATAGGAAACACAAAAAGGGTGTATAAACTCGAACCCAAAACAAAAAAGTAAATGGCAATGGGATCATACTTATTAATAATTACCTTAAACGTAAATGGGTTGAATGCCCCAACCAAAAGACAAAGACTGGCTGAATGGATACAAAACAAGACCTCTATATATGTTGTCTACAAGAGACCCACCTCAAAACAGGGGACACATACAGACTGAAAGTGAAGGGCTGGAAAAAAATATTCCATAAAAGTAGAGATCAAAAGAAAGCAGGAGTAGCAATACTTATATCAGATAAAATAGACTTTAAAACAAAGGCTGTGAAAAGAGACAAAGAAGGACACTACATAATGATCAAAGGTCAATCCAAGAAGAAGATATAACAATTATAAATATATATGCACCCAACATAGGAGCACTGCATATGTAAGACAAATGCTAACAAGTAAGAAAGGGGAAATTAACAATAACACAATAATAGTGGGAGACTTTAATACCCCACTCACACCTATGGATAGATCAACTAAACAGAAAATTAACAAGGAAACACAAACTTTAAATGATACAATAGACCAGTTAGACCTAATTGATATCTATAGGTCATTTCACCCCAAAACAATGAATTTCACCTTTTTCTCAAGCATACATGGAACCTTCTCCAGGATAGATCACATCCTGGGCCATTAATCTAGCCTTGGTAAATTCAAAAAAATTGAAATCATTCCAAGCAGTCTTTTCTGACCACAATGCAGTAAGATTAGTTCTCAATTACAGGAGAAAAACTATTAAAAATTGCAACATATGCAGGCTGAACAACACACTGCTGAATAACCAACAAATCACAGAAGAAATCAAAAAAGAAACCAAAATATGCATATAAACGAATGAAAATGAAAACACAACAACCCAAAACCTGTGGGATACTGTAAAAGCAGTGCTAGGGGGAAAGTTCATAGCAATACAGGCATACCTCAAGAAACAAAAAAAAGTCAAATAAATAATTCTACACCTAAAGCAAGTAAAAAGGAAGAAATGAAGAACCCCAGGGTTAGTAGAAGGAAAGAAAACTTAAAAATTAGGGCAGAAATAAATGCAAAAGAAACAAAAGAGACCATAGCAAAAATCAACAAAGCCAAAAGCTGGTTCTTTGAAAGGATAAATAAAATGGACAAACCATTAGCCAGACTCATCAAGAAACAAAGGGAGAAAAATCAAATCAATAAAATTAGAAATGAAAATGGAGAGATCACAACAGACAACACAGAAATACAAAGGATCATAAGAGACTTCTATCAGCAATTATATGCCCATAAAATGGACAACGTGGAAGAAATGGACAAATTCTTAGAAAAGCACAACTTTCCAAAACTGAACCAGGAAGAAATAGAAAATCTTAACAGATGCATCACAAGCACAGAAATTGAAACTGTAATCAGAAATCTTCCAGCAAACAAAAGCCCAGGTCCAGACGGCTTCACAGCTGAATTCTATCAAAAATTTAGAGAAGAGCTAACACCTATCTTCCAGAAAATTGCAGAGGAAGGTAAACTTCCAAACTCATTCTATGATGCCATCACCCTAATACCAAAACCTGACAAAGATGCCACAAAAAAAGAAAACTACAGGCCAATATCATTGATGAACATAGATGCAAAAATCCTTAACAAAATACGAGCAATCAGAATCCAACAACACATTAAAAAGATCATACACCATGACCAAGTGGGCTTTATTCCAGGGATGCAAGGATTCTTCAATATTCACAAATCAATCAATGTAATACACCACATTAATGGCACGCCACTCCAGTACTCTTGCCTGGAAAATCCCATGGACGGAGGAGCCTGGTAGGCTGCAGTCCATGGGGTTGCTAAGAGTTGGACACAACTGAGTGACTTCACTTTCACTTTTTCAGTTTCATGCATTTGAGAAGGAAATGGCAACCCACTACAGTGTTCTTGCCTGGAGAATCCCAGGGGCAGGAGAGCCTGGTGGATTGACGTCTATGGGGTCACACAGAGTTGGACATGACTGAAGTGACTTAGCAGCAGCAGCAACAAATTCAAAAATAAAAGCCATAGGATTATCTCAATATATGCAGAGAAAGCCTCTGACAAAATTCAACACCCATTTATGATAAAAACTCTCCAGAAAGCAGTAATAGAAGGAACATACCTCAACATAATAAAAGCTATATATGACAAACCCACAGTAAACATTATCCTCAATGGTGAAAAATTGAAAGCATTTCCCCTAAAGTCAGGAACAAGACAAGGGTGCCCACTCTCACCACTACTATTCAACATAGTTTTGGAAGTTTTGGCCACAGCAATCAGAGCAGAAAAAGAAATAAAAGGAATCCAAATTGGAAAAGAAGAAGTAAAACTCTCACTGTTTGCAGATGACATGATCCTCTACATAGAAAACCCTAAAGACTCCACCAGAAAATTACTAGAACTAATCAATGAATATAGTAAATTTGCAGGATATAAAATCACCCTACAGAAATCCCTTGTATACCTATACACTAATAATGAGAAAATAGAAAGAGAAATTAAGGAAACAATTCCATTCACCATTGCAACGGAAAGAATAAAATACTTAGAAATATATCTACCTAGAGAAACTAAAGACCTATACATAGAAAACTATAAAACACTGGTGGAAGAAATCAGAGAGGACACTAATAGATGGAGAAATATACCGTGTTCATGGATCAGAAAAATCAATATAGTCAAAATGAGTATACTACCCAAAGCAATCTATAGATTCTTGCAATCCCTATCAAGCTACCAATGGTATTTTTCACAGAGCTAGAACAAATAATTTCACAATTTGTATGGAAATACAAAAAAACCTCGAATAGCCAAAGCAATCTTGAGAAAGAAGAATGGAACTGGAGGAATCAACCTGCCTGACTTCAGGCTCTACTACAAAGCCACAGTCATCAAGACAGTATGTTACTTGCACAAAGACAGAAATATAGATCAATGGAACAAAATAGAAAGCCCAGAGATAAACCCAGGCACCTATGGACACCTTATCTTTGACAAAGGAGGCAAGAATATACAATGGATTAAAGACAATCTCTTTAACAAGTGGTGCTGGGAAAACTGGTCAACCACTTGTAAAAGAATGAAACTAGAACACTTTCTAACACCATACACAAAAATAAACTCAAAATGGATTAAAGATCTAAACGTAAGATCAGAAACTATAAAACTCTTAGAGGAGAACATAGGCAAAACACTCTCCGACATACATCACAGCAGGATCCTCTATGACCCACATTCCAGAATATTGGAAATAAAAGCAAAAATAAATAAATGGGACCTAATTAAAATTAAAATCTTCTGCACAGCAAAGGAAACTATAAGCAAGGTGAAAAGACAGCCTTCAGAATGGGAGAAAATAATAGCAAATGAAGCAACTGACAAACAACTAATCTCAAAAATATACAAGCAACTCCTGCAGCTCAATTCCAGAAAAATAAATGACCCAATCAAAAAATAGGCCAAAGAACTAAACAGACATTTCTCCAAAGAAGACATACTGATGGCTAACAAACACATGAAAAGATGCTCAACATCACTCATTATCAGAGCAAATCAAAACCACATGAGGTACCATTTCACGCCAGTCAGAATGGCTGCTATCCAAAAGTCTACAAGTAATAAGTGCTGGAGAGGGTGTGGAGAAAAGGGAACCCTCTTACACAGTTGGTGGGGATGCAAACTAGTATATGCCACAATGGAGAACAGTGTGGAGATTCCTTAAGAAACTGGAAATAGAACTGCCTTATGACCCAGCAATCCCACTGCTGGGCATACACACCAAGGAAACCAGAATTGAAAGAGACATGTGTACCCCAATGTTCATCGCAGCACTGTTTATAATAGCCAGGACATGGAAGCAACCTAGATGTCCATCAGCAGATGAATGGATAAGAAAGCTGTGGTACAACAGAATGGAGTATTACTCAGCTATTAAAAAGAATACATTTGAAACAGTTCTAATGAGGTGGATGAAACTGGAGCCTATTATACAGAGTGAAGTAAGTCAGAAAGAAAAACACCAATACAGTATACTAACGCATATATATGGAATTTAGAAAGATGGTAACTATGACCCTGTATGTGAGACAGCAAAAGAGACACAGATGTATAGAACAGTCTTTTGGACTCTATGGGAGAGGGAGAGGGTGGGAGGATCTGGGGGAACGGCACTGAAACATGTATACTATCATATAAGAAATGAATCGCCAGTCCAGTTTCGATACAAATGCTTGGGTTGGTGCACTGGGATGACTCGAAGGGATGGTACAGGGAGGGAGGTGGGAGGGGGGTTCAGGACGGGGAACACGTGTACGCCTGTGGTGGATTCATGTTGATGTGTGGCAGAACCAATACAATATTGTAAAGTAAAAAAAAAATTAATTAAAAAAATAATAAAAGAAAGCATCACTACGAACAAAGCTAGTGGAGGTGATGGAATTCCAGTTGAGCTATTTCAAATCCTCAAAGATGATGCTGTGAAAGTGCTGTACTCAATATGCCAGCAAATTTGGAAAACTCAGCAGTGGCCACAGGACTGGAAAAGGTCAGTTTCATTCCAATACCAAAGAAAGGCAATGCCAAAGAATGCTCAAACTACTGCACAATTGCACTCATCTCACACGCTAGTAAAGTAATGCTCAAAATTCTCCAAGCCAGGCTTCAGCAATACGTGAACCATGAACTTCCAGATGTTCAAGCTGGTTTTAGAAAAGGCAGAAGAACCAAAGATTAAATTGCCAACATCTGCTGGATCATCGAAAAAGGAAGAGATTTCCAGAAAAACATCTATTTCTGCTTTATTGACTACGCCAAAGCCTTTGACTGTGCCTCTTGAAAAACCTATATGCAGGTCAGGAAGCAACAGTTAGAACTGGACATGGAACAACAGACTGGTTCCAAATAGGAAAAGGAGTACATCAAGGCTGTATATTGTCATCCTGCTTATTTAACTTCTATGCAGAGTACATCATGAGAAACACCGGGCTGGAAGAAGCAGAAGCTGGAATCAAGATTGCTGGGAGAAATATCAATAACCTCAGATATGCAGATGACACCGCCCTCATGGCAGAAAGTGAAGGGGAACTAAAAAGCCTCGATGAAAGTGAAAGAGGAGAGTGAAAAAGTTGGCTTAAAGCTCAACATTCAGAAAATGAATATCATGGCATCTGGTCCCATCACTTCAAGGGAAATAGATGGGGAAACAGGCTCCAAAATCACTGCAGAGGGTGACTGCAGCCATGAAATTAAAAGATGCTTGCTCCTTGGACAGAAAGTTATGACCAACGGAGATAGCATACTCAAAAGTGGAGACATTACTTTGCCAACAAAGGTCTGTCTAGTCAAGGCTATGGTTTTTCCAGCAGTCATGTATGGATGTGAGAGTTGGACTGTGAAGAAAGCTGAGCCCCGAAGAATTGATGCTTTTGAACTGTGGTGTTGGAGAAGACTCTTGAGAGTCCCTTGGCCTGTAAGGAGATCCAACCAGTCCATTGTGAAGGAGATCAGTCCTGGGTGTTCATTGGAAGGACTGATGCTAAAGTTGAAACTCCAATATTTCGGCCACCTGATGTGACGAGTTGACTCATTGAAAAGACTCTGATGCTGGGAGGGATTGGGGGCAGGAGGAGAAGGGGACGACAGAGGATGAGATGGCTGGATGGCATCACCGACTTGATGGACATGAGTTTGAATGAAATCCGGGAGTTGGTGATGGACAGGGAGGCCTGGCATGCTGCAATTCATGGGGTTGCAAAGAGTCAGACATGACTGAGCGACTGAACTGGGCTGGACTGAACTGAAGATAACTAGAGTACACAGATAAGAGATTCTGATATACTGGAAAGATATCTCTTCTTCCTGGAGAGATATATTAAATATCAAATATGGAAATGTTTCCTAATTCAACTCTGTCATCTCAAACCAGACCACACTGCAGAGCAATGCATATTTTCATCCTGATTATTTAATGGGTACATGGGCATGCATAAAAAACACCAAGAAAGATGCATATACCAAATATTAATGGGAACTATACTTAAGAATGAAAACTGGAGTCAGGGGTATTATGGAAGGTTTGTGAACTATTTTTTAGCATACTCCAAGTGTTGATTTTTTTAAACGATAATTATATACTGTTTTTACCTTACAATTTTATATGAAAGCAAAACTGGAGCAGTTTTAAATATGCTTAAATACAATCAGTATCACCTTTTTACTCTGTTTTTATTTTTCTTCCTGTTTGGATTGATGTCATTGACCTACAAGCTGATTTTGTTTTTCTGATAAGAGTGCTGGACAGTACAAAAAAAATAATAATAAAGGACATGAGGTTTGCAAATTAATGCTGCTAGAATGTGAACAGAGTCTGTGCAGAGCAAAGATGAAACCATCCCTCAGTTTCCCCCGTTTATTGTGCAATCAGATGACTGGATGCTTTCATTACACTCTGTGTATTTCTCTCAAAAACTAACAGGAAGGCATTTTGGTAATATTAACCTATTTGAGAATTTTTAAGCAAGCGATCTTGGAAAGCCTTGCTAAGTCGAATTTCCTCTCTTTGTGTTCAACTGTGTGGGAAGGGGAGGTATTTTTTTCCTTTCGTATCTTTATGTATTAAAAAACATTTTCAGGGACTTACCTAGCGGTCTAGTGGTTGAGACTGCTTCCACTGCAGGGGTCACAGGTTTGATTCTTGGACAGGGAACTGCCCTCACTGCAACAAAAAAAAAACAAAAAATTCAATCCTTAGTGTTGTGGTGTTGTGTTTCTTCCTTCCTTCCCAGTTTGTTCCTTAGCATTCAGTGCTAAGCAGAATGAACCGCCCCGGCCCCACCCTGCCCCAAATGAAGTGAAAGTCGCTCAGTCGTGTCTAACTCCTTGTGACCCCATGGACTATACAGTGCATGGAATTCTCCAGGCCAGAATGCTGGAGTGGGTAGCCTTTCCCTTCTCCAGGGGATCTTCCCAACCTGGGGATTGAACTCAGGTCTCCCGCATTGCAGGCAGATTCTTTACCAACTGAGCTATCAGGGAACAGTATTATTATACGACAATATAATAGCAAGAGGTGTCCCTAAATTGAAGGTGGAGGCTCAAGGCAGGTGAGAGGAAGGCAGTGTGATGTAAGGAGGACTCTGGCCTCAGTTGCTGGCTTTGGAAATGAGGGAAGGGGCCCTGATCCAGGGAATGGGGGTGGGTTCTAACCTGGAGATGGCAAGGAAGTGGATTCTCCCCAAGAGCCTCTGGAAGGAAGGATGCAGCACAACCCTGTCACCATGGTGATTCTGTCTCTACTGAGACCCATTTCAGATTTCTGACTGCCACAAAGACAATACATTTACACTGTTTTAAGCCACTAATTTTGTGCTACTTTGTTTCCACAGTGATAGAAAATTAATACACCCACCTAGGTGAAAACACAGCCTTACTCTTCCTTGAACCTCCCAGCCAATCAGGCTGGATTAGGGGCCTCTTTTGAGCTCTCAGATGCCACCCCTCCATCCTGCCCTGGGTTGATGTCTCCTAGTCCAGTGGTTACAGAGAAGCCTGAGGATAAATGCTCACTTGTCAGAGGCTCCATCCTTTAATCCCCTGAATCTCTGAGATGACTGCACCCCTAGTTCAGGGATGCTGCAAAAATGCAGAGTATGACTACTGCTTGCTGTGTGCAAATAATCCTTTTGAATAATGTAATTTAACTGTATCATAATTTCCCTATAGGATATGTACTTAGAGTAATTTAGGAGCCAAACACATGTCTACCATGTTCTAGATTTTGCTGTGTTATCTTACATAAATTAATTTCATACATTTGAAACAATCCTGTGAGGTAACTCCTACTGTTAGTATCATCACCATCATCATCCCTGGCTTATTTATTGGGAAATCAAGCTAAAGCATAGAGAACTTGCTGGCAGGTGCCAAGGTAGGATGCTTTACCATCATCTTGTTTTCAGCCTTGGCAGTGTGCCTCCTGAGCCTGAGTACTTCATCAACACGATCTGACAGCTCTTCAATATGTCCATGTAAAAAAAAAAAAAAAGTCTACTGCCATAAATCACCTGTGATGCCAGAGAAGAGACTTTCAGCTCCCCGTGTTCAGGTTGTCATCCCCAGTGTGACGGGTCCAGCCAGGGGAGTGGATGAAAGCTGAAATCACATCACCAGGAACAGATCCTTCAGGAGGGCCTCCAGCCTGGGACACGACGAGGTGTTTCCTCCTGTAAGAGATGCACGGGATTGAAGACAGATCATCTTGCTGTATATTCTCTTGTTCTCATTTAGTAGGAATCCAGATTCATGGTGCACGGTCTTAGAAGGACACTTAGAAGCTTCTGAGAGATGTGGCCTTGCTCTTGATGATAATGCTCCAGAGCCACAGAAATGTGAGGACTTCCCTGGAGATCATGGTAGGTACTGGCTTCCCCAGATACTGGCTCCAGAGCCCAGGTGCCCAGACCTGAGCTGCCGGGAACATCGGCTGCAGAGGGCTCACAGGACATGCTTCCATGGAGATGGGCTCGCCAGGCTTCAACCCAGATCCCATTTACTTTTTAACAGATTTACTGAACTAGAACTATTTTGCCCCAATAAAAGCATGTTAATTGACTATTAGCTCTGCTTTGGGATCACTTTATACTTAACAGTTATATACATTTTTACAAGTGACAAGAAAGAGGTAGGGAAAGATTCCTCCCAGCATAAAAAAATTCTTACCTTTCTTGGCCCTGGACTTCACAATGCTGTCTACCATTGGCATATTCTGCATATAGTTTCTAAATTCAGATGTTTAATAAAAATAACATTTTTATTCAGTGATTGGAAAGAGAACCTTCTAATATTTTCTAAATAAAAATATCTGAACTATTCAGAAGGCAAAGGGTTACATAACCTAAGTAGCCATGATACTCACATAGGCTATTAATCCGGGAGGATAATTGCTATGCATGCCATATGTCAAAACAAAACTTTCCTGGTGAGAAAAATAGTAGCATCATCTACTCTGTGAAATCTATTTAACTGCTCTTTGAAAAGGGAACATATGAAAAAATTTGTCTGATATATACTGAAAAATGAAACAAAACCCAAAGTAACCATAAAGGTTATAAACTTCCCATATTGGTTTTCCTTCAGAGACATTCAAACATTGAATATGCATTCTCATAAGATAAATTTACAGAAGGAGATTCCAAATACGGGAGTGAAGGTTGTCTCAGTTCACTGAATGTGAACAGAAAAGAACTGTTATAATATTCATAAGCCAATGTGACACAGAAAAGGGGATTTTTCCCCCCAAAGCAGAGCACAGCATTTTATAATGCATATAACTACAGAATGTATTCATATTCAATAAGCCTAGTTGTAGTTTATAAGATAATAAGGCTTTGTATGAATGACATTCTTGATTTGTTTGAAGAAAATAAATGTTTAATGGCAGGAAAGCATACAATTTAAGGACACATTCTTAAAAAACAGGGTTTTCTTAGTGATTTCCAATGCAATGTTGTAAAAAAGTGCATTTATGCAGGTAAGAAGTTCCAATTTTTACCTTGACTTTGGCAATTTAATGCTAGTTGTCTGTTTCCTTTATTCATCCCACTTCTTTAAAGAGGGAAAAGAAAATGCTGTATCTGTAATAGGATCATAATCATTAAAACATCCTGAAAGGAATGGAGGGGGATGTTCTGATTCCTTTTAGAGTCTTGGCATTTTCAGCCCCTACAGAGAGGAATTAGAAGAATAACTATCACACAGAAGGCTACTTTCAAACCTAAGAGCTATAGAAAGGGGAACAGTTTCAGCTAAAACAAAACAAAACAAAACACTCCACTGAACTATCCTGAAGGTGTATATGAATGAATGCCTGTCCATGTCAGCAGTTACTTGTCTATATTTATCTCAGAAATTATTTTTGCCCTATAAAGGGAAACTAATTCCTACATGATCATTTATATTTAATTTTAAATTTGGGCTGCTTAATGGAAATAAAACATTTATTAAAATAGTAAATATACTAAGCAAGAGGTATAGAAAGCTCCTTTGTATTTACTTACAATGATATTGTCTCTGATATGCAGTCTTCATTAATAACTTATATAAAAAGAAAACACAAGTCTAAACAGCAGTGACCTGAGTAAATATATGGGATGTTGTCAGAGTCCATGGTAACCCAGATTTTAAAGGTCTTCCCCTCTTTCAGAAGAGCATAAAACCTGGTTTCTTACTGTCCCTGGTAATTGAAAATACAGACTAGTGGACAAGGAATTCCTGACATCCACATAGCCAGTGGCTTACTTACCATCTCATAAACTTTCATAGAGGTGAAGCCCACACACCAAATGGTCTTAGGTAACTTCTACCTGCCTTATTCCTCCTCATTCTTTGATTTGAAACCCAAAGTTCAGTGTGATGGTTTAGAGGAAAAGTGTGGCTAACCAAATATCCTGCATAATCACAATACAGAATCATCAGTCTCTGGGTAGCCCAAAGGCAGTGTGGTATTTTACACAGTTATTTTAAGACATGTTGTCAGGAAGACACGACCCATTCAAAGGTTTTCTTAGTCACAAGTTGATTAATAACATTTAGAATTTGAAGCAACACGTAAGCAGTGATTTGTAAATCATCATTTGGGTGCTGTTCACGGTGATCCGTGAAACCGCACTGGAGGCACTTTAGAAACCCACACGTCTCTTTGCACCCACAGGTGACGGCGGGTCCTGATGGTGTGCAACAGTCTCTCCTGTCTTTGGATCTCAGTGAATGTACTCCCAGGGTACGGTTTCCCACAGTCAGTATTTAAACACCATCAGGGTCTTTAAACAGGGTGCATCGTGTAAGCTCAAGCACAGCGGTATGAAGGCAGCATTACTAAGGTACCTTATAGATCTTAGTAAGAAATGAATACAATGGTAGCTATGTTCCAAGAAGTTTACAAATAGTTCCTCTCAGAGATAGTACAATTTTGTGCTTGTCAAATGGAAAGCAATAATACTGATTCAATTCTTTTTGCTCCTTGTCTTAACACTAGCTGGCAAAGGTTTATTTTTCCCCCCTCGGATGCTATTTCTCGATGAACTGAAATGCCCAATAATTTCTATTAATATATTTGCAAAGCTGAAGCCAGCCCTCTGATTCATTGTAACTGTTTCAGAACACCATGTGAGAATTTAAAATATGAATAAAAACTCAGTAGAAAGGAAAATTCCAAGCACACCATTTGTTAGAATCAATTTTTTTTTTGCAAGCATAGCACTTCAATCTCAATAGTGTTCCAAAGCTTATAATGATGGTGATACACGTATTTTTCTCTCTAAAAAGCAGGCCAAGAGATAATGAAACCATAATTTCAAAACACTGCAACCAATATAAAATAGCCACATATGTGGTTCTGAAACCTTTTATATGAGTACTTTCTGTAAAAGAATCATATATTAAACTCGAGGAGGAAGGAAAAAGAATTTTTTTAAAAAGTGAGAGAGAAGCAAGGACACAAAACATTTCATTAATCCAGATTGAATAAACTTAATTCCTTTCTACATCTTAATCAAGACAGCCTTGAAATGGCAGAAATGTAGAGATGCAGTTTTTAAGTCAGTGAATCCAGCAAAGCCAATCTGTTCCTTTATATAAATAATTACACCAGGATCAAAGGACTTTTCTGACTATCACACAGGTGTGCTATTTAGAGCATTTTTACCAGTCATTAGATGTTTATGGAAACACTCACTTTACACATGCAGAGGCATAAGCCCATTTCACGGTATATTTACCTGCAGTTGGCTTATATTGGGTGGAAAGAGGAAACCTAACACTCAGAAGTTCGTTTTTATTTTTCAGCTGTCAGAGTTAATCTGAGGTTCTAGTGGTAGATGAGGTTGAACACAAAGCTTCATTTTAGCTTCACAGACCCTTTCAGTGTTTTTCTTAGCTCTAGGGAGTCTTTCAAACTTTGCTTGGAAACCAGTAAGATAGTCCTACCTTCCTGTTTCATTAGTGGGAAAGTGTTAGTCACTCAGTCATGTCCGACTCTTTGCAACCCCATGGACCCCATAGCCTGCAGGCTCGTCCGTCCATGGGATTTTCCAGGCAAGAATACTGGAGTAGGTTGCCACTCCCTTCTCCAGGGAATCTTCCTGACGGGGGATTGGACCCAGGTCCCCTGCATTGCAGGCAGACTCTTTGTGGGAAAGCTAAGGCTTAATACTATGTAACTAGCTGTGAGCGTCTGATGTCCAGTGCACAGTTCTTCCACTTCGCCACTAAAACAACGTTTCTGATTGACCTTTATTCTTGCAGCATTTCACGACTTCTCTGTTTATCCATTTTTTTAGGATATTTATATGTTTAAGATTTGTATTTAATTCCAGTGGACTTCAATTGCAGTAGACTAATGTAAATCAAGAAATGAGAGATTGTAAATTTAAAAAATTAGTACCTTCACGGAGCTGGGGCTTGCTTTGTCTCTTTAATATCTATCTAGAATCATTTCAGAGTGGGATATTTCAATCTGTAGAAATAAATAAATAAACTTTACTATTACATATTTAGTATATAAATTTAGACTTGTTCAAAAGTATAAAATCGTAGAAAATGTATCAAAAGCCACACTCAGAAAAAAATCAATAAACTTAAACAAAATATTAAAAAAACCCAAATTCATTTATACATTTTGTTTTCTATACACAGATACGTTAAATGTCAAATGACAAACTAAGTTAATAATAAACTGGGGGAAATTTTGAAACACATAATGACAAAACATTTCCTTGATTTTCAGAGAGCTTAAACAAAACAACAAGAAAAATAATATATGTATGCAGGAAAATAAATATGAATGGCAATACTATAATGAAAAGATGTGCTACCACAGACTCTCTAATTTGAGAGGGTCTACATTAAAGATGAAACAGTAATTGGGTATCAAAGTGTCCATATATCTATGCTATATAATGAATATAAAAATGTACATCAATTGCCTGGGAAATCAAGGTTGGAAATGACCTACAAGATTCAACTGAGAGATGGCTACTAGCAGGTATGGAAATATAAGATGTATGATATACAAAGACTTCACATAAAATGGCTTTTTATAGATGTGTAAAGATATGCGAGGGCTTCTCCTAGAAACTGCTCTAAAAGGTTTAAGCCATTAAGAAGGAAAACTGAGATGTCTAAAGATCACATGTATTTAGAGAAATAACTTTAGTAATTCTAAAAATAGAGTACTTTTATGAGCTAGTGTGTTGGATTGCTCTCTCCCAGAATGTATCAGCTTTGCAGTAAGTTCTACTACATCCAGAATATTTAGAATTTTAATACAAACTCATTTCCTATTCTGTATTTCCAAACACCTGATTCTGATTTACTATTCTCATTATTCACATATTTATCAATGTCTAATATCCCATAAGGTATATTTATTTGCTACTATTTTATCTCCTATCTTGCTCTTTAATAATATATATTGTCATGGTGTAAGGAATTGCCAATATATCCTAAGCACTTAAACAGTGACACACATATGGTACTCAACAGACACTTGAATAAATGAATCTAAATTACTTCATCTTAATTATTTATAGGAAATTCTGCTAGTAACACTGGAGAAGGAAATGGCAACCCACTCCAGTAGTCTTGCCTGGAGAATTCCATGGACAGAGGAGCCTGGCAGGGTTATAGTCCATGGGGTCGCAAAGAGTCGGACACAACTGAGCGACTATCACTCACTCACTTCTAGTAACAACATGCTAGATTTCATCATGATAAAACTCAGTAAAGCCAAATGACTTTGATTTTTAAGTAGAAAAATCTCAATCTTTTTTAGTTAAACTCTGATAGAGTAATTATTAAATAGCAACTACAATATTAAGGACATCTTATAGATCTCTGACACAATGATCAGTCCTTTTCATACTCTGGAGGAACTTAGATTCCAATAAAAGATGGAAGGGCTCATGAAATTGGATTATAAATAGTATTAAGAATTTCTCACAAAGACATGCACATGGCCACAGGAGACTTGTTAAGAGATCTGGATCTACCTTTAAGTTTGATGTTGAAATCTGTTTATTTAACACTTCCAAAATAACTGCTAGTTTGTAAAACGACAATGGTGATTCTTTCAGGTAGGAGTTAGACGTTACAGAAAGGTACACAATGATAATGCTAGGAATCTTCATAAATTGGTGAAGAATAAAATGAGAGTGCTTAGAAAGGAAATGGTTCAGTTCAGTTCAGTCGCTCAGTCGTGTCCAACTCTGCAACCCCATGACTGCAGCACGCCAGGCTTCCCTGTCCATCACCCAATCCTAGAGCTTACTCAAACTCATGTCCATCGAGTTGGTGATGCCATCCAACCATCTCATCCTCTGTCGTCCCCTTCTCCTCCTGCCCTCAATTTTTCCCAGCATCAGGGTCTTTTCCAATGAGTCAGATCTTCACATCAGGTGGCCAAAGTATTGGAGCTTGAGCTTCAGCATTAGTCCTCCAATGAATATTCAGGACTGATTTCCTTTAGGATGGACTGGTTGGATCTCCTTGCAGTCCAAGGGACTCTCAAGAGTCTTCTCTAACACCACAGTTCAAAAGCATCAATTCTTCAGCACGCAGCTTTCTATATAGCCCAACTCTCACATCCATACATGACTACTGGAAAAACCATAGCCTTGACTAGACGGACCTTTGTCGGCCAGGTAACGTCTCTGCTTTTTAATATGCTGTCTAGGTTAGTCATAGCTTTTCTTTCAAGGAGCAGGCATCTTTTAATTTCATGGCTGCAGTCACTATCTCCAGTGATTTTGGAGCCCAAGAAAATAATGTCTCTCACTGTTTCCATTGTTTCCCCATCTATTTGCCATAAAGTGATGGAACTGGATGCCATGATCTTAGTTTTCTGTATGTTGAGTTTTAAGCTAACTTTTTCACTCCCCCCTTTCACTTCCATCTTTCAGTTTCATTAGTTTTTTAAATATTATTTCTGCCATGATCAGATTTTCCCTGATGTGTTTGAAAACCATAAACACTGCAATGTTAAAACACAGTTACTAAGGAAAGTAAATGAAAACATACTAATTCTTAGGTATAATTACAATTTTTGGCAAATATTTCTGAACCAAATTGATATTCATAAGTAAAAATATCAAAAGTAGAATTCAATAGACTAACTATTTAGATACATCCGAGTTAAAATACTAAAATTATGGACAGTGGTTAATAAACAAGTATGAGGTTTATTTAAATCAGTTGTATGTCATCCTATCTTAGAGACAAGTCTTATCCCTAAATGAAATAATTTTAAATGAAAGAGAAATCATTATTTTACTTGCAATTCTAAATATTGGTTAAACTTGGGGTAAAAACAGATATAATTTTGAATTGGTTTTGGGCATGGGGCATTTACCTGGGACTAGATATTCACTGCTCATGAGAGAGAAAAGTTAATCAAAGTACTTATTATTCATATGTCATGCATGGCATGACAGTAGCCTTTAGGTTAAAGTCTTTTCTTCAGAGTATTAGAAAAGAGAAGTACTACATCTCCTTCTCTACACAAAATAGTAATAGCTCCATTCAGGAGAAGTCATTGGTCCTGTTGAGAACAAAATTCCCAAAGATAAAATCCTCTACTAAAACTTTCAGTATTAAAAACAGGCATATTTCTAATTATCAAAACATTATGGTGAACAATATGGAGGTCCCTTAAACTAAAAATAGTTACCATGTGATCCTGCAATCCTACTCTTGGGCATATATCCAGACAAAAGACTGATTCAAAAAGATATGGGCACCCCGATGTTTACAGCAACCAAGACATGGATGCAACCTAAATATCCATTGTCAGATGAATGAATAAAGAAAATGTGGTATAATATACAACAGAGTGTTACTACTCAGCCATAAGGAAAGAATGAAATAATACCATCTGCAGCAACATGAACGGATCTAGAGATTACCATACTGAGTGAAATAAGTCAGACAGCGAAAGACAAATATCATACCACTTATTTGTGGAATCTAAGAAAAATGGTCCAGGGAACCTGCTGGCAGTCCAGTGGTTCGGGCTTCGTGCCTTCACTGCCCCTATTAGGATCAGTCCCTAGTCGGGAAACACAGTTCCTGCAAGGGTGTGGCCAAAAGGAAAAAAAGTGGGGAGGGACTTCTCTGGCAGTCCAGTGGTTAAGTCTCCATATTTGCAATGAAGGGGACGTAGGTTCAATTCCTGATTGGGGAACTAACGTGCCACACGGTGCAGTCAAAGAATAAATAAATTGAAGTACATACACAGATAAATACTTTAAAGTAAAGTATAAAAGAAGAAAAAAAGGTACATATGAAAGCATTTACATGAGAGAAATAGACTCACAGACAGACAACACACCTATGGTTAGCAAACGGGAAGGGTAGGAAGGATAAATTAGAAGTTTGGGATTAGGAGATACATGTTACTATAGACTAGCAAACAACTAGGACCTGCTGTTCAGCACAGGGAACTATGCTCAGTATCTTGTAAAAACCTCGAAAGGAAAAGAATCTGAAAAAGAAAGAATATGTATAATGGGAAAGACTAGTGATCGCTTCAAAAAAATGAGACACCAAGGAACAGTTCATGCGAGATGGGCACAACAAAGGACAGGAACAGTGTGGGCCTAACAGAAGCAGAAGGTTTTGAGAAGAGGTGGTCAAGATCTTCACACCCCTGATAGCCACGATGGTGGGATCACTAACCTAAAGCCAGACATCCTGGAGTGTGAAGTCAAGTGGGCCTTAGGAAGCATCACCATGAACAAAGCTAGTGGAGGTGATGGAATTCCAGCTGAGCTATTTCAAATCCTGAAAGATGATGCTGTGAAAGTGCTGCACTCAATATGCCAGCAAATTTGGAAAACACAGCAGTGGCCACAGGACTGGAAAAGGTCAATTTTCATTCCAATCCCAAAGAAATGCAATGCCAAAGAATGTTCAAAATACTGCACAATTGCACTCATCTCACATGCTAGCAAAGTAATGCTCAAAATTCTCCAAGCCAGGCTTCAATAGTACATGAACCATGAACTTCCAGATGTTCAAGGTGGATTTAGAAAAGGCAGAGGAACCAGAGATCAAATTGCCAACATCTGCTGGATCATCGAAAAGGCAAGAGAGTTCCAGAAAAAACATCTATTTCTGCTTTATTGACTATGCCAAAGCCTTTGACTGTGTGTATCACAATAAACTATGGAAAATTCTGAAAGAGATGGGAATCCCAGACCACCTGACCTGCCTCTTGAGAAACCTATATGCAGATCAGGAAGCAACAGTTAGAACTGGACATGGAACAACAGTCTGGTTCCAAATAGGAAAAGGAGTACGTCAAGGCTGTATATTGTCACCCTGTTTATTTAACTTATATGCGAGTACATCATGAGAAACGCTAGGCTGAAAGAAGCACAAGCTGGAATCAAGATTGCCGGGAGAAATATCAATAACCTCAGATATGCAGATGACACCACCCTTATGGCATAAAGTGAAAAGGATAAAAAGTGTCTTGATGAAAGTGCAAGAGGAGAGTGAAAAAGTTGGCTTAAAGCTCAACATTCAGAAAACTAAGATCATGGCATCCAGTCCCATCACTTCATGGGAAATAGATGGGGAAACAGTGGAAACAGTGTCAGACTTCATTTTTTTGGGCTCCAAAATCACTGCAGATGGTGACTGCAGCCATGAAATTAAAAGACGCTTACTCCTTGGAAGAAAAGTTAGAACCAACCTAGATAGCATATTCAAAAGCAGAGACGTTACTTTGCCAACTAAGGTCCATCTGGTCAAGCCTATGGTTTTTCCGGTGGTCATGTATGGATGTGAGAGTTGGACTGTGAAGAAAGCGGAGCCCCGAAGAATTGATGCTTTTGAACTGTGGTGTTGGAGAAGACTCTTGAGAGTCCCTTGGACTGCAAGGAGATCCAACCAGTCCATTCTGAAGGAGATCAGCCCTGGGATTTCTTTGGAGGGAATGATGCTGAAGCTGAAACTCCAGTACTTTGGCCACCTCATGCGAAGAATTGACTCAATGGAAAAGACTCTGATGCTGGGAGGGATTGGGGGCAGGAGGAGAAGGGGACGACAGAGGATGAGATGGCTGGATGGCATCACTGACTCGATGGACGTGAGTCTGAGTGAACTCTGGGAGTTGGTGTAGGACAGGGAGGCCCGGCGTGGTGCAATTCATGGGGTCACAAAGAGTCGGACACGACTGAGTGACTGAACTGAACTGAACTGAGGCCAATCACTAAAAATTGATTCCACTGCTCTTACCATCTGTCTGTTGCAGGCTTTGCCGCAGCTTTTCTGTCCTTTTCCTGAGATGTAAAGATTAATTTTAATGGGATAGAACATTAATCTATTACTTATATATTTATAAATTATACATTCTTAATAAAAAAATTAATGTAAACTGTACTTTGTCTCAGTGGTTTTGCCCTGTTAATTTTACACAGTGTACTATCTCTCTGTAATACCACAACTTCACATTTCCATCGTTTCAAAGTTGGATTTATTTTGCAGCCTCACAAAATTTTATGTAGTGATAGTATCATGTGTCAACAAGTAATCTTCACTCGCAGTATCTGTTTAAATCTTCAACTCATCCTTTTTAATTAAGCACTATATTTTGATAGGAATATTGAAGTTCACAGAAATTATCTGCCCCAAATCATGCAGGTGATAGCGACAGATCTCAGAGTCTGAACTCAGGTTAGATGAACACCCAGTCAGTGGTAAGAGTCAGGAGGAGAATTATTAGAACTGAGTGGGAGATGAGAGGACCTCCATAAGGAATCGTTAGCACAGGAAATGCAACTTCAGCAGGAGAGATTTTGGCATTACTGCCCAGTGAAGGATCAGCTGAGCTCATCCGTTTCAAGGTAAACTGCCGCTCTAAGTCTTTGGACTGGTGAACATGAGTGGTCCTAGGGAGGTGAGAGCTTTATTTCTTGTCAAAGCAAACTTTCAGGGCAGATGAGACTGTATTAGAAAGTCATGGCCCTCTTGAAACAGTCTCTGGAGAAACATTTTATTTTTAAAGCATTTCTTTCCCTCTTGAGCTAAATGCAGAGAATAGTTGTGTTGGGGAATCTGACAGAAAATCAACTCAGTGTTTGCCAATAATGGGCCAGTTCTAGTTTTTGAGACTTTATCAATTACTTTCATCCCATGTGAAACTTAGTAAAGGGATGCCTCCCTAAAATGGGGCTGGGGCGTCAGAAAGGAGAGCTCCTGTGCGGTGCCACGTGATGTCCATTACAGGAAGAGGCATCAATTTCAGGCCCCAACAAGGGAAGGTGTACACTGTGTCTCCTATAAGAAATCTCCTACCCCAGGGCTTCTGGTAGCCCTGGTTGCCCAGTGGTTAAGAATCCACCGGCCAGTGCAGGGGTCACAGGTTTGATCCCTAGGTTGGGGAGGTCCTACATGCTGCAGAGCAACTAAGCCTGCATGCACCAACTACTGAAGCCTGAGCAACCTAGAGCCTGTGCTCTGCAACAAGTGAAGGCCATGGCAACAAGAAGCCTGCACACCACGATGAAGAGTGGGCCCTGCTCGCTGCAACCCGAGAAAGCCTGTGCCCAGCAACAGGACCCCGTGCAGCCAAAAGTGAAACAACCAAATAAAATAGGGACGTTTAAAAAGAAATCTACTACCATAATTTAAAAACCCATAAACAATAAGTGCTGGAGAGGGTGTGGAGAAAAGGGAATCTGTCTATGCTGCTGGTGGGAATGTAAACTGATACACCCACTGTGGAGAACAGTATGGAGGTTCCTTAAAACACTAAAAAACAAACTACCTTATGACCCAGTAATCCCACTATGGGGCATACACCTTGAGCAAACTGTAATTCAAGAAGATACATGTACCCCAGTGTTCACAGCAGCACTAGTTACGACATCCAGGACACGGAGCCAACCTAAGTGTCCATCAGCAGATGAATAAAGGTCATGTGGTACATACATACAATGGAATATTACTCAGCCATATGAAGAAACAAAACTGGGTCATTTGTGGAGATGTGGATGGACCTAGAGTCTGTCACAGTGAAGTAAGTCAGAAAGAGAAACTACTATCTGTAACATTTATGCGGAATCTAGAAAAGTGGTACAGATAAACCTAGTCCCAGGGCAGAAATAGAGATGCAGAGAAGGGATGTGTGGACATGGGGGGAAAGAGAGGGTGGGACGAGTCAGGAGATCAGGTGTGACGTAGATACACTGCCATTGTACAAGAGATAGCGAGTGGGACCTGCAGTATAGCGCTGGGAGCTAGCTCAGCGCTCTGTGATGATCCCGTGGGGCGGGAGGGACACCCAAGAGGGAGTGGATATATGTATATGTGTAGTTAATACACTTCATTGTACAGCAGAAATTAACATAAAATAGTAAAGCAATTATACTCCAAAAGAAAAATCCACTACCCCACCAACTCAGCCAATGCGAAACCATCATCACCCTGACGTCCCTTTTCCCCAGTGAATTTCATTCATAACAACACTTCCCAGCAGCCTGTTTTTTTCTCTATAAAGTAACATTTCTTTCCTTTGTTTGTTGCACTTGCCTACAGTTTTTGCTATAGTGTGCTTGTCCCCACTTGCAATTCTCTGCTTTTCCCCCCACAAAACCATTTTTATTGGTAAATTAACTATTATCTTTAAGGTCAACACCTGTTTAGACAAACTTTATTGCCCCTCATGGAGAATGGTGATAAAAACTACATTAGTCTACATTAGATTATATTTACTTTGCACTCGCAAAATTTCCTTAAAGCCTAAATTGTTATATACTTCCCCCATGCTTCTCAGGAGAGTAATCTAGATATGTATTCAGATAATAAAAATATACCAAGACACATACTTCATGTTTCTTCCCAAGGATGTGTGGTTTTTTTTAATCCAACATCTATGCTCAATAGCACACAGAAAATACTGTGTACATGATAAAGCTTCCAGTTTAATGAAACTTCAAAGATAAGATGGATCCAAATAGGAAACATCAGAACCAAACAAAAACATAAAATCCCATTTTATGGCCAATGTTGGAATTTAAATATTGTTGTACTTTAAATATTTAGCATTAATGGACTTTGGAGGGACTGTTTTTCTGTGTTAAGAGATATAGCAGGTTCACTTTGGGCTTCCCAAGTGGCACAGTGGTGAAGAATCCGCCTGCCAGTACAGGAGATGCGAGAGACATGGGTTCAATCCTGGGGTCAGGAAGACCCCCTGGAGGAACACATGGCAGCTCTTTCCAGTATCCTTGCCTGGACGATTCCATAGAAAGGGGAAACTGGCAGCTACCGACCGTGGGGTTGCAGAGTTGGGCACGACCAAGCACGGGTGCAGGTTGCCTCAGCAGTCGATGAATGACACTGACTCAGAATCACGAGATCTTGCTGCCTGTATCAATTCAGCTTTTGAAACAGTATGCCTCTAGTAATAAAAGAAGTTCAGTGTCATAACATGATGTCTGAAAGCAAAAATAATGAATCCCACTGGATAAGTGGATACAAAACCTGATCATTCTTGGAAACCGTAAAATTTAACAACTTTACCTTATTGAAAGTGTAACAAATAATGATACATGAACTCCTGCATAGTGGTAGAGGATATATAACATCTACCATGAGAATTTCCCTCTTTATTTTATTTTCCTTTAAAGAGTGGCAATACTTACTTGATCAGGCTAAGGAAAAGACTAAATGACCCAGTACATGTAAAGTACCTACAGCGTGCCAAGCACTGTGCACACTCAACAAAGACCATCATCATAACTAAAATCTCCTTAAGAAGAGCTTGCTTTTAGAAACATTTTCCAAGACACATTCTAGTTATTTGTGGAAACATAGTACTAACACTGATTTTAATATGTTATAGTATATATAGTATTTTCCTTTTCTCCCCACTTGCTTCTGAAGCATTTATTAATCTATTTACAGGACATGGCTAATTTTTAAAACCCATAAGGTCTATTATTAGTTAGACCATGAATAGGTGGATCAGACAGTGAAGAGTCTGCTTGCAATACAGGAGACCAGGGCTTGATCCCTGGGTAGGGAAGATCCCCTCGAGAAGGGAATGACTACCCACTCCAGTATTCTTGTCTGGAGAATCCCAAGGACAGAGAAGCCTGGTGGGCTACAGTCCATAGGGTCGCAGAGAGTTGGACATGCTCATGACTGAGCAACTAACACTTTCAGGTACAGAGATGCCCATAGGTAGATGTAGAAGAACTGATCTATAATACTAATCATTGTAGATGATATAATAACCTCTCTTATAGTGTGGGGTCATAATCTATCTCAAAGTCTATCTGGACCTTTTTTTATATAGCTGATGACCTTCTAACTCATCACAACCTACAATGCAGATGCTTATGATGAATCTATATGTCCCTTGGACTATGTGATTAGCCTGGAGATGCTGGGATCACAGTGATACAGAATAAAAATCATATGAAAGTATGAGATGACAATTATTATGAACTATTATATCATACTAATAAGAAAGTATATATTTACAAGTATTTTTAAAACACACTATCCTTCTACCTTATTTCCTCTCATCAGAGAGACAAACGTTGCCTTTCAGTCTTCACCGTATTTCTACTTGTGATGGACCCACAGCCTGATCATACTGAAGATTCTCCATCAGAGGAAGTTTAGCTTCCTGGAAACCAAGAGAGGCAGGGCCTTGGGGTCTTCTCTCTTTCTGGAACCCCCATTATGTGCACAGACCATAGGGCGAACTGAGCAGCTCCATCTGAGCAGGTTCCCTGTCAGCAGTCAATAGACAAACTTTTGTATGTGCGGCACTAAACACTGCTGCTTCTCTGACTACTCAGTGAGAGAAATAAACACGTGGAAGCGAGCCTGGAGAACATTCCCCGGCAGACCTGGTTCACAACAAAACCCTGCCCACTAAGCCACGAGGACGACCTAGACCGCCTAGCAGTTGAAAGACCCCAGACTGCGCAGTGACCCAAGCTCCTCGGCCTGCTCCCGGGGATGCTGTCAGTCACTAATCTGGGCACGTTACGGGGACTTCTTTATAAAGTAGTAGTTACTTAACCACTGCAAGTTCCGCGGCTCCCATGTCACTGAACTTTCACGGGAATTTTCATTTTTGTCCCATCTTCCTATCCAAATATCCTTCTAATTTCTCAACTCTGAATCAGCGTGGTTATCCACCTTTTCTGCTCCGTACCCAGACTCTTGCTGGCCGTTAGATTAAATCACATGCTTGGGCAGATTGGTGTCATCATGCTTCCTGGAAACCCAGCCAGCAGTTGGACTTGCTCGGTAATATCGTTCTGCTCACTGTTCAGTACCTGGGACTGCTCAGCACTGCGACAACTTTAATTCTTCATTATTCTCCTCACAAGCCGACCCTGCCATAGCCACTTCTGTCTGCTGATCATCTCCCCTCCTTCTTCACAGACAAAATTGAGGCTTTTAACCTATGTTCAAAATGTTTGCTTTTCTACCAGCTCCCATAAAGCACCTATGCACTCTCTCATGTCTCCTGTTAAGGACACAGATATGGCCCTTCTCTAACCTAATATCCCTCTTCAGCTGTTTCACTGTGCTCCTCTCCTTTCACAGGCGAGCTGTTTCAAAATAGGGTTCAACTTCACGAACACTCTTAGCGGCCAGTTTTAAATTTTAATCTACAGAAAACTGACTTCTACCCCCATCAACTTCACAGAAAATGTTCTAAGTTCTCCAATCACCTTCTAAATGCCAAAGCTGAAGAAAGCTCCCCAACCCTCATTTTACCTGAAGTCTCTATAGCACTTGTATTTATTCTTGGAAATATGTCTATTTCTACCATAAAGATTATACTTTTCCATTATAGAAACTCTGACTACACAAAAAGAAGGGACAAAAGAAGAAAACAGTATATGCATATCCTCACTACTCACATTAAAGCAGTGTTTAACATCCCCATACACTTCCTATCAGGGTTAGTTTCAATGCGTACATAGATAGGCACTTTGTACAAGTGCACGCTATGCTTTTTAACACAGTATCATAAACATTCCTCCATGTTATACGAATCCTAAGAAACGATATTTGAAGTCTGTATAATTTTCCATAATACCAAAAAACACAGTTTACTTAATTCTTTTGCAGCATATAAATAATGAGATATATTCCTATTATTATTAAGTATCCTTGGAAAACTTGATCTGAATGATAGTAGAGGATTTTGTATTATGATCATATAAAAATTTAATCTCCTACTAGACCTTTAAGTTGCTGTCACCATTTTGTTATTATAAATAGTGCTGCAGTGAATACCCATAGTATCCAAGAGCCTCTTGAATCTTTTGTTTAGGAATTTGCTACCTCTTAAAGATTTTTCCATTTAAATTTTTTTTTTTTTTTGTAATGATGGCGCAGTTGGTAAAGAATTTGCCTGCCAGTGCAGGAGACATGAGATGTGGGTTTGACCCCTGGGTCGGGAAGATCCCTTGGAAGAGGAAATGACAACCCACTCCAGTATTCTGCCTGGAGAATCCCACAGACAGAGGAGCCTGGTGGGCTCCAGTCCATGACGTTGCAAAGAGTCAGACATGACTGAGTGAGTATTCTCTCTCTCTCTCTCACACACACACACACACACAATTACCACACAGAATTTCTCCTTATATCTCAAAAAGAACAGCTTATTGTAATTTGTACCCAGCTAACAAGACAGCAGAGAAAAGCATTAGGGACGAGGGGAACAGTGAAATACTGGGATCTATTATTAAGGAATAAGAGAACTAATGCTGGGAGGAAATAATCAGTTTATTAACAACCCAAATGTAAAATTATGAAGTAACTTATTAAAAAAATAAACAGTTAAGGAAGGTTTTGGGGATGAGAAGAGTTAGAGGGATAGAAAATGAGAGATTCCTGGAAGAGTCTTATTTAGGAGACATCTTTCCTTTGTCTAGGTTTTTTAAGGGTTTTTTTAGGTTACAGAGGTATTTTATTAATTTTGTCAAACAAAACTTATACATTTGAAGTATTATATTTACCCTTAGGCAGAAGTGAGGACCATTTGTGAAAGTGAAAGTCGCTCAGTTGTATTCGACTGTCTACAACCCCATGGGCTGAACCGTCCATGGAATTCTCCAGGCCAGAATACTGGAGTGGCTGTTACCTTCTCCAGGGGATCTTCCCAACTCAGGGATTGAACCCATGTTTCCTGCATTGCAGGCAGATTGTTTACCAGCTGACCCACTTGGGAAGGCTTATGCAGAAGTACTTTAAGATAGATTAGCTTAGATTGAGGAGAAAATAGGAAAATACCGAATAAATAACAAAGCCTTCCTGGACTTAAGTTATCACAGACCCAAAAAAAAGAAAAAAAAGTTTTTAAAATTTAATCTTTTAAAGATTCATAAAAGGCTGAAAATGAATGTTTTGTTTAGCGTTACTGGTGACTTACTAATTAAGTCTGCCTTTCCCACTAAGCAGGCAGGTAGCGTGAAAAAGGCTGATTGTCAAGGGTAAACAGAGATCACAGATCATTTAGTTTCCGTCTTGCTCTGAATCTTACCCAAATAATTAGCAGTCGCCATAGCTGGAACAGAGCACCAGGAAAAAGAACAGTCTCTGGTGGTGTGTTTATGGAAAAATAAGATGGGAGCAAGAGAGACGGCAAGGAGAAAATCCCATTTGGACATAAGTAAAAATTCAAACCTGATTTAGCTCCTGAATTTATATGACTTAAACCATGAAACAGCAATGTAAAAGAACAAATTTTAACTCTCTACTTATGTATAGAGAGAGCTAGTCCAGGAAGACAGTCTTTGATTAATTGATTGAATGATCTTAACATCTTAACTATGTTTTCAGCATCTGTAACTTCATACAAGCCCAGTTTTGATCTGCCAAAGCTTGTATTTTCTGAGATCTTTTCCAACCCAAAGAATATAATCAAGGAGATTTTCTGAATCTGTTACTTTCAAGTCCCCCAAGAGTAAACGCTGTTATACTGAAAGTTTTAATTTAAGCACCCAGATACAAAAGACTGTATAATAAAGTGTGTTATGAGTCAGATCAAGATGTAGATATCAAAGCAAATGCTAAAGACTAAACTCTTTAGCGTGAGGGCAAAGAATGGTGAGGATTTTAGTTCTATAGAAAGGAGTTTTATGAGGATAAGTTCCTCAGAGAGATCTGTGCCTTTGTCCCGCCCACCTACACACCAGGGGAAGGGGAGTGTGACTTGAGTTCCTGTGTGGGGAGATGGGCGTCCTCCTTTCTCTGGGGGGCACAAGGGGAAGCTTCAAGGAACGCTTGACTTATGCTTCCTGGAGGGGGAAACATGAGACCTTTTTGCTGACCTCTGCCATGAGACCCAGAGGTCTGCAAAAAAAGGGCGGGCCTACATAGGAATTACCCTACACTTTGGCTGAGCAGGAACACAGGACAGGGGACTGTTTTTCATGAACAAGACCTGGTCCTGGAAGTAGAGAGAGTGGGAGAGTCAGCCTGGATCTATTTGGATACCTGACCAGTAAACCAGCTAGGAAGAAGATGGAACTCTAATGGAGAGTCATGTGACTTTCTGTTCCTGAAACCCAGGGGTGCAGGGAGGAGGGCAAAGGGTGTCAAAGCAAGCATCCCCAGATGACTGCGAGGTGCAGCCAGATGGCGCACGGGTGGGGGAGCTCTGCAGAAGTTATGAGAACACCCAGGCCAGAGAGGGAGCCTGCTTCCATATCTCCCAGGTCTAGAGGGGATGGAGCCAACCTACAACAGTGCCAGTTAAGCTGGGACTTGCCATCAGCCACTTCTTTCCTCAGATACGCTGACACGGGAAGCAGCGGCGGGGGAGGGACACGGGGGGAAGGGCAGGTGAGCGACAGACAGAGAAGCCGCATCTCCTTCCTCAAGTCACAGACTCCCGCTTGCATCAGCCCACTGGGGGAAGCAGTCAACGACAGTACAGATGCTGATTACTGGAGGCCTTTCACTGGATGCTTTAAATTGCTAATTGGAGGCTACTCTTTATATCTTAAAGGAGCCCCAGGAATTTCTGTTATCTCAGAGGGAGGAGAAAAGTCTGGGGTCGAGATTCAAATGTACCTAAGCTTCTGGATGCTTCGGGTACACAGGCAGTTTTTAAGGCCCTGGAAATGATCTAAGATAATCATATGTTTCTATAAATGTTGTAAAAGTAAGGCATTTTAATTACAACGTAAGACCGGCTTCTCTCTCTGGTTCAGCCTCTCTCTCTCCTCTCCTGACGGGGGAATTTGTAGAGGCTATAAGCATTTTGAAGTATTCTTAACTTTCAGTGAATATTGATATTTTCTCAGCATTATCAATCACACCAAAGTTCAAAAAGGACCATAAGGGTAAACCATAGAGAAAGATAAGACTGACACAACACTGCTACATGAAAAATGGTCCCCTCTCCAAATTGTATTCCCAGGGATAAGAAATAACATTCCCAGTAATATTTATAGAATATCAAAGAGAATATACTATGGCCAAAACAGATATTCTCAAGTATTTTGTGAAAAACTGTTTTTGAAAAGTCACAGTTAGGTGATGCTGGATGGCCTATCACCTAACAGTTTCAGAGAACATTTTGCTTATAAACTGTTTTCAAGAAGATAGAAATAATTTCCATAAGTCGGGTCTTGAGACCAGGTGCATATGATGAGAATACTCCAAAGTCATCAATAGTCCACAAACTAGAAAGGCTCGGTTTACTTGGTTTGCTGCTGCTGCTGCTAAGTCGCTTCAGTCGTGTCCGACTCTGTGCGACCCCATAGACGGCAGCCCACCAGGCTTCCCGTCCCTGGGATTCTCTAGGCAAGAACACTGGAGTGGGTTGCCATTTCCTTCTCCAGTGCGTGAAAGTGAAAAGTGAAAGTGAAGTCGCTCAGTTGTGTCCGACTCTAGCGACCCCATGGACTGTAGCCCACCAGGCTCCTCCATCCATGGGATTCTCCAGGCAAAAGCACTGGAGTGGGGTGCCACTGCCTTCTCTGTTACTTGGTTTATACATAAGTAAATAAACATGCACAGACTGGACCAGTGTTCGGAAGAAGAAACACTGAGCAACAGTTTGAGATACTAAGAGGTTCTTTGCAGTCATTCAATTCTCAGAGAAAGCAGTTTTCCCTTCAGAGGTCATGGTGACAAGGGCAATTCTTGAGATAACAGAAATGTCACAAAACTCCTGGCACTAGTTGCAGAATTTGATTCATTTCTGCACTAGCATTTGAGGGAAAAAAATTAAAGTGAGAAAAGATCAATGAGACATATTTATCAAAAGCATTATATAAATAATTATTAGAAGAAACTATAAAACTCCTAGAGGAGAACATAGGCAAAACACTCTCCGACATACATCACAGCAGGATCCTCTATGACCCACCTCCCAGAATATTGGAAATAAAAGCAAAAATAAACAAATGGGACCTAATTAACCTTAAAAGCTTCTGCACATCAAAGGAAACTATTAGCAAGGTGAAAAGACAGCCTTCAGAATGGGAGAAAATAATAGCAAATGAAGCAACTGACAAACAACTAATCTCAAAAATATACAAGCAACTCCTACAGCTCAACTCCAGAAAAATAAATGACCCAATCAAAAAATGGGCCAAAGAACTAAATAGACATTTCTCCAAAGAAGACATACAGAGGGCTAACAAACACATGAAAAGATGCTCAACATCACTCATTATCAGAGAAATGCAAATCAAAACCACAATGAGGTACCATTTCACACCAGTCAGAATGGCTGCGATCCAAAAGTCTACAAGCAATAAATGCTGGAGAGGGTGTGGAGAAAAGGGAACCCTCTTACACTGTTGGTGGGAATGCAAACTAGTACAGCCACTATGGAGAACAGTGTGGAGATTCCTTAAAAAACTGGAAATAGAACTGCCTTATGATCCAGCAATCCCACTGCTGGGCATACACACTGAGGAAACCAGAAGGGAAAGAGACACATATACCCCAATGTTCATCGCAGCACTGTTTATAATAGCCAGGACATGGAAGCAACCTAGATGCCCATCAGCAGATGAATGGATAAGAAAGCAGTGGTACATGTACACAATGGAGTATTACTCAGCCATTAAAAAGAATTCATTTGAATCAGTTCTAATGAGATGGATGAAACTGGAACCTATTATACAGAGTGAAGTAAGCCAGAAAGAAAAACACCAATACAGTATGCTAATGCATATATATGGAATTTAGAAAGATGGTAACAATAACCCTGTGTACAAGACAGCAAAAGAGACACTGATGTATAGATCAGTCTTATGGACTCTGTGGGAGAGGGAAAGGGTGGGGAGATTTGGGAGAATGGCATTGAAACATGTATAATATCATGTATGAAACGAGTCACCAGTCCAGGTTCGATGCACGATACTGGATGCTTGGGGCTGGTGCACTGGGATGACCCAGAGGGAGGGTATGGGGAGGGAGGAGGGAGGAGGGCTCAGGATGGGGAACACAGGTATACCTGTGGCGGATTCATTTCGATATCTGGCAAAACTAATACAATATTGTAAAGTTTAAAAATAAAATAAAAATTAAAAAAAATAAAAAAATAAAAAATAAACAAAGGGTACTAACTATTGTTTAATATTCTTTTAATAAGAACACAGCTATTTTATTGAGCTGAATTAAAATGATAAAACAAAAAAAAAATTATTAGAGAGAAAATCTGGACAAACTGAGGTAGTATGTCTGTTTAAAAAACATGGACAACAAACCCTACTGTATTGTAAATTCCTCATGAAATGTGGCAAGTACTGAACAGCTGGCAATTATCGCAAGCTACCGCTAAAAGGGAAACACTAGGAATATATTTTAAAGTTTTTTAAAGTTTTTTTTTCCCCCAACAAACAATACCATCTGTCACTTCATTCAAAAAAGTGGAAGAGTATGGACTGTCGTAATCCCTGAATGAATAGCAAATAACTGTTGGGAACATGATGAGAAAGGGCTAGTCATGCTTTTAATAATGTCATTACATGACCCTAGGTGACAGCCGCAGGAATAATGGGATAAGTTCATTCAAAAATCCTCCTTTTCCATAAAAGAATGCGAATGCTGGCAGCAGTGGACAAAATCAGGTTTTTCAAAACTCTGGGAAAAAACCGAAGTGGTAAATACAGGGGGCGTTCATTCAAGAAAAACATCTGAACCTCAGTAAGTCCAGTCAACTTTGTCCCATTTTAGTTTCCCCAAGTCCCATCCCTCAGATGGTGGTGGGAAGAGCTAGGCGTGGGGGAGACCTCCTCCCCCGCACAGGAGACTCATTAGAATCTAGAGGCTCAGGGCCCCCAGCTTCATCAGGGTCTTCCCTCACGTCGCCATCACCTTACAGGACCTGACTCTTTCCGGGGCAGTATTCTCAGATGGGTATACCCTCCGAGGCTGGGAGCTCAATTTGCATAGTAATTCAGCCACTCTCAGGATGGGGCAATTTCAGCCCTGCATACCACACACAAAAGCTTTTAGGTCATTTATATGGTGTCTGAGCTGGGAATTCAAAGCCCTGACCTCATCCTTTTCTTTCACCACTTTGTCCAGCAACATCAGGGGCAACTAACCAATGTCGTTTATAGTCCCTAGTTTTCTAATAATGTTCGAAAGCATCATTATATGGAGTCACTTAACTGGTTGCTCAGGAGTGTCCAATGCCGAGATATTTTACCTATTGCCATAAAGAGTTCATATTGTGGACTATCAGGGCTCCCTTTACTGCTAGAAGTAAGAGTCATTAGCATCTTTGATCAGATTAGAGAGCCAATTCCAGAAACCCCAGAACCCATTCAGAAAATCTGTCCTTAAGTCTCTGTTCTTCTAGAACTACTTCTGATACCAAAATCTGTATTATTCATGATTTTCCAGAGAAACCAATCAGCTATAGATCCAATCAGATACAGATCAATAAATAGATATTTATTATGAGGTATTTGCCCACGTGATTTTGAAGACTGAGAAGCCCCATGACCTGCTGTCTGCCAGCTGGAGGCCAAGGACAGCTGGGGGTAGAGTTCTTTCTGGTCCAAACCCAAAGGCCCTGAGGACCAGGGAATCCAGTGATCTCAGTCTGAAAGGAACCGGAGCACTGACGCCCAAGGGCAGAGAAGGAGGACGACCCAGCTCAAGAGGAGAGCAGGTCTACCCGCCCCCCGGCTTTTTGTTCCACTGAGCCCTCAGTGGGTTAGGTGAGGCCGATCCGCATGGGTGAGGGCAGTCTTACTCTGGATTCAAAAGCTCATTCCTTCCAGAAACCTTCTCACAGAAGCCTCCAGAAATAATGTTTCACCAGCTACCTGGGCAACCCTTAGCCCAATGAAGTTGATGCACCAAATTAACCATCACAATGTCTGCTGTGAAAATGATTAATCTTTCTACATACCAAGGACTGTTATTTTCACATAGGAAATAAGCACCTTGTTGAGATACTGTTGCTGTTCATAACAATCACAGATGAAAAGATTTCCTTCCTGAAAGGAGGGTGGATCGGTCCTGAAGAGGCAGACAGGAAGAAGCCCTTGCGGCAGGACCCCAGACTCCCCCGTCTAAGCCCACAGCTGTGACTGGAGTGATGGTTGTTGAGGTTACCACACAGACAGTGCCCTGGAAGGCCCTAGTAGGGAGTGAACTGCAGGAGAGGCAGGATGGGGGGATCCTCAGCCCCTGAGTCACAGAGCCTGCAGGAGCATTGGAGCACCAGAGCGGGACTTCTCAAGGGTCAGACAGCTGACCCTACCTCAGACCTTGCCCCCCACGGGCCCAGATGAACCTCTGCTAGAATCAGTGGTGTGACGCCCCCCTTCCCAACCACAACAGAGGTGAACTCCAGGCCCTGGTCTCCGCACCTCCCCACCCCACTGTGACCTTGTCCTGTGGGCCCTAGGTGTGCCATGGAATTTCCAGGACCTATAAGTAATGCCCCTTTCCCCCCGAAAAGTTCTCTGACAGTTATTGCTTTCTAGCCCTAATGCCCATTTCCTATTTGAAAATGCAACCCTCTGTAAATAATCATTTTTCACGGCCGTGAATGTTGGAAATATGACCCTCCACAAATGAGGGTGTAAAAGACGATAACTGGCTGCCTGGATCAGGCTCAAAGCATTGTTAGTTGAGTTCACAAGGAGAGCGGCTATTCCTCACACTGCTTTTAGCATTTCAGTGCTGCCGAGGTCATCACCAGAACTTGACTCCCCATGTTTTTTATGTAAACTTTTCTGGGGCTCACAGAGTAACATTCCATCATCACCCGTATCTAACAAATGGAAAAGGCTGGCTTAGTGGAATTTGCTGAGGGTTATACAATACATAAATAGCATGTCTGGGGATAAAATCCCCCTGTCTCATTCTTCCAAGCATTGTAGATACAAGATCATTGCTCGCAACAGAAAGCGAAGGAGGAAAATGGATCAATGAAAAGCATCATCATCATGAATGAATGAAAAGCAATGAACCTCATCAATGAAAAGCAATGAACCACCGATGTATACAATTTGGATGATTCTGAACACCATGCTGAACAAAAGACGCCTGCACACACACAGTACAATTCAGCTTCTCGGACGTTCTAGGAAAGGCGAAACTATAGGGACAGAAGGGTTATCAGTTTTTGCCCACTCCTGGGGGCTGGGGGACCTGACTGCCAATGTGTCAACAGAACTTCTTGGGATGATAAAAAATATTCAGTGTCTCAGAAGTCACATGGTGTGTGCATTTGCCTAAACCATGGTCATATGGGTGTATACATTTGTCAAAACTCATTGAACGGGACACTTAAAATGAGTACCTGTAATGAGTATGTAAGTATTAGTATGTAAATATACCTCAAAAAATTGATTTTAAAACACACTTTTGAGGTGGGTTCAAAGCAACGTGTTGTCTTTCATAATTTGTATCAGAATAATAAAATCTTGTGGGGGAAAGAAAGCAAATGAGCAAGATTAATACTTGCATGGATGCTCTCTTGTCCACATTCTAAGAGAAAATTAGTTAGAATCAGTTTAACTTGTAATACTGGCACCAGTATGAAAAAAATGTACCACTGAGTCATATTGCTTTCAGGATCTTTTCCAATTAAATAGCAAATTGAAAATGAACTTAATTGTTAAAACTTGCTCCAACTTCATAATATTTTATCACCCCAGAAGTTTCAACCTAACAGTAATATTGAAATTATGTTTATTTTTGTTCTTTAAGCCATGAATCAGTAGTTTTCCTCTGATAGTTTGCACATGTATCTAAGTACCATCAGATTATCACATAACTAAACCATTCGAAGAAAAAAGATGCACTTATCATAAAGAATTGTTACTTTACAGACCACCCAAAATAGGAGAATATTTTTTTAGAAACAAAATTAAGAACAAATCACAAGTCAGGTGCCACCATACTACATGTGCTAAAAGGAAAGCGTTTTTGACGTATTTTTAAAATTGAAGAATTAGTGAAGAATTGGTCATAGTCCTTTTCAATCCATTCTGTGGTCATAACTTTCGCTTTGGACCTTGTGAACAGTCGGGCAGGTCTCATTTCCCCCCACCCCCACCCCAGCTACTCTTAGATAATAAAAATCCTAAGTCTCATTTCAGTCAGTCTAGTTTTAGCAATGGAAATGTCTAATCCTAGGTGAGAGTCAACCTTGAGACTGTTCAAGGTCACAGCTTCCTTCCCCCCTGGGCTCTAGCCTGTTACAGACTGGATACTTACTATGGAGAATGCAGGAACATGGCCACTCTCCTGTTAATTTCCCCACCATGGGCCTGCCCTCCTCCTCCGCTCCCTCACTAGCCCACCATGGGCTCTTCTGCTTCAGACACAGGAGGGGACTGACACAGGGGTCCCAGCTGGCTGAGACTGTCGGGCAGTCACACTGGGGGCTGACTGATGCCAACTCTGATGGGGGCCAGGGCTCCTCCTGGGAGGACGCTCCTACAAGAGCACCTCCTCTCTGGCTCTCAGCACAGGAGATGCGCTCAACTCCTGCCTCCTCTGGCACGCTTGTAACAGACAGGAGGGGGAGTCCCCCCCCCACCCTGAGATAAGAGATATAAAGTATTTTTTCCTGAAATCCAAAGTGGATACAAAAGTTTAATAGAAGAAACAGAGTGGAGGATGTCACAACCATGGGGAGGACTGGAGTACTGTAGCACCTTGCCCTGCCAGGTGCAGTGTCAGAAATACCCAGAAATGGAGCTGCAGGCAAGGTGGAGGACCGGAACAAGAGGGAGAGCTAAAAAACCAGCAAAAACCAGAGAATAACTGAAAGATGATTAAAAATTCCATCCTTCAGTCCTCACCATTGGACCAACCACTGAAGTCTCTACAGAAGGCCTGAACACACGCTGGAAGACAGCTGCGGTACAGAGTGGGTGACACCCATAGAGTAAGCCTCCCACCCCAGCAAGGGGGCGCCTCAGTGTGATGAATGGCTCTGCACGGGCTCAGCCTAAAAAGGAGCCCTAGAAAACAGAGCTTTCCGTGAGATTTTCCAACTTTTATAGCACAAAAGGCCATCAAGGGACCACCACGCTTTTGAAGAAAACCAACAGGCTAAGTCAATGAGGAAGAATTAAATAAATAACATTCATTAATATTTGAGCATTTGGTGAGTTAGAAGTGATCCACAAACCATCTCAAACTGGCTGATGCAACAAATGAACAAGTCTACAAACAAATATCTGTATTAATTTGCTAAGGCTGCTGTAACAAAGTACCATGGACGGAGCAACTTAGTAGAAATTTATTTTCTCACAGTTCTGGAGGCCAGAAGTCTGAGATCAAGGTGTCAGCAGGGCTGGTTCCTTCTGAGGTCTCCCTTCGCAGCTATAAGACAGCTAGATGGCTGACTTCTCCCTCTGTGTTAACTCGTCCCTCTATATTAACGTGGTCTTCTCACTGTGTGTGTGCTAACTTCCTCTTCGCATATGGAGCTGAAGCTAAAGCTCTAATGCTTTGGCCACCTGACTCAAAGAGCCAACTCATTAGAAAAGACCCTAAGCTGGGAAAGATTGAGGGCAGGAGGAGAAGGGGACAACAGAAGATGAGATGGTTGGATGGCATCACTGACTCAATGGACATGAGTTTGAGCAAACCCCAGGAGATAGTAAAGGACAGGGAGGCGTGATGTGCTGCAGTCCACGGGGTCTCAAAGAGTCAGACATGACTGAGTGACTGAACAATAACAACCTCTTTAAAAACCCTGTCTCCAAATACAGTGACATTCAGAGGTGCTGGAGGCTAAGACTTCAATTTATAAATTTTGCAGGGACACAGTTCAGCCCATAACATACATCTGCTCCATTAACTGCAAATACGAGGCTGACCTGAGCAGGAGGCACAGCCAGATTCAAGACTCCAGGGAGAGCCTCAGGAGCAGCCCCTGAGGTCCTCTACTCAGTGTATCGTATCTTAGAATAGGCTTGTGCTGCTGGTTTAGTCACTAAGGCATGTCCGACTCTTGCAACCCCATGCACTGTAGCCCACCAGGCTCCTCTGTCCATGGAACTTCCCAGGCAAGAACGCTGGAGTGGGTTGCCATTTCCTTCTCCAAGGAACCAACCAGGGATGGAATTCAGGTCTCCTGCACTGCAGGCAGACTGTTAGTTTAAAAGTAATCTATCTCTTTAAAAAAAAAAATCAAGCAATACATAAATCAAAACTATTCTAAAATTAAACAACTGTTTTTCTTAAAATCTGTTTCATGTGGCCATCACTTCTTACACTATGGCTTCGCCCAGTTAATCTTTTTAAGGCTTTTTTTTTTTTTTTTTTTATGGAGCAAAGTGAAGTGAAAGTCACTCAGTTGTGTCCAACTCTTTGCAACTCCATGGACTATATAGTCCATGAATTCTCCAGGCCAGAATACTAGAGTGGGAAGCCTTTCCCTTCTCCTGGGGATCTTCCCAACCCAGGGATTGAACCCAGGCCTCCCGCATTGCAGGCAGATTCTTTACCAGTTGAGCCACGAGGGAAGCCCCAGAATACTGGAGTGGGTGGCCTGTCCCTTCTCTAGTGGATCTTCCTGCCCCAGGGATCGAACCAGGGTCTCCTGCATTGCAGGCAGATTCTTTGCCAAGTGAGCTATCAGGGAAGCCCTAAAGTCTTTATTGAATTTGCTAAAATATTGCTTCTGTTTCACATTTTGTTTTGCTTTTCTAGGGGGTGGGGTGTTTGTTTTGGCCATGATGCATGTGGGAACTGAGCTCCCTGACCAGGGACTGATCCCATATCCCTCTACCAGGTAGTGAAGACTTGAACACTGAACCGCCTGGGAGTCCCCACCCAATTAATTTTATCATCCCTCTCACCTCTTCCTTGGATTGCAGACACAATGGTTCTCATTCCTAAGTTGGGCTACCGTGACAGCAGGGTGGATACAGTTGTGATCACATGATCACCTCTTGTAGCTTGGCTTGTGTCTACTGTCTTGAGGGAGGGAGTGGGGAGGAGGGAGCATGGAGGGATGGGCAGGGCGGGTGGTGCCTGTCAGGACCTTCGGAGTCCTAAGTCTTGAGAGGAGAAGCAAAGCAAAATCACAGCAGCTCAGAGCTCCTGACCATGAGACAGGCCAATCTTCACATACTACCTTTGGCTGGAAATCACTTCTGGTTCTCTCAATTTGTTTCATACCATCCTAAAAAGGAAACCTATGCTTGCAAATTAGGAAGACAGTATGTTTTAAACCACATACAAAAAATCAATTATAATGATTGGTATGGACCCAGGAGATGGATACACTTAAGAAACCGTGGTATTCCTTATAAATAGTACCTCAGGACACATTTTTATACGTTTCTACAATATCTTGCTCTGTAAATTTGGTGCCTCTCTTTAATAGCTTTTATAATGACTGGCTTAGGTCATCTATTCACAAGTGAATTTCAAAGCATTTCAGGGAACTAGGCAATCAAAATTGACCAATTTAAAAGATGTGAAGGGGCACTATTGATTTTTTTTAAATGCTATTTTCAAGGGTTTTCTGACGGTTTTAGTGGTAGCTGGAAGAATGTCAAATCTATCCTTTAGTAGAAGAATGAATTATATGCAAAAGGACAGAGTAGCGCTGTTTTCTTGATTTCCAAACTTATCCTGAACTGTTTTCTTCTCCATTCTTATTTGAACTAAAGGAGTTTAATTTTTTAAGAAGGAAAAAGTGAATATATATATTACATTTTCCTCTGTATGTTCCTTGCCATGAGTGGCATATAAGGTAAAATAAAATATAATTCATATATTCTAAATCAAGTACTAGTTCCCATAATAATTAGTAGATGAGATTAAGTAATTAAGTATAAAACTTTGATTTTTGCTATGGAGGGCTCTTGATTCAACACTCCAGCTGTTCTACTTTCAATTTTAGGCTTCTGTTAATGAGATGAAATTTATGCCAAATATTATAACATGGGTATAAGAAAAAAAAGAAGCTATAAAGTATAAATTCTTATTTTATAAATAGATTATAACTTTATATTGTTATTTTAATAGAACATTACAATTATGATATAAATGACTTTGTTATTCTAAATAGTTTCATATTTAAGAAACTCATGTGATCATCTAATTTCATCCCAGATTCTACTAAATACTGATAATATTAGTAAGCTCAAAATTACATATACTGCTTTCTAGTTTATAAGAACTGCATGTTACTTATAAGAATCTAAAAATATAAAGAAATGGTCATTTAATAGAAGTCATATTTTCATATTGTTCATTATACTGTCTCATGGTTTCTCTGCATCTACACTGACATAAATGTGTGTCTAAACAGTATCTGGCTGGTGTTACCATGTCGTGTTATGTGTCTCAGGATAAAGCAGGAGGATGGGCATTAAGTGAATCTTACAATGGCTATATTCTGACTGATTCTAAAGTGGCAGCATATTCTGTAGCTTCTTATAGTTATTTCCTGTCCTAATGTCTTCAGAGTAAGCCACCTACCATGGTAAAAACATCTCTTTTCATATTCCATGCAGTGCAAATGGGGAGAAACCACCAACATCTCATGAGCTTAATACATTTTAAACCTTTTTTCCTCCAATTAAATTGAAGAATGGCTCTGCTTGCAAAATTCAGAATTTTCAGGGAAGAAATACGAAGTACCATCTGTTCTAAATACAAGAAATTCTGCTTGATAACCTGGTTCATGTAAAGATAATGGAATCTTGAATCCTTTTATGGATTCTTTAGATTTGAAGGTCAGAAATATTTCTGCTACCTGCAAATTACACTGCATGTTAGCAGAAATACAAGGAGTCATTCCACTTAGTCCACATTTGTTTCTTGTATACTAAATGCACATCCTCCTTCAGAGATGATTTATTTTAAACTTAGAAACACTAGTTTCTTAAAAAAAAAAAAAAAAAAAAAAACTTGTATTGAAATACTACCAGGAAGTTGCAAAGAGAGTTGAGACAGTTCTCACACACCACTCAGCATTCTCATTATTATTAATATCTCACATGACTGCAGTACATTTGTCCAAACTAAGAAACTGACATTGGAACATTAACTCAAGTTCTGACTTCATTCAGATTCTACCAGTCTTTCCTTTAATGCGCATATTCTGTTTCAGGATTCAGTATAGGATATCACATTAGATTTGGCTGTCATGCCTCCCCAGTTTCCTCTGATCCGTGACAGTTTCTCGGTCTTTCTCTGTCTTTTTATGACCTTCCAGGCTGTCCTGCAGAATATCCCCAGGGCAGTACCATGCTTGGTCATGATTATACTGGGGTCAAGGGTCTTGGCAAAACCACTGCACTGGTGAAGTGCTCTTATTTCTTCCTAGCAGGAGGGGTATATGATGTCAGCATGACTATTAATGACATTGGTCTTCATCCCTTGGTTAAGGTAGTTTGCCAGGTTTCTCCAACTCTAAAATTATTATTATTTTTTATTTTGCCCTATTCTGTTCTTTAGATCAAATTGCCAACATCTGCTGGATCATGGAAAAAGAGAGTTCCAGAAAAACATCTATTTCTCCTTTATTGACTATGCCAAAGCCTTTGACTATGTGGATCACAATAAACTGTGGAACATTCTGAAAGAGATGGGAATACCAGACCACCTGACCTGCCTCTTGAGAAACCGATATGCAGGTCAGGAAGCAACAGTTAGAACTGGACATGGAAAAACAGACTCGTTACAAATAGGAAAAGGAGTACGTCAAGGCTGTATATTGTCACCCTGTTTATTTAACTTATATGCACAGTACATCATGAGAAACGCTGGGCTGGAAGAAGCACAAGCTGGAATCTAGATTGCTGGGAGAAATGGCAATAACCTCAGATATGCAGATGACACCACCCTTATGGCAGAAAGTGAAGAGGAACTAAAAAGCCTCTTGATGAAAGTGAAAGAGGAGAGTGAAAAAGTTGGCTTAAAGCTCAACATTCAGAAAACTAAGATCATGGCATCTGGTCCCATCACTTCATGGGAAATAGATGGGGAAACAGTGGAAACAGTGTCAGACTTTTATTTTTGGGGGCTTCAAAATCACTGCAGATGGTGACTGCAGCCATGAAATTAAAAGATGCTTACTCCTTGGAAGGAAAGTTATGACCAACCTAGATAGCATATTCAAAAGCAGAGACATTACTTTGCCAACAAAGGTCCCTCTAGTCAAGGCTATGGTTTTCCATTGGTCATGTATGGATGTGAGAGTTGGACTCTGAAGAAAGCTGAGCCCCAAAGAATTGATGCTTTTGAACTGTGGTGTTGGAGAAGACTCTTGAGAGTCCCTTGGACTGCAAGGAGATCCAACCAGTCCATTCTAAAGGAGATCAGTCCTGGCTGTTCATTGGAAGGACTGATGCTATAGCTGAAACTCCAATACTTTGGCCACCTCATGTGAAGAGTTGACTCATTGGAAAAGATGCTGATGCTGGGAGGGATTGGGAGTAGGAGGAGAAGGGGACGACAGAGGATGAGATGGCTGGATGGCATCACCGACTTGATGGACATGAGTCTGAGTGAAATCCGGGAGTTGGTGATGGACAGGGAGGCCTGGCGTGCTGCGATTCATGGGGTCGCAAAGAGTCGGACACGACTGAGTGACTGAACTGAACTGATTCTATTCCTTGGAAGCAAATCACTAAATTCAACCTACATTCAGTGGAGTCGGAAGTGAAGAGGACAGGTCCATGTTCTTAAAACGGGATTATGTACATGTATTACTTGAGTATTTCAGTAATATGCGTGTGTGCTCAGTCACTTCAGTCATGTCTGACTCTTTGCAACCCCATGGACTGTAGTCCACCAGGCTCCTCTGTCCGTGCGATTCTCCAGGCAAGAATACTGGAGTTGGTCACCATGTCTTCCTCTAGGGGATCTTCCTGACCCAGGGACTGAACCCACGTCTCTTTTGTCTGCTGCATTGGTAGGCAGGCTCTTTACCACTAGTGCTCTGGGAAGCTCTCAGTAACAAGAAACGTCCTTATATTCATTTATTCAATTATTTATGTACATTAGTATCACAAATACATATTTATTTTATATCCTGGGTTATAATCCAGCACGATGCTATTTATTTTGTTGCTGGAATTACTTCAGTTTTGGACATGGAGAAGTCTTTCTGGTTGACTTCTGCATCGCCTTGACATAACTCCATCCTTCTGTTTTCTGAACATGTCCCTGCTTTCTCATAATACAATATCCTCCAGGCTCATCTTGTATTTTCTCTGCCCCATTGCTAGACTCTGTTATTTCTCCAAGGACCCCTGCTTCTTTGTAAGAGAATGGTCTGAGCATACTGACTTCTATCCAAAGAGGAGTAACTTTGAATGAGTTATAGAGCTTGTCAAACACATTCTTAGCTGGGTGATCAACATCACTACCAACAAATTAAGTCATATTTTGATATGATGTGGTATAAATGCACACCTCTCTGATTTTATCCACAACACATAACCCCATCCAATCATAACATCAGACAAATCCCAATTGAGGGACATTTTATAAAATACTTGACGGTATCCCTAAACACTAAAAATATCGCCAAAACCAAGGGAAGTCTAAGAAACTGTCACAGCCAAGAGCAGTCTAAGGGGACACGACTATTAACTGATTACAGTATCCAGGATGGGATCCTAGAACATAAAACGTACAGTAAGATAATCCTAAGGGCATCTGAGTAAAGTATGGACTTTAGTTAATAAAGACACGTCACTATCAGTTCTTTAATTGTAACAAATGTGCCCTGCAAGCATAAGATGTTAACAACAGGGGGGAATATAAGCTAGACGGAGGCTCCTCTGTATTAACTTCATTATGTTCCTATAGATCTAAAATTGTTTCTAAAACATAAAGTTTATTTTTAAAAAGTATACAGTGAATATGATTGACTTGAGAACAAAAAGTGAAGAACTCTCTGACACTCTGTCCATTCATCAACTCTGCACTTACTAATCTGCAGATAAACAGAGCTGAGCATCATGGGATGACTTACCATGAATAGGCTGCTAAAGGTTTCTCTCCAAGTTTGAATTTATTTGAAAGTTTATCCAAATAACATTTCCAGTTCTCTTATTCAGATTAGAATCCACTCGATGCACTTCTCCATTTATTTTTCAATTTTTAGAAAGAGTAGTACTTAAAGACTCTCACACAGGGACATGCATTACTGAATAAGAGTGAAATGCAAAGTTCGTGTTCCCTTTCTGCACGAAAAACTTCCTAAAGAGACGGGAAAGAAAGTGCCCAGGGGTCAGGTGAGTAGAGGACACAGGCGGCTGTCCATAGCCTAGAGACATCTAGGAGCAGCAATGAGATCTTGCAATTAAGAAGATACTGCAAAATAAAACTGTATTTTTAGGTGGAGGCCATGATTCCCAGTAGGAATAATTACAATACCATTATTCTTATTAAGTGTTTCAACCAACGGTGGCCAGGAGACTTTATGCTGCACATTAAATAGGAATAAGACGGCTATTTCCACGAAGCCAAGTTGGCTAGAGCCCAGGTACTCTGAAGAACATTATATTTACATCGGTAAGTTGAATTCTGCTGAAAACCGCAACAGTGTCACTCAAAGTGTCCCACATTTTAACTGTCTATACACTTGAAAGGGAGAAGGCAATGGCACTGACTCCAGTTCTCTTGCCTGGCAAATCCCATGGACGGAGGAGCCTCGTGGGCTGCAGTTCATGGGGTCGCTAAGAGTCAGACACGACTGAGTGACTTCATTTTCACTTTTCACTTTCATGCATTGGAGAAGGAAATGGCAACCCACTCCAGTGTTCCTGCCTGGAGAATCCCAGGGACGGCGGAGCCTGGTGGGCTGCCGTCTATGGGGTGGCACAGAGTCGGACACGACTGAAGCAACTTAGCAGCACACTTGAAAGGGGGTCGCTGCCGTTTTGCGGCTGCAGCCTGGAGCCTGATGTGGAGGCCCTGCCCAGAATGGAGGCGTGTGTGCGGGGGGCGGCGGGGGGGGGCACGGCTCGGAAGACCGCCTTCCCCGCCGGCTCCTCCACACGGGATGCCCACGCTGCCCGCGGCCTGCAGAACATTTGAGGCTCCCAGGCATGAGTGCCCTAATTCCCTGTGCCAGCCCTTCCATGCCTGGGGCAGAGGAGCAAACACCAGAAGTGGCACACATTACTGGGAGCAGGTCCAGCAGTCGAGGCACAACCCTAGGAGCAGGATGGAAGGACCAGGGGCCTCACTGCTTCTCGGGTCCAGGAGCCCTTGGAACGTTCTCTGACCCCCACATGCCTGACACTTGCTGTAGAGCCACAGGCTTTACACCTGAGACAGTGTGGGCTGCCCTGACAAAGGAAGGGGCACTGGTGACCCCGGGCCAGGGGCCTGGCCCGCCACTCACTGCACACTCCACGGCGGTCAACAGACTCTGCTGACTTCCTCACCAGACGCCTGAGGCAGCCACACCTTCTGGGTGGCCAGGCCCCTAGAAAAGGCTTCCAGTCAGTTCCTGTCTATTGACCCAGGCTGCCAGCAACCACAGAGACCCTCATCTCCATGTTGATAGCCCTGCTTTTATCACGAAACCCAACCTTCAGGGATCTCTAAAACGCCTCCCCAAACATGTGTGCTCCTCCTCACTGTCTTCCTCACCCTCTGGCTCTCCGATCAGCTTTACAGATTCAAGTCGTCTCTCTGTCCTGGGAATAATGGTTTCTATTCCACACGGCATCAACTGGAAAATAATTTTCTCTATGTCTACACAATCACTAAAAAACCACAGAACTCCACATATGGCAATTGGTTATTTGGCAGCCGTAACTGAAGAATTAGGATTTGGGAGGAGCAGAGTACGGGGTACCTATGTTACCAAGTCCACGTTCGCTCACTCACTGCAGGACAGGCCAATGAATCTGAGGGACGAGGAGCTGAGGCAAAGAAGAGACTTTATTGGGGGTGTGGGGAGCGGATCACTGACTGGGAAGATGGCAGGCTAGCACCTCAAAATACCCATCTTATATAGGTCAGAGACAGGAAGGTGAGGAAGCAAAGTAAAAAGGCCATTGGTCTTGCAAACATCTGGAATGGCAAGCTTCAGGCAGGGGTGTGTTAATTCCTTCCTGCCTGCCATCTGCAGAGAGACAGGGTTCTGAACAAAGGCACTTCAGTTTAACAGGCAGAGGGGCAGGGTTCTCTGAGGCAGCCATTCTGCATGATCATAACAACAAAAGCAACGAAAGGCAAGTCAAAGGAACAGTTCTAACATGGAGCCAGAATTGGCTTCTTCTGTGCAACACATATGGGAACAAAAACACAGCTTCAAGTCGAATACCACTCACCCACAATCTTATTCTTGAGTGATGTAAACAATTAAGAAACAGAAATCTCGGAATTAGGAGACCAGAGAGGAAGTTCTCATGCCCTATGAAGACAGCAGAGCCCGACAGGAAGAATTCCGGCTCTTCCTTCCTTGGGGAAGGACTCAGTCAAGGAAAAGCCACAGACGGGTTACCCTTCCTAGACCCCGACTTCCTACTCCCTTCTATGAAGGCATTTCCTTCCCTCGCCACGGGATGAGCCCATCTGTATTGGAGAGACACCCGGCAGTCTGTCTGTTTTAGGTCAATGATGACTTCTACTAGGGATCACCCCTGTTTCACCTCCATCGAGTTCCTCAGACTTCAGCCAGCTGGGTGGCTTCTCTCGATTCCTTTATCCTTCTGTGCTTCTCCTCACTTCCTAATGGCCCTGATGATTTTAAACTATTTGCAGTGGCTGAAAGGCTGCCATGCTGTGCTTCCCAAAGATGGCAGCCAAACTGTGATGCAAAGGGGTGTGGATATGCCCAGAGCAGCGCCCCCACCGCAGCCTCCCTGTGCAGAACAGGACCCTCTGCCCAAATTTGAGAAGAACAGTATCTCTCCATCCTTTACACTCATTACCACTTTCAGGAGACACATCTCAGGGACGACAATACAGAGACATTTGAAAGGTCTGGCAACAAACCTGCCTTCCCCAGCTGTCCAGAGATGGGCCGTTCCCCTTCCCGCCTGACCTGGAGAACTGCTGTCCTTTCAATCTAGTAAAGAGACCATCTGCCAGGGCAGGAGACAAAGGATCAATCCCTGGAGGAGGAAGATCCCCTGGAGGAGGAAATGGCCACCCACTCCAGTCTTCTTGCCTAGGAAATCCCAGATAGAGGAGCATGGCAGGCTACTGTCCATGGGGTCGCAAAGAGTCAGACACAATTGAGCCGGCAACTCAACAGCCCACTTATCTACATCTTTAATTAAGAGACACAGAGACGTTAAGATTTGCTGAACACCCTCTCTCCATCATCTTTCTAAAATGCAACTGGGATAGTGGCATATAGTGATGAGAATTTCTTTTAAAAAATGGGGTAGAGTTTGAAACTGTTACATATTGTGCAGAAGCTTTTAATTTTAATTAGATCCCATTTGTTTATTTTTGCTTTTATTTCCAATATTCTGGGAGGTGAGTCATAGAGGATCCTGCTGTGATGTATGTCAGAGAGTGTTTTGCCTATGTTCTCCTCTAAGAGTTTTATAGTTTCTGGTCTTATGTTTATATCTTTAATCCATTTTGAGTTTATTTTTGTGTATGGTGTTAGAAAGTGTTCTAGTTTCATTCTTTTACAAGTGGTTGACCAGTTTTCCCAGCACCACTTGTTAAAGAGATTGTCTTTTCTCCATTGCATATTCTTGCCTCCTTTGTCAAAGATAAGGTGTCCATTGGTGTGTGGGTTTATCTCTGGGCTTTCTATTTTGTTCCATTGATCTATATTTCTGTCTTTGTGCCAGTACCATACTGTCTTGATGACTGTGGCTTTGTAGTATAGTCTGAAGTCAGGCGGGTTGATTCCTCCAGTTCCATTCTTCTTTCTCAAGATTGCTTTGTCTATTCCAGGTTTTTTGTATTTCCATACAAATTGTGAAATTATTTGTTGAAACTGTTACATGGCTAAATCATAATATTTTCACTTATTTAAAAAGAGGAAAAACAATTTGATAAAAGAATAAACACATAGACCACACTTTCACTCATAATTGACTGTTAGGGCAAACTGAAAACCAACAATTATTGCATTCAAATGCAACTGTTAATCTACTCTCTCTGAAAATTATTTTATATTTGGTTATATTTTGACTTTTGAGGTATGTTAATGACAAAATACTTTATGCTTCCCTTTAGCTTTTCTCATGAAGGAGACCATTTACAAACACATATTAGGAACAATTTCAACAAGGTATACAAATTCAGAGGAAAAACTATCAGTTCATCTGGTTCAAAAGGTATCTGGCATATTTTCTAACAGAGAAATAAATGTTTGCTAAAATACCAATTTGAGACAGATGATTTATTTTACCTCTTACTGGAATTCTGTAAAAAGCATTTTAGAACACATGCTGCATCTTCAGAAAACTAAAGAGCTGCACCTAGATTTGTAACATCAGTTATGTTGAAGGTTTTAGGTCAAAATTCATCAGAATGACTTTAATTTGAAACTAAATGATTTTATTCTGTGGCACAAGAATGTTGTTTGCTTCCCTTTTTCTGATTCTAGTCACTGTCATATTCTACATAACAGACCTACCATCTTTACTGGAAGGAACTCAGTCAGAAAAATCCCTAATGCAAGTGTTTACCAGATAATTCTTGAGCGTAATTGCTGACTTGTGAGGGACAGTCTCTAATGTGTGGGAAGCATTTGCCTCTTTTATTACTGTAACTTTGGCATTTTATAAAACTGCTATTTTTATTACTGTGTATAAGCCTTTCAGTAACTCATTCAGGCAGTTTTAAGGGCTGTGTTTGTATGAATTTTCAAGCCATATTCATATATATGTGTATATATATTTACATTTTAAAAAGTATATTTCTGTATTTCTGTATGCTAATTCTGTATTTTCCTATATATTCTATATTTTCACTTACACATTAGTTTCCTATCAACATCTGTGCAGAATCAAGTTTAAAATGAAGCTGAAAAGAAGGAGGACCTAATTTTGAACACATTCATAAAAATGTCAAGGTCAATGGGTAAATGTTATTTTAAACTATCATGTAATGCTGAGCACTACTTTTTTTTAATCTTTATATCTAAAAATATATGAGCCATGTAGTAGCTGCTGATTGAGAGTTTGGAAAAACAGGTGAAGAGGCCAAGCGCTAGGACTGGTTGATAAACCCCCTGATTTATCAAGGGAATACACTTCTCCTCCAAAGGACTGCAAAGCTAATTCAGATTTGCAACAGAAAGTTCCTCGCTAGCTACGGAATGGTGATAGCCAGAAATGAGTGAGTGAAGAATGAACGTCATTCACTCACAAGGGTACTTCATTTCTTAAGCAGAATCTTAACATTCTCCTCTTCTTACACCATCCTTTCCAACTCTGTGGCCTGACATGAATGAGAGGAGTGGAGTTGACCGGAGTCTTAATGAGAAAAGGCAAACGGAAGAGCTATAGGCACAGGATAAGTCAAATACCCATGAAGAGAGCTTGCAACGCATTCAGGCATCAGCTGGTAGCTAGAATGTGAAGTGAGTTAAATATACAAACTGAAGGTCTTACAAGTCTAACAACAGTTCGCGCAACTAACAATTTAGGTGTGAATACCCCAATGCCACAGCTTTGGACACTATTCTGCTGACGCTACCCAGTCTGAGCCCTACATCTCCGTTACAGGACTGTGGAGGGGCCCCCAAGAACCCACTGACAAAACCCACCTTCAAACGACTCACTTCATCCTCTGGGGGTGACTCAAACAAACGATCCCCACTGTAGCAGTGAAATGCACAGATTTTCTTTGGGCACTAATCACAATGTCCAGACTTGAACGATTTCAGACAGAGCTTCCTCTCCTACGTGAATGACACTGACTGTCAGAGAACTTCCCTACTTAGAGTCTTATGATCACAGTGCTTTACATCCTCAAATGTCATCTGAAGGGACACTGAAACAATAAATGAATGGGTGTGCAAAAAATTAACAGAAGCCTCAACTAAACAGACCTGGGGGGCCAGAATGGGGGAGCTCTCACGCCCTGAGAAGATAGCAGAGCCCAACAGGGAGAAGACAAGACTCCTCTGCTGGCAAGGACACAGCCAGTGAGAGAGAAGCCATGGACTCCCTGTTCCCAGCTGCCTACTCCCCATTATAAAAGTCTCTCTTCCCAGAAGGGGCTCCCACGTGCCTCACCACAGGGGCAGACCACCACTCACCACCCCTCCACACTGCAATTCTCTCCCAATCCGCAATCCAACTTTGCTGGAGAAACAGCTGACAGCCTATTTGTTTCAGGTCAACAGATGAGAATATAAAAAAGGCAGTACTGTTGATTTAGGGGGAGTGACGCTGGGTGGAGGAAACATTGTGGGCTGTGACGAGGCCCAGAGGGTAGGGAAGAACTTGACGCTTTCGGTGACACCCAGCAGAGCTGGGGAGTACTGAGCACTAAGGACGTGGACCAAGTCCTGCTGGACACCGAAGAAGGCTTCTGGTCACACAGACCTTGACTTTCATGATATAAACAGGATGAAAATAAATGTTTCATCTGTTTTTTTTTAAGATGCAATTTTAAAACTGCAAATTGAAAATAAATATGGGGAGTCAGGTAGCTCTAACAAAACTTGTAAAACCTTGAGAGTCACTGAAGTGAGTAACTAATTCCTAGTTTTTAAATGACCAGCCCAGGCTCCATGTGATACACATTTCTAATTGGGGTTGCTGACTCTAGACTTCATTAGGAAGCAAACTTTAACTCTATAACTAGGCATTCCCAACGTAAGTTCTGTAGAATGCTGATTTTAAAAGTTAACTGGAAATTGGGGAGAGGATTCCAAGGCCAAATTTTGCTCAGTATACACTGAGTATAAACAAAATAAATTCTCAGATCTTTCATCATAGGAATACACATTATATATGAATAACTGCACAATTGTATGGCCATTGCCTTCTCTTTTTCCTGAACTACGTTGAAGCACTGAAGACCAGGGAACAAAATTTGGTCATTGCTGCTCTTGGAGGCCCTAGATTCTACAACCACAAATCTCCCTTGGTTCTTATTAGCCCATTATAAAATACTGTGTCTTTTTATGTATTTTCCATTAAAATAATTATGAAAGCCTTAATCTTAAAGAACATAAAATGGGCTATTTATTCCATTAGGCAAAGGAGATTAATTTGATGGCTTTATTTTGGATTTTATTGCTAGCTGAGTTTTTATACCTGGGTGTTGAAAAATTGTATAATCTGGCTGAGAGCAAATTAGGAATGTGAACTGCCAGGAAAATTTTCTCCAACAATTTGTAGGTGGGTTACTTTGATGTGAGGTCCTCTTAATTATGGATCAGCCAAATTGGTATTTACTTGAACTATATCAAGTGCTATATTAATTTGGCCTTATTTCATGAAATCAATGATTGTCTAAAATCATCACATAACCACAAAATGAGAAAGCAGATGATTCAAATACTCTTGTAATTCTGAGAGAGAAGGATGTATTTAAATAACTTTTTATTTTGAAGTTGTGTAACAAGAAGAAGCTGCAGAAGTAGTCACACAGAGTTCCCGGGTACCCTTCATCCAGCTCCCCCCAGTGACCATATAACACAGGAAGCTGAAGGTACTATGATACTATTTACTCAGGTATAGGATTTCAATAGCTTTTACACACATTTTGTGTGTGGGGTTTGGGGGTGGGGGTGCTTATCTTTTAAAGAAGGATTTTTCCTAGGGAGTTTTCAAAAAGACAGCTGCCCAAGCAAGCTAATTAGATATCCACTGCTAACAATCTTGACCTCAATTAGGTGAAGGATTCCTAATTAAATCCTTACAGGCTTTTGTGTTAAATGGTAACTGAATGCCTAAAAGTTCCTCACAATTATATCATATTAACAAGAATGTATTTGCATTTTCAATGTTTTATTGATTTCCAATTCACCACAGGGCTATTAGTTCTATCTTACCATGCCATTTGGAGGATTTACAAATTGTTCTTTAGGGTTGAAAGCTGACAGAATGGGTTAAAAAAAACAACCAAGTTTGTGACCCGCTCAGGGTTTCACCGATTGCCACACTTTAACCACTTCTCACAATTACTAGTGTCTGTTTAAATTTGTGGGTAGGACGACAGGGGACAGAGTAAAACAGGAGACACTCCCTTTCTCTAAAAATGTTTGGGTCAGAGCAGTTTCTTCAGACTCAGGCCTATTTTTCAGAACTCTGTGTAACTGCTTGTGCAACTGCTCATGAGTGTTACACAATTTCAAAATAAAGCTATTAGTTGGCTTGACTAGTTTGGTTCCACATACAAAATCTTTAGGTTTTTTATGTTTCATATTTATTTATGCAACATGAATTTGTGATCAATAATGATTATCTGTGTTTTTAGGGATATTTAGCACATGACCCTTAATATAATTTTATCCACTGATTTATCTAAAGTATTTACCTTAATCTGTAGACAATACCTGTTTTCATTTATTGGTTCATTTCTTGTACTATCTTTTCCCAAGCCACTGAAAAAAAAAATCATACACACCAAGATTTAAAAATAAAAAAGTCAATGTCTACTTAACTTTACAGCCAACCATGGGCCTGAATCTATCTTTCTCTATTAATATCTCCCAGGAGATATCAGATGACAAAAGCTACATTAAAATAATCATTCCAGTTCTTTAAGAAGGAATATCTCTGCAAATACATGTGATTTTTTAAAATTAGCATTCTTACCTAATGTTTCATTTATAATTGAACATGCATTTTAATAATCAAACACAAAGGTAATGCCAACTTTTCTCCTGTCATATAATACACCAAAGATAGAAATATTTTACCAGCTAAATTAAAAGTTTGCCCCAGGTTATAATTTTAAGTTTCTAGTATCACTTAGGGGAATATACATTTTTTTCAAAGTATTCTGATAGGATTAGAAGTGAACAATTATTCAGATCTAATTATAAGTAAACAATGATAAGAACAGATGAACCAGCGAACAAATTTCTCCAGAAGCATGTCATGGCAAAAGGTCCAGAGAATTCAGCCTTATGTCTTTTCTCTCACAGGAGAACAGAACAGAACAGACTGTCTGGCTAAAAAAATAGGTTAAATGTTCACATAGTACTTCATTTCTTTGTTTCATTGTATTAGATGCAGTAACACTGTCCACTAACTCAAGTTCTTGTAAAGTACTTTGATACATCTAATTCTGGTGGTAAAGTTTTAATCTAGTATTAAAAAAAAATCAACATCCCTACTGATATGTCCATGTTTCTCTGGTCTGCTCTTTCTGATCACTTATGTAGTTATATTCAGTTACAAAATCCTGTGTTATGCATTCACCTATATGAGGAATGCTTCATTTAAAAACTCCTGTGTCTCTGGTCATGAAATGGGAGGACTGAAATACTTCAGGCATAATACAGCTGAGTACATACTGGAGTCATAAAGCAGATGTTAATTCTTTTTCCAAATTTTATGATAACATGTGCTTATATACTTTTTGCAAATAATTTACATTTCACTACCAAATATATGAATTTACATTACATTATGTAAATGAATTTACATTTCATTTACCAAATATATGATTGACAGTTACTATGAGAAGTTTAACAATGTAATTTTCAATTGAGTGGTTTTATCCCAGGTCTGTCCAAACTGAAACACCATCAAGTGTGCCGGGCTCTGTTAGAGCCTCCTCAGATCTGCTCAGCTCACCTGGCCTCGCTTGTTTGCATTGCTTTAATTCCCAAAGGGCCCCAAGAATGGCTCGTACCATCCCATCCTTGTTCTTAAACATTATCACAACCGAAACCACAGGTTGCGTAATGCTCCTCAGACACAAAGCCTGGACTGTGCCGCTGCCTGCATCCTGTCTGACAGCTTTCATGCTTTCCAGCTCTCTGAATCGCTATATCACACCTGCATAATCTCTTAAAAAATTTTTTTTAAAAAGGGATGGTCCTCCTTGCTCACTTTATAGAAGTGTTTGTGAGATTCAGAGCTGTGAAAATTCTTCCATTTATTTATATTTTGACATGTACACACTCTGTATTTATTTATTTGTGGCTGAGCTGGGTCTTCGTTGCTGCACAGGGGCTTTCTCTAATTGTGGAGAGCAGGGGCTACTCTCCAGTTGCAGGGTGCAGGCTGCTCACTGTGGTGACTTCTCTTGTTACGGAGCACAGTCTCTAGGTGCATGTCTTCAGATTTTTTAATTCCAGTTGAGCTATTTCAAATCCTCAAAGATGATGCTGTGAAAGTGCCACACTCAATATGCCAGCAAATTTGGAAAACTCAGCAGTGGCCACAGGACTGGAAAAGGTCAGTTTTCATTCCAAAGAAAGGCAATGCCAAAGAATGTTCAAACTACGACACAATTGCATTCATCTCACACGCTAGCAAAATAATGCTCAAAATTCTCCAAGCCAGGCTTCAATAGTACGTGAACTGTGAACTTCCAGATTTTCAAGCTGGATTTAGAAAAGGCAGAGGAACCAGAGATCAAATTGCCAACATCTGTTGGATGATCAAAAAAGCACGAGAGAACTTTATTGGCTTTATTGACTATGCCAAAGCCTTTGACTGTGTGGATCACAATAAACTGTGGAAAATTCTGAAAGAGATGGGAATACCAAGTCACTTTACCTGCCTCCTGAGAAATCTGTATGCAGGTCAAGAAGCAACAGTTAGAAGTGGACATAGAACTGACTGTACATCAAGGAGAAAGGAGTCCATCAAGGCTGTATATTAACTTATATGCAGAGTACATCACGTGAAATGCTGGGCTGGATGAAGCACAAGCTGGAATCAAGATTGCCGGGAGAATTATCAATAACCTCAGATACACAGATGGTACCATCCTTATGGCAGAAAGTGAAGAAGAACTGAAGAACCTCTTGATGAAAGTGAAAGAGGAGAGTGAAAAAGCTTAAAACCTTGATGAAAGTGAAAGAGGAGAGTGAAAAACCTTAAAACCCAACATTCAGAAAACTAAGATCATGGCATCTGGTCCCATCACTTCATGGCAAATTGATGGGGAAACAATGGAAATAGTGAGAGACTTAAATTTTGGGACTCCAAAATCACTGCGGATGGTGACTACAGCCATGAAACTAAAACACACGTGCTGCTTGGAAGAAAAGCTATGTCCAACATAGACAGCATATTAAAAAGTAGAGACATTACTTTGCCAACAAAGGTTCATCTAGTCAAAACTATGGTTTTGTCAGTAGTCATGTATGGATATCAGAGTTGGACTATAAAGAAAGCTGAGTGCCGAAGACTTGATGCTTTTGAACTGTGGTGTTGGAGAAGTCTCTTGAGAGTCCCTTGGACTGCAAGGAGATCCAACCAGTCAACCCTAAAGGAAATCAGTCCTGAATATTCATTGGAAGGACTGAAGCTGAAACTCCAATACTTTGGCCACCTGATGCAAAAACTGACTCATTGGAAAAAGACCCTGATGCTGGGAAAGATTGAAGGCAGGAGGAGAAGGGGACAACAGAGGATGAGATGGTCAGATGGTATCACCGACTCAAAGGCTATGAGTTTGAGTATTGAGTAGGCTCTGCGAGTTGTCTATGGACAGGGAAGCCTGGCCTGCTGTAGTCCATGGGGCTGCAGAGTCAGACACGACTGAGCAACTGAACTGAACCATACTTTGGTTTTCATGTGTTTAAATCTTTTTTTTTTTCAATTCATCCATTTCAGTTTTAATTTTACTGATTTTTTTTGTATATGCCTTTTTAATTTCTAAGAAGTTCATTTTCTCCCCAAATGTGCTTTATCCTGTAAAAAAAAAAATTAGTGGTTACCCTAGAGTTTACAATATACATTTACAATTAATTTAAGTACATTTTAAAATAACACTATACTGTCTCATAGTTAGTGCAGACACCTCATAAAAGATAATTCTCAACTCCTTCCTTCTATCGCCTATAACACTGCCGTCATTTATTTTACTTATCCATATCAGTAGAACAATTAATAATATGATTTTACCTTCATTTCTCCTTTCTCCAATGCTTTGTCTTTATGTAGGTCCAAGTTTTTTCTTCCTGAAAAATTTCTTTTCACATTTCTTGCAGGGCAGGTTTGTTAGCAATGCATTCTTTGTTTTAGTTTTGAAAATAAAAATCTTTATTTCTCTTTCATTCTTGAAGAATAATTTTACTGGATAAAGGATTCTAGGTTGGTGTTTTTGTTTTTTCCTTTCTTTCAACTCTTCAAATATTTCACTCTACTTTCCTCTTGCTTGCATGTTTTTTGGGAAAAAGTCCACTGTATTTCTTATCCTCTTTCCTCCAAAGGTAAGGTGATATCTTTCTACCCCCAGATTCTTTTAAGATTTTATCTTTGTCTTAGTTTTTCCATAGTTTGAATGTGATTTGCATAGGTGTAGATTTTAGTATTCTCTGAACTTCCTGGAACTGTGGTTTGGTGTCTAGTTTTGGAAATGTCTTAGCTGTTATTGCGTTAAATACTTGTCTCATTCTCTTTTCTTTTTGTGGTATTTTGATTAATCACATATCCTTTTTAAATTTTTCCTGCATTTCTTAGATATCCTGTGCATTTTTTTTTTCATTCTTTTTCTTCCTTTGATTTTCAGTTTAGAAGTTTCCACTGACCTATCTTCAAGCCAATAGATTCTTTCTTCGGTCACATCCAGTCAACTGATGAGCCCATCAAAGGCATCCTTCATTTCTCTTACAGAATGTTCATTTTCTGGCATTTCGCTTTGATTCTTTCTAACCTTCAGTCTGTTTCCATGACTCACCATCCATTCTTGCGTGTTGTCTACTTTTTCCAGCAGAGCCTAGTTGATAGCTCCAGAGCCTTCTGCTCCAGTGACCTGACCTCACTGACTCTTGGTGCTTGCCTGTATCTTGAGACGCTGGGATGGACATTTACCCTGTCAGCTCAGTTCTCTCATGTATCCAAGTCGTTGTTTTTCCAGATTTTTTTTTTTTAATTGAAAGCACAGAAGTGACAACTTTTAAGCTCTTTATATGTTAAAGCTATAATCATGAATCCAAATCTACTCTGCTTTATCTCTATGATAAAGGTATTTATCACATTTTTGTTCCTTTTCTCATGTTTTGATCCACTATTATTTAAACCTTTATAAATATTTTGTTTCCAAAAATTCCACAATCTCCAGTTCATGGGTTCTGATTATATTTTTCTTTTCCTGACAACTCTTGCTAATCTGACTTTTTTCCCTCGTATATCTTATAATTTTGAGTTATGATCCCATCCTTGGTGGATCTATCTGGGAAAATCAAACTCTTGGGTTGATGGAGTGCCTTCTCTTCTCAATGTTATACACTTCTGCAAGGAAGCAGGTTGCGATATCAACTGTGGATAACTTTAGATGTATTTCTCAGCCTGAGTTTTTCCCAGTTACAACAGTATTGTGAATTCAAACCCCAAAGACACACGAGGGCATATGTATACTTATAAATCTTTAGGCAACTTAAAAAATATTTACAGCCCAGGCTGAAACAGGTGAAGTCCCTTGATTATTCCTATATTGCTAAGTCGCTTCAGTCCTTTCCGACTCTGTGAGACCCCAGAGACGGCAGCCCACCAGGCTCCCCTGTCCCTGGGATTCTCCAGGCAAGAACAATGGAGTGGGTTGCCATTTCCTTCTCCAATGCAGGCAAGTGAAAAGTGAACGTGAAGTCGCTCAGTCGTGTCCGACTCTTAGTGACCCCATGCCTGCAGCCACCAGGCTCCTCCGTCCATGGATTTTCCAGGCAAGAGTACTGGAGAGGGGTGCCATTGCCTTCTCCGGCCCAGCCCCTGCAAACCTGCTTAATCATGCTTGTCCAGGTCAGGCATCCCCCTCCCCATCTTCACTGCTGTTCCTGCGGACGAAACCCCTTAGTTTAAATCAGACTATTAGCAGCTAGTGTTACCCACTGTAGTCTGTCTATAAAAACTCTGCAATCCCTTTGTTCTGGGCTCAGAGCTTAGAATGTTAACTCCTCTGGGCCCACCGGCATAATAAATCTGAGTTCTCCAACTCTCCGAGTGCAGTGCTTGGTTTCTCCATTACTGGCTTCTGCAACAAGGGAACTATATCCCCCATGCCACAACTAAGACTCAGCACAGCCAAATAAATCAATAAATGGCATTTAAAATAATTACTAGTTCTTGATTCTCCCTCCAAACCTATCTACCCTAAAGCTGCACCACCCCCTTTTGGTTCCCCTTTCTCAGGGATGGCAGTTCTCCTACAGTTGCTGAGACTAAAATCTTGAGGTCATCTGGATACCCTTCTCTTTCACCCAATCCCATTCTTTCCTCCATCAGATCCTGAAAGTGCTACCTTCCAAACATCCAGAATCCAAATCCTTCTCTTTGGCAAGGCTGTAGTAATCTGATCACTAATCTACCCGCTGCTGCCTTTTCCGGGGTAGAGTCTGTACTCCACGGAACAACCAGGGGAGCCGTTAGTTTATTCAGAACACATCACTTTATTTATTGACTCAGACCACATCACACCCCACTCATAACTCTCTGATGACTTCTCATCTCACTTAGAATAAAATTCCAAGTTCAAAAGCAAGATGCCTGCAAGACCCTATGCGATGTGACCGGAAAGCAGAACGTCTCAGGTCATCTAGCTCCTTCTCCAGAGCCAGCTTCTCCAAGAGACGGTCTCTGGCCAGGGGATATAAAATGACAGCTCACCCTCCTGTCACTCCATCTCATTCTAGGGTTTAATAGGTTTTGTCCTTATCCGTAGAACTAACGACATAGTACTTCTACACACATCCTGACATGTATTTATTATCTATTAACAATTTGTCCCTAAGGAATTTGCTGTTATTTCTGCAGAAGCCAGATCACTGCCAGGAACAAAGAAGGGGGGTTATCAGTATTTGTTCATTCATCAGAAAATATTTGCTTAACTCTATTTAGGGTTCAGAATAAGATGCTGAGCCAAATGTCCATGTGTTTGGCACATTATTAAACACAAACAGTAAAAAAAAAAAAAAAAAAAATACACTGATACTGTAAAGAAAGGGTGTGTGAACAGGGTTTCTTGTCCACTCTAGGGAACATGAGCCGCTTCCCAGAGGAACTGACATCTGTACAGACGTAGGCATGTGAAAGGTGCTTTGAGTGACAGGAGCATTTCAGGCTGAGGATTAGCTTTGTGCAGGGCCATGCAGCAGGATTTACGAGCATGTAAACAAGAGGAGCCCCGTGTATCAGCTGATCACAGAAAAGGAAGAGACGGTAAAAATGAAATCATGGGCAAATCATGCAAGTGTGTAGAGACCTTGATAGAAAGTCTTATCTTGGGGCAGTTGAGCAGTAAGCGCAGTTTTAAGCAGGTGGTCAGGTTTTCGAGGTAGGAAGACGATCATGCCTCCAGTGCAGGGATTCCAGGGACTCTGGTGGTAATCTAGGAACAAGAAAGTGACAGTGTGATCCAGGAGACTGATTCCAATCTAGTCACCTGTGCTTAGTTTTCTATAGAGATTTGGAGGTTGAAACTAGCATGGCTGAGTGACTCATTAAACTGACAGCACAGGGAGGCATCAAAAATAACACCAGGACTTCCCTGGTGGCCCAGCGGCTAAGACTCCATGACCAACGCAGGCGGCCTGGGGCCCCCGGTCAGGGAACTAGATCCCTCACGCGGCAGGCACAAGTCTGCAGGACGCAACTTAAGGACCCTGCATACTGCCACTAAGATCCAGTGCAGCCAAACAAATAATAAGTATTTAAAAAATACATCCCAGATGAATGTGTTTGCTCAGAAGCAGGGAAATGGACGTTAGTCCCTGATTTGGGAGGGAAAGGAAGGTGAAAATTAATGAATCTGGACTCATACATTTTTCTCTTGCTTTGACACTGATATTTAAACACTGTATTATTTGTTCCTAAGCAAAACTCTTCCCTTCAAATTATGAAAAATACCTTGGTAAGAACACAGCTCCTTTTAAGATTATCCTCATTTGTGTGACTGGCTTCCCAGGTGGCGCAGTGGTGAAGAATCCTCCTGCCAATGCAGGAGACGCAAGAGACTTTGGTGCCATCCCTGTGTTGGGCAGATCCCCTGGAGGAGGAAATGGTGACCTGCTCTAGTATTCTTGCCAGGATGACCCCATGGACAGAGGAGCCTGGTGGGTTACAGTCTGTGTGTGCTTGCGAAGTCGCTTCAATAGTGTCCAGTTCTGTGTGACCCTATGGGGTCGCAAAGAATTAGACACAACCGAGCACACGCACGCATATGTGTGACCATGTCTTAACTCAGGCGCAGTCCAGAACTGTCCTAGCAAACCACCTTACTGTGTCCCTATGACTTTCATTTTTCTTTGCTGCTGAGGAGTGATTTACTCATGCTGTTTGCAGGACAAGGTAGAGAATTCGAACTTCAAAAATATTTTTAAAGTAATTCTTGGCTCTACACAATTTAAAGTTTGGAAATATGCAATAAATAATACCTAAATAATAAAGCAATACATCTTTTAGAACAATTCTCTATAAGAAGCGAAGTCTTATGGATTATCTTCATTGCCAATAACCAGATTTTTAAATCAGAGGCAAAATATTAGTATTGGTAGAAATATATAGAGATGCCTCCCCCATTTAATTTTAGTATATGGTACCTGAATGTTTTTAAAATATATAAGACAAACTCAACAGAATATGTGATTAAAAAGTAGTAGTTAGTGGATTTGAAATAATTCTGTATTATTCAAACATTATGAAATATGTCTCGAAGGCAACAATTTGGGCTTCAATTATTAAATATTTAACCATTACTTTAGATGCTCTGATTTAATAAAAACCAAAATATCAGCATCAGTTCAGTTCAGTCGCTCAGTTGTGTCCGACTCTTTGTGACCCCATGAATTACAGCACGCCAGGCCTCCCTGTCCACCACCAACTCCTGGAGTTCACTCAAACTCATGTCCATCGAGTCGGTGATGCCATCCATCCATCTCATCCTCTGTTGACTGTGTGGATCACAAGAAACTGTGGAAAATTCTGAAAGAGATGGGAATCCCAGACCACCTGACCTGCCTCTTGAGAAACCTGTATGCAGGTCAGGAAGCAACAGTTAGAACTGGACTTGGAACAACAGACTGGCTCCAAATAGGAAAAGGAGTACATCAAGGCTGTATATTGTCACCCTGCTTATTTAACTTCTATGCAGAGTACATCATGAGAAATGCTGGGCTGGAAGAAGCACAAGCTGGAATCAAGATTGCCGGGAGAAATATCGGCATAGTTATATATATTTTTCACTTTATATAGAAATGGCTGCTACTTTATATGCACAACCAGAGTTGTAAATATTACATCATTATTAGAAAACTAAATGCAATACATTAATTTTGCATTTTGGTTCAGAGTATAATGGCCTTGTGGCTCAGCTGGTAAAGAATTTGCCTTCAATGCGGGAGACCTGGGTTTGATCCCTGGTTTGGGAAGATCCCCTGGAGAAGGGAAAGGCTATCCACGCCAGTATTCTGGCCTGGAGAATTCCATGGACTATGTAGTCCATGGGGTCACAAAAAGTCAGACATGACTGAACACCTTTCACCTTCACTTTTCAGAGTATAATACTGAAGAAACAAAAAACAACACTTGATCTAATTCAGGGGCGAATAAATAACACAACCATGCACCTAACCATTTTTCATTTAGTGCAAAGACTTCGCTGATTTAGAGAGTCAGCCAAATGTCCCACAGAAAAGAAAAATCACAGGAAACCTCCTTTGAAGTAGGTCTGACTTGAACTACCTAGAGCTTAAAAGCACACTGAAAAAGAATCTTTTGGTGATGGGGAGAAAGTCATCTCACTGGTTTTGAGCCTGACTAGCTAATTAGAATTGGAGTAGAATTCTATATGGGGAAATTGTTTAAAGACAGATTGCTTACCCTTGAACAGATATGAATAAGTGATAATAAGGCTAACATTAAACATGGGGTTACCATCTTTGTCCTTGTATAACACCTTGATATTCTGGAGATAATACATATAGCAAAATTACTGGAATAACGTGTAGTCATCATTTCTTCACTGAACACAGTTTGTTGTAAGAAACTTCCTACTAATTTACAGGATTGGGATCTCATAAATAAAGCTGCTATGAATACTTCGTGCATGTCTTTGTGTTGACATGTTTTTATTTCTTTTGGGTAAATATCTAGGAGTTTAACTTCTGGGACAAAGGAAAAGTATATGTTTAAATGTTTAAGAAACCCTTGAAATGTTTTCCTAAATGGTTTTATAAGTTTGTATCCTGACCAACAATCTAAAGGCACTCCGGTCGCAACGATCACTCAGCACGCCTTGGTGTTGTCAGGTGCAATGGTATTCCGTTTGGGATTAGCGTGCATACCCCTGATGACTAATGAGGCTGAGCATCTTTTCATGTGGCTTAGCAGCAATTCATATATTTAATTTTGTAACATGCATGTTCCAATATTTTGCCAATTTATTTAAGTCAACTTTTTATTTTAGAAAATGTTTTGGATTTAAAGACAAATCACGAACACACTATAGAATGTTCCCATAAACCTACACCCAGTTCCCCGATGATTAACCTACTACATTTGCATGGCACCTTTGTTAACTTTGTTGAACTGAAATTGATACATTACTTAATATGAAAGTACATACCAGAATCTGCCTGCAATGCAGGATACCTGGGTTCAATCCCTAGGCTGGGAAGATCCCTTGGAGAAGGAAATGGCAACTACTCCAGTATTCCTGCCTGGAAAATCCCATGGACAGAGGAACCTGGTGGGCTACAATCCACGGGGTTGCAAGACGCGGACACAACTTAGTGACTAAAGCACCACACTTTATTTGGCTTTTCCTACTGTTTACCTTATGTGCTTTCTCTGCCCCTGGAGCCTGTTCATGAACACAGTACACTGCATTGCCATGTGTCTTTACACTCCTCTTACCTATGAGCGTTTCTGACTTTCCTTGTTTTTGATGATTTTGAGAGGCTTCCCTGGTGTCTCAGACTGTAAAGCGTCTGCCTGCAATATGGGAGACCTGGGTTCGATCCTTGGGTTGGGAAGATCCCCTGCAGAAGGAAATGGCAACCCACTCCAGTACTCTTGCCTGAAAAATCACATGGATGGAGGAGCCCGGTGGGCTACAGTCCATGGGTCTCAAAGAGTCAGACATGACTGAGCGACTTCTCTCTCTCTCTGACAGTTTTGAGTAGTGGTCAGGGATTTCGTAAAATGTTCCTCTGTTGGGAAGTTTCTGAAATTTTCTCATGATTAGCATAGGATTACACATTTTGGCAGGAAGACCAAAGGGGTAAGGTATCATTTTAGCACATAAGTGACTGTGACTCATCACTGTTGGTGTTACTCTGATCACTGGGCTGAGGTCTTGTTGGGTTCTCCACCATAAAGTTACTTACTCTACTATTTCCCCACTCTGTGCCCTTTGGAAGGAAGTTACTGTGTGTAACTCACGCTCAGGGAGGGAGGTGTATGCTTCACTTCCTTGGGGGCAGAGTATCTATTACATAAAATATTTGGAATTCTTCTGCTGGGCAGATGCATTCCTTCTCCATTCATTTATGTACTCAATTATTTGCTAATATAAACATGGACTCATGGGTATTCATTTTATGCTTTGCGTTATAATCCAATCTTACTTTATTTTGTTATTCAAATCACTCCATCTTCAGCCAGTGGGGACTCTTTCACTTGGATCCTGTGTTCCTCGACACATTCTCTCAACATAGTCTTTGTTTGTTGGCTTACTTGTTTTTGGCACTTCCTTACTCCAGGGCACTAAAGATAGCCAATAACTCTGAGGCACTAAAGATAACTCAATAAAGATTGAGTTCTTTTTCTGCCCTGATCCTGTAATTAGCATTTATTCAAAGATCCCTGATTCCTTCAGAAATGTGGATGTCTAGTACTCTTGCCTGGAAAATCCCATGGGCAGAGGAGCCTGGTAGCTGCAGTCCATGGGGTCGCTAAGAGTCAGACATGACTGAACCACTTCACTTGCACTTTTCACTTTCATGCACTGAAGAAATGGCAACCCACTCCAGTGTTCTTGCCTGGAGAACCCCAGGGATGGGGGAGCCTGGTGGGCTGTCATCTATGGGGTCGCACAGAGTCAGACACGACTGAAGCAATTTAGCAGCAGAAGAAATAATTTTCCCTATAAAATTTTAAGTGAACAGAGAAGAGGTTTCTCATGATAATCTAGGAGAGCAGGATAATCCAAATAATCTCTTTTTATCAAATTACTACTTTATATTTGGATATAAATTTTAGAGTCTATGCAATGACTCATGTTAAAACTTCCAAGAAGCAATCACACTTTCTAGATGTTTTAAATATTTTTTAAAAAGCAGTCTGTTGCAACAGGATTTTATGACAAGTATAAAATTTACTGAAGTGGCCTTTTCCAGATGTTGTTTCCAGTTCTAATGTACCCGAGGGCGTAAGAGAATCAGACTAAGGCATTCATTATGTAGTGCTTTATGTGCAGGTTTCTTCCAGGGACCTCCCAATCTGGTTGGGAAGATGCACAAATAATACATTTTAAAGATGGCAAATTCCTGGATTAGGCATGAAGTTTCAAGCCCAGTTTCAAGTCTGCTCTACATTAGATACATAATACAGACATTGTAAAAATCATGATATGGCCTTTTTCTGTTAGATAAGGAGGTTAGATGAGTAGATTAGCAGGATACTTTCAAATGCATTCTGTTCTGCAAAAGCAACACAGCTCATAATTAAGAGTTGAAGTACTGAGTGTAACTGCTATGCGAGTTCAGAGAACAACAAGAATGGTGTGAGCTAAAACAACAGGGGAGGAAATGATGAAAAACGTGTGACAAAGATTTCAGGTGCCCATGAAATATAGAGCCTTTGCATTTATAACCAAAGTGAAACATTTACCACCTGGTCATCACTCCTGTGTTTGATTTCATGTGACAACAGTGAGGCTAATCCACTTTTAATCAAATTAATCAGCTGCTTTATTAAATGACTCACGGCTTATTATTTAACAGAAACGTAGGACGTATGCTTCGTCTAAGAATAAAACACAGGGGTTTTCGTGGTGGTCCAGGGGCCAAGACTCCCAGTGCAGGGGACCTGGGTTCGATCCCTGTTCAGGGAACCAGATCCCACATGCCTCAACTAAGACCTGGTGCAGCACGTAAACACTGAAGAAGAAGAAGAAGAAGAAAGCACAGAGGTTATTTTAAGCCTAACTTATTGTCAGGAGTAAAATTCCTAATACTTTAGTCTCTCTTAGAAGCCAAAAGTATTCCTTCTAGCTGGTGAGAGGGATTTTTAAATGATTCCCAGATGTTGAAGGGTTCTGTGTAGGTATTCTACTTGAGTTACTATTTCTGGCCCCAAGATCTGTGCACATTCCCGCTTGCCATCAGAGAGAAGACTGCACAAGGATCTACCAAGTGTGGCAAATGGTGTTTGCTACCAACTGCCAACTGCTGCTCATCACTTTCTTTGACACTTTCAGCTCAGGGTAAGAGACTAAGGAAATGTTCCCCATGGTGTTGAGATGCAAATTCACAGAAAATAGCTGCCGCTGGTAAACATTTTAAGTGTTTGAAACAGTCATCAACTTCCAGTTCCAGGGGAAAAACTGCTAAGGATAATGATATTAATGAAAGGGATAGATGTGTTTTCTGGACTTAGAGCTATAATGCAGGGGGATTCATGTGGTTGGAGAGAGAAGAAAATTTTATTTTTTATCTCTTTCATTCCCTAAAAGTAAAATGCCCCAAATTAAAAATTGAGAAGTCTGTTTTGGCTATGTTAAGAACATTCCAGGGCTTCCCTGGTGGCTCAGTGGTAAAAAAAAAGTCCACTTACCAAATGTAGGAGACACAAGGTTCAATCCCCGGGTTGGGAAGCTCCCAAATGCCACAGAGCAACTAAGCCCCTGCTCCACAACTACCAAACCTATGTTCCAGAGCCCATGTGTGCGTGCCTGCATGTTAGTCGCTCAGTCGTGTCCAACTCTTTGCGACCCCATGGACTGTAGCCCACCAGGCTTCTCAGTCCATGGGATTCTCCAGGCAAGAATACTGGAGTGGACTGCCATTCCCTTCTCCACCAGAGCCCATGAGCTGCAACTAAAGACCTCACGCACAGCAACTACTGAAGCGCGCGCACCCGAGAGCCCATGCTCCATAACAAGAGAAGCCGCTGTAGTGAGAAGCCCGTGTACTGCAATAAGTAGCCCTTGCTCATCGCAACTAGAGAAAAGCCCACACAGCATCAAAATGGCCAAAAATCAATCTAAAAATAAATGAAATTACATATATGAAAAGAAAATTCCAAAATTACATGAATGGTATTTAAAGTTCAGATGCTAAAAACTTATTTTTTAATCAATGAGAATCTGCTCTGATTGTTGCATTATTGAAAATAAACTTTCACCAGTTATAACCATCTTACAGACTCCCATGTGTTTTACTCTTTCTGCTGGGTTCGTGATTGTTATTTGAAGGATACTAAGTCTGTTCATGTAGTGAAAAATGAAAACAAATGATAGGAAAGACAACAAGATGAAAATTAAATCCTAAATGATAAACCAGGCTCTCTTAAGCCACTAAAACAGAGTAGAAAGAAATCTCTTTGCAGCAAATCAGAAAAAAATCAGCAAATAAGAATCTTGGCTTTACCACCAATTCCATGTAGAAACTTAAAACAATTCGTGTTGTGTGTCAGGATCTCAGTTCTTGTGTAAAAATGAGTGAATAGGAAAGAATCATCTGTAAGATTTCTTCCAGAACCAAATAACTGATGTTTATTTTAGCAGGAATACTACTGCTTGGACACACTGTTCTGATAAAAGAAGACTGCACACAAATAAAGAAAACCGATAGAAAAAGGAAGTAAAACTAAGAAGACTGATAGTCTTACACACAAAATCCTGACAAGGATCGCATTTGTCAGGAGGTCAGTTCAGTTCAGATGTTCAATCATTTCCGACTCTTTGCAACCCCATGAACTGCAGCACGCCAGGCCTCCCTGTCCATCAGCAACTCCCGGAGTCCACCCAAACCCATGTCCATTGAGTCGGTGATACCATCCAACCATCTCATCCTGTGTCATCCCCTTCTCCTCCCACCCTCAATCTTTCCCAGCATCAGGGTCTTTTCAAATGAGTCAGCTCTTCGCATCAGGTGGCCAAAGTACTGGAGTTTCAGCTTCAACATCAGCCTTTCAATGAACACCCAGGACTGGTCTCCTGATGGACTGGTTGGACCTCCTTGCAGTCCAAGGGACTCTCAAGAGTCTTCTCCAACACCACAGTTCAAAAGCATCAATTCTTCGGCGCTCAGCTTTCTTTATAGTCCAACTCTCACATCTATACATGACCAATGGAAAAACCATAGCCTTGACTAAACGGACCTTTGTTGACAAAGTAATGTCTCTGCTTTCTAATATGCTTTCCAGGTTGGTCACAACTTTCCTTCCAAGGAGTAAGCGTCTTTTAATTTCATGGCTGCAGCCACCATCTGCACATGTCAGGAGGTGTGTTATACCAAACTTGATAGAATATTTGCATGTTAAAGCTGGATCCTTTAAAGCTTGATCTGATCACACAATGAGGAAACCAAGGCTCAGATTAGGGAGTGTAAAGAATGCATGACTCAAATCCAGGATCCTAAACCCGAGAAGGAGGACATCCAAGCACCCTGCTTGTTGCTTCATCATGATTTCAATGTTATTACACGTTTGGCCTCTTTCTTTCTTTCACTGCTATGGGAGCTCAGATGTTCCTCTTTAATCATTCATTTATTGAACACACCCTATGTGTCAGGGACTATTCTAAGCAAAGGCTACTATTATAGAGGATGGGGCATTTTTTGATCATTAGAAGCACCCAAAACAAATGTTGCACAAAAATATTTACCACCAACAAGGACTTGTTGTATAGCACAAGGAACCATACTCAGTATATTGTAATATTCATAGTGGAAAAAAATCTGAATCTGAATTTATTATATATTACATATATAATAAATGTATAATGTATATAATACAATCATATTATATAATATATGTAAATATGTATATATAATATGTAAAATATATTCAGAAAAATATCTACTTCTGACTGTGTGGATCACAACAAACTGAAAAATTCTTAAAGAGATATGAATACCAGACCACCTTATCTGCTTCCTGCAAAAACTGTATGCAGGTCAAGAAGCAACAGTTAGAACTGGACATGGAAAAACAGACTGGTTCCAAATTGGGAAAGGAGTATGTCAAGGCTGTAAATTGTCACCCTGCTTATTTAATTTAAGCAGAGTACATCATGTGAAATGCCAGACTGGATGAAGCACAAGCTAGAATCAAGATTGCCAGGGGAAATATCAATAACCTCAGATACGCAGATGACACCACCCTTATGGCAGAAAGCAAAGAGGAACTAAGGAGCCCCTTGACGAAAGTGAAAGATGAAAGTGAAAAATCTGGCTTTAAACTCAACATTCAGAAAACTAAGATCACAGCATCTAGTCCCATCACTTCATGGCAAATAGATCGGGAAACAATGGAAACAGGGATAGACTTTATTTTCTTGGTTTCCAAAATCACTGCAGATGGTGACTATAGCCATGAAATTAAAAGATGGTTGCTCCTTGGAAGAAAAAATATGACCAACTTGGACAGCATATTAAAAAGCAGAGACATTACTTTGCTGACAAAGGTCTGTCTAGTCAAAGCTGTGGTTTTTCCAAAAGTCATGTATGGACGTGAGAGTTGGACCGTGAAGAAGGCTGAGCATCAAAGAGTTGTGGTGTTGGAGAAGACTGTTGAGAGTCCCTTGGACTGCAAGGAGCTCAAACCAGTCAACCATAAAGGAAATCAATCCTGAATATTCACTGGAAAGACTGATGCTGAAGCTCCAATACTTTGGCCACCTGATACAAAGAGCTGATTCATTAGAAAAGACCCTGATGCTGGGAAAGATTGAAGGCAGGAGGAGAAGGCATGACAGAGGATAAGATGGTTGGATGGCATCACTGACTCAACAGACATGAATTTGAGCAAACTCCAGGAGATGGCAAAGGACAGTGAAGCCTGATGGGCTGCAGTTCACAGGGTCGCTAAGAGTAGGATATGACTGAGCGACTTCACTTTCACTTTTCACTTTCCTGCATTGGAGAAGGAAATGGCAACCCACTCCAGTGTTCTTGCCTGGAGAATCCCAGGGACAGGGAGCCTGGTGGGCTGCCATCTATGGGGTCAAAGAGTTGGGACACGCCTGAGTGACTGAACAACAACAATTATATATACATATATGCAACAGGACCATTATGCTCTACACCCAAAACACTGCAAATCAACTAATGCTTCAATTAAAATATGTGTACCTACAGATAAAATTTCAGGCTTCTCTATCACTTCTGTGATATGAGTAAAATATCAGTTCAAAGATTATCGACTTTATATAAGCAAACAACAACTGTATATGGAAAACATGAATTTTGACATAATTTAGATATATCCCTTGGAGAAGGCAATGGAACCCCACTCCAGTACGCTTGACTGGAAAACCCCATGGATGGAGGAGCCTGGTGGGCTGCAGTTCATGGGGTCGCTAGGAGTCGGACATGACTGAGCAAATTCACTTTCACTTTTCACTTTCATGCATTGGAGAAGGAAATGGCAACCCACTCCAGTGTTCTTGCCTGGAGAATCCCAGGGATGAGGGAGCCTGGTGGGCTGCCATCTATGGGATTGCACAGAGTCGGACATGACTGAAGTGACTTAGCAGCAGCAAATATATCCCTTCAAATAAAAGTTTGAAATGGCAACCATCAAGGCAAATCTTTTTTTTATTAAGAATATTCAGAAATGTTCGTGATCTTAAATCCATATAATGAGCACACACAGTGAAATTCATCCATTTAAACATGAGTCCTTCATCCTCAGAAGCAGTAACTTGCTCTCAGAGAAATAAAAAACAAATGTATTTTTTGTAATGTTTTGAAATACTTAGCTTATCTATTTAAATATTTTATTATATGTATTTCTTTTCAATTTTGACAGGTTATTAATTATAGAGATCACAATGCCACAGAATTCAGTTCTCTAATAGACTGTTGTATAAGATAGAATACCTATGGGTAATAGATAAACAAAAATAATAAAAATCCCTTTAAAAGGGATGGTTTTGAAGATTTACATCATTTATTCTTCCTCCTTCTCAACCTCTGTTGTTATTTTTACCCATCTCTGGGAGATGTTAACTTGGCTTATGCAAAAGTGCTGACTAAACATGAAGAAAAATTGAGTCTGCATTTTCTTTAAAATTCCTCTAGCACCAAACAATATTGTGGGCAATTCTGGTGTGACTTAGGATCATTTTACACAGAAGGAAATGAAGGATTTCTTGAGAAGATGCATTTAGATGTCCAAATAATTTAAATCAGGTAGTATGTAGTCAAAACACAAATAAGTAAGCAAACCACAAGAGAAGCACCATGTGATGAACTTTGCAAAACAAATAAGCAAAGCAACATATTAAGTAATTGGTATAATTGTTAAAATAAGTTTCCAGGCTAAAGCATACAGAGTAACAGATGTGTATGAAACCTTTAAAAGCATGTCAAACAAATTTGGCTGTTTTTATGGATAATTTTCAAAACATTAGAGTGAAAAAATGAAAGACTTCTTAAACTCTCAGTGGGCAGTAATAAATGATAACATGCTGGAGTTAAACCTATGTATCCAATCCCTCACAGAAGAATCTGCCTGCAGTGCGGGAGACCCAGGTTTGATCCCTGGGTCGCGAAGATTCCCCGGAAAAGGGAATGGCAACCCATTTCAGTATTCTTGCTTGGAGAGTTCCATGGGTCACACAGAGTCAGACACAACTGAGCAACTAACACACACACACACACACACACACACACACACACAAGGCAAGTCAGCTGTGATGGATCAGTATCAGAATCTATAATCATGATTGGTTTTCACTAAGATGTGCTGAATATTATCTCCAACTCCTCTCATCTTTGTCATTCCTCATCTCAATTGGCAAAAAGAAATGAAGTGACATTGTCATTTCCACCTGGAAAATACCTCTCCGTGATATAAAATCCATTAGGTACCTTGATTCTCTTTTTTACTAATCAGAAATGACAATTCTGTTGATGAACCGCAAGTCATCATTTTTTTTCAGCATCCAACAAAAATCTTTCTCACCAGGGCCCATATCTTTGCCAACCACGTTTCTTGCCATTTTTTTTTTTTTTTTGGAGGGGGGGGTCAGCTCTGGCTAATAGCTTCCTTCTTCCCAATGCCTCTTATTTTAAATGTTTGCTATGGCAACATTCCACCTCAAGGTACTACTTCCTATACCAGGTTTCTGCTCCAGCATAGCAAACCTCAGAGCTTTGTGATTTAAAATAAGAAGTGCTGTTGCTTACTTAGTCTGCGGGCAGCCGGGCAGCCCCATGGTCTTCGTGGGACTCTCCGGCCCAGGTGCTTTGGTGTGGGTCACATCCCTCCTTCTGGGGCTGTCTTGGCTCCAGGCTGTCAGCTTCCCTCCTCCGTGTAGCCTCTCGGCCCCCAGCAGCCTCCCTCCGGATCCTTCTCAAGGGGGTGGGAGCATGCTGAAAGAGATACAAGACAGCAACCCTCTCGAGTCCCAGGCTTAGAACCGACACAGAGACACTTCCTTTGACTTCTATTGGCCAGCACAAATCATAAGCCAGCCTAGATTCAAGAAATGGGGAAATGATTCTATCCTTCAAGAGTAGGACGCTGGACCTGGACTCGAGGAGACAACAGCAGGGGAAAATGAGGTCGGGTCAAATCAGCGTTCCCCTAGATTTCCTGTGCTGACTTAATTAATGAATTAATTGACTAATTAATTAAGCACAGGAGCACACATGCCACAAAGAGCCAGTACTGACTCTGTATTATAAAAGAGAAAGATCCCTCCACCTGAGTGATCAAAATCAGTATATGTTTGTAATTCATTGCTATTATTCATATATATATATATTACGGAGAAGGCAATGGCACCCCACTCCAGCACTCTTGCCTGGAAAATCCCATGGACAGAGGAACCTGGTAGGCTGCAGTCCATGGGGTCCTTAGGAGTCGGACACGACTGAAACGACTTGGCAGCAGCAGCAGCAGCATTCATACATTAAGGGGCTTACCAGGTGGCACTAGCGGTAAAGAATCTGCCTGCCAGTGCAAAAAAATTAGGGACGCGGGTTTGATCCCTGGATCGGGACAATTCCCTGGAGAAGAGTCTTGCCTGGAGAATCCCATGGACAGAGGAGCCAGGCTGCCTGCAGTCCACGGGGTCGCACAGAGTTGGACATGACTGAAGCGACTTAGCACACACACACATACAGAATACACCTTGTTTATAATAGTCCCGCTACATAAAATGTATGTAATGATTCCTATTTTCCTTTTCATACTTTCTTCCAAATAGTGTGAATGAAACTGATACCAGGACTGGAATCTGAATGCCGTCTGCACAAGCAATGTGATCAGCTTTTTCTCTTCCTCATAGTTTTGGCATCATAAAATATGCTAGGCATGCCCCTTACTTGAATTCTCTCTCGTTCTAAAACCATCAAATTGGTTTCCCATGGAAATCCTTGTACCTATACTTTATTATTATGAAAAATGTGAAGAAAAAGCAAACTTCCTGATGATTTTAAAACAAGAGTTTTTGCAAGCCAGCAGCCGTATTTCTTCAGCTTCGTGGGTTTCATGTGGTTCCCTTTAATAAATCTGTGGTCCTGTGACATCACATTCACTTTTACTTCTTCAGGTACCCTCGTTAACCTCTCACACACTGCTTTCTGAGCTGAAATCACATCTATGATAGGGAGATAATGCTTCCCTTTTTTTCATGAAAAAAAATGGAAGACTTCCCATGATCTTCATTATCACACCATTATGAGCTGGAGGCTAACTGTATTTTAAATATCTATAGACATGAGGTGTACATTCTTAGCTTTTGCTTGCTTGTGTTAAAAACTACTGAGAATGTAAAGACATAAAGGATTATCATAAAATGCTCTGCTTATATTATTTTCTTGGGAAACTTTAAGAGTTCATTCCTTTAAATGGTTGACAGAACATTAAAAACCAAAGTTGACTCCTTGTATTTGACCATATAAGACAAACCATCATTTCTGCAAACAAGGGTCTAGTGTATCTCCCTTACCACCTAAATCCACGAAAGTAATCATCTTTAGATAGAGACTAGACCATTTTACGGAAGGCAATGGCACCCCACTCCAGTACTCTTGCCTGGAAAATCCCGTGGACGGAGGGGCCTGGTGGGCTGCAGTCCATGGGGTCCTTAGGAGTCGGACACGACTGAGCAACTTCACTTTATTTCTTCACTTTCATGCATTGGAGGAGGAAATGGCAACCCACTCCAGTGTTCTTGCCTGGAGAATCCCAGGGACGGGGGAGCCTGGTGGGCTGCCGTCTATGGGGTCGCACAGAGTCAGACATAACTGAAGCGACTTAGCAGCAGCAGCAGCAGACCATTTTATATGTATTTAATACTTCTTTGCTTTATCTCTGCAAGCACTCTCCCTACTTCTTTCATTGGTTTTCAATGCTGGCGACATATTGGAATTACTTGGGCGGGTTTTAGAAGACATCACCATACAGACACACCCCCTCAGGTATTTTGATTTGATGGTTATAAGACAAAACAATTATGTTTTAAGACAATCACTGGGTGATTCTATTGCTCAGCCCAACTTGAGAACTGTTACTAGCCACTCAATGAATATTACTTTAATTTGTATGTAATTCTTTTAAAACATAAGTTTTGTCTCAGAATTTGCTGACACATTTTGAATCAACAGGCCATTCATTTGTTCTCATGTGTATACAGATCATCTTTCTTGATAATGGGTCATTGTTAGGTTATATGAGCTGAGTGCCCACACGACAAAGATATCAAGGCACTGTACGATGGCATGTGCGTGGCCTACAAATTGCTTCAACTAATCACATTTTGAGAACATAATTGGCAGCCTTGGGAAAAATAAACAGAGATAGCTGTAGGTTCTGATGCTGCATCTTCAGGCCGTAATCTCTCTGGTATGAGAAATCTAAATAAATGTATACTCCTTTGGGATTAGCCAAATGGGATAGTGGCATACATTATTATTCAGTACCTTTGATGAGTTATGATATTAATTAAATGTTACAAGTAAAGGGCATTCTATGCAAATGAGGATAACTTTCTAATGAGATTTCTTTAATCTGACCATCTAGGTCATAAACAGGAAGTGAATTTTTGGGGTTTCCATTTAGGACAACAAAACTACATCTTTTCATAAAGTAGAACAACCCATGTCCACACATTGCTGAAATATGCATGCATACCAATGCATAATAGTCAACTCAATAAATTTATACTGACCTCCTACATTGCTGGACACTGTGGGCTCATATATTGTGGGAACCAAAAAGCTTGTAATACTATTTTTGATGCTATTGATTATAAGGTGAATATTTCTTACATGTGGCACTAAGAGAAAAAGTTGCTGATTAAAGCAGCTGCCATGCTAAAAAATGTCTTAGAATTAGTTAAGAAAGAAACAGTAAAATTTATTGAACACTTACTATGCACTAGGCACTGTGCCAAACTCTAAACCTCACAACAGCCACATGAGGTACCATTATAACTCCTAACCTACAGACGGGAGGGAGCAGGTTCAAAGGAATTAAATCACTTCCCAAGGCCACATAATAAGTTACTAAGATTAAGGGCCCCTCTTTTAACAGCACAGCACTCTACTATTTAAAGTCTATTAGAGAAAGAACAAACTTTACTTCCAAGTAATATACTATGCGTGTATGCAGAGTTGCTTCAGTCATGCCTGACTCTCTGCGACCTATGGACCAATGACCCCTAGGCTCTTCTGTCCTTGGGATTCTCCAAGCAAGAACACTGGAGTGGGTTGCCATGCCTTCCTCCAGGGGATCTTCCCGACCCAGAGATGGAACCCGTGTCTCTTATATTTCCTGCACTAGCAAGTAGGTTCTTTACAACTAGTGCCACCTGTTACACAGGGTTTCTTGGTACAGCATAAAAAATATTCTAGGAAACCTCTTGACTTCTTAGATAGCATCCAGCAGACAGATGTGATTTTTTAAAATACTTTAAACAATAGCTGTTTCCTGAACACAGTGCTAAACACGTAAAGACAGTGTTTGCTAATTCACATGGGTAACTATATTGTATAAAGAATCTGAGAATTTTACAGTTAGAAGATTATAAATCATTTAGCCCAGCTTTCAGAATGAGGAACTTGTAATCCTAGGAGGTCTAAGCACCTGCTGAAGGTCAAAGTAGCAAGTCGTGGCAGAGACAGTAAATACAATGCTAATATTTCGGATCCCGCTTTCAGCCATGCCATTATATACAGTGCACGTTATAATTCTGCAGACATGGTGACCCAGTGAAAGGTATTTAGATTCCCAGTGTCTCAAGTGGTAAAGAATCTGCCTGCAATGCAAGAGACTCAGGAGACAGGTTCGATCCTTGGGTCAGGAAGATTCCCTAGAGGGGAAAATGGCAATCCACTCCAGTATTCTTGCCTGGAAAATCCCATAGAGAGAGGAGCCTGGTGGGTTACAGTCCATGGGGTCACAAGAGTTGTACAAAACTGAGCACACATGCATCTCCAGGCAAGTTAGAGACACAATTGGAATTTGTCTTATTATTATTAATAATAAGATTTTATTATTTTGTCAGTGTGATTGGTTTTGGTCAGAGGTAGACACATAATGGATTATGAAATAAGTCTCAAGGGAGCAATTTTGATGCCTGAGACCACATTTGGTAATATCTAGAGACATTTTTCCGGAGAAGGCAATGGCACCCCACTCCAGTACTCTTGCCTGGAAAATCCTATGGATGGAGGAGCCTAGAAGGCTGCAGTCCATGGGGTCGCTGAGGGTCGGACAAGACTGAGCGACTTCACTTCACTTTTCACTTTCATGCACTGGAGAAGGAAATGGCAACCCACTCCAGTGTTCTTGCCTGGAGAATCCCAGGGACGGGGAAGCCTGGTGGGCTGCCGTCTATGGGGTCGCACAGAGTCGGACACGACTGAAGCGACTTAGCAGCAGCAGTAGCATAGACATTTTTCAGAGAAGGCAATGGCACCCCAACTCCAGTACTCTCGCCTGGAAAATCCATGGATGGAGGAGCCTGGTGGGCTGCAGTCCATGAGGTCGCTAACAGTTGGACATGACTGAGTGACTTCACTTTCACTTTTTACTTTCCTGCATTGGAGAAGGAAATGGCAATCCACTCCAGTGTTTTTGCCTGGAGAATCCCAGGGACAGGGAAGCCTGGTGGGCTGCTGTCTACGGGGTCGCACAGAGTCAGACACAACTGAAGCGACTTAGCAGCAGCAGCAGCAAGAACAGAGACATTTTTAATTGTCAAGACTCAGGGAAGTGCTGTTGGTATCCAGTGGGTAGAAGCCAAGCATGCTGCTGAACTTCTTAACGTGACTAGGACAGCCCCCTCCCCTAACAACCCCCCATACCCCGCAAATGATTATCTGCCCCAAACGTTAATTGTGCTGAGTCTGGGGAATCTTTCAGTGGTCCAGTCAACGTCAAGAGCATCTGAACTGGCAGCTGCAGTGGACCTAGGTTCAAGTTTCATACATTCACGAAATGCTCATTTGTGGATCTATTAATACTTCTGTGCCAATGGCTATGATATTTTCCCAATAAAAAGATGAAGATATGGTTAGTTTAGGGCAGCCCTGTCTTCACACGGCTCACTGCACAGTGGGGGATACTGACGAGTACCGAGCCACTAAAATCCAACGTTAAGCAGTCGTGGTGGAAACGCAGGCAGTGACGGGCGTCCATGGAGGAGGAGGAAGACATTACACTTTTCATTCATTATAACTGATCTATGTGTAATGAGGTGCTACAGGAGCAGTTAACGGGGTGACACCTAACTTCTTGGTGTCCATAATACTCCACTGAGAAAGTACAAAAAGGTACAAAAAGTACAAAAACAAGAGGAGAAGTGTCCTCCAAGTCGACAGAACCCCAAGTGCAAAAACTGAGTCAGAAGTAGGAGGAAACGAAACAGTAGTGAGCAGACCACAGAAAACACTGTTGGGGGGAAAGAGGGAGCTGGTGGGGGTCACAGCAGCAGGATCATGCAGGCCAGTCGCGGTGTTCATCCAGCAACGGAAATAAGTTGCTCTGAAGTTCCAAAACAGAATAATATCCACCGATTGTAGTGGAAACTCTTGACTATACAAAAATGAAGAAAGCAACACTAAATGTGGCTAAGCGTTCTGAATGGTATGGGGTGGATTAGAGTTTTGGTTTACCTTCAAGGTCAGGAGGGGTGGCGGTGAGGAGATATCCCTCGACCAAGGTAAGGAGCAGTGGCTGCGCTTTGCTGGAGCAGCCGTGAAGAGATACCCCATGTCCAAGGTAAGAGAAGCCCAATTAAGACGGTAGGTGTTGCAAGAGGGCATCAGAGGGCAGACACACTGAAACCATCACAGAAAACTAGTCAATCTAATCACACTAGGACCACAGCCTTGTCTAACTCAATGAAACTAAGCCATGCCCATGGGGCCACCCAAGACGGGCGGGTCATGGTGGAGAGATCTGACACTGGAGAATGGAATAGCAAACCACCTCAGTATTCTTGCCTTGAGAACCCTATGAACCGTATGAAAAGGCAAAATGATAGGATACTGAAAGAGAAACTCCCCAGGTCAGTAGGGGCCCAATATGCTACTGGAGATCAGTGGAGAAATAACTCCAAAAGAATGAAGGGATGGAGCCATATCAAAAACAATACTTAGTTGTAGATATGACTGGTGATAGAAGCAAGGTCTGATGCTGTAAAGAGCAATATTGCATAGAAACCTGGAATGTCAGGTCCACGAATCAAGGCAAATTGGAAGTGGTCAAACAAGAGATGGCAAGAGTGAATGTCGACATTCTAGGAATCAGCGAACTGAAATGGACTGGAATGGGTGAATTTAACTCAGAGGACCATTATATCTACTACTGTGGGCAGGAATCCCTTAGAAGAAATGGAGTAGCCATCATGTTCAACAAAAGAGTCCAAAATGCAGTACTTGGATGCAATCTCAAAAACGACGGAATGATCTCTGTTCATTTTCAAGGCAAACCATTCAATATCATAGTAATCCAAGTCTATGCCCCAAGCAGTAACACTGAAGAAGCTGAAGTTGAACAGTTGAAGACCTACAAGACCTTTTAGAACTAACACCCAAAAAACATGTCCTTTTCATTACAGAGGACTGGAATGTAAGAGTAGGAAGTCAAGAAACACCTGGAGTAACAGGCAAATTTGGCCTTGGAATATGGAATGAAGCAGGGCAAAGACTAATAGAGTTTTGCCAAGAAAATGCACTGGTCATAGCAAAAACCCTCTTCCAACAACACAAGAGAAGACTCTACACATGGACATCACCAGATGGTCAGCACCGAAGTCAGACTGATTATATTCTTTGCAGCCAAAGATGGAGAAGCTCTATACAGTCAACAAAAACAAGACCAGGAACTGACTGTGGCTCAGATCATGAACTCCTTATTGCCAAATTCAGACTTAAATTGAAGAAAGTAGGGAAAACCACTAGACCATTCAGGTATGACCTAAATCAAATCCCTTATGATTATACAGTGGAAATGAGAAATAGATTTAAGGGCCTAGATCTGATAGATAGAGTGCCCAATGAACTATGGAATGAGGTTCGTGACATTGTACAGGAGACAGGGATCAAGACTACCCCCATGGAAAAGAAATGCAAAAAAGCAAAATGGCTGTCTGAGGAGGCCTTACAAATAGCTATGAAAAGAAGAGAAAGAAAAGCAAAGGAGGAAAGGAAAGATATATAAGCATCTGAATGCAGAGTTCCAAAGAATAGCAAGAAGAGATAAGAAAGCCTTCCTCAGTGACAAATGCAAAGAAATAGAGGAAAACAACAGAATGGGAAAGACTAGAGATCTCTTCAAGAAAATCTGAGATACCAAGGGAACATTTCATGCAAAGATCGGCTCAATAAAGGACAGAAATGGTATGGACCTAACAGAAACAGTAGATATTAAGAAGAGGTGGCAGGAATACACAGAAGAACTATACAAAAAAGATCTTCATGACCAAGATAATCACGATGGTGTGCTCAGTCACCTAGAGCCAGACATCCTGGAATGTGAAGTCAAGAGGGCCTTAGAAAGCATCACTACGAACAAAGCTAGTGGAGGTGATGGAATTCCAGTTGAGCTATTCCAAATCCTGAAAGATGATGCTGTGAAAGTGCTGCACTCAATATGCCAGCAAATTTGGAAAACTCAGCAGTGGCCACAGGACTGGAAAAGGTCAGTTTCATTCCAATACCAAAGAAAGGCAATGCCAAAGAATGCTCAAACTACTGCATAATTGCACTCATCTCACATGCTAGTAAAGTAATGCTCAAAATTCTCCAAGCCACGCTTCAGTAATATGTGAACCATGAACTTCCAGATGTTCAAGCTGGTTTTCAAATAGGCAGAGGAACCAGAGATCAAATTGCCAACATCCGCTGGATCTTCAAAAAAGCAAGAGAGTTCCAGAAAAACATCTATTTCTGCTTTATTGACTATGCCAAAGCCTTTGACTGTGTGGATCACAATAAACTGTGGAACATTCTGAAAGAGATGGGAATACCAGACCACCTGAACTGCCTCTTGAGAAACCTATATGCAGGTCAGGAAGCAACAGTTAGAACTGGACATGGAACAACAGACTGGTTCCAAATAGGAAAAGGAGTATATTGTCATCCTGCTTATTTAACTTCTATGCAGAGAACATCATGAGAAACGCTGGCCTGGAAGAAGCACAAGCTGGAATCAAGATTGCCAGGAGAAATATCAATAACCTCAGATATGCAGATGACACCACCCTTATGGCAGAAAGTGAAGAGGAACTCAGAAGCCTCTTGATGAAGGTGAAAGTGGAGAGTGAAAAAGTTGGCTTAAAACTCAACATTCAGAAAATGAAGATCAGGGCATCTGGTCCCATCACTTCATGGGAAATAGATGGGGAAACAGTGGAAACAATGTCAGACTTTATTTTTCTGGGCTCCAAAATCACTGCAGATGGTGACTGTAGCCATGAAATTAAAAGATGCTTACTCCTTGGAAGGAAAGTTATGACCAACCTAGATAGCATATTGAAAAGCAGAGACATTACTTTGCCAACAAAGGTCCGTCTAGTCAAGGCTATGGTTTTTCCATTGGTCATGTATGGATGTGAGAGTTGGACTGTGAAGAAAGCTGAGCGCAGAAGAATTGATGCTTTTGAACTGTGGTGTTGGAGAAGACTCCTGAGAGTCCCTTGGACTGCAAGGAGATCCAACCAGTCCATTCTGAAGGAAATCAGCCCTGGAATTTCTTTGGAAGGAATGATGCTAAAGCTGAAACTCCAGTATTTTGTCCACCTCATGGGAAGAGTTGACTCATTGGAAAAGACTCTGATGCTGGTAGGGATTGGGGGCAGGAGAAGAAGGGGAGGACAGAGGATGAGATGGCTGGATGGCATCGGTGACTCGATGGACGTGAGTCTGTGTGAACTCCGGGAGTTGGTGATGGACAGGGAGGCCTGGTGTGCTGCGATTCATGGGGTCGCAAAGAGTCGGACACGACTGAGTGACTGAACTGAACTGAACTGAACTGAACTTACCTTCTATCAGGTATCTGGGAAGGTGATTTTTAGAAGGGTCTTGTGAACTTTTGAATGGGAGTTCAGTAACTTCACCACCAGCCTCCACGCGCCCTCCTTCCCCAATCAACACACACAGACACACAAACACACAGACACACACACACACACAGGTATATTATTGGGCCAGAAAGCTTGTTCATGTTTTCCTATAAGAATTTTGGAAAAATCTGAACGAACTTTATGGCCAACCCCAATATTTATTTAAGTCTCAACTCATTCTTAGAGAAACTGTTGCAGTGGCTATTTATTAAGAGCCATTGGAATGAAAGAAAGCAAGCATCTCTGAATGTGGCATTTCAGTGAATGGTGGCCTTTCAGAAAGACATTTTAAATTGCAAATGAGACTTTGAAGTTTTTTTTTTTCCCTAAAAGAGATTACAACAACTGGGTCAGTCTTGTATTTTCTACTTAATGAAAATTGGTTTGGGAAAGAATGCCATTCCTCTTACTTCCTAGTATTTATTATGTGAAAGATTGTGCGTTTCCCAGGGGTAGTAATTAAATAACTGGAAAAAATTAAGATGATAGGGAATTAGTGGTGTACAAAGAATGTAGCTATTTCTCTCCCTCTAAAATACATTTGTGAGGTTTAGTACAGCCACTACGTGGTAAATGGCAAACCTGTGTAAGTGCTTTAAGTATTTAATGCACAATTTACCTGTGACATGGTTAAACTAAACAGTGAATCAACAATTTGTTTACAAAAACCAAAATGACAAAGAGGAACAAGTCCAGACAAAATCTAACCAACCTGATTTGGAATCTTGGCTCTGGCCTCTAACTTGTACTATGGTCATGTAGTTTCATGGGAAAGTTGGATTTAACTGTTAAAGTGTCTAGGATCTGGTGCTCAAAAAGTGAATTGTTGGTGGAAAAATTATATATAAAAAATAGAAAGCAAGGCATTGTATGATAACTGTGTCAAATAAATACTACAATTAGCAGCACAATGCCTTCTCCTATTGGGGTAACTCTGATGGCACCCCACTCCAGTATTCTTGCCTAGAGAATCCCAGGGACAGAGGAGCCTGGTGGGCTGTTGTCCATGGGGTCGCACAGAGTTGGACACAACTGAGCGACTTCACTTTCACTTTTAACTTTCATGCATTGGAGAAGGAAATGGCAACCCACTCCAGTGTTCTTGCCTGGAGAATCCCAGGGACAGAGGAGCCTGGTGGGCTGCCATCTATGGGGTCGCACAGAGTCAGACACGACTGAAGCAACTTAGCAGCAGCTGGTATCAGGTTCATAGTAAGGGCAAGGTATCTCACCAAACTTGAATTATCTTTGAGATTATCTGCCCAAATCCAGTACTAAAGAAAAGCCAATATTAGAATGTAGAAAAACATGACTTCCAACTGATAGATTATTTCTTGGCTTTAACATTCTGACAATTTGAAGTTATTTTGGACATTAAGTTGACATCAGTTCAGTTCAGTCACTCAGTCAGTCATGTCCAACTCTTTGCAACCCCATGGACTGCAGCACGCCAGGCCTCCCTGTCCATCACCAACTCCTGGAGCTTGCTCAAACTCATGTCCATCCAACCATCTCATGCTCTGTCGTCACTTTCTCCTTCTCCTGCCTTCAATCTTTCCTAGCATCAGGGTCTGTTCTAAGGAGTCAGTTCTTCTCATCAGGTGGTCAAAGTACTGGAGCTTCAGCATCAGTCCTTCCAATGAATATTCAGGATTGATCTCCTTTAGGATTGACTCGTTGGATCCCCTTGCAGTCCAAGGGACTCTCAAGCATCTTCTCCAACAACACAGTTCAAAAGCATCAATTCTTCAGTGCTCAGCTTTCCTTATGGTCCAACTCTCACATCCATACAGGACTACTGGAAAAACCATAGCTTTGACTAGATGGACCTTTGTCAGCCAAGTAATGTCTGCTTTTTAATATGCTGTCTAGGTTGGTCATAGCTTTTCTTCCAAGGAACAAGCGTCTTTTAATTTCATGGCTGAAGTCACCATCTGCAGTGATTTTGGAGCTCAAGAAAAAAAGTCTGTCACTGTTTCCAGTGTTTCCCCGTCTATTTGTCATGAAGTGATGGGACCAGATGCCATGATCTTAGTTTTTTGAAAGTTGAGTTTTAAGCCAGCTTTTTCACTTTCCTTTTTTCACTTTCATCAAAAAGCTCTTTAGTTCCTCTTCCTGTTATTTAAATTGCTTTGATGCAGATAAGAGCACACACACGTTTTCTTCTTTTGTAAAAATGTCACTTGAGTCACAAAGCTTCCATCATTAATGATGACTAACCATGAGAAAAATAACGAAGTATGTGCATTTTTAGTTCTAAGGAAGCTGAACTGCATGATATGAGGTTAGTGAACACTTCCAAATTTCCCAGAGGGCTGAAAAAGCTTGTTAAAATGTCACTTGATATTCTAATGATAGAAAAAACAATGACAGCTGATGTCTTTGTTTCCAGAGAATTACACTGGAACAAGGAAAACAAATATGAAAAAAAAAAGACTATTTAAAAATAAAAAAAGGAAAACAAATATGAAAAATAAGAATATTTTCTAAGTTATAAATTTGTTTCAAACTTGTTTGTAAACTTGGGATACCAAGTTTGATAAGCTTCCCCTAATGTACAAGATTTAAGAGATGCGGGTTCAATCTCTGGGTCAGGAAGATCCCCTGGAGGAGGGCATGGCAACCCACTCTAGTACTCTTATCTGGAGAATCCCACAGACAGAGGAGCCTGGAGGGCGATGGTCCATAGTATCTCAAAGAATCGGACACAGTTGAAGCGACTTAGCACGCATGCATGTACACACCTAAGTGAATGATTAGAGTTCCTTGTTCACACAGAAGGTGAGCTGACCTGCTAGTTAAGATGAAAACAAAGTGTCAGAGCTGCTAAAAGCATCTTTAACAGACTGGACCAGGAAGAGGGTGATGGCCAAGTAAGCAGCTAATTCCACGGTTACTAAATCAATCACTAAATCCCCTACTAGTTTTCAAGATTTTAAAACAAAACCCATGATCATCAAAAGGCTTCTGCCTTATAATTTAAGCATGTAAAACCACATCTGCTTCTTCAGGATAATTAATGCATTGACATTCAAATCAATTGATAAGAGCACAAGTGAGTGACATTAGTTAATTAATTGAAGAAAACACGCGTTGAGGGCTGGCCACGTTGCAAGGAGTATACCACGCTCCAGGGACATATACTGCTGCAGAAAACAGTACTCAAGAAACCAAGCACCACACTTGGAGAGTTGGAGAACTCAGGTTAATTATGCTGGTGGGCCCAGAGGAGTTAACACTCCAAGCTCTGAGCCCTGAACAAAGGGATTACAGAGTTTTTATAAACAGACTGTAGTGGGCAACAGTAGCTGTTAGTAGGCTGGTTTAAACTAAGCAGTTTCGCACGCCTGGGAACAGCAGTGAAGATGGGGAGGAGGATGCCTGACCTGGACAAGCATGATTAAGCAGGTTGGCAGGGGTTGAACGATTGCAAAGAGCAGGACAAGGGTGAGTGAGACAAACTCCAGTTCCTAGTATTCCAAGTCCCCACTTTCTCAGACTATGTGACCTAACTGATCCAGATTTTGCAAGGGGCAAGCTGAGTTACAGAGGCAGAAGGAGAAGGAGGTTATGTAAAATTTTAACTTTTCCTCTTCATACATGAACAAGATACAGTCACTGACTCACAGAACATGTGGTCTGGTGGTGTGTACGAGCTGACAGCTCTGATCCAAACGTCAGGCTTATCAGGAAGTGCCTGGGGTCAAGGCTGGACACAGATGCTGTCAGGAGCCGTGAAGTTCAGGTACGTAAGAGAAGGTGGAGAGCGCGGGTTTAGGCCGTGGGGAACGGGAGGGCACATGCTGTCACAGCACAGCGACCAAACGCAACATGCCGGGGAAGGAAATCAGTGCGAGTGCTCACTCGTGCTTGGCACCCACTACTTTGGGGGCCTCCACGGCCTCCAGATACAGACAGAAGTGGAAAGGCTCAGCTGTAAGCGTCCATCAAGCCAAAAACTAACCCGAGTGGTCTACAACACAGTCTAGTCTTGGCAACTGGATTTTGACTTATGCTTCAGGAGACACCACGATGATGTGCAGGCCACCTGCAGGGAGAGGGGTTTCAAACTGAATTCGAGGAATTAGGGTTCAGTAGGGTTGCCCTACAGGAGGTACTCTGGACTGGCCACTACGGCCTGACCACAGACATCTCTGCTCTCTTTCTCCACTTTAACCTGAGCAGCTCCTCTTTTGGCTTTTTATACAAGATATTAACGAAGGCGGTTTTTCTGCTTTTAACATACGAAAACAGAAGAGAATAATTAGCTAATTAAGTACTAAAATCCTTTAAAAATCAGTACACTTATATATATATATGGAAATAAATATATAAGAAGTATATAATAAATGACATATATGTACATAATATATACAAACATATACAGTAGATATTTATTAGATATAAGTATAAACATATTATATATATATATATATATATGCATATCTCATAAAAAAGAAGTCACCATGGCTCTTGGGGTGTCTCCTTCCCAAGATATCGGCTCCATTATCTGCTAGATACATGCTCTTGGCCAAGTTTTCTAATTCATTTAAACCTCAGTTTCCTCTGCAAAGTGGAGGTATTAATGGTACCTGTCTCCCAATATGGCTGAGAGAATTAACTCAATCAATTGATAACAAGGGCTTGACTACAACCTCACACAGAGTAGGCTCCCCATCAGTGTGAGATATTTTTCTAAGTTGCCAAAGGCATGTGCTGCATCAGGGAAGACTGGATTAATAAAAGAGAGGAAAAACCCAGCATCAGTTATTCTGTTTTTGATTTTTCACAAAGGCTTTTGAGCCCAAGTGATGTAGTAGCTTTGGACAGATGAATAGGCTTTGTTCATGAGAAGTGGGTACACTAAATTCAAAATCTTTTTCCTGCATTTTAAGAACTAAGCCCAGATAATTCGGAGTGGGTAGTTTCACCACGAATAATGATGTAGAGTAGCAGGTCGAATGGCTGACTGGTTGAAAGTGCAAGCCTTGTGATCAGAATGAGAAAGCAGGGCGCCCCCTGTTGACGGGAGGCAGGTCAGGGAGCAGAGGTGTCATCCCTACGTTCAGAGTCCTGACCTGGAGAGAGGACCCCCACACTCCCAGCCCCTGAGACTAGGTCAGGGGGACATGAGTGACAGAAACTACACCAGGACCTTCCACCGAGGGAGCCGCCTGCACGTTATCCCTCAGACGGCAGGAGAGCTACACGGAGCATTGGGTGAAAGGTAAGCCAGGATGAAAATCCCGCGGTCGTATCCTAGTCCAAGCCCTGCAAATGGCACTGCCCAGCAGTCCATGGGGCTTCCCACCACGGGTGCCCTCAGCCGGTGACCTGTGGCGGCCTCGGGGTGGGATGAGGAGACTGCAGGGAGTGCGGGCCTTTTAACCAGAGGCCAAGGCTAGCAACAGCGGTGGGCCCCAGACAGCATCCACAGGCCCGCAGTCAGCAGCAGCAAAGGTGAGGCCCTCAGAGGCAGAGCTAATAGGAGCTTCAGCAGACTGCCCACATGTGGAAGGAGTGCAGACGGTGACGTCAACAAGAGGAAGATTTTTAAGTCTTCCTCTTCACCCAGCAGCTCTCTTAGGAATGTGGAAGAAGAAAAAGAAAAAGTGGATTATGGAGAAATAGCCACAAAAAGGGATTTCAACTTTGCTGGTACTTTCTCCTAATGAACTAGAATTCAACAGAAAGAGATGGGTTTCAACAGGAAGAAACTATTGCCTTGAATTTGTTTTTAATCATCCTTTGGTTCCCCCTATCTCCTTGGCATGCTGCTGCTGCTGCTAAGTCGCTTCAGTTGTGTCGACTCTGTGCGACCCCATAGACAGCAGCCCACCAGGCTCCCCTGCCTCTAGGATTCTCCAGGCAAGAACACTGGAGTGGGTATCTCCTTGGCATAGATTGCTACTTTTTGGAGTCAGAATCCAGAACAAGTTACAGAACACTCAAAAAAACAAAACAAAACAAAACACCCCAGCAGAAACAGTAACAACCAGCTACTTCTGTTGAACATTTCAATTGCAGCAGGATAAAACCTGGCCCTTCTATAGAACATAAACGACCATCAGGTTTTGCATTATTTAGCCACTGCAAATGGAGCCAACACATTCTCTGTCCCCAGAAGGTCCCTTTCAGCTTGGTGAGGCCTCGTGCTCAGGGCGCAGAGGATCATCTCTGTGGGGCATTTGTAAAGACAGTTTTCTGTGTACAGGCCAATGTCCTTTCCCAAGCCAAATTATCCTTTAATGGGCTCTCAGCATTTTGTCTCATTCTGATTCCTCCAGTGAATTCCTCCAGCTGACCATGAATCAGAAACCTTTTTTTTCCTAATTTTTATTTTCCCTCTGAGTCACTCTAGTCACTAATTATGAACATTTAGCTTGCTTTTAGAAACTTACCCTTCGGTAGGTTGGAAGGAGTGTCATAAAGCCTGTAGAATTAGAAAGAACTTTAGGGAGAATCTAGTCTAATTTATACATAAACTGAGGACCAGGTGACCTGTGGGAGGCTACCTAATAAATGGCACACCTGAGCTCAAAATGAATCTTGCCGGCCCCAGCCTGGAGCACCGGGACACGTGCTTTGAGACACATCACAGGTGGCCTGAAGTGAGACTGAGACAAGCTTTCGGGTCCACAGATGGGTCCAGAGATCCACTGACAGACATCCATTGGAGAGCCATTTCCCAAAGCATCCAGCTTCTATAAAAGGAATTTAGATCAGGGTCAGCTACATTTTCTGAGAGCCTAATTTCCTGAGGAAACAACCCTTAGTCACCAAGAATCGAGTGAAGAATCGACCCATTTGGAGGCCTGATGAAAACAAGGGAGAGGAATCTGGTTTAGGTTTTCTTCTGAACAGGGAAAGTGACATGATTTATGGCTTCGCTAAAAGCAAACTTTATTGCAGAAGGAAAGTACTTTGAGCTGAAAATTTCTAGGTTTTACTGGAGTTCGGTAAAAGGAGAAGCTGTTGATGTAGGAGGTTAATGTCTGTCACAGTCTGGGTATTTTACAATGAGTTCCTTCACAGCATGTTCATTTTAAGAATAAAGAGGTCTTTACGGTTAGTGAAAGTTTAATGAGGATCACAACAGCCCCCCAGATGCTTACAATCCATTTAAATAACCCATAACCTCTATGTTTATCATGAGAGGGAACATGCCAATTTACAGCATTACAAACATTCTTCTGAAAAACTTTCCAGTTTCCACAGGCATTTCCAATAATTTTCTTTTACTTTCTGCAATTTATACATTACAGAGTACACGTTACTATGGCAACGACCTCTAGTCTCTGTTACTCAAATACTTGAAAGATAAGCCTTGGGGATATGACTCCACCAGCCAACAATTTACTGAATGGTTTAATCCCTAAACATTTCCTTCTTTTGCTATCCGTTTTAGCTGAAACATCAGGATAGCTACTATCAGGAAGGCAAATACCGAATTAAACAAAAGCACATGTGTTTTCTGGGTAATAAATCAAGGAGGCCTAAAGAATACAGAAAAGGAAGATAAGTGATATCATTGGAGCTATATTTGGCAGCTGCTTACAGCTGTGTTCTCCTGTAAAATCTAAACTTGAACTTGCGTGGACATCAGAGTCACCAAGAAGACTTGCTGAAACGCAAGGCTGGGCTCCTCCCTGGAAGTGGAGCCCAGGCTGGAGTTAGGAGACTGGAGGTGGGGTCTGGGAATCCGCTTTCCTTCCAGGTCCCAAGGGAGGCTGATACTGCCGGTCCAGACACCTGACTACCACCACTCTAAGCACTGTTTGAAGCATTTTAAAGAACTGTAGTAAAAATACACCCTACATAAAATTTACCATTTTGACCATTTTCAATTGCACGATTCAGAGGCACTAATGACATTCACACTGTTGTGCACTGTCCATCTCCAGAACCCTTTCTTCACCCCAAACCGAAACCCTGCACCCGCCAAGCAACGACTCCCCATTCTCCCCACCCCCCGCCCCTGGCACCCCCCACTGTACTTTCCGTCTCTCTGTATTCACCTCGTAAAGTGAAATCATACAACACTTATCCTTTTGTATCTGAATGTCCTTCCTCTGTAAGACTGAATAATAAATATCCCATTGTATGGCTAGACCACATGTCTTTAATCCAATCATCCATGGATGGGTTTGGGTGGTTTCTGCCTTGCAGCTATTGTGAATAATGCTGCTGTGAACAAGAGTGTATAAAAATTTATTCATATAACTACTTTGGATTTTTTGAGGTATATACTTGGAAGTGGAATTGCTCATTCTAACTGTTTTACTTTCATAATTATCCTTCAACTTCAGAAAAATATACATTATTATCCTCATTTTACAGATGAGGAAACTGAGACCCTAAGAATTCAGATTTTCCTCAGGTCACACAGGTGGTAAGTGGAGCCTGGTTTCCAGCTCAAGTTGGCTGGCTCCGGGGTTCAGGTACCCAGGAAACTCAACTGTCTTCTCTACCTGAAGGAAAATTATATTTTTCATGGAAAACCATTACTGACACAGACTTTTTTTTTTTACAATAAAATGTAAGTAATTACCTTTCAGAAATAATATGCTAAAGCATGGGATTAAATAATCAAATGTATGTAAGAATTTTGTTGGAAGATAAAGCAAATTATTCTTTCCAGTTTGCTGATTTATGCATTCCTCCTTTAAGTTTTTTTCTGGAACAAAGCAGGCAAAACTGTTTTTAAAATCTGCTATTTAGAGACCAAAGCTATTTCCAGTTGCCCCAACAGTTCAACTCCGAGCAGTAAAAATGGCAATCCAGCAGTGGAGCAGAATTATTCTTGGAATGATCAGAAAAATGGGATTGCCCCACTATCATATATTCGGCTCTCTGCATAATTAAACCAAACTAGTCATTTAAAGTCCTCTAGTGGGCTTCAAATGCAGTTAAATTCAACAAGTATGCTACATAAGTTGGAAACCATGATCTGAGTGGTACAGGCAAAACCTAGCACAGTATATACAACATAGAAAAACAGAAAATGGCTGAGAAAATCACAGGGGGTCCATTTTAATCCGCTAGACTCTCAATTATTTCTGGAATGCACCTTCCTCCTATGTGGACAGCATGCTTCCATATCTAGGACTTAAAAGGGTTGGGGTGTGTGACAGTGAATGTCAAGTATGAGGGTTGATGAAGACGGTGGATTAAAATGGCCCAAAGAGAAGAGGAGATCATCAATTATGGATATTTCAAATATATTTTAAAGCGCACGTTAACTCTCCTGGATTTGCAATCAGGATGTGGTGGGTTTTAAAGCTATTATGTGCAGGCAAATAAGCATGTCTATTCTTCAAGCATCATCTCAGACCATACATGTACATTCTTTTCCTTGCCAACGTCAACACTTTGAGAATATGGAAAGGTTATTCGAGCACTGCTGTGTTTGTAATTGAAAGCCAACCTTTAGGTAAAAGAGACATAAGAGAGGATAAAAGTATGCGAGAAAGGCACTTCTCCACTCCTTGGTCTAGATGCTCAGGCAGTGAGATACTGAGTAATTCTCATCAATATCTAGTAAATATGAGGATTTCTGTTACATAAACAATTAAAAGATGGGCACTTTGTCCTGCATATGACAATCTTGCAAATATTCCCTCATCTCTACTCTTCTACACTATAACCTAATTAATTCCAGCTCTTCGAGGTGCTCCTTAAATTACATAACTATCCATTTGTGGATAGAAGAACAGTCATTTGTGGGAGATTCTGTGTAACTCCCATCTTCCAGAAAATAGCCTCCCTTGCCCACTCCATCACCAGAAACATGGCTTTATTCATTCTTTCAGGATAATAACTCAGGTTGCTATTTTACAAATTTAAATGATCATTAAATCACAAGAAACTCTTATCTCACTCCTTATACTATCACTTTCACTTAAATATTTTTCTCTTTCCCGTCAACAAGTGTGACAACCTAGAAGAAACGGACAAGCTTTGACTCAAGAAGAAATAGATAATTTGAACATACCAGTCACTAGAAGTGAAATAGAATCTGTAATTTAACAATGCCCTACAAACAAAAGTCCAGGACCAGATGGCTTCACAGGGTGAATTCTACTAAACATACAAAGAGGAATTTACACCGATCTTTCTTGAACTCTTTGAAAAAAGTGAAGAGGCGGGAACACTTCCAAAAACATTCTATGAAGTCACCATCAACCTGATACCAAAACTGGACAAAGACACCACCAAAAACAGAAAATTACAGGCCAAACTTCTCTTTTTCTTTCCATTTTAAAGATTAGTGATAATTAAAGCCAAGGGAGAATAGCAAATTAAAGATACAGAATTCTATGCATTCTTTTCTACCCCTACTCCAAGTTAAATTTTTACTTTTCATGTTTTGTTTTGTTTTCTGTACAAAAGGACTTTTAAAGTATTCTCTTGCGTTTAGATTCAACACTTAAGCTTGAATATATTCTGGACAGGGATTCAGATCCTGTTCCTACACCTTGAGGTAGCTTCCTTTTATCAACATTTGACTAACACCTTCCTTTCCACACCTAGAACATTCTCTTTTAATATCTCAGCTTACATGGGTCTCTGTTCAGAAAGTGGTTTCACTGGAAACTCTCTCAGAGTATTTATGATTCTCCAGATGTTTAACATGAGGTCCAAATGCAACTCACAAAGCTACCTTCTGTTGCAATGTCTCCACCAAGAAGTCTTAATTATTTCTTGATATTCCTTTAAATATTTGGTTCTTTGAAGTCAAGGAGATGCCTGAATATTCAGTGTTTTCCTTCCTGTCAGTCAGGATTTTTTGTTCCATACAAAAGGCACACACCTTGGATCACTTAAGCAAAGTAGAGCTTTGTGGAAAGAAAATTGAGTACCTCACAGGCTCTATAGAGGTTGAACAAAGAGAACTGGGGTTAACTATCACTATTTCAAAGTATATATCTGATATTTTAGTTGCTATTCTTTGACATCTGCTTTTATTACACAGTTTTCCCTTGGTTCTTAGTCTTTTCTTCTTTTATGCCAAATTATATTTATTGAATCCTATATATTTATATAGAATATAGGATAAGGATTTACTTCTGCTTCAGGAAGACAGCTGGATTAGAGACGATCTCCTTAATCTAGTTGAGAATTGAGCAGAGTTCAAAGTAGAAGTTTTCGTATTAGCGAAGGCTGGTTTCTGGTTCACCTATAACCTTGTGACCCTATAGAACCACCTACTGATTTCCAAGGACCCCTCCTCTTGGGTGAATATAAACTCCATTTTGCTTCCTTCTCCCATTTCCATAGGACCGTGTATACATGTTTTTAATTCTTCTCAGTCTCTAAGCAACTGATTTTAGACTTGTCATTGCCTTGGATGAACAGTGGGGCCAAATGCCAGGCTCACACAGCTTGGCTTTTTTCTTTTCCTCTGCAGTGCTTCCTAAGGCAGTAGTTCCCCAAATGCCCACTGCCTTAAAGGTAGATCTCTTGATAGCCTCAGTTTTATTTGTTTTTGTCCAGATTCTTCCAGTAGTTCTCAGGGTAAAGTTGGCCTGTCACAAACTAGGCTGCTATCATCTTGAGCTGAACTCCCCTACTCAGATTGTAAAAGCTAAACGAGATTTGATAGAGTGTTTTATTAAGGGAATAAACGAGGCTTTATTAGGGGAAGAGCTCACTGGCTGTTCTTGCCAGTGTCCCCCTAAATCTCATTCCCTTTCCTCAGACAGAACACGAGCCTGCAGAGTTAATCTGATCTGAGTGTTCTGGCTAAAATGTCTCCTTGGATAGTGATTCACAGATCAACAAGGTGATGATAGCTTCTATTTCTGCAAGCATTGTTTGCTGACAATTAAAGCATGATTTGTTTAGAGTAAAATATTTTTTCTTCCAAATGGTAGAGGAAGTGTGGATGGTGAAGATAGTAAAAATTTACAATATGAATCAGTAAATCTACAAAGCAAGACAATAGACAAAGCATTATGAGATTGTTAAATCTAAAAAAAAATGACCAGATATAGTAATATTTTCATAGAGTATATTAACTTCTCTTTCGGAAGAAATAGTGTTATTGTATAGAACCAAGGGCATCTTAACCCTGACAAATGAACAGATATAAATATAAAAGCAAAGCACAGCAAAAGTAAAATCACACTGGTGCAATACAAATGTTAAGTTCTGATTTAGGCAGACTTTGCTGATTCCTGGATCTTATAAAGAGTACTAATTGAAATTTAAGTAAATTAACTTGTTGTGAAAGGAGTACATCAAGGCTGTATATTGTCACCCTGCTTATTTAACTTAAATGCAGAGTACATCATGCAAAATTACTTTGCCGACAAAGGTATGTCGAGTCAAAGCTATGGTTTTTCCAGTAGTCATGTATCAAGGTGAGAGTTAGACCATAAAGAAGGCTGAGTGCCAAAGAATTGATGCTTTTGAACTGGCAAAGAAGAAAACTCTTGAGAGTGCCTTGGACTGCAAGGAGATCTAACAAGTAAATCCTAAAGGAAATCAACCCTGAATATTCACTGGAAGGACTGATGCTGAAGCTGCAGCTCCAATACTTTCACCACTTGATGTGAAGAGCTGACTCACTGATGCTGATGCTGGGACCCTGATGCTGGGAAAGACTGAAGGCAGGAGGAGAAGGGGACGACAGAGGATGAAATGGCCGGATGGCATCACCGACTCAATGGACATGAGTTTGAGCAAGCTCTGGGAGCTGGTGAAGGACAGAGAAGCCTGGTGTGCTGCAGGCCATGGGGTCACAGAGAGTTGGACATGACTGAGCGGCTGAATGACAGACACTGTGCTTATGGGGAGACATGGTGTCCCCACATTCATATACTGCTCCATCTGAACATGACCACTTCCAGACGTTTGCAGGCAGATAGATTAAGGGAGGGAGGGAAGGAACATCAGAGTAGAACTGCATCGTTTGAGCCATCTGAAGAACTCACGGCACAACCCATTTTGTCCAGATGGAAGCCCAAGTCATGAACTAATTCTTTTATATGATAATAAAGAGGATGATTCTAATAAACGAGAAATGGTGAAATAGCTATGCCTAATGTGCTTGTGTTCTAAAAGTTAAAATGATAAGTGGTCTTCACTTTGGGGAAGCTGAGAAGGCAGTAAATTCTGGCTAGAGAGAAGGCAAATGCTATTTATACATAAACACAAGCTACAAAAGTTCGTGGTCTGCTTGGAGTATAAATTTATAACAATTTTATGAAGGAAAACTTGCAGGATTCTCAAGGACTGAGTGAAAGTGAAAGTCGCTCAGTCATGTCCAACTCTTTGCAACCCCTCCGGGCCAGAATACTGGAGTGGGTTGCCATTTTCTTCTCCAGGGGATCTTCCCAACCCAGGGATCGAACCCAGGTCTCTCGCATTGCAGGCGGATTCTTTACCTACTGAGCTATCAGGGGACTGAGTACACTATTAGACTACACATTACAAGGGAACCAGCTAATACATTTAAAATGAATATATTCGTGTAACTATTGTTTTTGTTAAGAAATCAAATGCCAGCACAAAGCGTTTAGCTACTATGGATCATAACCTCCAGCCAAATATAACCACGCTCTAGACTTCTAATCCCATGTTTAGTTGTGACTGTTTATGAAATCTACAGACATGTACTAACACAACACATTCACGTTTGTGTCTTCCTTCTGTTGTTCAACATTAGGTTAGATTTGTCCACAGTTGTTTCTTACAGCATAATTCAAATTCTTTCTTTTTTTATATATTGAATATTACTCCACTGTATGGATATACTATAAATTATGTATCCATTCTATAGTTGGTGAGTATATGGGTTTGTGTCAATAATGCTGCCATGAACACGATTATACACCTTTAATGGAGCTATTCTGTGCATTTCAACCTGGTAGCTGAATGAGGACTATGTCTTAGAATAGCCACATAGTAATTAGTATACAGAAACAAAGAACTGTCCAAGGTGCTAGTAACCATTTTTCTTTCTACCAACAAAACTCACATTACTTTATTCTCCATCCCCTTTCAATTCTGTCCACTGCGGTAGTCATAAGGCTTGTATTTTTGGATGACTGCTGATGTAGAGCATCTTCTTATACACTAATTGGCATATTGGTTGTTTTCATTTGCGAAGTGTCATTTGTTAAAGTTGCTAATCTGTTCTATACACAAGTCCTTTGTCATATATTACAAATAACTTTGCCCACTCTCTGGCTTGCCTTTTGAATGGTTTCTTGATGTTTAATGACCAAAAATTCTTGGTGCTCACAGAATTCTATCTGTCAAAATTTTCCTATATAATTACCCCTTTTTTTCTCAAAATGATATTTTATTCATTTTATAATAATATATATTTAAGGTAAACAACATGATGCTTTAGTACACATATTGATAGTGGAAATATTTATCTTACTATATTCAAGCTAATTAACATATCATCCCCTCATACAGTTACCATTTCTTTTGTGATGACAGCATCTGAGATGTGCTCCCTCAGAAAATTCCCAGCACCCAACGCAATATCACCAACTATCGCCATGCCTGCACTTGGTCTCTATGCTGCTCCTCCCACACAACCGCAGCTTTGAGCCCTCTCACGGACATCTCCCCTGCTCTTCAATCTCCTTCTCTCCCACCCCTGGCAACAATCACTCTATTCTCTGCTTCTATGTGTGTAATGTTCACGACAGCCAAGATACAGGACAATCTAAGGGTCTCTTGACAGATGAATGAATAAAAAAATTGTGATGTGTACATGTGTACACACACAGTGGAATATTATTCAGCCTTAAAAAGCAGGGAGACCCTCTAAATTGACATTTCTCCAAAGCAGACATACAGATGGCCAAAAAGCACATGGAATGATGTTTGGCATACCTAATTATCAGAGAAACACAAACTGAAACTACAGTGAGGAATCACTCCACACTGGCCAAAATGGCCATCATCAAAAGTCTGCAAACAATAAATGCTGGAGAGGGTGTGGAAAAAAGGGAACCCTCCTGTTGGTGGGAATGTAAACTGGTACAACCACTATGGAGAACAGTATGGAGCCTCCTTAAGAAACTAAAAGTAGAGCCACCAAAGACCCAGCATTCCCATTCCTCAGCAAAAACGCAGAGAAAACCGTAATTCCAAAAGATACATGCTCCCTAATGTTCACTGTAGCACTGTTTACAATAGCCAAGACATGTAAACAACCTAAACGTCCTTTAACAGAAAAATGGATAAAGAAGATGTGGTACATATGTACGATGGACTGTTACTCAGCCATAAAAAAGAATGAAATGATGCCATTTACAGCAACAAGGATGGACCGAGAAATCATACTACGTTGGACAGAGAAAGACAAATATCATGTGGTATCACTCATATGTGGGATCTAATATTTTAAATGATACAATGAACTTATTTACAAAACAGGAACAGACTCATAGATAAAAAAACAACAACAACTTACCAAAGGGGAACTGTGTGGAGGGGGAGGGATAAATTAGGAACTTGCAGTTAACATATACACACTGCTATATATAAGACAGATAGCCAACAATGACCTACTCTATAGCACAGGGAACTCGAACTCTTCTTAGTATTCTCTGATACCCTACAAGAAAGAAGAATCTGAAAAGGAATGAATATATGTATATGCAGAACTGAATCCCTATGCTGTATACTTGAAAACCTAATACAACATTGTACATCAGTTATACTCCAATACATTTTTTAAAAAGGATGAATACATTACATCTAAAAAAAATCCAAACAGGGAGATCCTGCCATTTGTAACATGAATGAAACTCAAACACAATTACTGCTTTTTGCACCCAATTTAAGAAAATAATGCCTACTCTAAAATCATGAAGGAATTTTTATGAATTCCAGTTGTCTGTGGAAATTCTCTAACTTAGTCAAAACTTTCCTCTTGATATAGATCACAGTTTTAAACTTTTCCTCTGCTTCCCTTAAGATAAGGATGATCACTGGCTCTGCTTCTAATGTTGTTATTTTCCTGGACCTATTTCTTTGTTCACCTCTTAAGTTTTTAAAATTAAGTGCAGTCCAATTTGCATGAACATTTTTTACAGGCTGTAGGTGATGCACTATTCCTCCAGGGAACTAGGTCTTAAATTCTTGCACATGGTTTATTTCAGTATCACTTTACAACGTCCTTAGGCAGGACTTGCACAGATTCCAGAGTGGATTGAGATTTTGTAAGACCTGCTCTGGGCTTCCCAGGTGGCTCAGTGGTAAAGAACCGGCCTGCCAATGCAGGACACGTGAGTTTGACCCCTGGGTCAGGAAGATCCCCTGGAGAAGGAAATAGCAACCCACTCCAGTATCCCTGCCTGGAGAATTCCCTGGACAGAGGAGCCTGGCAGGCTACAGTCCGTGGGGTCACAGAGAGTTGGATATGACTGAGTACGCACAGTTCAATTCAGTTCAGTCACTCAGTCGGGTCCGACTCTTTGTGACCCTATGAATTGCAGCATGCCAGGCCTCCCTGTCCATCATGGCCTGGTCTATTTTCTGGCTACTTTTCCAGCAGATGGTTTATAAGGATCCCTTCCTTCTTTGGGGCCTAGTTTGCAAATTTTCACTTTCTTGTGCTGCGAATTTGCGAACATCTCTCGGTATCTCCTCAGATACTTAGAAGCCAGTCTCTGCCTTTTACCCTACGACAAACCACTTTTGCCCTGAAAAAAATCACTTTCAGATGAAAGTTAGAGCAGAATTAGGTTTGTTTTGCTCCTCTCTCATCCACTGTAGGATTTGGTCCTTCGAGTCCTGGCTGACTGGGAAGAGCTGATCTCCAACCTCTGGCTCTCTCACCAGTGAGACGGTCAGAAAAACTCCTTGGCAGAGACTTTCTTCTCAGCTTTTCCACATCCTGCCCCCTAACGTTTAACAGTCTACAAATGCCAGCAAAGGTGGAGAATGTTTGTCTCACCTCCAATGTCTTTTTCTTCTCTCCAGGTTCTTGGCTGTACAAGTTCTAACGCCTTGATTGCTCTCTGGTACCTTCCAAAATGTATGATTTTTTTTTTTTTTTTAATCTCATTTACCTTCTCTACTGTTCCTGGCATTCAGTCTGGTCAGCTGCAAACTAATTTATCATAGCCAGAAGCAGAAAGCTTCAAATACCACACTATTGAGTCCAAAAATAAAACCATAAAAATGAAAGATGATTGATGGGACAAAATTACCATCAATCTAAAATATTTAAGTTAATGTATGACCCTACCTCAAACGAGATTATTTGCTGATTTGCTAATTCAGATGTCTCATGGAGTTATATTCACTGGGCCCCTCAAGCTTCCAACGCGTAAGATGTAATTTGGAAAGTATTAGTATATATTTAATCCAGTTGCATATATACAGATTTATTTCACTTAAAATCTGAAAATAGCATATTCTTGCCACAGAAAGCTCTTTAATGAGTAGTTCTAGCTATAGCTGGTATTTATTGAACACAAGCACTTTAATCCACATGTTCTTTAAGTATAACTTATTAAATACACAAAAGGATTCCTGCTATTTATATTTTTGAGACGAGGCACCAGGCAGAAAGAAAGAGAAAAGAAATTTGTTCAAAGCCCACACTGGGGTAACCGCGGAAAGCCAAACTCCTAATCAAGTGTCTCTGATTTCAAAGCCCAAAGGTTTACTTGAAAGCAGCTCTTTTGCCCCTTTCCTGTTGCCCATTTCTGTCACCCTCTAACCTTAAAAAACCCATTTATAGGAATAAATTGATTAGGTATGATCACAGTGTGATTTCCTCTCCTGCAGACAACTCATCTGTATTGCAAATTGTTAATAACATCCTAAAGTCCAACAATATTATCATCACCGGGGGCCTTCAGATTCACTTCCTAAGTGACCAAGCAATTGAAGCTGACTTCTGACTTGATGCTCTCCTGCATGCACACCATGCCTTGCTTAACCTGTGGCTCCTTTCCCAAGACAAAAAGCAGTGAAACTGAAGAATCACGTAATTAAAAAATGACTCGCTTCAGACCCCTTAGCAATCCTGCAGGCAGATCACTAGGGCGAGATTAACGCCTGAGGAGAGACTCAGCCAGTCTGCACACCATGCACGAGAATGCAGAATCCCACTTCCTCTCCTGATCATTGCCTGAGATTCTCCACCTACTCCTCCTCGGATTTTTCCCTTTAAAAACTTTCATGGCTGAGCTGGGCAGTTCGTCTCACTCAGGACAGGAGTCCATCTTCTCCCCAGATGGCCGGCTTTTCTGATGAAAGCAACTTGCCTTCCCACTGACACATGCCTCTGGAATTATTGGCTTTTCAACTGTGAGCAGCCGAACCAGAGTTCGATGACATATTCATTCCAAATACTGGTCAATAAATTTGGCCAGAGCTATATTTGGAGCTTGAATATAAATGGGATGTTTATAGGAAGCCCCCTGCTATTAGAAACGCTAACACTCCTAAATGTGTATTCAAACAAAAAGGACATATGAAGCAAACACTTTCACCTCTGCTCATCAGATTCAGTTAATCTGTTACAAACCTTTAATAGTTTGAGGCCCTCACTGGGAAAGCCAGCTCTGATTACATAAGCTTCACCAGGAGCTACAGCTGCCTGGGTATCCATACTTGTTAGTTCAATAATGCGGAAGTGAATCTGAAGGCTGAAGGGGGCCCCCAGTGATGATAATATTGTTGGACGTTAGGATGTTATTAACAATTTGCAATACAAATGAGTTGTCTGCAGGAGGGGAAATCACACTGTGATCATACCTAATCAATGTAAGGATTAAAAACAGGCTAACATGTGGGGAGGCACAGATGTAGATATTAGGAGCTGAGCAGTAGCCTGCCATTGAGCCTGACAATCATTGGATTCAAGGTCAGGATGAGTGTGCTCTGGTTCATTTTATTCTTCTCTGTCATTTTCACCGAACATGGGCAAAGCTGGAAAATCTTCACGCGTGAATGTAAAGAGTTCTCTTTTGCCTCCAAGTTAAATGCAGACTTGTGGGACTGCTCCCTGGACACCACTGAAATATAAATACAACCGGCACCCAGTACCTTAATGACCTGAAAACATCACAACACTGTAATCTATTTAGTAATCTCTTCACCTCCGCTCTTTTAATGTGTTAACAGAGTACTTAATGCATTCCCAACCCATCACGGTGTCTAGCAGCCAACAGAAATTTTTTTTTTTTTTGGCCATACCGCCGGCATGCAGGATCTTAGTTCCCCGATCAGCAATCTAACCTGTGCCCTGTGCAGTGGGGCACACAGTCCTAACAAATGGACCACCAGGGAATTCCCTAGAAATTCTATACAGAACAGGGGTTAAGCACTTCCAAACAGGTAAGGAGACTGGAGATAATATAAGGAATTAATATATAAAATTCCATCTCTAGAAAACATGGTCTCTGGTATAAAATGAATGCTGCATTTTGTTCAATTTGTCTCTTTTTGTCTCAAAGTGATGGCTTCTTGTTCCATTGTTCTTTGCTGGGTCTTAAAATAGTATTTTTTTCAATTCATATATTAAGATGCAATTTTCTTTATTTTAGCAACAAATATTAAAAGTGACTGAGAAATGATTCACTGAAAGCAATTACAAATAATTCTTATAATTGATCATCTTTGTTGTGTTGTAGTCCACCATTCAGAGTTGAACTGAATCTTTCCTCATGCTTCTATTTAAATGCACGTTTTGAGACTTTGCTGCCAGTCCAGTGGTTAAGATTCTACACTTACACTGCAGGGGTCGTGGGTTTGATTTCCAGTTTGGGAACTGAGATTCTACATGACTCCTGGGCGGTGGGGGGGGGGGGGGAGCATGTTTTGGCAGAATACTGCATCAGTGGTATCCTGTCCTTTTTCAGTTCAGTTCAGTCGCCCAGTCGTGTCTGACTCTTTGCCACCCTATGGACTGCAGCATGCCAGGTCTCCATGTCCATCATCAATGTCCAGAGCTTGCTCAAACTCATGTCCATCAAGTCAGTGATGTCATCCGACTGTCTCATCCTCTGTCGTCCCCTTCTCCTCCTGCCCTCCATCTTTCCCAGAATCACGGTCTTTTCCAATGATTCAGTTCTTTGCATCTGGTGGCCAAAGTATTGGAGTTTCAGCTTCAACATCAGTCTTTCCAGTGAACACTCAGGACTGATGTCCTTTAGGATGGACTGGTTGGATCTCCTTGCAGTCCAAGGAACTTTCAAGAGTCTTCTCCAACACCACAGTTCAAAAGCATCAATTCTTCAGCATTCAGCTTTCTTTATAGTCCAACTCTCATATCCATACATGACTACTGGAAAAGCCTTGACTAGACGGACCTTTGTTGGCAAAGTAATGTCTCTGCTTTTGAATATGCTGTCTAGGTTGGTCATAACTTTCCTTCCAAGAAGTAAGCATCTTTTAATTTCATGGCTGCAGTCACCATCTGCAGTGATTTTGGAGCCCCCCCACAAAAAAAGTCAGCCACTGTTTCTCCATCTATTTCCCATGAAGTTATGGGATCAGATGCCATGATGTTAGCTTTCTGAATGTTGAGCTTTAAGCCAACTTTTTTACTCTCCCCTTTCACTTTCATCAAGAGGGTCTTTAGTTCTTCTTCACTATCTGCCATAAGAGTGGTGTCATCTGCATATCCGAGGTTATTGATATTCCTCCTGGCAATCTTGATTCCAGCTTGTGCTTCATCCAGCCCAGCATTTCTCATGATGTTCTCTGCATAGAAGTTAAATAAACAGGGTGACAATATACAGCCTCGACGTACTCCTTTTCCTATTTGGAACCAGTCTGTTGTTCCATGTCCAGTTCTAACCGTTGCTTCCTGACCTGCATACAGATTTCTCAAGAGGCAGGTCAGATGGTCTGGTATTCCCATCTCTTTCAGAATTTCCCACAGTTTATTGTGATCCACACAGTCAAAGGCTTTGGCATAGTCAATAAAGCAGAAATAGATGTTTTTCTGGAACTCTCTTGCTTTTTTGATGGTCCAGTGGATGTTGGGAATTTGACCTCTGGTTCCTCTGCCTTTTCTAAAACCAGCTTGAACATCAGGAAGTTAACGGTTCACGTATTGCTGAAGCCTGGCTTGGAGAATTTTGAGCATTACTTTACCAGCGTGTGAGATGAGAACAATCATGGAATAGTTTGAGCATCCTTTGGCATTGCCTTTCTTTGGGATTGGAATGAAAAACTGACTTTTTCCAGTCCTGTGGCCACTGCTGAGTTTTCCAAATTTGCTGGCCTATTGAGTGCAGCACTTCCACAGCATCACCTTTTAGGATTTGAAATAGCTCAATTGGAATTGCATCACCTCCACTAGCTTTGTTCGTAGTGATGCCTCCTAAGGCCCATGTGACTTAACATTCAGGATGTCTGGCTCTAGGTGAGATCACACCATCGTGATTATCTTGGTTGTGAAGAATTTTTTTGTTCAGTTCTTCTGTGTATTCTTGTCACCTCTTCATAATATCTTCTGCTTCTGTTAGGTCCGTACCATTCCTGTCCTTAATTGAGCCCATCTTTGTCCTTCTTAGTGGATCGTTATCGGGAGACACTTGTCACTTCCTTTTATTATTGGTCATGCTAACTTTGATCAATTGGTTAAGGTGGTGTCCACCAGAATTCACCACTGCAAGTGTATTCTGGTCCTGTTGTTACTAACGAGTGGACTGTGATGAGAAATTTTAATATTGCATAAATGTCCTGTTGAAGCTTTCACCTCATGGTTTCAACAACCACTGATACCTGAGTTCTACGCTAGTTTCAAAATGGTAGCTTTCCAGCAGCCCTACATTTACAGAACTGTTATTCAACTCAAGAAGCTTTCCCTCCCCTCCTGTTTGCTGCTGTTGTTCAATAACGAAAGAACTCTTTTGTAGAAAGGGGCTAATATAATTATTCTGACAAATTTTACAAACACGATCCACAAACATCCATTAGGTTTGGTGCCAGTTTCTCAGGAAATTTGGTGTAAGAATCTGTTCCAAGCAGAGCGTACTTGAATATTTTTGGCACAAAAATCCTTTCTGTGTCTTGGTGCATATTTAGCTGGCACACGGGAAGGCATTTTCAGTGAGTGCCAGCTCTAGAAACATTTGCATGACCTGGAAAGAATATGCCAGAAATGTGGAGGGGCAGAGGATTCCTAGTCTGAAATCCTGCATTCAAAATTGTGTTTTTCTGTGTCTGGGTCCAATGTGCCTACTGATCCGTTGGGAAATGATGCCTTGCTTTTCCCAGTCAGTGAACCAACATATTTCTCTTTCTAGTTTTGACCAGTTGCCTCTATATTTTTAATATGAATTTTCAAATATAAATATCTATGTTAATGAAATCTATTTTTTAAAGCTCTTTACAATTTTAGATGCTTTGACTTCTTATTCAGTCACTAAGTTGCATCTGACTCTTAGTGGCCCCATGGACTGCAGCATGCCAGGCTCCCCTGTCCTTCACTATCTCCCAGAGTTTGCTCAAATTCATGTCCACTGAGTCGGTGATGCCATCCAACCATCTCATCCTCTGCTGCCCCCTTCTCCTTTTGCCTTCAATCTTTCCCAGCATCAGGATCTTTCCCAATGAGTTGGTTCTTCGAATCAGGTGACCAAAGTATTGGAGCTTCAGCATCAGTTCTTCCAATGAATATTCAAGGTTGATTTCCTTTAGGATTGACTGGTTTTATCTCCTTGCAGTCCAAGGGACTCTCAAGAGTCTTCTCCAGCACCACAATTAAAAAACATCAATTCTTTGGCACTCAGCCTTCTTTATGGTCCAACTCTCACATGCACACATGACTGCTGGAAAAAAACATAGCTTTGACTAGGTCCTTTGTCAGCAAAGTGATGTCTCTGCTTTTTAATATGCTGTCTAGGTTTGTCATGGCTTCCCTTCCAAGGACTTAGTGCTCTGCAAAACTTTCTAGCTTTATAAGACTATTTAAGAAGAGTGCATCTTACCTAAAGAGTAACCTCACTATGAACACAAAAGGCTATTTTTTTAAGGTTTTAAAACAAACATATCCAGGCTGAACTATTATTTTTTAAATCAACTAAGGTAGATATTGTCTGAAATCAGCAGGGGGATTTTAAAATAGTTGTTTGTTTTTTCCTAAGGATGATAGCTCTGTCTAGAAATATGCTACATCAGAGTCATCCTCATTTATTTAGCCTTGAAATTTCCATAGAGACATAATATATGCCTGTAGTTAAAAGATAGCAATTTAGCCAACTGAACAGAAGAGCAAGAAAGGAACCAAATCCAGTGTCGACATACAGAAGAGATGCTGATGGCTTGTGTTATAAACACAGATTCCCCCACCAGCCATTGAATGTCCACTCTGTTGATGAAATGCTTGAAGTGAATCATTATCCAAGTCAAAGATGGCCATGAGAAAATAAAAAAGGGGACGAAATAATGTAGCAATTTGTTTTGACAATATTTTTCTTTTCAAGCTGCTCACATCTACTAAATCCCTCACAGAAGAGAGAACAATGCAAAGGAGAGGAAAAGGTCACATTTTAGAGGTGTGCAATCAGCGTGTTTTGTCTATTACGGGAATGAAATGATATACAGGATGATTACCTGGCATGGTTAAGTTTCTTAAGTGATATGAACTACCACTTCATCACAGTAAGTTCATTACAGCAATGACTCCAAAAGTGGACAGATCATTCTCCATGACTACATTAGCCACTCTGCAGAGACTCAGCCATTTATTCTATTGCATGTAAATGCAGGTCTGGTCAAGGTGTATGTGTTTATCATCTACTGACAGAGACATCCTCTATGTAACCTCAAGATACAAGTTCATTTGTAATTTAAAACTGCTCATTGCCAAATGAAAAGAAAGCAGATTTGTTTTTTGAGTGTTCCAAATATAATAGCCTTCCGAAACATTCATTGCTAGAGAACATTGGATTTCAGGGTAATATTCTGATGCTACAGAATTATAGTAATAACAACAGCAAATATTAGACCATTTTACTATATATCAGGCTCTGTGCTAAGCTTTCTCTGTGCTAAGACAGAAATTTATGAATTTCTCCCAGTAACTCTTTGAGTTAGGATCTATTTTCCAAGCGAAAAACATGAGGTTGAAGAAGGCTAGGTTATGTATCCAAGGTCATTCAGGAAAATTAAGTTTTCATATATGTAACTGCCAAGGTAACTGCTAAAATATGTTAAATTAATAAGCATCCATTTCTTTGTTTTTCTTAAAATTAATCAATGTATTTCAGATGTCAACATCTAGTTATTTTTTAGTTGCAGTCTAGAAAATAAAAATAAACATTTGTTTACACTGTCAGAGTTCAGTAATATGTGACACTGAACAAAAAAGCACTCCTGTTGACAAAGAAACATCCTAGCCTTTATATAAAGGTCTATTAAATTACAGAAGTAGCTATGCAGCTCATTTTTAGCTTCCATGGCTTTTTAGACAAATCACGCTCCACGCTGCACTGAGGCATTCATTTCAAGGGATTTGTGTTTTTTTTCTTCAATATATTATTCTTTAAACTTGATTTGTTAAGAACTATGAAGTACACATCATTTTAGTAGCTTTCCTTTCATTTTGTTAAAGTGTCCCTGATGATTTTGCTAAGATGTATATAAGAATAAATACATCAGATCAGATCAGTCACTCAGTCATGTCCGACTCTTTGCGACCCCATGAATCGCAGCACGCCAGGCCTCCCTGTCCATCACCAACTCCCGGAGTTCACTGAGACTCACGTCCATCGAGTCAGTGATGCCATCCAGCCATCTCATCCTCTGTCATTCCCCTTCTCCTCTTGCCCCCAATCCCTCCCAGCATCAGAGTCTTTCCCAACGAGTCAACTCTTCGCATGAGGTGGCCAAAGTACTGGAGTTTCAGCTTTAGCATCATTCCTTCCAAAGAAATCCCAGGGCTGATCTCCTTCAGAATGGACTGGTTGGATCTCCTTTCAGTGCAAGAGACTCTTCAAGAGTCTTTTCCAACACCACAGTTCAAAAGCATCAATTCTTCGGTGCTCAGGCTTCTTCACAATCCAGCTCTCACATCCATACATGATCACAGGAAAAACCATAGCCTTGACTAGATGGACCTTTGTTGGCAAAGTAATGTCTCTGCTTTTCAATATGCTATCTAGGTTGGTCATAACTTTCCTTCCAAGGAGTAAGCGTCTTTTAATTTCATGGCTGCAGTCACCATCTGCAGTGATTTTGGAGCCCATAAAAATAAAGTCTGACACTGTTTCCACTGTTTCCCCATCTATTTCCCATGAAGTGATGGGACCAGATGTCATGATCTTCGTTTTCTGAATGTTGAGCTTTAAGCCAACTTTTTCACTCTCCACTTTCACCTTCATCAAGAGGCTTTTGAGTTCCTCTTCACTTTCTGCCATAAGGGTGGTGTCATCTGCATATCTGAGGTTATTGATATTTCTCCCGGCAATCTTGATTCCAGCTTGTGTTTCTTCCAGTCCAGCGTTTCTCATGATGTACTCTGCATATAAGTTAAATAAGCAGGGTGACAATATACAGCCTGGATGTACTCCTTTTCCTATTTGGAATCAGTCTGTTGCTCCATGTCCAGTTCTAACTGTTGCTTCCTGACCTGCATACAGATTTCTCAAGAGGCAGGTCAGGTGGTCTGGTATTCCCATCTCTTTCAGAATTTTCGACAGTTTATTGTGATCCACACAGTCAAAGGCTTTGGCATAGTCAATAAAGCAGAAATAGATGTTTTCCTGGAACTCTCTTGCTTTTTTGAAGATCCAGTGGATGTTGGGAATTTGACCTCTGGTTCCTCTGCCTTTCCTAAAACCAGCTTGAACATCAGGAAGTTCATGGTTCACGTATTGCTGAAGCCTGGCTTGGAGAATTTTGAGCATTACTTTACTAGCGTGTGAGATGAGTGCAATTGTGCGGTAGTTTGAGCATTCTTTGGCATTGCCTTTCTTTGGGATTGAAATGAAAACTGACCTTTTCCAGTCCTGTGGCCACTGCTGAGTTTTCCAAATTTGCTGGCCTATTGAGTGCAGCACTTTCACAGCATCATCTTTCAGGATTTGGAATAGCTCAACTGGAATTCTATCACCTCCACTAGCTTTGTTCATAGTGATGCTTTCTAAGGCCCACTTGACTTCACATTCCAGGATGTCTGGCTCTAGGTCAGTGATCACACTATGGTGATTATCTGGGTTGAAGATCTTTTTTGTACAGTTCTTCTGTGTATTCTTGCCATCTCTTCTTAATATCTTCTGCTTCTATTAGGTCCATGCCATTTCTGTCCTTTATTGAGCCCATCTTTGCATGAAATATTCCTTTGGTATCTCTGATTTTCTTGAAGAGATCTCTAGTCTTTCCCATTCTGTTGTTTTCCTCTATTTCTTTGCATTGATCGCTGAAGAAGGCTTTCTTATCTGTTCTTGCTATTCTTTGGAACTCTGCATTCAGATGTTTATATCTTTCCTTTTCTCCTTTGCTTTTTGCTTCTCTTCTTTTCACAGCTATTTGTAAGGCCTCCCCAGACAGCCATTTTGCTTCGAAACTTCCATTTTGAGTTGTGCAACAGAGGAAGAAAAAAATAAATGTTTTATAGCATTCCTTGAGAAGTACCTTTTTACATTTGCTATACACATCTTTTTTGAGTGTGTGAATAAATGTGTAAAATGGAAATTAAACAGGTACTTCTCAAGGAATGCTATAAAACATTTATTTTTTTCTTCCTCTGTTGCACAACTCAAAATGGAAGTTTCAACGATACTATGTTTATTTTTTCACACAAGAATAATGTTTAGGGTGTGAATATGTTTGCAAATTCACCTGTAAACATATAATGTGTTTATATGTGTGAGTGTTCTTCACAAGTTCTTGTTTCATTTGTATAAAACTGCTATATTTGTCTTTTCTTATTCAAGAACATCCTTTGGGGTATTTTGCTTTTTTTTGAGATTTTTTTCCACCAATTAAGGACTCTTTCATTTAAGTTATAGAGGAGAAGAAAAAAGGGCAAACAGAGAGACTATTGTGTTCCAGGGACAGAAATAGTGGTAAGAATGGTAGGTGAGATTACTGGTGAAATTTAATGTCAAGGCCAATACTATTTTTTAAATATGTAAATTCATTTTATTTCATTAATTAGGAAACTGAAACCCTAGGATGTTAATTTCATAACATCAAAGCTCAGTACTGTGTAACACTAATGATGCTCAAAATTTCTCTGGGTTTGAATTTTCTCCTTGTAAAATAAGGAAAATGTCTGTCATATATCAGATCTATCAAATAGCTGAGGATAACTGACTTATTTTCACATTACATCAACGACTTTATATAGGACAGAATACTTTTGAATATGTTTCATTGTCAGACCTGAACTTAGTCCTCTGTCGAGAGTATCATTTGCCCACAGTCCCTAGAAGAGGAACTCCTATTTTTCCCATGAGTCCACCCTCCTCTCCACGATCTTGGCTATGAATGATCACACAGGGATGGTCATCTGATCATCAGCCCTCTTGCCTTTCTTTCTTCTATAAACTTGCCTGGGCTTAACCATAGCAAACCCACATGTAGAGAAACAGAGAGAAGAAAGAGGCCAGAAGGCTCTGGATGGACAGGTCAGACAGCAGAGTTGCCCCTGACCTCACTGCCATCCCTGTCTCTAGGGACCAGACCATCCAAAGCTGGGAAAAACATTTTATTCTTTCCTTAAATTCTACAGATGCTCCTTACTATAATGATTTTCTTCCCTGTATAGAATTTGGGTAGAATTGGGGGTCTCCCTTTCACCAGAATCCAAATGGAAGCCACCAGTATATTTTAGGGGTGAATTCTGTATTCAGTGAACAAAACTCAGTGGTAAAATAAATAAAATCTCAGAATCACTTCCTTATCCACTCATTGCACATATTTTGATAAAAATATATGAGTACCTCATATTCTGGACATTTTTCCAGGGTCTGTGGACACAGCAACCAACAAAATGGACACATTTTTGTCCTCATGAAGCTTGCACTTCAGTAGGGAAGACAGGCAGTAAGTAAGAAGAACACAGAAGAAGTAATGTATGTTAATGATGTCTCTTTTCCCCCAAACTTTAAACTTTCTATTTTGTTTTGAGGTATAGCCAATTAACAATGTTGTGATGGTTTCAGATGAACAGTGAAGACTCAGCCAATGATGTCTTTTAAGGAGGAAAATTAACATAAGGGAAAAGACAGAAAAATTCTGGTTGGGAGCGGGTACAATATTCTGTGAAGTGTCCAGAGGAGCCTTTAGGTGACAAAATGATACCTGAAGAAGACAAGTGAGCGGGTCAGGAGGCCAGCTGATGGTGGAGAATTCAGGAGGAAATAAGTCAAGGGGTTTTAGGTGGAAGCATGACCAGCAGGTATGAAGAACCGTGAGGGGAGACTTTGGTTTCCAGTTCTACATGTAAGGACACTGACGTCACCACTCCATCCTAACAATAAGTAAAAAGCTGAACAGACTATAAAAATCAACTGGTCTTGGATGCCCTGGAACCATAAGAGGTGAGGACACTGGGAAAGCCACCGTCCCCCACACCCAAGACTGGAGAAGGATGGAAGTCACTGGGAACTGTGCCTGGCTTTCCAGAGCAGAGCTGTCCAAGCCAGTGTGGGGTCCTGGTCCAGGGCTGGGAAGCCTGAACTGTGATTACTCAGTTGCTGGAGGCTCAGTATGGACCAATCCGAGTTAAAAACTCCCAGGAGATCCAGTCGTTAGGGCACCCCCACAAAATGGTGAGATTTACCTCCAGAGCTCAACCAGGCTCCCACAGAAGAAATCAGAGGGAAAAAAAAATCCCCTTTGCTTCCAGCACAGGGAGGGAAAAGGAACTATTTTCAAACACGCTAAGCACCCTGTTCTTAACAAGGCCCGCACTCTCAAGAAACAACTTAACCAGGGCCTAACCTGCAGAGGTATGACCAGAGCATCACTGACCTGGGGAAGGGAAACTCCCACCTCCAGCCCACTCCAGTCATCCCGTCCCACTTAAGGGGAGAGGGAAAAAGTAGTGAGGAGCCCTCGAGAGGGTTCCAGTCCAGAGGCATGGGCTCACACAAAGGACCAGAGACACTTCCCTTCCCCTGTTCCTCTCCACCATACTGCTAAAGGCCTATTTACAGCAGGTTCTTTATCATGTCAGGCTATCAAGAAAAAATTAAAAATCATATTAAAAGGCAAAAAACACAATATGAAGGGACAGAGCAAGCATCAGAACCAGATGTGGCAGAGATGTTGGAATTATCCAATTGGGAATACAAAACTAACGCATATATATGGAATTTAGAAAGATGGTAACAATAACCCTGTACGAGACAGGAAAAGAGACACTGATGTATAGAACAGTCTTATGGACTCTATGGGAGAGGGAGAGGGTGGGAAGATTTGGGAGAATGGCATTGAAACGTAAAATATCATGTATGAAACGAGATGCCAGTCCAGGTTCGATGCACGGTACTGGATGCTTGGGGCTAGCGCACTGGGACGACACAGAGGGATGGTATGGGGAGGGAGGAGGGAGGAGGGCTCAGGATGGGGAACACATGTATACCTGTGGCGGATTCATTTTGATATTTGGCAAAACTAATACAATTAGGTAAAGTTTAAAAATAAAATAAAAAAATAAAAATAAAGTTATTATAAAAAAAATAAAATAAAGGTTCTAACAAATCACGTACACAACACGCAAGGCTAGAAGGCAGTGGAAGAGAGCGACAAAACTCCTCAAGTGCGAACAAAAAAGAAGGCCAGATATAAAATTCACTGTGACTGAGATGAATAATGTTTTTGATGGGTTTAATGGTAGACTGAACACAGCTGAGCAAAGAACCTCTGAGCTGAGAAATCTCAATAGAATCTTCCAAACAGAAAAGTAAAAGGAACAGACAGAAAGAAAAGAAAAGTCCCCAGAATGTCCAAGGTATCTATAAAAGGTACTCATATTACCATGAAGGGGTAGAGTGTTATTTGAAAGTGAATGTCAAGAATGTTAAATAAATGTGTATCTCAAACTCTAGTGCAACAACTAAAAGAGTGGGAAAAGACATGTAACTGATGCACAGAGGACAGAAAAGGGAATCCCATACAAGTTAATCAAAACCACAAAAGGCAGAAAAAGAACGGAAGACAAAACCAGGGACAAGGAACAAAGGCAACAAATAAATAGAACAGTATGGAATATAGTAAGTGTTAATCCAGCCAAACAACACTCAAGCTACTGCACAATTGCACTCATCACACACGCTAGTAAAGTAATGCTTAAAATTATCCAAGCCAGGCTTCAGCAATACGAGAACCGTGAACTTCCAGATGTTCAAACTGGTTTTAGAAAAGGCAGAGGAACCAGAGATCAAATTGCCAACATCTGCTGGACCATCGAAAAGCAAGAGAGTTCCAGAAAAACATCTATTTCTGCTTTATTGACTATGCCAAAGCCTTTGACTGTGTGGATCAAAATAAACTGTGGAAAATTCTGAAAGAAATGGGAATACCAGACCACCTGACCTGCCTCTTGAGAAACCTGTATGCAGGTCAGGAAGCAACAGTTAGAACTGGACATGGAACAACAGACTGGTTCCAAATAGGAAAAGAAGTACATTAAGGCTGTATATTGTCACCCTGCTTATTTAACTTCTATGCAGAGTACATCATGAGAAACGCTGGGCTGGATGAAGCACAAGCTGGAATCAAGATTGCTGGGAGAAATCAATAACCTCAGATATGCATATGACACCACCCTTATGGCAGAAAGTGAAGAAGAACTAAGGAGCCTCTTGATGAAAATGAAAGGAGAGAGTGAAAAAGTTGGCTTAAAGCTCAACATTCAGAAAACTAAGATCATGACATCTGGTCCCATCACTTCATGGGAAATAGATGGAGAAACAGTGGAAACAGTGGCTGACTTTGTTTTTTTGGGCTCCAAAATCACTGCAGATGGTGATTGCAGCCATGAAATTAAAAGACGCTTATTCCTTAAAAGAAAAGTTATGACCAACATAGACAGCATATTAAAAAGCAGAGACATTCCTTTGCCAACAAAGGTCCGTCTAGTCAAGGGTATGGTTTTTAAGTGGTCATGTATGGATGTGAGAGTTGGACTATAAAGAAAGCTGAACACTGAAGAATTGATGCCCTTGAACTGTGGTGTTGGAGAAGACTCTTGAGAGTCCCTTGGACTGCAAGGAGATCCAACCAGTCCATCCTAAAGGAAATCAGTCCTGAATATTCATTGGAAGGACTGATATTGAAGCTGAAACGCCAATACTTTGGCCACCTGATGCAAAGAGGTGAATGATTTGAAAAGACCCTGATGCTGGGAAAGATTGAAGGCAGGAGGAGAAGGGACGACAGAGGATGAGATGGTTGGATGGCATCACGGACTCAATGGACATGAGTTTGGGTAAACTCTGGGAGCTGATGATGGACAGGGAAGCCTGGAGTGCTGTGGTTCATGTGGTCGCCAAGAGTCGGACACGACTGAGCGACTGAACTGAATCCAGCTATACTGACACAACACTGTGTCAGTTTCTTTGAATGTTAATGGTCTAAACACACCAATTAAAAGACAGGGATTTCCTAGGAGGGTCAAAAAACATGCCACAACTATATCTTGTCTATAAGAAACCTACTTTAAAAGACATATATAAAGAGAGACTTCCCTGGAGGTCCAGTGGTTAAGAATCTGCCTGCCAATGCAGGGGACATAGGTTCAATCCCCAGTCTGGGAACAGGGATTCCACCTGCTGCAGGGCAACTAAGCCCATGTGTCACAACTACTGAACCCCCACTTGGAGCACTCAAGCTGCAACTCCTGAAGCCTGCATGCCCTGGAGCCTGTGCTCCGCAAGAGAAGGCTGCTCACTGCAACTAGAGAAAATCTGCACACAGCAACAAAGAGCCCGTGTGCTGCAGTGAAGACCCAGCACAACCATAAATGAATAAATCACCTACAGAAAGATATGGGCTGCCCTGGTGGCTCAGATGGTAAAGAATCTGCCTGCAATGCAGGAGACCTGGGTTTGATCCCTGGGTTGGAAAGCTGCCCTGGGGAAGGGAAGGGCAGCCCACTCCAGTATTGTTGCCTGGGGAATCCCATGGACAGAGGAGCCTGGTGGGCTACAGTCCATGGGTCACAAAGAGTTGGACACGACTGAGCACCTAACACACAGGCGTATATAGATATATATAGGTTTAAAGTAAATAGATGGAGAAAAACACACTAACACAGGGAGGTGATAGGGTGTAGCTAGAGTGAGGTGTGCTTGAGGATAGTGGAGAATAGAGGTTGGTCCCAGAGGTAACAGGTAGTCAGATTATGTAGAACTTTGGTTTCAGTTCACTTAATTGAAAAAAAAGAAAAAAAAAATTTTTACTGGTAACAGTGTAACAGGGAAAAACAAATCTGACTCGATATTAGATCTGTTCCTTTTACTTTAACCTTTGTGCTTAGTCATGCTGGCCCGGCACCTATATAGAATGCTGCCTACAGCCTGAAATACACATGCATGCATGCATGCTAAGTCGCTTCAGTCGTGTCCAACTCTGTGCGACCCCATGGACTGTAGCCCACCAGGCTCCTCTGTCCATGTGATTCTCCAGACAAGAATACTGGATTAGCATTCCCTCCTCCAGGGGATCTTCTCCACCCAGGGATCAAACCCTCAACTCTTAGTCTCCTGAATTGGCAGGCAGGTTCTTTACCACTAGCGCCACCTGGGAAGCCCACGGCCAGCCTTTTCTCAGGGCTTTAACCTTTAAAAGTACAGCACTCTTCCGTTCATATAGAGATAAAAAGTTGCTGAAAGGGATTAACATATACGCTCCACAATATATAAAAATTAGATAACCAACAAAGACCGACTGTATAGCCCAGGGAACTATATTCAATATGAACACTTTGGAATAACCTATAAGGTAAAAGAATCTGAATCGCTGTGCTGTACACCTGAAACTAACACAATATTGTAAATCAACTATACTTCAATAATTTTTTTAAAAGAATGGATTTTATCTTTGATAACTACTAATTAATAACGAATAGTGACATACAAATTTATTTTTAAAAGTTGCAGAACAGTGAATAACATCTGTCTTGCTGTAGGGTTACATTGTGACCTGACCTATGAGGACAGGGGCAAGAACAAAGGATTCTGACACCAGGAAGTCTGTAACAACTAACCACGCCCTTCCTTTACCCTGCCTTCAAAAGTGCTTTGCTGAAACCCTTCAAGGAGTTCAGGGTTCGGGGGGCACAGCCACCCATCTCCTTGCACGGTCCTGCAATAAACTTTTCTCAGCTCCAAACTGCACTTGCATGAGGAACACAAACTTACATTCAGTAACAACAAGGGTTGAGAGATTACACATAGACTGGTATCATCCCTAGCTGCCTGAATCATAAGAGGCTCATATGCGACATACATATAGCTTCTTCCTTGTACACACTTGGAAGAACCACAGAAAAATAAAAGCCATCAACTGGATTCCTGGATATGTTCACTTACATCATGTGATAATGCAATAATTACTTAACTCTGTAGGCTTCAGTTTCTTCATTAAAATTAATGATAGGAGATTGCATGAATTACCTTAACTTTCAATATGAAAGTTCACGGCTCCATGGCTTACATTAAGGTTTGTTAACATGGATCCCTAGGCTATTAGTCAGAGCTCATTTGGTTGCAAAACAAAACAAAAGCTCATTTCAAAACTAGCTCAGGATAAGATACAACTAACTACACTGGAGAGAGGGTGTAGGGCTAGCATCCACTGGATGCTTCCTCTTTGTCAACTGCAGAAGGACATGGGCAGAGTTCAGTGCCCAGGACGCTGTGAGTCCTGTCTCCACTCTCCGCAGGCTTCCTTACTTCTCTCTCCCTGGATTTTCTCACGACACAGGAGGCTCTGTCTCCACAGCTCCTGGAACACAATTCCTACTCTTTGGAAAGAGACGCCTCTTTACATTTCTAACTAGGAAATCCTTGGGGCCACATCATCTGCTCCCTTCTCTGGCCAATCACCATGAAAACCACATCATTAAGGTGTCGTGAAAGGGAGAAGACCAGACCGTCCCTTAGAGTAGAGGAGACAGCGATCCCACTGGAGGGGAGGATGCATGGGAACCTGGCACAAGCAGATGCGTGCCCAGGGGAGGGCTGGGGCTCACCCATCCTGGACTATAAAATGGTACGTGTACATGTACGATTTTATGGGAAGATTATCCTTTTATGGAAAGGAACTAAGATTAAAGATCTCAGAGTTATTTTTTACTGCGTAGGATGGAGAAAAAAGATATGGGAAAAAGACTCCCTTGACTCCCAGAGAGGAAATCTGAAGTTTCATCCCCACCATGCACTTTACCAGTTAGTGCCAAGGACAACTAAGTGACAAGAAGTCAGTTACTTGGGAAGGAGCAATAATTTACTGACAATAACTTACTTGTCATTTACTGGGAAAGGAGCAATAACATGTGACTTTGTCTCCCCAAGGAACAGAAACTGCACAAACTGACTGTTTAGGAAGCATTCTGGTGTTACATTTTGCTCGATCCTCATGATGGTCCTGTGAGTTTACCATTGGGTAATGTGCAGAAGAAACTGAAGCTTAAAATGTTTTATTTCTTGAAAAAGATTTAAGGTAGTAAATACACAGTCACTGTGTTTTTTGACAAATTTATGTAGTCATATACCACCACCACGGTCAAGAAACATGTCTGACATCACTCTTAAAGACTTATTATGCATAAGCAATCCCTCACCCTACTCCTCAGTCCCTGGTGGACACCAATCTGATCTCTGCCCCTATGGTTTTCCCTTTTCCAGAAAGTCTTGTAAATGGAATCAGACAGTATGTAGTCTGTTAAGCCGGCTTCTCTCACTTGGCATAATGCCTCTGAGATTCATCAAAGGCAGTTATTCTGTAACAAAAGTGCATCCTCATATATTGCTGAGTGGTATTCTACAGAGTAGATGTACTATAATTTTTCCATTCACCCACTGAAGGACTTTTGGGTTGTTTCCAGCTTTTAGACAATTACAAATAACGCTACAATAAACACTAATGTAAGGTTTTTGTGTGGATGTGTGTCTTTTTTTTTTCTTGTTAGGTCATTTGCCAACCTCTTTTACAAAGTGCTTGTATGATTTTGCTTCCAACCAACAATATGTGAGAGCTTCAGCTGTTGCTTATCTTTGCCAGTATTTGGCATAGTCAGTTTTTTTTAAAAGTAGATTTTTATAATATAGTGGATTAAAAAGAAAAAATTTGAATTCAAATGTAAGCCTTTTTGACTGTGGATGGAATAAATTAAATAAATGTATAGAACCACGTATTTATAGAATTGTGTAAATGTATTTGCATGTAGTGTTTATTTTCCACATGGGATCCCATGGTAATGGATCACAAGTTATTGCCTAATCAATAAAATGCAGAAAACTAGAAAAGCCATCATATGGACTGTTTGTCCTGATTTCATTTTACTTGCTGATTTAATGAGAACACAACTCATCTTTAATTAGGATCAATACCACAAGAATTTGGGAAACTTAAGTTTCAAGAATTTAGAAATTTTACCTTGGGTCTGATTTAATTATATTGTCCTTAGAATAAGAAATGAATATGAAGCTTGATGGAGATTGTTCCTACTGTGGCGTTTTTATAGTCAGAAAGGGTAAACTAGTTAAATTGCACATATAGAGCTGTGGTCTTCCGTGTTTCGAGTATGACAACTAACCAACGGAAGGCTCTCTCTTTATCAAGCACTGTGAACATCTTGGTGGCAGGTAAGATCAACTTTCCCTCCCGGGGGGAGCCCTGTTTCACCCACAAAGCTTAATTACTCTGTCCCTCCTGCATTTTCAGGAAAGAATAATTGATGGCCTTTGCCACTGCAGATCTTCATGTAAACAGGAACTATTTTGAGTTTCCTTGCTGATAGAAATTCCTCCTTGAGATGAGGAGGACACGTGGTGGAGAATACCAAACAGATTCTTGAGGCGCGAGTTTCTGTTGTGTCTTGTTTCACCCTGCTGCCACTGATGTTTGTACTTAGATTTCTAGGAGCTTCAAGCTATTAAATCTTTTTATTCCTCCCTTTTTCCTCCAGATTTTTTTCTTGCTCCTGTTCTATCTCAGTAAGAATAGACTATAACCATCTTCCTAAAACACACTTACGTTTCCGATGATAAAATTATTTCAACTAATGATCTATTACTGGTGAGATGAAAGAAGATCCTGAAGAATGTTTCCATTTGTTTCATGTACTTTTCTTTTCACTCAAAATGCCTCAAATTTGGTTTGTTTGTTTTAAATACTGCCAGACATTTGATTAATTTTAGATTATTTTACAGGTGTTTATGGTATTGAGGAAATAGCTATTCATATATGCAGATAAACTATGAAAAAACTCAACATCTTCTTCCCCAGGCAATCTAATACTCTTTAAAGGAGTCACTGTGCATATAGTTGATTTTTACTATGGTTTTGAATTTATGTCATATACCAAAGAGACAGAAATATCCAATTTTATATTAGGCATTAATTCCTATTTCACTTTTCATACTTTAATCCATTCAACCAGTAGGTTTTATGCAGTTACTTTTCATCAGATTCTGGACTTGAATATTTTTCCTTCTAGAGATTCCATTTCTATCCTTAATCCTTTTTTTTTTTTGCAGGAACAAACCATTCTAGAGGGAAAAAGTTAAAGGACAGTTATGAAGACAACTATTTATGAAGCTGGGGATACCTGGTTCTTAGTCCTAAGTCTGTGACTTCTAGCTATTTGTACAACTGGGAGAATCACTGAACCTCTGCGGCTGGTTTTCCAGTTTGGAGAAGTGGGTTAGTATAAGCACACCTAGCCCGTGACATCTGAGGGTTACATGAGTTAGCACATGAGGCACACAGCTGCTTTCCGGGCACACAGTCACCAGCCACTGGTTTACGCCACGTATCACGTAGAATTCAGCCCTTTTTCTTTGCATTGGTAGAGTTCTGTTGGCATCATGCCCCTAGGTTTTCTTCTATCCCACAGGGAATGTTAAATATTTTATAAACAAAAGAATAGTTCCTTCCAAACAGTAGTTCTGATGTTAGGTCACCAGAGAATGCATTTATCACGTTATAAAGAATCTTTGACAGCAAAGGAAACCATAAACAAAATGCAAAGAAAACTCACAGAATGGGAGGAAATATTTGCAAATGAAGCAACCAACAAGGATGGTTCTTAAAAATATACAAACTGCTTATGCAGCTGTATGTCAAAAAACCCCAAACAACCCAATCAGAAAATGGACCAAAGACTAAACAGACATTTCTCCAGAGAAGATACACAGATGGCAAAAAAGGACATGAAAAGATGCTGAATATCACTAATTATCATAGAAATGCAAATCAAAATGACAGTGAGGTATCACCTCACACTGATCAGAATGGGCATCATTAAAAAAAATCTACAAATAAATGCTGGAATGGGTGTGGAGAAAAGGGAATCCTTCTACACTGTTAGTGGGAATATAAACTGGTACAAACACTTTGGAGAACAGGATGGAGGTTCCTTAAAAAACTAAAAATAGAATTACCATAAAGATCCAACAATCTCACTCCTGGGCATATATCCAGAGAGAACCATCATCTGCAAAGGTACACACACTCCAATGTTCACAGCACAACTATTTACAACAGCCAAGACATGGAAGCAATTAAATGCCCATGAACAGAGGAATGGATAATGAAGATGTGGTAAATATATGAAATGGAATACTACTCAGCCATGAAAAAAATCTGTATGAACTCCTATATGCAAGACAAGAAGCACCAGTTAGAACCGGATATGGAACAACAGACTGGTTCCAAATTGAGAAAGGAGTACGTCAATGCTGTCCAGCTTATTTAACTTATATGCAGAGTACACCACGCGAAATGCCGAGCTGGATGGAACAGAAGCTGGAATCAAGATTCCCAGGAGAAATATCAATAACCTCAGATATGCAGATGACAAAACCCGTATGACAGAAAGCAAAGAGGAACTAAAGAGCCTCCTGATGAAAGTGAAAGAGGAGAGTGAAAAAGTTGGCTTAAAGCTCAACATTCAAAAAATTAAGATCTTGGCATCTGGTCCCATCACTTCATGGCAAATAGATGGGGAAACAATGGAAACAGTGACAGACTTTCTTGGGCTCCAAAATCACTGCAGATGGTGACTGCAGCCATGAAATTAAAAGACACTTGGTCCTTGAAAGAAAAGCTATGACAAACCTAGATAATATATTAAAAAGCAGAGATACTACACTGCCGACAAAGGTCTGTCTAGCCAAAGCTATGGTTTTTCCAGTAGTCATGTATGGATGTGAGAGTTGGACCATAAAGAAAGGTGAGCACTGAAGAATTGATGCTTTTGAACTGTGGTGCTGGAAAAGACTCTTGAGAGTCTCTTGGACTGCAAGGAGATCCAACCAGTCCATCCTAAAGGAAATCAACCCTGAATATTTATTGGAAGGCCTGATGCTGAAACTGAAGCTCCAATACTCTGGCCACCTGATGCAGAAAGCCAACTCACTGGAAAAGACCCTGATGCTGGGAAAGATAGAAGGCAGGAAGAGAAGGGGATGACAGAGGTTGAATGGCATCACCAACTCAATAGATACGGGTTTGAGCAAGCTCGGGAGACGGTGAAGGACAGGGAAGCCTGGCATGCTGCAGTCCATTGGGTTGCAAAGAATCAGACATGACTGAGAGACTGAACAACAAAATTTAAAAAATGAAATAATGCCATTTGCAACAGCATGGATGGACAGAGATCATCATACTGAGTTAAGTCAGACAAATACATGGTATCACTCATATGTGTAATCTAATATAAAACAGATACAAATGAACTTATTTACAAAATAGAAACAGACTTACAGGTACAAAAAACAAACTTATGGTTACCAAAGAGGAAACATGGGCGAAAAAGTGGATAAACACATATGCTACTATATATTAGATAGATAACCAATAATGACCTACTGTATAGCACAAGGAAGTCTACTCAATATTATATGATATCCTATAGGAGTAAAGAATCCAAAAAAGCATGAATATATGCAGATACATGACTGAATCGCTTTGCTGTGCCCCCCAAAATAACACAACATTGTCAATCAACTAAGCTCCAGTAAAATAAAATTTAAAAAAAGAATCTGTGTCTTCCATAGTAAGAGCCAAAGTAAATGGCTTGGGAACCCATTGTCTTTACACGCATATCTTCATTTAATTTGTATTAGCAACATCTGTAACAATAGTGAGGAGAGCTAACCCTTAATGGTAGCTAATGATTAGGAACCAGATATTGGGGTAACTTATTTATCTATATCATTTTAGAGGAAAAAAATTGTAGATTAGTATTTCCTGAACTATCTCATTTTGTGATGGGACATATAAGATTAGAGATTAAATATTTCAGAAAAATTGAGTCCAACATCACTGTGGGCTCAGACATACTGAAGTAGTGGAGAAAGAGCTGGCTTCAGCACCAGGAAATCCTGGGTCCAGTGGCTCAGTCCACCAATTCCTTTGGTGACCTTTAGCAAGTGACATAACCTCTGAGTTTTGAGCCTCCTCCTAGGGTGATGATACACATGTGAACATTCATTATAAGGATTAAATGAGATGCACAGCATTAGAACCCACTGCAAAATGTCCTACACACAGAATAGGCGCTCACTAAATGTTATCTACTTCCCAGTTCCCACACATGGGGGAAACTTAAGCATCACAGTTTTTATCATTGGCTTAATTCCTCCCTCTGTGACTGACTGCTGTGGAAGCTTACTGAGGTACTTTATATGTGATTCAGGCCCATGACTTGTGCAGTCAGGAAAGATGGTAGAGGTCATATAGCCTGACTTGGCTACACTTCCAGTGGTTGGGCTGCAACCCAGAGGTAGGACTGAAGAGATTTTAGATCCACAGCAAGAGAGTAGGGTGAAGAGTAGACTTGTACAAGATCAACCAGCTTGGTTAGTTATCTGTTACATGAAAAATGCCTGGCAATGCTCAGAGGCACAGAGAAAGGAGCCCTGCTTCCAGCCGCAGCAGCCAGGGTGGCTCCACTCCAGTGTCTTGCATCCTTCCTGGGTGATGGTAGCCAGGTCTTGTTCCTTTCACGGCAAAGCTGACACACAAAAGGACAGGTGGAAATACACAAAGCCTTTTAAGGTCTAGGCTGGAACTGGCACAATCTCCCTTCTGCCAACATGTCATAGGCCAAGGCATTGACCTGTAGACCAGCCGTGAAACTGAGCACTTTCACACCCTCTGCAACCCCTGGCAGGGCCCGGCCACGTGGAAGCAGCTCACACACACTAGCCAAGGTTCAGTAAAAGAGCCAGCAAACCACTGCAAAAATCATCTTTAGCTCTCAGATTACTCAGGACCTAAATTTTCATCCTGTGGCTGAGTTTTGCACGTTCCAATGGTCACGTTACTATTTCATTATCTTCATCAATGAGTCTCTGTGCTCAAATATGTGGGTGTACCCATCAGACAACCATACAAGTTATAAAGACAATGCTCTCAAGAGTTGTCCTTGATAAAACCTTGAGAAAGGGTTTTGATCTGTGGTTATCGGTCACTTTACAATGTAGCTTGGCAGTATGACATGCCAGAATTGCAGAAGGATTTCCAAAATACAAAATGTTTGAGTCAGAAAACAGAACTATTTTTAAAGCTTTAATTTATATTCTGTCTCTGATTTTTCATTCCTATTATTGGCTTTCAAATGATGTCATATGCAATCCACGTTCTACAAGTGTAAATATAAATGAAACCTCATGAAATTTATCATGCCTCATTGAACCACAAGTAAATGGCTTTTCTCTTTTTGGTATTATAACAAATTAATTGTCAGTCATTTGCCTAAAATATCTTCTCTATTTTAATTTATGGGTGATTCAGTGTTTTCCTCTTGTGTCTTTTTTCCATAGCTTCTTTCTGTTCATGGCATTCATTACAATATACTCAGTGCTCTTCCAGGTCCCGATTCATCCCCCTTCCAAGCACTCGGCGTTTTAGCCACTCATGTATCACGTGTGCCATTCCCTCTCTGGGAATTGCCCTCAGCCCACAGGAGCTGCTTCTCTGAAGGAGTTAATTCTCCTGCCCACCATCACAGGATAGTCTTAAGGGGCCTTGCCACTGTGGATATTCTACAGAACATCACTTTGGGTCCACTATATTTATGACATTATATTAATTGTTGTTGTTGAGCAACAACAAGCAAATATTCCAGGTGTTCCAATAGTAGGGAAAAAACTACAAGATTCAGAAGATTGCCAGCACATCCCCTGAAAATAAAGGAGGATTAATTACCGCACACTGCATCTTTTACAAAGCATCATGCAAGGTAGACTTCCTCAGGTTTTGCACACTCCACTTGAGGATAAATAATGCTCTAACCCATTTATTAGGTTATGTGGAAGGTTTTCAGCTCTGAGTATGGTTCTGAGGAAGAAGTTTGCTGCAGCTGATCCTGGCTGAGGCACATGTAGCCCCACCTCTTCAGGCGAATAATTTGACAGACCTCATGATACTAGAGGTACCTTCTGTAGTAGAAAAAGACATTCTCTAGTATATCTAGAAAGACACAGAAATGAGTACTCTACTTACAGAAGTAATTGACCTTAATCACAGGCAGACACTGCTGACATCAACATGACTTCAATAGTGATGCTAATCTTGAACACTGCCAGCTTTGTTCACTGGAAAGTTTCTATTTTTTCCTTTCCATATGTTATTCTTTGGAAGCCAGTGATTAAATCCAGCCCACACTCAGCAGGAGGGACATTGTTATACCACCTGGAGAGGATGTATCTTCCCTGGGAGGAGAAGAATTACTTAGAATTCTTCTCTAAGGCAGACTTGTCCCTTCTCCCACACTTATTTATTTTTACAATCATTTATTTATATCAATATTGACTCAGATATCATTTTACTTTTGGAGTTACAGTAAAATACTGTCAACGTGTTTTGTTGCTCATAATTTTCCAGCTTTGGCCATTGGGAGCTCTTCTAGGTTGATTCCTACATTCTTTTTGCATGCCTTATTATTTTTTTTTTTCTCTTTAGCAATTCCTTACTTTCTGGCGCTTTAGGATCCTCCAGGCTCATCTTGTATTTTCTGCCCCAGACCAAGAATCAGGGAGATTTCTCCAGGGAGCCATCAGGCCAGTTTTAAGTGTGTTCTAGGAAATGGAATATGCCAAACAAGAGTTTGTTTCTCAGAGTAAGTTTATTGTGAAGTGGGTCTCTGGGAAAATACATATGATGCAGGAAAACACCACATTCTGGCCTATAATACGCCTTCTTTGGTGTCTTTTGTTTTTCCTCATTTTCAGTGGAGAACCTTTCTGACTGTTCAACATATACGCTATCCTAAGTGCTTACACTGCTCAATGACAACTGAAAACATGTAGTAGAATTTGTAGATTTGCATCAGAATTAATCCTGCTTCATCGGAGTGAATTAATGGTTACTCCTTGGTCAGTTGTTCTGAGAGCTCAAATGGCTAAAACGGAGAAGAATATAACATCTTCATAGTGTAGTATCATCATTCATTCAATGGGAAACTGAATAACTAGGTCATGAGGGACTGACCAGAGGGGGTTGTGATGAACAGGATGTCAGACAGGTCCTCCTGGTCTGTGCTGACCGTTACTTGATTCTGAGGTGTTTGAGAAGGGCCCAGGCATTTCCATTCCAAGCACAGAGAACAAAGGGAAAAGCCACAACTTTTTCTTCTGAGTATGGTTCTTTACTGGCTTCTTACCCAGAGTGTCAGTTTGATTACCTATTAGCTGCTAAGTCGCTTCAGTCGTGTCCGACTCTGTGCGACCCCATAGATGGCAGCCCACCAGCCTCCCCCGTCCCTGGGATTCTCCAGCAAGAACACTGGAGTGGGTTGCCATTTCCTTCTCCAATGCATGAAAGTGGAAAGTGAAAGTGAAGCCGCTCAGTCGTGTCCGACTCTTTGTGACCCCATGGACTGCAGCCTACCAGGCTCCTCCGTCCATGGGATTTTCCAGGCATGAGTACTGGAGTGGGGTGCCTGTTTAGACAGTAGCTAATTGAAAACCCATGCACTGGAAAGATAAAAATTCTACAGGCTCTTATTTTTTAGACAAAACTTCATATAAAATTTTAAATTAATGCACATTTAAACTAAAATCTGTTTCAATAAAAGACTTCACAACTCATTTACAACTCTCACCTGTCCTTTGCCCTCTTCACAGAAATGGCTTCATTGTCAAACTTGTACATCTTCTTGAATATATTATGTAAATACGGGAGCTGATAATTTGTTGAAAAGCTTTAGACTGGTGAGAATTTTTGAATAGGGCCACTTAGAATTTTCAAATACTTCCAGCAACAATTGTTGAATATGGTAATTTATTTCTAAAACAGGGGTTATTTATCTGGAAATGGACTCATCTTCAGCATGTCTCACTATTTAATTAATTTTCAGAAGATGAAGCTTTACAGAATCATCATTATGGATGCAGAGCAAATGCTTTTGCTAAATTAAAAGAAGTCAAAATGCAAAGTTTAATTAGGAGAATATATTTACCAGTAAGAAATAATTAAATACACATTAATCAGTTAAAATAAATGTAGCAGGATTATACTCTTTTTATAGTTATATTCATTCTGTTCTATCAGAATGTCTGCTCTCTATTCACCATGCTGTTGGGTTCGCCTCACTATCCATTCCCTCTCACTCTTATTTTTGGCTTCTCCTTAAGACCTCTGATGTGTTCTAAGGATATGGGTTTAGTTTTTCTCTCCCTTAAGAATTATCAGGTCATGGCTTTAAATAGCACCTATGTGCTCATAGCCCTGAGCACTGCTCAGTGCTTGAGACCCTCACCTCTGTCTGCATGTGGCCCCTCACTTGGCCCTCTCTTGGGGATCTCTAATTTCCTCTCCGTGTCATTAAATAGACTTAAAAATCTACCTTTTTCCTTTAGCCAAATTTTATTTTGATATTCTTTTTTACTGAAGTACAGTTGATTTACAATGTTATGCTAGTTTCAGGTATAAAGAAAAGTGATTCAGTTATTCCTATTTTTTCAGATTATTTTCCATTATAGGTTACTATAAGACACTGAATATTGTTCCTTGTATTATACAGTAAATCCTTGTTGCTTATCTATTTTATGTATGACAGCTTGTACCTGTTAATCTCATAATCCTAATTTACCATTCCCCCCTCCCTTTCCCCTTTGGTATCTCTAAGTTTGCTTTCTATGTCTACGAGTCTGATTTGTATATACATTTGTATTATTTTCCTTAGATCCTACATATAAGTGACGTCATGTAACATTTGTATCTGTCTTTCTGACTGACTACACTTTGTAGTATACCCTGTAGGCCCACCCATGTTGCTGCAAATGGCAATACTTCACTCTTTATGACAGTAAATTACCACTAGTATCACCAGAAAAACCCACACATCTTCTTAATCCAGGTGTCTGCTGATGGGAAGTTAGGTTATTTCCATATCTTGGCTATTTTAAATATCGATGCTATGAACACTGGAATACAGTTATCTTTTCAAATTAGTTTTCATTTTTCCTGGATATATGCCCAGAAATGGGATGGCTGGATCATATGGAAACTCTATTTATTTTGAGATTCTTAAGGAACCTCCGTACTCTTTTCCATAGTGACTGGGACACCAACAGTATGCAGGAGGGTTCCCTTTTCTCCACATCCTCTCCAGCATGTATTATTTGTAGAATTTTTGATGATAGCCATTCTGACCAGTGTGAGGTGATACCTCACTGAGGTTCTGATTTGCATTTCTCTAATAATGAAGTGATGTTGAGCGTCTTTTCATGTGACTGTTGGCCATCTGTATGTTTTCTTTGGAGAAATGTCTATTTATATCTTCTGCCCACTTTTTGATTGGGGTGCTTTTCTGATATTGAGTTGTATGAGGTGTTTATACATTCTGGAAATTAACCCCTTGTTGGTTGCATCATTCACAAGTATTTTCTCCCACCTCATAGGCTGTCTTTTCATTTTGGTGACTTCCTTTGCTGTGCAACAGCGTTAAAGTTTGAATAGGCCCAATATAATTTTGGTTTTATTTCTTTTGCATTGGGAGGCTGACCTAAGAAAATATGACCATGATCTATGTCAGAGAATGTTTTGCTTGTGTTCTCTTCTAGGACTTTTATGGTGTCATGGCTTATATTTAGGCCTTTAAATCACTTTATGAGTTCTCTTTTGTGCAAGGTATGAGGGAGTTCTGATTTCACTGATTTCCATGAGGCTTTCAGTGTTTCCCGTTTCATCTGATGAAGAGACTGTCTTTTTCACTGTATATTCTTGCCTCCTCTGTTGTAGATTGGTTGACCACAGGTGTGTGGGTTTATTTCTGGGCTCTGTTCTGTTCTGTTGATCCACATGCCTATTCTTGTGCCAATACCACGCTGTTTGGATTACTGCAGCTGTGCTGTATTGTCTGAAGTCTGGGAGGGCTATCCCTCCAGCTTTGTTCTTTTTCTTCAGGATAGATTTAACAATTCTGAGTACTTTGTGGTTCCATAAAAAATTTATTTGTTGTAGTTCTGTGAAAAATATCATTGGTATTTTGATTGGGATCTCGTAAATCTGTAGATTGCTTTGGGTAATATGGCCATTTTAACAACAGTAACTCTTTCAATACAAGAGCATAGGACACCTTTCCATTTCTTTGAATCATCTTCAGTTTCCTTTATCAACATTTTATAGTTTCCAGTGTAGAGTTCTTTTACCTCCTTGCTTAGTGTAGTCCCAGGTTACTTTTTTTTTTCTGACACAATTTTAAATGAGACTTTTTAACTTTCTCTACTACCAGTATAGAAAAATACAAGAGACTTCTGCATATTATTCTTGTATCCTGCTGCCTTGCTGAATTCATTTATTAGTTCTAATAGTTTTTGTGTGGAGTCTGTAGGGTTTTCTATATATGTCCAATTGATGTAGCTTTGAATATTCCGAGAATTACCCACTTGCTAAACATGTAATCTTTTTTGCTTCATTTCTTTAACTTGGGAGGATATTTTTGAGGGGCATTCATATTGTAATAGCTACCAGTTGTTTGCTCCTTTTGTATGAACAGTTTTCATAGTATAAATATACCAAATTCATTGATCCATTAAGTTTAAGACATTTGGACTGCTTCTACTTTTTGACTGTTAAGAATAATGCTGCTATAAACATTGGCAGAAAAGTTTTTGTATGAAAATACTTTTTCCCTTCTCTCAGGTAGATGCCTAGAAGTAGAATTCCTGAGTTGTATAGAGAATATACATTTAACTTTCTAAGAAACTACCAAACTCTTCTCCAAAGTAACTGTACTATTTCACATCCCTACCAGCAAAGTATGAGGTTTCCCATTTCCCTATATGATTGCCAACCCTTGTTATTTCTGTCTGATTCCAATCATTTTTGCTTTGCAAATTTCTAGCCAGTTAATACTAATGGAAACCATTAATTCACATACCAAGTAAATGTGAATGCCCTGTGATAATGCATTTCTACTGAGTTAATGAAAAAAGCATGATGAGTGAAAGGATGAGAGGAAATTATGAATGGTTAGGCTGAAAGGAGGATCATTTCCCAGGACAGCAGACCAGCTAAATCTTTCTGATCCAGAGAGCCTTGCCCATCAGACTAAAATGAACCTGCTTCACTGTTGCAGCTACATGACAGCTAGGTTCTCCAGTACTCAAACAAGCCCTCATTGGACATAAATCACAGGTAGCGGTGAGATTAACCACTGTAGAGAGAAGGTGTAAGTGTAAATGCAAGAAGCCAACAATACAAAGTAATACTCAAAACTAGCATCAGTGACTGTTAAAAAAAAAAAAAAAAAAAAACAGGTACAGTCTCTAAAGAACTTTCATTCGCTTCTGGGGAGTTGAACACTTTTTCAAAACAAAAAGAAATATTGGTGTAAAATGATTATCTGGTAAATCATCAACTGCAGAACAAGGTAACTGGTAAAAATTGATGTGTTATACTGATTATTAACTTGAATTGGAATTCAGGTCAGTTTACATCCTGTAAGAATTATTAAGATCTTAATTTCTCTGATAATATTTGTATCTAAAATGTCTGAGTGAAGAGTAAAGGCATCAGATGCCAAACTCTGCTTATTTGGGAGTCATTCTTTTCTTAGAACAACAATGAAAAACAAGGATATTTTTCAAGATCTTTCAATAGCCATAATACACACAAACTCTGTTAACAGAGACATTAAGTTTCCCATTATAGGAAAACAGTGTAAAAGAAGCTGAAAGGCCATTTACTTTATATTTTGGAATATTACATTTAAAATTCAGGAATATGATACCTGAATACAGGGTAATAAATCACTTTGTCAGAGGGTAATTAAAGAGATTAATAACACCCCCTTTCGCCTTGATATTAAAAATGAGTTTCACATCTTCTTTATACCCATTTCTTACATATTTCTCTCCCAATTACATTGATCACCCTTCTTATATACAATAAATATATATTCTAGGATAAAAAATGCAACACTTTTCCTCTAGATTACCATATTCTAAAGAGCAAATAATTGCATTGATATTATATTTGTAATTTTTTTTTACTAAAATCAGTTGATAAGAATCATTTATCCTAAGTCTCTAGAGCACTATGAAATTCTATAATTTTAATGACTCAACAAAACGCTACAATATGCAGACAGTTCTTAATTCAGCTAGATACCCACATGACATTTCCACCAGCTCAAATAGTCCGTTAAGTAACTCTTTACTGCTACTCTCTAATGAGCACCTAGTGCGTTCCCGGGCACTGTGCTGAATGCTTGGCGTTGCCTAATTCAATCCTCCTCCCATTCTATGAAAAAATACGTTTACTCGCTTTTTACAGACAAGACAACAGGGAATTAACAACTTTATCTGTCCAAGATCACTTGGCCTCAGAGTGATCTTGCATCTGAACCTTGGCATGTCTGACTAGGCAACTAGACGGTATAACTACTGTGCATTCTTTGCATGCATGCATAGTTGCTCAGTAGTGTCCAACTCTTTGTGACCCTTTGGACTGCAGCCCACCAGGCTCCTCTGTCCATGGGATTCTTCTCATAAGAATACTGGAGTAGGTTGCCATTTTCCTCCTCCAGGGGATTTTCCCAACCCAGGGATCAAACCCACGTATCCTGCATCTCCTGCACTGCAGGATTCTTTACCACCGAGTCATCAAAGAACCCCATATGTATTCCATCTATTTCCTAACTCAGTATTGAAAGAGACTACACATATCAACACTGGAGTCACTTCAGTATCCAGTGTCCTCAGGCAAGTCAAGGTCACCTGGACCTGTGCTCCTCAAGAGGATCCAATGTTGGGATCCACTCTTGGGACAGGATCCAGAAGTGTAAGGAGGATGATTTAAGGTGGAAATGAAAATAGAGGCTGGAAACATGCAGGTACAAGCCAACTAGCACATCTGGAGTCTGAGATGGTATATGCTCTGAAAAGTACTTGCATCTTTCTGTGCATTCCTGGCTCGTATTTCCTCTCTCCTACTCATCTTGGATGCCCTATATATACCAGGGGGTGTCTCAGATGGAGCTACCAGCATGCTACCAAAATCCAGATCGTGCCTGTCTCAGATTCCACTAATGTCTGTGCATTTCCACCAGAAATAAAAATTGTCAGGTGTTGTGAAATGTGAAAAATGACTCAAGCACTGCTGTGATCCTCCAGGAATGTATAACCTATAGTTAAATAAGGAATTCATCTATTCGAATCCCTCGATGGAACCTTTAACATTTGGTGGAATATAATTCATGTAGAAACATTTCATCTAACCTGCCTCTGAGAAAGTCATGCACAAACATTTTGAATATTGTCCAATGCACATACAAAGGAAAGTAAGCACAGGGTAATTGGTAGAGCATCAGAATGGCATGCCAGTTCCTAAACTCATTCCCAGAGATAAGACAATAGAGATCAGTGCCAAAGTGCCGAGAGCAAGCCTGCCTCTCTAGAAATCATGCTACAGGTGTGGGGACTGATAATCGCTGTTCCAACCTTCACCCAGGGAAACTTCCGTGTAAAGTGTAGCAGAAGAGGGCCTTCAGAGAGTGTCAATTCTCCAACGGTCTCTCCAGATCACAAGCATCTTTATAAGGATTACAATGAACACATACAGCAGTGGAAAAACCAGGCTCTTAGTATCTTTATCTAATAGTATTGTATTCTTTATCTAGTAGTAGTTTAGCTACGTACTAACTGGGATGATTCTATGTGGCATTTTCATTTTGAATTCATTTGCCTGATTTTATGGGGTATCCATGGTAGAAAAAACCACGAGATTGAGACTGGAAGGCAGCCTCCAACCATTGGCACAAAAGTCAGTAATGCAACAGTTCATTTCAGTCACTCAGTCGTGTCTGACTCTTGGCGACCCTCCATGAACCGCAGCATGCCAGGCCTCCCTGCCCATCACCAACTCCTGGAATGTACCCAAACCTATGTCCATTGAGTCGGTGATGCCATCCAATCATCTCATCCTCTGTCGTCCCCTTCTTCTCCTGCCCTCAATCTTTCCCAGCATCGAGGTCTTTTCAAATGAGTAAGCTCTTCGTATCAGGTGGCCAAAGTATTGGAGTTTCAGCTTCAACATCAGTCCTTCCAATGAACACCCAGGACTGATCTCCTTTAGGATGGACTGGTTGGATCTCCTTGCAGTCCAAGGTATGCTCAAGAGTCTTCTCCAACACCACAGTTCAAAAGCATCAGTTCTTCGGTGCTCAGTTTTCTTTATAGTCCAACTCTCACATCCATACATGACCACTGGAAAAACCATACTCTTGACTAGATGGACCTTTGTTGGCAAAGTAATGTCTCTGCTTTTTAATGTGTTGTCTAGGTTGGTCATAACTTTCCTTCCCAGGAGTAAGCATCTTTTAATTTCATGGCTGCAATCACCATCTGCAGTGATTTTGGAGCCCAGAAACATAAAGTCAGCCACTGTTTCCACTGTTTCCCCATCTATTTCCCATAAAGTGATGGGACCAGATGCCATAATCTTAGTTTTCTGAATATTGAGCTTTAAGCCAACTTTTTCACTCTCCACTTTGACTTTCATCAAGAGGCTCTTTGGTTCTTCTTTACTTTCTGCCATAAGGGTGGTATCATCTGCATATCTGAGGTTATTGATATTTCTCCTGGAAATCTTGATTCCAGCTTGTGCTTCTTCCAGCCTAGCATTTCTCATGATGTACTCTGCATAGAAGTTAAATAAGCAGGGTGACAATATACAGTCTTGACGTACTCCTTTTCCTATTTGGAACCAGTGTGTTGTTCCATGTCCAGTTCTAACTGTTGCTTCCTGACCTGCATACAGGTTTCTCAGGAGGTAGGCCAGGTGGTCTGGTATTCCCATCACTTGAAGAATTTTCCACAGTTTATTGTGAGTCACACAGTCAAAGGCTTTGGCACAGTCAATAAAGCAGGAATAGATGTTTTTCTGGAACGCTCTTGCTTTTTCAGTGATCCAGCAGATGTTGGCAATTTGACCTCTGGTTCCTCTGCCTTTTCTAAAACCAGCTTGAACATCTGGAAGTTCACAGTTCTCATATTGCTGAAGCCTGGCTTGGATAATTTTAAGCATTACTTTACCAGCGTGTGAGATGAATACAATTGTGCAGTAGTTTGAGCACTCTTGGCATTGCCTTTCTCTGGGATTGGAATGAAAACTGCATGTGGGCCACTGGAGAAGGAAATGGCAAACCACCTCAGTATTCTTGCCTTGAGAACCCCATGAACAGTATGAAAAGGCAAAAAGATAAGACACTGAAAGATGAACTCCCCAGGTCAGTTGGTGCCCAATATGCTACTGGAGATCAGTGGAGAAATAACTCCAAAAGAATGAAGGGATGGAGCCAAAGCAAACACAACACCCAGTTGTGAATGGGACTGGTGATGGAAGCAGGGTTCAACGCTGTAAAGAGCAATACTGCATAGGAACCTGGAATGTTAGGTCCATGAATCAAGGCAAATTGGAAGTGGTCAAACAGGAGATGACAAGAGTGAACATTGACATTCTAGGAATCAGCGAAGTAAGATGGACTGGAATGGGTGAATTTAACTCAGATGACCATTATACCTACTACTTGGGCAGGAATCCCTTAGAAGAAATAGAGTAGCCATCATGGTCAACAAAAGAGTCTGAAATGCAGTACTTGGATGCAATCTCAAAAACGACAGAATGACCTCTGTTCGTTTCCAAGACAAACCATTCAATATCACGGTAATCCAAGTCTATGCCCTGAGCAGTAAAGCTGAAGAAGCTGAAGTCAAAAAGTTCTAGGAAGACCTACAAGAACTTCTAGAACTGACACCCCCAAAAGACATCCTATTCATTATAGGTGACTGGAATGCAAAAGTAGGAAGTCAAGAAACACCTGGAGTAACAGGCAAATTTGGCCTTAGAGCACAGATTGAAGCAGGGCAAAGGCTAATAGTTCTTCCAAAAGAACAGACTGGTCATAGCAAACACCCTCTTCCAACAGCACAAGAGAAGACTCTACACATGGACATCACTAGATGGTCAACACCGAAATCAGATTGATTATATTCTTTGAAGCCAAAGATGGAGAAGCTCTATACAGTTAGCAAAAACAAGACTGGGAGCTGACTGTGGCTCAGATCATGAACTCCTTATTGCCAAATTCAGACTGAAATAGAAGAAACTGGAGAAAACAACTAGACCATTCAGTTCAGTTCAGTTCACTCATTCAGTCATGTCCGACTCTTTGTGACCCCATGAATCACAGCATGCTAGGCCTCCCTGTCCATCACCAACACCCAGAGTTTACTCAAACTCATGTCCATCGAGTCGGTGATGCCAATCAGCCATCTAATCCTCTGTCGTCCCTTTCTCCTTCTGTCCCCAATCCCTCCCACATCAGAGTCTTTTCCAATGAGTCAACTCTTTACATGAGGTGGCTAAAGTATTGGAGTTTCAGCTTTAGCATCAGACCTTCCAATGAACACCCAGGACTGATCTCCTTTAGAATGAACTGGTTGGATCTCCTTGGACTGGTTCCAAATAGAAAAAGGAGTACGTCAAGGCTGTATATTGTCACCCTGCTTATTTAACTTTTATGCAGAGTACATCATGAGAAATGCTGGGCTGGAAGAAGCACAAGCTGGAATCAAGACTGTTGGGAGAAATATCAATAACCTCAGATATGCAGATGATACCACCCTTATGGCAGAAATTGAAGAGGAACTAAAAAGCCTCTTGATGAAAGTGAAAGGGCAGAGTGGAAAAGTTGGCTTAAAGCTCAACATTCAGAAAACTAAGATCATGGCATCCAGTCCCATCACTTCATGGCAAATAGACGGGCAAACAGTGGAAACAGTGGCTGACTTTATTTTTCTGGGCTCCAAAATGACTGCAGATGGTGATTGCAGCCATGAAATTAAAAGACGCTTACTCCTTGGAAGGAAAGTTATGACCAACCTAGATAGCATATTAAAAAGCAGAGACATTACTTTGCCAACAAAGGTCCATCTATTCAAGGGTATGGTTTTTCCAGTTGTCATGTATGGATGTGAAGAGTTGGACTCTGAAGAAAGCTGAGCATTGAAGAACTAATGCTTTTGAACTGTGGTGTTGGAGAAAACTCTTGAGAGTCCTTGGACTGCAAGGAGATCCAACCAGTACATTCTAAAGGAGACCATTCAGGTATGATCTAAATCAAATCCCTTATGACTATACAGGGGAAGTGAGAAATAGATTTAAGGGACTAGATCTGATAGACAGAGTGCCTGATGAACTATGGATGGAGGTTCATGGCATTGTACAGGAGAGAGGAATCAAGACCATCCCCAAGAAAAAGAAATGCAAAAGAGCAAAATGGCTGTCTGAGGAGGCCTTACAAATAGCTGTGAAAAGAAGGGAAGCGAAAAGCAAAGGAGAATGGGAAAGATATACCCATTTGAATGCAGAGTTCCAAAGAATAGCAAGGAGAGATAAGAAAGCCTTCCTCAGCGATCAATGCAAAGAAATAGAGGGAAACAACAGAATGGGAAAGACTAGAGATTCTCTTCAAGAAAATTAGAGATACCAAGGAACACTTCATGCAAAAGATGGGCACAATAAAGGGCAGAAATGATAGGGACCTAACACAAGCAGAAGATATTAAGAAGAGGTGGCAAGCATACATAGAAGAACTATACAAAAAAGATCTTCACGACCCAGATAATCACAATGGTGAGAGCACTCACCTAGAGCCAGACATCCTGGAATGTGAAGTCAAGTGGGCCTTAGGAAGCATCACTACGAACAAAGCTAGTGGAGATGATGGAATATCAGTTGGGCTGTTTCAAATCCTGAAAGATGATGCTGTGAAAGTGCTGCACTCAATATGTCAGCAAATTTGGAAAACTCAGCAGTGGCCACAGGACTGGAAAAGGTCAGTTTTCATTCCAATCCCAAAGTAGTGCAACAGTGATAACCATAAATTAAAGACAAGCCCATCACACGTCTTCTCTCAGGAGACCCCCCAGAAAGTTTGTGGGGTCATGTGGAAAGAACCTCAAAATATGTCTGAGATTTTACTTCTAGAGAACTCTTTTTTTTTTTTACTAAAATATTTGATAAAACATTTGATAAAAATCACAGAGCCAGTTTTACAGTGATTAGGGAACTATCATGTCATTTGCTCCACAGTCTTGCATAACAAATGTCTACAGATTATCTTTCTTATAAAAGTTTTTCCCAGATAAAGTGTTAAGTCCCAGCACAAGCATTAAAATATGTAGCTTTCAAGAAAAGCAGGAAAACTCAGCAGTGGAAGCAGTTACTCAAAGTTCTTCCGTTATTGTTATGGTATGCACAAAGTCAATTAGGTGAAAAAAAATACCTGAGCTGCTTGTAGAGCATGACACAATGGGAAGCCTCTAATTTGCATCTGAATATCACTCATAGAACTGTAACATGACTTCGGGAGAGTATTCCTTAAAGAGAGGATGGATGGATGGACAGATGGATGATGGAAAGAGTGAGTGAGGAGGGGAAGGGGGAGAGGTGGGAGAACACAGGGGAAATTGGTTTACAGGTGTACCGATGTTTAGATATAATTCTCATCAGTTTTTAGATATAATGAAGAATAGGAGTCAGAATGTTCTCCTGATCTTAGGTTTGATATGTGACAGGAGGAGGGGTTCATTGTAGGATGTATATTTAGTGCAAGCCCTTTACCTAGTCACACCAATAGATACAAATGTTTCCATGCAGCCTTCCTAGGTTTGTACAGTTGAAAGACAATGGTCCAATCTCCTACGTTCTACTGGCAGATCCTTTAAATGGGGACCCTCCTCCCAGGTGTGACTGGTAGATTTCCTTTTCTGGTCTATAATTTCCCATTCATACAATTCAGCAGCCAATAGCTTATTTAACAGTATATTATCACCTGTATGAAAACAGGATGGCGGTTTCCAGAATGCGATCATCCCTCTCTAGGAAATGTCCCCGTGCCTTGCACCTATACTGTGCCTTCAGACATCTAATACTCTTCCTACAAGAACAATGTGCTCTCTTACACATACACGTGCATGTGTGTACATATACCCATACTTAAGTCTTTACCTAAGGATTCAATGGAGAAAGAGGGGAGAGAAAGAAGGGATGCTTGTCAAGAAGCCACATGGTATTTAAATTCAGTAAACAGTGGTGCTGGCCAACTGCTGTCAGGAAGGACGTACAAGTCTTATAATAAGATTTGCTTTTGTCAGTGCAATTCAATAGCTTTGTGGATTTTGCCTTGAATCAAATAAGCAGTTGAAGGCAAGGGCAACTCATAAGAACAACATGGAAAAGATACATCCAAAAAGAGGTACCAGATTCTTGCCCTTGACTTACTTTTTGCCAAACTATGTTCTATTAATATGTATATTGCTTTTCCCAACACTTTTTTCCACTATACAATTTGAAAAGAAATTTCTATGTAGGAGTCCAAGCCTTTCCCTACTCTAAACCCTATTTTTTAGATTTATTTAATTGAAGGATAATTGCTTGACAATATTGCATTGGTTTCTGCCATATGTCAACATGAATCAGTCATAGGTACATATACATCCCCTCCCTCTTGAAACTCCCTCCCACCTCCTTTCCCTCTAGGTTGTTAAGGAGCCTGGTTTGAATTCCCATTGGCTGTCTATTTGACACATGGTAGTGTACATGTGCAGCTATCCCACGTTGAAGGCCAGGAAGGGCGGCGGTGAGGAGATACCCCTCGTCCAAGGTAAGGAGCAGTGGCTGCGCTTTGCTGGAGCAGCCGTGAAGAGATACCCCACGCCCAAGGTAAGAGAAACCCAACTAAGATGGTAGGTGTTCCAAGAGGGCATCGGAGGGCAAACACACTGAAACCATACTCACAGAAAACTAGTCAATCTAATCACACTAGGACCACAGCCTTGTCTAACTCAATGAAACTAAGCCATGCCCGTGGGGCAACCCACGATGGGTGGGTCATGGTGGAGAGATCTGACAGAATGTGGTCCACTGGAGAAGGGAATGGCAAACCACTTCAGTATTCTTGCCTTGAGAACCCCATGGACAGTATGAAAAGGCAAAATGATAGGATACTGAAAGAGGAACTCCCCAGGTCAGTAGGTGCCCAATATGCTACTGGAGATCAGTGGAGAAATAACTCCAGAAAGAATGAAGGGAGGGAGCCAAAGCAAAAACAATACCCATCTGTGGATGTGACTGGTGATAGAAGCAAGGTCCGATGCTGTAAAGAGCAATATTGCATAGGAACCTGGAATGTCAGGTCCATGAATCAAGGCAAATTGGAAGTGGTCAAACAAGAGATGGCAAGAGTGAATGTCGACATTCTAGGAATCAGCGGACTGAAATGGACTGGAATGGGTGAATTTAACTCAGATGACCATTATATCTACTATTGTGGGCAGGAATCCCTCAGAAGAAATGGAGTGGCCATCATGATCAACAGAGTCAGAAATGCAGTACTTGGATGCAATCTCAAAATCGACAGAATGATCTCTGTTCGTTTCCAAGGCAAACCATTCAATATCACAGTAATCCAAGTCTATGCCCCAACCAGTAATGCTGAAGAAGCTGAGGTTGAACGGTTCTATGAAGACCTATAAGACCTTTTAGAACTGACACCTAAAAAAGATGTCCTTTTCATTATAGGTGACTGGAATGCAAAAGTAGGAAGTCAAGAAACACCTGGAGTAACAGGAAAATTTGGCCTTGGAATACAGAATGAAGCAGGGCAAAGACTAATAGAGTTTTGCCAAGAAAATGCACTGGTCATAACAAACACCCTCTTTCAACAACACAAGAGAAGACTCTATACATGGACATCACCAGATGGTCAACACTGAAATCAGATTGATTATATTCTTTGCAGCCAAAGATGGAGAAGCTCTATACAGTCAGCAAAAACAAGACCAGGAGCTGACTGTGGCTCAGACCATGAACTCCTTATTGCCAAATTCAGACTGAAATTGAAGAAAGTAGGGAAAACCACTAGACCATTCAGGTATGACCTAAATCAAATCCCTTATGATTACACAGTGGAAGTGAGAAATAGATTTAAAGGCCTAGATCTGATAGATAGAGTGCCTGATGAACTATGGAATGAGGTTCGTGACATTGTACAGGAGACAGGGATCAGGACCATCCCCATGGAAAAGAAATGCAAAAAAGCAAAATGGCTGTTTGAGGAGGCCTTACAAATAGCTGTGAAAAGAAGAGAAGCCAAAAGCAAAGGAGAAAAGGAAAGATATAAGCATCTGAATGCAGAATTCCAAAGAATAGCAAGAAGAGATAAGAAAGCCTTCTTCAGCGATCAATGCAAAGAAATAGAGGAAAACAACAGAATGGGAAAGACTAGGGATCTCTTCAAGAAAACTAGAGCTACCAAAGGAATATTTCATGCAAAGATGAGCTCGATAAAGGACAGAAATGGTATGGACCTAACAGAAGCAGAAGATATTAAGAAGAGGTGGCAAGAATACACACAAGAACTATACAAAAAAGAACTTCACGACCCAGATAATCACGATGGTGGGATCACTCATCTAGAGCCAGACATCCTGGAATGTGAAGTCAAGTGGGCCTTAGAAAGCATCACCACGAACAAAGCTAGTGGAAGTGATGGAATTCCAGTTGAACTATTCCAAATCCTGAAAGATGATGCTGTGAAAGTGCTACACTCAATATGCCAGCAAATTTGGAAAACTCAGCAGTGGCCAGAGGACTGGAAAAGGTCAGTTTTCATTCCAATCCCAAAGAAAGGCAATGCCAAAGAATGCTCAAACTACCGCACAATTGCACTCATCTCACACACTAGTAAAGTAATGCTAAAAATTCTCCAAGCCAGGCTTCAGCAATACGTGAACCGTGAACTTCCTGATGTTCAAGCTGGTTTTAGAAAAGGCACAGGAACCAGAGATCAAATGCCAACATCCGCTGGATCTTCAAAAAAGCAAGAGAGTTCCAGAAAAACATTTATTTCTGTTTTATTGACTATGCCAAAGCCTTTGACTCTGTGGATCACAATAAACTGTGGAAAAATCTTCAAGAGATAGGAATACCAGACCACCTGATCTGCCTCTTGAGAAATTTGTATGCAGGTCAGGAAGCAACAGTTAGAACTGGACATGGAACAACAGACTGGTTCCAAATAGGAAAAAGAGTTCGTCAAGGCTGTATATTGTCACCCTGTTTATTTAACTTATATGCAGAGTACATCATGAGAAACGCTGGACTGGAAGAAACACAAGCTGGAATCAAGATTGCTGGGAGAAATATCAATAACCTCAGATATGCAGATGGCACCACCCTTGTGGCAGAAAGTGAAGAGGAACTAAAAAGCCTCTTGATGAAAGTGAAAGTGGAGAGTGAAAAAGTTGGCTTAAACCTCAACATTCAGAAAACGAAAATCATGGCATCCGGTCCCATCACTTCACGGGAAATAGATGGGGAAACAGTGGAAACAGTGTCAGACATTATTTTTCTGGGCTCCAAAATCACTGCAGATGGTGACTGCAGCCATGAAATTAAAAGACGCTTACTCCTTGGAAGGAAAGTTATGACCAACCTAGATAGCATATTAAAAAGCAGAGACATTGCTGTGCCAACAAAGGTTCGTCTAATCAAGGCTATGGTTTTTCTGTGGTCATGTATGGATGTGAGAGTTGGACTGTGAAGAAGGCTGAGCGCCGAAGAATTGATGCTTTTGAACTGTGGTGTTAGAGAAGACTTTTGAGAGTCCCTTGGACTGCAAGGAGATCCAACCAGTCCATTCTGAAGGAGATCAGCCCTGGGATTTCTTTGGAAGGAATGATGCTAAAGCTGAAACTCCAGTACTTTGGCCACCTCATGCGAAGAGTTGACTCATTGGAAAAGACTCTGATGCTGGGAGGGATTGGGGGCAAGAGGAGAAGGGGATGACAGAGGATGAGATGGCTGGATGGCATTGCTGACTCGATGGACGTGAGTCTCAGTGAACTCCGGGAGTTGGTGATGGACAGGGAGGCCTGGCGTGCTGCAATTCATGGGGTCGCAAAGAGTCGGACACGACTGAGCGACTGATCTGATCTGAGTGATATGTTTCTACACTACTCCCTTCATTCATCCCACCCTCCCCTCCTTCCCCACCTCCCACGTCCATAAGGCTATTCTCTATGTCTGAGTCCCCACTGCTGCCCCATAAATAGGACCATCTTTCTCAATTCCATATACACATATTAATATACAATATATGTTTTCCTCTTTCTGACCTACTACAGTCTATATAATAGGCTCTAGGTTCATCGACGTCATTAGAACTTACATGTGTTCCTTTATATGGCTGAGTAATATTTCATTTGAATGCAGAGTTCCAAAGAATAGCAAGGAGAGATTAAAAAAAAAGCCTTCCTCAGTGATCAATACAAAGAAATAAAGAAAAACAACAAAATGGAAAGACTATAGATCTCCTCAAGAAAATTAGAGATACCAAGGGAACACTTCATGCAAAGGAGGGAACAATAAAGGACAGAAATGGTATAGGCCTAACAGCAGCAGAAGATATTAAGAAGGGGTGGCAAGAATACACAGAAGAATTGTACAAAAAAGATCTTCACGACCCAGATAATCATGATGGTATGATCACTCACCTAGAGCCGGACATCCTGGAGTGGGAGGTCAAGTGGGCCTTAGGAACCATCACTACAAACAAAGCTAGTGGAGGTGATGGAATTCCAGTTGAGCTATTTCAAATCCTGAAAGATGATGCTGTGAAAGTGCTATACTCATATGCCAGCAAATTTGGAAAACTCAGCAGTGGCCACAGGACTGGAAAAGGTCATTTTTCATTCCAGTCTCAAAGAAAGGCTTTAGATTTACTTAAAAATCTAAAGGTAAGGCCAAAGAATGCTCAAAAAACTGCACAATTGCACTCATCTCACATGCTAGTAAAGTAATGCTCAAAATTCTCCTAGCCAGGCTTCAACAGTACGTGAACCATGAACCTCCAGCTGTTCAAGCTAGATTTACAAAAGGCAGAGGAACCAGAGATCAAATTGCCAACATCCACTGGATCATCAAAAAAGCAAGACAGTTCCAAAAAACATCTACTTCTGCTTTATTGACTATGCCAAAGCCTCTGACTGTGTGGATCACAACAAACTGTGGAAAATTCTTCAAGTGTTGGGAATACCTGACCACCTGACCTGCCTCCTGAGAAATCTGTATGCAGGTCAAGAAGCAACAGTTAGAACTGGACATGGAACAACAGACTGGTTCCAAATAGGGAAAGGAGTACGTCAAGGCTGTATATTGTTACCCTGCTTATTTAACTTCCATGCAGAGTACCTCATGAGAAATTCTGGACTGGATGAAGCACAAGCTGGAATCAAGATTTCCAGGAGAAATATCAATAACCTCAGATATGCAGATGACACCATCCTATGGCAGAAAGCGAAGAAGAACTAAAGAGCCTCTTGATTAAAGTGAAAGAGGAGAGTGAAAAAGTTGGCTTAAAATTCAACATTCAGAAATCTAAGATCATGGCATCTGGTCCCATCGCTTCATGGCAAATAGATGGGGAAACAGTGGAAACAGTGACAGACTTTATTGTTTTGGACTCCAAAATCACTGCAGATGGTGACTGGAACCATGAAATTAAAAGACACTTGCTCCTTGGAAGGAAAGTTATGACCAACCAAGACAGCTTATTAAAAAGCAGACTTTACTCTGCCAACAAAGGGCCGTCTAGTCAAAGCTATGGTTTTTCCAGTAGTCATGTATGGATGTAGGAGTTGGGCTATAAAGAAAGCTGAGCACCAAAGAATTGATGCTTTTGAAATGTGGTGTTGGAGAAGACTCTTGAGAGTCCCTTGGAGTGCAAGGAGATCCAACCAGCCCATCCTAAAGGAAATGAGTCCTGAATATTCATTGGAAGGACTGATGCTAAAGCTGAAACTCCAATATTTCAGCCACCTGATGCAAAGAACTGACTCCTTGGAAAAGACCCTGATGCTGGAAAAAATTGAAGGTGGGAAGAGAAAGGGATGACAGAGGATGAGATGGTTGGATGGCCTCACCGACTCAATGGGCATCAGTTTGAGTAAAGTCCGGGAATTGGGACAGGGAGGCCTGGCGTGCTACAGTCCATGGGGTCGCAAAGAGTCAGACACGACTGAGCAACTGAGCAACTGAATTGAATGTTTCATTGTATATATGTACCACAGCTTCTTTATCCACTCATCTGTCGATGGACAGCATTTGTATGAAAATCAGCAGGCCTTTGAGAGCTCTGAATGTATATGTTCCCAAATAATTTATAGTGTGAGGGTTCATAAAGTAAATAATACATTCCTTTCACTTGGACTTTTAAACCCAGTCTGAAGAGAGCTGGGTAAGGGGAAACAGCTCCTTTCATTTTAGTGGATGGCTTGTATTTGCTTCATTCCCATCACGCCAATATCACAACAGCCATGCACAAACACATGTCTCTACTTTGATATATTAGTATCTCTGCTTTCTCCTAATTATCACTCTTTCCCTCCTGTCCCCGTTGGGTCTCTGTGGGCTGATGGCAGAGCTGTGAGGGAGATGAGGGATACTTAGTGACTCTCAACACTAGCTCCCTAGACCTGGAGCTTCCTTTTTAATATGGCAAAATACGCACGCACAGGCACACACAAGCGCTTTATGTTATATATTAAATGTTATACATTTTAACAATCCTCTACTTTCCAAGTGATGTTTGGAATACAGATAGAAGTCATCAAAATTTATTTTAAAAGTCTAATGTCTGTTTATTCTCTCTGTTACCCATCACATTATGAATCATCACCACTGAGGTGATTGCTCTTGTGAAAAGTATATGACAAACATTTATTGTTGAAAAAATAATATGATTTCCTCAAGCAAAACCTGAATAAATAAAAGATAATGAGTACCTAAGAAAATGGAGGAAGTAAGAGCAACAGCTTTGTGTTCATTTATAAACTACACAGAAAAAAACAAAGATAAATAGAGGGGTAAAGCTTCTTCCTAACAGACCTCAATCACATAGGAAACATTTCAAATAGTCCTTATTATTTTAAGAACAAAGCAAGACATTTCATCTTTTCTTCTCAATTTAAAAATGCCCATGATTTCATTAGTTCTGTTTTGGGTGTTCTATTCTGGGGGCTGTGATGAGAGCTATTTCACATCTTCAAGAAGTGGTGGTGCAGAAATAACGGGATCGCTACACCCCAGATAATTTAAAATGGAAATCCGAGTGGCAGGTCTGGGAGTGATAAAGAGAAGCCATATGCACAGATATACTCTCTTGAGCCCCAGCAAAATGTTTAGAGCCTTGCAAAGCGTGGAAAGTAGAATTGCCTCTGGTAAAGCTCCGTGATGGCTGGACTCAATCTAATTTTATTCGGAACAATCTAGAGGAAACCACACGAATGGACCTACTAGACTCTGAGAGCTCCCTGTCATGCTGATGGATGACCACAGATAAACTGCTTCATCTAAAAATTCACGTTTAACATTTTAGGTATACTCCTTTAGTGAAAGAACGTCAGGGTGGATCTCACTAGCAGCTTCTGAGGCGCCATTACCCTGATGACTATCCCAGAATTCTTGTCAGTGGCGACTATCAGCCAGAGCTGGCTCACCTCAGAAGATGGGGGATGACCTGAGAACCTCCACGGTGCTGCTGCTCTGAGCAGGGCAGAGCTCCAGGCAGAGTGCAGCACTGCCCGGGATTGTCCAGCTGACACAACCAGCGGGCTCAGCAGGAATGGAGGCGCTGAGAGAGGAACTGGTAACCGTGTAAAGCAGCACGCACCCGATCACAACTGCAGGATCCTTCCCGAGCACCCACTGCCCTGAACTCCCCTCCCAACGCCTGGGCACTCTCACACTTGCCTTCTCCGCCCAGTATCCTATCCCCATTTTGCCCCTTTCTCTCTTACTAACACTCCAGCCCTGACTCCCCAAATTTAAGCCAATTCCTCTATCATAAATACTGTATTAAAATTTGAAAAATCCATATTTCATAGTTCTTCCCCTAAGTGTATTCCAAGTTGTCATTTTGCTAACATTCCCTGAAGAGCAGGTTCTTGATTCATCTATTTGGTCTAGCCACACTACGTAGTATAGGATGGGACATTACTGCTCAGTAAATAGAACACTGAGCAAATGAATTACGTGATTTCCAAGTATTCAAAGTTAATGGAACTCTCTGAAGGTTTTGTACAACTGGGGATCCAGTGTGGTCCTCCCACTGTCCAAAGATGAGGGACTAATCTGGTGGGATCTGGAATAAAAGGAAAGGTTTGAGACACAGTTTCAATTTTGTTTCATCACTTGGTATCTGTAGAGGGAAAGAAAGGGCTGCAAACAGAGACGGTATCCCTCTGAGTTTTGAATAGCAAGGGGACCATCTGAGTGTAGTAACAATGAAAACTGACACCATTCAAATCCATACCAGGGTATGGTTACCAAAGGGGAAGGGGAGAGGAGAGGGACAAATTGGGAAAATGGGATTAACAGACACACACTATTATATATCAGGCTGCCCTGGTGTCTCAGATGGTAAAGAACCTGCCTACAATGCAGGAGACCTGGGTTTGATCCCTGGGTCAGGAAGATACCCTCGAGAAGGGAATGGCAACCCACTCCAGTATTCTTGCCTGGGGAATTTCATGGACAGAGAAGCCTGGCGGGCTACAGTCTATGAGATCAGAAAGAGTTGGACATGACTGACTTCCACTTCTACTTTCAGATAAACAACAAGGATTTACTGTACAGCACAGGGAACTATATTCAATATACTGAAATAACCAAAATGGAAAAGAATCTGAAAAAAATATGTATCTGAATCACTGTGCTGTATACCTGAAACACAATATTGTAAATTTTTTTAAAAATCAAAAACACTATACTTCAATTTAAAAACACCACCACCACCCAAAGTTATGGCATTTGTATCCCAGATCGCTCATTGGGCCACTAGGGGTGTACTCTGTGGCACACAATTTCCCTCTGGATTTTTCCCTCTAGGTTCAGGAGCTCCATGAGCTAAGATTTAGAGATCCCCAGCTCTCTGCAAAGGGCTATGACACGGGGAGAAAAAGCTCTGAGCCTTGAGATGAAGAGGGAAATTGATAAAGAGGTGGTGATGGCTGGTCTCAGAACCCTGCTCCCATAAGAATGGCAGATTTAGAGAAGGATGAGGGAAAATACGACTGTTGTAACATTATCTTTTGTCCTGTGACCTAAACAGTGGTCGCTGGCACATGCACAAATGAGAGCACGCTGCTCTCCGAGCTTCCCCCTGTCCCACAGCTGTCAGTGACACCATGGTCCACATCACCTCCAGAGAAGCGAGCCCATCGGTGCAACCCACCATCATCCACGTGACACTGCACACGTCCGTAAACAGAGGTCACATCTGCCCCTTGTCGCTGTCGTTCAGTTGCTCAGTCGTGTCTGACTGTTTGTGACCCCATGGACTGCAGTCTGCCAGCCTTCCCTGTCCTTCACTATCCCCTGGAGTTGGCTCAGCTCATGCCTATTGAGTCAATGACGCCATCCAACCATCTCATCTATCCCTTAATTAAAGATAAAAGCAGAGAGGGAAGAAAAGTGCCAGATATTTCACAGACTTTGGCTTCAAATCAGCTCAGATTATTTTGTGGAAGGCATGGGTGTTAAAGAGTTCTTCTTTTATCTCATCGTTAGTCGGGCTAGTTCCATTCCTCAAAGGACAGGGTAACATCCATTGCAAGCTGAGATAAGCCTACTCCCAGAAATAAAAGGGGGGGCAACCTGAGTTCATGCTGCATTGACTCAACTTTAGGTCCCAGTCAAATATCATAGATGCTCTTCTTAAAAATTTAATTTCTGAAGCAGCAGGTTGCTGGACAAGACTGTTATTACTCCAAAGTGGATTCCCTCGTGTGGTTCTTATGTTTGCTCTTCAATTATTTGCTCGTGCAACTGAATTGTGGAGAATCTCAATTGGTCTGGTATTTCACAGGATCTCAAGTTTACTTTAAGAAGTTTACAACTAAAGATCTCTATTTTTCCCTATAAGGATATATATATAAAACACAATCCTATCCACACTGTGAAAGCATAAAAACAGAAGTAGATTAAAATTCTGTAGGTCTAGATGGATTAAATATAGAAAGCCCTGTTGCTGCTAAGTTGCTTCAGTTGTGTCTGACTCTCTGTGACCCCATGGAAGGCAGCCCACCAGGCTCCCCCGTCCCTGGGATTCTCCAGGCAAGAACACTGGAGTGGGTTGCCATTTCCTTCTCCAATGCATGAAAGTGAAAAGTGAAAGTGAAGTCGCTCAGTTGTGTCCGATTCTTCGCGACCCCATGGACTGCAGCCCACCAGGCTCCTCCGTCCATGGGATTTTCCAGGCAAGAGTACTGGAGTGGGGTGCCATTGCCTTCTTCAATAGAAAGCCCTAGTCTAATATAATTATTCTGATTGATAATTAAATTGTTTTCAGGTGGTCTTTCCTTTTTATTCTATTTTTTAATTTTATTATTAGAGTACAACTGCTTTCAATGTTGTGTTAGTTTCTGCTGTACAAAAGAAGTGAATCAGCTATGCATATGCGTATACCCCCTCCCTGCCACCTGCTGGTCATCGCAGAGCACTGAGCTGAGCTCCCCGGGCTATCCCCGGGAGCGCTCTGTTTCGCACACGGTAGTGCGCATGCGTCAGTCTCTCATTTCGCCCCGCCCTGCCCAGGTGTCCACCCGGCTGTTCCCTACGTCCGCATGTCTGTTCGCCTCTGCAAACACTTTCATCTGTACCATTTATCTAGACTCCATATATATGCATCAATGTTTGTTATCTGATTAAGGAAAGCGTGCCTGCTCTTCAACAGACACAGATACTTCCTGCTGCTGAATTTTAAGATAAATCACTGATAGAAGTCCTGTAATTACTGCATTTTATTGTACATGCCATTAATGAACGTGGTAGGATAGCCCACGAAGGGAGCCTGGGAACGAGGAACACCTGAGTTCTCTGTGTTAGGGTTGACAGAGGATTTGTCATATTATCACACTAAGGTTCTTTCTTCATCACTGACATCCACATTTCCACCCAAAAATATGCAATGTGGAATACACAATAGCCTGCCAACAAGAAAGTTGAGTTCTGAGTGACTAAAAAAAATTATAGAAGAACACAAAAAAATTAAAAAGCCAGACGGTTTTGTGACTGTACTTTCACCTCTCAGCAAGGAACCATGCTTTAGATTGTCCTTCTTCCCCTTAAGGGACCATGAATGATTAAAAACTAGTTAATGATTAAAAGCTAATAAAAAAAAATCAATTACAAAACAAAAAATGAGAAATGTTAGTCAATCATTTGTTTGTATCAGTGACATAAAATACAGCCAGTTCTTCAGTTTACTCTTATCATGTCACATGTAGGGACACTTGTTTGAGCGGGTCACACATTGTGTTCAACATACGTGTAAGTATAGGTCCTTTCAGGCTGCATATTAACTCCTAATAAACAAAATAGGGCTGCAGAGAAAGTCTAATAAAAAAAACCCACATCCCAGCAAGACATATTCATGATGTTTTGGTCCAGATGCATTTAAGTTTTGCCACCTGCTAATCAGTTTGTTTGTTGTTTCAATTAAGTTCAATTTCTGAAGAGAACAGAGTTAATTACAATGCGCATTATGTTTAACTTCTCAAAAGGTTTCTTATAATATAAACAAAATATGATCATAGATAAACATTCTTCCTTGTCTCTCAGGCACATCTAATTATGGCATTGCAAAAATGAAAGGTAAAAAAACAGCACAGGGTTATTTAATATGCAACTTGAATCAGGGCTTGCATTGTTTGGAAATAAAATTGAAAGCAACAAAGAAATTGAATATAGATTATATTAGAGAATGAAGGCTTTTCTGTAGCATTTGCTTCTGACTAATATCCATATATGTAAAAGCAAAACTAGTGGACAAGTAAGCATATTTTTAAGCAAACTCTAGTTCAGTATTCTAGCATTGTATTTAATTTGGCTTTAAGGGTTGTTTTTCTTTTGTTTTCCCTCCTGGGATAAGATTAGCTGGGAACTTGGCACAGTTTTTGTGGTTTGAAGTCTTATCCTTGTGGTGGTGTTTTTTTTTTTTTTTTTTTTTTACATATTACTGCAGTGGTCTTTCCATTTTATTTTTATTTTTTTTTTCCATCAGGAGGAAATTAAAAACAAGCAAACAAAACAATCTGGGAAATAAGTATGTATCAGAGATTCTGGTAAGAATAAGTGACCATACCCAGTGAATTCTTTATTAAGAAACAAGTCTCCAGCCACGTGTTAAGCCATAGGAGCCCTTGGGCCAAAACCACCGATGTCTTCCTTAGCATACTCCTGGGAGCAAATATAAGGTCAACAGAATTGATGACACGCTATAAAACCTTCAGATAGAAAAGGAAACACGTAGTTTCTTCTTTCTAAGAGTTCACACGTGAGTATGAAAATGTTAACCGGCATTTCATTTTTTACAGAGCAAAAAATGTGCTCTTGAAGCACTGTTAAAGCTTTGCAAGGGCTATGCTTTGGTGCAGTCAGATGAAATGGAGGAACAAAGGGAATCTCCATCACCAAGGACCACGGCAGGCACTGCTGCCCTCTCGCTCTCCAGAACCTTTCTTATACATCTGGGTAATCTACAGTGACATGCTATTTATTACACTCTGCCTTTATTGTTTGGAACTCTGAAGTCACAGGGACATTTTTTATGGAGTCGCAGGGATATTCTGAATGTATCACTGCTACCACTGGGAAGAGATAAGAAAGCTTTAACCCAACTCTTTACCTTTGAATGCAAAACGTCCACCTATTCACATTATCAAAAAGTTCTCACTTCACAGTTTAGAAGGGCCATCATCAAAAATTCTACAAATAATAAATTCTGGAGAGGGTATGCAGAAAAGGGAATCCTCATACACTGTTGGTGGGAAGGTAAACTTGTGCAGCCACTATGGAAAACAGTATGGTTCCTATATTGGTGGGTTTTTCTACTAATTATTTTTTGAAGCATTATTTTCCCAACACAAAAGAGCTTTTTTTCTCAGTATAACAAAAATTGAAATCCTATGTGTATTGAATAGTAAATAGACAAATTTTATTTTTTATTTCCACTTGAAGAGTTACATTTCGTATAAAAGTTTACAAATAACGGTTTTTGATTTTTTCAGTATAAAAAATTGCCTTGATGGCATATTATGATGTAATGCTAATTTCTTGTAGAATAGTTAAATGTCAGTATTGAAACCTAATCTCTAGCTGCCATCTTGTAGATACAAACGAATGTTCACCAAGCATGTATTTTGTATTTCGTTGCATTGTACACTACAACTAATAAGCCAAGGAATCGACATATATTAGGTGATTAGGTGCGTGTACTGTTTCTAAAAACCACAAACTAAGAATGATAAATTATCAATATAGTTTAGTATTTGCTAATTTTACTACACTCTTTTGTTATGTATATGTAGGGAAGTCATAGGGATTATAAATTCAATTTGAGTAAAGTTTAAAACCATATATTTTACGATAAAGGGCCTTTAACTTAAGATGGCCAAAGCACTGATATCATATATTTGCTGTAAAGAGAATTATAAGAGTTTTATTTTTCTGATATTAAAAGTTACTTAATAAAGACTTGTTTCCATTAACTTAAAAAAAAAAAAACAACTAAAAACATCAATAGAACTACTGTACAATCAAGCAATCCCACTCCCAGGCATATATCCAGCCAAAACTGTAATTTGAAATACATGCCCCCACTGTTCACAGCAGCACTGTTAACAATGGCCAAGACATGGAAGCACCCTTAATGTGCACTGACAGAGGAATGGATAAAGGGGTGGTATATACACGATGGGATATGACTCTCCCATAAAAAGAGTGAAATAATGCCACTTGGGGCAGCATGGCTGGACCTAGAGGCTATCACACTAAGTGCAGTCAGACAGAGAAGGATAAATACCACGTGATACCACTTATACGTAGAATCAAAAAACGATGCAAATGAATTTACAAAACAGAGAGAGACTCACAGACACCAGGAAACAAACTTGTTACCAAAGGGGATAAATGAGGAGTTAAGACACAACTACTGTATATGTGACAAAACAACAAAGATCTGCTGTATAGCTCAGGGAACTGGACTCAGTATCTTATAATAACCTATAATGGAGAGGAATCTGAAAAAGAACACACACACACACACACACACACACACACACACGCGAATCACCTTTGTTGCTGTTCAGTCGCCAAGTCATGTCCGACTCTTTGCGACCCCATGGGCATGCCAGGCCTTCCTGTCCCACACCATGTCCTGGAGTTTGCCCAAGTTCATGTCCATTGAACCAGTGATGAATCACTTTGCTGTACACCTAAAACTGTCACAATATTGCAAATACTATACCTCAATTTTAAAAAGCACAAAATTTCTACTTAGCGCTTCCCCAAGGAGCTTGGTGGTGCATTGTCTCAGTCACTGAGGGCTTTGTGGCAGATTTCTTCAAGTGATCACTAACACAGGACAAGCATTCATGGACACAGCATCAACTGGAATGTGTCAGTTCTCTCTTCTGCTTGAAAGAGCACTTGGTACAAATCTATTTTGATATACTCATCATAAAAAAAGGCACAGAGGTGGCTCTCAAGGCATCATATCCCAGATTCCATAATTAAAACATCATGGAATCAATTCTCTTCACTTCCAATCAAGTGATGCCAAAGGGGCCCAAACCCCTGACCCCTGGGAGCTGTGCAAATGTTATGTTCTATGAGGGGAAGAAGGAGGGGTTTGCAAACGCAATTAAGGTTATGAACCTTGATAAAGGGAGATTATTCTAGAATATCTGGGTGGGTCCAATGTAATCACATGATCAAATAGAAGCAGAGAAATTTCTCCAGCTGAAGTTCAAGAGATGAAACAGAAAGGCAAGTTAAGGAGGGCCTAGCCCCGCAATGCTGGTGGGAATCTGCATAAGAAAGAATGTGAGCAGCCTCCAGGTGTAAAGGAAACCTCAGTGCTACAACTTTAAGAAACCAAATTTGTCCAACAACCTGAACGAACTGGGAAACTGGCGTATACCTCTAGAACCTCCAGAAAGGAACACATCATGGTGGACACTTTAAGCTCTATGAGACTCTATGCAGAGAATTCAGTGGAGTCAAACTGTGCCTGGACCTCGGACTTTCCTAACTATGAGACAGTAAGTGGGTACTGTTTTAAGTTGCTAATTCTGCAGTAATTTATCATAGAACGCTACTCCACAGACCAGCCTCCAATTTCCAAGGCCCCGTCTCATTCTCTGAAGGCTCTCTCTGGCCTCAAGAGCCGACTGAGCCCCAGCAGGATACAGGACATGAGTACCAGGGAACCGATCACAGATGGAAAGTCAAAGCTGGAGGCACACATACCCCAGCTCCCTCTCGCTTTCAGTGGGGTAAATGAGCTGTGTGTGCTCAGCACTGATGCCAGAGTTTTCCAAAAGGGCTAAGCTCCAGTGGCTCACAGGAGTAACACGCTTGATAATGCCTTTCTTCTTCTTTTTTAAAAGTTCTATCCATTTTGCATATTACTTCCCTGATCTCTTGTGATGTTTCTCAGAATCTTTCCAAATAAACAACTTAAGTCCATGTCTCACAATCTATGCTTTATATTAAAGCATCTTGTACAAACTCATGATAATAAATTTGGAAACTGGGAGAAATGGACAACTTATTGTCAAAACACAATATTCCGTTTGACCCAAAATGATACAGAAAATTTGAGCAGACCAATAACCATAGCTGAATTCAACAGAGGCTCAGATGGTTTTGCTACTGAGTTTAATCTACATTAACAGATCATGTAATTCCTACGCTATTTAAATTATGCCAGTCCACAGAAAATGATGAAAGCCTTCAAAAAAGAGACTAATTCTCATTATTACTTCTGGGGCAACTTAAACCAAGGCAGGAGAAGGCAATGGCACCCCACTCCAGTACTATTGCCTGGAAAATCCCATGGATGGAGGAGCCTGGTAGGCTGCAATCCATGGGGTCGCTAAGAGTCGGACACGACTGAGCAACTTCCCTTTCCCTTTTCACTTTCATGCATTGGAGAAGGAAATGGCAACCCACTCCAATGTTCTTGCCTGGAGAATCCCAGGGATGGGGGAGCCTGGTGGGCTGCAGTCCATGGGGTCGCACAGAGCCGGACACGACTGAAGCGACTCAGCAGCAGCAGCAGCAGGGCTCCTTGATGGAGAAGGCAATGGCACCCCACTCCAGTACTCTTGCCTGGAGAATCCCATGGATGGAGAAGCCTGGTGGGCTGCAGTCCATGGGGTCGCACAGAGCCGGACACGACTGAAGCGACTCAGCAGCAGCAGCAGCAGGGCTCCTTGATGGAGAAGGCAATGGCACCGCACTCCAGTACTCTTGCCTGGAGAATCCCATGGATGGAGAAGCCTGGTGGGCTGCAGTCCGTGGGGTCGCACAGAGCCGGACATGACTGAGCGACTCAGCAGCAGACTAAGGCAGCACTATTCTTCCTATCTCATCTCTTTTACAAACGTTTAATCAGCTGATGATTATGAGAATACTAACAATGGCTAAATATTTCCAAGAATTTATTATATATCTTTGCCATAGCAAACACATTATATCTTATTTAATTTTCTTAACCAAATCATGAGGTTGGAACTGGATTATCCACCCCTGAGTGGGTTAGAAAGCTGAAGTTTAGGGTTGCTACCTGACAGCTCAGGGTTTTACATGGAATACAAAAAAGGGACTCACACTGTATCTACATGATGCTATAACCCATATGCTAAAAATGGTACTTCACCTCCTTCAGGACTCTTTGTTTCAGTGTATAAGCTAGAGCACTGTTGAGTCAACAGGAATCATGCTATGAAATTCTCTTCAACAGACAGACACCGAGAGAACATTCCCCAGGGCTTCACAGAACACTGCTGGAGAATCCTGCATTGGGTCCTGTACACCTGTAGGGGCCGTGTCTTTTCTCCTGCTCCGTCCTCAGCGGCTGACACAGGTCCTGACACATTACCAGTGTGTGTTTATGGAGCAGACAGATGAATCTCTAATGTCCTCAGTGGATTACAGTTCCTTCACTTGGTGACCCTGTTCAGATCTCTCTGATCGCCTCATCTTCATTTTAATGAGTCTTATATTCCCTGTAGGCTCTCATTAGAAACTTGTTGAAAGATTGTTTTGCTGGTGACTTGTATTTTCCAGGTTGACCTAAGGTCTCTCTGCTAAGCATGGGTGCAGGCAGAAGACAGGCAGGAAGAGCATCCAACCACAGACCCTTTGCCCTCTGTATGGAAACTATTCATTCACTAGGGTATTCCCCAGAGGCTATTCTATAATACAGCTGATGCTAGCCAAGCACTCACACACATTATGTTACTGTTTCATGTAACCTCTCCTAAGATGCAATCATGGATGGATATCAGAATTGGGGAACATCAAGAAATGAAATGATTTACTCAAGGCCGTACACTGAAACAATGACAAAGCTCTAAAAGCATAAGTTTCCCAATTTCTCCTAGTTTAGGGCTCATGGTAATCACCAAAATGTGCTAAAGAGTAGAATTTCTTTTAAAAAAATTTTTTAAGAAATTACACTGCACAAATTTATAACATCCACCTAGAATACATTAATAAGAAAATCATTAAGATGTGTATCTGTAGCCTTTGAATAAACTCATTTTTCTTCCCCATGGACTCTATTGTAATTTCTCTCCAGAATCAGACATGAGAATTTATTGAAGAAGGTAAGAGTAAAGTGTCATCTTTCAGGAGAAGAAAAAGAGACCAAAAGTTAAAAAAAAAAAAAAAAAAAGGCAGAAAACTAGCTGAAATGAGACAACTTTTATAAAATATTAGGCATAGTGGCTGGTTATAGTAAACACTCCATAAATATGAGCCTTAATTATGCACCTGTGTGTGTGTGTGTGTGTTTACAATGGCTTGGTAATAGTTTAAGTAGTGATGGACAGCCAATGAAAGTATTACAATAGCCTCATAGAGCCTGACGTCTAAGCCCCAAGAGATAGACTGGCACAGAGATCTATCTGCTTTGAGAGCTCAGTTCAGTATCTTGGCAACTTTGGGAAAGTTATTTGACAGATACCTGGGCTCTCAGGCTGCTGTGACCGAATACTCTAGACTGGAAGACTCCAAGTCAGAGATCAGGGTGCCATCAAGGTCATATTCTGCTGAGAGCTCTCTTCCTGTCCTGTCCTGTCCTGTAGATGGACCCCATCTCACTAGGTCCTCACATGGCCCTTCCCAGATAAATGCATGAAGAAAAGGAGCTCGATTTCTCTCTCTTCTTATAAGGCCACTGATCCCTTCATGGTGGTCTCACCCTCAGTGAACCATTGTAACCCCAATTGTCTCCCAAAGGCTGCGTCTCTGAATACCATGACATTGGGGGTTAGGGTTTCAACATGTTAACTTTGGTTAGGAAAGGCTGGAAATCATGTATGTTTTCATCATGTTCAGCCCATAGCAACAGATTTTCAGTTTCAGTCTTCACATTAAAGGTGGAGACTTCAACACAACCTTGGAAGTCAACTACATTCCAATATTAAAAATTCCTTTTTTTAATGAGGACTTTAGAACAGAGATACAAAGTCTTTTCCCCAGAACTTTTGTGAAAACTGTGTAAAGCAGTACATGAGTGTGGACTCCCAGCAGCCCACAGATAATGGGAGATAGATGGATGTCAAGATCCCTGCCCTGACTCTGGATACCCCATCACTGCAGCCACTTACTCCTTTCACATAACAGGTCAGCATGAAGGAAGAGCCAGCCAGGACCATTCATTCTCAAACTCTGGTTCTCAGATCAGAGGTTTCCTAAAAACCTCCCACTTCTAACGTTCTTCTCCAATGCTTATACCATGTTATTATGGACATCAGCTTCTTAAAAGAATTGACGTTTCACAAAGTATGCTCAATTTTAGTAGCAAGAAAATGATAAAACCTGATTAAAACTCTGAAATAGAGAACCATATTTGATTATGCTATTATTTATCACATATTATAAAAGATACATGCTAATATTTCTCACAACCTTTCTGATAAGTTTTATTAGAGACATTCCAGCACTTATTAGACAGTTCAGTTCTAATTGCATAACATATAACTAGCTAAAAATGATACTGAGAACACTCTTGAAAGTAGGATGATTTAAGCAAATTATTAACCTATAATACTGTGCTAGTTTTGCTTTATTCAGAAAACAAAATTACTAAAAAATATCTTGTTAATTATAAATTACAGGAAAAAAAGACCAACCAACAAACCAACCCAAAGCTGGATGCACTCAGGACATTAAAATTGAACAATGTCTGTCACTATTGGGATAACAGGAAAAAGCTAACTTCCTGATGGACCACCCATTGTCACGAATATCAGCTATCAGTCAACAAGCCACAATCTTGGTAGCGTACACTGCAGACTAAAATTGTAAGGGTCCCAATTTCTCCAAACCCTGGTCAGTACTTGCTGTCTTTGTTTGTTTTATAATAACCATCCTAACAGGTGTGCGGTGACAGCTCACTGTGGTTCTGATTTGCATTTCCCTGAGGGTTGGTGATACTGAGCATCTTTTCATGTACTTATTGGCCATTTGTGACACTCTGGAGAGTGTCTATTCATGTCTCTCACTTTTTAATGAGGTTCATGTTTTAATCAGGTTATTAATCAGCTCATTTTAAAATTAATTTCTGAGGGCTTTCTTTTTGCTATTGAGTTGTAAAGGCTCCTTACATTTTGGAAATTAATCCCTTTTCTGATACGTAGTTGGCAAATATTTTCTCCCATCCCGTAGCTTTTCATTAGCTATGCCCTTTTAGTTTGATGAAGTCCCACTTGTCTATTTTTGGTTTCGTTGCCCATGTTTTTGTTGTCATATCCATGAAAATCATTGTCAAGACCAATGCCACTATAGAAAACAGTACAGAAATTTCTTTGAAAGTTATAAACAGAATTATTTTATAATCCAGCAATCACACTCCTGCGCTACTTATCAATATGAACTGACATCAGCATTTTGAAAAGATATTCACACACTCTAATGTTCAATGGAAACACTATTCACAGTAGCCAAGATGTGGAAACAACCCAAATAACCTTTGACAAATGAACAGATAAAATGCGGTATATACATATAACAGAAAGTTATTTAGCCTTAAATACCAGCGAAATCCTGCCATCTGCAGTAACATGGATGAACTTGGGGGGGTGCATTATGCTCAGTGAAATGAGCCAGTGTCAGAAGCACAAACACTGCATGACTCCACTCCTATGAGGAAACTAAAACAGCCGAACTCACAGAAACAGAATGGTGGTTATCTGGGGCTGGGGGAAGGGGGAAATGGGGACTTGCTAATCAATGGGAATAAAATCTCAAGTTTGCAAGATGCATCCTTAGAGGGAGCCACTGCACAACACTGTTTCTATAGCCAACCATACTGTATTTTACATTGAAAAATTTATGAGGGTAGCTTTCTTGTTAAGTATTCTCGCTACAATAAAATAGAAGACTAAAATTAGCAGCCAAGTAGGCTAGGACTTTGAGCATGACCTTGAATAAAAATAAATAAATAAATCAGTGAAGAAATGAGAGAGTAAGTCTAATTAACAGCTTCAGAAGCTTTTATTTCTTTACAATTTCTTTAACAATACCCCTCAGACACCCCAGCATTAAGCTGGCATTATCACAGAGGAAGATGGCAAATGCTTCTTTCCCATTTTGCTCTGTGTATTTTCAACTGTTAAAATCTTTTAAAAGTATCTATCCAAGCATGGTTTGTAGAAAAGACATAAAAAGCTGAAAAAAAAAGGAAAAATCCCTACATTATGCAGCAGATACTCATTTGAATGATTTATTTTAAAATGTTACTGAAGAAAAGAAAGAAATTCTTTAGTACACAGAATATCTCTGAAATCCTTTGGGGAGATACAAATTTATTTTGCACACATAATCTGGCAATAAAATTATGACATAATCATACAAACATTTTATAAAATAATGCCTGGGAACTGAGTAATGCAAATCACTAGGCAATTTCCAGATCTCCATATTATTTGCATATTTAGAACACGCTACTTCTAGAAATCTATTTTGCAGAAGGACTAGGATGTGTGCAAAAAAATAATAATGCTAAGAGTTATTAAGTGATGACTGTGCCTCTCTGTTTACCCCACATAATACCGACAAATATCCTTTTCTACAGATTACTCTTCTCCCCACAAGTGATCCCACATGATGATCCTCAAGGGAACTGTTATCAGGAAAGAAGGCCACATGTGCTCTGCTGTCTGTCTTGACCATAATGTCTGGGAAATAGTCACACCATTTACAGAAAGATGAAGACCTGGAGAAGTCCTAATTTGAGAAATAATATAACAAGTTAAGCCTTGGAATGCTGTGCTTAAAGAGACATTAAATCATCCACACTTAGATTTCTAGAGGCTTAAAAAAATCCTTCTCTTAGAGAAAACTTTTATAAGGAGACCGAGGGTACGAAGAGGTAAAGGTGAAGCTCACACTGTCATAGTTTCAAGGACGAGAGGGAGTTTTAAAGCTTAAGACAACGCACCAGTTTCCAAGTGCTGCTGTAGCATCACCACGAATGCAGTCACTCCACTCATGTGAATCACCTAATGATTCTGAAGAGCAGAAATCTAAAATGGGTCTCACTGGGCTAAAATCAAGGTACTTGCAGAGTTGTGGTCCTTCTGGAGGCCGTGAAGAACCTCCCAGGGAAGAACGTGTTCCTCGCCTTCTCCTGAATCTAGCAGCTGCTGCCTTGCTGCTAGAGGGTGCAGGTGCAGAGGGGAAATGAAGCAAAAGAGGGAGGTTCTCATTCAAATGGTTTATCAGTGCAAGGAAAAGGAAGTAAGGTGACGAAAACAGCTACCTCAGTTCCTCCTTGTAGACCATAAAATATTTTTTAGACTTCTTTAAATGTACATTAATAGACATATTTTACCACTATTTTTCTCTCAGGCAAAACTTCCATTAGCAAAATGCATGGATCTTACAAAATGTATAATTTGATGAATTTGGTATGCATAGACAGTACTCTTGCCTGGGAAATCCCATGGATGGAGGAGCCTGGTGGGCTACAGTCCATGGGGTCACGAAGAGTCTGACACAACTGAGCGACTTCACTTTCACTTTTCACTTTCCTGCACTGGAGAAGGAAATGGCAACCCACTCCAGTATGCTTGCCTGGAGAATCCCAGGGACGGGAGCCTGGTGGGCCGCTGTCTATGGGGTCACACAGAGTCGGACACAACTGACGTGACTTAGCAGCAGCAGCAGACACATGATTAACCACCAATCACACCAATCAAGATAAGAAAATTTTCACTCTAAGCTAAAATACCCTCAGACGTTACATTTCTAGTAATATCATACACATACATACATACATATACACATACATACATAAATACATATACATGTTTTTGGAATCTCTTAAGATTTATATATATATATATATATATATATATATATATAAATACATTGGTAGAAAGATTTATATATATATATATATATATTTTTTTTTTTTTTTTGCCTTGATTTCAGGGAATAATTGCAGAAAGCAAGTTCTGTAATCCAACGGGTATCATGGAACCTCTGCCAAAAGCCTGGGTGAGCATAATCCTCATTATGAGTTTTAGAGACCGTGAGAGAAAACGCTTCCCAGACAAACACAAAGACAGCATCCTGTCACATGGTGCTGTCATTCCTGAGCTAATCAAGATGGAAACTAGGGCCAAAGTCCTTTGCAAACTGGCAGAAGAGGCAGCATCAATGCCAATGCCTTGAAGGTCCAAAGTCAGAAGCCCCCCTGAGGGATAAAGATAACTTCATGCAGAGATGAGGATGGCCTCATGGGGAAAGGAGCGGTTTAGCTGAAGCAGCTCACAGTTGACAGAAGGGGCTGTATGCCACGTTAAACACTTACTAGCAGTGCTCATGACTCCACGCTTGGAGAAAGCTGGGGCTTAGCTCTAACTATTCAAATCTTGATTACGTTCATGCAAAAATCTTTGGGACAAAGAGATGAGGGCTGTTTTCCTCAAATTTAGTGTACATAAAAAAGCAGTTGAGGTCTTGGTTCAGTTCAGTCACTCAGTCCATGTTCGACTCTGCGACCCCATGGACTGCAGCATGCCAGGCCTCCCTGTCCATCACCAACTCCCGGAGCTCGCTCAGACTCATGTCCATTCAGCTGGTGATGCCATCCAATCATCTCATCCTCTGTCATCCCCTTCTCTTCCTGCCTTCAATCTTTCCCAGCATCAGGGTCTTTTCCAATGAGTAAGTTCTTTGCATCAGGTGGCCAAAGTATTGGAGCTTCAGCATCAGTCCTTCCAATAGTTACTCAGGAATGATTTCCTTTAGGATTGACTGGTTTGATCTCCTTGCAGTCCAAGGGACTCTCAAGAGTCTTCTCCAACACCACAGTTCAAAAGCATCAATGAGGTTTGGTAAAAGAATGTAATTTTCAAAACATGGGATTTTGTGCCAGATGCTCCAGGGTTTGTGTTTCCTTTGCCCCCATATCAGCTATAGAAACAAGATAAGCTAATTCTTTTTTAGCAGCTTTAGTTTTCAAGTTTTTATGAAGACTGAATGTGATCATAGATTTAAAGTATGATGCATGCCTTGCATGGTGCTGGCTTCCCATCAAAGGTCAACATATTAGAGCGCATTTCCTCTCTTCCTCCCTGCTATCACTCCTGTGTGTGCTGTACATACTCAGTCTCTCAGTGTGTCCAACTCTTTTGCAACCCCATGGACTGTAGATTTCCAGGCTCCTCTGTCCATGAGATTTTTCAGGAAAGAATACTGGACTGGGTTGGCATGTCCTCCTCCAGGAAATCATTCTGTTATCCTAGGGTTAAAGGTAACAAATGTTGGATGGACAGATTCAATTCTGCTGCTGCTGCTGCTAAGTCACTTCAGTCGTGTCCGACTCTGTGTGATCCCACAGACGGCAGCCACCAGGCTCCCCCGTCCCTGGGATTCTCCAGGCAAGAACACTGGAGAGGGTTGCCCTTTCCTTTTCCAATGCATGAAAGTGAAAAGTGAAAGTGAAGTCAATCAGTCGTGTCCGACTCTTAGCGATCCCATGGACTGAAGCGTACCAGGCTCCTCCATCCATGGGATTTTCCAAGCAAAGTACTGGAGTGGGGTGCCATTGCCTTCTCCGGATTCAATTCTAGAAATGAAAAAAAAATTAATCAGGCCCCACAGTGTTGGGGTTGGGGGTGGGAGGGCATGAAATGTTCAGTTAACACAGTTCTGGGCAGTGGGTTTCTTTCATGAAGAGGAGAATCGCGTCTTGCCCAGGAAGAGGTTGGGTACTGAATCAGTCCGCCTAGCTAACACCAAAGACAAGGGGCCCACGGGGTCAGCCTGGAGAGATGGAGGGTGACTCCAAGGACAGAGGCCCACGGGGTCAGCCTGGAGAGATGGAGGGTGACTCCAAGGACAGAGGCCCACGGGGTCAGCCTGGAGAGATGGAGGGTGACTCCAAGGACAGAGGCCCACGGGGTCAGCCTGGAGAGATGGAGGGTGACTCCAAGGACAGAGGCCCACGGTGTCAGCCTGGAGAGATGGAGGGTGACTCCAAGGACAGGGGCCCACGGTGTCAGCCTGGAGAGATGGAGGGTGACTCCAAGGACAGAGGCCCACGGTGTCAGCCTGGAGAGATGGAGGGTGACTCCAAGGACAGAGGCCCACGGTGTCAGCCTGGAGAGATGGAGGGTGACTCCAAGGACAGAGGCCCACGGTGTCAGCCTGGAGAGATGGAGGGTGACTCCAAGGACAGAGGCCCACGGGGTCAGCCTGGAGAGATGGAGGGTGGCACCAAACAAGGAGGCCACAGTGTCAGCCTTGGGCAAGGGGTGCACGTGCAGGGTGTGCCCTTTTCTTGCACATGTGGCCACCTCCACATCCTCCAATCTTCCCAGCAGAAGCCTAAGGGCGATGAACTCTTAATTCTCTAGGAATGACTAAAGCTGTCATACTAAGGAGATTTGGAAAACAAAAAAGAATCCCTAGCTAGGATCTATGATGCATAGCCTTATGTAAGAATCAGTCTTCCACTTGAATTCATCTTTATAATCACTTGATGTTGCTAATTACACAATAATGGTCAAGTGATGCTTTTTTATTTTTATCAACTGACTACATACATACACATACATTATACATACATCTGTGTTTATGTTTAAAAACCCAATTTAAAAACCATAAAACACTGGTGCTTAATGGTGACTTAGTAATAAATCTGAAATTATGATCAGCACAATTTGAACACTACAGTTGACTTTTAGAAGAATACTACCACTTGTAAGCAAACAGTTTTTAAAGAAGAAAAACTTCTGCATGCAAATTTTAGTTACTGATGCTTCTTATTTTTAATGGAATAAACAAAGTTCTATTGTCATAATCCAGTGGGTATAATTATTGCAGATATTTTATCACTTTGGCATTATGATTTAGTAGAATTTTAATATTTAATTATTAAATGTGCTCAAAGACACTGCTCAGAGTCCTTTGGGCAACAGCAATATATGCTACAGATTCAAGAGGGAAGAAGAGAAAATCTATTAGTGTGGAGAGTTGAAGGCCATTTAAATCCTTCACACATGGGTGGAAGAATGGATTGCTTAGAGCTGGAAAGCACAATGCCTACTTGCATATTATAGATTTGTAATTAAATGAAAACTTCAAATTTCACAGAAAAGTCATACAAGTAAAGCCTCCTGCCAATGTGTGATCTTCATGCATTAAGTAAAACTTTATTTTTTTTCAGTTGATCTTTGTAGTGACCTTATCCTAGAGCATTACATGGTATTGAATTTTTAAATGGCAGCAAAAGAACAAGTCCCTCAAAAATCAATTCGATTGATTTCCATTCATGCAGATGCATTAAGTTTTACAAGAGTTGAGGTTCTTCTTTCCAGGTAGATTAGAGTCAGACTGAAGACCAACCTTCCACCTTCTGCCCAACCCTACTTCCCCTCTGCCTCAGAATAACCATGAATAAACAACATGACGGTATCTATTCTGCCAAGTGATTTGTTTTCTCCTTTAAAAACTTGAGCACTGCTGTAATAAAATGGATTATATTAATGATAAACTACAAATACAAATAATTACAAGAACATATAATGAATGAAACATTTATGAAACTAGATAAAATGTGACATGGTTGTTGACTATAAAATAGTTACTTCAGGGCGGAGATTAAGATATGGGAGTAAGAGCATGTGGGGCTCCCCTCCCCTACGAACGCATCAAACACACATCCACATGGGGAACAGTTCTCACTGAAAACTAACCAGAAACTGGCAGATCTGCAAAACTAAGGCTGTAAGAGAGACCCACACGTCGTTGAGCAGGAAGAGAAGAAAAGTAACTGGGTCAGGACCTCTGATGGGGTTCTTATGGAGATCAAACCAGTCAATAGTAAAGGAAATCAATCCCAAATACTCATTGGAAGGACTGATGCTGAAGCTCCAATACTTCGGGCCACCTGATGCGAGGAACCGACTCACTGGAAAAGACCCTGATGCTGGGAAAGACTGACAGCAAAAGGAGGATAAGATAGTTACACAGTATCATCAATTCAACAGACACGAATCTGAGCAAACTCCAGGAGATAGTGGAGGACAGGGAAGCCTGGCGTGCTGCAATCCATGGGGTCTCAAAGAGTCGGACACAACTTAGCGACTGAACAACAGCAGGACCTTTGCCCCTGGAGTAGATGGGGAGGGCAAGGGAGATTTCATCAGTGGACATTAGACCTGGGGAGTGAGCAGGTCCAACCACAGACTGGGCACCCTAGTCCTGGGGCCCTACACAGAGAAGACAAGCCGACGTGACTGCTGAGAGGATCACGGAGACAGAGAGAAAGGCTGGAGAAGCTGGACTCTGTCTGTGAGGAGGGCACCCACGCTGGTTTACACGGAGACAGAGAACGCCTGACCCCAGCAGCTGCCAAGTCTCCTGTGCCAGCCTCGCCAGGCACTTCAGCCCAAGCTGAGCAAATGTTCTGGCTCCACTCAGACAACGCCACAATGCGGCATGGGATCTGGGTGGCCATGACCAGGGAAAAGACTCAGACGTGGGCTATTTCTGAGCTGAGCAGAGCACACTGGCCTCTGTTTGTATCCCTGACATCTCAGCTAAGCACTGAACTATTTATTACCTCTGCTGGGGGTCCACTGTCACTTCTATATCACATCTCCACTCAACCTGTCACTTTCCTCCGAGTCCTTAGGCCGACTCTGATTTCTAGCGGCTTTTTAAAAATAGTTTTATTTATTTTTTCAGTTGTGCTGCTTGAGCTTCTCTCTAGTTGTGGAGAGCGTGGGCTTCTCACTGTGGTGGCTTCTCTTGCTGGGGAGCACGGGCTTAGTTGCTCTGTGGCATGTGGGATCCTCCCAGGTCAGGATACAAACCTGTGTTTCCTGCACCAGCACACAGATTCTTTACCACTGAGCCATCTGGGAAGCCTGGATTTCTAGTGTTTAATGAGTAGCACCGTGACTCACCTCCTCAGCTAATCTCAGCCTCTTGGCAGTGCCTTAGACCTCTCCTCATATCCCATTCTCCACCTTTTACATTTGATTTATAGTTAAGCCCTATAAAATCTAATCCTGTATTAACTCTCTAGTCCATTTTTCTTTTCCATTCAAGCTGCTTCAGTTTGGGGCTCCATCATTTCATATTTGGGTTGTGCTAATGAGCTTACGACAGGTCTCCTTGCTTTCGATAATCCTGGTCACCTCCCATTTTTCTTTATACTGTTGTCCCGGTAATCTCTGAAAATGAAAATCTGGTCTCCACCCCTCTTCACCCTTTGTTTAAAATCCTTAACTGGTTTCTCTTACAATTTGGAAAATTATTTCAAGATGAGACAAGGAAGGAACTACTAAATTTTGACTGAAAGAAAGGGTAGATTGATCTCATTTTCCTCATTTATGAAATGCTAAGAGTCATTCGATTAGCTTTAAGGCCGATCAGTCTCCCCAGTTCTACTGCCATCGATAAAATTGCGATGCCTTCTCTGTCTTCCCACTGCTATATACTGCTTCATTTCTTAGACACTCAGCTTAGGAGGAGACAGAGAAGAAAGGATGCCTGAGTCTTGGGATGTTTTAGTGAAACTAAGTAGGCTCTGGGACACCATGGAAACACGCCGCCCTGTCTCAGGGCTGCCTCCAGGAGGAGACACTCATGAAGATTTTACAGATGACCCTGACCATGCGAGTACATTTCCAGTGTCCTCTCTCTTCATCTTACATCACCATAACAGCTCAAATGTCTCAATAAATAGTGTTATAGAATGTTTACTGTTATAAACGATCGGTGTTTATAAAAAGCATTTAAAACGTTTGCCTTTTGAAAGTATTTATCGTCTCGACATTTCAGACAGTACATTCAGCAATCAAGTCTTGCAAGGCCCTCCAGCCACGCAAACATGTGTGTCCATGTGACGTGAGCCAAACGGGATCGCTGCTTAGAGGGCACACAGCAGATGAGAATCTACAACTCAAGGTATCAACTCGCACTTAATGAAAAGATAAAGACAGAACTAGATGAGAACTAGACTGACATCAAACTAGGCCATTAGCATTCTGAGGGTCAAAATTATCATCACCATAATTCAAGCATTTTTAGTTCAAGCTGCGTTCAATCAGAACACATTTTGTAAAGACAGCCATCAAAAATTTTTAAAAAGGCAGTCATCAAAACTGGATATATCTATTCAGAACAGATAAGGAGTAAACACAAATTATGTAGACCTTATACAAATCAGAGACCCTCAACCTTGGTACTGCTGACAGTTTAGGGTGGATAATGCTTTTTCATGGGGAACTGTCCTGAGAATTGTAGGATATTTAGCAGCATCCCAAGCCTCTACCCACTAGATGCCAGTTGTACATTTTCCCTAATTATACCAACCAAAAAGTATCTCCAGACACTGCCAAACATCCCTTTTGTGGGAAGGAGGATGCACAAAATTGACCTGGTTTAAAATCACTGATGCAGATAGAATACATGATTGTTTCAGGTAAGTGACATATTACAAGCTATTTTTCAGTAGCAAAGAAAAATGCATGCTAATTCCTTTCTCATAGCATGACGTTCCTCTTTATGTTTATAATGGAAAATAAAAATTATGAAGAAGTAATATATAAACAGTGGTGTTCTAAATTCATGAATAAACATTTTCTGTTGTACCCTTGAGTAGGAATATTTCAATAGCAAATTTTGTTTGGTTTTTGGTTTTCTCTTTTTTGCTATTATTTAGCCCTTCATGGAAATCAAAGTGAAGTATAATAAAGACATTAGCTGAACATCAGTTCAGTTCAGTTCAGTCACTCAGTCGTGTCCGACTCTTTGTGACCCCATGAATCGCAGCACACCAGGCCTCCCTGTCCATCACCAACTCCCAGAGTTCACCCAAACTCACGTCCACCGAGTTGGTGATGCCAGCAAGCCATCTCGTCCTCTGTTGTCCCCTTCTCCTCCTGCCCCCAATCCCTCCCAATATCAGAGTCTTTTCCAAGGAGTCAACACTTCGCATGAGGTGGCCAAAGTACTGGAATTTCGGCTTTAGCATCATTCCTTCCAAAGAAATCCCAGGGCTGACCTCCTTCAGAATGGACTGGTTGGATCTCCTTGCAGTCCAAGGGGCTCTCAAGAGTCTTCTTCAACACCACAGTTCAAAAACATCAATTCTTCGGCATTCTGCTTTCTTCACAGTCCAACTCTCACAGCCACACATGACCACTGGAAAAACCATAGCCCTGATTAGATGGACCTTTGTTGGCAAAGTAATGTCTCTGCTTTTGAATATGCTATTTAGGTTGGTCATAACTTTCCTTGCAAGGAGTAAGCATCTTTTAATTTTATGGCTGCAGTCACCATCTGCATTGATTTTGGAGCCCAGAAAAATAAAGTCTGACACTGTTTCCACTGTTTCCCCATCTATTTCACATGAAGTGATGGGACCGGATGCCATGATCTTTGTTTTCTGAATGTTGAGCCTTTTTTTTTTTTTTTTATTTTTAAACTTTACATAATTGTATTAGTTTTGCCAAATATCAAAATGAATCCGCCACAAGTATTGAGCTTTAAGCCAACTTTTTCACTCTCCACTTTCACTTTCATCAAGAGGTTTTTCAGTTTCTCTTCACTTTCTGCCATAAGAGTGGTGCCATTTGCATATCTGAGGTTATTGATATTTCTCCCGGCAATCTTGATTCCAGCTTGTGCTTCTTCCAGCCCAGCGTTTCTCATGATGTACTCTGCATAGAAGTTAAATAAGCAGGGTGACAATATACAGCCTTGATGTACTCCTTTTCCTATGTGGAACCAGTCTGTTGTTCCATGTCCAATGGCTCATGATAAAAAGTACAAATTGGAATAGAAAATGAATTACCCATGAGGCAAAAAAAGAGAAAACAGAGGACAAAGTAGGACAGGAAAAAACAGATTCCACTTTATCTTTCATTTAATTAAACATTATTTCTTAACTATGGACCAGGAAATATCTAAATTACCTATAAATATTAAATCACACAATCCTTTTCATAACTCAATGAGCCTGGTAGTACTAATATTTTGCTGTTGCGGAAATGGAGGCTTATAGAGGTTAAGTGGTCTGGCAAAAGGGTCTGTGTTCTTAATGACTATGCTTTAAAAATGTACATTAATTCAGACAGCCTGGTGAGAAGACGATTTCTCCACTCACAACGCATATGACATCAAGTGTGTGGGTTTCCCACACCAATCAATTCTCTAATTCTCTGAGGACACCAACTGGGTCTCCTGCAATTTAATTCAATTCTTACACTACCTGGAGTGAGTGACAATTCCACAGGCTAAGGGCTCAGTCCCACAAGAACGACCCCCACCTTCGGACACCACTTCTGTCTGAAGTGCCTACAAATCGGGCATGGCCATGACCTCCTCCTCAGGTGGAATCTGCTCTTACTCTTCCCAGTTTATTATACGGGATTTTATAAACGATACAGGAGAACAACGAGATGAACGGGTCCAGAAGGATTCCCAGAGCAAGACTCCTGTACCCTTGCAGTAGGGTGTGCTACCCTCAGGTGGTGCTGGAGGTAAAGAACCCGCCTGCCAGTGCAGGAGGTGCAGGTTTGATCCCTGGATCAGGAAGATCCCCTGGAGGAAGAAACGGCGACCCACTCCAGTGTTCTTGCCTCGAAAATTCCCTGCACAGAGGAGCCTGGTGGGGTCATGAAGAGCTGGACCCAACTTAGCGACAGAGCAAACACACACACGTGCCACACTCCTGGCCTAAGGACGGACTCATCGACCGAGCAGCTTTCCAGACCCCTGCGTTTGGGCTTTTTTTTTTTCTGGTAGGCTTGACTGATTAAGTCACTGACCCTTAGTGATCAATCCAATCCTCTGTCCCTCTCCCCTCCCCAGGGTTTGGGGGTGGAGCTGAAAGTCCACACCCTCTAATCACATGGTTGGCTCCTCTGGGAGCCAGTCCTCACCCTGACGCTCTCAGGAGCATCTTGCCACCAGGCATCTCAGGGACACACTCAGGTCTGTGTGAAAGGGGCTTATTATGAGTAACAAGAGATGCTCCTTCCACCCCTATCACTCTGGAAATTACAAAGGTTTTAAGAGCTCAGGTGCCAGGGCCTGGGGCAGAGACCCAACATGTATTTCTTATTAACAACAATATCACATTTGGACACTACCTTTAATTCCTATATTTCACCCCCTACCCCTAACACTGAGAAGTCCATCTGTGTTTCCTGCCTGTTCCAAATCATCTTACCTGCCTGGGGAGTGAGGATGAGAGAAACTTCTATAGAGGCAGGTCTGAGAGGGGTTTGGTGGGCACAAGGGTTCAGACCATAAGGCTTCCCTGTACATGTGGAGTATCCAGGCTTGGACCAGCCTGCTGGTGAGGCGTGGAGAGGTGGCGAAACACCTGATGACATTTCATTTGTTCCTTCGTTTGTAAATGATGTATTTATTTGAGAGGAAAACTGCCATTTGGAAGTGTACGACCTTTTTTTTCCAACATACTCAGTTGGCATCTCAGTGGGTATGTCAAAGATGAGGAAAGGTCCCCATTTTAGGAGAGTGAACAGTCGCATGTCAGATCCTAAACAGCTAGAATGGTGAAGGAGATGCAGGATGCTAAGCGGCTCTCGAAAATCTAGTGACCTGCAGGGGAGCTCACGTCAGCCTGGAGGCTGCTGCTTCCCTTCAAAACTGAAGCCAGGCTGTGCTCATCACAGCAGGGAGAGAGGAGAGTGCAGAAGGCCGCTGGGACCAGAGAGACGGACAAAGACCGTCTTGCTTGGGCTGCCGGACTGCCATGTCACTCGCGTGATAGAGACCCCAAGGCACCGTCTGTGTTTGGATGCCAGGGAATCTCACTGACCCTGTACCAGGACCAGGGGGTAGTATCAGCACCAGCCCTCCACCTAGCACTTCTGATACCACCCCTGGGAACCCCAGGACAGCCCGTAATTCTTAGTCCACAGTCAAGGAAACCACAAAGGACGCAATTACTCAGTTTAAAGGTACTTTGACCGATTTGTTGAAAATCCTTGCCCCAAACGTAATTTTTCTGGCAATGTCTGCCCAATCCACATCCTCACCAAGAAAAGTACATTTTTAATCTCAATTATGAGCAATCCTTCTCTGTTCATTTTACACACATACTCCAAATGGAAAAGAGAATTCATGTAATTATAACTCAATTTCCACCATATTGTTGCAGCAAAGGATATTATACCTTTTTCAAGTTTGTTTTAGGTATGGATGCTTAGGCTCAAGAAACAGTGGACTGAACATTTTAAAAAATGTTATCTATAGTCCTTCTAGGTAAAACTATAATAGAGTAAATTTTAAAGAAAGTTTCTATATTACTTCTCTGAATGAAAGGATATGCTTCTCTGGTAGCTCAGTCGGTAAAGTATCTGCCTTCAGTGCAGGAGATCCGGGTTCAATCCCTGTATTGGGAAGATCCCCTGGATAAGCAAATAGCAACCCACTCCAGTAATCTTGCCTGGAAAATCCTATGGACAGGAGCCTGGTGGGTTACAGTCAATGGGGTTGTAAGAGTTGGACACAACTTAGCGGCTAAACCATTGTCACTCAACCTTGATTGTCTACACTGGCAAATGAGGTACTCATCAAATGACAGAGGACAGAGTAACAGACTGCTGCTGCTGCTGTTGCTAAGTCGCTTCAGTCATGTCCGACTCTGTGCGACCCCACAGACAGCCCACCAGACTCCGCTGTCCCTGGGATTCTCCTGGCAAGAACACTGGAGTGGGTTGCCATTTCCTTCTCCAATGCATGAAAGTGATAAGTGAAAGTGAAGTCGCTCAGTTGTGTCCAACTCTTTGTGACCCTGTGGACAGCAGCGTACCAGGCTCCTCCATTCATGGGATTTTCCAGGCAAGAGTACTGGAGTGGGGTGCCATTGCCTACTCTGGAGTAACAGACTGGGCCCTAATATTTAGTTCGGACCAAGGACTGTCAAGGGCACTTAAGTCTATTGTGTTCATTCAACCATCCATTTATCCAGCAGCTGGCTGCCCTACTGTGTGCAATTTGCTATGTATGGGAAGAGACACAGACATAAAGACAGGGCACATTTACTTTTTAGAAAATCTATACGGGAGCATTAGTCCTACTGCTGAGGTACTAGAGAATATGATCTTATCCTATAAACACTACTAACCCCTATTTGTTTTCTCAGTTATGTGCAATTATTACCTGTAGATATTTCAGTTTAAAAAACAATGCTTTAACTTGAGACCTAAATGTCAACCCCAGTGAAACAGATAATTTGAATGTAAAAAAACAAACTCTACATTATTTCCTTTTTCTGATAACCCTGAATTAATATATAATCTTAAAAAATAAATACATCTAATAATCTGGTTTTTTTTCCCCATGTACTTATTTAACATATGATATAAACTTGCTTAGGGTGGTCAAAAAAAACAAAATAATACTCATTACTAATGAATAAATTTCATTCCAATCCCAAAGAAAGGCAATGCCAAAGAATGCTCAAACTACCGCACAATTGCACTCATCTCAAACGCTAGTAAAGTCATGCTCAAAATTCTCTAAGCCAGGCTTCAGCAATACGTGAATTGTGAACTTCCAGATGTTCAAGCTGGTTTTAGAAAAGGCAGAGGAACCAGAGATCAAATTGCCAACATCCGCTGGATCATCGAAAAAGAAAGAGAGTTCCAGAAAAACATCTATTTCTGCCTTATTGACTATGCCAAAGCCTTTGACTGTGGATCACAATAAACTGTGGAAAATTCTGAAAGAGATGGGCATACCAGACCACCTGACCTGCCTCTTGAGAAACCTATAAGCAGGTCAGGAAGCAACAGTTAGAACTGGACATGGAACAACAGACTGGTTCCAAATAGGAAAAGGAGTACGTCAAAGCTGTATATTATCACCCTGCTTATTTAACTTCTATGCAGAGTACATCGTGAGAAATGCTGGGCTGGAAGAAGCACAAGCTGGAATCAAGATTGCTGGGAGAAATATCAATAACTTCAGATATGCAGATGACACCACCTTTATGGCAGAAAGTGAAGAGGAACTAAAAAGCCTCTTGATGAAAGTGAAAGTGGAGAGTGAAAAAGTCAGCTTAAAGCTCAACATTCAGAAAACTAAGATCATGGCATCTGGTCCCATCACTTCATGTGAAATAGATGGGGAAACAGTGGAAACAGTGTCAGACTTTATTCTTTTGGGCTCCAAAATCACTACAGATGGTGACTGCAGCCATGAAATTAAAAGATGCTTACTCCTTGGAAGAAAAGTTATGACCAACCTAGATAGCATATTCAAAAGCAGAGACATTACTTTGGCAACAAAGGTCCATCTAGTCAAGGCTATGGTTTTTCCAGTGATCATGTATGGATGTGAGAGTTGGACTCTGAAGAAAGCTGAGCGCCAAAGAATTGATGCTTTTGAACTGTGGTGTTGGAGAAGGCTCTTGAGAGTCCCTTGGACTGCAGATCCAACCAGTCCATTCTGAAGGAGATCAGTCCTGGGATTTCTTTGGAAGGACTGATACTAAAGCTGAAACTCTAGTACTTTTGCCACCTCATGCGAAGAGTTGACTCATTGGAAAAGACTCTGATGCTGGGAGGGATTGGGGGCAGGAGGAGAAGGGGACGACAGAGGATGAGATGGCTGGATGGCATCACTGAGTCGATGGACGTGAGTCTGAGTGAACTCTGGGAATTGGTGATGGACAGGGAGGCCTGGAGTGCTATGATTCACGGGGTCGCAGAAAGTCGGACACGACTGAGTGACTGAACTGAACTGAACTGAATAAATAAATATGTTTCTAATCAAATTAATAGTTTTAGAATTGTCAACTATTATTTTTATTCCAAAGAGAAGTATAACAAAAATGTTTATTTTTTCATTATCAGCATTCCAGTCATCTGAGAATGCAGTCTTTATGGCAAAAGAGATTTTTCATTTAAAAAGAATACAGGGGGACTTTCCTGGTGTTCCAGTGGTTAAGAATCTGCACTTTCATTGTAAGGGGCATGATTTTGACCCCTGGTCAGGGAATTAAAATCCCACATATACCGTGAGATGAGACCAAAATAATTTAAAAAGTAAAAAAAAAAAAAAAAAATTTAAAGTAAGGCAAAGCCATGCAGCTCTCAGTGGAAAAGTTCATATTAAGGCAATAGGATGAATTAGCACTTAGGCAAAGTGGCTGAGAGAAGAGGATTCTGAGCACATATTGTTGAAAAGGGAGAAAAATGTTCCAGAATATGGGAACCAGACTGGCTCGACATTTCACTTGGGAGTAGATGCTTTTGTAAGACATGCAGAAACCCAGCTTAGTTTGCCTAAGTTATTTCTGGTAACATTTAATCTTGTCAAGTTTTCTTTGGAAATTTAACATTTGCCATCTACAGCAATCAGAGTGACAGATTCAGTCAGCATAATTTTTATTCCTGATGATATTCTTTTCTTTTTGTCGTATTTCATTAGTTTGATGGAGAGAATTTGATTTTATGAAAAAAGAACCATGCTGAGACTTTTAGGGAATGTATGTAAGAATATTGTTTGTTCCCAGCCACAGTATGCTTTTTATAGGATAATATAAACGGGTCCTTCTGTCCATGGAGTGGAACAAGAGAAATAGCTTTAGTGCATAATTTATTTCTTTGGCACAAGCTCTCAACACTGACTCTATCACAGCTATCCAGTAGACACACGATTAGTTTCTTTGGGTTTTTTGTTATACTTCGGATCATTAAGCAATTTCAGTCAGCATTTTCCCTGCAACTGAGTATCATATGAGCATCTAGTTTAGTTTATGTGAGCACATGAACATACAATCCATTGAAAGGGCAATTCAAAAGCCAGATTTAAACACTGCTGAATGTTCTATTGGATGAAGACAGGCCTTTATTTAATTGGAGCATCAGATACATGCATCCATAGCTGTGTGATGTGGTACAGGATTTGTTGTAACTACATTAGCTGTGTGGTCTTTTGAACAACAACCTATTTAATTGCAAGTCACCTGAAACTCTGCAGTCTACATTTCATTCAACCTGCCTCTTTTTTTAATTTAAAATAGTTTAAACTGAACACACACAAAACCATTTAATGTGACTCTTTACACTCAGTCCACAACGACAGGTTACAGAAGACCACATACTAGGAAATAACCCACTGATCAAAGTTCACACAAGAAACACAGTTTCTCAGTCTTCTCATGCTAACACATACTGACAGATCTCTCAGATTCTGAGCACTCTAGAAGGATGCTTGAGGGGGGTTGAAAAGGACAATCAGAATTAATCCAACATCTGCTCTCATGGGCAGCATGCTAGATGCTCTGTGCATGCTAACGCTGCAGTTCCCACACTGTGCCTGGAAAGCAAGCAGGTTACAGGCCCACGTTAAAGACGGAGGGCTCTGAAGGGCAGAGCATCAAGTCCAAGAGGACTGCTCTTCAGCCTTAGGATCTGGTAGAAATCTGCCGTGTGAGGGTTTGTTTCTCCTTCCCAATTTCTCCCGTTTGGAAGGAGAACGTACCACCCTTGAATTCTGGAAACTAACTACTTGTCTGGTTTCGGAGGTTCATAGCTGGAGGGAAATTCTACCTGGTGATGAATCATACCTTAAGTCTCACACTGTATCTGATGTATATGGTATTGAGACGATACCTGGAAGCTTAGATTTCACACTTGATGCTGAAATAAACAAACATGTTTGGAACTGTTGGGATGGAATGAACATACTCCGCATGTGAGAAGGGTATGAATCTGCAGGGGTGGGGAGAGACCAAAGTGGAGTGGTACATACTGAATACAGGTGTCCTCCCCAATTCATATATGAAGCTCTAACACACAGGGTGGCTGTATCTGAAGGAATGATAGCTTAATGGTGAACAGTGTTGGATTCGTGATCTCCGAAGAAGAAGACTTAACTTTGGGACCAGGGACCAGGCTTGATCACTCAAGGGCTATTGTGCAGCAGAGTTTTATTACAGTATGAAAATGGACAGAGGAAGCTTCTGACACAGACATCAGAAGGGGGACGGAGAATGCCTCCCTCACTAGTCTTAGGAATGGAGCTATACACTTTTTAAATTCGTAATTACAATAAATCGAAAGAATGACTCAAGGTTGTAGAGGTCTTACTAGACCCACTCCCATAATTTATATTTTAAAATGACAGGATTAGAAGTAACAATAGAAAGATCTTACCAGACCCACTCACCTAATACACATTTAAAGATAACAGGATTAGTCAGAAGATTTTCAAGAAGGAGAAACTGTCCTCAAGCAGGATATGTTGTTGTTCTATAATCCTTAGTACAGAGTTTAAGCCTAGTTGTTTTGTTGTGTAATCATCAGCTCAGGACTTAAAGAAAAAAGCATTTTATGTGACTAAGAAATTTAGAGGGGAAAAGAAAAAGTTTGTCCTTTTCTCCTCCTTGAGAATTCCAGACCCCTATCTCCTTCTCAAGAGCCCCAGACCCCGTTCTCTTCCTCGGGGACCCTGGACTTCTTATCAGCTTACCTATGCATTGCCTCTCTCAGCAAGGAAACAGTTAAGGTTAAGTGAGGTCATACTGGCAGGCCCTGATCCACTGGGATTACTATCCTTCGTAGAAGAGACACCAGAGCTTGCTCCCCTGCTCCATGTGTGCTCAGGGGAAAGGATGTGTGAGGACAAAGCAGGAGGAAAAGATGGGAAAAGTGAGTCTAGATCAGTAACAAAACCCAGATTAAGAAAACAAGGACTTGGAAGATTAGAATTCAAACCTGAATTTATTTTCACTAAAAGCTTTCACCTTCCCATGCTGTCTTTCATGTGGTTAGAATAAGCCAGTGTAAGGTGTTTTTAAAAATGTCTTCATAATGTCCAAAAAGTTTCTAGAGCCTACATTAAAGAGATTCCTCTTTTCTTACCGAGTACTACAGAGCCCTTGGAACTCAGGTCTTTAATAGGTAGTTGTCAGATTATTATTAATCTCTGAGTTTGCAATTCACATTTACCATAGGGAGTTATGAGGTTCTAGATATTTTTTTTTGTTCACTTATTCACTGATTATTCTGAGCCTGCTGTGTGCTGCACACTGTGTCAGGATAGGGGGTGATGGATAGAGTCACTGCTTTCAGAAGGTTAATCATGTAGAAAAATACATAAACTTGAATTTGCATCTCTCACCTTGCATTATAATCAATTGCGGAATGATAAAACAGCAACAATAATAAAGTCTTTAAAAAGAAAGAAAGAAAGAAAGAAAGAAACTAGCTTAGACAGAAATCAGGTGAACAACTTCAGAATCTTGGGTCAGGAGCAGACTGCCAAAATATGATACCAAAGCTTGAAATCATGAAAGAAAAAGATTGAACACTTTGACTTTGTACAAACTAAAAATACGTAAATAAAAAAGACACCATAAAAGTATGTCTCACCCATACCTGAATTTTCTGGTCACAAAGACTTAACTGTAAATACCACCAGGCAAATTGACAGTATTTTATATTACCTTGAACATGGATCTCTCACTTTTTAAAGTTACTTTCTTATATTTTCTGTCCAACAAAAACCTTTGTTATTAGCTCTCTTCACTGGCATCATGCCACTGACATGGCCTCAAATGCTGTCAAGGTATCTTGAAATACTTCTATCTGTTTCACAAAGAACTATTTATCACAGTCTGGGGTCACCCAATTTGCAGAACTACTCACTATATTATGATCATTTCAGTCAGAGGGGGGCAAAACCTCCTGTCAATTTATCTGTTACCCAAATGTTCAAAGCTGTAATTAATTAGGAGGAAAGAATGTAGAAAAAAATACATTTCAAAGATAAATCTAGTCATTGAGTAGTTCAGCATGTCTTATGATATTTCCATTTCTATAGCAACTGCCAAACTCACATCTGCCTACAACTTTGGGAAAAGAAATCATAGAAAGGGGATAGAAAAATCTTCCAGTAAGTCAAAAACAGTATCTGACATTTGCACATCTGTTGTAAGGTGCTGAAGCTCTTCAACTATGTGTTCAAGAGCGCTGGCCTCCTGACTCTCTGCTATACTTCAGTTTCCTGAGCGACCTGGGGGAGACGGAGCATGGTGGTCCTGCCTTCACTTGCCCAGAGCTCATCACAAGCTCAGAATCATCACAGGATCACAACACTTTCTATCTAGATGGCCAATATTTAATCATTCATAACCTAGTCATATCATTTAACTATCACATACTTGGGCAGTCTCTGGAAATCAGTCATCTCTCATCACTTCTCATATTCGGTCTGTCTGCAGGTCCTGTCTGTGATGTCGCCTAAATAAAACCTACCACTGAGTATAATTTACCACTACCTTCATGGGAAATAGCCTATTTCAAGCCACCAACACACCTGGCCTCAATTACTACCATAGCTATCAACCGGACTCATCACTTGCAGTTTTTCCCCAGATAAGCCATCTCAAAAGATGTTTTAAAAACAAAAAACTGGATAACATAATCCCCATTCCAAAAACCACCTGGGGCTTCACTCACTTCACAGCAACCCCCATCACTATTCCTGAACTCAGTTTCCTCTCCTCTTTCCTCCTAATGAACTAGACATGTGGACCTGCTTATTAGTCATTAAATAATCCCAGCTTGCCCTCAATTTAGCACTTCTGCCTTTTCTTTTCCTCTGCCTTGAATGCACTCTTCCTAAATAGGCATGAGACAAACTTATTTTTATCACTGAAGTCTGAGGTTGTATTAATGTCCCTTTAAAGAACCGACATGGAACAACAGACTGGTTCCAAATTGGGAAAGGAGTATGTCAAAGCTGTATATTGTCACCCTACTTATTTACTTTATATGCAGAGTACATCATGTGAAATGCTGGGCTGGATGAAGCACAAGCTGGAATCAAGACTGCCAGGAGAAATATCAATAACCTCAGATATGTAGATGACACCACCCTTATGGCACAAAGCGAAAAAAAACTACACAGCCTCGTGATGAAAGAGAAAGAGGACAGTGAAAAATATGCTTAAAACTCAGCATTCAAAAAACGAAGATGATGGCATCTAGTCCCATCACTTCATGGCAAACAGATGGGGAAACAATGGAAACAGAGAGAGACTTTATTTTGGGGGGCTCCAAAATCACTACAGATGGTGACTACAGCCATGAAATTAAAAGATGCTTGCTCCTTGGAAGAAAACCTATGACCAACCTAGACAGCATATTAAAAAGCAGAAACATTACTTTGCCAACAAAGGTCCATCTAGTCAAAGCTATGGCTTTTCCAGTGGTCATGTATGGATGTGAGAGTTGGACTATAAAGAAAGCTGAGCGCCAAAGAACTGATGCTTTTGAACTGTGGTGTTGGAGAAGACTCTTGAGGGTCCCTCGGACTGCAAGGAGATCAAACCAGTCAATCCTAAAGGAAATCAGTCCTGAATATTCATTGGAAGGACTGATGTTGAAGCTGAAATTCCAATACTTTGGTCTCCTGATGCAAAGAACTGACTCATTGGAAAAGAGGATGAGATAACTGACAGTCAGTTAGTGTCAGAGTTTATTTTTTTGGGCTCCAAAATCACTGCAGATGGTGACTGCAGCCATGAAATTAAAAGACTCTTACTCCTAGGAAGGAAAGTTATGACGAACCTACATAGTATATTCAAAAGCAGAGACATTACTTTGCCAGCAAAGGTCCGTCTAATCAAGGCTATGGTTTTTCCTGTGGTCATGTATGGATGTGAGAGTTGGACTGTGAAGAAGGCTGAGTGCCAAAGAATTGATGCTTTTGAACTGTGGTGTTGGAGAAGACTCTTGAGAGTCCCCTGGACTGCAAGGAGATCCAACCAGTCCATTCTGAAGGAGATCAGCCCTGGGATTTCTTTGGAAGGAATGATGTTAAAGCTGAAACTCCAGTACTCTGGCTACCTCATGTGAAGAGTTGACTCATTGGAAAAGACTCTGATGCTGGGAGGGATTGGGGGCAGGGGGAGAAGGGGACGACAGAGGATGAGATGGCTCGATGGCATCACTGAATCGATGAACATGAGTCTGAGTGAACTCTGGGAGTTGGTGATGGACAGGGAGGCCTGGCGTGCTGCGATTCATGGGGTCGCAGAGTCGGACACGACCAAGTGAGTGAACTGAACTGAATAGAAGCAGAAGATATTAAGAAGAGGTGGCAAGAATACAGAGAAGAACTATACAAAAAAGATCTTCATGACCCAGATAATCATGATGGGGTGATCATTCACCTAGAGCTAGACATCCTGGAAAGTGAAGTCAAGTGAGCCTTAAGAAGCATCACTACAAACAAAGCTAGTGAGGTGATGGGAATTCTAGTTGAGCTCTGTCAAATCCTGAGAGATGATGCTGTGAAAGTGCTACACTCAATATGCCAGCAAATTTGGAAAACTCAGCAGTGGCCATAGGACTGGAAAAGGTCAATTTTTATTCCAATCCCAAAGAAAGGCAATGCCAAAGAATGCTCAAATTACTGCATAATTGCACTCATCTCACACACTAGTAAAGTAATGCTCAAAATTCTCCAAGCCAGGCTTCAACAGCATGTGAACTGTGAACTTGCAGGTCTTCAAGCTGGATTCAGAAAAGGCAAAGGAATCAGAGATCAAATTGCCAACATCCACTGGATCATCAAAAAAGCAAGACAGTTCCATGAAAAAAACATCTATTTCTGATTTATTGACTATGACAAGGCCTTTGACTGTGTGGATCACAACAAATTGTGGAAAATTCTGAAAGAGATGGGAATACCAGACCACCTGACCTGCCTCCTGAGAAATCTGTATGCAAGTCAGGAAGCAACAGTTAGAACTGGACATGGAACAACAGACTGGTTCCAAATCAGGAAAGGAGCATGTGAAGGCTGTATACTATCACCTTACTTATTTAACTTATATGCAGAGTACATCATGTGAAATGCTGGGCTGGATGAAGCACAAGCTGGAATCAAGACTGCCGGGAGAAATACCAATAACGTCGGATATGCAGATGACACCATCCTTATGGCACAAAGTGAAATAGAACTAAAGAGCCTCGTAATGAAAGTGAAAGAGGAGAGTGTAAAAGCTGCCTTAAAACTCAACATTCAAAAAATGAAGATCATGGCATCTGGTCTCATCACTTCACAGCAAACAGATGGGGAAACAATGGAAACCGTGAGAGATTTTATTTTGGGGGCTCCAAAATCACTACAGATGGTGACTGCAGCCATGAAATTAAAGGACACTTGCTCCTTGGAAGAAAACCTATGACCAGCCTAGACAGCATTTTAAAAAGCAGAGACATTACTTTGCCAACAAAGGTCCATCTAGTCAAGGCTAAGGTTTTTCCAGTAGTCATGTATGGATGTGAGAGTTGGAGTATAAAGAAAGCTGAGTGCCAAAGAATTGATGCTTTGAACTGTGGTATTTGAGAAGACTCTTGGGAGTCCTTTGGACTTCAAGCATATCCAAACAGTCCATCCTAAAGGAAATCAGTCCTAAATATTCATTGGAAGGTCTGATGCTGAACCTCTTAATACTTTGGCCACCCGATTGGAAGAACTGACTCATTTGAAAAGACTCTGATGCTGGGAAAGATTGAAGGCAAGAGGAGAAGCAGTTGACAGAGGATGAGATTGTTGGATGGCATAACCAACTCAATGGAAATGAGTTTGGGTAAACTCTGGGAGTTGGTAATGGACAGGGAGGCCTGGAGTGCTGCAGTCCATGGGGTCGCGAAGAGTCAGACACGACTGAGCGATTGAACTAAACTGCTCTGTTTCACTTTCTTTAGAGTACTTAGCTCTTACTTGTTTGCTTACTTGTCTAACTACTCATTTCTGGTCTTCCTCACTGTAGAATGAAACCTCTATGAGAGCAGAGGTTCTTCTGTTTTCCTTCCATGGCTGTCCTCCAGCTCTACAACATGCATGGCATATACAAGGTGCTCAAGGAATACTGATGAAATAATCGTGACCTTAATTTGACACATGAGAAATCAAACTCATGGGGCTTTTAAAACTGACTGAAGTCCTGCTCCTAATAAACAGGCACAGGATGGAAATCCAGAACCTCTGACTCAATTCCAGTGCTCCAGGGTATAGCCAACCAGTCTGCCATTTTCACCACTTGACTCATATGAACATTCATATTTGTTGGAAAATTGAAGGCTATAGAAACTGTCCAGAAAGACAAGAAGAAAATGGAAAGATGCAGTCTTAAGCCTATCAAACATCTCTGAACTTCTAACAAGTTTCTCTGAAAAAAAATTTTTTTAACCCTTATGAAGAGTCATTTAAAATTCTTACCGGAGAGTGAGTATAAGAGGTGAAGGGTAAAATCTACCCATCACATTCATATTGCCCTAAAAATATCAATTCTAAAGAAATGGAAGGAAGGGGTTTGCAGCTGAGTGACACTGTTGTGCAGAAGAGAAACCCTGATGTTCTGAGTGCTCCAGACAGTTACAAGGGAGAGCCCCAGTTAAGTAATTATGGAGGAGGTCTTCCATAGTTATAAGGAAGAATGCCACCCAAGCCTCACTCAAGTGGCTCAGCAAGGGGTGAAGCATTCTAATGGCATGCTGCTAAGAATGGTAATGTCAATAGCAAACAAGATAGCAAGTATTACAGAGCTTTTTATAAAGGCCACGACAGGATATAATGAACATGTATTTTAATTTTCTATCCAGCACCCCTCTTTTAATTGGACAATTGAGATTCTATATCAGCTGTGACTCAGGTGGGAATGTCAGCCCCAATACCTTTTCTGCTCTCTGGGAAGAGCATGACCTTTGATTTAGACTTAATGCATGTATCTTCTCATCTTTAGGTCCAGTCATTAGCCTCATGGGCACACATGTGACCAAACATAGCCAACTAGAACATGTGTGAGATTTTCACAGAAGGATACTTCTCTGTATCTCTCCTGAAGTCAGTGAGCAGGAGCCTGGAACTATCGTGGAGAAAGCCCCAAGAATGCAGGCAAGAACAGTACAGCATAGCTCAGTGATGCACAAACAGAGAAAGAGGCGTCAGGGTCTGAACTCCTAGATCTCATTGTTCTGAAATACAATCTACCCATCTCACCATCCTGGATTTACCAACTTAACAAATGACAAGGTGAATTTTTTTTTGCCTGCTCTATATTTAGATTGGTTTCTGTTGCTTGCAATCCAAGAATTTTGACCATGCACGTGGGTCTATAAACATGATGACGTTGCACATTAAAAGAAAGGTATATTCTAGAACATTAAGATGCTTATTACCTTAGTGAAATTCTATCTAGAATGATTTATATTGCTACTACACATCTTAAGTCCCTGGCATTTGTTTACTGATGTTTTTATTCAAGTCAATTTATAGACTGATTTAAGGTACTTATTTACCAGAAATTCCAAGGTGAAAATCAATTCACATAAATTAGCAGTATCTGTACAATCATTATATTTACAAAGAATGTATACTGTATTTCATGAATATTCAAAAAGGTGCACAAACCCTAAGTATGTGAGGTTTCTGTTCCTTATATTCTCTTCAAGAATATACTTTCATGGTTACAGCACTCAGAATTAAAGTGAAGCTCACCTTTGCTAACAGACAAAGCTCAATTTCATCAGGAATAATAATTGTAAATCCTCATGATAAATCTCCCAGAGGAATTTGCTTACTCAATACTTCAAGGCAACTAGTGTTCTGCCCTCAATTTTACTTTTATTGTTTTTGAATGATTAATACACAGCATTGACTAATAATTTATTTTGCAGAATTGGATTGCAATGTTATTGATGGATTTAGAAATGGGAGTTGAAGATATATTACCATAGCAATAGAGCTTAAAACATTAAGCCAATGGGGCCCCCCAAAAAAGGACAAAACAAACACAGAAGTAAATCTATGGCTCAAGTTCAAAGTAAAAATTATATATGACTATTCTGACAAGAGATGACAAATCCTTATTGGTAGTGGTACTCAGGCATTTATAAAAGTCTCAACCAACTGGAAGAGTAGAAGAGATATATACTAAAACCAGACCCTCTTTTATGGGCTCTCAATTTTCAAAACAAATCAATTGTAAGGCAAATGATGGAGCTAATGCTATTTCTAATGAAAGGTTATTTTTAAATGGATTTTCTCATATAGTCCCAAAGACAAAAGTGTGTACCAGTGAGACTCAGAGAGACTCCAATGCCTTGGGCTCTAAAAGGATTCCTGCGCTCTCTGACCATAAGCCAAATGATATTTCAAAGAACAATCAAGATTGCATTGGAGACTTTCCTAAAGCAAAGGTAACATTAGACACTGAGATGAACTATGTCTCTTCAGAGAAGTTCATTAGGATTTTATACAACGGGTGCAGTGGATACAGCTTTTCATTAAAAGAACAGGCAGTCCAGAGTCTATTTTCCCTCCGCATCTGACAATACACTACGGAAAGTGGGAACAATGTAATTAATAACCATATTAAGGATCCGTCACAATGGTCTCACTTGCACCCCTTTATTCCAGCAGAGAACCTATTACAGCAGACAGGCAAGGACACACACAATTTTAAACAGGTGCTTGAAAGAACACTCCACCACCATAAATTCAGCCTAGTGGTTTTTGGTTTTGTTTGTTTGTTTTCAAATCCTCAGTTGTAATCAAGCAGGATGGCTTCAAGAAACAAGGTCATCTCATGATTACAATGGGCTTCCTTGGAGGCTCAGTGGTAAAGAATCTGCCTGCCAATCAGAAGACGCAGGTTCCATCCCTATATCAGGAAGATCCCCTGGAGAAGAGAATGGCAACCCACTCCACTATTCTTGCCTGGGAAATCCCGTGGACAGAGGAGCCTGGGGGCCTACAGTCCATGGGGTCACAAAAGAGCTGGAAATGACTTAGCGACTAGACAACCACATGGTTACAACACCACATAGGGAGTCAACACTCAGAATTCTAGTGCCTAGCACTCTGCAACTAATTACACCTAAGTCTCAATTTTTTTTCATCTGTAAACCAAGGATGCTAATAAAATGACTTGATATCTATGTTCTGAGAGTGGCCTGATTCTATAATCTGTACAGGCACTGCAGGACCACCTAATAAAAACACAGACACTGTGTTCTAGAACCTTAAACACACATACAAATGAGCAACTAAAAATAATCTAACAGAAAATGTAAGTAAGTATTTTAAACCAAAGGAATTCAGTTCTTTTCCTCCAATCTGTCAGCTTTAGACTCTAGCCAGTTCTGGAGATTTTATCTTTTGTCTGTCTACTCTTCCCTGTCTTACTTTCTTCAGTCCATCTGTGGACTAAAAATATATGAATACACCAAAATCCTGACCTGCCAAAATTTCTAAACCAACTGGACAATGTCTTTCAATTGCATTTAATACCACTTCATACTGGCATTAAACAGATTGCATGTTTATTTGTATGTCGTGACCTTGTATATTGTGTTAGTGTTGGGTAAATCTATATTCTTCATTAGTTCACTATTGCATATGGTTTATTTCCGATAACTGACCAAATGTGCCTACATATTGTGCTAATTTATTGAAATACTTATAAATAAACTCCTAAATAGTCACATGAGGGGGAAATTGTATGTTGCCTTCCCTCTGCATGCAGTGACAAAACACACACATGAAGCACACGTGTGTTTCATGGAGATGGAGCGGGGGAGATAAGGCACATGGAACAAAAGGTTAACAATTTAGTGAGTTCGGCTGCAGCAGTTTCTTGAATCATTTTTATAATTTTTTGCAAGCCTGAAATAAGATCAAATGTTAAAATTTACTAAAACATCTACCACTGAAACATTTTTCTAGAGAAAGGCAACTATGTCAGTCACCAAGATACCTTTGAAGGAACTAAGAAAAAAGTAACACTAAAGGAAAAGGTACACTTCTACTCAATAATCTGGAAAGGGATACAACACTGAAGTGGAACAAAATCAGTTCAAAGCTACCTCAGAAAAGCAACTTAAGTAGGGGAAAAATAAGCATTCCGGGCAGTAGGTAAATATTTAGGCTAGAAGGCAATGGCACCCCACTCCAGTACACTTGCCTGGAGAATCCCATGGACGGAGGAGCCTGGTAGGCTGCAGACCATGGGGTCGCAAAGAGTCAGACACGACTGAGTGACTTCACTTTCACTTTTCACTTTCGTGCATTGGAGAAGGAAATGGCAACCCACTCCAGTGTTCTTGCCTGGAGAATCCCAGGGATGGTGGAGCCTGGTGGGCCACCGTTTATGGGGTCGCACAGAGTCGGACATGACTGAAGCGACTTAGCAGCAGCAGCAGCAGGCTATTTTATCAGAAAATAAAAATGTCTCCATAGTGAGTCACAAAAAAGATTTGAATCCTGGGGCGGGGTGTGGTGAGGAGAAGGGCTTTATCCTCCTTCAGCCCTCATGCCCATCTTCTGCGGCTCCATCCCAATTCCAGCACAACTGTCCAGGGGATAAAAATCAGTGTTCACTTAACTGGAATTTCTTGACCACTTTCACTGGCTTCTTAAATGGTAAAGCCAGGGGGCTAAACATCAGTTGGTCAGAGAAGGAGCAGCAAGAGAAGTAATTTGTCTTCAAGTCAGTAAACACCATACACATTCACCCTCAACAAGTATCATCAAATGTAGCCATCTTGAAAAGTTACTGGTCAATTTTAGGCCTGTTACCATGGCTCTATTACAATGGATAGACTGTAAAATTTGGGAATTAGAAACATTTTACTTAGAATGTTTGCTCTTCAATGAGTCTTTGGCAATACACTTAACTTTGTGGGCCTCAGCTTGCTCATCTGTTAGTAAATTTGAATAGTAACATCTGACCCAGAAAACTGCAACAGAAGATGATGATAACGAAAGCCTGCATTTCCTGGACAAAAGGACGACATGCCAGCAGCTGTGCTCCCTCATATGCACAGATTCTCTCAGTGGATATTGCTGACATCCCTATCAGATGGTCCAGTCATTAGCCTCCATTTCACAATGGAGTTAAATAATCTGTCCAAGGTCACAACTCTGGGAAGAAACAGAGCTAGTGTCAAATCTAAAAATACATAACTCCCAACAGTCAATATGGACTGGTGGTTAGGGAACACCATTGACGGAGCAGTGCTCTCTGGCTCCAAATTCTTGCTCTAACACGTTGTAATGTTACAACATTAAGCAAGGCATTTAAGTCCCCTGGGCCACAGTTTTGTCAAAATAATAATAATAGCTATGATTTTTATGAAAAGTAAGTGAATACATATTTGTATATATATAGAGAGAGTATCAAACTTAGAGTATCAAATATATTAAATTAATATATAATGTATACTATATAATATATAATGAAATATATAATATATATAATACAATATAATGTATATAATATATAAATACATAATGTTGTTGTTGTTGTTCAGTCTAAGCCATATCCAACTTTTTGTGACTCTGTGGACTGAAGCACACCAGGCTTCCCTGTCCTTCACCATCTCCCAGAGTTTGCTCAAAGTCACATCCATTGAGTTGGTGATGCCATCCGACCATCTCATCCTCTGTTGCCCCCTCTTCCTCCTGCCCTCAATCTTTCACAGCATCAGGGTCTTTTCCAATGAGTTGGCTCTTTGCATCAGGTGGCCAAAGTATTGGAGCTTCAGCATCCATCCTACCAATGAATGTTCAAGGTTGATTTCCTTTAGGATTGACTGGTTTGATCTCCTTGCATAAAAGTATAAATATGTTATATATATATATCTGTCAGTTCAGTCGTTCAGTCGTGTCCAACTCCTTGTGACCCCACGAACTGCAGCACACCAGGCCTCCCTGTCCATCACCAACTCCTGGAGTCCACCCAAACCCATGTCCATTGAGTCAGTGATGCCATCCAGCCATCTCATCCTTTGTCATCCCCTTCTCCTCCCACCCTCAATCTTTCCCAGCATCAGAGTCTTTTCAAATAAATCATCTCTTTGCATCAGATGGCCAAAGCATTGGAGTTTCAGCTTCAACATCAGTCCTTCCAATGAACACCCAGGACTGATCTCCTTTAGGATGGACTGGTTGGATCTCCTTGCAGTCCAAGGGACTCTCAAGAGTCTTCTTCAACACCACAGTTCAAAAGCATCAATTCTTCGGCCTTCAGCTTTGTTTATAGTCCAACTCTCACATCCATACATGACCACTGGAAAAACCTTAGCTTTGACTAGATGGACCTTTGTTGGCAAAGTAATGTTTCTGCTTTTTAATATGCTGTCTAGGTTGGTCATAGCTTTTCCTCCAAGGAGTAAGCGTCTTTTAATTTCATGGCTGCTGTCACCATCTGCAGTGATTTTGGAGCCCGGTGGGGGGATATATATATACACACACACACATATATATATGTATATATACATATATATATATATACACACACACACACACACACAGCATACATATTAGAGAGAGAGGGGGAATGTCTGTGTGTGATGTTTGGAGTAAAGCCTAGCACTATCCAAGGACCTCATGAGAGTAATCTAATGCTATATGTAAAATATATGACACCCAGTAGGTTCTCAATGAATGGTACTTGTAATGTAATAAATTCAAATGACAGCAGCTGCCTAATTTTTAAGGTGTGGAAGCCTGAAGAAAAAGAACTGCAGCAAGGAAGGTAATATTACATAGATTTACATTCTTCCAGCGCATGAATTTAATACCTATTGAACTAAATGCAGGAGTTCTAACATACAAGAATGAGCTTGTGATTAAATAAAAGGTACAATAGACAGTAATTGTTTTGAATGCCTCTTGATGCTTTTAAAGCTCTTTAAATGTACCCAACCACAGCACGCTAATTTTAAATGATCAACTCCTACAGAGTAATTGGAGAATAGTCTTAACTCATTTAATATTACTTACATAGCTGAGGGCTTCCACATCAGCTAAGCATACAGACTTATGGAGCTATTTTGTAGATACTTTGGAGTTTTCTTTTTAATACCTCGCTATAATTATAGTTAGTTCAGAAGGCCTGGTAACACTTTGAGATAATTGTGCATAAATTAATTGCTAAAGGGCACAATTAACTTTTTATTAACGTTTGCAATAATAAACATTCAACTTGGTTTCTAATATTTCATAAATTATATTCCATATTTTAATTGCTCCTATATTAAGTTTTATTACTTAATGTCCTTGAATATTTGCCTTGGGGACCAAAGCAAGCATTCTAACATACTTAATCCAAGAGAAAACTTGCATTCAATTAGAACAATATGAGTCAAATAAGTCACCTACTCAAATCTCCAACCTGCGTCATAGACAAAGAAGAAGAGCCTGCTTATAGAAATCTCCATGGGGAGATAAGCTGATAAAATTGTAACATTTTCATAAAATGATATAGTTTACCTCTTTAGGGTAAAGGACTTTTTTTTTTTTTTTTTTTAAGCTATGGAAGTTAAGCACTACAGTGGAATGATCTCAATTTAACATGCTCAATCCTGAATTAGGATTCACCTGAATTAGGATGTGGTAGACTTATTCATAATTAGAGCTCATGGTGGAAGTCACTTTTTACTTCAAGTAAGAACCCTATTTTTTAAAAATTATACACAATTTCTGAGAAGCACCTTCTAATCTCTGCTTTGAGGCTACACGTCTGGATCCAAAATACTGGGAGCCAAGCATGAGAAGAGATATGGTATATCTCAGTGTTTGGTTAGCAAACTTTTCCATAACCTTTCTATTTTCAGTAAAACCCCTCCACCTCACTCTCATTTCTACTTGATTTTTCTGAATCCAAAGACTCTGTTTAAGGATCCTGGTAGATATTTAAGTGCAAATCTGCTTAAATCAGCAGTTATGTGATTGACTGATATAACCACTGGCTAGACGCTTGACATTTGGAACTACTTCTCCAATGGTTTCTACGTGAAGATATGTTAAGTTTCATTACTCTAGGAGCCTTCAGAAGCAGAGTCTCTAAACACAAAAGCTCTTTGAGCTGTACTCAGAGCCGAAGAGGAAAATTCACAGGGAACCTTCTCCACATACAGCCTGGGCTAATCAAAGGCACCACAGACAGGACTGCTCTGAGGGGGAAGATGACGGGAAGATGACTGGATCCTTTGGGACCACAAGAGAGGAAGATGACGGTGGGGCCAGGCCAGGCCTCTGAGAGGCCCTAGGAGTCAAGCAGCAGAAACCTGGAGTGGAGTTCACCACCTACAGCCACGCAGGGGGACACCGTGAAGGCCGTGAATGGCGCTCTCTGCCAGGCCTGCTGGTTTTATCATACATTTAAGCAAAAAAAAAAAAAAAAAAAGTTTAAAAAGGTGGGCTTCCCTGTTGGCTCAGACAGTAAAGAATCCACCTGCAATGCAAGAGATCTGGGTTCAGTCCCTGGGATGGGAAGATCCCTTGGAGAAAGGAATGGCAACTCACTCCAGTATTTCTGCCTGGAGAATCCCCATGGATAGAGGAGCTTGGCTGACTACAGTCCATGGGGTTGCAAAGAGTCAGAGACAATTGAGCAACAAACACTTTCACTTTCTCTTTTTCATAATTATGAAAAGATTTCATTATATATTCTGAAATGAAAAAGGCAAGTTGCAAAATACCATGTGTGTTTTGCTTTCATTTTGTGTTAGAAAATATTTGTATGCATGTATATATTTTTAACACAAAAGAAATGTCTTCACTCTCAGGAGAAGGCCTGGGGTTGGTGGGAGAGAGAGAAAGTGGCATCTTTTACTTTTAACTTGACCATTTTCTTTTTATATTATATAAATATATAATTTTAAATATTTAAATAAATATAAATATATATATTTGTGTATATATATATATAAAAAACATATATTTTATATTACTTAACCTAATATGCCAAAACTATTATCTCAACATGAAATCTATAAAAAGTGTTAGAAACATTGTACATGATTTTTTATGCAAAATTTTTGAAATCCATTGTATATTTTACACTTAGCATCTCAGTTTGGAGAAACCACATTTCAAGTGCTCAAAAGCATCTGTGTCTGTCTAATATGTGCCAGCTTGGATAATGCAGTTTTATGTTGTTTAAAATGTAGAAAGTACATGTTTTTATAAAGAAATATTAATAAAAATATGTATTTAAAACAGCTGTATCCCAATAAAACAGCTTTATTTTCTAACTACCTTATTTCTTTATATTGATAAGAATACATCTGAAGTTGATCACTTTCTCATTATCTCCTTATATCAATCCAAGCAGATCACTTTCTATTTAGGGTCTAAACCACCTTGATGCCAAGGAACAGTATCACTTTAATCTCTTTCAATTTAAGTAAGCGCTTACCCAATAAACATGCACAATGCTCATTAACACTGATAAATTTTGAAGAAGGAAATAAACCCCAATGCCTATGCTTCATAAACAGCCTTTCATGATCTCAAGGAGATAGGAGGCAAATGAAGTGCTATTAGCAAAAGCACCACTAGGCGGCGGGGTGTGAAAAACTGCGGGTCCCAGCCTGAGACAGCCAATGTACCAGGGGTGGACGGCTCCTGCCCGCAGCTCTGACACACGTGGATGACGAGTCTGGAGACCCGGTTAATCTCAGTCGACAGGAAAAGCTCCTTGATGTTCTGCACTGAATGTTCAACAAGAGAAAATATGACCTTCCTTTGTTTTCACTTTTCGTGAACTGAGCCCCCAGCAAAAAGAGCCATACAACTAGGAAGCAGGGGCCCAGAGCAGCGCGGTCCTGCAGTTCTGTTCTCCTTCTTTCCCAAAAAATGCCTTCCTCCATAAGAGCAGTGCAAAGCTCTTAAGGGGAAAAGCAAGGTGGAGACTGGCTTCTCATATCATCTACAAGGAGCCTCCTGACCGGATTCTCTAGGTTGCCAGGTCAAAGCCCTGTCTTTATCCTGAAAACCACATGAAAATAGAGAATTTCAATCCTCATGGGTTCCCCCACTTTCCCACTGAAGCTCATCTGACTCACATGGCGGGATGGTGGGTGACCACAACATCCTACATAAAATGCACACTTCAACACACACACACTCCTAGCACACAAAGCTCACACAGACAAACCCACTCAGACCCACACTCACAGGTATATACAAGTATTCAGGGATGTTAAATATTAAAGCTGCACTGCTGTTTTACTGAGTTGCTTCTATTTGAACCCACAATTTTAAGATAAGAGTTTGTTCAATATGTAAAACAATTTCTTATAAAACCTTGTAGGATTTTTGTTGGTGCCGCTTATTTCGGTGTGTGTGTGTTTGCTAAGTCGCTTCAGTAGTGTCCAACTCCTTGCGAACCTATGTACTACAGCCCTCCAGGCTCCTCTGTCCACGGGATTCTCCAGGTAAGAATACTGGAGGGTTGCTGTGCCCTTCTCCAGGGGATCTTCCTGACACAGGAGATCAAACCCAAGTCTCTTGAGTCTCCTGCATTAGCAGGCAGGTTCTTTACCACTAGGCTACCTGGGAAGCACTTACTTATACTTCTTTTTATTTCTGGTTATAATTTTCATAGATTCTTAGTTTTACTGTCCTGCTATCCTACTTGTTCTATTTTTTAAGCACAACGGTTGGAAGGAAGCAAAATTTTCATTCTTCAAGAAAAATCATAGCATATGATTCAGTGTTCATTTAATGTAATTGAAATTAAAAGACGCTTGCTCCTTTGAAGAAAAGCTATGACAAACCTAGACAGTCTATTAAAAAGCAGAGACATTACTTTGCCAACAAAGGTCTGTATAGTCAAAGCTATGGTTTTTCAATAGTCATGTATAGATGAGAGAGTTGCACCATAAAGATGGCTGAATGCCAAAGAATTAATGCTTTTGAGCTATGGTGTTGGAGAAGACTCTTAGGATCCCTTAGACTCCAAGGAGACCAAACCAGTCAATCCTAAAGGAAATCAGTCCTGAATGTTCATTAGAAGGACTGAAGCTAAGGCTGAAGTTCCAATATTTTGACAACCTGATGCGAAGAACCAACTCATTAGAAAAGACCCTGATGCTGGGAAAGATTGAGGGCAGGAGGAGAAGGGGACGGCAGAGGATATGTTGGTAGGATGGCATCTCTGACTCAACAGACATGAGTCTGAGCAAGTTCCAGGAGATGGTGAAGGATAGAGAAGCCTGGCGTGCTGCAGTCCATGGGGTCGCAAAGACTCAGACACAACTGGGTGGCTGAACAACAACAACCTTCTCATCATCTATATGATATATATGACATCATATATATACACAGGGTCTTCCCTGATAGCTCAGCAGGTAAAGAATACATCTGCAATGCAGGAGACAGAGGAAGTGTGGGTTCAACCTCTGGTCAGGAAGATCCCCTGGAGAAGGAAATGGCAACCCACTCCAGTATTCTTGCCTGGGAAATCCCACGGGCAGAGGAGCCTGGTGGGCCACAGTCTATGGGGTCACAGAGAGTCAGACATGACTGAGTACAGCATGCATGTATATACACACACCCACAAAGCACTATCACATGTAACTACATATATATATACCAGATCAAAGGCTAAAAATGATTTCTTAGGTCAACTTTGAATGCTGACAAGCCCGAGGCACTCTTTTTTCTTTACATATATATATATTTTTGGAGTAAAGGAGGAAAGTCTATTCTTACACATCAAAACCCTTTCTTTCAAGTCACTTTAGCAGCATTAGCTCTTGTTGCTATGCAAGAACTCTCTGATCTTCCTGAAAGAAGCTACCTTATTTGAGAATATGACAAGGCTCCCCAAAATGTACAACACAAACAATCTCAGAGCACTGTGTGGACGACATGACACTCTTATACACTGGCACTGAAACACGAGCCGCATCCCTTCTGGAGTATTCTGCACGTTGTGGTTTGTTACTTGCATCAGTGTTTCCCTTTGCTTCCTCAAAAGACCCCTGCTGAAGCACGTGCTCTTCTCATTCTGAGGGAAGGACGTGAAAACGACTGAGCCTACAAGGATGACTCCGTCTTGTTAACTGACATTCTGCCTCCTCTCCACAAACCCCATCAGTGCGTATTTTCCTACTTCTTCCTGTGTTGCTTCTTCTGTATCTCAGTGAAATTCTCTGAAGTGAGACAGGAATGTGTGTATGTAATGAGTAATGGATACAAGGAGGTGGACTTTGTTGGGAAGACAGTCTGTCTGAATTTGGCTGAGTGAAGCCTGTCCAGGAATTTCTTTTTTGACCCAAGTCCTTTGTCAAATTGATATTTTACCTTCACGCATGTTGATACTGAAGTGGTAACACTAGTATGGTAAAATCCCCACGCCATACTCAGGGATGTATTTGTGAGAGGTTTTCAAAGACTTTTAAGAAATCAGTGTTGTCTCACTTTTATTCAAATAAAGTAACTTCCCTGGTGGCTCAGTGGTAAAGAATCCGCTTGCCAACGCAGGAGATGTGGGTTCAATCCCTGGGTTGGGAAGATCCCCTGGAGAAGGAAATGGCAACCCACTCCAGTATTCTTGCCTGGAGAATTCCATGGGCAGAGGAGACTATAGTCCATGGGGTCTCAAAGAGTTGGACATGACTTAGTGACTGGGAAAAAAAAAACAAACAAACAACCATTTAAGACAGAGGAAATGCAAAGCAAAATTCAATCAGGTTGTCCTATTGGAAGGTAAACTGGAACTGGTCAAACAGGAGATGACAAGAGTAAACATCAACAACATTTCAGAAATCAGCGAATTAAAATGGACTGGAATGGGTGAATTTAACTTAGATGACCATTCCATATACTACTGTGGGCAAGAATTTCTTAGAAGAAATGGAGGAGCCTGTGCAGTTAACAAAAGAGTTCAAAATGCAGTACATGGATACAGTCTGAAAACTGACAGGATGATCTCTGTTCATTTCCAAGGCAAAACATTCAATATCACAGTAATCCAAGTCTATGCCCTGACCAGTAACGCTGAAGAAGCTGAACAGTTCTATGAAGAACTACAAGACCTTCTAGAACTAACACCCAAAAAATATGTCCTTTTCATTTTAGGGAACTGGAATGCAAAAGCAGGAAGTTAAGAGATACCTTGAATAACAGGCAAATTTGGCCTTGGAGTACAAAATGAAGCAGGTCAAAGGCTAATAGAGTTTTTCCAAGAGAATGCACCAGTCATAGCAAACACCCTTTTCCAACAACACAAGAGAAGACTCTACACATGGACATCACCAGATGGTCAACACCAAAATCAGATTGATTATATTCTTTATAGCCAAAGATAGAGAAGCTCTAAACAGTCAGCTAAAATAAGACTGGGAGCTGACTGTGGTCCAGATAATGAATTCCTTATTGCCAAATTCAGAGTGAAATTGAAGAAAGTAGGGAAAACCACTAGACCATTCAGGTATGACCTAAATCAAATCCCTTACAGTGGAAGTGAGAAATAGATTCCAGGGATTAGATATGATAGAAAGTGCCTGAAGAACTATGGATGGAGGTTTGAGACATTGTACAGGAGGCAGTGATCAAGATCATCTCTAATAAAAAGAAACGCAAAAAGGCAAAATGGGAGGAAGAACTAGGATGGCGGGGGAGAAGGACAGGGAGAAAACTTTCTCCCCCACAAATTCATCAAAAGAACATTTAAATGCCGAGTAAATTCCACAAAACAACTTCTGAATGCCGGCAGAGGACATCAGGCACCCAGAAAAGCAACCCAAGTCTTCGAAAGGAGGTAGGAAAAAATATAAAAGACAAAAAAAAAAAAAAAAGACAAAAGAGGGAAGGACAGAGTTCCGTCCCGGGAAGGGAGTCTTAAAAAGAGAGAAGTTTCCAAACACCAGGAAAACTTCTCACTGTCGAATCTGTGCCGAGCCTTGGAAGCACAGAGGGCAACATAACAGGGAAGAAAAATAAATAAACAAATAAAACCTGCAGATTGCGAGCCCTACGGTAACTCCCCCAGCAGAGAAGCAGTGCAGACGCCTGCACACGCCATTAGCAAGCAGGGGCTGGGCAGGGAGGCGCGGCGCAGGCTGCATCGCTTAGAGTAAGGATCTGACCTGAATACCCTGAGCACTATGTAAGTGAAATAATTTGGGCTAGCAAACCAGACTGTGGGATATCTACCACGCGAAAAGCCAGCCCTAACCTAAGACACCGCCAGGCCCGCGCACAGAACAAAGGACTGAACAGAGATAGCTGGCTGCAGACCTTCCCCCTCCTGTGACAGGCAGCCAGAGCTGGAAGGGGGCAATCGCAGCCCCAGAGAGACATTATCTATAAAACTGTAAGCAGGCTTCTTTGCTAACTAAAACTTCTTGGGGGTCTGGACGGTCAACATCCGCCTGAGAAGGTGCGCTGGTTGTACACCTAGATAACCGAGCGGCAGGGAGGCGATAAGTAACAGCAATCGTGCTCGCCAAACACCTCATCACCTGAGCTGCTCGGACCTGGGAAGGGCACAAAACACAGGCCCGAGTCTGCGCCTCTGAGGACTACCCGAGTGCCTGAACCTGAGCGGCTTGGACCCGGAAGGTGCAAGAAGTCCAGGGCTGGCCACGGATGGTTCCCGGCGGAGCAACCTAGAGCCTGAGCAGTGTGGGCAGGGAGGCTACACACGCCGTGAGCGGGGGCAGACCCAGTGTGGCTGAGGCACTGCGAGCGCACACCAGTGTTATTTGTTTGCAGCATCCCTCCCTCCCCACAGCGCTACTGAACAAGTGAGCCAAAAAAAAAAAAAACTGTCCACCACCGTCCCCTTTGTGTCAGGGCGGAAACCAGACACTGAAGAGACCAGCAAACAGAAGAAGCTATAACAGAGGAAACCGCCTTGGAAGCTACAGGCAATAGATTGAACCCTGTGGTTAATACCAACTACATAGGAAGGGGCCTATAGATCTTGAGAAATATAAGTCGGACCAAGGAACTAGCTGAAAATGAAATGACCCCACAATACTCACAACAAAACCAGAGAAAGTCCTAGAAATATTTTTACTATTTTTATGATCATTCTTTCTTTTTTTTTAATTTTATTTTATTTCCAAACTTTACATAATTGTATTAGTTTTGCCTAATATCGAAATGAATCCACCACAGGTATACATGTGCTCCCCATCCCAAACCCTCCTCCCTCCTCCCTCCCCATACCATCCCTCTGGGTCGTCCCAGTGCACTAGCCCCAAGCATCCAGTATCGTGCATCGAACCTGGACTGGCAACTCGTTTCTTACATGATATTTTACATGTTTCAATGTCATTCTCCCAAATCTACCCACCCTCTCCCTCTCCCACAGAGTCCATAAGACAGTTCTATACATCAGTGTCTCTTTTGCTGTATCGTACACAGGGTTATTGTTACCATCTTTCTAAATTCCATAAATATGCATTAGTATACTGTATTTATGTTTTTCCTTCTGGCTTACTTCACTCTGTATAATAGGCTCCAGTTTCATCCACCTCATTAGAACTGATTCAAATGTATTCTTTTAATGGCTGAGTAATACTCCATTGTGTATATGTACCACAGCTTTCTTATCCATTCATCTGCTGATGGACATCTAGGTTGCTTCCATGTCCTGGCTATTATAAACAGTGCTGCGATGAACATTGGGGTACATGTGTCTCTTTCCCTTCTGGTTTCCTCAGTGGGTATGACCAGCAGTGAGATTGCTGGATCATAAGGCAGTTCTATTTCCAGTTTTTTAAGGAATCTCCACACTGTTCTCCATAGTGGCTGTATTAGTTTGCATTCCCACCAACAGTGTAAGAGGGTTCCCTTTTCTCCACACCCTCTCCAGCATTTATTATTTGTAGACTTTTGGATGGCAGCCATTCTGACTGGTGTGAAATGGTACCTCATAGTGGTTTTGATTTGCATTTCTCTGATAATGAGTGATGTTGAGCATCTTTTCATGTGTTTGTTAGCCATCTGTATGTCTTCTTTGGAGAAATGTCTATTTAGTTCTTTGGCCCATTTTTTGATTGGGTCGTTTATTTTTCTGGAGTTGAGCTGTAGGAGTTGCTTGTATATTTTTGAGATTAGTTGTTTGTCAGTTGCTTCATTTGCTATTATTTTCTCCCATTCTGAAGGCTGCCTTTTCACCTTGCTAATAGTTTCCTTTGATGTGCAGACGCTTTTAAGGTTAATTAGGTCTCATTTGTTTATTTTTGATTTTATTTCCAACATTCTGGGAGGTGGGTCATAGAGGATCCTGCTGTGATGTATGTCGGAGAGTGTTTTGCCTATATTCTCCTCTAGGAGTTTTATAGTTTCCGGTCTTACGTTTAGATCTTTAATCCATTTTGAGTTTATTTTTGTGTATGGTGTTAGAAAGTGGTCTAGTCTCATTCTTTTACAAGTGGTTGACCAGGTTTCCCAACACCACTTGTTAAAGAGATTGTCTTTAATCCATTGTATATTCTTGCCTCCTTTGTCAAAGATAAGGTGTCCATATGTGCGTGGATTTATCTCTGGGCTTTCTATTTTATTCCATTGATCTATATTTCTGTCTGTGTGCCAGTACCATACTGTCTTGATTACTGTGGCTTTGTAGTAGAGCCTGAAGTCAGGCAGGTTGATTCCTCCAGTTCCATTCTTCTTTCTCAAGATCGCTTTGGCTATTCGAGGTTTTTTGTATTTCCATACAAATTGTGAAATTATTTGTTCTAGCTCTGTGAAGAATACTGTTGGTAGCTTGATAGGGATTGCATTGAATCTATAAATTGCTTTGGGTAGTACACTCATTTTCACTATATTGATTCTTCCAATCCATGAACATGGTATATTTCTCCATCTATTAGTGTCCTCTTTGATTTCTTTCACCAGTGTTTTATAGTTTTCTATATATAGGTCTTTAGTTTCTTTAGGTAGATATATTCCTAAGTATTTTATTCTTTCCGTTGCAATGGTGAATGGAATTGTTTCCTTAATTTCTCTTTCTGTTTTCTCATTATTAGTGTATAGGAATGCAAGGGATTTCTGTGTGTTGATTTTATATCCTGCAACTTTACTATAGTCATTGATTAGTTCTAGTAATTTTCTGGTGGAATCTTTAGGTTTTTCTATGTAGAGGATCATGTCATCTGCAAATAGTGAGAGTTTTACTTCTTCTTTTCCAATTTGGATTCCTTTTATTTCTTTTTCTGCTCTGATTGCTGTGGCCAAAGCTTCCAAAACTATGTTGAATAGTAATGGTGAACGTGGGCACCCTTGTCTTGTTCCTGACTTTAGAGGAAATGCTTTCAATTTTTCACCATTGAGGATAATGTTTGCTGTGGGTTTGTCATATACAGCTTTTATTATGTTGAGGTATGTTCCTTCTATTCCTGCTTTCTGGAGAATTTTTATCATAAATGGATGTTGAATTTTGTCAAAGGCTTTCTCTGCATCTATTGAGATAATCGTATGGTTTTTATTTTTCAATTTGTTAATGTGGTGTATTACATTGATTGATTTGCAGATATTGAAGAATCCTTGCATCCCTGGGATAAAGCCCACTTGGTCATGGTGTATGATCTTTTTAATGTGTTGTTGGATTCTGATTGCTAGAATTTTGTTAAGGATTTTTGCATCTATGTTCATCAGTGATATTGGCCTGTAGTTTTCTTTTTTTGTGGGATCTTTGTCAGGTTTTGGTATTAGGGTGATGGTGGCCCCATAGAATGAGTTTGGAAGTTTACCTTCCTCTGCAATTTTCTGGAAGAGTTTGAGCAGGATAGGTGTCAGCTCTTCTCTAAATTTTTGGTAGAATTCAGCTGTGAAGCCGTCTGGACCTGGGCTTTTGTTTGCTGGAAGGTTTTTGATTACAGTTTCAATTTCTGTGCTTGTGATGGGTCTGTTAAGATTTTCTATTTCTTCCTGGTCGAGTTTTGGAAAGTTGTACTTGTCTAAGATAATTTGTCCATTTCTTCCACGTTGTCCATTTTATTGGCATGTAATTGTTGATAGTAGTCTCTTATGATCCTTTGTATTTCTGTGTTGTCTGTTGTGATCTCTCCATTTTCATTTCTAATTTTATTGATTTGATTTTTCTCCCTTTGTTTCTTGATGAGTCTGGCTAATGGTTTGTCCATTTTATTTATCCTTTCAAAGAACCAGTTTTTGGTTTTGTTGATTTTTGCTATGGTCTCTTTTGTTTCTTTTGCATTAATTTCTGCGCTAATTTTTAAGATTTCTTTCCTTCTACTAACCCTGGGGTTCTTCATTTCTTCCTTTTCTAGTTGCTTTAGGTGTAGAGTTAGGTTATTCATTTGACTTTTTTCTTGTTTCTTGAGGTGTGCCTGTACTGCTATGAACTTTCCCCTTAGGACTGCTTTTACCGTGTCCCACAGGTTTTGGGTTGTTGTGTTTTCATTTTCATTCGTTTCTATGCAAATTTCGATTTCTTTTTTGATTTCTTCTGTGATTTGTTGGTTATTCAGCAGCGTGTTGTTCAGCCTCCATATGTTGGAATTTTTAATCATTTTTCTCCTGTAATTGAGATCTCATCTTACTGCATTATGGTCAGAAAAGATGCTTGGAATGATTTGTATTTTTTTGAATTTACCAAGGCTAGATTTATGGCCCAGGATGTGATCTATCCTGGAGAAGGTTCCATGTGTGCTTGAGAAAAAGATGAAATTCATTGTTTTGGGATGAAATGTCCTATAGATATCAATTAGGTCTAACTGGTCTATTGTATCATTTAAAGTTTGTGTTTCCTTGTTAATTTTCTGTTTAGTTGATCTATCCATAGGTGTGAGTGGGGTATTAAAGTATCCCACTATTATTGTGTTATTGTTAATTTCTCCTTTCATACTTGTTAGCATTTGTCTTACGTACTGTGGTGCTCCCGTGTTGGGTGCATATATATTTATAATTGTTGTATCTTCTTCTTAGTTTGATCCTTTGATCATTATGTAGTGACCATCTTTGTCTCTTTTCACAGCCTTTGTTTTAAAGTCTATTTTATCTGATATGAGTATTGCTACTCCTGCTTTCTTTTGGTCCCTATTTGCATGGAAAATCTTTTTCCAGCCCTTCACTTTCAGTCTGTATGTGTCCCCTGTTTTGAGGTGGGTCTCTTGTAGACAACATATGTAGGGGTCTTGTTTTTGTATCCATTCAGCCAGTCTTTGTCTTTTGGTTGGGGCATTCAACCCATTTACGTTTAAGGTAATTATTGATAAGTATGATCCCATTGCCATTTACTTTATTGTTTTGGGTTCGAGTTTATACACTGTTTTTGTGTTTCCTGTCTAGAGAATATCCTTTAGTATTTGTTGGAGAGCTGGTTTGGTGGTGCTGAATTCTCTCAGCTTTTGCTTGTCTGAAAAGCTTTCGATTTCTCCTTCATATTTGAATGAGATCCTTGCTGGGTACAATAATCTGGGCTGTAGGTTATTTTCTTTCATCACTTTAAGTATGTCTTGCCATTCCCTCCTGGCTTGAAGGGTTTCTATTGAAAGATCAGCTGTTATCCTTATGGGAATTCCCTTGTGTGTTATTTGTTGTTTTTCCCTTGCTGCTTTTCATATTTGTTCTTTGTGTTTGATCTTCGTTAATTTGATTAATATGTGTCTTGGGGTGTTTCTCCTTGGGTTTATCCTGTTTGGGACTCTCTGGGTTTCTTGGACTTGGGTGATTATTTCCTTCCCCATTTTAGGGAAGTTTTCCACTATTATCTCCTCAAGTATTTTCTCATGGTCTTTCTTTTTGTCTTCTTCTTCTGGAACCCCTATGATTCGAATGTTGTAGCGTTTAATATTGTCATGGAGGTCTCTGAGATTGTCCTCATTTCTTTTAATTCGTTTTTCTTTTTCCTCTCTAATTCATTTATTTCTACCATTCTATCTTCTAATTCACTAATCCTGTCTTCTGCCTCTGTTATTCTACTATTTGTTCCCTCCAGAGTGTTTTTGATTTCATTTATTGCATTATTCATTATATATTGACTCTTTTTTATTTCTTCTAGGTCCTTGTTAAACCTTTCTTGCATCTTCTCAGTCCTTGTCTCCAGGCTATTTATCTGTGATTCCATTTTAGTTTCAAGATTTTGGATCAATTTCACTATCATTCTTCGGAATTCTTTATCAGATAGATTCCCTATCTCTTCCTCTTTTGTTTGGTTTGGTGGGCATTTATCCTGTTGCTTTATCTGCTGAGTATTCCTCTGTCTCTTCATCTTGTTTAAATTGCTGAGTTTGGGGTGTCCTTTCTGTATTCTGGCAGTTCGTGGAGTTCTCTTGATTGTGGCGTTTCCTCACTGTGTGTGGGTTTGTACAGGTGGCTTGTCAAGGTTTCCTGGTTAGGGAAACTTGTGTCAGTGTTATGGTGGGTGGAGCTGTATTTCTTCTCTCTGGAGTGCAATGAAATGTCCACTAATGAGTTATGAGATGTCTATAGTTTTGGGGTGACTTTGGGCAGCCTGTATCTTCAAGCTCAGGGCTGTGTTCCTTTGTTGCTGGAGAATTTGCTTGGTATGTCTTGCCCTGGAACTTATTGGCCCTTGTGTGGTGCTCAGTTTCAGTGTCGGTACGGAGGCATTTGATGAGCTCCTGTCAATTAATGTTCCTTGGAATCAGGAGTTCCCTGGAGTCAGGGTTTGGACTTAAGTCTCCTGCTTCCAGTTATCAGTCTTATTTTTACAATAGTTTCAAAACTTCTCCTTCTATACAGCACCATTGATAAAACATCTATGTTAAAGATGAAAAGTTTCTCTATCGTGAGGGTCACTCAGAGAGGTTCACAGGGTTACATGGAGAAGAGAAGAGGGAGGAGGGAGTTAGAGGTAACCCAATGAGATGAGGTGAATCAATAGTGGAGAGAGTGGGCTAGCCAGTAGTCACTTCCTTATGTGCACTCCACAACTGGACCACTCAGAGATGTTCACGGAGTTATACAGAGAAGAGAAGAAGGAGGAAGGAGACAGAGGTGGCCAGAAGGATAAAAGGGGGGAATGAAAAGGAGGGAGACAGATCCAGCCAGTAATCAGTTCCCTAAGTGTTCTCCACCATCTGGAACACACAGAAATTCACAGAGTTGGGTAGAGTAGAGAGGGGTTAGGGAGGAGACACAGGCGACCTGGTGGAGAAAAAGGAGAGTCCAAAGGGAGAGAGAGCAGTCAAGCCAGTAATCTCGCTCCCTAGTGAAAAATGGGTCCTGAAGATTGGGTTCCTAAAGGTACAAAATTGGTAACAAATACATAAAAGCAAAAATTAAAAATCTAGAGTAGAGTTTGGAATTTCAAAAACACGATGTTAAAGAAAAGAAGAAGGAAAAGAAAGAGAGAAAAAACGAACAAACAAAAACAAACAAGGTCACGAAAATTATAAAGAAAGTACAGGTACAAAATTGATAACTAATACCAAAAAGCAAAAATTAAAAATCTAGAGTAGAGTTTGGAATTTCAAAAATACAATGTTAAAAAAAAGAAGAAGATAAATAAAGAGAGAAAACAAACAAACAAAAACAGACAATGTCACAAAAATTATAAAGAAAATACAGGTACAAAATTGATATCAAATACCAAAAAGCATAAATTAAAAATCTAGAGTAGAGTTTGGAATTTCAGATATACAATGTTATATAAAAGAAGAAGAGAAAGAAACAGAGAAGAAGAAAAAAAAGTCACAGAAATTATATAAAAAAAACTATAGGTGCAAAATTGATAACATATACCAAAAAGCGAAAATTAAAAATCTAGAGTAGAGTTTGGAATTTCAAAAATACAATGTTAAAGGGAAGAAGAAAAAAAAAAAAAAACAAGGTCAAAAAAATTATAAAATATATATATATATGAAGAAAAAAATAGGGTCTTTTTTTTTTGCAAAGTAATAGGTTATAAAAGTGAAAATTAAAGGAACAATAGAGGACTTAAAATTTTTTTTTAATTAAAAAAAAAGAAAGAATGATCGTAAAAATAATAAAAATATATCTAGGACTTTCTTGGTTTTGTTGTGGGTGTTGTGGGTTCAGTTTATTTTTGGCTAGTTCCTTGGTCAGACTTATATTTCTCAAGATTTATAGGTCCCTTCCTGTGTAGTCCGTAGTAACCACAGGGTTTTGATCTATTGCCTGTAGCTTCCAAGGCGTTTCCCTCTGTTATATCTTCTTCTGTTTGCTAGTCTCTTCAGTATCTGGTTTCCGCCCAGACACAAAGGGGACGGTAGAGGACACTTTTTTTTTTTTTTTAGGCTTACTTGTTCAGTCGCGCGGTGGGGAGGGAGGGAGGGATGCTGCAAACAAATAACACTGGCGTGCGCTCGCAGTGCCTCAGCCACCCTGGGTCTGCCCCCGCTCACGGCGCGTGTAGCCTCCCTGCCCACGCTGCTCGGGCTCTAGGTTGCTCCGCCGGGAACCATCCGAGGCCGGCCCTGGGTTGCATGCACCTCCCAGGTCCAAGCCGCTCAGGTTCAGGCACTCGGGTAGTCCTCAGAGGCGCAGACTCAGTTGGGCCTGCGTTTTGTGCTCTTCCCAGGTCCGAGCAGCTCAGGTGATGAGGTGTTTGGTGAGCGCCAATGCTGCGACTTATCGCCTCCCCGCCACTCGGTTATCCGGGTGTAAAACCGGCGCACCTTCTCAGGCAGATGTTGACCGTCCAGACCCCCAAGAAGTCTTAGTTAGCAAAGAAGCCTGCTTAGTTTTATAGATAATGTCTCTCTGGGGCTGCGATTGCCCCCTTCCAGCTCTGGCTGCCTGTCACCGGAGGGGGAAGGTCTGCAGCCGGCTATCTCTGTTCAGTCCTTTGTTCCGTGCGCGGGCCTGGCGGTCTTAGGTTAGGGCTGGCTTTTCGCGTGGTAGATATCCCACAGTCTGGTTTGCTAGCCCAAATTATTTCTCTCAGATAGCGCTCAGGGTATTCAGGCCAGATTCTTACTCTCAGAGATGCAGCCCGCACCGCGCCTCCCTGCCCAGCCCCTGCTTGCTAATGGCGGATACAGGCGTCTGCGCTGCTTCTCCACTGGGGGAGTTACCATAGGGCTCGCAATCTGCGAGTTTTAATTGTTTATTTATTTTTTCTCCCTGTTATGTTGCCCTCTGTGCTTCCAAAGCTCGGCACAGATTCGGCAGTGAGAAGGTTTCCTGGTGTTTGGAAACTTCTCTCTTTTTAAGATTCCCTTCCTGGGACGGAACTCCGTCCCTCCCTCTTTTGTGTCTTTTTTTTTTTTTTTGTCTTTAATAGTTTTTCCTACATCCTTTCGAAGAGTTGGGTTGCTTTTCTGGGTGCCTGATGTCCTCTGCTGGCATTCAGAAGTTGTTTTGTGGAATTTACTCGATGTTTAAATGCTCTTTTGATGAATTTGTGGGGGAGAAAGTGTTCTCCCCGTCCTACTCCTCCACCATCTTGGCTCCTCCCCCTTTTTTTTTGATTAAAAAAAATTGTCTTCTATTATTCCTTTAATTTTCACTTTTACAACTTACATTACTTTGCAAAAAAAAAAAGAACCTATTTTTTTTAAAGCAAACTTCATATATATTTTTTTAATAATTTTTGTGACCTTTTTTTTTTTTTTCTTTAACATTGTATTTTTGAAATTCCAATCTCTACTCTAGATTTTTAATGTTAGCTTTTTGGTATTTGTTACCAATTTTGTACCTTTAAGAACCCAATCTTCAGGACCCATTTTCACTAGGGAGCGAGATTACTGGCTTGACTGCTCTCTCTCCCTTTGGACTCTCCTTTTTCTCCACCGGGTCGCCTGTGTCTCCTCCCTAACCCCTCTCTACTCTACCCAACTCTGTGAATTTCTGTGTGTTCCAGACGGTGGAGAACACTTAGGGAACTGATTACTGGCTGGATCTGTCTCCCTCCTTTTCATTCCCCCCTTTTATCCTCCTGGCCACCTCTGTCTCCTTCCTCCTTCTTCTCTTCTCTGTATAACTCCGTGAACATCTCTGAGTGGTCCAGTTGTGGAGTGCACATAAGGAAGTGATTACTGGCTAGCCCACTCTCTCCACTATTGATTCACCTCATCTCATTTGGGTTACCTCTAACTCCCTCCTCCCTCTTCTCTTCTCCATGTAATGCTGTGAACCTCTCTGGGTGACCTTCACAGTGGAGAAACTTTTCATCTTTAATATAGATGTTTCATCAATGGTGCTGTATAGAAGGAGAAGTTTTGAAACTACTGTAAAAGTAAGACCGATAACTGGAAGCAGGAGACTTAAGTCCAAACCCTGTCTCCAGAGAACTCCTGACTCCAGGGATCATTAATTGACACGAGCTCATCAAATGCCTCCATACATACACTGAAACCAAGCACCACACAAGAGCCAACAAGTTCCAGGGCAAGACATACCAAGCAAATTCTCCAGCAACAAAGGAACACAGCCCTAAGCTCCAAGATACAGGCTGCCCAAAGTCACCCCAAAACCATAGATATCCCATAACTCATTACTGGACACTTCATTGCACTCCAGAGAGAAGAAATACAGCTCCACCCACCAGAACACCGACACAAGCTTCCATAACCAAGAAACCTTGACAAGCCACCTGTACAAACCCACACACAGCAAGGAAATGCCACAATCAAGAGAACTCCACAAACTGCCAGAATACAGAAAGGACACCCCAAACTCAGCAATTTAAATAAGATGAAGACACAGAGGAATACCCAGCAGATAAAGGAACAGGATAAATGCCCACCAAACCAAACAAAAGAGGGAAAGATAGGGAATCTACCTGATAAAGAATTCCGAATAATGATAGTGAAATTGATCCAAAATCTTGAAACTAAAATGGAATCACAGATAAATAGCCTGGAGACAAGGACTGAGAAGATGCAAGAAAGGTTTAACAAGGACCTAGAAGAAATAAAAAAGAGTCAATATATAATGAATAATGCAATAAATGAAATCAAAAACACTCTGGAGGGAACAAATAGTAGAATAACAGAGGCAGAAGATAGGATTAGTGAATTAGAAGATAGAATGGTAGAAATAAATGAATCAGAGAGGAAAAAAGAAAAACGAATTAAAGGAAATGAGGACAATCTCAGAGACCTCCATGACAATATTAAACGCTAAAACATTCGAATCATACGGGTTCCAGAAGAAGAAGACAAAAAGAAAGACCATGAGAAAATACTTGAGGAGATAATAGTTGAAAACTTCCCTAAAATGGGGAAGGAAAAAATCACCCAAGTCCAAGAAAACCCAGAGAGTCCCAAACAGGATAAACCCAAGGAGAAACACCCCAAGACACATATTAATCAAATTAACAAAGATCAAACACAAAGAACAAATATGAAAAGCAGCAAGGGAAAAACAACAAATAACACACAAGGGAATTCCCATAAGGATAACAGCTGATCTTTCAATAGAAACCCTTCAAGCCAGGAGGGAATGGCAAGACATACTTAAAGTGATGAAAGAAAATAACCTACAGCCCAGATTATTGTACCCAGCAAGGATCTCATTCAAATATGAAGGAGAAATCAAAAGATTTTCAGACAAGCAAAAGCTGAGAGAATTCAGCACCACCAAACCAGCTCTCCAACAAATACTAAAGGATATTCTCCAGACAGGAAACACAAAAATGGTGTATAAATTCAAACCCAAAACAATAAAGTAAATGGCAATGGGATCATACTTATCAATAATTACCTTAAACGTAAATGGGTTGAATGCCCCAACCAAAAGACAAAGACTGGCTGAATGGATACAAAAACAAGACCCCTACATATGTTGTCTACAAGAGACCCACCTCAAAACAGGGGACACATACAGACTGAAAGTGAAGGGCTGGAAAAAGATTTTCCATGCAAATAGGGACCAAAAGAAAGCAGGAGTAGCAATACTCATATCAGACAAAACAGACTTTAAAACAAAGGCTGTGAAAAGAGACAAAGATGGTCACTACATAATGATCAAAGGATCAATCCAAGAAGAAGATAAAACAATTATAAATATATATGCACCCAACACGGGAGCACCGCAGTATGTAAGACAAATGCTAACAAGTATGAAAGGAGAAATTAACAATAACACAATAATAGTGGGAGACTTTTATACCCCACTCACACCTATGGATAGATCAACTAAACAGAAAATTAACAAGGAAACACAAACTTTAAACGATACAATAGACCAGTTAGACCTAATTGATATCTATAGGACATTTCATCCCAAAACAATGAATTTCACCTTTTTCTCAAGCGCACACGGAACCTTCTCCAGGATAGATCACATCCTGGGCCATAAATCTAGCCTTGGTAAATTCAAAAAAATTAAAATCATTCCAAGCATCTTTTCTGACCACAATGCAGTAAGATTAGATCTCAATTACAGGAGAAAAACTATTTAAAAATCCAACATATGGAGGCTGAACAACACGCTGCTGAATAACCAACAAATCACAGAAGAAATCAAAAAAGAAATTGAAATTTGCATAGAAATGAATGAAAATGAAAACACAACAACCAAAAACCTGTGGGACACTGTAAAGGCAGTCCTAAGGGGAAAGTTCATAGCAATACAGGCATACCTCAAGAAACAAGAAAAAACTCAAATAAATAACCTAACTCTACACCTAAAGCAACTAGAAAAGGAAGAAATGAAGAACCCCAGGGTTAGTAGAAGGAAAGAAATCTTAAAAATTAGGGCAGAAATAAATGCAAAAGAAACAAAAGAGACCATAGCAAAAATTAACAAAACCAAAAGCTGGTTCTTTGAAAGGATAAATAAAATTGACAAACCATTAGCCAGACTCATCAAGAAACAAAGGGAGAAAAATCAAATCAATAAAATTAGAAATGAAAATGGAGAGATCACAACAGACAACACAGAAATACAAAGGATCATAAGAGACTACTATCAACAATTACATGCCAATAAAATGGACAACGTGGAAGAAATGGACAAATTATCTTAGACAAGTACAACTTTCCAAAACTGGACAAGGAAGAAATAGAAAATCTTAACAGACCCATCACAAGGATGGAAATTGAAACTGTAATCAAAAATCTTCCAGCAAACAAAAGCCCAGGTCCAGACGGCTTCACAGCTGAATTCTACCAAAAATTTAGGGAAGAGCTAATACCTATCCTACTCAAACTCTTCCAGAAAATTGCAGAGGAAGGTCAACTTCCAAACTCATTCTATGAGGCCACCATCACCCTAATACCAAAACCTGACAAAGATCCCACAAAAAAAGAAAACTACAGGCCAATATCACTGATGAATATAGATGCAAAAATCCTTAACAAAATTCTAGCAATCAGAATCCAACAACACATTAAAAAGATCATACACCATGACCAAGTGGGCTTTACCCCAGGGATGCAAGGATTCTTCAATATCTGCAAATCAATCAATGTAATACACCACATTAACAAATTGAAAAATAAAAACCATATGATTATCTCAATAGATGCAGAGAAAGCCTTTGACAAAATTCAACATCCATTTATGATAAGAAATCTCCAGAAAGCAGGAATAGAAGGAACATACCTCAACATAATAAAAGCTGTATATGACAAACCCACAGCAAACATTATCCTCAATGGTGAAAAATTGAAAGCATTTCCTCTAAAGTCAGGAACAAGACAAGGGTGCCCACTTTCACCATTACTATTCAACATAGTTTTGGAAGCTTTGGCCACAGCAGTCAGAGCAGAAAAAGAAATAAAAGGAATCCAAATTGGAAAAGAAGAAGTAAAACTCTCACTCTTTGCAGATGACATGATCCTCTACATAGAAAACCCTAAAGACTCCACCAGAAGATTACTAGAACTAATCAATGACTATAGTAAAGTTGCAGGATATAAAATCAACACACAGAAATCCCTTGCATTCCTATACACTAATAATGAGAAAACAGAAAGAGAAATTAAGGAAACAATTCCATTCACCATTGCAACGGAAAGAATAAAATACTTAGGAATATATCTACCTAAAGAAACTAAAGACCTGTATATAGAAAACTATAAAACACTGGTGAAAGAAATCAAAGAGGACACTAATAGATGGAGAAATATACTATGTTCATGGATTGGAAGAATCAATATAGTGAAAATGAGTGTACTACCCAAAGCAATTTATAGATTCAATGCAATCCCTATCAAGCTACCAACGGTATTCTTCACAGAGCTAGAACAAATAATTTCACAATTTATATGGAAATACAAAAAACCTCGAATAGCCAAAGCAATCTTGAGAAAGAAGAATGGAACTGGAGGAATCAACCTACCTGACTTCAGGCTCTATTACAAAGCCACAGTCATCAAGACAGTATGGTACTGGCACAAAGACAGAAATATAGATCAATGGAACAAAATAGAAAGCCTGGAGATTAATCCACGCACATATGGACACCTTATCTTTGACAAAGGAGGCCAAGATATACAATGGATTAAAGACAATCTCTTTAACAAGTGGTGCTGGGAAAACTGGTCAACCAGTTGTAAAAGAATGAAACTAGAGCACTTTCTAACACCATACACAAAAATAAACTCAAAATGGATTAAAGATCTAAACGTAAGACCAGAAAGTATAAAACTCCTAGAGGAGAACATAGGCAAAGCACTCTCCGACATACATCACAGCAGGATCCTCTATGACCCACCTCCTAGAATATTGGAAATAAAAGCAGAAATAAACAAATGGGACCTAATTAACCTTAAAAGCTTCTGCACAACAAAGGAAACTATAAGCAAGGTGAAAAGACAGCCTTCAGAATGGGAGAAAATAATAGCAAATGAAGCAACTGACAAACAACTAATCTCAAAAATATACAAGCAACTCCTACAGCTCAACTCCAGAAAAATAAACGACCCAATCAAAAAATGGGCCAAAGAACTAAATAGACATTTCTCCAAAGAAGACATACAGAAGGCTAACAAACACATGAAAAGATGCTCAACATCACTCATTATCAGAGAAATGCAAGTCAAAACCACTATGAGGTACCATTTCACGCCAGTCAGAATGGCTGCGATCCAAAAGTCTACAAATAATAAATGCTGGAGAGGGTGTGGAGAAAAGGGAACCCTCTTACACTGTTGGTGGGAATGCAAACTAATACAGCCACTATGGAGAACAGTGTGGAGATTCCTTAAAAAACTGGAAATAGAACTGCCTTATGATCCAGCAATCTCACTGCTGGTCATACCCACTGAGGAAACCAGAAGGGAAAGAGACACGTGTACCCCAATGTTCATCGCAGCACTGTTTATAATAGCCAGGACATGGAAGCAACCTAGATGTCCATCAGCAGATGAATGGATAAGCAAAGCTGTGGTACATATACACAATGGAGTATTACTCAGCCATTAAAGAGAATACATTTGAATCAGTTCTAATGAGGTGGATGAAACTGGAGCCTATTATATAGAGTGAAGTAAGCCGGAAAGAAAAACACCAATATAGTATAGTAATGCATATATATGTAATTTAAAAAGATGGTAACAATAACCATGTATACAAGACAGGAAAAAAGACAGTAATGTATACAACAGTCTTTTGGACTCTGTGGGAGAGGAAGAGGGTGGGATGATTTGGGAGAATGGCATTGAAATACGTATAATACCATATATGGAACAAGTCGCCAGTCCAGGTTCAATGCACGATACTGGATGCTTGGGGCTGGTGCACTGGGATGACCCAGAGGGATGGTATGGGGAGGGAGGAGGGAGGAGGGTTCAGGATAGGGAACACATGTATACCTGTGGCGGATTCATTTCGATATTTGGCAAAACCAATACAATATTGTGAAGTTTAAAAATAAAATAAAATTTAAAAAAAAAGAAAAACTAAAAAAAATAAGGCAAAATGGTTGTCTGAGGATGCCTTACAAATAGCTGAAAAAAGAAGAGAAGCTAAAGGCAAAGGAGAAAAGGAAAGATATATCCATTTGAATGCAGAATATCAAAGAATAGCAAGGAGAGATAAGAAAGCCTTCCTCACTAACCAATGCACAGAAATAGAAGAAAACAATTGACTGGGGAAGACTAGATATCTCTTCAAGAAAATTAGAGATACCAAGGGAATATTTCATGCAAAGATGAGCACAATAAAGGACAGAAAAGGTATGGACTTGACAGAAGCAGAAGATATTAAGAAGAGGTGGCAAGAACACACAAAAGAAGTATAAAAAGATCTTCATGATCTAGATAATCATGATGGTGTGATCACTCACCTAGAGCTAGACATCCTGGAATGTAAAGTCAAGTGGGCCTTAGGAAGCATTACTGTGAACAAAGCTAGTGGAGAGGATGGTATTCCAGTTGAGCTATTTCAAATCCTATAATATGATGTTATGAAGTGCTGCATTCAATATGCCAGCAAATTTGGAAAACTCAGCAGTGGCCACAGGACTGGAAAAGACCTGTTTTTATTCTAATCCCAAAGAAAGGCAATGCCAAATGATGCTCAAACTACTGCACAATTGCACTCATCTCAAATGCTAGCAAAGTCACGCTCAAAATTCTCCAAGCCAGATTTCAACAGTACATGAACTGTGAACTTCCAGATGTTCATGTTGGATTTTAAAAAGGCAGAGGAACCAGAGACCAAATTTCCAACATCTACTGGATCATTGAAAAATCAAGAAAGTTACAGAAAAACATCTATTTCTGCTTTATTGACTATGCCAAAGCCTTTGACTATGTGGACCACAAGAAACTGAGGAAAATTCTTCAAGAGATGGGAATACCAGACCACCTGATCTGCCTCTTGAGAAATCAGTATGCAGGTCAAGAAGCAACATTTAGAACTGGACACGAAACAATGGATTGGCTCCAAATTGGGAAAGGAATATTCAAGGCTGTATATTGTCACCCTACTTATTTAACCTGTTTGCAGAGTACATCATACAAAACGCTGGGCTGGATGAAGCACAAGCTGGAATCAAGATTACTTGGAGAAATATCAATAACCTCAGATATGCAGATGACATCATATGCAGATGAAAAACTTGGCTTAAAGCTCAACATTCAGAAAACTAAGGTCATGGCATCTGGTCCCATTACTTCATGGCAAATAGATGGGGAAACAATGGAAACAGCACCAGACTAATTTTGGGGGCTCCAAAATCACTGCAGATAGTGACTGCAGCCATGAAATTAAAAGACGCTTGCTCTTTAGAAGAAAATCTATGACCAACCCAGACAGCATATTAAAAATCAGAGACATTACTTTGTAAACAAAGGTCCATCTAGTCAAAGCTATGGTTTTCCCAGTAGTCATGTATGGACGTGAGAGCTGGACTATAAAAAGAGCTGAGCACTGAAGAATTGATGCTTTTGAACTGTGGTGTTGGAGAAGACTTGAAAGTCCTCCAGTCAATCCTAAAGGAAATCAGTCCTAAATATTCATTGGAAGGACTGATGCTAAAGCTGAAACTCCAATGCTTTGGCCACCTGATACGAAGAACTGACTCACTAGAAAAGACCCTGATGCTGGGAAATATTGAAGGCGGGAGGAGAAGGGGATGACAGAAGATGAGATGGTTGGATGGCATCACCAACTGTACGCACTTGAGTTTGAGGAAGCTCTAGGAGTTGGTGATGGACAGGGAAGCTTGGCGTGCTGCAGTCCATGGGGCTGCAAAGAGTTAGACACTACTGAGTGACTAAACTGACTGGAAGTTTAACACTGATAAATCCAGGAGCTAGAAGATAAAGGAGTCAAGCAAAATAACCTAATGGGCTCATTTTCAGAAATAATCTTCATTGTTTGAGTTTTGTAAACTCTGCCAACAACAGGGCAGAATTTCAGTACTAGATGACAGCAGAATGGTAGGTAAATCCAAACCACCTCCATCAGATCCAATCTTACTCATCATTAATCAGAGGTATAAATATATTCCGAACAGTAGTAATTAAACAGACTCTTCCCCCTAACAAATGTTTTACTTTATATTTTAATTATGTGTGTGTGCTCAGTCGCTCAGTTATATAGGACTCCTTACGATCCTATGTACTGTAGCCTGCCAGGCTCCTTTGTCCACAGAATTTTCCAGGCAAGAATACTGGAGTGGGTTGTCATTTCTTGCTCCACGGGATCTTCCCACCCAAGGAAGGATTCAACTCCAGTCTCCTGTGTCTCCTGCATTAGCAGGTAAATTCTTTACCACTGCACCACCTGGGAAAGCCATTTTAACTATATATAGGCCATATATATTTTGTACAGCCTCGCTGAGTTGGTTCTTTAAGATGGCATGAGAAGAGTATAACAAAGAATGATAATGTAGATTGTACAAAAAAAATAAAAACTATAATGCTGTTCTAAGGAGAAAACCTATATAGGTACAAATAATATTAACATATATAATTGATATATGTATTTATCTAAATATATATTGAATATAAATGTGCTGATATATAAACTCTGCAATATATTTTTCATTCATTGCACCCATAATCACCATAACTTAAAAACCACAATAGCCAATTCTTTAGTAGAAAGAAAACAACACTTTTCTGAACTTGGCTATGTGTACAGCATTGCTAAGATTTTCTCAGAAGTGATTTCATTCAATCCTCAAAAATTCCTACAAGCAAAGGTAGAATCGGAACTTAGGAAACCCTCCCCCGTGGCAAAACAATCATTTCTCTCTTGAGAATTAATTTTAAACACCATTGTGACTTTCTGGAAATTGTCCTGAGAGCACACAGTAAAAGGAGAAACACTCTGTTAACACAGGGCAAGACCTTATCAGTACAATGAGCTTAAACACAAATGCAGGACAAATGTTGACTCAACAGTGAGCAAATGAGTCCCTGACCCACAGAAAAACTCTATAAAGCAGGTTTCTGAATTAAATGACGCTTGTCCCTGTAAGTCTGGATACGGCCAAACCTGCATCCTCTCAGGAGCAATCAGCGAGGGACCTTCCAAATGAACAGACTCTAGCTGAAGATACACTGAAAAATGTAAACACCCGGAACTATGACAGCATCCTCTATGGCACAGACACATCCAGTAACACGAGGGAAAACATCCATCTGGCAAACAGGAGTCCGCACAACCCTGAGCAATCACTGGCTTCCTCTACCCAGGCCCACTCTAGGTAGCCAGGTTCAGGAAGGAGAGGAGCAGAATCTGAGCAGAGAAATGAGACTATGCAGACTGTGAGGGGTGGGGTGGGGAAGAGACCTCCCCAAATTCATTCAGCCAAGTCATTAAGGTGATCAACAAACAACGGAGCAGGAAGCGAGCAGGCATTAAAACAGCCTTCACCGGGACCCATACTATTATCAGCCTCTTTCACTAAGTCGGCATAATAGATAACTCTCAGATGCACCCAAACTAAGCCAGGTGGCAGGGTCTCTATCCCCAAGCACCATGTTAGAGAGAAAGGGCGAAACCTGCCCACCCAAGACCTGCAGCTCTAACAGCGCCTGCTAGAGAGCAGAGATGAGGGAGGGAAGGTCTCCCCTGTAAGCCCTCTGCGCCACATCCAGAATGTGGCCGTTGGGCAAGACCGGCCATGTCTGCTTCACCTCATGATCCAGTCGCCACTTCTGCTAGGCGCCTTTTCCTTGTTGTTCAGTCTGTTTCCTCCAGATGTTATACTTTTATAAACTAAAAAAGGTTTTGGATTAAAAGCCACGTTTTAATTAAGACAAAAAAAGAAAAACATCTTATATATTACAGAGGATAAATATATATAATATGCAAATATATATAAAACATAATATGTAACATATCAGATATATTATATAGAAATACATATATATATTACGAATAATCAAGAAAAAATTTCTAGCCAGCCTCCTGAGTATATGGATATCAATTACGCTGACAAGCATAAGAGAACTACCCACACTCCTCTTCGAGACTTCCAGGCATCTCGGCACACTGAGTTGCATCCTAACATTTTCTTTCTGCACAGTGCTTAAGGCCAGTTTCTCTGGTCTATTAACTGACTTGTAGAAAGGAAGAGTAAATCGTCCTTGACTGCACAAACACCCCTGGATTTTTTTTTTCCCATGAATGCAAATGGAAGATTTTTAAAGTTTGGCAGTTGGCAAAGAAATGATTCCCAAGGCAAATTAAAGATACTGAAGGCTTTTTTAAGTTTTTTAAAAGCTGGATTTCTTGGGACGTGATCTTGGTTGCAATTATGATTCTGACACTGTTTGGCAATCTTAGGCAACATAAAAAAATCTCTCCAGATACATTTTTTTCATTAATTAAGAAATGTGTGAATTTGATGTAGGAAGGATAAACCAGATGACCTCCAATACCAGTTTAACCAATTGATGGTTTTGTAATTTAATATGCATGGAATTAAAACTTCCCTCCTCCTGGACTGCTAACAGACGTTCCTGCCATCTGCTTCGCCTGTGCGTCTTGCGGTGATCCACTGTAGCAATTATGTGGCTGTATTGGAATTTCGTTTTGTGTATTTATCATCCCAGTGGCTTGTTAGCATCTTAAGGCCAAGGTCCAAGTCTGAAGGTTTTTTTTTTTTTTTTTTATCTCATATTCCAAATACCACATACAGCTTAGCACAAAGAGATTCTAAGCATACAATTATTAAATGAACTGAAGGAATTAACATATTAATTGATAGCATGAAGCCATTTAAATATATTTACTTCTAGTTCTTAATTTTTACTTTAGAAAAAATGAAGTGTCAGGTGTGACCTTACCAGTAGGGAACCATCTGGGGGACATATTTGGAGTAGACCTGCCATGATTCCCACCTTAGTATGCAATTTCTCAAGCCCTAGAACTTCTCAACATATTAATCTAGATGTTGTTGTTTAGTTGCTAAGCTATGTCTGACTCTTTTTACAACCCCATGGACTGAAGCCCGCCAGGCTCCTCTGTCCGTGGAATTTCCCAAGCAATAATACTGGAGTGGGTTGCCATTTCCTTCTCCAGGGGATCTTCCCAACCCAGGGATCAAACTCGCGTCTCTTGCATTGGCAGGAGGATTCTTAACCACTGAGCCACCTGGGAAGCCCCTTAGATGTTACTTAAAGACTTTTGGTCCTCAAGAGTAACTGGCAAAAATACAAATATCTTGGTATGACAGACTAAAAGACACTTATCAGAGAATGCTAAAAGAGGGGCTAAAAGTGAAAATGGTGTGGGGTGAGAAGTATCCTAAAAAACATGAGACAAAGGATAGGATCATTTCCTTCTTTATCCCTTCTCTGTCTACTATGTGCCCGACACACATTAGATCCTCACCTTCAGGCACCTTAAGAGCTTGGGGAACAGAGGTTATCAAGCAAGAAGTTCTGCCACAGAATGACGAGTACTGGGTTAGGTCATGCAGAGGGAGCTCACTTACAGGAACCGGGGAAAGCTTCCCAGAGGCAGCGACATCTCAGCTGAGATTCGAGGAGACACAGAAGCTAATGAGATGGGGAGAACATGGTCCATTTGGAGCCAAAATCATACGCACAGGAGAGTGCTGAGCAGCTAATGATGTAAGAGCCATGCTGCAGGGTCTGTAATATTGAGAGGAAGAGGAAATGGGGAGGGGTGAGTCTGGAGACTTGGGCAGAGGTCCTCATAAACCACTCAAACCAGGTAAAACATGCAAACCACCTGAAGGAACTCCATCTCAAGATCAAAGGGTCTTCCTAGTTTTAGCGTCCGTCAGTCAACCATGCCTGCAACACAAAGATCATTGCTTGTAATTATTATAACCATGTATTTGCAATTTCTCTCTCAAGTTAGAAAGTATTATAACAGAGTTTATGGGAAAATAAATTCTACCATATCTACACCAACCCTGTTGCCAGAATACTAAGAAAGTATATTTGTTTCTGTGGAGGCAATTTTTAATGTCCAGGCAGGCAGATCCTGCCACAGTGAAAGGCAATAATTACTGGAAATGCTGGAAAAACCCTTTGCTTAGGTGGGATGGCAGATGCAGAGATGATACAGGCAAAAGGTTGTCTCTCAGGCATCCTGAGAGGCAGTGAAAGATGCCATGGGCAAAGGCTGCACAGGGAGGGCTGGCTTTGGCAAAAGTCATTTCAACCTAAATTGAAAAGATTCAGGGGAGGATATTCCTTTCTTCTTTAATCAATGCCATCTTTTCTACATGATACCTAGAGCCCCTGTAGCCATCAGGCAACATTATGAAGAGAGGCCGTGTGGAAAAGCAGAAGACAGTGGAGAGACGCGGAAGCTCCTAAGTCCTTGAAGATCCAGCCTGAAGACGAGCAATCGTTATGGCAGAAAACAACCTTCTCACAGCACTGAGCATTACGGTGAGGATACAGTCTTACCCAAATCATCCCAACTGACAAAGGAAACCCATAACAACCTTAGAGAATGGAGCTGCAGAGAAGCAGCTCAGGGGGCCAGCTGTGCCATGTGCCAATAGCTTCCAGGCCTCTCAGAAATTATCTGACTACATGTGTCACACGTGCTTCCAACTTCTGAAAGTCAGAGATGGCCATGAGGATAGAGAGACAGAGAGATAGACAGACACACATACATACATACACACACACACACTGAGCTACCATGATGTTTTGAGTCAGAATAAATTTGTGGTCAGAGTAGGTGAACCCTGCTGGTAAAATGAAAGATGAATTCTGTTTACTTTTTTAAAATGGTTATAAATGAGAAGGTATGTGTGAAATGTGTATTAAATTCCACTTAATTTGAAAGGATACAACTTTTCCATGTCCTCAAGTGTTTCAACATGAGGTTTTATGGGCTAGGAGTAAAAGTCAAACTGTTCACACCTTATTCGAGTGTGGGGGAATCCCATCCCTTTACGCTGCCCACCATGGTGTGTCCCAGTTCTCCCTTTTTAGAAAGATCGCACCGTAATCTCTAGGCTACGGTAGCTGCATCCCTTCTCTGGGGCACAGGGAGGCAGATAAAGCCAGACCAGGGCTATCTGTGTAAAGTAGCCAGTAAAACAGCTTCTCTGGTTTTAGGGAAATCTGAGAAGTGTCTTATTTATTTCACAATCCTTCTTTCTTCCTGCTAGATCCTAAATGTTTATATTATATATATATATATATATATAGATATATAGATATATAGATATATACACACACACACACATATATTATGACTTAAGGAAATGAGCTAGTTTTAGATAGGATATATATACTGAGAAAGATTCTAAACTTTAAAGGACAGAGTTTTCATTTAAGTAACTGTTTTGGTTTGGGATGACAGGAGCAATAAAAATATGAGAATGGAATAAGATAAAGGTTTTTTCCTGAGAATCTAATGAAAATCAGAAAAGAGTACAGCTCTCATCTCAGCCATTCATTCCCTGAAAGTACAAACAGCAGAATGCCCAATTATTTTGGAGTTAACAATGTCAGTGCAATGATACAAGGCCAAGGAAAGAGAGTACAACATGGTTTTATTCTATAAAATTAATTGTCAGGCAACCACTATAAACAGTGGCTCTGGAGAAAGGGGAAGACACTCTGCTACAAAGAACTTCCTTTCCTGAAGATTTTAAGGATCACTGAGGACAGCCACCTTTTGATTCTCCTGTGTACAGTATATCCTCTAAGTGGTTATTCATCTTAAACCAAAACAAAAAAGGAATTATAGGAGTGAAAAAGAAAACCAGCAGTCTCTAAGCCTGGTTTCTGAAGAGAGTCTCATCAAACAATGGTGACGCGTGCTGGACTTGCAGACATGCCTGCTCTGATGGAAATGTTAATCTTTACATCTACACCAATGGCATTATTAATAATTCTAGTACTGACATGATCCTTAAATCTCAAAAGATAATGGATCACACTTTAAGCTTAAAGGACAGTTCCTCAAAGAGTTTAAAATTGAAAAAAATGGAAGAATAACAGTGATTAATCTTTGCAGAGCATTTTAAATTCACAAACCATTTTCTTATGCATTTCATTCAGTAATTAAATGAAGAAAGTGCAAACCAGGTAAATTTCTTAGTGGCCAAGCTGGAACTCAAGCACTGTATTCAGAACCTGAATACTGCCTACTTCCCAGGGCAAAATCCCAGTGGTTCCCATGACATGCAATTTAATAATTTAACATTTGAGTGTTACTTAAAATAGATTTTTCCCTGTGTAATTTCCCAAAGTGCTAAGTTACATTAAACTTAAGAGACAAATTAAGCAATTTATTGTTTCTTTTCTCTGAATTGTGTTTTCAAAGGCTGATTTCCAATTGCTTGGGTGGGAGATTATGGGATTTGAAGAATCCAGAGGAAAATGGGACTCTCAGTAACTTAGGTGAAACAAACCTTAGTTACTGCCCTGTCTATGGACTTAAAGGGCAAGGGTGATAAGTGAGTAAAACAACTGTTCTATTCATGCCTCATTTGACTGTTTTGTTTATATATTTATTTACTGTTACTATTATCTGCTGAACATGTGATCACTAAAACAAGGATTCTGATCACCCTATTAAACGTGCAAACTCTTCACATATAAAACCTGCCTGAACAACAACAAAAAAGATGATGATACCACACAGCCAGTTCTGGAGAAGGAAATGGCAACCCACTCCAGTATTCTTGCCTGAAGAATTCCATGGACAGAAGAGCTTGGTGGGCTATGGTCCACGGGGTCACAAAGAGTCAGACATGACTGACACACCACACAGCCAGGAGGAGTCACAGCCTTGAAAATCTCCATTAATTGTATGGTTCTGGGATGTCCTGAAGAACTATATTACCCCAGGTAGCTGCAATTTTCATGAGAATACTTCTGGTGGGTTTTGGTGAGAAGGCATCAAAAATGATACATATTTATTGCCTGTTTAAGAGTGGTATAGTTTTAAAGATACAGGTAAGCATTTTTAAATATTTGGTAAAATTTTTAATCCAGGAAAAGTTAGGATATTGAATAGATTATACTTTCACTTAATGGTTGGTATTTTCAATCAACAAAAGATGTGAAGAAAGCAGTCTCCTTCCCTTCTGTTCTCTCCACGTATATTCGTATATGTATGTATACATATATATAAATGCATACACACAGACCCAAGCGTGTATGTTCAGTCGCTTGTGTGTGCTAAATCACTTCAGACATGTCTGACACTTTGTGACCCTATGGGCTGTAGCCCGCCAGGCTCCTATGTCCATGGAATTTTCCAGGCAAGAACACTGAAGTGGGCTACTTTGTCCTCCAGGAGATCTTCCCGACTTCCTATTTGATCCCGACAGGGATTGAACCTTCATCTCTTGCATCTCCTGCATTGGCAGGCGGATTCTTTACCACTGAGCCACCTGGGAAGCGCCCCCCCCCCCACATATATATATATATGTGTGTGTGTGTGTGTGTGTGTGTGTGTATACATATGTACACACACATACACACACACACACGCCTATAATGTGTAACCTAAAATTTCTGAAAACTAACTTATTATTATGTACTTAGGAAGCAGTAATTTCATTACTTACATCTCACTGTAAAACCCTATATTTTTAAGAAATATTCTATCTAGATAAAAGATGCATGTGTCATAGGAAACCAAAGATAGTAGGCTTCTCATTGACACACACAACTCTATTCAAAGGAAATTCAGAGATAATTTTCATCTGTTTAGTCTCTGTAGGGTATTTTTAAATATTTTAAAATTCATGGGAATAATCAACATTCAGAAGAATTACATCTTTGGCAATGAGAACTACGTTGAGAGGTTTTAGAGCCTTTGCAAACTGCCACTTGAGCACATTATTTATGAACTCTTTGCTCTTTAAAACTGAGAACAAAGCAATTAACTACAATTTTACACCTTCAGAAAGACTAAGAACATGGTCTGCCATCTATTGTAAATTCCAGAGTGTATTTCACTTAAATTTATAGTTCCATTGTGTGGAAATTTTCCTTTTATTCAAAAGAAAGTTCTACAGTGAATCTTTTATTTTGTTCACAGAAAAGGGGCAATGCATACCAATTTTGTTCTTAAGAAAATAAGCTTAATAGGTCCCATTATGAAAATGATTCTGAGCCCAATATTTAAGCACATGATACACAAAGGCAGACCCTATGAAGCAGGACACACACTCCGGGGTCTGTTCACTGAATGTGAAGTGATCAGAGTGGAGGAACCGTGCACCTTGAGAAGTGTCTGCACACTGGTGAATGAGCACAAGTACTTTCTGTGGGTCAGACACCACTCAGGATTTTTAAAAGAAAATCCTTTCATCTCCATGGAGGCCACACTGCACTCAGAGCCCCGACAACCTCGTGTGCACTTGAATCTGGGGCTCAGGGAGGATCAGTAGTGAAGTCCCAGGTACAGGGGAGAAGGTAAGGATCTAAGCCCACATGATCTGAGCAGAACTTGAGTGCCCCTCTCTGTGTATGCTAGAAAGAAAGAAAATTTAGTCGCTTGGTCATGTCCGACTCTTTGCGACCCCATGGACTGCAGCTGACCAGGCTCCTCAATCCATGGGATTTTTCCAGGCTAGAGTACTAGAGTGTGTTGCCATTTCCTTCTTCAGAGGATCTTCCTGACTCAGGTATCAAACCTGGGTCTCCCACATTGTAGACAGACGCTTTACTGTCTGAGCCGCCAGGGGAGTCCTTCTGTGTATGCTATACTCTCCCTAAGACGAGCAGGGATCAGGTGCTGGGAAGGGTCCCCCAGACCAGCGGCAGGACACCAATAGCCAACCTAACACGCCTTCCACTTGGAGAGTGACAGGATGTTCATTTTGGAGGGCAACAAGCAAAGGAACACAAATGATTATTTTCACACTTCAGAGCATCTCAAGGAGGGAATTAGAATAGAACTTCTATCCCCAGTTCTTTAGGTCTCAGTATTGTCATCTCCTTCTTCTTATTCCTGCTGCATGGGTTAGGCCCCTGTTGCCTCCTCTATTAGGTTAACATTTCAGTAACATCTTTTCTCCTTCAATCTCCTGCTCAGGTGAATTTTCAAAGAGTGGTTCTGCTCATGACCACACCACTGCTCAAGAGATCTTCTGGTGGCTGCTTATGTCAAGACCATAAAGCACACACAACCTGGACTCCCGTGCTCTGCTTCCCAGCTGTGCTCTCAACACACACTTCCCGCTCCCACCAAGAAGGAGCCACCGATTCAGCCATTCCCACCTAATTCCCCGCCCACAATCTCAGGCCCAGGACTGCTGTGCTGAATGGTCTGTGGTGGACATCCTTCAGTGGGTGTGGACATACAAACTGTGGCATATCCAGACAATGGAATGTTGTTCAGCACTAAACAAAATATGAGCTATCAAGAGTCTTAAATGCATACTTCCAAGTGAAAGAAACCAATCTGAAGATGCTACATGCTGTGATTCCAACTACAAGGCATCTTGCCAAGACAAAACTCTGGAAACAGTAGAGACATCACTGGTTGTAAGGATTGGAGGTGGTGGTTGTCATTTAGTCACTAAGTCACGTCTGACTCTCATGAGCCCATGGACTGCACGCAGCCCACCAGGCTCTTCTGTTCATGGAACTTCCCAAGCAAGAATACTAGATTGCCATTTCCTTCTCCAGGTGATCTTCTCAACCCAGGGATCGAACCCAAGTTTCCTGCAATGGCAAGTGGATTCGTTAGGGGTTGGGGTGTGGTGCTGGAAATAAATAGGCAGAGCACAGAGAATTATCAGGGCAGTGACAATACTCTGTATGATACCGTAATGATGCTTTATAATACATTTATCCCAATCCATAGACTGTACAACACCAAGTACAAACCATGTCAATTACATATTTTGATAATTATGATGTGTCAGTACAGACTCATCAATTAAAATAAATACAGCACCTAATGGGGGGATGTTGATAATGGTGAAGGCTATGTGGCAACCCACTCCAGTACACTTGCCTGGAAAATTCCACACTGAGGAGCCTGGTAGGCTACAGTCCATGGGGTCACAAAGAGTTGGACACGACTGAGTGACTTCACTTCACTTCATGCATGTGTGAGAGCAGAGGTATATGGGAAATCTCTATACCTTCCCCTCAATTTTCCTGTGAATCTTAAACTTCTTTGAGAAAGTAATGTCTTTTTAAAAATTAAAGGATTGATCAAGATGTAGGCAGAATAATACCTCATGTCTCATTTCACTGTGATCCTGTACAAATGTTAAGTTCTTAAATCATGTATCCTCATGACAAACAGCTTTTAAAGGTAACAAAACACAAAGGTAAATTTTTAAAAATTAAGTCTCCTGATTATGTTTACATGTTTATCTACAAATTTTGCATTGAAGAATCAAGACTTTTGTGAACTTTTTTTTTTCTAATTTGCTTCGGGAGAGTAAAATAAAAATCATACGTAATAAACAAAAATAGAATCATAGCCTTTTATATGGAATGGAGCCAACTGCTGAAAATTAAATCTTAACCTGCAGCCAACATTGATATTTGAATGTCAGAGACTAATTTCAGGAGGGAAAAAGTCAACAGTACACTGAACAGTTGCAAATTATATACTTTAAAAAATTCTTTAAATATAATTTGAGGTCTATATAAAAATTACATATTTAGAACTAGAATTTAAAAAAATAGTCTCTAGTACAGAAAGCTAGCTAATATTCTATTTCTATATTATACATATTACACCTTTATTGAGAATCTTTCATATATACATACATGTCAGACACTATTCAAGGTATTGGGAAATTTATTAGTTATCTATTGATGATGCTTAACAAAATGACACCTAAACTCAGCAGCTTAAAACAATGCCACTCACTAACAGTCTCTGAGAATCCAGACGAGCTTCAACAGGTAGTTCAGGCTCAAGGTCTCCCAGGGGTCACCATCAAGATGGCAACCAGGCCCCGTCGTCTGAACGCTTCCCTGGGGTTTCAGCATCTCCTGCTGGCTGGAGGCCTCAGGTCCCCACTAGCAGGCCCCTCCACAGGGCTACTCATCACATGGGCAGCTGGCTTTTCCTTTTTCCTTGAGTGAGCAACCCAAGAGAGAGCAAGAAAATAACCCGACCAGAAGCAGCAGTATCTCATAACCTCATCTCATAAGCTGCTTTCCATCTTCTCTTCTGCATCATATTTGTCCCAGAGACCAACCTTGGTGCAACGTGGAGTGAACTACACAAGGGTATCGCAGGGAACCTGGCTCCCACAGCAAAACTAACACAAATGAACCTTATCTAAACACATACTTTTATCTTACTAGGTAGGTTTATTTCTGATAGTAACCAATAGTCACTTGGTTGCCAAGTTAAGATGAACAAGTGAGCGAGCAAGCTGAGGAATACTGGCCTGTGTCCAAACAAACCATCAGCTGGAGGCATCACCCTGCTCTCAGGTTGCGCACATGCATGCCTCTCCTCTGCTCGCCGTATCCTGTCAGGCGGACCCGTTTCCAGACCTGCGCAGTAACGCCCACTCTTCAATTTAGCACTTCCAATTCTGTCACCTCCACAATTGTGTTCATCCTCTCTCCCAACTAAATGTTGTCACTTTCTCTTCTTAATTCCCTCCTCAGATGTTTTAAATTTCTCTATCACCAACTGCAAGTTTTTTCCTACATATTAGTTACTAACGTTAAATATTTCTTTCTACTGATCCAGTTTCACCATTTGGAGAGGAAGTGCAGTATCTTATTTATTATATACCGTGCATGGCAGGTATTCTAGCAATGATTTTAAAAAGAGTGAATTACTCTGTGAAGGGGATTTATTAGACAGCACTGCCAAAAAAAGAACTAAAAAACAGGAAAGAGCCTTAAAGACTGGAATCCATAAAGGGATAACCAGTAAAGAGAGAAATACATTTTGAGGCTGAAAGTAGGGCAGACAGATCATCATAGAAAAACACTTTAGATGACAGCTCTATCCACAATATTGACCTGTCCTTCATGACTTTCCCAACTACTGTAGTAAAGAAGATGCTTCACATAAATGGGGACAGTTTTGGCCCAGCTCTTGAATTTTAACATTCTCAACACATATATTGGTTACAACATTTCATGAAATTTTAAGTTTCTACCCATTTCCATCTTCTTTAGGAAATACAGACATTCAAACTGGGAAACTTCCACCTCCATTACTTATCCATTTCTGAATCCTGCTTGTCATAGAATATGTTTTGTCACATTTTATCATGATACATCAATATAGCCAGGATTTATTTTTCAATTCATTGATGTTTAACAGAATCATGTTAAAGATTAAACATGAACTGAGTGCTAACTGTGCTTCTGTCACTTGAGCTTAGTCCATGTCATTTCAAAGTCATTATCATCTCCTTCAGCACATCAGCCTATCACACAATACCTGTACTTTTCCACTGAATGATGGGAGATCACTTGTTTTCAGAACGAAAGTAGATATATACTAATGTATACAAAATAAATTAATATTTTATTCAAAATTGTATCTATTCAATAATTAATAATAAAGAGAATACCAATTAGTAAAGAAATAGAACTGAAATATTGACCCATTAATTATGTTGTTGTTCAGTTGCTAAGTTGTGTCCAACTCTTTATGACCCCATGGACTGCAGCATGTCAGACTTCCCTGTCCTTCACTATGTCCCAGAGTATGTTCAAACTCATGTCCATTATTATATATATTCCATTAATTATATATATTTGCAACACCTTACTGTGATTTAAAAGGCCCTAAATAATCCCAACTGATTATTTTCTGACTTCAGTTCTGCCTCCCTGCCAGCACATCAGCTCCCGTTCTACTTCTCAATTATGTTCAGCTTTGTCCAGCTCTGGACTTCTGCTCCTGTTACTTCCTTTCCATAGAATGCTATCTATCACAAAATGTTCATAGGGTGGACTGGTCATATTGCCGAGTCTCAATTTAAATAAATTCTGAGAGACCTTCTAAAACTTCAATTGCTTAAGAGGAGCTCAACCAAATTATTCTCTATCATAGCACTTATCATGTAATTGTATTATAATATGAAATTTAAATTTTTATTTGTTCATTTGTCTATTGACCTCCTGCCACATTAAATTTTGAGCTCCCAGGGCAGTAGTCATGTTTTATTTTTTAATTTGCCAACTCATAACCAAGCACAATACAGTGCTTGGGACATGGAGGGCATTCAGAAATATCTTTGAATAAATGAATCAACATCTCATCAATCAAACCCAATCTTTTACAATTAATCTACATTCTGTTCTTGCTTTTCCTGAGCAAAACTTTTAGTTCAGTTTTATAGAATTTTTGTGTTATCCTTCACCCAAGGGATCAGCCTGTATAAAGTACATTTTAGGAAATGAAGTCAAGCCATGTCCAGGATGGGACTCATCATGTTTACCTGCAGTGGACGTGCAGGGCAATAACCTGCCATCACTGAGTCGAGGGTGGTAAAGACCCATCACACAGAAATAAAGAAATTTCCTGAAACTGAAATGAAAGAAGCACTAAGAATATGTCTCTTGTAAAGAAATGGGAGAGTGAAACTGCCAGCTAAATATCTATTCCAGTAGATGACTACACTGCAGAATGCCGGAGAAATTTCCTGTTTTTATTAAACCATATGGCAAAGCCTGAAAAGAGCTGCATTTGGTCTGGAAGTGGCACAGCTGTACAGCAAGAGTGATTACACGAGGCTGAGTGGCCTTATTTTTTCAGCTCTCTTGTTTCCACTGTTTACCTCTCCACTCTGTTCTCACACTGCCAGCGCAGAAGCCCTTCTTTATGTTGTACTCAGAGGCCCACATGGTGCTGGTCATCTGCCTGTGTACACACACAGGTGTTGTGCGTTCGGGTAACCAAAGGACCATGGTTATTCCTCTTTCTTCCCCTCAATACAACACAAACTTCTGCAGAAGCTGAACAGAGGTCATCAAATGCCATAGTAAGGAAGTCAGAGAATTCTTTTGATTGTATGAGCATTTGTCAAAAGGTTATAATTTGAGGATATTTCTATATAATCTTCTTATGAATATTAAAAAATCCTGGCATTCTGATATTATTGATTTTCCTTAAAACAAGCTCTGGAAAAATACATATATAAATATATATATACATTTCTGGCCTGAAACTCTGTTTCAGCCTAAGTATTTTACTCTTTACTTTCTTCAACTAGAGAAAAAAGCAGAAATCAGATTAGTCATACAAACTGATTATTTTTCCAACCTATCTCCTAGGTTCAAAGTATATGCTATTTACAGCTTATGAATATGAATGGTAAAAAATGATGATGTGTAAATACCCAGAAGAGTATTTGATTTTGATCTTGTATAAATATATAACACTTGGGATAAATCTGGACACAAATGCAATATTAATAAGGAAAATACATCTGAGAAAACTATGAGAATTCAAAAATTTATTTTAAATTTAATAAATATTGGCTCCTACTTATGTTATACTTATGTTTAAAAGGAATATTAACATACTTGTTTACATTATTAATACACTCTTTTCTTTGTTCCCATGATGATCCACAGACATAAAATCTGATCTTCCCAAATCAAGTATTTTAACAGATGAATTGTGCAATTTGGATGTTACAAATGCAAGAAGTAAATATGCATCCTGCATTCATTTTTTCATAACCAGGCCTAGAGAGAGGTACCTATTGGGATGACAGCCTCAGATATTTCTCTGTGCAGGGAATAAGATGAGTAAATACAATTTCAGACAACCCTCCTGGTCACAGTCAGAATGTGATTTATAGGATGTGAATCACTCTCCCAGAGTGACTAATGTGAAGAGCCAAAGGAAGCCAAATTCTGCTCCAGGGTCTCAACTAAAAGCTGGCTCACAGATTTATCACTAATTATTTATCTGATGCCTTGTGTGAAACCTATCCAAGTGATCTGCAGGGAAATTTTAGGGCTTTCCTTTTGGATATTTAAAACTTACATTTTCCAAAACAAGAAAAGAATAATTCCAAATTTTCCACATTGGTGCTGTAAGTATAATTTGTAACCATGGTGACTTGGTAATCAATAAAGAAAATGCATGAAAACCCACCCTAATGTTGCACCAAGCCTGAAGTCAAACTAGAATTCTTATTTTAGCCCCCAATCAAGGCTTCTGGCCACAGATAAGTCACATCACTTCTCTGAATTTCAGTTTTATCTCTACCATGGTAGAACTCAAGAATAACCATGTGTTATGTAAAGAAGTATAATATCACTTGGAATATATAGAGATAATCTGAATAGCTGTATTATTTACCCTACTAAACAACCCCTGAAATAACAAATCATATAGGTAATAAAGATAACACAGAATAAAGAAATACAGCATCCAAAAGAAGTTTAAAAATGAGGAGAAAATAAGCAAATACCAGATGAGACTGATTTTGAAAAAAGCAAGACTATGAATTTAAACCCAGTCATAAAATTTATCATACTAAATAGAAAGTTGAAACATATTATTTAAGATAGACTCTGCAACTGAACAAAAGAACAACACTCAACTTTGGTGCCTACAAGAAGCTCACACTAAATATAAAGACAGAAATAATTCAAAATTAAAAATATGGGAAAGATATCAAAGTAAATCTTAGAGAAAAGAATACACGAGGAACAATGAGGGTCATTTATAATGATAAAGCAGTCATAATGAAAAATTCACCAAATGTACATAACCCTAAACCTTTATTTAATTGATAAAAGAGTTTGAAAATGCATACAGGTAAAACTAATAGAACCACAAAAGAAACAAATAAACCCAAATTATAGTTAAATATTTAAACAATCCTCTCAATAATAGAAAAAGGACACAGAAAATCAGGAAGATATAAAAGACTTGAACATTATTAACCAATTTGACCTAATTGATATAGAACCTTGCACCAAAAATAGCACAATACACATTATCGCAAATGCACATATGTCTATATAGAGGATTCTATAAAATCTACAAAATCTCTCAAAACACTTAAGTGTAGCAAAATTGATACAATATCAATCAGTTCATTTCAGTTCAGTTGCTCAGTCCTGTCCAACTCTTTGCGACTCCATGGACTCCAGCACGACAGGCTTCCCTGTCCATCACCAACTCTTGGAGTTTACTCAAACTCATGTCCATTGAGTTGGTGATGCCATCCAACCATCTCATCCTCTGTCTTCCCCTTCTCCTCCTGCCTTAGATCTATCCCAGCACCAGGGTCTTTTCCAAGGAGTCAGTTCTTCACATTAGGTAGCCAAAGTACTAGAGTTTCAGCTTCAGCGTCAGTCCTTCTAATGAATATTCAGGATTGATTTCGTTTAGGATGGACTAGTTGGATTGCCTTGCTGTCCAAGAGACTCTCAAGAGTCTCCTCCAACACCATAGTTCAAAAGTATCAATTCTTTGGCACTCAGCTTTCTTTATAGTCCAACTCTCACACCCATATATGACTACTGGGAAAACCATAGCTTTCACTAGATAGATCTTTGTTGGCAAAGTAATGTCTCCGAGTTCTACTATGCTGCCTAAGTTGCTCATAACTTTTCTTCCAAGGAGCAAGTGTCTTTTAATTTCATGGCTACAGTCACCATAAGCAGTGATTCTGGAGCCCACCAAAATAAAGTCTATCACTGTTTCCACTGTTTCCCCATCTATCTGTCATGAAGTGACTGGACCGAATGCCATGATCTTAGTTTTTTGAATGCTGATTTTTTAAGCCAATTTTTTCACTCTCTTCTTTCACCTTCATCAAGAGGCTCTTTAGTTCTTCTTCACTTTCTGCCATAAGGGTGGTGTCATCTGCATATCTGAGGTTATTGATATTTCTCCTGGCAAACTTGATTCCAACTTGTGCTGCATCCAGCCCAGAATTTCCCATGATGTACACTGGGAGAGATGAAATTGCATATGAGAAACACTGGGCTGGATGAAGCACAAGCTGGAATCAAGATTGCTGGGAGAAATATCAATAACCTCAGATATGCAGATGAACCACCCTTATGGCAGAAAGTGAAGAAGAACTAAAGAGCCTCTTGATGAAAGTGAAAGAGGAGAGTGAAAAAGCTGGCTTAAAGCTCAACATTCAGAAAACTAAGACCATGGCATCCAGTCCCATCACTACATGGCAAACAGATGGGGAAACAGTGGAAACAGTGGCTGACTTTATTTTTGGGGGCTCTAAAATCACTGCAGATGGTGACTGCAGCCATGAAATTAAAAGATACTTACTCTTTTGAAGGAAAGTTATGACCAACCTAGACCTAGCATATTAAAAAGCAGAGACATTACTTTGTCAACAAAAGTCCATCTTGTCAAGGCTATGGTTTTCCAGTACTCATGTATGGATGTGAGAGTTGGACTATAATGAAAGCTGAGCACCGAAGAATTGATGCTTTTGAACTGTGGTGTTGGAGAAGGCTGTTGAGAATCCCTTAGACTACAAGGAGATCATACCAGTGAATCCTAAAGAAAATCAACCCTGAATATTCATTGGAAGGACTGATGCTGAAGGTGAAGCTCCAATCCTTTGGCCACCTGATGCAAAGAGCTGACTCATTTGAAAAGACCCTGATGCTGGAAAAGATTGAGGGCGAGAGGAGAAGGGGGCGACAAAGGATGAGATGGTTGGATGGCATCACCAACTCAACAGACATGAGTTTGGGTAAACTCCAGGAGTTGGTGATGGACAGGGAGGACTTGTGTGCTTCAGTTCCTGGGGTCGCAAATAGTCAGAAATGACTGAGTGACTGAACTGAATTGAACTCTGCATATAAGTTAAATAAGCAGAATGACAATATACAGCCTTGATGTACTCCTTTCTCAATCTGGAACCAGTCTGTTGTTCCATGTCCAGTTCAAACTGTTGCTTCTTGATCTGCATACAGATTTCTCAGGAGGCACGTCAGGTGGTCTGGTAGTCCCATCTTCTTAAGAATTTTCCACAGTTTGCTGTGATCCACATGGTCAAAGGCTTTGGCATAATCAACAAAGCAAAAGTAGATGTCTTTCTGGAATTCTCTTGCTTTTTTGAGGATCCAGCAGATGTTAGCAATTTGATCTCTGGCTCTTCTGGCCTTTTCTAAAGCCAGCTTGAACATCTGGAAGTTCACAGTTCACATACTGTTGAAGACTGACTTGGAGAATTTGGAGCATTACTTTGCTAGCGTGTGAGATGAGTGCAATTGTGCAGTAGTTTGAACATTCTTTGGCATGGCCTTTCTTTATACTGGAATGAAAATTGACCTTTTTCAATCCTGCTGGCCACTGCTGAGTTTTCCAAATTTGCTGGCATGTTGAGTGCAGCACTTTCACAGCATCATCTTGTAGGATTTGAAATTGTTCAGCTGGAATTCCATCACCTCCACTAGCTTTGTTCATAGTGATGCTTCCTAAGGTCCACTTGACTTCACATTCCAGGATGTCTGGCTCCAGGTGAGTTATCACACCATTGTAGTTATCTGGGTCATGAAGATCTTTTTTGTATAATTCTTCTGTGTATTCTTGCCACCTCTTCTTAATATCTTCTGCTTCTGTTAGGTCCATACCATTTCTGTCCTTAATTGTGCCCATCTTTGCACTAAATGGTTCCTTTGATCTCTAATTTTCTTGAAGAGATCTCTAGCCTTTCCCATTCTATTGTTTTCCTATATTTCTTTGCATACATAAATAAATTATATTTCTGTACCTAGAAACTTACAGTACTGCCCAAGGTAATCTATAGATTCAATGCCATCCCTATCAAAATACCAAGGGCATTTTTTTTTACAGAAATAGAGTAAATTAAAAAATTGTATAGAGACACAAAAGACCCCAAGTAGCCAAAACAATCTTGAGAACTACAGTGCTGGAGGAATCAGGTGCCCTGCTTTTAGACTATACTAGAAAATTACAGTAATCAAAATACTATGGCACTGGTACAAAAACAGAGACATAGTTAAATGAACAGAATAGACAGCCCAGAAATAAACCCAAACACTGATGACATAGAAATCAAACATTAAAAACAATGTTATTTATAGTAATATCAAACATATGTAATACTTAGGGATAAAACTGACAGAGAAGTCATTAGTCATCAGGGAAGAAACACAAAGAGCAAGTGCAAAGGCCCTGAGGCGGAAGCATTGTCAGCCTCCAGGAGGTAACAGGAGGTAGGCAGAGACAGGAAGAGAGGTTGAAAAGTGAGCTCAAGAGGCAGGAAGGGGCCATAAGTTGCAGGGTCTCTGAGGCCTTGACAAGGACTTAAATTTCATTCTTAGCCATCATTTTTCTAAATAACCCAGTGTCCCTTTGTAAAAATTACATAGCATTTTACTAATAATAACTTTACACCCAGATCCTACATGTTAACATCCCCCTGCTCTCTAGGGATCTCTCAGGCTACACATTCAGGACTTCTGCTCCTTCCCCCGTCTCCAGGTCCACTCCCACCCCTAGTCCTTCAGCTCTCTCTGTCACATGCTCCCATGGGTCCTGGCTGGCTCCTGACAGCTGTGCTGCTTCAGACCCAAGAGCAGCTGGTTCTGATAAGCGCCTCCCCTAAGCTTCTTGCTGTGCTGAAAGAATCTGTACCCTACAATTCTGATTTGAGGACATTTCATAAATCCTAACTGCACTGTTAGTGGTTAAGAGATTTTGAATGAGTTACTTAATTTCCCAACATCCCACATTCACCATATTCAAACCAGAGAGCACAACAAATACCTCCCCTTGTTGTCATGGAGATAAAAGGAGGATGAGGCACAGATTCTGACAGGAGCTTCAGAATAACAAAAAACAGATCAGCATTAATCCCTGTCAGGAATATACTTACAGTAAGAATATTAGTAACATATTGACCTATTCTGTTTTTAAATCTTACCTTGACATTCTTTAACTTTCCTCTAGAATTCTAAAAAATTCAGTTACGATTTGTATTATTTGTATGGAATAATCACTTTTTTCCATTTGTTATGTCCTACTTTAATTAAATCCATTAAAAGCACATGTATATGTTTAATATGGACAAATTCTGCATTTTGTCTCACTCAGGCAATATTTGTAACATAAATCTTTCAAATATACATGATCCAGCACATCCCTGAATTTGCAATGCCATCATCACAAGTAAGACAATACTTTCCTAACAGTACCGAGCACTCACATGCTAGCAAAGTAACACTCAAAATTCTCCAAGCCAGGCTTCATCAGTGAATTGTGAACTTCCAGATGTTCAAGATGGATTTAGAAAAGGCAGAGGAACCAGAGATCAAATTGCCAGCATTCGCTGGATCATCAAAAAAGCAAGAGAGTTTCAGAAAAACATCTACTTCTGCTTTACTGACTAAACCAAAGCCTTTGACTATGAAGATCACAACAAACTGTGGAAAATTCTTCAAGAGATGGGAATACCAGACCACCTGACCTGCCTCCTAAGAAATCTGTATGCAGGTCAAGAAGCAACAGTTTGAACTGGACATGGAACAACAGACTGGTTCCACATTGGGAAAGAAGTATGTCAAGGCTATATATTGTCACCCTGCTTATTTAACTTCTATGCAGAGTACATCATGAGAAACGCTGGGCTGGATGAAGCACAAGCTGGAATCAAAGATTGCCGGGAGAAATATCAATAACCTCAGATACACAGATGACACTACCCTTATAGCAGAAAGCGAAGAACTACTAAAGAGCCTCTTGATGAAAGTGAAAGAGGAGAGTGAAAAAGCTAGCTTAAAACTCAACATTCAGAAAATGAAGATTGTGGCATCTGGTCCCATCATTCATGGCAAATAGATGGGGAAACAATGTAAACAGTGACAGACTTAATTTTGGGGGGCTCCAAAAATGGTGACTGCAGCCATGAAACTAAAAGATGCTTGCTCATTGGAAGAAAAGCTATGAACAATCTAGATAGCATATTGCAAAGCAGAGACATTACTTTGCCATCAAAGGTCTATCTAGGCAAAGCTATGGTTTTCCCAGTAGTTATATATGGATTTGAGAGTTGGACTATAAAGAAAGCTGAGTGCCGAAGAATTGATGCTTTTGAACTGTGGTGTTGGAGAAGGCTCTTGAGAGTCCCCTGGACTGCAAGGAGATCAAACCAGTGAATCCTAAAGGAAATCAGTCCTGAATATTCATTGGAAGAATTTATGCTTAAGCTGAAGCTCCAATCCTTTGGCTACCTGATGAGAAGAACTGACTCCTTGGAAAAGACCCTGATGCTGGGAAAGATTGAAGGCAGGAGGAGAAATGGATGACAGAGGATGAGATGGTTGAATGCATCACCGACTCAATGGACATGAGTTTGAGCAAGGTCCAGGAGTTGGTGATGGATAGGGAGGCCTGGCGTGCTGCAGTCCATGGGGTCACAAGAGTCAGACACAACTGAGCAACTGAACTGAACAGTACCTAATACCAGTCTAAATCGAGAGTTTACAACTGATTTAGGGGTCTACTAAAATTGACAGTGAATTGTGTTTAGCTATGGAAAAAACTCTTCAAATATTAAAACATTAAGTTACGGATGTGGAATTTGGTACTTGGAGCTATTCTGTTTTCATTTGCAATGTAATCTTGGCCAATCACCCATTCTCCATTTGTTTGGAAAAGTGAATGAGAACCTCAGGATAAACAATTTCACAACTATTTGTCAGAAATTAGACTAGCTATCAATCCATGGGTCTTACGTGAGCGTGTGTCACAGAAAAGACTCCACGGCACAGGTGGCCAGGCCCCTCCCTTCTAGTTCTATGGGGAGGCAGGGGACAGGAAGCACTTATTTCTAACAAGTCCCCAGAACCTCTGCAATGGATCATGTTTTCACAACCCTTATGTGTATTTTTAGCTATCTTAATTTATGTACCTGGTCAAATATTTCCATTCCTTCTTTAAGAACTAATTTTTGAGAACCTGCTGTAAGCTGGTTAACATTAGAAGCAACAGTTCTGGACCTGTTTTCCAACTTGTCTCCGAAGCACTGAGAACAAAGTCCACATGAAAGCTGTCTTTCATCCACAGGTGAACAATATTCTGGAGGAACAAGGCTGAACCCCACTCTCACTAGGCAGTCTGACCGGGTCATTCTGTGTGCACACGTGCCTCCCACTGAGCTGGTCCATCTAGGGGAAGCTGTCTGGCCCTCCTGGGGGTCACTGCTTCTTGATGCAGTGATGAGGGGCACAGGTGTTCTGTGGAGAAGGGGACATCTGGAAAGGTCACAGTAAGTTTTATTCACCCCCAGGCTCAGGGAACCTCATGGGCTTGCTCTAGAGAGGGCCTTGGGGAGACTCTGACTGGGGCATTTTTTCCCTCTAAGCAGATGCGCATCAGCCTCTCTTAGAAAAGGCTGTGAGACGCAGGGCTGCAGCAGGTGAGGAGCCCGAGGGCAGAGCTGGGCTGCGGGGTTACAGCTCCTCTTCGCCCGTGACACACCTGTGTGCTTCCTCCAGCACACCAGACATGTCTGCTGACGCCATGCTTACCACTGGACACGGACCAATTATCACCACTGCCCAGAGGCCGCATGCGGCCGGCCTGACCCTGCCTCCTACTCTGCAGATAATCCTGTTCAACCAGCACACAGCGCAGCCCAGGCTGTCAGGGGAAGCCAGGGCAGCCTTGAGAGAGAGTCTGATCACAGGGATGGTAATTAGGGAAAGAGGGTTGGAGGCGGCCAGTTCAATACATGGAAAGTATAAAGCCGGGCTCAAACACAGGGTTACTCAGAAGATGAATAACGGAAGACCCTGCCCAAATCTTTATGGAGGAAGGTTTTTAAATCTGGACCTGCCACTCAGTAAAACTCTGGAATCTACGACCTCCCGTGTAAGTTAAGTCCGTCTACCATACATCATCCCAGATCTCAGGTGGGAAGGGAGTAACTATAGCAGCCGGGCCATGAACCCGCGGGTGCTCGGGCTGCAGCGGTGGCTCTGCTGGTCTGGCTGAGTCTGGCCAGCTGAGCTGCACAGTCAGGCTCTGTGAAAGCCGCCAGCCTGTTTGCCGGAAGCCTGGGGAGGGAGGCTGGCCTGGACTGGGATGGGTGGGCCCTGCTGCAGGTCCCCTCCACAGCCCCACCAGGGACCTCTCCAGTGATGTCCCGGATGAGAGGAGCTCAGAAATGCAAGCATCAGAGATGCTCCTGCCCCATCGGCTGGAGCAAGTCATCTGAGGCCAGAGAAGGGTGGGAGGGCATGAGGGGAAGTCAGGACCCAGGACCAGAGACGCACTCACCTACCACACCTGAGTTTTTCTGTTGCTGTTTTTTTTTTTTTTAAATGTAGAAAACTTGGAAGTCTTAAAAGGTATGAAAATCACCATGCTTCACTATTAAAACGGGTTGGGGGGGAACCACTCCTGCTCTATTTCTTCCATCTTTTTTTCTATGATCATATGCAATTCCATTTACAGAAAAGGAATCATGTGGTTTGTATCCTCCTTTTCCCAGTTATTATATCGTGTACATTTTCATAAGCTTGTACTCTTCTTAAGTTTCCTGATTAAGCCTACATAACATCCTTGTTATACATCCTACATAACTTGCTGTTATGCTCTATTACTTTAAACATTTCAAATTACAAAACTTTATTATGTACAATATTGTTCTTTGAGAAGAGTTCATCTAATTGAGAAGAGTTGATTTAACTGAAAATGGGCTGATAATATTCTTAAGTTTCTCAATGCTTATTACCAAAATGCTTTCAAACATGTCTGTCCTCCTTCCATGACCAACCATGAATGAGCTGTGCCTTCTGCAACCGTGAGTCTTTTCCTGTTTTACTGCTGCTAAGTCACCTCAGTCGTGTCCAACTCTGTGTGACCCCATAGACAGCAGCCCAGCAGGCTCCCCATCCCTGGGATTCTCCAGGCAAGAACACTGGAGTGGGTTGCCATTTCCTTCTCCAATGCATGAAAGTGAAAAGTGAAAGTGAAGTCGCTCAGTCGTGTCCGACTCCTAGTGACCCCATGGACTGCAGCCTACCAGGCTCCTCCGTCCATGGGATTTTCCAGGCAAGAGTACTAGAGTGGGGTGCCATTGCCTTCTCCGCCTGTTTTACTAAGTATTGGCAATAAGAATAACTGCACCGACCTCTAGGGCCATGATCAAGATTCAAATAGTTAATCCACATGAAGTCACAGAAAAATGTTAGGTGACCATTAACTAAATGGTAGTGAAACTATTGCTCCTATTACAGTAATCTGAATGTGCTTCTCAGGTGGCAGTAATGCTAAAGAACCTGCCTGCCACTGCAGGAGACATAAGAGGTGCAGGTTCAATTCCTAGGTCAGGAAGATCCCCTGGAGAGAGGCATAGCAACCCACTCCAGTATTCTTGCCTTAAGAATCCCATTGCCAGAGGAGCCTGGGGGGCTACAGTCCATAGGGCTGCAAAAAGTGGGACCTGACTGAAGTGACGTGGCACACACATATAAACTAACTTTTTAAAAATCTTCTTTTGTGAATCCTCTCTTCATTTTCCTTTCTCCTTTGCTGTTTTTCAATCTTGATGCTTTCTGGCGCCTTTGTTTCTTTGCTTCCCCTACCAGTTTCTATTTTCACTTTTTCATATTACAAGAATACCAAATTTAAAGCCCCCTCACTAAATTCTTTCGGGAACTGCACTATATGAAACAAATGAAATTACTAGTGTCTGTGTTGCCAGGTTCCCACAATAACACCCAGTGGAACAGTCAGAGAGAGAGCATCATCTGAAGACAAAGACAAGCCTGCAAACAGCCTCAATGCTTTTACCTGTGTCCATGTTCTCGCATTTCCCCTGAATAAGTGGAATTTCTCTCCCTCAGTTTCCAGCCACGGAGTGTGCTGAGGGGAAGCTGCTCTCAGCCAGGAAAAGCTTTCAGCTCTCTATTTTTTGTGTGCCTGCAGGGGCTCTGTCAGGAATGGGTGGTTTCTCCTGGACTGATGATAGGCAATGACTGTTTCTTCCATCAAGAAGTGATACAAAACACTAGAATTACTGTGTGTGTGTGGAAGGTAAACACCATCTTCTCCTCACTGTGTTTTACTGGTAACAATTAAGTTGATATAAAAGTATATCCGTGCAGCCTCTTGTGTACATTTCGCACTCAAACATTCATAATTTCTCCCCCAGTGTAATAGCCTAGATGTTAATTTTAGATAGCTGAAATGGCAAGTCATATATTTTTAAATCATTGAGTCATTTAAAATTAATGTCTATTTGTTTTTATTTTGAAACTCTGCTGAAATAATAATGGAAGCTGAAAGTACAGGCCACAGAAATGGTTATATGAATTTGAATCGGTCATGTTGTTTGCGGAATCTGTAATTTGACAAAAATTCTGTTAAACTGGCCTCTGGTTAAGCTGTTCTGTTAAATTAGTCTTTGCACAGATGACTAAAGTTACAGCTTCACTTGAGTTTTCTGGGCAAGTAATGGACAGAGAAAATTTGAAAAAGTCAAATAAAAGGAAAATGTTATCACCAGAGTCTGAAATTCTACTTGAGGTCAGTGGTCATTAACTAAAATGAGACCCGTCAGGATGGCCCAGGGCTTTTCTTCAACCATAATGAGGTGCTCCGTTATAGACAGAGTAGGTGAAAAATTTGATTAACCCAAGAAGAGGTACTGCCCGGTGCCTACAACAGAGCTACCCAGGGCAAGGGAGCCGATGGATAAGAATGGAACTGTGACGATGGACCATGGAAATGAATGAGGGAAGAGCAATGAGAATAGGAGGGGAACTTGGACAGGGAGAGGAGACACCTGAGCAGGGAGTCGTGATGGAGCGAAGGGAGGACCAGAAGCAGCAGCTGAGACCCAGAGAGGTGGTCAGGGAGACGGGAGTCAGCACAGCCCTTGATAACAGCAAAATCTAGGGTGTTACTTGGGGTTAAGATGAAAACGAGGTATTTCTAAGACAGGAAGATGGGGATACTGGATGAAGCATCTACAAAGATGGTAAAATCACCATGAAAAACATGTCACATTCTGTGGTGGGGAGAGAAATCATTGAGCCAAGTGCTAAAATGCTCAATAAATTAAGGGAGTCAGGAAACTATAAACAAACACAGTATGTTGCAGGTCAGCGGTGAGTATTTTAAAAGAGCTGGCAGGGTGGAGATCTGAACAGTTCCATCAAAGAAAGAATATGATTTCGCAAACTCAAAAGAAAAATCCTTTCCCAGATATCAGACAGCCCTTGAGCAGGTGTGTGCCCTGCCAAAGTGAATGTGTTAAATAAAAGGAGGAAGATAGATATCCTTTCTGAGATAAAAAAAAGCAAAACCTCATTACCTTTTCTTAACAAAACTAGGAAACCAAATTAAAGGTTGAAAAGAAAAATGGTTCCAAGTATTGGTTTGCCAAATACAACGTGGCAAGAAATGTGGGGAGAAAATAGAAGAGAAGCAATCCGTCTGTGACCTCGGCTCTGTGGGGAATGGTTTCCAGCTATCCTCATGGTCCAGCCAATCAACTGCACAATCAGTGATGCCCACCTGCCCACTCTGCTCATCACACTTCCACTTGGTTACAATTGCGGAGAAAGCTTCCCAGACACGGACAACTCAGAGCTGTGCAAATGCCATACTGTCCCATGAGGACAAAGACACCTGACAACTTGAAAAAAAAATGCTTAACCTTTTTTTGTAAATAAAAAATTTTAGTAAGATCATTTGAAAAATACACTTTTGAGAAAAATACCCATGACCTGTATTAGACATTTATTCTGCTATGAAATGCAAAATAATTATTTTTGATACAAATTCATATATTTTAATCCATTTATTAGTTGAAGCTGCCGCTTTAAAAAAAAGAAAAGCTCTAACTTTTGAATCCAATGGCTGCCTGGGTGATTCCAAGATCCTCAGAGCCCCATTTGAATTGCCAGTAGCAGATCACCTCCTGCCCCTCCCCCACAGGGGAGCAGGATTTCGATGATGGTGAGAAGGTGTGTCTTATGCCTGGGTGGTGGGAAACGCTATAACAAGAAGTGTGAAGTACGAATCAGGTACATTGGTGCATGGTCTGTTCAGGCTGCTGTAACAAAATACCACAGACTGGCTGGATTATGCGTGCGTGCTAAGTCGCTTCAGTTCGTCCGACTCTTTGCTGACCCTTTGGACTGTAGCCCACCAGGCTCCTCTGTCCATGGGATTCTCCAGGCAAGAATATTGGAGTGGGATTCCATGCCCTCCTCCAGGGGATCTTCCCAACCCAGGGATCAAACCCGATCTCTTACGCCTCCTGCATCGGCAGACAGTTCTTTACCTCTAGCACCTCTTAGCTGGCTTGTACACAACAAGAATGTCTTTCTCACAGTTTTGCAGGCTGGCACGGTGCCAGTATGGTCAAGTTCTAGTAAAGACTCCCTTCTGGGTTACAGACTGCTGACTTCTCCCAAAAGAAAGCTCTGTTGGCCATCTTTTAGAGGGGCACGGATTTTGAACAGAATAAGCCATCATCACCACAACAGAAACTTAAAGGAGGACTAAATGTGCCAAAGTAATTAAACGACTATGGAAAATGTACTGTGAACATTACTAAGAGACTACTGTTCATAAAATGTCTATTATTATCTAACTTTGATACCTCCCTGAGAAACTTTCCTTTTCTTCTAATCAAATGATTAAATCAATCATGCTTTTCCAAGTTACCAATATTTATAGCATCATTAAGAATTATTTAGCAGAGTCCACTTCCTTTAGAGGTGATGCAAAATGTTCAAACTGGCTAATTCATGTCATGTCATATATCAAGATGTGATTGCTTTGCTAAAATTCAACTGATGTAAAAATCTTCTTCTAGTTTTCCTGATTGTAAGAAATAGTCCACATTCAGTTCAGTTCAGTAGCTCAGTCATGTCCGAGTCTTTGCGATCTCATGAATGGCAGCACACCAGGCCTCCCTGTCCATCACCAACTCCCGGAGTTCACTCAGACTCACGTCCATCAAGTCAGTGATGCCATCCAACCATCTCATCCTCTGTCGTCCCCTTCTCCTATGCCCCCAATCCCTCCCAGCATCAGAGTCTTTTCCAATGAATCAACTCTTCCCATGAGGTGGCCCAAGTACTGGACTTTCAGCATTAACATCATTCCTTCCAAAGAAACCCCAGGGCTGATCTCCTTGAGAATGGACTGGTTCCATCTCCTTGCAGTCCCAGGGACTCTCAAGAGTCTTCAACACCACAGTTCAAAAGCATCAATTCTTCAGTGCTCAGCTTTCTTCACAGTCCAACTCTCACATCTATACATGATCACTGGAAAAACCATAGCCTTGACTAGACGGACCTTTGATGGCAAAGTACTGTCTCTGCTTTTCAATATGCTATCTAGGTTGGTCATAACTTTTCTCCTAAGGAGTAAGCGTCTTTCAATTTCATGGCTGCAGTCACCATCTGCAGTGATTTTGGAGCCCAGAAAAATAAAGTCTGACACTGTTTCCACTCTTTCGCCATCTATTTCACATGAAGTGATGGGACCAGATGCCATGATCTTTGTTTTCTGAATGTTGAGCTTTAAGACAACTTTTTCACTCTCCTCTTTCACTTTCATCAAGAGGCTTTTGAGTTCCTCTTCACTTTCTGCCATAAAGTTGCTGTCATTTGCATATCTGAGGTTATTGATATTTCTCCCGGCAATCTTGATTCCAGCTTGTGCTTCTTCCAGCCCAGCATTTCTCATGATGTACTATGCACAGAAGTTAAATAAGCAGGGTGAAAATATACAGCCTTGATGGACTCCTTTTCCTATTTGGAACCAGTTCTAATTGTTGCTTCCTGACCTGCATACAAATTTCTCAAGAGGTAGGTCAGGTGGTCTGGTATTCCCATCTCTTTCAAAATTTCCCACAGTTTATTGTGATCCACATAGTCAAAGGCTTTGGCATAGTCAATAAAGCAGAAATATATGTTTTTCTGGAACTCTCTTGCTTTTTCCATGATCCAGCGGATGTTGGCAATTTGATCTCTGGTTCCTCTGCCTTTTCTAAAACCAGCTTGAACATCTGCAAGTTCACGGTTCACGTATTACTGAAGCCTGGCTTGGAGAATTTTGAGCATTGCTTTACTAGCGTGTGAGATGAGTGCAATTGTGCAGTGAGCATTCTTTGGCATTGCCTTTCTTTGGGATTGGAATGAAAACTGACTTTTTCCAGTCCTGTGGCCACTGTGGAGTTTTCCAAATTTGCTGGCATATTGAGTGCAGCACTTTCACAGCATCATCTTTCAGGATTTGAAATAGCTCAACTGGAATTCCATCATCTCCACTATCTTTGTTTGTAGTGATGCTTTCTAAGGCCCACTTGACTTCACATTCCAGGATGCCTGGCTCTAGGTGACTGAGCACACCATCGTGATTATCTTGGTTGCGAAGATCTTTTTTGTACAGTTCTTCTGTGTATTCCTGCCACCTCTTCTTAATATCTTCTGCTTCTGTTAGGTCCATATCATTTCTGTCCTTTATCGAGCCCATCTTTGCATGAAATGTTCCCTTGGTATCTCTAATTTTCTTGAAAAGATCTCTAGTCTTTCCCATTCTGTTGTTTTCCTCTATTTCTTTGGCATTTGTCACTGAGGAAGGCTTTCTTATCTCTTCTTGCTATTCTTTGGAACTCTGCATTCAGATGCTTATATCTTTCCTTTTCTCCTTTGCTTTTCGCTTCTCTTCTTTTCACAGCTATTTGTAAGGCCTCCTCAGACAGCCATTTTGCTTTTTTGCATTTCTTTTCCATGGGGATGGTCCTGATCCCTGTCTCCTGTACAATGTCACGAATCTCCAACCATAGTTCATCAGGCACTCTGTCTATCAGATCTAGTCCCTTATACCTACTTCTCACTTCCATTGTATAATCATAAGGGATTTGATTTAGGTAATACCTGAATGGTCTAGTGGTTTTCCCTACTTTCTTCAATTTCAGTCTGAATTTGGCCAATAAGGAGTTCATGGTCTGAGCCACAGTCAGCTCCTGCTCTTGTTTTTGTTGACTGTATAGAGCTTCTCCATCTTTGGCTGCAAAGAATATAATCAATCTGATTTCAGTATTGACCATATGGTGATGTCCATGTGTAGTCTTCTCTTGTGTTGTTGGAAGAAGGCGTTTGCTATGACCAGTGCATTCTCTTGGCAAAACTCTATTAGTCTTTGCCCTGCTTCATTCCATATTCCAAGGCTAAATTTGCCTGTTACTCCAGGTGTTTCTTGACTTCCTACTTTTGCAGTCCAGTCCCCTATAATGAAAAGGACATCTTTTTTGGGTGTCAGTTCTAAAAGGTCTTGTAGGTCTTCATAGAACTGTTCAACTTCAGCTTCTTCAGCGTTACTGGTTGGGGCATAGACTTGGATTACTGTGATACTGAATGGTTTGCCTTGGAAATGAACAGAGATCATTCTGTCGTTTTTGAGACTACATCCAAGTACTGCATTTTGGACTCTTTTGTTGACCATGATGGCCACTCCATTTCTTCTGAGGGATTCCTGCCCGCAGTAGTATATATAATGGTCATCTGAGTTAAATTCACCCATTCCAGTCCATTTTGGTTCGCTGATTCCTAGAATGTCGACATTCACTCTTGCCATCTCATGTTTGACCACTTCCAATTTGCCTTGATTTATGGACCTGACATTCCAGGTTCCTATGCAATGTTGCTCTTTACAGCATCGGACCTTGCTTCTATCACCAGTCACATCCACAACTGGGTATTGTTTTTGCTTTGGCTCCATCCCTTCATTCTTTCTGGAGTTATTTCTCCACTGATTTCCAGTAGCATATTGGGCACCTACTGACCTGGGGAGTTCCTCTTTCAGTATCCTATTATTTTGCCTTTTCATACTGTTCATGGGCTTCTCAAGGCAAGAATACTGAAGTGGTTTGTCATTCCCTTCTCCAGTGGGCCACATTCTGTCAGCCCTCTCCACCATGACCCGCCCGTTTTGGGTGGCCCCACAGACATGGCTTAGTTTCATTGAGTTAGTTTCATTTTGCCATTGCTAATCCACATTAGCAATGGCAAAAATATCACCAAGTCAGGTGTGACTGAAAGACTGGGAGAATAGGTATTCTTTGACAAAAAATATAAGCAAAAGAGTGCTGTGATTAAAGACAAAACTGACAAAAACAAAAGGAACCAACAATATGTCAGGATGACCCTTGAAAAAAGAGAAACATACACCTTCATCATCATCAAGTGACAGGTGAAAAGAAATGCTAAAAATGGTTCACAGGTGATTGAGAAAGGAAACGAAGAACTCAGGATTTATCAAGAAAAATATCACTGTATCAATGATTCCTTTATTTTTTAAGCAAAACAGTATCTTCAAATGATACCCTTGATGGTAGTCAGCTGAAATTAACAGAAATGCCCTGACTGTGATGCAGGGTAGTGGTGGTGGAATTGGATTTCTCCATACCAGATTTCCCCCACATCCTTCTAAGGTTGCCCCCAAAACAATCTCAGCTTTTAAACAGTATTAAATGATAAGAATAATAAATGGAATAACTGACATTGACCACGGTGGTGATGGTTTCATTGCTAAGTTGTGTCCAACTCTTGACACCCCATGGACTGCAGCCTGCCAGAGTCTTCTGTCCATGGGATTTTCCAGGATAGAATACTAGAGAGGATAACCATTCCCTTCTCCAGGGGATCTTCTCAACCTAGGGACTGAACTCAGGTCTCCCACATTACAGGTGAATTCTTTACTGACTGTGCCACAATGGAAGCCTTTTTTTTTTTTTTTTTTTGGCTTGCAGGATCTTAGTGACCTGATCAGGGATTGAACCCAGGGCCCCAGAAATGAAAGCTTGAGTCCTAAGCACTAGACCACCAGAGAATTCAATTCCCTAACATTGACTATTCACCACAAAAACCTTGAGGAAAAAATACAAGGTGGGAAACTCATCTTCAAAGTCTTTTCACATTGATGTCCATATTCTTCTCTTGTTCTCCCACCACTCCTATCTACATGAGCTTAGATGCCCACATCCACCAGTAAATCCCCTATACCCTTACTGACTCTACAAGCCAGGTCTTGTGGAGGAGACTGTAGTAATACCTTTCAATTCAGTTGAAGCCTACTAGATAGCTACTTGCTTTAAGGTAATATGTTTAACACCAGGGAAGAAAAATATAAAGCCAAATACCATATAATCACTTCTTTGAACAAGAGGCCAATCCCACTACTTCCTACTGCCCTTGATCACCTCCCTAGGAGGTGAAAGATATTCTCTCAATATAAACACCTATTATCCACCAAGAATGTACTATGAACTCTCATATGTTGGTGGTGAAAGTTCAAAGTGGTACAATCACTAAATAAGCTGTTAGACAGTATCTACTGATACTAAAGGGACTTCCCTGGTGGCTCAGATGGTAAACAATCTGCCTGCAATGCAGAGACCCAGGTTCGATCCCCAAGTTGGGAAGATCCCCTGGAGAAGGAAATGGAAACCAATTCCAGTATTTTTGCCTGAAAAATTCCACAGAAGGAGGATCCTTGAGGGCTACAGTCCATGGGGTCACAAAGAGTCAGACACGACTAACACTTTCACTGATTATAAAGCAGAAGATAGGCATAATCTCTGACCCAGAAACTCTTAGGTGAGTGTGTGTGTCTTAAAAAGAAATGCATGGATACAGTCACAAGAGACCTGTTAAATACTACTGTTATGTGCATTGATCATAACAGCCCCTCAAAAAGATGCAACATATCCATGTCCAGTAGCACGGGAACCATACTGTCATCTGTTCATACAATAGAACACTCTCCAGCAATGAGAACAAGCAAACTAAAACTACTTGCAACTAAGATTAATAGCACAAACACAGTTCTGAAATGGAGGAAGCCAGATGCTCACCCATCCCCAAGATATGGCAAAACCAATATATGGCATTAGAAATCCAGATACTAGTTACAGAGTCCTACACTAAAAAGGCTTTGAGAGTATTTCTGGCACCCTGGTGGTTTTGGACTGTATAGCCCACCAGGCTCCTCTGTCCCTAGGATTTTCCAAGCAAGAATACTGGTGCCCTAGTAATGGCTTATACCTCCATGTGGCGGTTGAAACTCTAATTTCATTTGTCAAAATTCACTATACTACACATTTATGATTTCTGCACTTTTCTGTATGCATGTTACACTTCAATAACAATTCCCCAAAAGAGAAAGAAATCATCAATTTAATCCACCACATTGAGAAAACAATATTCACTTGGATGCAGAAAAACAAGGGAGGAAATATTATTCACATTGACGCAGAAAAAGCAAATCATAAAATTCAATCCTCATTAATGAAAACTTTCTTAGCAAACTTGGAATAAAAGAGAACTTCATGAATCTGATAGAGCATATCTGTAAGAATCTTCCAGCAAACCTCACATTTCATTGTGAAATATTGAAAGCTTTCCCTTGAGATCAGAAATAAAACAAGGATGGCTGCTATCACCAATTCTCTCTGACATTTTACTGGAAGGCCTATGTAATGCATTAAGGCAAGCTTAGAAAATGAAGAAATAAAGCTGCCATCCTTCACAGATGACTGGTACACATAGAAAATCCAAATGAATACAGAGATAAGCCATCACAATTAACGGGAGTTTAGCAGTCACTGGATAGAAGGGAAATATAGCAAAAAGTCAATTTATAGATATACCCAAAAATAAAAAACAAAATATAGAAATACATCAAAAGTAGACACTGATCCATTACACAGCCACTCAAAAGCTCTACACAGAACATTTCAAACCACTATTTTAAGAAATTATAAAGCACTTAAGAAATACTCTACTGAAAGATTATCAGGACCTCCTAAGTACTCAACTTTGGAGGCCAGGTTTTTCTAGTGGAAACCAATGCATTTTGGACTCTTCTTCCTAATGTAATTTAGAAGTAGAATGATTCATTGTCATATAGTTCCATGTTATAGTTAATATAGTCTACTTTTTTTCATTTTAATTACCAGATGACTTTTAGCTTTGAACTTTTAGCATTTTGCTTAATTTTCCATTCTAGGAAGGATTTTTTAAAAGATAATGTCATCATCAGAACCATTCAAAACTAAGGATTACAGACCCCAAAATAAATTTTAAAACTTCAACAAGGTTTGTGATTGTGTGTCATCTTTGGAGCACCTGGGACTCACAGGGCCAGCCCTCTGGCTGATGAGGAATATCCAGCCCTCACTCAGAGTCCCTCAAGATCAATGAGTTTCCCTTGAACTTCACTATCTAATCATACATTTATTTAACACATACTGAACTGGTTCAAGCGTGCTGAACTGGGATAGGCACTGTTTCAGGAACTACAGATACAGTAGACAGTATAGTCTTCTCCAGGCTCCCTTTACTCTGGTCCCACCCTTTCAGCTTATTCTTTTTCCCTTTCACATATATTTCAATTACCATAAAAGACTCTGTGGTCACAAATCAGTGCTATTCAGCTACTGCCATCCTTCATCAGTTTCTATGTTTTGCTCCCAGATCAAATAAGACATTCAAATTTAGGTTTTTAACGAGCTGAAGGGGGGACATTCCTGGTGGTCCAGTGGTTAAGAATCTGCCTGTCACTGCAGAGGACCCAGGTTCAATCCCTGATCCAGGACCTAAGATCCCATACCCCATGAGGCAACTAAGCCTATGCACTGCAACTACTGAAGCCCATGTGCCTAGAGCCCATGCTCTGCAGTGACAGAAGTCACCACAACGAGAAGCTTGAGCACTGCGACTACAGAGTAGCCTCCTCTCACGGGAACTAGAGAAAGCCCACACACGCAGCAATGAAGACCCAGTGCAGTCCAATGTAAGTAAAGTAATTAGTTACTTTAAAAACAGAACTGAAGGAAGTTGTCAAAAAGACATGGAGACTTACCCTAAAAAATTAAAACTGCAATAGTGGTAACTGTGATAACCCACTTTAATGAATTGTTTGGTATACAAACAGCTCATGGAGCTCTACATCAAAAAAAAATCAGCAATCCAATCAAAACTGGGCAAAATAAATAAACACTTCTCCAAAGAAGACATACAGATGGCCCAAAAGCACTTGACAAGATGCTCAATATCACTATCAGAGAAATGCAAATCAAAACTATAGTGAGGTATCACCTCACACTAGTCAGAACAGCCATCAGCAAGTCTACAAACAATAAATGCTGGAGAGGGTATGGAGAGAAGATTGTCCTCCTACACTGTTGGTGGGAACATCAATTGGTACAGCTCCTATGGAAAAGTATGTAGGTTCCTTAAAAATCTAAAATAGAGAGCTACCTTACGATCCAGTAATCCATCTCCTGGGCATATACCCGAAGAGAACCATAATCCAAACGATACATGCACCCAAATGTTCACAACAGCATTATTTATGATAGCTAAGACATGGAAGCAACCCAGATGTCCACTAACAGAGGAATGAATAAAGAAGATGTGGTACACATATACAATGGAATATTACTCAACCATAACAAAGAATCAGAGAAGGCAATGGCACCCCACTCCAGTGCTCTTGCCTGGAAAATCCCATGGACGGAGGAGCCTGGTAGGCTGCAGTCCATGGGGTCGAGAAGAGTTGGACATGACTGAGCGACTTCACTTTCACTTTTCACTTTCATGCATTGGAGAAGGAAATGGCAACCCACCCCAGTGTTCTTGCCTGGAGAATCCCAGGGACGGGGGAGCCTGGTGGGCTGCTGTCTATGGGGTCGCACAGAGTCGGACACGACTGAAGCGACTCAGCAGTAGCAGCAGCAGCAGCAGCAGCAGCAGAACAAAGAATAATAAATAATGCCATCTGCAGCAAAAGGAGGGACCTAGAGATTATCATACTGAGTGAAGTAAGTCAGACAGAGAAAGACAAATACTATATGATATCACTCGTATGTAGAATCTAATTAAAAACATACAAATGAACTTATCTACAAAACAGAAAAAAGACTTACAGATATCAAAAACAAACTTATGGTTACCAAAGGGGAAACAGGGCCAGGGAAGGATAGATCAGGAGCTTGGGATAAACACACACACACACACACACTACTGTACATAAGACAGATAACCAGGAAGGCCCTACCTACAGCACAGGGAACTGTACTCAGTATTCAGTGAAAACCTAGATACGCATTTAAGACAGGATGAATATACGTACATGTATGATTGAGTCACCGTGCTGTATACTTGAAACACAACACTGTAAATCAACTACAATCCAGTAAAATATTTTTAAAAATGGATTATTTTCTGGCAAACCACATACCATCATGACATACATTATGACTGGATATTATAGACCACACTGTCTTAGAAGTTTTCTAAGATGAAATTTTATTGGACTGAACATTACTGATTATCAAAAAATAATTTGATCAGACCTATAGTTTTTAATTTTAAAACAATGAACCTGAAGACATTATTACAAAACAATGAATTGGGGGCTTACCATATACCAAGTTTTAGGTTACGGTATTAAATAATTCAATATTAAAAAAATGTCTTCCCATATATATAATACCATTCCTATATACAGAAGATAACACTTTGACATGTGGTTTAAAATATATCTCAGCCTCCCTTATATTTCCTTTTGATATTTACAAACCTCATAAACATAAAAAAAAAGGGAAAGGCCACTGTCTTGGTAATAACATTTCTTCTGCTTTCCTGACTTGAGATAAAACTTTTTCCCAGTTTTGTTTGTTTCTATCACAGCCATTCTGATGTCTTGCTGGTGTTTTGTAGGGTTGCTATCATCACAGAGGCTATTGATTTTTTTTTTTCCTTCAAAATATCTGTCCATGTTTTTGCTGCTCTTTCTTTACTATTCAGTTCAGTTCAGTCGCTCAGTCATGTCTGACTCTTTGTGACCCCATGAATCACAGCACGCCAGGCCTCCCTGTCCATCACCAACTTTGGGAGTTCACTCAGACTAACGTCCATTGAATCAGTGATGCCATCCAGCCATCTCATCCTCTGTCGTCCCCTTCTCCTCCTGCCCCCAATTCCTCCCAGCATCAGGGTCTTTTCCAATGAGTCAACTCTTCGCATGAGGTGGCCAAAGTACTGGAGTTTCAGCTTTAGCATCATTCCTTCCAAAGAACACCCAGGACTGATCTCCTTTAGAATGGACTGGTTGGATCTCCTTGCAGTCTTCTAAGGTAAGAATTACATGATTTAATTCCTCATTTCTGAGATACGAGATGTAATGAACTCTGGATAGTATTATAATAGTGTAATATTACAATTGTAACATCGTATTTTAACTGATGAGCTTGGAAATCTACAATGCATGTGTATGTATTACAACTTCTGGGAAGGAGAGATGAGAGTACTTCACTATCCCTAAGTAAGGTTTGGAATATTAACTTAAAATCATCAAGAGTTCTGAAGAGTTGAGAAATTTGTGGATATTTCTCTGTTTACAGTATTTCTAACAGAAATAATTTACTGTCCGCTTCAGTGGTCCCCAACAGTGCCTGAACTAGCCTTACAGATTTGAAGACATGCTTAAATTTTTAAAAAGTTACTGTTATCAAACAGTGAAACAATTTGAAAGAAGAAGGAATTAAGCCAATGAAAGAAAACATAAAACAAGTAAAAAAAAAAAAAGTGTACAACTGTTTGCATAATTTGTGACTAAGTGAGACAAAGGAGGAAGATGTAGTACTATGAGTGTGTGTGCTGAACAACTAAACCTGGTCAGAGATATGATCCAGAGTATAAGAATTTGATCTGGTACCTCCCAGTGAGGTGCAGATGAGGAGGAAAAGGTTTTCCTGGAATAAGGAAGAGTGTCTTCAAAGCCATTTGCCAAAACAAGCACTCAGTGAATGACATATTGAACTAATTTCAACCTTTAAGATGAGAGAGCAGAGAGGAAGTGGAAAGCAAAATAAGAATGCAAGGATATGTAGGGTCCAAACACCAACTGTCCTAGAGACTGTGGCAATGTTATACTTCTTCTGAGACCAAAGGGAATCACAGCAGGGCTTCACCTGGGTGGCTGATGTCACCACCATTGGGTGGTTGATGGCAAAAACCCTGATTCAAACAAAAAACTGTATGAGGAAAAATGAGATGACTGGAGAAGTTTAAATATTTACTGATACTCAATACAGTAAGAAATTACTATTATTTCAGTTGTGACAATGAAACTGCAGGTAACATTTTTTTAAAAGATTCTTTATCTTGTATAGGTATTAAAATATATATAGAGATGAAATGGTATGGTGACTAGAATGTTTTCAAAATCATCAAGGAGGCAGTGTGGTGTGTGGGATACATACAGATACATTGACTGACCATGAATTAATCATTAAAGCTAGATGAGGATGCTGATGGAAATTAACCTATGTGAGAGGGGATGTAGTGGTACACATATACAACAGAATATTACTCGACCATAACAAAGAATCAGAGAAGGCAATGGCACCGCACTCCAGTACTCTTGCCTGGAAAATCCCATAAACGGAGGAACCTGGAAGGCTGCAGTCCATGGGGTTGCTGAGGGCCGGGCATGACTGAGCGACTTCACTTTCACTTTTCACTTTCGTGCATGGGAGAAGGAAATGGCAACCCACTCCAGTGTTCTTGCCTGGAGAATCCCAGGGATGGGGGAGCCTGGTGGGGTCTATGGGGTCGCACAGAGTCAGACATGACTGAAGTGACTTAGCAGCAGCACAAATTCAGTAAGAGTGTCCTTAGAAGAAAAGGATGCACACAAACCCAGGGAAGAAGGACCATGGAGATGGAGGTAGAAACTGAAGTGATGTGTCCATAATCCAAGACACTCCAAGAATTAGCTGCAATCACCTTCTAGAAGCAAGGAGAGAGGCAAGAGACTGTTTCCCTAGTAGCCTCCTTACAACACTAACCATGCCAACACCTTGACTTCAGACCTCCAGCCTCCAGAACTGAGAATGAAGACATTTCTACTGCTTTAAGCCACCCAGTTTGTGGTATCATGTTACAGCAGCCTTAGGAAGCCAGTCCACCATCACTCAGAAAAAACAATTTTTGTTTACTAATAAAAACTATTTTCATCACGAAGCTAAATGCCTTCGGATTCCAGTGTCTCTCAAAATACGTAATGTACATTTTTCTATGGTGAATCTGGAACTGTGAGAAAGCAGAACCATTGACAGTGTTTAATTTATTTCTTTCCATTTGCAGCTGCAAATGAAATTTGCTTATGTTATGGCTGATTATATTTGAAGTACAGACGTTCCTTCTAAATTTCTCTCCAGACCTCAATTTATCTTCTTATATTTTTATTCAAATGTTCCTCCATTTTTAAACATAATTGAATCACAATCTCATTAAGGGTGAAAGTCATGTCTGTGTGCATTTAGTTGATTACCTGGTGGATGGAACAATCGAAATACCACTCGCTGACTTTTTACCAAATCAAACCCCAGAAGTGATGGATATTGTTCCACTTATCTCTAACTTTCTGAATCTTACATAACAAAACCAGTAGGAGAAATTTCTCTGGGACTAAGAAAGAGAAAAACAATGCTGTATCTGAAGTGTTTAAATACTGTGAATACCATGCAGCTTGCTGTCAGACCACATCACCCCACCTCCTAAATTTTTTTCTTTTTCAGAAAAAGTTTGTCCTTCATCTCATCAATCACACAGCTATTACTCTGTATAAGCTGGGATATTAGTCTTTTCATCCTCTCACCTTGTCCCTCCAATTTCATTCATCCCTTTTTTATTCAAAATCATATCAAGATTACTGCTTTTTAAAATCCATTTTTAGCAAAAATCAAGGACTTATCTCTCCAGAGAATTAATAAAGATTAGATTACAACCATAGCTTTAATATTTAGAATTAGCTCCAAGTAGGGCACACACTGAAGACTGATTTTTTTTCTCTTGCATCATAAAGCTCTCCTCTAATGCAGTCTTAGGGACTCTGCCAAATGCAGGTGATGGTGGCTGACATCCTTGTTACAAGCTTATGTTATGGCTGATTATATTTGAAGTATAGACGCTCCTTCTAAATTTCTCTCCAGACCTCAATTTATCTTCTTATATTTTTATTCAAATGTTCTTCCATTTTTAAACATAATCGAATCACAATCTCATTAAGGGTGAAAGTCACGTTTGTGTGCATTTAGTTGATTACCTGGTGGATGGAACAATCGAAATACCACTCGCTGACTTTTTACCAAATCAAACCCCAGAAGTGATGGATGTTGTCCCACCTGCTCTCCTCTGAGTGGTCCTCACTGATTTCCACAGGAGAGTTAAGAAGCAATGTTTGTGCTTGGTGGGCACTTGATAGGAGATTTCAGTGTGACCATTTCCTAAGCCCAAGCACAGATTTGGCTATTGTTTTCAGTGGCTGATTTTTCTCAGTAACTTAAGCCTATGCAATACTTGGTCCTGTTTTCCAACATTCACTCTACCCATGATCCAACTTTAAAAATATCTGTACAGAGGCAGCTTGATGCCTCTGATGTGTTATTTGACACGGGATTCATTTTATTAGGTTATATCTCATAATACTTTCTTGTATTTTTATTTCTGCTCTTCCATGTGGATTCCAACCTATCAGCAATGACAATATGCAATGAATTGAACTGTAATCACACAAGGATTGACTGACTTTTTTAGCTAGTTTGTCAGGCTCACAAGGAAAACTAAGGAATTTTTTCAAATGACCCTCGGTTATTTTTGCCTTACAATATACAAATCAAGGCAGTAAATGACAATAACTAACTGACTAAATAGGAAAGTGCTCATGTTTTAGGAGGAAATGTAATTCTCAAGGGAAAAAGAATGAGGAGGAGAGAGGCAGGCAATGTCTGGAAGCAGAGAGCAAGTCTTGCATTACTCAGGGCCACTGCTTCACAAAAAGACACAGCTGGTGGCCCAGCCAGCGGCCACCTCTGGACTGTGTCCAGCATCAGAGGACACGAGGGGCCACGGACCCCCAGCTCCCGCTCATCTCCTGTCTCACTGGTCAAAGTCTGGCCCAGTAGGACCTGACTCCTCAGTGCCAGCTGGTGTCCTCCAAGCATTTCAGACGTTCCCAGGTAAAGCCACACGTCACACTCTGGACCACAGCACTGCATTCGTGCCCAGAAGTGACTGGAGGAATCAGCCTCAGAGGATCCATCATGGTGGGGATGCCTGCTGGAACTTCCATGTCTCCATCCAGCGGTGACACTGGGGTACTTCCAGATGCCAGCACTCACCCTAGGGGGCAGGAGGAGGACAAGAGCACCTGCGCTGTTAGATGATGGGCAGGGGCCGTGGTGTGGAGGGGGCGGCAAAGGCTGGGATGCTCTCATAAATAAGGAGCCAAGAGGCCAAAACACAGTGAAGGCAAGAGAAACATGACCCACACACATTTAACCTGGGAAAACCCTGACAACAAGATAAAACATCCTGAAGACAATAAATTCTTTCAAAAGGGAAAACAGAAAGCTGCAGTGCCCTGGAGAGTACGTTACTGCAATATACAGCCACCTGCCCTCCCAACAGAGTAAGCAGAATATAATCACAATATTTAATAAAGGGAATCCTCAAACCAATTGCCTTTAGCTGGTGTGATCTTAGAGAAGTAACAGTGAAAATTAAATTCATCTATCCTGAGATTAAGGATTAATTTAGGATGACCAAGACAAAATATAAAGAGGACATTTTTAATATCTGAATAAAGTTATTTTTGAGGGAAAAGATCACTATCGCTTTTGATGTAAAAACAATCCTACAACCCTTAACAAGGAAAGAGAATTCATTCAAGGAAAAACCATGCTAAATGAGATGTCAATGTTTTTGACTGTTTAACTACATAAGAAAATACTAACATTTTATGATGTATTTGTTTTAAAAGAACTTAATGATTTCTCACAAAGCACGTCTATGTGTTCGTTTGAGCTGTGAATGAATTGGGTCCCGGGGCACTTGGGGTCTTGCCAGACTACCATCATCAGAAGCGGTCCTGAAGCACGCTGATAAGAGCACGTTAAAGCTGATCCATGTGGGACATGTGAGTATCGGATCCTAGACCCCCTCCCCTCTCTAGGTCTGCAATCCCTGTAGCTCACAGCGCAGGAACGAGTCCCGTTTTTGTGCTCAACTGTCTCAGATGCGGGAGGTGCCCCGGCCACCTCCATCCCCCTGACGGCCCGGGAGGGGCCCTGCTCTCACCCCTCAGGGGCGTCTTCTCCAAACCACTCCTCTCACTGGTGAAGCACTTCCAGAGACAAGGCTGCAGTCAGTCCGTCCAGAGCAGCTGTAGGTCTGCTCAATCCCCAGCCGGGGGCCTGAACAGACTACTGACTGACTGACTTCAGCTGCAACAGGATGTCATGGAAACCCTAGTGGACATGGTGTTCAAGATGTGGTTTCAATGCTGAGTCAGCGATGTTCAGCCCTGTGATGTCAGGGAAGTTGTTTTATCCAAGCATCAGTTACCTCATTCAGGGAATTCTAACATTCAGTTAGAACACAGAGACGACTGTTGTAACAGAACTCTAAACAGAAGGGTAAGCAAGGGAGAAGTGAATTCCTCTGTGCCCGTGGGAGACTCCAGAGGCACCAACCCTGACCCACCCACGTCACAGAGCTCAGGCTCCGCCTCGTTCTCCCACCAGTGAGGACACAGCCACATTCTCAACATGAAAGGAGGCCCAGGATCCCACTGTTGGGGTCACCTCCCAGAGACAGGAGGGAACACAGACCTCTCACCCCCAAGGGCTGTACTGGGGTGGTGAGCAGTGCTGTACTGGGGTGGTCAGAACCAGCAGGGGAGAGCCAGTTGTCGACCTTTCAGGAATAACAGGAGCCAGTTGTTAAACACAGCCTTTGTTAAAAATTAAATTAGATATTCCAAATCACATTAAAAACAAGGGCAACAGATGCTCAGAACTCCCTCTTCCTGTTTACAGTACCACATGCCACTACCAGCCCTGTTGTGTGGTTATTCACTTGTGGTATCTCTGCATGGGACACACCACGCCGTGCTTCTGCAGGCCTTTCTGACACGGAAGAGCCTTCACATCGAAGCTTGAAATCAATCACGCTCAGTGTATTTACACTATGAAACATGGCAAACACCAATTCAGGCCTAAATTTATTGTTCTGTTGATTGTTTAAGACCAGGAGCTAGCAAACCACCCAGAACCTGTTTTCATTCAGTCCTTACACTAAGGACTTTTTTCTTTCACATTTTTATAGTAGGAAGGGCTCGATAAAGGACAGAAATGGTATGGACCTAACACAAGCAGAAGATATTAAGAAGAGGTGGCAAGAATATGCAGAATAACTGTACAAAAAAGATCTTCATGACCAAGATAATCACGATGGTGTGATCACTCACCTAGAGCCAGACATCCTGGAATGTGAAGTCAAGTGGGCCTTAGAAAGCATCACTACAAACAAAGATAGTGGAAGGTGATGGAATTCCAGTTGAGCTATTTCAAATCCTGAAAGATGATGCTGTGAAAGTGCTGCACTCAATATGCCAGCAAATTTGGAAAACTCAGCAGTGGCCACAGGACTGGAAAAAGTCAGTTTTCATTCCAATCCCAAAGAAAGGCAATGCCAAAGATGCTCAAACTACCACACAATTGCACTCATTTCACACGCTAGTAAAGTCATGCTCAAAATTCTCCAAGCCAGTCTTCAGCAATACGTGAACCATGAACTTCCAGATGTTCAAGCTGGTTTTAGAAAGGCAGAGAAACCTGAGATCAAATTGGCAACATCCACTGGATCATTGAAAAAGCAAGAGAGTTCCAGAAAAATGAAAAACATCTATTTCTGCTTTATTGACTATGCCAAAGCCTTTGACTGTGTGGATCACAATAAACTGTGGAACATTCTGAAGGAGATGGGAATACCAGACCACCTGACCTGCCTCTTGAGAAACCTGTATGCAGGTCAGGAAGCAACAGTTTGAACTGGACATGGAACAACAGACTGGTTCCAAATAGGAAAAGGAGTACGTCAAGGCTATATATTGTCACCCTGCTTATTTAACTTATACAAAGAGTATATCATGAGAAACGCTGGGCTGGAAGAAGCACAAGCTGGAATCAAGATTGCCGGGAGAAATATCAATAACCTCAGATATGCAGATGATACCACCCTTATGGCAGAAAGTGAAGAGGAACTCAAAAGCCTCTTGATGAAAATGAAAGAGGAGAATGAAAAAGTTGGCTTAAAGCCCAACATTCAGAAAACTAAGATCATGGTATCTGGTCCCATCACTTCATGGGAAATAGATGGGGAAACACTGGAAACAGTGTCAGATTTTATTTTGGGGGGCTCCAAAATCATGGCAGATGGTGATTGTAGCCATGAAATTAAAAGACGTTTACTCCTTGGAAGGAGGGTTATGACCCACCTAGATAGCATATTCAAAAGCAGAGACATTACTTTGCCCACAAAGGTTAGTCTAATCAAGGCTATGGTTTTTCCAGTGGTCATGTATGGATGTGAGAGTTGGACTGTGAAGAAAGCTGAGCACTGAAGAATTGATGTTTTTGAACTGTGGTTTTGGAGAAGACTCTTGAGAGTCCCTTGGACTGCAAGGAGATCCAACCAGTCCATTCTAAAGGAGATCAGTCCTGGGTGTTCTTTGGAAGCAATGATGCTAAAGCTGAAATTCCAATACTTTGGCTACCTCATGTGAAGAGTTGTCTCATTGGAAAAGACTCTGATGCTGGAGGGATTGGGAATAGGAGGAGAAGGGGATGACAGAGGATGAGATGGCTGGATGGCATCACCGACTCGATGGATGTGAGTTTGAGTGAACTCCAGGAGTTGGTGATGGACAGGGAGGCCTGGCGTGCTGCAATTCATGGGGTCACAAAGAGTTGGACACGACTGAGCGACTGAACTGAAACTGAAACTGAGCAAGGAAGGAAAGGAGGGAGGGAGAGCAAGCAAAAGCATAAAAGAAAGAGAGAAAGAAAAACATGCGACTCAGACTATTATACGGCAGCAAGAAACATTTCTGAACCTGATGGAAAACATATTAATAAAGCAAATGAAACCGAGAGGCCTCCTCGCTGGCTGTCAGCCCCAGGGGATGGAAGCAGCCTCTTTCCTTGTCATGTGGACCCTTGAGCTATAAGCCAGGGAAGACGATGACCCCTTGTGGTGAACCCCTCTCAGGATCTGAACCTCTTTCACCAGGAAGCACCCAGTGCGTTCCAGGCGCTCAGCTGAGAAGCACAAGGATACTCACCCTCCCTGGGATCATCTGGGCCCCCTTCCACACCTCTCCACTGAGAGAAGGCCCCGCCCCCAATCAGGATGGATTCCAGGCAGCCTTGGATCATTGGCTCAGGCTAGAATTCTCCCTATTACAAGGGGAACCTCACTGTGGGTGCCAAATGCACTTCTTTTATTTACACTATTACTCTGAGAGTTTAATGAGATCATGGATGGATATATATATTTATATATATATATATATAAAATCTATAGTGTTAAGAAGTGCTCTGTTACAAATTACAAGTGGTATTAGTTCTGAAGTTATCCTTACTGACCTCTGCTCTTCCTCAAATTCGCGTATCTGACTGTCTGATAACACACAGCTCCTTTCCTAGCTCAGAACCCAGTACTGGAGGTCCCTCTCTGACCCCGCTCTGGTTTTGTAATTTCTCCGAAGTCCTCCTGAAGAGCTTACTATGCCCAGACATAGGATGGCCTAAGACTGTGAGGAATACACGACCCCTTCATGGTCTGTCTCACAAGTTCACTGTTTACTAAATAATCCTTCCTTAGGAAACTAGAATTTAAGGTCTTCATCCTTCCCTCCCTGTCCTTCCCCTTTCTCTTCTCTAATCCCTCCTCCTTCTCTCTCCTTTTCTTTTATTAATGCACTTAAAAAAAAAAACTGTATAAGAAACAAAGCCGCCTAAAGTTTACCAACAGGAAGATAGCTAGCACTTCTAGTCAGCTCCCAAACACTGCTGCCTTGGCCAGAGGCCAGAAGATAATTTTGACTGTTTTTGAAAATTCATCTTTATCATCTGCTGCCCACTCTGTCTATTCAGAAGCTACTCCTAAATTTTGTAAAGAAACAAGAAGTCAAATGTAACAGATGTCCAATCCCAGTGGAGCTCAGCCTTTTATGCACCCAGGAAGACGAGAATCTTTGCGGCTTCTTCCAACAGAAAGAGTTACAACAGTTGATTTGAGCTTCTTTTTAACTGAAAGCAGTATTTTTGGTATTGATGGTTAACAAGAACTGACTTTCAGGTGTGGACATAAAGCACAAACCAGCCAGCTGTATTTCTCACAAGGTCTGCAGAAGTACTGGGAACCCACGCGCACAAAGAGGACATGGAAACCAAACTTGCCTCTGCCACTTCAAAGCCCGGGGTGTCACGTCCACCCCACGTTTTCAACAAAGGTATACACCGTGCCCCGAGCCTTTGTTAGAAACAAGACATCAGGCCCAAAATAAAGTCGCTTAGGCTAAGCCCCATGTCACCAAACCAAAGTTTAATTACAGTTTCAGCTTTCCCAGAGACCGCATCTTCAGTAAATCCACAAAGAAACCCCCTGACTGGCACCAGTCAGGTCACGTGCCTGAAGGACCCCTGCCATTCGCCTAAAGGAAAGTAGCTGTGCAAAACCAACCAGCTTTCCTGACTCAAAAAACGTCCTTGTTCCCACTCCCTTCTGTATTAAAGTGCTTCATTTTGTACAGCTTCTCAGTTTCTTTCCACCTGCTACACTGGAAGCTGGCTGATTCAAATCAACTTTTGTTCTTAAAATGTTTAATCTACCTCAGTTTATCCTTTAACAGTTCTGCTGTCAGATAGGGAGTTGAAGGAGACCTCCCTCCCCGGACAGGTGCCAGGAGCCCAGAGCAACCAGGGCGGGTACCTGCTGTTCTCTCGCAGTCCCTGGAGGTGCTGGACGAGCCGACTCAGTCCTGGATCTGCAGCTTTTGCCTCATGAGCTTTCAGGGCACCTGAGCATTTCTTTTTCTGCTCTGGGTCAGGAAACCTGCTGAATGCTGCCTGCTTTGACGCAGGAAGGAAAGTGTCTGGCGTCAGAGTGGATCTGACTTAGGGTGGGGCTGCGTCAGTGTGAGGTCTCAGTTCAGTTCAGTCGCTCAGTTGTGTCCGACTCTCTGCGACCCATGGACTGCAGCACACCAAGCCTCCCTGTCCATCACCAACTCCCAGAGCTTGCTCAAACTCATGTCCATCAAGTCAGTGATGCCATCCAACCATCTCATCCTCTGTCATCCCCTTCTCCTCCTGCCTTAAATCTTTCCCAGCATCAGGGTCTTTTTCCCGTGAGTCAGTTCTTCACATCAGGTGGCCAAAAGTATTGGAGTTTCAGCTTCATAGTATCAGTCCTTCCAATGAATAGTCAGGACTGATTTCCTTTAGGATGGACTGGTTGGATCTCCTTGCGGTCCAAGGGACTCTCAAGTCTTCTCCAACACCACAGTTCAAAAGCATCAATTCTTCAGCGTTCAGTTTTCTTTACAGTCCAACTCTCACATCCATACATGACTACTGGAAAAACCAAAGCTTTGACTAGGTGGACCTTTGTTAGCAAAGTAATGTCTCTGTCATATGCTGTATAGGTTGGTCATAGCTTTTCTTCTAAGGAGCAAGCATCTTTTAATTTCATGGCTGCAGTCACCATCTGCAGTGATTTTGGAGCCCAAAAATATTAAGTCTGCTACAGGACTGGAAAAGGTCAGTTTTCATTCCAATCCCAAAGAAAGGCAATGCCAAAGAATGCTCAAACTACCACACAGTTGCATTCATCTCACACGCTAGCAAAGTCATGCTCAAAATTCTCCAAGCCAGGCTTCAGCAATACGTGAACCATGAACTTCCAGATGTTCAAGCTGGTTTTCGAATAGGCATAGGAACCAGAGATCAAATTGGCAACATCCGCTGGATCATCGAAAAAGCAATAGAGTTCCAGAAAAACATCTATTTCTGCTTTATTGACTATGCCAAAGACTTTGACTGTGTGGATCACAATAAACTGTGGAACATTCTGAAAGAGATGGGAATACCAGACCACCTGACCTGCCTCTTGAGAAACCTGTATACAGGTCAAGAAGCAACAGTTAGAACTGGACATGGAACAACAGACTAGTTCCAAATAGGAAAAGGAGTACATCAAGGCTGTATATTGTCACCCTGCTTATTTAACTTACATGCAGAGTACATCATGAGAAACACTGGGCTGGAAGAGGCATAGGCTGGAATCAAGATTGCCGGGAGAAATATTAATAACCTCAAAGATGCAGATGACACCACCTTTATGGCAGAAAGTGAAGAAGAACTAAAGGGCTTCTTGATGAAAGTGAAAGAGGAGAGTGAAAAAGTTGGCTTAAAGCTTGACATTCAGAAAACAAAGACCATGGCATCTGGTCCTATCACTTCATGGCAAATAGACTGGGAAACAGTGGAAACAGTGGCAGAGGTCTCAGGTGAATACAATTGTGTTTTAAGGCTGAAATAGCAGGTAAAACCTATCAAAGATAATCCTGAATTAGCGTGACCTTAGTGGAGAACTACTAACATAGGTAAGTGTGAAATAAATATACTGATTCCCTGCACAGAGATCTTAAAACCCTTACAAGTTCTCACACAATTAGAACTCTGGGAGCAATTCTAGTTCTAATATTTGTCTTTGAGCCTGTTCCTGACACAGGACTCTGGAAACCTTGTAACTTCTTAAGTGGTAAGAGCACCAGAAGCATCCTTATCTCTAGCACAGAGACACTGGGGGATGTCCTGGTGAGATCCTGGCTAGGGGCTGGTCACCAGAAAGGCCAAACCATGATGGATAATAACCTGGAAATTTTCAGTCCTACCCTGATCCTTCAGAGAGGGGCTAAAAATAGTTAATCACTGGTCATGCCCACTTCATGGCAAATAGAAGGGGAGAAAGTGAAAGGAGTAACTGATTTTATTTTGGGGGCTCCAAAATCACTGCAGACGGTAACTGCAGCCATGGAATTAAAAGATGCTTTCTTCTTGTAATGAAAGCTATAACAAACCTATACAGCATGTTAAAAAACAGAGACATCACTTGGCCAACAAAGGCCCACAGAGTCAAAGCTATGGTTTTCCCAGTAGTCATGTACACCTGTGAGAGTTGGACCATAAAGAAGGCTGAGCACCAAAGAACTGATGGTTTCTAACTTTGGTGCTGGAAGACTCCTGAGCATCGCTTCGACTCCTGGAGATCAAACCAGTCAGTCCTAAAGGAAATCAGTCCTGAATATTCATTGGAAGGACTGATGCTGAAGCTGAAGCTCCAATACTTCGGCCACCTGATGAGCCAACTCATTGGAAAAGACCCTCATGCTGGGAAAGATTGAAGGCAAAAGGAGAACAAGGTGACAGAAGATGAGATGGTTAAATAGCATCACCAACTCAATGCACATGAATTTGAGCAAACCCCAGGAGATACTGGAGGACAGGGGAGCCTGGCATGCTGCAGTCCTTGGGGTCGCAAAGAGTAAGATATGAACTAGCAACTGAACAATAACAATCCTTCCTACCAAGCCCAAAACCTCCCCTTCTCATCTCAAAAGGCTTACAGATATTGTATAAGTTTGGATTTAGTAAACAAAACCTTTTCTGGTGGACCTTATATTGTTTTTCTGTGCATTTTGAGATGCAACTATTCTACATGGTTTTCTCCAGTAGCCAAGGTAATTCTTAATCAGAAAGAAAAAACAACATAAAGGTTACTTTGAAAACTAGATCTACAAGAAAATCTTAAAAGTCTCTTCCACAAATATTTGTAAAAAGCTTTAGCCATCTGAACAGGTAAAGCTTAACTTATTCTATCTGCTTGAGACAATCTGAATCCAATTGCTCTTTTATGAACTAGTGAGTTTTTCACTAGTGCACCTGTTTTGTGGCTAAAACTGTTAAAGAGAAGTTGTTGTTGTTTAGTCAACCCAGCCATGTCGGACTCTCTGTGACCCCATGAATTGCAGCAGGCCAGGCCTCCCTGTCCCTCACCATCTCCCAAAGTTTGTTCAAATTCATGTCCATTGCATCGGTGATGCCATCTAGCCATCTCATCCTCTGATGCTCTCTTCTCCTTCTGCCCTCAACTGTTCCCAGCATTAGGGACTTTCTGCCATTAAAGAGGTATCATTCGCATATCCCCTTCATGGACCACTGCCCTGTCATGAAGAAGGGGCTTGTGTAACTCAATGAAGCCATGAGCCATGTCATGTAGAGCCACCCAAGACGGATGGGTCACAGCAGAGAGTTCTGACAAAACATGATCCACTGGAGAAGGCAATGGCAAATCACCCCAAGACTACTTGTGGTGAGAACCTCATGGACTGTATAAAAAGACAAAAAGGGAAGTTATAAGATCTCCATTTGCATCTGTCAGCATGGTTATGTATGTCTAGGTATGTATGTTATAAATTTGTGATTTTTTTCTACCTTCGATTAATACTGCCAAAAATAATTTGTGAAGAATTCTATTAAACTGACTTAAAGACAAATAAGTTAGCTTACATAAGTCAAGTATACTTTCAGATATATAAAAACTAACTATATTCAATAACCTATAATAAACCGTAATAGAAAAGTGTGAAAAACAAAATATATATATACATACTCATCAACTGAATCACTTTGCTGTATACCAGAAACTAACATACCATTGTAAATAAACTATACTTCAATTTTAAAATAGATAGGTTCAAAACGGAGTGGATATATGTATACCTATGGCTGATTCATGTTGAGGTTTGACAGAAAACAACAAAATTATGTAAAGTAATTAACCTTCAATAAAAAAATAAGTTAATAAAAAAAAAAAAACAAAAAATATAGAAACTAACCCTGATGTTTTACAAGTTTATGTGATCTAGGATAATCTTTGCTAAATAAAAGCTAGCTTAAGTTTTTGGTTTAATCAAAATAGGAATGTCTTTAGAGTTGTCAGCATTAAATATAATATTTTCACCCTACCTAGATTTACTGAAAGTTAAATAAGGTCATGTTATCTCTGTCACAGAATTTGTTAGCAAAAAAAAAAAAAGATAATTTAAGATGGTGGTTAGCTGTTTAATATCTCATGAAAATTTCAGGACCAATCTAAACATAATTGTTGAGAATAAGTGAATTAAATAAATGTAAATAAGACAAAAGTTTATAAATAAACTTTTCAACAATAATTACACTTATGGTATGTCTACTTAAAAACAGTTTCCATAATTTTTTTAGGAACTTTAAACCTTAAAGTTATATTGAGGTAAGTTAAATGATGGATATTCATTGAGTGTTAAGATCATTTCTAAATAAGATAAAGTACTGAAACATTAATTAGTGAACATAGGTTTATCCATTTTTGTTCCTTTTACAGAGGAACAAAAGTTATTTGGGTTGATTAGTAAACATGTCTTGGGCCACACTGAAGTTTCTACTGTGATGAAAAATACACTTCTAAAAACTGTGAAATTTATAAATTTTCCAATCCACAGAAAGCTAGTGTAACAGTCCCCGATTGCTGAATTCCTAGTTTTCCCTAGAAACAAAGGATTTTAAGGGTTAAGAATTCTAATTAATATATGTACTTAAAACTACTTACTAATAGAAATAATAAAGGTGCAAGGAAAGAACTATGTACGAAAAAAATAGGAAAAATAAAATGCCTGATTGGTCCAGGTGGGTAAGAGGAAAAAACCTAGAACATCTACATGCACGCTCGCACAGTCGCCCTAGGTGTGCCTGACTCTGTGTGACCCTATGGACTGAGGAGGACAATGTCTACATGGATATGAAAGCCTGTAGAAGGCTCATGGAGAAAGAATGCTGGGAAAAGGATTTCATGTGTGGCCACACTAGCTAAGATTGGAATGTATTTATTTGAATTTTTAAAGGAGTGAGTTTTAATATCAAATGTACACCAGAGCAAAGCTGGAATTTATCGTTTTCTATTATATAAAAAAACAAAAGTTTTATTGGACTATTGGTCTGCTTGTGGTTGTTAAAGGTTGGTGGGTATTATTATTTTGTTTTTGCTTTCTTTTTAACTTTGAGTAATCTTCTTGGGAAGCAAAGATTTTTGTGACTTACCAAATAATTTACTCTACTTCACACTGTCTCTATCTATAATTACTTAAGAAAACACAGGCTTCTCAACACTAAAGAAGCTAAGTTTTGTTCACACTATGTTACCTTCTGTATTTGCCTTTAAAATCTTCTAACGGTTACACAGATAATTAAATATTATTTCATAATGATCTGTGCTCCTATTTAATCAAGTGCTCGAACACTTGACCTTTTCCCAAAATCAAATTCCAAATGGAGTCCTTTGAACCTCAACTTAACTTCAATATTTCCCAGAGTACCCCTTGAAGGTCTCAAAGGATTTGTCTCTCACCTTGTAAAAGAGAGATGTTAAACTAATCAGGTAGATAAACTACAACTTTAAATCTTTCAACAAGTAAACTCCATATCCTCTGTATAATGAATACTGTGTTGACAACCACTGTTTAATTATTTTATTTTGCTCTTTCCAGCATCACCTGAGATCTACATTTTTTACATTGGAAAAGACCCTGCTTCTGGGAAAGATAGAGGGAAGGAGGAGAAGGGGACAACAGAGGATGAGATGGCTGGATGGCATCACCGACTCAATGGACATGAGTATGAGCAAGCTCTGGGAGACAGTGAAGGACAGAGAAGTCTGGTGTGGTGCAGTCTGTGGGGCTGCAACGAGTCAGACACAACTTAGTGACTAAACACCACCACCACATTCCTTTGATGCCAAGGCTGTGCATTCACTTTACATTCCACCACTGAAATTCATTTCCATGAAGTTTTAAAAATGCACAGACAACAGATGCCATATTCTTCTTCTGTAGACCTGGTGAGCAAAGGCTCATAGTGGCAGATACGAGGTTGCCCTCCCTGGTTTATTCACTTCAGAAGCCATTAGCACTGCTTTCCCACAGTTTCCTTATCAAGCCACCACAGTGTCTTTCTGATTCTGGACCAGAACTCTAGTGATAACCTGAAAACCAGCCTCAGCCTCTGATACCTTCTGCAGCCTTTCTGCCTTTTTTTAACACCAAGTTCCCTGTATAAATCACTTTCCACTTCAAGTGTCCAAAGTGGTTTTTTGTACTACTAAATAACATGCTCTCAATCTCATGAGTCAGATAATGAACAAAGGCACATATGTGTTTCATCCTCCAAACTACATTTTTAATGGGAAAAATGCAACTGTTCAAATAAGCTAGGCTGTTTGGGTCAAGATGAGCAGCACTTGTTATCAGTCTTTGATACATTCTTAAAGGAACATTTAAGAGTTTCATCTACAGAACTTTCATCTACAGAAACCTACTTCACTCCATATTTAAATTCTTGTTATTATACTGCAGTATACTGAATACTGAATGAGTATACCTCTATAACAATGTGTAAAAGCAATCATATCTCATGTAAACTAGTCTTAATTATAGCTATGTCATAAATTTCTTTAAATTCTGCATGTGGTCATCAAACCTTGGGAAATAAAGGAGAATGAGTTATTGACCTATAATTTTATAATACTATCACAAAAAGTAGTATTAATCACCTTGTGCTAAGCCTTAACTGTAGACTGCAAAACCGACAAGGAATTTCAAAAATATACAACCAGTTTCTACAGCTCAATATCAAAAAAACAAACAATACAACCAAAAAATGGGCAGAAGACCTGAGTAGACATTTCTTCAAAGAAGACATACAGATGGCAAACAGGCATATAAAAAGAGGATCAACATCATGAATTATGAGAGAAATGCAAATCAGAACTACAATGAGGTATCACTTCACACTGGTCAGAATAGCCATCATCAAAGTCTAAGAACAATAAATACTGGAGAGGGTGTGGAGAAAAGGGAACCCTCCCACACTGTTAGTGGGAATGTAAATTGATACAGCCACTACGGAAAACAGTATGAAGGTTCTTTTAAAAACTAAAAACAGAGTTTCACATGATCCAGCAATCCCACTCCTGGGCATCCATCCAGAGAAAACTCCAATTGTTCACTGTAGCACTATTCACAGCCAAGACGTGGAAGCAACTTGAGTGTCCACTGACAGAGGAACCGATAGAGAAGATATGGCACATATATACAATGGAATACTACTCAGTCATAATAAAGAATGAAACAATGCCATTTGCAACATGGATGGACACAGAGATTATCATACTAAGTAAGTCAGCAAGAGAAAGACATCATAGGATATCACTTGTGGAATCCAAAATAATTATTCAAATGAACTTATTTACAAAACAGAAACAGACTCATAGAGAAAACAAACATATGGTTACCAAAAGTGAACAGGAGGGAGGGATAAATTAAGAATTTGTTATTAACAGATACACACTTGTACGGGCTTCCCTGGTGGCTCAGAGGGTAAAGTGTCTGCCTGCAATGCAGGAGACCTGGGTTCAATCCCTGGGTCAGGAAGATCCCCTGGAGAAGGAAATGGCAACCCACTCCAGTACTCTTGCCTGGAAAATCCCATGGACAGAGAAGCCTGGTAGACTACAGTCCCTGGGATCGCAAAGAGTCGGACATGACTGAGTGACTTCACGACTTCACTTCACACACTTGTATATATAAAATAGATAAACAACAAGGAGCTACTGTATAAGAGGAGACTACATTCAACATAATAACCTAAAAAGGAAAACAATCTGAAAAAGAATATATATATATACATGTATAACTAAATCACTTTGCTGTATACCCAAATTGTTGTAAATCAATTATACTTCAATTTTTAAAAACTGTAGACTGCCACAGTAGGGGAAGGAAAGAATGGGACAAATCAAAAGGGTAGCACTGAAAGGTATACATTACCATGTGTATGACAGCCAGCCAGTGGGAAGCTTCTGTAACACAGGGAGCTCAGCCTGGTGCTCTGTGATGACCTAGAGGGGGTGGGAGGGGGGTTCAAAAGGGAGGGCATATATGCATATTTATGGGTGATTCACGATGCTGCATGGCAGAAACACAATACTGTAGAGCAATTATCCTCCAATTAAAAATAAATTTACAAAAAATTGTGGACTGGAAAAATAACTTATTTCATAATTTAGCCTCATTAAACAAGATAAAGCAGTTCACTCACTAGGAAATGGATCCCTGTTTCTAATGATCCATTTGGAAATAAGTGCACAAATCCTGGTTTCCAGTACAGCAAACCTGGGAGACAGGAACAGCAGCAGCAGGTCCTGCTTCCAACAACAGGAAGAGAGTGACACAGTAACATGACAGAAGCCCAGCCCATGCCAGGGATGCCGTGATTCACAATGTCTTTAAGGATGAGATACTTGGAGTTTTATTCAACTCTACCACATTCTCCCTGTCAACCAAATAATCTAATCAGGTTGGACACCAAGACGCAGCCAAAGATAATCCAAGAAGAATCCCCATCAGAGCCTTGGGCACCCTTAGTAAGGATAAGTGGCCCATGAGGGACCACCACCCTAAGGGGAAGGCCAGGAGATGGGGCAGCTGGTGCGACTAGTTTGTGTTTTAAAAAGAAAAATTAAGGCAATGAAAGTCTCTCATGCCAGAGTTACTGAATCAGAGTCAGTCTTTTAACAAGATCCCAGGTGATTCATCTGCAAATTAAATTTTGAGAAGCATGGATCTATGATTCATTGGCAATTACCAGTTGTACTCTCGGAAGAACAAAGTAAAGAGAATAATACTCTTGGCTTTGTAATGGAGAAATGTATTTCTAGTCACTGGAGAGAATCCTCTGAAAAATAAATACAGATATATGCCAAGGGTGTGGGAAGCCGACCGATATATTTTTAATAAAATCAACGCTGGACTGAGGATCCTGCTGTATGGAAGAGTCATGTCAAGATTATCAGCCTGACATCTTATAGTTTAATAGCCTTGAAATGTGTCCTGTGAGGGAGGAACAGATTATGCTATGAGGCAATTCAGATATAGTTTAATTAAGTAACATGCAAGGTCATGGAGCGTGACTGGCAGAGTGATTTAGAACGGAGTTAACTACTCCTTTCATTGTGGCCATTTCTGTTTGTCATCTGACACTGCAGCCTATAAACTCAAAGAAAGGTTCTGGCACTGCAGACTTATCCCTGCAGGCAGGGGAACTGAATTCTCTCTCTTTCTCATAGAAACCCATCCTATTTCTCTGTTTTTAATCCTCTGCTGATTCCAGAGGCTTTCTACCAAGTAATTTGTTGCCAAACAGTTGCTCCCCTTGCAGCTGCCAAGCAGACTGGCATTTGCAGCCTCGGGTTGTATCCCACGTTGGATCTCTCCCAAATGTCATTTCCTCAGAGGCTTTCTTTCAGCTGATGCATTAGGGTCTTGAATGACTACATGAAATTAAATGGAAACTGACATGCATGAGAAAAGATGGTCCTTTCCAATGCTGAGACTCTCCACCCATCTATCACTGCTTCCTTCTCTGTCAGCCTCCTGGTTTTCCACAAATTCCAAGCAGCTTGATACAAATGTGATCATCAGAGGGTTTTTGTACATTAATGTAAAATATGCTCTGCAACACTTAGGATATTCGGCCCAGACGAGACTAGTTGATGTCTTCCCTGATACAGAAGACTGTATCAAGCGAGTGTGAAACCAAGCCACGTTTCTTTGAATTAGCTCACCACTAAAATTATTATAAAACATTTCCAATAAAATTATCTGAAAAATGCAAGATCCTTTAATTTTGATTACTTTTGTCAATTATAAAGTTAAATTACAGCAAAAATGTATCACCTGCTAATATGAGAAAACGAGACAAGAATAAATGATTGATAGATGGATAATGTATAAATAGATGCAATAAACACTGAGATCCCAAAAGAGAGCCAAGAGGCATTAACAGTGCTAGGCCCAACAGGAAACCCAGAAAAAGCAGCAATGCTATTTTCAAGGAAAATTAAATTAGTTTTAGGAATAAACATTTAAGCTCCATAAAAAATAAGTTTATATACAGTAGAAAATATGTGGTAAGAATTGGAGATAAGGATTCACACAGGTATGAATTGTTAAGACATAGTTAAAGATTAAGGAGGAATATTTGCTTTGCAGTGGAAAGAAGCAAGATGAATATTTAAAGCAAGCCACACAAAAGAAACCAAGGTGGTGAAGCAGAAAATAAGACCAGTGTTTTTAGTCATTCATTACTTCAGTCAGTAACGATCATTAATCCCCTTCTCCTGGAAGAAAGACCAAGACAGATCCAGGTCACCCCACCCCAGCTCTGTAGCCACTTACATTATTTCTGCTGGGAGAAATAAACTCATGAACTGATGAATGAAATGAAGGCACAATTCCACTGACTACCCTCTCAGGCTATTTTAAGTAGGAGGCCATAGATAAAATGCTGGCAAGTTAGTTTAAAGCTGGATCCAACAAGCTCTTTAAAAGTTAGGACGATTATTCATTTTGTCATTGAACTTTTCCTTTTACCAAATGATGTACCTTAAATTTACATTAAATATCTAGTTTCAGCAGTGGACTCAAAGTACATGATTAAAAATATGGCCTGTGCAGCTAAATATTTTCAAATTTTAATTTATTTAAATGGACAAAGGCAAACATTATTTATAAAAAGAGCTTATCAAATAGGCCAGAAGTATTGTGGGAGGCTGAATAACAATCCCCTTCCCCCACCACAAAGATATTTATGCCCTAATCTCAGAAACTGAATCTGTTACTTTATGTGATAAAGGGACTCTGTAGATATTCTCTAACATAAAAGAGAATAAATTTTTAAAAATATTTTCAATATGACATAGTTGCAAAGTCTGATAATAGGTACTAGACCAAAAGTCTAAATAGGATGAATTTTACTTCACTCTCTATGTAGTAAACAGTTTTTAAAACATTTTTCTACTCTGGTAGAATTCTATACAATCAAGTTTTAGTATTAGAGAAATATCTACATGATGTTTGTAATTCATAAGGTCTTGCAAGATATGGAGAAAAGCCTGGCAAGAAACAAAATTTACCCATATACCAAAATCTGGGGATTCTACCATGAACTAAATGACATCATATTCAGCAATCTTGTTCTCTCTCAGCATCTAAAAAATGCTGCCTCAAAAAAAAAAGAATTACAGGGTGCCACTATGCTGCTGCTGCTAAGTCGTGTCAGTCGTGTCCAACTCTGTGCAACCCCATAGACGGCAGCCCACCGGGCTCCTCCGTCCCTGGAATTCTGCAGGCAAGAACACTGGAGTGGGTTGCCGTTTCCTTTTTCAATGCATGAAAGTGAAAAGTGAAGTCGCTCAGTCTAATCTTCTGTAATTTGACATAAAAATTTTATGTTCTCACTCATCCTGTACCAAGTTTCAATGTAACTGTTAGCCAGGGAACATAACCCCATGTCTTTCTGTGTGAAAAACTGGCCATGTCTCCGTATAATGCATTCCAGAGCGTGCCCATCTAAGCATTATCTCTTTATTATTAATTCTGAGTCTCTGGGTACAGGTGAGGCAGTGAGAATGGGATAATAAGCCCGTGTGTCCTCTTGCCCTGAATACCTTTTAAGTGGCTCACTGTATTCTTCCTTGCACTCTTTTCCACCCCGCCCCACTCTGGAGGATGCCACATCATAAAACAGAAAATATCTATTGCTTGCGTTATACCTCCTCTAGTTTCCAGGCTCCTCTACTAGCTCCCAAAAGTTTTTGAGGCAGCTCAGAAAACAAGAAAAGTGAGAGGAAAAGCCAGTGGAAAAGAGACAATATGACTCAGCTCCTGTCATATTGGGTGCTAAGCTAGACTACCCTGTAATGTGTTTTCTTTAGCTCATGTTCTCTAGTTTTAAGAGGATTATTATTTTATTGCCACTTTATAGCTGAGTCGATTGTGACTCCGAATTTAAGTAATTTCTGCAGTTCACAGAGCTAGCAAACGGCAAAGCTAGGATGGACATCCTAGACCACTGGCTCCCAGGCGTCAGCCTTGCCCGCCGCCCCATGGGTCTCACTCTCCTCAGTCTGCCTCTTCCCTGTTGTCCCCCAGGGGCACCAGTGAAGGGAGCCAATGTCCTTGTCCAGTTTGCCATTTATTATTACTGTTACTGAAGATGAACTGAAATCCATTTGATGCACAGTTTTGAACAACCATCTCCAAGCTCTGTGTCTCAGAAACTCAGTATATCTAACTGTGATCAGAAAGAAAACTTTATACCTTAGGAAAAAATCAAAACATGATTATTTTGAATTTGCTGATTTCATTTCCCTAGAGGGCTTTTAGATAAATAATTACAAAGCCATAACCAGGTGATATTTATTAGTTTATAAATGCAGGGCTCTCGGAACCACACAAAACAATGACAGTATTCACTGCCATTCATCTTCTCCTGCTTTCATGTAACAATAAAGATGGAATGTTCTGGATTACATTTCATTTTCCTCTTCCTCCTTTCTGCTCTGCCCTATGCCCTGCAAGACTGAAATCTATAGATGGGCTCCCTACCTTCAGTCCCCCATTGGATTAAGTCAGAGAGAGGCACAGACTATGAACTGCAGGAGGCGGTGGACGTCAAGATGCTTCTCTCCTCCTGCCCCCTGCCCACCCCCGCCCCCAGCAGCCGTGCTTTCTCTGCAGCCTCAGCCCGTCATGTGGTCTGTGAACAGCTCCCATTTCATTTCATCCCAGCTTTCTCTCCAAGGCCCTTCAGGCTGGACAGAAGCGACAGCTTTGAGCTGTGAGCACTCCCTTGTTGATTCAACAGCACGTCATTAAACTCTTCTCTGTTGACTCTGGTCGTGACAACGATCTTCTGCAGGAGCCCCTGACTGTGAGAGTCACGACCACCAGATATACTCTCCGAGCATACCTTTGAAACAGGAGAACGGGATAGGATTGCTCGTGAATTCCTTGAAGGCAGAGAACGCCTCCCTGACGGGGAAACAGACCTTGGAGCTCTGCAGCCTGCACTGGCATCACTGTCACTCAAACACTCCTGGCAGCTCGGGGCAAAGGTCAGGGGGAGGGTTAGACTGGCACTTAGTTACCAAAGCAACAATACTGTTTATCAAGATGTGAGGAGGGACAGCTATTCCTGACTGCCTTGGGGAATGTAACCAAGGAGAATGTAATATTTAAAGTGTTCATTCAATTCAAAGGACTGGGGATTGCAACCGTGTCTGCTCTACAGAGTTAATCACACATGCAACTTGCAGGTCTCCCAGACTAAAGTACAACCTTGGTTGAGAAGCAGTGGGACCCTATGGACTGTAGCTTGCCAGGCTCAACTGTCCATGGGATTCTCCAAGCAAGAATACTAGAGTGGGTTGCTGTGCCCTCCTCCAGGGGATCTTCCCGACCCAGGGATGGAACACGCGTCTCTTATGTCTCCTGCATTGGCAGGCGGTTCTTTACCACTAGCCAGGAAGCCCTGGCTGATGTACACATACATCAGACTGAAAAATCAGACTCTCCAAAGTCCTCTGTCACCACTGGGAGAATACAAATGAAGAAAAAAATAATATTAAATCTGGGCTAAATTCATTTATATGCATCCATTCTTTTGGGAATTGAGGTTTAATACATTTAAGTACCTAGAAATGGTATTAGCACTCTGCATGATGGATCAATTCTTCAATTCTTTCATCAATAGGCATTTATAGTTAAAGGGGAAAAAAAGTTTAAAATGATAACTCCTTAAGGTAAATCATGAGTGAGTGAGGTCACTGACTTAGAGAATGAACCTAATCTGTGCAAACTGCTCAGCTACCCCTACCCAGACCCTGGGGTGGGGGTGAGGGCACAGGATACTACATTCACAAAACATTCGATGTGTCGTGGGGTTGATGCCACTCTCAAGAGCTTTTCAGAGGATGCCCTCAATAGCTGTCTAGAGGACCCACTCCTGTGGATCCAAGGCACCCCATTTTACCAGCTACCCTGGTGCTTGTTCCATGGCTCCACCTACAAAGCAGCCACGGGAGCAAGAAAGGAGGCTGTGTGTGCGCTCTGGGCAGGAACTCTCCACGTCTGACCTGCCTGCTGCCAGAGCTAGTCCAATCTGCCAGCAGCAGAAGCCAACATCAAGGCCTGATACGGCATCATCCCCATTGTGGCTGGGCGAGGGAAAAACAAAGATAAAGGCCTGCTACCTGCAGAGGACACGGCCACCAGCTGCTAAACAGCCCCAGGCTAAAGTGTGCACACACTGTCAGTCAGTGGTGTCCCCCAGCTTTTCAGTATCTTCACATTACATAAGGTCTCATCTTTATGCTATATATGTATTTTTGTAAGCTGTCTTAAATAATATTGCGAGAGTATAAACAAGTACAGAAAGAGATCCCCCAAACTCCAAAACTATCCCAGGTTCAAATAATGTGTCTACTTTTTTCCACCAGGTTTTACAGAACTGGAATCCCAATTCTGAAGTGGAAAAGAACCACTATAATCATTATTCATGCTGGACACCAATTCCAATGTTTGAGTCTGATCTGACTCACTGAGACACAGTCCAATGGTTATCAGCCATAGTTTATTCTGATAATTTAATTTAGACCACTGCAAAAGATAAATGAATTCAGAAGCATCAGCTGTGCTTTCTGTTTTGACCATCTTGAATGTGCTCCTCTGTAATTTTTCTATTATTTATTTTTACAGAGTCCATGGGGTTGGCAGAGTCTATGGAGAAAGCCTTCCAGACAGTCATTAAATGTTCTTTAACATAATCCCTTCCTTAACTGTGGACATAATCTCCCTAATAACTATTAGGCTTCAAAACTTGTGGCTGCCTTTTTGTGGTTGGTGACAGTCAAACATGTAGGGTTTTTAATAGTAAAAAAAAGAAACAAGCAGCAAGTTCTTTGAACTCTAGTCTTGGGAGCTTGAAAAACCTCCCTGATTTGGTTCAAGATCACCTTTTCAAAAATATCAAAAAAAAAAGTATAATCTGCAATAGGAAGTTTCACCATAATTGATTCTGAAGCAACACCCATAGTCTTAAGAGCGTGACTTCAATTATTTTGTGGTTCTGTTTCTCCTTTCTTTACTTTTCTCCTTGTTTTTGTACCTGACTAACTCCAGGAAGGGTATTTTGTTATTAGTCTGCAGTGACTCAAGCCTTCTCAAGTTTATTATAAATCCAATATGGTTGTGCAACTGCATTGTGGGTATCTGATTTATGGATTTCAGCTAAAGAAATATACAAAATAAGTATTTTCACCTGTATAGTACAGTAAAAATTGGATAAGGCACAGTTTAAATCAGGTTTGGTAGAAAAAGAGCTATGAACACATTAGAACGGTTTTAAACAAACTATTCCAAAATATATGAAAGCCCTATAAATGCTAAGTTATAGCACTGCTCAACATATTTTGCAGTTAAGAGCCTGTGGGTCTTGTCATTAAAAATCCTATTTTCAGTGCTGTTTAGCACCCGTATAAATATTCCATCTGAACCAAGATTAAGGATATAATGGCTCAGTGAAAGAACAAGATACTTGGCTTCTTAAAAGCTTTGGGGTTTTTTAAAATTGTCATTCAGTTAATATAAACCAACAACCTGCAAATTATATTCACTTTGATTTTGTCCTTTTATTTGTGAAAATACAAAAAACATGTTTTGTTGATGCAAACTGACAAGATTCTAAATTATATAAAAAGTGACTTTTTCAACTGCTATTATTTCTTAGTCCAAATAACTAGCTGTGAATTGGTTTGTCGCTAATTAAAAGAAGACACTACTTTTCGGGACTTCCCTGGGGCCCAGTGGTTAAAGAACTTGCTTCCCAGTGCAACTAAGCCCATGTGCCACAACTACGGATGCCCTCGTGCCCTTGAGCCCACGCTCTGCAACAAGAGTAGCCCCTGCTCATCGCCAACCAGAGAAAGCCCACGTCAGCAACGAAGACCCAGAACAGCCAATAAATAAACAAATAGATTAACGTATACATGGCTCCCAACAGTATCATCCCCAGCGTTCAAAATATTTACAACACATCCATTTAAGTAAACAGATAATGGGTAATTCACACAATAAATGCATGCTCCTACTTTTCATTTTCCTAGGCAAATAATAAATATCTCTGATCATTCATGTTCTGCTGCCAAATGGCAAAGCTCTTAAAAGCCTACTGGGTAAGAGCATGTGCATGCTTAGATTGTTAATTTGTCCATATAATCCATAACATTTTTCTCTGACTCACTAAGTGGTAATGGTGGTGAATGGAAAGACTTTGCCTGAGGCCCCTATAGAGAGGTTACACTGGCCAGTCCCCTATTATCTGTGAGCAGCCACGTCAGACCACACTAGGCTTCCAGTAGTTGATGTCCTGTAACAATTGGTGTCCTTCAATTTGTTGATAATGGCATTTCTCCTCTCTTATGGATTTTAATCAATTATTCTCTTAGTGTTTGCATTATTATATATTTAAATCATGTATAATATTCTAACATTTAAAAACTGTAGAAGAGTAGTAAGGAAGTCACTATGAGACATACCAAGCAGGTGAGAGGCTTCTAGATTACTCAAGAATCCTCTAGAATGTCTCTTTGGACCAGAGCCGGAAAGAAGGACAGTGCAGTCAGTGCAGGAGCCCTGGTAGAGACCGAGGGGCAGCACCAGATGGTATTCAGTCCAGGGAGAAATGTTCTGGGCATTCAGGAAAAACCCGATGACCCTGGAGACCCCTAGGGTATGGACCATAAATGCTCACTCTCTTCCCGTGTCTGACCAGAGACTCACTTCGTACACTAAGCTAGCCCAAGATCAAGACTTGCAAACTCTTCCTCCTCCCAAGTGAGCAAGATGGTGTTTGCTCCTGCCAAACCAAATATCAACGCTTTGTCTCAACCAAGAACTGGACTTGCCCTGCCCTCACCCACTCCCACCCATGCATGACTTTTAATTCCTTCACAGAATGACCAGCACCAGCACAAAAGACTGGAAGAAGACCCTCCTGACAAGGCATGGGCAGGACAGTTTCCATTCTTGAGGAATGTGTCGACCTTTAAGAGGTAGGTCATATTTGGTCCTCATAGAATTGCCTGAGCCTCTGATTCTCTTTCCAAAAGTCTAGATGCTGCTGCCAAACTTCTTGAGCAAACCAAAAGAGTGATGGAGTGGACACAGAATGAACCAAGAGACAGAGGAGCAGCCCCACTGAGTCATCTAGTTCTTTAAGAGGAGCCTCAGGGGACTGCGTGAGGCTTGGAGAGACCATGAGAGCAAAGACAGGTTCTGTCACTGCCCTCGAAGACAGAGACATCAACACTGCACAGTGAAGTCTGCACTAGGGCATTGCAAAATGCTATGGAAGATCAAATCAAGGACACCTAATGGAAACTCATGGAGGTGGGCAGATGGGAGGGAAAGGAATGCTTGTAGGTGAAGCCAGGAAGTCAGTCTAGAGACAGACAGGTACTGAGGTGAAGACTAGGACCGTCATCTGCTTTGAAGCCTCCCCACCAAAAATAATTAGAAATACATTTTTGAGGGTGGAATGATTTGAGAGAAGAGCATTGAAACATATACATTACCACATGTAAAACAGAGAGCCAGTGGGAATTTGCTATATGATGTGGGGAACCCAAAGTCAATGCTTTGTGACAATCTAGAGGGGTGGGATGGAGCAGGAGATTTAAGAGGAAGGGACACTTATGTACCTATGGCCAATTCATGTTGACGTTTGGCAGAAACCATCACAACACTGTAAAGTAATTATTCTCTAATTAAAAATAAAAATTAAAAAAGAGAACACTTTCAGATCAGGAAAAAAAAATATTCAATGGGGAAAAGACAGTCTTTTCAAGAAATGATGTTGGAAAAAAAATACATTTTCACTTCTAGCCAAATCCCATCACTTGACTTGACTGACTTCCCTGGTTACTATGAAAAGTTGACTATAATTAATTAGTGCCCTAAACTGTTCTCAACCTTTTTTCTGGGTAAAAACACTGTCTCCATGATTAATTGCTATCTCCTTGAGGGCAATCACTGTCCTGGACATTGTTTGCAGTCCCGTGTTTACCAATGCCGAAAACAGTGAATTTAATTAATAAACTCTTGTTACATGAGTGACTGGTTCACATATTTTAAAAAATCATGTTGGCCAGTATTTTATAAGTGTCAACTGGTGTACCCTGTCATCTTGAGATGAGGGGATCTCTTGAAATGAGTTTAACTTGTATACTGCTTTTTAGGTCTATTTATCACTTTTATCTTTTCTTTAAAAGTATTTGAATTATTGATATAATATCAGACACATAATTCTACATTATGACCTTAACCTACCAGAAATATTCTTTTTCATTATGGAGATTTTCAGAGAACTGGATTTTCCACACAGCTACTATTAACGAGGAATCATCATGATTAATGTTAAAACGATAACGCGCGCAAAAGATGTCCCTGGTGGTCCAGTGACTAGGACTCTGGCCCCTCAACGCAGGGCCCAGGTGTGACCCCCAGTCAGGGAACTGGATCCAGCACGCAGCATCTAAGCGTTTGCATGCCGCGACTAAAACTGAATTCTGCAACGAAGACCGAAGACCCTGCATGCTGGAACTGAAACACAGTGCAGCCAAATAAATAAATAAATATTTTTTAAAGATAAAATACACAAACCCTAGCTTGCATTACCAATGTACCTGAAGAACCATCTTCTCAAGTTCTTGGACAAACTGCCACTGAACATTATTCTCTTTTAATATCCCTCATTTCCAAACTAGCAAATATTTTTCAACAGAAGATGTTAGTCAACGGCATAGTCTAAAAAGAGTCCTAAAAATGGCCAAAGAGATATAAACAAAATTTATCTAGTAGCAGAAAATTGCTTCTGTGCAATTATCTCGTACACTCTATTTCAACTTAAAGGAGATATTTTACAATGATAAGCACCTGGTGACAGATTCATGGCTCTGTCAGTGACAACACATCTCTGGCTCCTAAATTACTGTCCTCTTTTGAGTTCAATACTTTTCTTAAGCAAAGTAATTATAACTGTCTTAAAATGTGGTTCTAAAATAAAATACAGATTCCTATGAATAAGCATAATTCTGAAAATACAAAATGAAATATAAAATAAAAAGCATGTAAAATTATTTTATAAGCAGAATTATTTGATTTGTTATTTCTTCCAAGAAAATTACTTTTCTGACTCAGTGTGGGCAAGAGGTAAAAAAAAATCTTTCAAAACATATAAGGAAAAATATTTTTCTTAGCTTTACAAAGATGCCTGAAAATGCTTCCTATAGTTAATGTGTATATCTATAATACACAATATTATGATAAAACAAATGTAATACTAATAACATCTTCATGCTCACCCCCATAATATGACTTACTGGGAAATGGCAGTGATTTGGCCTCTTACCCTCCTGCCCTCACACCTGTGTGAGCCTGGAAAACAAGGAACATGGGAAAGCCGCTTCATTTCTCACTGCCCTAGCTTAAATCTTACCTGTCAAACAAGCCATGACACTTCACTGGGCTGGGCCTGGGCCCTGTGAACCTTTTCCTTCAGCCCGCTCCTCTCTGCTGGGCTTTACCAACAGGAGGCTGCAGGTGGAGGAGAAAAGGGAGACATACTCTTCCTGCTTGCCTCCTGTCACTCCCTCTGGCCAGCCTGTGTCCTGCCTGCTTCCTCCCCCACCACCCTGCAGTAGCAGTTTATTCCTTTAAAGCATATAAGCACAGCTTGAACTTGTTCCAGGGCCACAGGACAGGCATCATCACATCTCTCCCCATCGCAGGTACCTGCACAGAAGTGACACTGACCTCAAAGCCCAGAATCCCAGTCTCCTGCAGCTCCTCCTCTGACCTCAGACATACCAGCATCAGCCAAGCGCTGCCTCCTCGTCAAGGGGCTGAGGATCAGCCTCATGAGGCTGCCCTCCAAGCTCCTAGCTGTCATTATTCCAAGCTCAGTCTGAGTGCTGACTGCTTTCTGAAATTGCTACCTATGACAGCTCAGTTTTTCTCTGTTGGCTTTTTCAGTTGCCTAACAAACAACTTGTTAGACCAAATTAACAAGTCTTTAAACCAACTTTCTTTCTCCATTAAAATAACTTATGTGACTCCTGGCTCCATACTAGACCAGGCCTGACCTAACACCTCTCTCTGTACCACCTCCCTGGCATGAAGATCACATTCACTCCTTCACTCTTTGGCATTATTTAGCACCTTTAGAACAGAAACCTGTCTGGTACTGCCCTAGGAAGTGGATGCAGAATGTTGATCAACACATACAACATTCAGTTCAGTTCAGTCACTCAGTCATGTCCGACTCTTTACGACCCCATGGACTGCACCACACCAGGCTTCCCTGTCCATCATGAATTCCCGGACCTTGCTCAGACTTATGTCCATCGAGTTGGTGAGGCCATCCAGCCATCTCATCCTTTGTCATCTCCTTCTCCAGGAGCCTTCAGTCTTTCCCAGCATCAGAGTCTCTTCTAATGAGTCGATTCTTCATATCAGGTAGCCAAAGGATTGGAGCTTCAGCTTCAGCATCAGTCCTTCCAATGAATATTCAGGACTGATTTCCTTTAGGATTGCCTGGTTGAATCTCCTTGCAGTCCAAGGGACTCTCAAGAGTCTTCTCCAACACTGAAGTTCAAAAGCATCAATTCTTTGGCATTCAGCTTTCTTTATGGTCCAAATCTCACATCCATGCATGACTACTGGAAAAACCATAGCTTTAACAGTGTTGGACACCACAGAGAGCCCAGAAACTTAGAGAAACTTCTGGTTCTAACTCCAGTTAGACATTCCAGTGGTTGGGACTTTGCCTTACAATGCAGAGGAGTGTGGGTTCAATCCCTGGTCAGGAGACTGGGATCCCACATGCCTTGTGACCAAAAAAACCAAAACATAAAATAGAAGTGATACTGTGGCAAATATAATAGACACTTTGGGACTACATCCAAAAAATCTTTTAAGAAAAAAAAACAACTCCAGTTAGAACACTTATAGTCAAGCCTACTGAAAATAAAGCATGGTGGTATAGCCAGATTTAAAGAAATACAGTATAAGTGAAGAATTTTTCTAACAAATACGCGCCATCAAGAAGTGCTGCTGTGAACCAGCCCTTTTTTTCAAGGCAAGGAAGTTTTGCCTTTATTTGCACAGGCTGACCCTGGTTTTTAGTTTAGCTCTCTGAAATGACACAGAGGAGAAGACAAATTGAAAGGAGTTCCAAGAAGTTCACACACACACTAAAAAATGATTCAGAGCAGTGGAAGGGCAGAGTAATGAGGCAAGATTGCAACGACTAAATGTATTTTTATCTAGTATTCAACTAAGTGCAATTGTGACATCTAAAAATAAGTGAGGCAGAAAAAGAAAAAAATAATTATAGGGAAGATAATATATAATAATTAACTACTGAAAAAGAGTATGCTTTAAATAATGGAATACAAGTAAAGCAGGAATAACTTGAGCTGATTATACAGACTCAATTTCTCACATTGAGGTGAGAGGAGTGTTATCGTTTGAAATTCACAGCCCTTAAAAAAAGAACAGACAAAACATGTAATTATTATCTGCCAACGGCACAGTCCAAATGAGGCAGTGGTGTTTGTCCGTTTCTAATTTATAAAGTTCTACATGCTTCTCAAGTCATCCAACCCATTCATTTCTCTTTAATTAAAGGACTCAGGAAATTCTTGTAAACCTGAGAAATGCCTGTAATGTTCTCTTTCTAAAAGGCACTGCTAAGGGCCACAAAAAATAATGCAGTCACAAAAAATTAAGGTCAGAGATCTCTGCAGATAAGGCTTTCACTGTGTATCATGTAACAAAACAAATCTCAAGAGATATAAAGGTATTTTATGTATGAAGTGTAATCTCTTCTTTTCAAAACTAAACTTTATGGTGTTACGAAAATTAATATGGGTCTGCTTACCACTGGGTAGCAAAAGTGAACAGGTTATTTTGTGGTAATGATCAACATTAGAAGTGAGCAGAAAAGATATTTTACCCAGATAATCTCATCAACAAATCAGCTCTAAAATATTCTCCAATGCTCCTCTTTAGCCAACTCTTCTCTCATGTTTAAGGGTCTATATTAAGTTACTCATCCTTATTGGCCCTCACGATAGACATTGATAGTCTTTATCTGTGAAATAACCTTTGAGAAATATGTCTTCAGAGCTCCCTGTCACGTTCAACACACACTGTTCTCTTGGTTACCAAGAGAAAGGAGTTGAGGGCTGGTTTGAATTAAATATCAGGTTACTGATATTTAAATATGAAAGTTAAATATCAGGTAACTGACTGACAATATAACTTTTTAGAGGCTTGGGAGAATTTTGTTGTTGTTGTTCGTGGAACCTCTGCTGTATTTTATCCATTCTTTGAAAGGTCTCAAAGCTGACACGGTTTGTATCTTCCTTCATTACTGGAAACTGAAAAAGAAACTTTTCTAGAGACATAATAAAATACAAATATGATGTCATTTTGATGTTCAAGTTTTATACTTGATATTTTTTTAAAAATTCTCTGCATAATTTATAAATTGGTTGAGAAAATGCATTTTAAATACAGAACTACCATGTAGAGCAAAAGCTAATCAAAGCTGACTCTAGATTTACAGTCTCATCAGAATGACTCATCTAAACATATCTCAGAGATTTTGAGGGTAATTTATTTTTGTCCGGTTAGCCAGATGGCCCTCTGGCCCTGCTCAGACCATAAATCCTTAATCTCATAAAGAAGAAAAGCCTACTGTCTGAGGGCTGACTCGTTTGCTCTAAGGGCGACTCTGGATGCTGTGGTTGAGTCAGCTCTCTTCTTGCATGAGCTGAGGTCACTTTTCTCTCTGCTTGCTCCATACCAACCTCAGGAAGCTCATTACAGCACTGGGGACCTCGTGTGGACTCAAGGGATCTGAAGGTTACAGAAGTATTGGGTTGGCCCAAAATTTCATTTGGGTTTTTCCATAAGCTGTTATCCAAAAACCCGAATGAACCTTTTGGCCAACCCAAATATAAGGGAACTTTTACTAAGCTAACTCATCCACTATGTCAGAGAGGAAATGAGCCTGGTGTCCTTCAAGTAATGATTAAAACCCTACCACATGTTACAAATGGCGTGTAATAAAAACAAAAGCATGCACTGCAGATTTTATATAGTTTGGTCCCTGGTTAAGGGTTGTGTGCATGCTGCTGCTGCTGTGTGCACGCTAAGGTGCTTCATTTGCGTCCAACTCTGTGCGACCCTATGGACTGCAGCCCGCCAGGCTCCTCTGTCCATGGGATTCTCCAGGCAAGAATACTGGAGTGGGTTGCCATGCCCTCCTCAGGGGATCTTCCTGACCCAGGGATCAAATCTGTCTCTCTTGTGTCTCCTGCGTTGGCAGGTGGCTTCTTTACCACAGCGTCACCTGGTGGCTCACACGGTAAAGAATCTGCCTGCAATGCAGGAGACCTCAGTTTGATCCCTGGGTTGGGAAGATCCCCTGGAGAAGGGAAAGGCTACCCACTCCGGTATTCTGGCCTGGAGAACTCCATGGTAAAGTCGATGGGGTCGCAAAGAGTTGTACACAACTGAGTAACTTTCACTTTCACTTTTCAGCACCACCTGGGAAGGGCTACCATATATTATGAGAAATTGAATCTTTAACAGAGAAATATTATCATTAGACACTTCCCAGGTGCCTCAGTGGTACCTGGGTAAAGGTAAAGGATCTCAGTGGTAAAGAATCTGCCTGCCAAGCAGGAGGAACGGGTTTGATCCCTGGGTTGGGAAGATCCCCTGGAGAAGGGAACAGCTACCCATTCCAGTATCCTGGCCTGGAGAATTCCATGGATGTATAGTCCACGGAGTAGCAAAGAGTTGGACATGACTGAGCAACTTTCACTTTCAACATAAAATCACAGTGGGTTTTTTAAACCATCTGGTTAAAATAATTGTTCCACATATCATAAACTCTGATTTAAGTTACCTTCATTTTAAGCTCAGCACTGTCTTGATGTTTAGGTCGTGGCAGGGACGAAGACAGCATTGCTGAAAACAATGCAAAATCAATTAGATATAACCATTTTCACAACAGGATTCCCAACCCCAGGTTGGGAAACCAGAAACAGGTTATTAATCATTCTGAAAAGATCCTTCTTCTCTCTTAGGGCAGGTATAGTGATTTGAGGGGAAAACTCTCCTTTTTAGTCTATTAAAACGTGAATACACTGGTTGATTTTTTTAACGGTAAGTCAAATTTGCATTCTGGAGATAAATTCTACTTTTCATCATGCATTATCCTTTTGATATATTCCTAGAACCAAACTGTTAATATTTCATCAAGAATGTTTCCAGCTATGTTTATAAGAGATAATAGTCTGTAATTTTCTTTTCTTGTAATATCTTTGCTATCAGAGTACCGCTGGCCCTGTGAATCAAGTTGGGAACTCTTCCCTCCTCCACTAATTTATGGAGGAGAATTTATACAATTGGTATTTCTTGCTTCAGTATTCCAACAGAATTTAACCAGTGAAACAATCTCTGTTTGGAGTGTGTATATATGTACTTCAAGGTATTTTAGGATCAAATTCAATTGTGTGTGTGTGTTCAGTTTTCTATTTCATTTTCTGCCAACTGTATAAATTCTGGCTTTTATGATGAATGTGTCTATTTAAACTAGGTTTTCAGATTTATTGACATTAAAATGTAATATTCACTTATCTTTTTAATATCTATAGACTCTATAGAAATAGCTCTTCTTTTATCCCCAATATTGATAGTTTATGGTCTTCCTTTTGTGTGCAATCTTTCTCAAATGAGTTTCCATGAGACAATTATGCTCAAAATATCCAATGAATGTAATGAACTATCTTATCTATTGAGCTAGAATGTCAGCAACTATGAACCATTTGGGGAGCAATTGGGAAAATAGCCCGTACATTCATTTTCTGTATTTCTATATTTTCCCATGTGTTTACAATTTCTGGTACTTTCTATTCTTTCCTGAGCTTTTACCTTTCATTGTCTGTTGTTTTCCCTTACCCAGAAGAAACTGAATACTGCTTGGTGTGCTAATTTAACTGCAACAAATGCTCTCAGTTTTATTTACCTGAAAAATGTCTTTATTTCACCTTGATTTTTTAAGTAGATTGTTGATACATGTAAAATTTAAACTATTACTTTCTCCAAGCACTTGAAAATTTTCACATTGCCTTCTGCCTTGTTTTGGTGAGAAATCAGTTATCACTTGTAGTCTTCTTCCCTTCATCTAATGTGTAACTTTCTTTTGCCTCTTTTAACATTTCCTCTACATCTCTGGTTTTTAACAATTTGAGTACATTTGCTCTTCTCTGCATTCACCCTATTTGGTATTTGCTAAGGTTGATAGATCTACCCGTTTGTCTTTTTTGCCAAATTTTGGAAATTAAGTCATTATTTCCTCAATTTTTTGTTGCCTTCTCTAGGGCTCAAATGACAGATTATATGTCCTATGAGTCACTTAGGTGCTGTCCATTTCTTTGATGTTACTTCTCTGAGTTCCTTAGAAAAGAGAATTTCCTTGTAAGATCTACAAATTCACTAACCCATTCTTCAGCTATCTTCAGGATGCTGTCAAATCTCTCCAGTTAGCTTCCCATTCCACATAGTTACTTCTAAGTTCTAAAATTATTTGATTCTATTTTATAGTTTGCAATTCTCTGCTTAAGTTTTTCTAGTCCCTCATTATGGCCATTATTCCCTTTCCATTCTTGAAAATATATTTATGACACATATTTTAAAGTTCTTCTATGTTGGAACTTCCTTGGTAGTTCAGAGGTTAAGAATCCATCTGCCAATGGGTTTGACCCCTGGTCCAGGTAGATCCCACATGCCATGGGGCAGCTAAGACTGTGCACCAAAGAGCACCTGAGCTGCGACTGCTGAGAGCACGAGCCACACCTGCTGAACCCCGTGCACCCTAGAGCCCACGCTCCGCAATGAGAGGACACTGCAGTAAGTCCATGCACCACAAACAGAGAGTAGCCCTGCTTGCTGCAACCAAAGCCCAAGTGCAGCCACGAAGACCCACCACAGTCAAACACAGATAAGTAATACAAAAACAAACAGAAATGTAAAAAAGAAACAAGCATTCTTTAAAAAATTAAAAGTAAATAAAAATTTAAATTTAAAACGTAAGGTTCTTGTATGTTGATCACAATATCTGAGTTATCCTGAGTTGAGTCTTTATGCACAATAGGTTCCTCCCACTACCCAAAAGTAGACCATTCCTATGAAACATTTCACAAACTTAAAAGGCACAAAGCAAAAAAGCAATTACCTTAGAATACATCTTACTAATGGGTGCACAGAAAAAATTGAGATAAAGCACAGATACAGACACAGTTCAAAGCTACAGCAGTTATGTGCTTTGTCATCACTCTTAACAATTTTTTTTTTTTTTTGGACACATCTCTTCAGACAAGGGAAATAAAAGCAAAAATTAACAAATGGGACTACATTTGCACAGAGAAGGACACTACCAACCAAATGAAAAGGCAGACGACTGAATGGAAGAAAACATTTGCAAACGATACATCCTACAAAGGGTTAATATACAAATACACAAATAACACAGCACCAACAAAAATGGGCAGAGAACATGAAACAGACATTATTCCAAAGATGACATACAGATGGCCAACAGGTACACGGAAAGATGCTCACTCAACCTGACCAGCTGCCAGGGAAACACAAATCACAGCCACTATGAGAAGTCACTTCACACGTGTCAGAATGGCTATTATCAAAAAGACAACAGAAAAATTATTGACAAGAACATGGGGAAAAGGAACCTTCTTGCACTGTTGTTGGGAATGCAAACAGGTGCAACCACCATTGAAAACACTATGGAGATTCCTCAAAAACTTAAAAATGGAACTACCATACGATCTGGCAATTCTACTTCTCAGTATTTTTCCAAAGAAAATGAAAACACTAATCAGAAAACAATATATGCTCTATGTTTATTGCAGCATCATTTATAATAGCCAAGATATGGAAGCAAAATAAGTGTCCCTAAGTATATGAATGGATGAATAAAATGTGGTTTACCCACACACTGGACTACTACTCATCCAATAAAAAGAATGAAATCTTGCCATTTTGACAACATGGATAGACTTAAAAGGCATTATGTCAAGTGAAATAAGTCACACAGAAAGATAAACACCATATGATTTCACTTACACGTGAAATCTAAAAACACATGAATAAACATAACGACACAGAAACAGACACAGAGAACAAACAGGCGATTGCCAGAGAGGAGGGGCTTTGGAGGAGGAAATAGGTGAGGCAGATCAAAACGTACAAAATAAATGAGTCTTGGGCATAAAACGCACAGTGTGGGGAATATAGTCAGTAACTATGTAATGTCTCTGTAAGATGACACACTGTAGCTGAACTTATCCTGGTACTCACTTTGAAATGTACAGAAATACTGAATCACCATGTTGTACTACAGGAACTAAAACCATGCTGTAGGTCAATTATACTTCAGTAGCAAACAACCTCATAGAAAAGGAGATCAGGTTGGAGGTTACTAAGGACAGAGGGCGGAGGGAGGGATGGCTGGATGAAGGTGGTCGAAGGGTACGAACTTCCAGTTATAAGATAACAAAGTACTAAGGATGTAATGTGCAACATGATGAATATAATTAACGCTGCTTCATGCTACGTACGGAAGTTGTTAAGACAGTAAATTCTAAGAGCTCTCAAGAAAAAATATTATATTTCTTTAATTTTATATTTATATAAGATGACAGAGGTTCACAAAATTTATTCCAGTAATCATTTCATGACATATGTAGGTCAAATCATAACACTGGACACCTTAAACTTAAACTGTGCTATATGTCGAGTGAATCTGAATAAAACGGAAAGAGAAAAACCCTAAATCCCACTGTGTGAAGTTCCTGGGGGAGGAATCGGTGGCGCCACTCTTCCTGCTTAGGGAGGGCTGCCTCTAAAACAGCTCACTGCAAAACCAACAAATCAACGCTGAACGCTATTTTCCTAGTTTCGCTTTTGTTCTTTTTTCTTAAAAATAGAAATCCTTCCCGGATTTCCTCCTGTGAGTGAATACGGGTGTTAACGTAGGTCTTTGATAAAAGTCAAGTGGCATAAAGCGAACTTTCAAAAACCGAGGGATGCTGTGTTTTTCCTTTTGATTTTGGGTCACATTATCAAAGGAGAAAAGGAAAGATATATCCATCTGACTACAGAGTTCCAAAGAATAGTAAAGAGAAATAAGAAAGCCTTCCTCAGAGATCAATGCAAAGAAATAGAGGAAAATAATAGAAAGGGAAAAACTAGAGATCTCTTCCAGAAAATTAGAGATAACAAGGGAACATTTCATGCAAAGATGGGCACAATAAAGGGCAGAAATAGTATGGACCTAACAGAAGCAGAAGATATTAAGAAGAGGTGTCAAGAATACACAGAAGAACTATACAAGAAAGATCTTCATGACCCAGATAACTACGATGCTATAATCACTCACCCAGAGCCTGACATCCTGGAGTGAGAAGTTAAGCGGCACTTAGGGAGCATCACTACGAACAAAGCTAGTGGAGGTGATGGAATTCCAGCTGAGCTATTTCAAATCCTAAAAGATGTTGCTGTGAAAGTGCTGCTCTCAATATGCGAGCAAATTTGGAAAACTCAGCAGTGGCCACAGGACTGGAAAAGGTCAGTTTTTATTCGAATCCCAAAGAAAGGCAATGCCAAACGATGCTCAGACTACTGCACAGTTGCAGTCATCTCACACACTAGTAAAGTAATGCTCAAAATTCTTCAAGTCAGGCTTCAACAATACATGAACCGTGAACTTCAGATGTTCAAGCTGGTTTTAGAAAAGGCACAGGAACCAGAGATCAAACTGCCAACATTTGTTGGATCATCGAAAAAGCAAGAGACTTCCAGAAAAACATCTACTTCATTCACTATGCTAAAGCCTTTTACTGCACCCATCACAACAGACTGTGGAAAATTCTTAGAGATGTGAATACCAGACCACTTTACCTACCTCCTGAGAAATCTGTATGCAGGTCAACAAGCAACAGTTAAAACTGGACATGGAACAATGAACTGGTTCCAAATTGAGAAAGGAGTACATCAAGGCTGTATGTTTTCACCCTACTTATTTAACCCATTTGCAAAGTACATCATGAAAAATGCTGGGCTGGATCAAGCACAAGCTGGAATCAAGACTGCTAGGAGAAATATCAATAACCTCAGATATGCAGATGACACCAACCTTACGGCAGAAAGCAAAGAAGAAATAAAAAGTCTCTTAATGAGGGAGAAAGAGGTGAGTGAAAAAATTGGCTTAAAACTCAACGTTCAGGATGGGGAGCACATGTATACCTGTGATGGATTCATTTTGATATTTGGCAAAACTAATACAATTTTGTAAAGTTTAAAAATAAAATAAAATTAAAAAAAAAAAACTCAACATTCAAAAAACGAAGATCATGGCATCTGATCCCATCACTTAATGGCAAACAGATGGGGAAACAATAGAAACAGTGACAGAGCTTAAGTTTTTGAGCTTCAAAATTACTGCAGACTTCATGCAGCTATGAAATTAAAAGACACTTGCTCCTTGGAGGAAAAGCTATGACCAACCTAGACAGCATATTAAAAAGCAGAGACATTACTTTGCCAACAAAGGTCCATCTAGTCAAAGCTATAGTTTTTCTAGTAGTCATGTATGCATGTGAGAGTTGGACCATAAATAAAGCTGAGCACCAAAGAATTAATGCTTTTGAACTGCAGTATTGAAGACTCTTGAGAGTCTCCTGGACTGCAAGGAGATCCAACCAGTCCATCCTAAAGAAAATCAATCCTTAATATTCACGGGAAGGACTGATGCTGAAGCTGAAGCTCCAATACCTTGGCCATATACCCTCCACCTTCTGACTATCTTTGGTCCTTCTCCAGTGCACGCATGTATGACTTCCTCATGTTGTCCAGAGTTGTAACTGCAATTTGACAGCGTGTTAGGTTAATGGAGGCTGCTCCATCATTATTGGAATTCATTCTATACTTTTTAATCCCCATGTGGAAAAGTTAAACACATAAGTCTCATTTTTAAGGCTAATAACATTAAGCCTTGCACATAGTAAGAATCTGGACAATATTCTGTTGAGTGGACCTAAGACTTTGTTCAGTTCAGCTCAGTCTCTCAGTCGTGTACGACTCTGTGACCCCATGGACTGCAGCACGCCAGGCCTCGCTGTCCGTCACCAACTCCCGGAGTTTACTCAAACTCATGTCCATTGAGTCGGTGATGCTATGCAACCATCTCAACCTCTGTCATTCCCTTCTCCTCCTGCCTTCAATCTTTCCCAATATCAGGGTCTTTTCAAATGAGTCAGTTCTTCACATCAGATGGCCAAAGTATTGGAGTTTCAGTTTCAGCATCAGTCCCTCCAATGAATATTCAGGACTGATTTCCTTTAGGATGGACTGGCTGGATCTCCTTCCAGTTCAGGAGACTCTCAAGCGTCTTCTCCAACACCACAGTTGAAAAGCATCAATTCTTCAGCGCTCAGCTTTCTTTCTAGTCCAACTATCACATCCTTACATGACCACTGGAAAAACCATGCTTTGCCTAGTTGGACATTTGTTTGCAAAGTAATGTGTCTACTTTTTAATATGCTGTCTAGGTTTGTCATAACTTTTCTTCCATGGTGCAAGCATCTTTTAATTTCATGGCTGCAGTCACCATCTGTAGTGATTTTGGAGACCCAAAAAATAAAGCCTGCCACTGTTTCCCCATCTATTTGCCATCAAGTGATGGGACTGGATGCCATGATCTTAGTTTTCTGAACGTTGAGTTTTAAGCCAACTTTTTCACTATCCTCTTTCACTTTCATCAAGAGGCTCTTTAGTCTTCTTCACTTTCTGCCATAAAGGTGGTGTCATTTGCATGTCATTTGCATGTCATTGATATTTCCTCCAGCAATCTTGATTTCAGTTTGTGCTTTATCCAGCCCAGCATTTCTCATGATGTACTCTGCAGAGAAGTTAAATAAGCAGGGTGACCATATACAGTCTTGACATACTCCTTTCCCTATTTGGAACCAGTCTGTTGTTTCATGTCCAGTTTTAACTGTTGCTTCCTGACCTGCATACAGATTTCTCAAGAGGCAGGTCAGGTGGTCTGGTATTCCAATCTCTTTCAGAATTTTCCAGTTTCTTGTGGTTCACACAGTTAAAGGCTTTGGCATAGTCAATAAAGCAGAAGTAGACATTTTTCTGGAACTTTCTTGCTTTTTCGATGATCCAACAAACGTTGGCAATTTGATCTCTGGTTCCTATGCATTTTCTAAAACCAGCTTGAACATCTGAAGTTCACGGTTCACATACTGTTGAAGCCTGACTTGGAGAATTTTGAGCATTACTTTACTAGTGTGTGAGATGACTGCAACTGTGCAGTAGTCTGAGCATCGTTTGGCATTGCCTTTCTTTGGGATTCGAATAAAAACTGACCTTTTCCAGTCCTGTGGCCACTGCTGAGTTTTCCAAATTTGCTCGCATATTGAGAGCAGCACTTTCACAGCAACATCTTTTAGGATTTGAAATAGCTCAGCTGGAATTCCATCACCTCCACTAGCTTTGTTCGTAGTGATGCTCCCTAAGTGCCACTTACTTCTCACTCCAGGATGTCAGGCTCTGGGTGAGTGATTATAGCATCGTAGTTATCTGGGTCATGAAGATCTTTCTTGTATGGTTCTTCTGTGTATTCTTGCCACCTCTTCTTAGTATCTTCTGCTTCTGTTAGGTCCATACCATTTATTCCCTTTATTGTGCTCATCTTTGCATGAAATGTTCCCTTGGTATCTCAAATTTTCTGGAAGAGATCTCTAGACTTTCCCATTCTATTGTTTTCCTCTATTTCTTTGCATTGGTCACTGAGGAAGTCTTTCTTATCTCTCCTTGCTATTCTTTGGAACTCTGCATTCAAATGGGTATATCTTTCCTTTTCTCCTTTGCTTTTCATTTCTCTTCTTTTCTCAGCTATTTGTAAGGCCTCCTCAACCATTTTGCCTTTTTCGCATTTTTTTTCCCCTTGGGGATGGTCCTGAACCCTGCCTCCTGTACAATGTCAAGAACCTCTGTCCATAGTTCTTCAGGCACTCTATCAAATCTAATCCCTTAAATCTATTTGTCACTTCTACTATATAATCATAAGGGATTTGATTTAGGTCATATCTGAATGGTGTAGTGGTTTTCCTTACTTTCTTCAATTTAAGTCTGAGTTTGGCAATAAGGAGTTCATGATCTGAGCCACGGTCAGCTCCCAGTCTTGTTTATGCTGATTGTATAGAGGTCTCCATCTTTGGCTGCAAAGACTATAATCAATCTGACTTTGGTGTTGACCGTCTGGTGATGTCCATGTGTAGAGTCTTCTCTGGCGTTGTTGGAAGAGGGTGTTTGCTGTGACAGTGCGTTCTCTTGGCAGAACTCTATTAGCCTTTGCCCTGCTTCATTCTGTACTCCAAGGCCAAATTTTCCTGTTACTCCAAGGTATTTTTTGACTTCTTACGTTTGCATTCCAGTCCCCTATAATGAAAAGGACATCTTTTCTGGGTACTAATTCTAGAAGGTCTTGTCGGTCTTCATAGAACCGTTCAACTTCAACTTCTTCAGCATTACTGGTCGGGGCATAGACTTGGATCACTGTGGTACTGAATGGCTTGCCTTGGAAACGAACAGAGATCATTGTTGTTTTTGAGACTGCTTCCATGTAGTGCATTTTGGACTCTTTTGTTCACTATGTCTTTTTATTTTCAATTTTATGATTTATAATATGAGGTTTCTACCTGAAACTCCAGTTATATTCCTCACCCTCGTCTGTCCTGTTTCTCTTGCCTGTATTATTTTTAACAATCTCCACCTGTCATTCTTCCTCTAAACTCTCAGCTCTTCCACTGTGTTTTTTTCACTATGACTAATTTAGGTTTCTGAAATCCACACTGATCATGATTTCTAACTTCATCTCAAATAATAAAATTTTTGATAACTATCAATGCCAGAAGAAAAACCTGACTTTTAAAGTTAGCAAGTCATTTGTTATCTCCCAAATTCTGATTCCAAATTATCTTTTCTTTTTATTCCCCCTGAATTCAAGCTACAGCATTGTACTTCATTTAATAGATCTTGTGTCCTCCCCAGCCACACCTTCCCTCATATTTTCTACTTGCCAAATATGCTAATTGTCTCCAGTTAAAAATAACATTTCCCCTGTAAAGCCTCCGAATTAATCACACTAGGGACTGAATAAGCACTATTGAGCCATTATAATGCTCCTTTATCATATTCGTCTTCTGTCTTGTAGTTCAGCAAAATTATCCTCCCACATTTATTAAGTATTTTGTAGGAAGAAAGTACAGTTTATTAACTTGTGTCAAATACAAAGCTAAATGTGGGATACTGATCATTCTCTGATGCAACTTCAAAGCAACACCACTCCCACAGCTGGACTCTATCTACAGAACATCTACAGGACTCCATCTGTAGGTAGAATCATCTATAGGACAAAATATAAATTCCCCTTTCCATTCTAGGGTGAGAACTCATCTGGCTTTTCACACTATATGCTCAGCAAACGCCTGCAGGATACAATGAAATTGTAGGTTTAACCTATTTAGGTTCTACTTTAATAAAGCTGAAAGGACATATAACCTTTCTCCATGTCCCTCATCTGTCATATCCTCGATCCTACATACCTAATAGATATCCTATGAATTATCACTGTGCTCTTTCCCATATCCTAGTTATCAAATTCATGGTTTGAAATATGAAAGATCAAACAGCCAAGTGTCACTGCTGGTTTGTCTCACTTTCTTGCCAAACATCAGCCTGGTTAGAGGGGGGGGCTATGTTTCCCCTCTGGATCTTATCCTACCTATACACATAATTTCTCATATTTTCTCAGCTGAAAATCACTTCACATTAGAAGAAATTTTGTTTAACTTAAAATGTGGCCTTGCTGTGTGGCATGTGGGATCTTAGGTCCCTGACCAGGGGTTGAACCCACGCCCTCTGCAGTGCAAGCATGGACTGTCAATCACTGGACCACCAGGGAAGCCCCAGAAGGAATTTTAAAAGAAGAAAAGGTGTGACTGTGGAAGAAACTGATGCTATGCTGACCAAAAAAAAAAAAAAGACATCACCAATCCCTTTCATCCTTCTGCCTAAACAATAGAGAGTGGAAAAATATAAAGCATCAGAATGCATTTTCTCCCTAGCAGCAAGCAGCAGACAGGGACATAGTTCTTTCACGTGGGATAAAGACCAATGGCCCATTTTCCTGATAAGAGGGAAAGATGAAGTTGGTGGCCTTCTCCCCTATTCTTTCATCTCTGAAGGCAGATCTAATAGCTGCAGTAGCAGCACCTACTTCGCAAATGTAATAACAAACAAATCACACAAAAGTCAGCTTCTACATGACTGAACCATGATTGCTTTTCTCTGAACCTTTTGTTTAATAAGACAAGTAAAGCTCTACTTAGGGGGGCTTCCCCAGTGGCTCAGCAGTAAAGAACTGACTTTCAATGGAGGAGATGAGGGTTTGATCCCCGGGTCGGGAAGATTCCCTGGAGAAGGAAATGACAACCCACTCCACTATTCTTGCCTAGGAAATCCCATGGTCAAAGGAGCCTGGCAGGCTGCAGTCCATGGGGTTGCAAAAGAGTCAGACATGACTTAGTGACTATAAACAACAGCAACAAAACTTCCATTTGCTAAATGGGATCACATTCATGTTTCCTGTCACTTAGAGAAATATCCATTTTTATGGCCATCATCAAAAAGACAAAGAGATACAGATGCTGGTGTGGATGTGGAGAAAAGAAAACACTTGTGCACTGGGAGTGTGACTATAAACTGGTCCAGCCAATATCGAAAACTGTGTAAAGGATGCTCAAAAAATTAAGAATAGAACTACCATACAATCCAGCAATTCCATTTCTGGGAATATAATTGACCCTTGATCAATGTGGGGTTAGGGGTGCCAACCTGCATGCAGTTGCTTATCTGCATTTGTTTTAACTCCCCCTACACTGAGTGACCAATAGACTACTATTGACTAGAGGCCTTTACCGATAAACAGTCTACTGACACATACTTGTCTTGTTATATGTGTTACTTACTACAGTTTTACACTCAAGTAAGCTAGAGAAAATATTATTGAGAAAATCAGAAAGAAAAGACATTTACAGTCATGCACTATTATTTACCAATATGAATTTATATCATCTGTTTATAAAATAAATCATTTGTCAGTACCTACATCAGTATTTTCTTATGATACAAAACACTGTAGTATATGTATTATTAATACTAACACTAGACATCATACATGAAAACAACTAATGTGAAAAAGAAATTCATATTTGGAAATTCTCTGTTGTTCCTGTGGTTGGGATCTGTGCTTTCACTGCTAAGGGTGTGGGGTCAGTCTCTGGTGAGGAACCAGGATCCCACAAAACATGCAGTGTGACCAGATTTTTTTTAAAAAAGAAAGAAACTCATTTCACAATATATGTATTGTAAATCTAACCATCATGCTGTACCCCTTTTACAGTGATGAATGTCAATTATTTTTCAATGAAACTATGAAAACACCTCACAGAACTGTGCACTAAAAAGTTGAACTTAATGTAATTTTTTAAAAAAATCCCAATTTCCAAATGAAACATGACCTAGTAGTCCATAAGCTATCATATGTCTCAAAGCTGTGGTCAGCTCTTTAGTTTTTTGATAACTTTTCAGTTATTCCTTATGTTAATGCAACACACCTCTGTTTTTTGGTTGGGTAAACTGAGACTTGGGGTTTCCCTTGTAGCTCAGTCAGAACAGAATGTGCCTGCAAAGCAGGAGACCTGGGTTCAATTCCTGGGTCGAGAGGATCCCTTGGAGGAGGGCATGGCAACCCATTCCAGTGTTCTTGTCTGGAGAATCCCATGACAGAGGAGCCTGGCGGGCTACAGTCCAAGGGGTTGCAAGAATTGGACATGACATAGCAACTAAACCACCAAACTGAGACTTAGGAAACACAGAGTGAGTGGTTCAGAGTATGGATTAGGATATCAAACACATCCAGGCTCAATCCCTGCCCCTGGTCACTCCATGTTTAAATGATACTAAACCTGCTGCCTCTTTAAATTTAGCTTCCAAATCTGGAAAGCAAAACTAGAAGTCCCTGTTTATAAAGTGGTTTAGGGATTAAGTGAGGTAAGATATGCAAATTGCTAAAGAAGGATCCAACAGACACTAAGTGCTGAGGAAATATGGTCCATTGTCATTATTTTCGCTATTATTATTTTATGTATTTCATTACTAATACATGCCACAGAGATATGGAAGTAACGGAGAGTTAATAATCAAAAAATTACAATATCAATCAATAAATTATGAAAGACACAAGATTCAAACCCGGGCTTCCCTGGTGGTTCAGGTATCGAACCAGGGCCCCTGCACTGGGATCAAGGAGTCTTAGCGAGTGGGCCACCAGGGTAGTGCAAAGAATATTTAGATAGCTACAATTTCTCCAAGAAGTCACAGGAAGCCACTTTATGCTCTGTTGTGACATTTTATATTTTTGTAATCACAATTTTTTTGTGAGCTCAGAAAGAGAATAACACCTTAACTATATAAGTATGTATTTCTTTTTCTTCAAAGAATTTTCTCTAAAAATTGGAGCAAGCCTTAAACAGACTAGGGATTCCTCTTTGTATGCCTAATTGCACTAACAGTGCGCCTGTACGCACATCCACACAGACCACGAGCGAACACCCAGCACACCGCAGTCAGGCACTGGGTAGATGGTGGGAACTGCCACAGATGCTCAGGTGCTGAGTGCAGTGTGTTCAGGGAAAGCACGATCCATCAGGTTCCTGCGTCCATGATGACGGCAGGCGGCAGACAGGATGATGCTGACGACATGGCTTACTTCTCGTTTACCAGGGAGAATGTGAGACAAATGGAGCTCCCGGCAAGTTGGCTATTAAGCATCTGAGGAGCATGTATTATGATATCCCATTCCACTCAGTGTGGAAATAGCAGCCTGGAATTAACTAGAATTTTAAATAACATCAGAAATCTTGTCAGTAGTACCACAGCCAGTGTACGTTAACAAGTGTTTTCAGTGGGCAGGCTTCCTGTGTGGTGCTTGTTAAACCAAGTGGAGCCTGAGAAGAGGCACCAGTTCTCAGGTAGAACATTCTGGAGTCCTCTGAGTTAGAATATCGGGCTTCTCTCTCCCCTTGGATGTCTGAAAAGATGATTCGTGGAGGAATAAATTAATCAGTAAGTAGTGATGCTTCTCTGACCAGTTAAAGTTGCCATCTGCTTAGCTTGGAGAAGTCCCCCTAAGAAGTCATCTTACAACTGATTTAAGCCATCATGGGAGCTTTACACCAAACAGAAGCTGCAGGTTTATTTTCTGCCAATTTCAGGAGGATTCTCAGTGTGAAAAGCAAGTGTCCTGAAGGTGGGCTTGATGATGTGGCACCTTTTAGAAACTCTGATTTCTAAAAGATCTCTGAGATCTAGTCCTGAGAGAAAAGGCTTAACTTTTGAACTATCCATTGAAAAGAAATGAAATAAAAATCTAAATAGCAGGTCATAAGACAGACCTAACTTGTGTAAAGAAGAAGTACTGCATGACAGAAGCTTGTAAGAAGAGTTAGAAACCTAAGACTGGGACCTGACTGTGAATTTCAGTCAAAGGTTGACTCTTACCTTCAGCACAATGTCAGGGCTGACTTTCAGAAGTTGTGTGTGAGTGTCAGTCACTCAGTCATGTATAAATCTTTGTGACTCCATCGACTGTAGCCCACCAGGCTCCTCTGTTTATGAAATTCTCCAGGCAAGAATACTGGAGTGGGTTGCCATTTCCTCCTCCAGGGGATCTTCCTGACCCAGGGATCAAACCATGGTCTCCTGCACTATGGGCAGATTCTTTATCATCTGAGCCATTAATTGCCACCTAAGCCATATGACCAGGGACAAGTCCCTCAGCTGCCAGGGACTTCATGGACAACAGAGACACTTGCCTGCTCCCTGAGATCATGGGAAAGCTGAGACCCATGGGAAAGCAGAGGCCTGGCCCAAAGCACTGCCTCAAAAATGCTAACTCTCAGTATGCATGCATGTTAAATCGCTTAGACTGTAGCCCGCCAGGCTCCTCTGTCCATGGGATCCTTCAGGCAAGAATACTGGACTGGGTTGCCATGCCTTCCTTCAGGGGATCTTCCCAACCCTGGGGTCTAACCTTCATCTCTTCTGTCTCCTGCATTGGCAGGTGAGTTCTTTACCACTAGCACCACCTGGGAAACCCAACTCTTAGCATGAGAGTTCAATAAAAGCCAATGGAAAACTATTAATTTATTCATACAAATCCTTTAGTAAGTATATACTGCAAAAAAAAAAATGATGAGGAAATAAGGTGTAACCCTCTATAAAGACTGCCTATCTGTATAAATGAATAAATATAAATTAAGTTTACTATGTGCATGAATTGTGTTCCCTTCTCCAGAGTGTCTCACATGACAGGGAATGGACTGGCCCTTATTTTTGTCCACAGATGACAGTTTTAGTAAGTTTATGCCATCCTTCTATGAACATAAACAAATACTGCAAAAACAATTTCACAGGGAAGTGCTGTTCTTTTTCTTACTTCACAACTACCATGTCACAGAAAGGAACTTAATTCTGAAAAAAAAACCTGGAAAAGAACTTAATTGTAACTATAACTATCATTTAGTGTTTATTGAGCAAATAGTCTATTACTTAATAATCAAGAGTCCCCTGAGTACTCATTGTAAATGTGCTCTGTACATGAAGGGAACCAGAGGAATCCATGAGCTAAATGTTTTCCCGAAGTCATATGATTTCTTGTTTGGAAAAGTCAGAATTCAGTTGGTTTCCTGGTGCCACTCAGAAGACAGTTTTGCTCAAACAAACATGGTGGTGGGCATTCATCCCTATTCCTCATGCTCTTCCTTCAAATCCAGGGAGCTAGACACCCATTCCAGTCAGTGACAAGACAACACCCTCACCTTTTCAGGGCTGTATGTTAGGAGATCCAAACTCATCCTGCGGCTTGTGCCAGGCTGGGTCATTCGGCCAAACTCTGAGGGAAGCACAAGGAAGCCCACCTACAACAGAGTCCGAGCAATCTGAAGTGGGAAGTTTTATCTGTAGGAAAAGATATATTTTGGCCTCTGTCTCATCTTACTCCTGTTTCTATCCTTCAACTATTTCCAAACTCAGATGTGAAGAAAAGAGGTGCAATTTAACATTTCAGAATTCTACCAGGTGTCAGGAGGTAGCTGGGTGAGAGACCCCTTAGTTTAAATGAGATTCTGGAACATCTAACTGTCTTCTCCAAAGTCAAAGCCATCTGCTCTCAGAACTACATAGCCTTGATCCAGTGGTTAAGAGTCCGCCTTGCAGTTCAGGGGATACCGGTTAGAACCCTAGTCCAGGAGGACCCCACTGCTCAGTGCCACGGAGTAGTTGAGTGCATGTACCATGGCTACTAAGCCCACATGCAGCAACTACCAAAGCCAGGACACCCCAGAGCCCGCGCTCCACCACAGGAGGGGCCACCGCAATGAGAAGCCCATGCGCCACCAACTGGAGAGTAGCCCCCGCTCGCCACAAGAGACAGCCTGCGTGCAGCAAGGAAGACCCAGCACAGCCAAAAGATAAGTGAAAGTGAAAAAAAGTGAAGTTGCTCAGTCGTGTCCAACTCTGCGATCCAATGGACTGTAGCCTACTAGGCTCCTCTGTCTATGGGATTTTCCAGGCCAGAATACTGGAGTGGGTGGCTATGCCCTGCTGCTAAGTCTCTTCAGTCATGTCCAACTCTGTGTGACCCCATAGAAGGCAGCCCATCAGGCTCCGCTGTCCCTGGGATTCTCCAGGCAAGAACACTGGAGTGGGTTGCCATTTTCTTCTCCAATGCATGAAAGTGAAAAGTGAAAGTGAAGTCGCTCAGTCGTGCCAGACTCTTAGCGACCTCATGGACTTCAGCCTACCAGGCTCCTCCGTCCATGGGATTTTCCAGGCAAGAGTACTGGAGTGGGGTGCGATTGCCTTCTCCAACTGGAGTAGCTAATTAATCTCAAATGAGAGAGAGGAGGTACTGCACGCTCAGGTAGTGTGACTTGCTGGGTGTTGGAATATGGGCCCAGGAGGACCCCATGTCTTCATGGAGCTTACAATCTAGTATAGGAAGCAGGTGGTTTGGTTTCTGTGGCCACAGACCAGCAAACACATCAGATAGATGACTTGTGCACACAATGATAAATCAGGATATAACCTCAAAAGCTGAGACATCAATTAGATGCTTTGCCCACTGGACTCCAGAACAATGGACACTTGAACCATGGTATTCTTACTATGAAGTTCAGTCATGGACTGTTGCCTGCCAGGCTCCTCTGTCCATGGAATTCTCCAGGCATGAATCCTAGAGTGGGTAGCTACTCCCTTTTCCAGAGGATCTTTCCGATCCAGGGATCAAACCAGGGTCTCCTACATTTCAGGCAGATTCTTTACCATCTGAGCCACCAGGGAAGCCTCATAATTATACAAACCACTCCTAATAACTAAATATCAAGATGGTTAAGAGGGTCTTTAATCTTCGACCCAGAAAAGCATTTGAGAACACAAAGGTTGCAATAGTGTGAGACATTTGATAACTTATTAGAGATCCTCAGGCTGTTAGTTCTACCAGTGCAGAATAACATGAGCTTTAACGATGAAGGAAAAGAAAACAAAGCTGACTTATTTAGATGTCATTGCTAGTTTTTCTGTGATAAATATGTATAAAAAAATCCCCACCAAAACTACAAAACCTAAAGCCATTAATTTTGCCTTATGAATGTACAAAATGCCAGCAGAACTGGATTTTACTTTACCTATTAGATTTGTTTCTTCAATAGATGCAAAGATAATTTCATACATTGATTCATTCTGCCACTGATCTTCACTCTGATTTAGAAATACGGTCTCTATAATAAGTCCAATCTGAATAAATGAACAAAGTTCACCCTTCAAAACTCTGAGATTCATTTATTATTGCATGAATAGTGAATCTATTCATTTTCCCATAAGAGAGACAAAAACAAGGCTAAAACTCAAATGCACACAATAATTAAATCCTCACCATAACACAAATAATCTACTTAAAGCTTCATGTTGCCCACATATGTTATTGATCCAGATGTTTTTAAGAAAATGTCAAGTGACAGGAGGTTCAAATCAAACTCAGAAGTTAAAATGTGTCAGTCACCCACCGTGTTTTAAGTGTTTGCTGACTGATCAAATGTTTAATGAGAAATGGGTTATTCAGAACTTGGTACCTCATTAAATAACCATTTGTGTGGATAATTTACTGAGAAAAATTATCAAAAAGATCATCAAAGATTATCAGTTATTAAAGATTATTAATTATTAAAGTTTCTTTTTGCCATTTAATGTATCTAATTCATTTAGGAAGATACCCTAGGAGAATTTTTCAGGCTTCAGCAGATTAAGAATAACTTCTATTTTTTCTCTTTATATTTTATGCTATAACTGATTGTAGAGTAACTTTAGCACATTTGAAATGTCAACTTTAGAAACCTGAATTCCTCAAAGTGTGGGCACTCACTTGGAACTCCAGAGTTGGTATAAGAATTATTTTAAGCTGAAGACATTTGAAATTCAACATATGGAGAGTGAAGCCTTTTCAGAGTTCTCTTATCTGACTAAAAACAGAAACTTTTTAGAAACGAGGACTGCCTTCCTTAAATTCCCTCTTCAGGGCAGCTTCTACTCGAAGGAGAGAAACCAAGAGTAAACCTACCATAAATCCCCTAAGGAGAATTTTATGACCCTGCAGAAAACAGGAAGGTCCTGAAGAAGACAAAAAAGAAAAACAGAAAAAACTGTAGTTTTTTCTATTATATAATAATATTAGAGTATATAATATATACTATGTAACAGTCAAATATTACCATCAACTTATTTCCCATTTTGTCTCCTAAAAACCCATTTATCTTTCCTAAACAACCCTATCTGTCCTTCACATGGAAGCCATTTCTCCCCCTTCCATTCCCCTACAAAGTTTGCCCTTTAACCATTTAACCAGCTAGCTATTTCTCTTGTTGGCTCATGTGTGCATACAAACTTTTTATCAGTTCATCAGGTGTCAATTTAACTCACAGGTTTCAATAACTGAACCTAAGAGGAAAGAGGAAAACATTTATCTTCCCCCTAAAAATATGTATTGGGGTAAAGCATGGAATTGCTGATATGCTGATCTGGAGATGAGAAAGGGACACAGAATTGGAAGGACATCAGAGGGGTACTATCACAATAGATCCCAACTCATCAATAAAATTTGGAGGGAAGCTGAATTCTCAGAAACAAGTTTGAAATGAGCCCAGGATGCTGTTCTCACATTAGTACAGCTGTTCACCCCTCATGTTAAAATTCCTTTTATTTTTCCTTAGTAGATGATAGTGATACAAAAGTTTGACACTAAAACGTTCAAAATTTGAACTACGAGAGCGTTTTCCCCTTAGGTACTTATTCTCCAGATGTGTATTCTGAAGAACGAACGCCCCTATGTTCAATTTTAAAATAAAAGTAATTTCACCCTTTTCCTTTCCCCTTCCCACACAGAGATTTTCTGGTATTTAAAGTGCAGCTAACAACTTTTCACTCTCTTGGAATTTTCTGTGGCATCTGCATGAAAATTAAGAAATACTTTGGGAAAGTAATTCAATTTTGCAAATGCAAAGCTAATCTCCGCTCATCATCAAGGCAATAAAACATAAAAGATTTCTATATGAGGAATCTCAATTTAAAAAACTTTACAGAAGTGAATTACAATGAAGTAAACAATCTTAGAAGCAGTACCATGGCAGAGGAGCATCCCAGTTATACAGCTACCCAGGCAGGAATTTAGAGCCTCAGACGCACCTGTCCGGCTAACCAGATTGTTGGCAGTGATGACTGCAACTTCTTTTTTTGCCTTCCAAGATTTCTGGTTCCTGGCAGAAGACAAAAAGCTTCAAGTTGAGAAAAATCAAACCGGAAAAAAGGGAGAACATTTAGCTTTTGAAGAAATACGTGTGGCACTTGCTTACTTTCATCCTTTGGAAGGTGGTTATGTTCCCACCCTTTTAAAAGAACTCTGTACCATCTGGATTTTACAAACAGCAGCTCTTCTGCCTCCACTTTATTCAATCCTGCTCTCCCAGGATATAGCACACAAACTGATGTTAGCATTAAGACAGAGTCAAAGCAGCCTTTCTGTGTCATTTGGCAACTTTTCCTTTGTAAAATTAATTTCACAAACAACTATAACTACTTGGGACTACAAGTATTTGGGAAAGCTTTTTTTTCTATTTGGACTATAAGTACCTGGGAAGGTTTTTTCCCCTCTTTTCCATACTATTATTAATCCTAGCATTAAAAATGGGTTAAGATTAAACAGTCAAACAAGAAAAGTGATTAGCATTCGTGGAGCTTATCAGCCCCATGTGTAGACTTCATCTATTGGAATCACTTCAGTGATAAGCTCACTATTGCAACAGCTTATTAACTATTTGTATTCAATAACCAAATGATGCAAGAGATTTTTCCCCAAGAGTGGCTTTGCAGCCTAGAAATGGAAAGCATCTTCTTATACCACTAGGACTACTTTTTAATTCACTATCAATTAAAATAGTACTTGGAAAAGACTCTCGTCTCCTCTTCAGAGGGTCTGTGATGATTCAGAGCCATACTCAACATTCTTAACCTTCCAATCGTACTTTTTTAACCCTGCTCTGAGACCTTAGGACTTCTTTCACTCTCCTTCTTCTATTCAACACTGTTGTTGTCATTCAGTAGCTCAGTCATGTACGACTCTTTGTGACCCTGTGGATTGCAGCACACCAGGCCTCCCTGTCCATCACCAACTCCCACAGCTTGCTCAAACTCATGTCCATTGAGTTGGTGATGCCATCCAACCATCTCATCCTTTGTTGTCCCCTTCTTCTGCCTTCAATCTTTCCCAGCATCAGGGTCTTTTCCAAGGAGTTGGTTCTTCGCATCAGGTGGCCAAAGTATTGGAGCTTCAGCATCAGTCCTTCCAATGAATATTCAGGACTGATTTCCTTTAGGATTGACTGGTTTGATCTCCTTGCAGTCCATGGGACTCTCAAGAGTCTTCTTCAACACCACAGTTCAATTCTTCGTTGCTCAACTTTCTTTATGGTCTAACTCACATCTATACATAGCTACTAGAAAAACCATAGCTTTGACTAGACAGACTTTTGTTGACAAACTGAATTTCTGCTTTTTAATATGCTTTTGAATATGAATATGATTCATATGAATACAATTTTGAAATGGATTTCAGGATTAATGCTGTACAGAATATTAACTGTTTCTGAAGGTAGGCTAATTCTATTACATCTTTTATAAACAATATTGCCTGATATACATTCATATACTAAAACAATGATGACGCTGTCATATTTTCCCCATCACCCAACCCTTTTTATGACCACACATTAGCCTTTTCCCTCTCCCATGTTATGCAATGAGACATCATTTTAAGTGTCATGTACATAAAAGCCATGTTATAGCTTTGAAATAGAGCAAAAATTAAAAGGATACAGAAAAAACCTATAATTTTGAGATATTAATACTTTCAGAAACTTTTGAGATATGCAGATAAAAATATGCAACAATAACATTTGAATAATATGATTTTAAAAGTGGAATTTTGTACTGCAATAGAAAACGCACTTGAACTCTGCTCAGTATTTTGTGGCAGCCTGGATGGGAGGGGAGTTTGGGGGAGAATGGATACATATACATGTATGGCTGAGTTCCTTCACTGTTCACCTGAAACTATTAGGTTAGTGAAAAAGTAATTGTGGTTTCAGACCATGACTTTTAAATCATTATAACTAGGCTCAAACACATCTTTATGAATCAAAATAGGAACCATTCACCATTAAAATCAACACATTTTTGCCCATGAGAAAAAATGTGGGAATTTATTTCTGTAGCATAAAAATCCATGCTTCAGATTCAATGAACTCTTTGAAAGCATTTTCTGCCTCCTGCTGGCTGTGGAAGCATTTTCCCCTGTAAAACGTTGTCCAGATGCATGGAGGAGGGGTAATCGGCTGGTGAGAAATCAGGTGAGGATGCAAACAGGCCCTTTCTGTTGACCAAGGCCGGCTGCAGGTGCTGCAGTTTTCTGTTCTCATTGATTTGCTGAGCACACTTTTCAGATGCAATGGTTTCGTTGGAATTCAGAAAGCTGTAATGGATCAGATGGGCAGCAGATCATCAAACAATGACCATGACCTTTATTGGTGTAAGTTTGGCTTTGGGAAGTGCTTTGGAGCTTCTCAGTCCAACCACTGAGCTGGTTGCCGCCAGTTGTCATATAAAGTCCACTTATCTTCACACATCACGGTCTGATTGAGAAATAGTTCTTCATTGTTGCACAGAGTAAGTTAAGACAACACTTCAAAGCAATGATTTTTTTTTTCATTCTCGCCAGCTCATATGGCACCCACTTATCAAGCTTTCTCACCTTTCCAATTTGGCTGAAATGCCACATGACCATAGAATGGCCAACACTGAGTTCTTCAACAACTTCTCATGTGGTTAGTTGTAAGATGATCAGCCTTGATGATGGCTTTCAGTTGGTCGTTGTCAACTTCTGATGGCTGACCACTATACTCCCCATCTTCAAGGCTCATCTCCCTTGCAAAACTTCTTGACCCATCACTGCACCATATGTTCATTAGCAGTTCCTGGGCCAAATGTGTTGTTGATGTTGCGAGTTATCTCTGCTGTTTTATGACTCATTTTGAACTCGAATTAAAAAAACACTCAAATCTGCTAACATCATTTCTGTCTAAAATAAATGTAAAATAAATAGCAAGAAGTCAATAGCAAAAGTACAAAGTGAGAAATGTGCATTAAAATTATGTATAACATAACCACACTTAAGAATGTATTCTAATATCAACTGGCAAAGTTCAACAATGCAAAACTGCAATTACTTTTGCACCATCCTATTACAACATTGTTAATCAGCTATATCCCAATACAAAAGTTAAAAAAAGAGAGAGAGAAAATGTACTTGCATCAAACATACATTAAAAACATGACTATGCAGAGATCATAAAAGAATTCTCAACTATTTTAAAGAACTGATATTATAAAAACTGTATTATTGGATCAGACCACGATAAAATTTGAAATCAATGATAATACATAGCTTAAAAAACCCATGTGTTCCAGAAAATAAAAGAGCACTTCTTTTTCATCTGACAGTAAATTTGAAAATACAGGTTAAATGCCAGTCCAGGTTCGATGCACGATACTGGATGCTTGGGGCTGGTGCACTGGGACGACCCAGAGGGATGGTATGGGGAGGGAGGAGGGAGGAGGGTTCAGGACAGGGAACACATGTATACCTGTGTCGGATTCATTTCGATATTTGACAAAACTAATACAATATTGTAAAGTTTAAAAATAAAATAAAATTAAAAAAAATTAAAAAATGAACATTCAAAACTGACCCAAGAAGTGGAAATTTAACGAGGATCATGAAAAATCAAAACAATGATAAGCATTCTTTCACAAAAGTCACCTTACTGAACTAAGGAGTCCTATGGAAGAGTTTTATCAAACTTTCCCCAAATCCACATAAGAACAGGATATCTCTCCCAATCATTTTTTAATGGTAGTGACTCCTGCAGAGTCAGCAATTTACTTACAGCCTAGAGTGAGAAGAGATGGAGATAAGATTCTACTTCAATAGAAAAAGAATACTCAGTTTATATATTTTCAGGAGTGATACACACCAATTTGAATATAGTTATCCAGGATGGCCAATCAACATGTAAGTCTTTTCAAAAGGAAATATTCTATTTCTTTGGAGACAGCATCATCCCATTGAGGTCTGGGTCTTTTCCTACTAGGGAATCAAGACACTGTAACAGAATAGTTCATCCTGAACACCACCACCAAAAGTAAATGAGGAAATGTAATGAAAAAAATAACAATAGAATTTATTTTAAAATACTGAGAAAATAACTAGCATTGTGTAAAATATTTATGAAGTACATTCTGAAACTTTATTAAAAGACATAAAAGACATGTTAATAAATGTAAGGATATTCCATGTTTATGTGGCAAAGACTCCACACTATAAAGATAATGTGTGGGTTAATTTAGAGAATCTAGTTAATCTAAAATTGAATGCAATTGCAAACAAAATCCAATTGCATTTTGTGGGACACTTGACATACTGCTAGTGTACATTACACTGAGAAATGCTTATACCAGTGAAGGTCTGAAAATAGCTCAAAAATATCAAAATCAAACAAAGGAAACTTGAAATGTCATAGTAATTAAAAGAGAACAGAAAACAAAAGATTGATAGAAACAAAAGGGCTTAGTTCACTACAACTTACTCTATGAAAAATAGTATAGAAGGATTTCATCATTTGGGGAGAAAATTAAATCCCTGCTATTACAATATGTAAAAAATATTTCAGATAGATGAAACCTATTAGTGTGAAAAGTGAAACTTGGAAAGATTAGAAGAAACTACAGAGTAAAAATTTTATGATGTTAATAGGGTAAGAGCAGATTTCTTAGACAAATATAAAGGAAAAAATGAAGTACAATAGAAAAACTCATAGATTTAATTATGTTAAAGTCAGCAGTATTTTATAATGAAGAACGTCACAGACACAACCAAACTAAAATTACCAGGCCTTGAGAAGACATTATAATGTGTCCAACTAAGAAGGATTAAACTACATAAAAACATCCTAAAAATCAACAACAACAACAAAACGCAATACTGGAGGATGGGCTGAGAACGTGAACACACATTTCACAGGAAAACACACACACACACACACACACACACACAAGTGACAGTATAGCAAGACGTGGTCAAAACCTCAGTGATAATCAATGAAATGAAAATACTGAAATCTCACTTCCTGCAACATAGTTTAAGCAACACTTAATACTACGGAGGCTTTGGAAATAAACATCCTTGCACACTGTTTGCTGGGAAGTAAGTGGATAAGATTCTGTGAAAGACAGTGGCAGCATCTGACAAAACTGAAAATGCCTGTATGTATACAACTCCATGCTTTCCACACTTGTTTCTAATAACTAGAAGTTGGAGACAAACTAAATGTCCATCAAAGTAGGATGGGAAATGAAATTTGCCAAAATCATAAAGCAAAATACCATAGAGCAGTAAAAGCAATAAAATAAACCTACATTTGTTAAGACAGATCGCAGATATACAATTTGAGTCAAGCAAGCAAGATACAGGATGAGACCTAAACTATGATACAATTTACATATATTTTTAAAGCTACACAACACAATATATACATATTAGAAGGACCACAGACCATGAACTGGGGGCATGAGGCAGAGGAAGAAGAATGGAACTGGTGGTTCAGGGCTAACACGCCAAACTCCCAGTTTCAAGGGGTCTGGGTTCCATCCCTGGTGAGGGAACTAAGTGCCACAACTAAGAGTCCATGTGCCAAGAACTAAGACCCAATGAAGCCAAATAAATAAATAAACTTTTTAAATAAAGAATAACAATGCCAAAAAAAGGAATGGGGGAAAAAAGGCCAATAATGATACTGTTCATCTGAGGCACTCAGTGAATTCAATCAACCCGATTGTGTGATATCCTGCACAAAGAAAATAAAGTAATTCTGGAACCAAACCAAAGGTAATGCTTGAATAGAAAATATAAGGACAGGAGATGGCAGAGGAGAAACCTACTGTACAGATTAAGTGGAAAGCAGAATATATATGGCAAGTGGACATAAAGAAACCAAGTCCCTGCATTCCAGAAGGAACTAAAAATAGTAGTATCTCTGTAGTCTTGTTTGGCTGAGTGGAAAGCAGAAAGGTACGTATCAATTGTTGAGCTAAATCTTTAGCTTCTTGAGTTTTCTATTGCTGCTCTAACAGATCACCAAAAACTTACTGAATGAAAACAACACAAATTTATTATCTTACAAGCTTTGGAGGTTAGAATTTCAACATGAGTTTCACTGGGCTAGAATCAATGTGCAGGGAGAGCTGGGTTTCTTTTTGGAGGTTCCAGAGGAGAATCCATTTGCCTTTCATAGCTTCCAGAGGCTGAGCACAGCACCTGTGTGGTTCCTGACTCCCCTGTGTGCCATCTTCAAAGACAAAAACCTTGCACCTTTCTGACCATGTTTCTGCAGTCACATTGCCCTCTTACTCACCTCTTTTGCCTCTCTCTTACGTTTAAAAAAAAAAAAAGTTTTTTTTTTTTTAAATAAGGTCAGAATCTCAGTTTTAGGCTATGAAATAGGTAGGCTCCACTCTCAGTAAAGGAGACGAAGTATCAAACTTCCTTCCATGTTCAAGACTTCATTTTGGTCATGATCTTTTTCTTTATAAATCCATACAAACACTGATATCATTTCAAACTGCTACTGAAATATAGAAGATGAAAACCATGAAAAGACAAGAGTTTCCGCTAACAAACTCTTGGGCGCTCTTCTCTTCCCAAACTTCTTAAAAGGACTTCATGGCCCAAATCAACTGGTATTCTTCCAGGAGGAGGAAATATTTTTGAACTCTTTCTTTCGAGTTGGTTGATGACAAATAGGCTATTTCAGCAAATTTCTACTTGCTTCCATGTTTCTCTTTGGTGTATAAAGAGTTGATTTACCACTGAAGCAAGATCTTTTGAGGGTTTTATCTTTCATATGGTCGTGAAAACACTGTAATCAGTTCTGCATTCCTGATTAGAGTTAAGGACCTTTCATGGAGTCCGTTTATTATAAATGTGGACATTATCAAAGGAAGCCAATTTTAATAAAAGTCTCCCTCCAGAAAAGATATTACAGGCTTGCTCCTTCTGCTGTGATAAATACTTCCAGGTGGTATTTGATGGACAGTAAGAATCCTGTGCATCTGGCATTTGTAGCACAGTTTAGAATTAGAATTTTAGATCATGCTGGCAAGCCTGAGTAATTCTTTAATTCTTCAAATGGAACACAACTTGCTCAATCTTACACAGCATTCTGATTTTAATTAAAATCTACTGTATGATATAGAAATATTACATCAACTTGCAAATCCCTAAGTTAGGGAGGGGGTGCAGCAGACACTGCTATTTAATTATTCATATTATACTTCATCAAAAGAATCTTAACATTACCAGAGGAACCAGAACAGTTTCACGCAGAGTTTATGGGTGCTAAGCATTCCAAAAGGATGTTGTGGTGCTATAAAGCAGATGCAAGCAGTCTTCATTTCTGCAGAAGAGTTTTAAAAATAAACACAGAGATCTGCTTCTTGAGTGACTAGGTTCCCCCCTAAATTTCGTCTTGCCACATGCTGTAAATGGCATTTTAGGAATGGCAACTCAGGAAGAGCAACCCCTAATTTAAGACCAGAAAGATACTCATTGTTCTAAGTCGATGGTTGAGTTTCACTATCCAGTATCAAACAAGGGATGGGGCGAGATGAGAGGCTAATCCCAAGATTTTGAAATGCTGCCCTTATGTCAGTAAATGCTTCCTTATACTAAGGTTTGGGTGAACTCCGGGAGTTGGTGATCGATAGGGAGGACTGGCATGCTGCAGTTCATGGGGTCGCAAAGACTCGGACATGACTGACTGAACTGAACTGAACTAAAGAGAAGAGTTGTGGGTAACAAATGGAGCTCTGCCCAGACCCTCCTACATCCTTGGGAAAGCAAAAGGGATTGAGAATTTGTCCTTAATGCCTGGACCACAGAAATCTGAAAACTCTTGAAAAGCGAGAACAATGCTTAGTACTGCTAGATAAATTTCACTATTGGAGTTTTAAATGCTCCAGAGCAGTTTTTTTTCAGGCTTAGAATGGAGAATAGCCTTGTGGGCTTCTAGCTCAGAGAAGGTATGTATTTTGTGCTCTTGGGCAAGTATGAGAAATGCTTCTTGGTTGAGTCTATGAAAATGTATTAAAGATGCTCACATCTCTATTAGAAGAATTTTACCAAGTGACAGAAAAATTCCCAAACTGAATCTATCATAGGCTTCATACTTTTCTGATTCATGAACAAATTGCAGCCTGTATAACTAGCCAGACTGTATAAAACTTCAAGACAATTGTCTCTGGAACTGGGCCAAGAACTATGACAACAAATTTCCTTAGGTTTTACCTGATGCAAAGAACTGACTCATTTGAAAGGACCCTGATGCTGGGAAAGATTGACGGTGGGAGGAGAAGGGGATGACAGAGGATGAGATGGTTGGATGGCATCACTGACTCAATGGACATCAGTTTGAGTAAACTCCGGGAGTTAGTGATGGACAGGGAGGCCTGGTGTGCTACATTCCATGGGGTTGCAAAGACTTGGACATGACTGAAAGAATGAAGGGATGGAGCCAGAGTAAAAAGAATACCCAGCTGTGGATGTGACTGGTGATAGAAGCAACGTCCGATGCTGTAAAGAGGAATATTGCATAGGAACCTGGAATGTCAGGTCCATGAATCAAGGCAAATTGGAAGTGGTCAAACAAGAGATGGCAAGAGTGAATGTTGACATTCTAGGAATCAGCGAACTGAAATGGACTGGAATGGGTGAATTTAACTCGATGACCATTATATCTACTACTGTGGGCAGGAATCCCTCAGAGGAAATGGAGTAGCCATCATGGTCAACAAAAGAGTCCGAAATGCAGTACTTGGATGCAATCTCAAAAATGACAAAATGATCTCTGTTCATTTCCAAGGCAAACCATTCAATATCACAGTAATCCAAGTCTATGCCCCAACCAGTAATGCTGAAGAAGCTGAAGTTGAATGGTTCTATGAAGACCTACAAGACCTTTTAGAACTGACACCCAAAAAAGATGTCCTTTTCATTATAGGGGACTGGAATGCAAAAGTAGGAAGTCAAGAAACACCTGGAGGAACAGGCAAATTTGGCCTTGGAATACAGAATGAAGCAGGGCAAAGACTAATAGAGTTTTGCCAAGAAAATGCACTGGCCTTAACAAATGCCCTCTTCCAATAACACAAGAGAAGACTCTATACATGGACATCACCAGATGGTCAACACAGAAATCAGATTGATTATATTCTTTGCAGCCAAAGATGGAGAAGCTCTATACAGTCAACAAAAACAGGACCAGGAGCTGACTATGGCTCAGACCATGAACTCCTTATTGCCAAATTCAGACTGAAATTGAAGAAAGTAGGGAAAACCACTAGACCATTCAGGTATGACCTAAATCAAATCCCTTATGATTAAACAGTGGAAGTGAGAAATAGACTTAAATAGATCTGATAGATAGAGTGCCTGATGAACTATGGAATGAGGTTCGTGACATTGTACAGGAGACAGGGATTTAGACCATCCCCATGGAAAAGAAAAGCAAAAAAGCAAAATGGCTGTCTGAGGAGGCCTTACAAAAAGCTGTGAAAAGAAGAGAAGCAAAAAGCAAAGGACAAAAGCAAAGATATAAGCATCTGAATGCAGAATTCCGAAGAATAGCAAGAAGAGATAAGAAAGCCTTCTTCAGCGATCAATGCAAAGAAATAGAGGAAAACAACAGAATGGGAAAGACTAGAGATCTCTTCGAGAAAATCAGAGATACCAAAGGAACATTTCATGCAAAGATGGGCTCGATAAAGGACAGAAATGGTATGGACCTAACAGAAGCAGAAGATATTAAGAAGAGGTGGCAAGAATACACAGAAGAACTGTACAAAAAAGATCTTCATGACCCAGATAATCACGATGGTGTGATCACTGACCTAGAGCCAGACGTCCTAGAATGTGAAGTCAAGTGGGCCTTAGAAAGCATCACTACGAACAAAGCTAGTGGAGGTGATGGAATTCCAGTTGAGCTCTTCCAAATCCTGAAAGATGATGCTGTGAAAGCCTGTACTCAGTATGCCAGCAAATTTGGAAAACTCAGCAGTGGCCACAGGACTGGAATAGGTCAGTTTTCATTTCAATCCCAAAGAAAGGCAATGCCAAAGAATGCTCAAACTACCACACAATTGCACTCATCTCACACACTAGTAAAGTAATGCTCAAAATTCTCCAAGCCAGGCTTCAGCAATATGTGAACCGTGAACTTCCTGATGTTCAAGCTGGTTTTAGAAAAGGCAGAGGAACCAGAGGTCAAATTGCCAACATCTGCTGGATCATGGAAAAAGCAAGAGAATTCCAGAAAAACATCTATATCTGCTTTATTGACTATGCCAAAGCCTTTGACTGTGTGGATCACAAGAAACTGGAAAATTCCAAAAGAGACGGAAATACCAGACCACCTGATCTGCCTCTTGGGAAATTTGTATGCAGGTCAGGAAGCAACAGTTAGAACGGGACATGGAACAACAGACTGGTTCCAAATAGGAAAAGGAGTACGTCAAGGCTGTATATTGTCACCCTGCTTATTTAACTTATATGCAGTGTACATCATGAGAAACACTGGACTGGAAGAAACACAAGCTGGAATCAAGATTGCCGAGAGAAATATCAATAACCTCAGATATGCAGATGACACCACCTTTATGGCAGAAAGTGAAGAGGAACTAAAAAGCCTCTTGATGAAAGTGAAAGAGGAGAGTGAAAAAGTTGGCTTAAAGCTCAACATTCAGAAAACGAAGATCATGGCATCCAGTCCTATCATTTCATGGGAAATAGATGGGGAAACAGTGGAAACAGTGTCAGACTTTATTTTTCTGGGCTCCAAAATCACTGCAGATGGTGACTTCAGCCATGAAATTAAAAGATGCTTACTCCTTGGAAGGAAAGTTATGACCAACCTAGATAGCATATTCAAAAGCAGAGGCATTACTTTGCCAACAAAGGTTCGTCTAGTCAAGGCTGTGGTTTTTCCTGTGGTCATGTATGGATGTGAGAGTTGGACTGTGAAGAAGGCTGAGTGCCGAAGAATTGATGCTTTTGAACTGTGGTGTTGGAGAAGACTCTTGAGAGTCCCGTGGACTGCAAGGGGTCCATTCTGAAGGAGATCAGCCCTGGGATTTCTTTGGAAGGAATGATGCTACAGCTGAAACTCCAGTACTTTGACCACCTCATGCAAAGAGTTGACTCATTGGAAAAGACTCTGATGCTGGTAGGGATTGGGGGCAGGAGGAGAAGACGACGACAGAGGATGAGATGGCTGGATGGCATCACTGACTCGATGGACGTGAGTCAGTGAACTCTGGGAGTTGGTGATGGACAGGGAGGCCTGGCGTGCTGCGATTCATGGGGTCGCAAAGAGTCGGACACGACTGAACAACTGATCTGATCTGAGCGACTGAACTGAACTGATACAAAATTCTAGGAGTTTGCTTCTAAATTAGACTTCAGTAAAGCAACTCTGCCCACCCAATATTCCATATACCCCAAAACTCAACCTACACTGGGGCAAAACAGGAGAATAATTGCAACTGATAGTATTACTGTTCTCAATTAGTTACTTGCCCACATGCCTAAGCCATGCCATGTGACTTACAGTGCCTCCCTTGTTCCATAATTGACAGGCTTGGTCATGTGACCCATATTAGCCAACAGAACGTAATGAAGTCATGTATACCACATCCAATAAGAAGGCTTTAGAGTCCTTGATCTTTTGTCCACTGACACTTTGCTGCTATGCTCTGTGCATACCATGCCCCTTTTACCCTGGATCCTGACTAGAAAAAGATAAATACAGCAAAGGCACAACTAAGCTGCAGGCATTGCAGCTAGAATGCAATAAGAACAAAAAATATAAATCTATGTTGGTTCTAAATTACTGACATTTTATTATCAAACCAAAACCTTGGCAAAGGCTGACTAATACTGCTTTAAAACTTGCAGTATCAATTGATAGTTATTGAGTTGCTAGTATATTCTCACATTGAGCTGAATGCTTTCACAAATGTAATTTTATTGTCATGGCTTATATAATTTAGAATTAAGAAATCTGAGCTTGCAAACTCAGTAACGTGCAATCTACAGTCTCAGTTTTTTACATAAAAAATAACATTGTGCTGCAGTCTGGAAAGCTAACATGGTTAATTCTCCGGCCACCATGTCCCCCTTACAATTTTCTGGAGGTACCTCAGACTTTCATACTTTGCAAGTGTTGTTTTGACATTCAGAATACAGTCAATAATACTATAATAACTCTGTATGGTGACAGATGGCAACTAGATTTATCGTGGTGATCACTTTATGGTGTACAAAATCATCTCATCACTATGTTGCACACCTGAAACTAATGTAATATTGTACATCAAGTGACACTCAATAAAAAAAGAGAAGGTCTCTCCTCTCCTGCAACTCCTTTTTTCTACCTGTGAAAGTTACATGTGTCACAGCTTTGGGCTCCAACGCCACATTTTGCTTAAAATCTCCGATCCTTCCAGTGGTGTCATGTTCACCACCTCCTCTGTTTTCATGCTACTTATCTTTTTACTCCAGAAGATACTAGAATATAAGCTCCTTGAGGTCAGGGACATTTGCCATCTTGTTCATTTCTTTTTCCCTGAAGCCTAGAACACCACAGGCCTGATACCCCACTTTCGTATAGGCTACCATGAAGCACTTGCCACAGGCTGCTCTGCATTTCTATCACTCACCAGAGTAAATTCTGAGCAGGAAAAAAATCTATACCTTGATCAACATTTTAGCTTCAGGGCACCACACATGGTGATTTGAACACAAAGAATGTTTACTACCAAATGTGAATTTAACAAACAAAAAAAATCTATAATATGATCAGTTTATTTGTATCCAAATACTTTTCTTAATGACTAGTTTTCATGACTATCCTATCAGTTCAATTGCCTGAGACCCAAATGGCCTAGGAAATGTTAGAACAATATTTTTTTTTTTAAATTACAGCTCATTTATGAGGTTAGTGGTTGTAGGTAGATACATCTAATAAATATAAGACACAAGTTGGTGCTAACTTTTTTTAGCTTCTCTATGATGGTCAGTCCCAGCATTCTTTACATTCTAGATGTTTGACTACGTCTGAAATTATCACAGTATACCCACAGTTGCTCTTCAGTATCTCTCACTCTTTGGGTTGGATTTTTCTGCCCTGACTTACAAGGAAAACTTCTGTAACACAGCACTATCACAACTGGGTCCGATAACTAAAACGACTAAGACCTGAGCTGAAGACAAAGTGATGCATTTTGCATGACAACTCTCTCCTCTATCTGTGACAGTCGAGGATTGAGAGGACCTAATCCCAGCAAGCACCATCACAACCTACACAGGGGGCTGTGAACAGCTGACCCTCCTATCTGGTCACTCTTAACTTGATTCCTTTACTCTCCAAGTAGTTGCTGCCCATGTACTGTAGAGACTGGCTGCAGACCAAATCCAGGATGAAGTGTTTTGTTTTCCCTTTGCTAGTGATTTTGGTTCAAATACTTCATCAGCTGGCACAGTCTGAAAAGTCAAAATGTTGTACAAAGAAGACAAATTTCTGATATCGCTTCAGAAGCAGATGTGACCACACTGGCTGGAATGAAGAGGTGGCTGTTTCTCCTCTGTCAATTCCTCTGTAACTCTCTGCAGTCCGGAAGCCCTGCTTGTGTCTGATACCAGATACACAGGTAATTTATGTAACCATGGAAACATATGTGTTTGTAGTACCCCTCTTACTATGTCCCCAACACTGTGAAAGTACCGCAATCCACAGTGAGGAGAGGTGTTTGTGATCACACAGAGCCACCCTTATATTCTCAACTGTTGTCTGTGGGGTCCCCATGATGAGGGGTCCTTGCATTTAGAGGTCAAAGTCTTTTTCATAATAACGATGTCCACTGACTTTTCACTATGTTGCTATTTGCATCTATCCGTGCAGAAACAATGGTGGTAAAACTGCAGGAGTTGTAGCACCAGTCAAGCCAGTGGCAGCCAGGAATAGTAACAATGACTGTATTTTTCAAGGCCACACACTTCAGGTAAAATAAAAGAAATTCTGCTTCACTTAAGAATGTCATTAATGATGCAATAAAATTTATTTAGTAAAGTCAGGCTGTTTTCAATCTTGATCCTTGACTACTTCTACTACTAATTTTAATAATGCTATGACAAAGGGGAATTGCATACCAAAGCACTTGTGTTACCTGCTCAAGTACAATGGTTGTTTTGAGAGCAGCACTTGTGTGATTGCACTGCAAGCTGAAGTAGCTTCATTCTTCATGAAGCACACCCCACTTCCCTGCTTTTTTAAAGAACACCCAACAAACTAAATATTTAGCAGAAATTCTCTTGAAAATGAGTGACGCGAGCTGTCACTTCAAGGAAAACACTAACAGTAGCTACTACCAATTTGAGCTCTCTAGCAAAAAAAAACAAAAACTTAGAAAACTTGTATCTGCTGCCAGAAGCTTGACATCTTTCTGAAATAGTAAAGACTTTCTGAAGAGAATGCCCATAACATTAATAAATGTGATTTTTTTGCTATTGCATGTATTGGGCCAAAACTTGGGAGTAAGTCAATATTTCCCAAATGTCTAATATGTTGTGGTACAAAATTATCCATGAGTAAAAGATACTTCACAGGACAGAGCAGTGAGTTCTAACAGAACTGTTAGGGGAAGCACACTGACTGAAATGGCCCACCCTGGCCAGGCACCATAGTAACCATTTGCATGAGTTGTTTTACAACAGGAGGTCCTGCTAAGGAACACGGAACTAATAAGCCACCACCAACCAGAAGAGTTCCGGAAAGGTCAAAAGGAGACACCACATGTCCCACCACCTCCCAGAATCCTTCTCACTGCATCCATCTTGGCTGAACAAGGCGTGCACCACCAGGAAGGACTCTGAGTCAGAATGACTGGCTAAAGACAACCCGGAAACTAATCCCATCACCATAAAACCAAGACTGCGAGCCACGCGGCAGAACAGTTCTCCTGGGTTCCCTTACCCTGCTGCTCTCCACCCCGGTGCCCTTTCCCAATAAAATCTCTTGCTTTGTCAGCACATGTGTCTCCTTGGATAATTCATTTCCTAGTGTTAGACAAGAGTGCAGTTTCGGGCCCTGGAAGGGGTCCCCCTTCCTGTAACAGAACCAGGTACAAAACATTAGCAAATATGTTTTCAGATTCCACACTACAACCAGCCCTCAAGAAATTACCAGCTGTCAAGTCTGGGTACAGTGTTGAAGAAGAATGAGCACAATTATCTGAAAAGGCTGTTAAAATTCTCCATTCCAACTATGTACCTGTCCAAGACCAGTTTTTCTTCACATACTTCAACCAAAACAGGTTGCAACTGAATGAAAGTAGAAATAGATATACAGAAATCAAGCTATTTTCTATTAACCCAGTCTTTAAAGAAATCTTCAAAAATTAAAACAATGCCATTCTTCCATTTTTTAAACATTTTTGAAATATAATTATTTTTACAAAATATATATTTATGTTATCACATTATAGGTTCATTTTATTATTTTTAATAAATCAGTGAACTATATTTTAAAGATTCATCAGTTTGAATTTCTAATACAGGGGGGACTTTGCTGGTGGTCCAGTGGTTAGGGGGGCACAGGTTTAAGTAAATGTTTTGCTTTATTTTAGATATAAATACTGTCTCGTTGAGTACATGAAGCCCTCACACATTTATAATTGAATTTTGAACTTCAATATAATTTTTTGTGGTTTTTTTGCAAGGTGTTTTTTTAAATTAAAGTATAATTGCTTTACAAAGTTTGTGCTGATTTCTGCTGCACAATGAAGTGAAAATCAGTTACATATATAGATACATCCCGTTCTTTTGAGCCTCCCTCCCACCCTTCCCCATCCCACTTTCAGCGCAGGGAGAGTGGATTTGATCCCAGGTTGGGGAACTAAGTTCCCATACGCTGTGAGGTGCATCCAAAAAATTTTTTAAGAAAAATTTAAATTAATTAAAATAAAATAAATAAATTTCTAGCATAACAAACAACTCTGTATGTAACTGACATTAACAAAGACTCTTAGGAGGCCTCAATAATTTTTAAGATTATAAAGCTGTCCAAAGCCAAAAGTTTGAGATTTGTTGCTTTAGCATATTATTAATAATCTCATCTATCTTAATGAAATACACATTGTAACAATAGCTTATTTTACTGTCATTTCTAAAAGAAGAAAAATCCCTATTTTATGAATCAGGATCAACAGCATGCAAATATTTCAATCTTTCAAAAAAGTATTAGTTCCTCAGTCATGTCTGACTCTTTGTGACCCCATGGACTGTAGCCCACCAGGCTCCTCTGTCTATAGAATTCTCCAGGCAAGAACACTAGAGTGGGTAGCCATTCCTTTCTCCAGAGGATCTTCCTGATCCAGGAATGGAACCTGGGTTTCCCGCATGGCAGGCAGATTCTTTACCATCTGAGTCACCAGGGAAGCCCCTATAAGGCACTAATAATAACCAGGTGGGTGTAATCAATAACTAATAAGATACTGATAAATAGTCAAAAACATAATTTTTTCCAGGATTTGCTATTATGAGGGAGCTAACCCAATTTTACTCCTTTTACATATTATTTAATATACAAATGTCCTCTACAGAGACAGCAACTCAGCAGAAATTTTAGCAATTAGAAATTACATAATACCCAAATATATACACATATATGTATGCCTGTATGTAGAGATGTGTGTTTGCACATATGTGTGTGTTTATATATGTGTATCCCTGGCCTCTAATAATAATTAATGATGGTTTTGTGGCTCCATTTCCCACACCTGAGGTACACAGTCTGTATCAGTTTCCTAGTGCTGCTGTAACAAATTAAAACAATAGAGACATACTATCCTCAAGTTCTGTAGGTCGCAAGGCCAAGAGATCTCATTGACTAAAATCCACGCATTGATAGGGCTGTATTTCCTTTTAGGACAGACTCTAGTGGAGAATCTATTTCCTTGCTTTTTCCAACTCCTCAAGATCTCCTTCTTCATTTTCAGAGCCAACCATGTTGCTGAACGTCTCCATGTCTGTCTCCTGTGGCCAGGCAGCCTCTGATCTCAGCTAGGGAAGCTACACAGATCCCTTGTGATCACACGGAGGAAACCAGGATAATCTCCCTGTCTCTCTCAAGAACTCTAACTTATTCGTACCTCCTAAATTCGTATCTCCTAAATACACAGGCATACATACATGTGTATATGTTTATGTATTATGTAATTTCTAACAGCTAAAATTTCTGCTGAGTTGCTGTCTCGGTAGAGGGAATTTGTATAGTAAACGACATGTGAAAGGAGTAAAAGTGGGATCCTTCCCTCATCATAGCAAATCCTGGAAAAAAAATGGTATTTCTAAATATTTATTTTGCCTTGTAAGGTAACACATACAACTCTCCAAGGACTAGTACACAGTCTTCTTTGGGTGGCCATTGTTATGCCTACCACTCAGCCAACTGAAGTAAATTAATTGCTTCTTCATAAATTCTGCCTGTGCCATCAACACATATACCACAGTAGTTGCTGAATGGCAAAAGAGTGGTGGGTAGTGAATGATCATTCCCTCTGTTACACTAAATCATCTGAGGCTTTCCTCAAAGAAAAGTATTATGACTCTGAAAATCAGCTGTCTATTAGGAAAAAGCCAAACCATCTGATTATTAAAATAACTAGTCATCTATATAAGGACAATCATTTCATGAAGTCTCATTCCTGTTGACCTCCCCTGCTGTACTTCTTGTCTTTGTGTGCATGTCTGATTCTTCGACCCTATGGACCGTAGCCCACCAGGCTCCTCTGTCCATGGGATTCTCCAGGCAAGAATATTGGAGTAGGTTGCCATACCGTCCTCCAGGGGATCTTTCTGACCCAGGGATCGAACCTTGTCTTTTGCATCTCCCGCATTGGCAGGCAGTTTCTTTACCACTAGCGCTACCTGAGAAGCCCATCTTTGACTTTCAGTAACCACTGAAAGAATTAATCTTCCATAGGCATAAAGAAATACTCCATTCTTGTGCTAAACTAGCCAAGAAAGAAAATGATAGAAAAAAATTAAAAAGCAAAAACATGCATCAAACACACACATCACCCCCACCCCCTCCCACCCCCTCACATACACATTTGTTTTCAGCCACCTGGAATTTTTCCTGTTTTTTGAACAAAATTTGACTCTATAAAAATGTCAATATTTTCCATTGCAGCTGAAGATGTATTTAACATTTGTTGCATGTTTTTAATCAAGTTGGTTAATTATGACAAACTACATTCCAAGACATTTATGGCCAGTAATGCCTACCCTGGACAGAGCTGTGATGTGAGGGGGCCATGCAGTGACGGGCCAATCATTTGAATGCAGTCATTTCCAGGCCTCGGCATCTTCCAGATTCACTCAATTCAGGGCAAGTCAGTCGTAACTGAGCCACAGGAAAATAACACTCAGGGCAGTGATGATGAAAAGAGAAGCAGCTTTGGTACCCATTCCAAAGCTGGGCATGTCTCCCCTGCACACTGCTATCTCTGCAGCACCATCTGAGGACAACTATAAGGCAAGCTATACACACAGCCCCTCCTAGTCCTGGTGGATGGCAGGGTCCTGGCTAGGGACAGACAATCAGAGCCAAGAGTTCTGATTATCAAAACGAGGTGACTTTCATTATCTAATGCAAAGGTACAAATGAAGTTATTTTCACAAAATGTGCTACTTTCTTTTCCTTCTGCCTGGCAAATATGAGAATGCAAAAGCCTCAAGGGGACTCCTAAAGAATCCCACAGGCGTCTTTGTTCTTCTGACTGTGAGACTCACAAATTCAGAACGGGCTCTCATGGGAGGGTATATTAAGACAAAACTGAAACATCATTTTTCTGGACATTGTTACAAAGTTTTTTATGTAAGAAAAGACTTTTCTATACAATTTCATTTTAATGAAAATTGCTCTCTATGCACTTGTGCATGCTAAGTCGCTTCAGCCATGTCCAACTCTTTGCAATCCCATGGACTGTAGCCCGCCGGTCCATGGGATTCTCCAGGCAAGTATACTGGAGTGGGCTGCCATGCCCTCCTCCAGGGGATCTTCCTGACTCAGAGATCCAACCCACGCCTCCTGCAGCTCCAGCACTGCAGGCAGATTCTTTACTGCTAAGCCACCAGGGAAGCCCATTTCTCTCTATAAGACAGTTTTAACAACCACAACAATAACTGTAACTGCTATACAGTGGGGAAAGAAAAGTCTAATCTAAGAAAGTGATTTCAAATCAAGCTGACAAACAAATATGATTGTGAATCATATTTGAAATGAATCACAGACCCAAATGTAAAAGTAAACATTACAACATTTAAAGAAGAAACTATAGAGATTATTGTGACCTTGAAATAGGCAAAGATTTCTTGAAATGGGCAATAGGACATAACAAAAAAATAAATTAAAAGATCAAAAGAGAAAAAAAATGACAAATCAGATTTCAACAAAATTAAAAGCCTTCACTGTTCATAAGACACTGTTCAGAAAATAAAGATAAGACATGGAATGGAAGAAATTACTGGCAGTACACCTACCTAGCAAGTTACTGGGTAGAGATCACAGAAAGAACTCATAACTGAATAGGACAAAAAGTAAACTTAAATGGTCACAAAACGGAATAGATACTTTACCGAAGAAGAAATGAGAATGGCCAATAAGCACTGGGCAATGGCCAATGGTCAACTTCATCAGTCTTTAGGGAAACATAAAACCACAATGAGACACCACTATCAGCTTTTAAAAACAGCTTAAATTAAAAGCCTGACAATACACGTATCGGTGAGAATGTGGGGGGAAAGGTCAAGTGTGGGGTTAGACCAGTAATTAAGTCCATAAGAAAAAAAAATTAATCTAACATTTAGGGAGAGAAATGTAGACAACATGCCCTAAATATTACAAATCAGATGATCATTCTTGGATCAGGAATAAAAACTGGAGAACCTTAACACAGCATTCTTATCCAAACACTTTTTTTTTCTTTTAAATCCAATAAAAGTTACATATTCTTTTCTCTAAAAAGTATACAAACACATAGAATGTTCTACCCTTCTTTCCTTTGGCTCAAATTATATTACTTATTTAAATTATGAATTTTTACAAGATGTTCATAGTCTGCAAAAAGAGAATGTTTTTCAGAATGAAGTAGGCTCAAGTAAATATATAAGTGTATTTCAATATACTGCCAGGTAGCATCATGATCAGTCGCTCAGTCCTGTCCAATTCTTTGAGACCCCAAGGACTATAGTCCACCAGGGTCCTCTGTTCATGGGATTTTCCAGGCAAGAATATTGGAGCAGGTTGCCATTTCCTTGTCCAGGGGATCTTCCCCACTCAGAGATGGAACTCGCATCTCCTGTGTCCTCCACATTGGCAGGCAAGTTCTTTACTACCGAACCATCTGGGAATACCATCAAGAATTTTCACAGATTTGAATTTAACTAGGTCCAGGAGTTTTAAAACAACGTACTAAAATACTGTGTCCATTAAAATGAGTGTACTATAATGTTCATGTCATCTTTATACACAGATGTCAAACTGGAAACAACCCAATCTCAAATGTCTATCAAAAGGTTAACTGATAAACTAACATGCTGTGTCCATCCAGTAGAACACTGCTCAGCAGTAAAGTGGAGACTACTGACAGAACCCACATCAGAAAGGGAGAATCTCAAAGACACCAGCTGAGTGAGAGAGTGAGACACAAACAGTACATGAAATAGGATTCCGTTTATGTGAAGCTCCAGAACAAGTAAAATTAACATACAGTAACTGAAAGAATGGGGCTTTCATTCTTTCTCTGGTGGCTCAACAACAAAGAATCCGCCTGCCAATGCAGGAGACACGGGTTCAATCCCGTGTCTAGGTTGGGAATATCCCCTGGAGAAAGAAATGGCAACCCAATCCAGTATTTTTTCCTGGGAAATCCCATACACAGAGGAGCCTGGAGGGCTCGCAGGGACCAAACCACCACCACCACCCGAAAGCAGATCAGTGGTTGTCTGCAGCTGGAGTTTGCAAGAGGCAAAAAGGAACACTTTTGGGGCAACAGAAATGTTCTACATCTTGATTATGGTGGTGGCTGCATTAGTATATCATTTGTCCAAGTTCATTGAATAATTTTTAGTATATATAAAGTAAGTCCTAATGAATTTGATTTAAAAAATCTACTTTAGAGTGACAACTCCCACATGTTTGAAATGTGTTGGCATCAAGACATGTCTTCTTCAACACACAGCATATACACTGGGGCTTATTTTGGAATATAATGAAATCCAGTCCGTGATCCACTTTCCTAGGTACATTAGCAATCATAATATCTATCACACAGGTACACTTTGCTCCTACCAACACACATCTACAAGTTGTTTCTGAATTGTGGTGGCACTAGTGGTAAAGAACCCACCTGCCAATGCAGAGCTGTGGGTTCATCCCCAGGTTGGTAAGATCCCCTGGAGGAGGGCATGGCAACCTACTCCAGTATTCTTCCCTGGAGAATCCCACGGACTAAGGAGCCTGGCAGGCTTTGGTCCATAGGATTGCAAAGAGTCAGAACTATTGAAGCAAAATAATACCACTTTGTATTTAAGGAAAAAATGGCATCCTTAATCTTCTCAACAAAATCAAAAGAGAATAAACTAGCTGGTAATTTTTAAGCTCTAGCTTGCATCTGGAGAAATTGAATATAACATATTAATTTAGTAGGTGCCCTTAGGTCACTAATGAGTCAGAAATAAAGTCAGAAACTTAATTTCCATTCTGCTGATTTTCATTCCATTATGTCTAATTCCCAAAGACTTAATAAAATATCAACAAAGTCACTTGTAGGTAATAACATTTCTCCAATACTTCTAAGTAGTTTTCTCTAGGGATAAACAAGCATGTCTATACCTATTTAATAATAATTTTAAATTGTGCAAAAGAAATAGCCTTTATATCACTATTTCTAAGCTCAAAATCATATTGACATTTACTTCACATTTAACATTTGTGTGTGGGTCGATCCTATTAAGTATGGGTCCCAAACCAGGATTTAAATTAATATTTTATATGAATACCTTATATTAATATCTAGACAACCATGAAGCTTCAGTGTCCTCATTAGAGGCATCTTGAGAGTTCCTTGGACAGCAAGGAGCTCAAACCAGTCAATCCTAAAGGAAATTAATCCTGAATATTCATTGGAAGGACTGATGCTGAAGCTGAAACTCCAGTACTTTGGCCACGTGATGGGAAGAACTGATTCACTGGAAAATACCCTAATTCTTGGAAAGACTGAAGGCAAGAGGAGAAGGGGACAACAGAGGATGAGATGGTTAGATGGCATCACCGACTCAATGGACATGAATTTGACCAAACTCCGGGACATAGTGAAGAAGAGGGAAGCCTGGGGTGCTGCAGTTCATGGGGTCGCAAAGAGTCAGACATGATTCAGTGACTGAACAACAGTCTGTGTGTGGTGGTGGTTTAGGCGCTAAGTCACGTCTGACTCTTAGCGATCTAACAGACTGTAGCCCGCCAGGCTCCTCCGATCGTGGGATTTCCCAGGCAAGAATACTGGAGTGGGTTGCCATTTCCTTCTCCAATATATATATTTATGTGTGTATTTCCTCCTCCAATATATATGTATTCCTTTTCCAATCATATATTTAGGCAATTTGAAAGAAAAAACCCTTACAAAACACTAACATCAAATTACTTGAACTGTCCTTATTTTAGTCTTCTGGGGCTGCCATGTTTGTGAGGAGGCATCACTCACCTCACATGGCACTTTTCCTGTTTGTCTGTGCCCCAATTTCCCCTTTGTTATAAGGACAACAATCACAAGAGAATAAGTGCTAAAAAACAGTAAGTGCTCACCTTATTCCAGCATCACCACATCACCTTCAGCAATCACACTCACAATGACCCATTCTGAGGTTCTAGAAGTTAGAACTGCAATATATTCATTAGTGTGGGGGACACAAGTCAACCCAAAATGGCCCCAAATTATCTCTCTGGCTACCCCTTAGGATATCCTCTTCTACACAAAACTCAGGCATCTTTCCAGCACTCTTTCTAAAAACTGAACAAGATATCAGGCTCCATGCTTCTGGGAAATTGCTTGCCCCCTTGCCCCCAGCCCTGGGCTCATGTCTGGTGGTCATAACTGGGTAGAACCCACACTGGGAACTCTAGGGGGCTGCCAGCCTGGAGGCTTCTGGTGAAGTCCATAGGGAGTACCAGGTGACTGGACTCCGCCCCTTCAAACCTGTCTGGCACTAGCTACTCACGTTCGCTCCAAACCTCTTCAGGGAGAAAGGAAACCCCCTTCTCCCACATAGGGGAGCAAGAATGAGGCTACAGAGGCACAGGAGCCAGACGCAGGCACAGGCTTGCAGCCCTCAACTCCACACGCCTGCCCCTCCCACCCCTGCCTACCATTCCTGTGGCTGAAGGACAAATACTCATGTCTTCCAAGATTGGCCTGTGTTCACCCTCTGCACTAACTTGCCACCATTTCACTATTTCCAGCTAAACCATGTTTCAACGTCTGGCCCTCAAACCTAGTGTCTCTCCTCTCTGGACCTCCACACACAATTCCCTCTGTCTCTGACCTCACCTGGGCAACACCTACCCTCACTCTCACTCAGATATCTCTCCCTGACTCCGACAGCACCTTGGATACACGTTCTCATAATAAGCCTCACTGCAGCCGCATGACCTCACCTGCGAGGAGCTCTGTGCCACCGACACGCAGCCAGCTCTGGCACCTAGCGCTGCTCTGGGCTGCACACCGTCTATCAGCCGGCCCTTGGTCAAGAACTGAAGGGGTGTTTTTTTTGGGGGGGTGGTCATTTAACGTCCTATCCTCCTGTGAATCTGTTTGAACATCTTGTTTGACAGAGCCCTTTCTCACAGGTAAGTGTCCACTCATAACCAGCTCTAGAAGGTCAGAACTGGAAGCCGTCTTACAGACCACGTTCTAATGACCCTTCTAAAGAGAAGTGACCTGCCCACATCCAGCCAGCTCAGGGGTGACAGAGTGGTGCCAGATCTCAGAGCCTCCCCTCGGGTCTGTGCTCGCCAGCGTTCAACAGTTTCCCTCTGTCTCGACTCTGGGGACCACATGCAGACACCTGAGTCCACACTGTGCTCTGTGAGGTCGCAGCTGGGACCACATCACCAGCTCCTGCTGATTTTATCTCATACCCCACAGGCCACACTGCCTTAAAACAAACTGCTCAAAAGGGCATCCCGGACACAGGCTTCTAATAACATTCAAATAATGCAATTCAGGCTGTTTCCCCAATCCTCAATCCTCTTGCTTCCACTGCCTCAGGCTCTCTTTAAATGCATCTATTTTTCTGTGATTCCAACAGGAATTTTTCCATCTCTAGGCTGCAGAACTAGCCCCATGTGCATGTTTATATCAATGTGCAATCAATCACAGTCTGCTCTTTTTAAGAGTTTTCTTTTTAAAGACTCACAGCCATTTTGCACATTTTTTCCTAAGACTTGAGATTTGAATGGCTGGTTCAAATCAATTGGTCACTTAGGAAGGAAATTAACAATCTTTTTGATTGCAGATCAAGATTTTCTTTTTTTCATTATAATTGCTATTATTCTATCCTGAATACACAAAAGCATTCTAGGGCTATAGAATTATAAAACAAAAACAGTTCAGTAATGGTTTTTGTATGAATTGCTAATATATAGCATAAAGAAGGGACATCTGAAAAAACAGCTTTTCTGAAAAAGCAAATGTTGAATGGACCCTACCATAAAACACAATCATGACCAGAAATACATTATGCTTGTGCAATAGTTTAAGCAAAATATGACATTAGGCATCACCAACTCAATGGACATGGGTTTGGGTGGACTCCGGGAGTTGGTGATGGACAGGGAGGCCTGGCGTGCTGCAGTTCTCGGGGTAGCAAAGAGTCAGACACGACTGAGCAACTGAACTGAACTGATACCTCAAAAAATACTCTGCATCTCAATGCAGATATAAAAGAAGATCTAGCAAGAGCAGTCGTAGCTCAGCTGGTAAAGAATCTGCCTGCAGTGCAGGAGACCCGGGTTTAATTCCTGGGTTGGGAAGATCCCCTGGAGAAGGAAATGGCAATCCACTCCAGTATTTTTGCCTGGAGAATCCCATGAACAGAGGAGCCTGGTGGGCTACAGTCCATGGGGTTGCAAGAGTTAGACATGACTTAGCGACTAAACTACTGCTAGCAAGAGCAATAGAAATCAATAAAAAATAATACTCATGATACTCAGCTGGGGTTCCTGTGAAATAGCTTCTAAAATTTTAATTCTGGGAATTTTTGGTGTTTGCAGTTGCACTTCTATGGCTTATCACCTTGACTTCAAGCTAATTTTTTAAAAGTGTTATCTGCCCACTTTTTGATTGGGTTGTTTTTCTGTTACTGAGCTGCATGAGCTGCTTGTATATTTTGGAGATTAATCCTTTGTCAGTTGTTTCATTTGCTATATTTTCTCCCATTCTGCGGCTTTTATTTTCACCTTGGTTATAGTTTCCTTTGCGGTGCAAAAGTCATTAAGTTTAATTAGGTCCTACTTGTTTATTTTTGTTTTTATTTCCATTACTCTAGTAGATGGGTCATAGAGGATCTTGCTGTGATTTATGGCAAAGAGGGGGAATTTGCTGTAAGCTGCAGGGAGCTCAAACTCAGTGCTCTGTGACAACCTAGAGGGGTGGGATGGGGTGGGAGGCAGGAAGGAGGTTCAAAAGGGAAGGGACATGGATATACTGATTCATGTTGAAACCAACACAATATTTCAAAGCAATTATCCTCCAATTAAAAATAAACTAATTAATAAAAAAGGAAAAACAAGACAAGACTTCAGCAGACCCTTTGTGTACCTACAACACACAAACTATAGATTTTCACCTTCCCAGCATAATAATAGGGCTTCCCAGGTGGTGCCAGTGGTAAGGAATCTGCCTGCCAATACAGGAGAGGAAAATTCAGTCTTTGAGTCAGGAAGAGCCCCTGGAGGGGGAAATGGCAACCCACTCCTATATTCTTGCCTGGAGAATCCCATGGACAGAGAAGCCTGGGGGGCTACAGTCCTTGGGGTAGCTGCAAAAGAGTCGGACACGACTAAGCACAAGCACATGAGGATTGTGAGGAGAGTAATAAACTTGTTATCAAAAGCAAAAGAAAGTGTATCATTAAGCATTTGTCTAAACCACTGAAGCATGAAAAATGACCTGTCACCAAATAAACCAGCCAAGAGACCCCATGAGGATAGGAGGAGACAAAGAAGAACAGGGTCAAAGGACACTGCTTCCAGCAGGAGACCACTATCAGAAATTCGATTTGCGGTGAACGTATTGGAATCACTGAATTATCAAATGTAAATGGTCAGGTATGCATTCAAGAAGTTCATGTATTTTGGCTTTCACTCTGAGTCCACAAATTCTAATTTTAATTTTTAACTTCATTTTCCTATCAGCAAATTTAAAATGTTCTTTAAATATACCCAAACACCTAAAATATAATATAGTCTCCTTTCATTTTTGTATATTAAAATGAACATATATTTAACTTACCTTTCCAATTCCTCATATATTCTTTATCTTCATTAAAAGGCAACAACTTTTACTAAAAAAAATAGCATATATAATTAAGGTCAGTTGTTTCATTCTGCCTAATGAAGTTAACTATAAATCCAGCAAATTATTGGTTCCTTTATATTTTGTATAACAAAAAGACATTATTTAAGGCATTTCTAAGACAAATCACCTATCATCATGGTAAATGAAAATTCAAAGCTTTTCATCTACGGTCTGTGAAGCTTGGAGGCCAGGAGACCAAATCTACTAATATATGGTTTACCCTCAGCCACAAAAAAGTGTTTTGAAAATTAAATTTGGAGATGTAAACTATAAATTATCTTCTCATGTCTAGTCATACTTATCTACTTACTGATTATTCTCTACCTGCAACACAAACCCAGATCACTCCTTAGAGGTTCCAAACACACTTTTCAACCCACTTGAATAAACAGGCACCCAGTATATCTAACACCACACTCATGCAACTCCAAAGCCCTCCCGTCCCTTCCTGTATTCTGTCATGGTATGTGATGACTCCACCCACCTGAATGACTAGTCTCTTCCTTCTGCCCCACAGCAAGCAATCCATAACTACAGCCCCACAATTTTGCTAGAAACATCTTGCGATCTGTCCAGTGGCATGCTGGCAAAATGGCACTCTGTGCAGAAAACAAACAATATTCTGAAGCCTTAGAAGAAACTCTTGACAAATCTAAATTTTGGAAAGCAATAAATCTGCTGGGCTCACAGTCAGGAACAAGAAAGTACAGAATTTGAGAGACTGAGGGTATCTTGCTTCAAATCCAGATGTTTTTCTTAGGTCACCAGTTCAATAATTTTTGGGAAAACTGTAAGCAAATATATCATTAAACACCTCTTTCTGTTTCCTCTTTCTCATTAAAAAAAAAGTCTTAATTAGCTTTTCAAAAATAAAAACATGCCAGCTGACATATTCTTCCTATTATGTCAATGTAGCTTTCAAAATGTTAGAATTTTTGTTTTTGAGATATCTTTCCCCCCTTATAACTTTTTAGAATCCACAATTTCATACCCCCTTGGACTCTTCTAGTCACTACTCAACCAAGAGTATTCACTATCTTGACTTATCACATAATGGATCAGGTCTGCCTAATTTTGGACTTCATATAAATGGAATTGTACAATTACGTATTCCTTTATGTCTGACTTCTCTCACTCGCTGCAATGTATATGAAAGTAAACCATGTTGTAACACAGAAGTTTGGTCTTTTTCATTGCTGCATGATACCCCACTGAATAACAATATATTGCAATTACCCACTATAGTACTGAGAGACGTTTAGGTCATTTTCAGTTTGGAGCTATCCTAAACAGTGCTTCAACAAACATTCTTACGTGTCTTTGAGTGAAGATGTGTATACGTTTCTGGAGTAGAAATATTGAGCATTATGTAAATATTAATCTCTAATTGTTTTTGTTGTTTAGCTGCTAACTCATGTCCGACTCTTTTGTGACCCCACAGACTATAGCCTGCCATGCTCCTCTATCCATGGGATTTCTCAAGCAACAATACTGGAGTGTGTTGCTATTTCCTTCTTCAGGGGATCTTCCTTACCCAGGGATCACACCTGGGTCCTGCACTGGCATGCACAGTCACTAACACTGAGTCACCAGTGTAGCCCACTTATCTCTAATCAATTCAGTTCAGTTCAGTCGCTCAGTTGTGTCCGACTCTTTGCGACCCCATGGACTGCAGCACACCAGGCTTCCCTCTCCATTACCAACTCTCGGAGCTTACTCAACTCATGTCCATTAAGTCAGTGATGCCATCTAACCATCTCATCCTCTGTTGTCCCCTTCTCCTCCTGCCTTCAATCTTTCTAAGAATTAGGGTCTTTTCCAGTGAATCAGTTTTTCCCATCACGTGGCCAAAGTACTGGAGTTTCAGCTTCAGCATAAGTCCTCCCAATGAATGTTCAGGACTGATTTCCTTTAGGGTTGACTGGTTGGATCTCCTTGCAGTCCAAGGGACTCTCAAGAGTCTTCGCCAACTCTACAGTTCAAAAGCATCAATTCTTTGGCACACAGCCTTCTTTATAGTCCAACTTTCACATCCATACATGACTCCTGGAATAACCATAGCCTTGACTAGACAGACCTTTGGTGGCAAAGTAATGTCTCTGCTTTCTAATAAGCTGTCTAGGTTGGTCATAGCTTTCCTGCCAAGGAGCAAGTGTTTTTTAATTTCATGGCTGCAGTCACCACCTGCAGTGATTTCAGAGCCCCCCAAAATAAAATCTGTCACTATTTCCACTGTTTCACCATCCATTTGCCATGAAGGGATGGGACAGGATGCCATGATCACAGTTTTCTGAATGTTGAGTTTTAAGGCTGCTTTTTCACTCTCCACTTTCACTTTCATCAAGCAGCTCTTTAGTTCTTCTTTGCTTTGTGCCATAAGGGTGGTATCATCTGCATATCTGAGGTTATTGTTATTTCTCATGCCAATCTTGATTCCAGCTTGTGCTTCATCCAGCCCACAATTTCTCATGATGTATTCTGCATAGAAGTTAAATAAGCAGGGTGACAATATATAGCCTTGACCTACTCCTTTCCCAATTTGGAACCAGTCTGTTGTGTCATGTCCAATTCTAACTGTTGCTTCTTGACCTGCATACAGAGTTCTCAGGAGGCAAGTAAGATCTGGTATTCCCATCTCTTGAATAATTTTCCACAGTTTGTTGTGATCCACACAGTCAAAGGCTTTGGCGTAGTCAATAAAGCAGAAATAGATGTTTTCTGGAACTCTCTTGCCTTTTCAATGATCCAACGCCCCCAGCAAATCTATCACCCCTGGCAAATTCAGACATCTCCATAGGTTCCTATCCAAAACCGCTTAAAGATGGTGGAGTAGAAGGACACGTGCTCATCTTCTCCTTATCTCTAACAGATATCATTAAATGATTTTCCAGAGAGACTGTACCCTTCCCCAAGAAGTGTTAAGAGAATTTTCTCTGCTCCATTTCCTTAGCAACACCTGAAAATGTTCAGTCTTTTTCATTTTAGTCATCCTTGTGAGCACGTAATTCTATCATGTTATGCTTTTACTGATTGACTATTTTATTTCCTCACTGAATGAAAAATATTGAACCCATTCTCATGTTTAAATAGACTATTTTATAAACTGCACACTTAAGTTTCTTGCACACTTTTAAGGGCTCTTTTTTTTTCTTACTGTTTTGTAGGAATCTTTTTTATAGTTTGAAAAGAGGCCCTTTAGCAGATAAAGGTATTGCAAAAGACTTCTATGCTGTAGTTTGCCTTTTCACTTTCTCACAGATGTTTTCTGATGAACAAAAGTTCTTAATGTACTTCAACTGATCAACTTTTTTCTTTAAAGCTACTGCTTTTTGTGTCCTGTTGAAGAAGATTTTTACCTACCCCAAGGTCATGAAAATATTCTCCTGTGCTTTCTTCTGTAAGTTATATTGTTGTAGTTTTCAAAAGGACCTCATTTTATCTGTAGGCTTAGTTGTGGAGCAGACATTATAATAATAATAAGCACTAATAAATGCTAAAACTTTAGTCGTTGTAGGAAAAGTCATGAAGCAGAGACAAAGAAAAATATTCTTTCCCTTGCTCTTCTTTATGCAAAAATAAGAAAAGTAGCCTAAGGAAAAAAAAAAAGAAAGAGAGGCTTCACCTTGAATATATTCAAGTGGTGTGATTCCAAAGTCCTTGCCAAGGTTTCTTCCCCATAGAAACTTCTAGAGTTGTCCATGCACTGACTCCCCGGAGGCTCACTCTGCTTCTTCCCTAGGATGCTCATCCATGTGTATGGGAAGCTTCTATCAGGAGCCAAAGGTGAGAAAAGATAAGACCGAGTGACCTGAATGACTGTTACATTCAAAGCTTTGCTGGAGAGAAAAAAAAAAAAATAACTGTCTAACTGAGCAATGCAATTTCCTACAAACTACTGAGACACTCTCCTACTTCTTTAAAGAAAGAGGATAAAGACTTTTAAAGGTAAACCAGTTACATTATAACCAGAAACATCCCACTGCCCTGCCTGCTTTTTCGCAGCAGATAGTTTAAACGAATTCAGGTAAAAATGCATGACACTGGAGATTACTTGAAATATTAAAATACAGTCCCCAAAATAAACTATGAAGGATGTTTTTAAATGAGACCAGAAAACAAAAAAGAAAACAAATAAACAAAAAAGAATAACAGAAGAGTCCTTGGGCATGCCTTATTATTCATCCAACTGGTTCAGGCAAATACTGGATTTTTTTCCTACATGTGGCTGGCCATGATTTTGCAGTTGGTTCCTTTCAGATAAGGGCGCTCCTTAGAACTTTCTTTCTTGCCATCACATTTCAAAAAATGTTTATTTCCATGTTCCAGTAATGAGCCAGTAATGTGGCTGAATTAGTCATCTGTTTGTATTTGTAAGAAATGACGTGAGACTATTTTGAAGTGTGGAAGGGAGATTATTTGCCAGGTAACAAAACGAATAAAATCAGTTCCTACTTGATTGGTGACAGGGTCCTGCCTATAGAGAAGAGTCATAGAAACGCACATAGCTGGAGCTGGCATGTATGGTGGCGACGCTGCCTCATCACAGAGCTGAGGGGAAATAATGGTTGTCAGACCATCCTAATAAAGACACTAAATCAAATGTACTTTACTGTCTTGGTGATGATGATGAAAGGGAAAAAGAGTGCTCTGAACAGGGGGAAAGTAATCAGTTATATAATAAAGGTGAAACACTGCCTGGCAAACCACCCAACATAAGATCTCTAAAAACAGCAGCAGTAACAGGAGGGGAAAAGAGACTGTGTAAATCACCAAAACATAAACAGATCTTCATTTTATGGTCCTTTGTTCTGCATGGTCCCAACTTCTCTGTTGAAACACTTGGCTCATCTGGAAAAAGAACTCAGCAGTGAGATCTGCCTTGGTCTTGATCCATGCCCAGAGGTGGTGTCTCAAGAACCTTGGGCCGCAATCCCACAGCAGCCTGGCCAGCCCAGTGGACTATCTGAAAACAGCCACTGCAGAGGGCACTCCTCAATGCCAGGACCATGGGGCCAGCCCCACCTGCCTTCTCTGTCCACCACTGGGCCTTTTTACTTTACAATTCACAGGATAAGGGATGGTGGGACCTATTCTGTTATTATCTGAGTACAAGACAGGCTGCCTGGTCTTGAGTATCTGTAATAAAAACGCTCACCTAGCTACTAATTTGTGGTATTTATTTGAAGCAAAGAGGAAAAAGACAGAAATAAAGGCAAGACTGTCTCTATGATTTTTAAGTCATTATCCTCATACCAATTTTAAGTATGCTCTTTAGAAGTCCTCTTTAATAAAGCATGCCTCTAAGGAAATAACGCCAATGTCCAAAGACAGATTTAAAATGGCCTTTAATTTCCTGATTTTCAGAATTCAAAACACAGATTGTGATTACAAAACAGCTGTAATTTTACAGTCATACATTACATTACATGGTTATATTTTTCCTTCTGCCCCGCCACACTGTAAACTCCATGATAGGCAAGGATTGTGTGTGCTTCTCTTCAGAATTAGACCCCCAGGACCTGATGTGATACTAGCAATTCAGGATTAAAAAAAAAAAAAAAAACTAGACTCTGATTGGTTAACTTCAAGTAGCTGACCATGGCAAAACTTGGACCTGAACATAGGCATTTTGATTCCAAATGAAAGCTCACTCTCTGAGGCTTTACTGCTTCCCCATTTTTATATGTGATCTGGCAGCTAACACTTTCAAAAACACACCTACTATTATCCCTCACTATTAATTATGCCTATCGATCATCTTCATCAATTAAAGGTGCATATCAAATCCTACCATTCATAGAAATACACCAACTCAATTTTTTCCAAGTAGCAAAAACAGCATTTCTCCGTAACTATCTCATATTGTAATTAAAGTTCGTATTTCAATGAAAGTGTTTTCTAATACTATTCTTTGTAGAGAAGCTGCTAAACACAGTTACTGATATTTAGACATTTGGGGTTTTTTAACTAATTGGTTTACTATTCATCAGCTTCAATCCCAAATAAAAAGATAAAGATTTAAAACTCTAAACAGATACCCTAATTTGCTTCTGTGCCCTCAGTCTGTGTGATCACAAGTGAACAGAATGCTGCCTTTGTAAAGAAAGCAGACAAGCTCGAGAAAGCAGGGCAGTTCAGAAAGAAGCCGGGTTCTCGGTCTCAGCCGCAAGTTACCCCGAGACGGCCTGCATGGCACCAGATGGAGCGGGACTGCCTGCTCACCCCACAGGCCCGCAGCGGAGTGACTGGAGAAGGATTAATTACTGCACTTTCTGTTGTTGCTGCACATTTAGAACAATCCTTTCGGTGGGTTTCCCGGAACTAGAACAACACGACGTCCTCATTCGTAAGACTCGAGCCGTTAATCAACACGCGCAACAGGCTTTTGCACCTGGGCCCTCGTCCCGGGCCGGCCCCGTGCCAGCTCCCTGGCCGGGCATCCATCACTGCAAGCTCTCTCTCCACACATCCAACAGCCTCTTTGTGTAGACTCTTTTTCATGTGCCTGCTCACCCATGTTCTGCTGTGTCTCTCCCTACCACAGCCTTTGTCTTTCAGCATTTTTCTATGCCCTACAGAAGGTTCCTTGTCACTTCCAAACCTTGTGACTGAGAAGAGGTGAAATAACATTCTACATTTACTTAAGTGACTCAGCTATAGCAGTACCTGATACCTGTTAGAAATAATTCTTGAATAAGCACAACGTGTTGAAGCTTCACACATTAAACTGGGCCGACATATTGTCAGCCAAGTCATGAACCATGCGACTGAGGGGTCATCAGAGCACAGGGCACTTCCAGCTTCAAACCTTCAGCCTCCATCTACCTGTCAGAGATTCGGAGACTCACCAGGCAAATTAAAATGAGCACATTCGAGTTTTAAAGTGTACTCTAGGGGCTTCCCAGGCAGTCCAGTGGCTAAGACTCTGAGCTTCCAATGCAGGGGGCCTAGATTCGATCCCTGATCAGGGAACTAGATCCCACATGGCACAACTAAAGATTCCGAGTGCCACAATTAAAGACCTGGTGCAGCCAAACACATAAATAAATGTTTTTAAAGGGGTGCTCCAGCAACCATTACTTGATAACACAAGGTGTGTCTTCCTCCACACCTCTGAGAGGCAAACCAGGCCCTGTCTCCTGGACTACAGGCCAGGCAAGGGCGGGCTCCCTAATTGAGGCCCACATACTTCACAAGGAGGGTCAGATTAAGTGAGCCCAGGGCTTGGCAGTTCTGAACGGGAGGTTACTGTGCAACAACAGGGACCAATCACTGACCTCCAAGTCTATTTTTGATTTTCAGAAACTGCAATGACCCATCAGGTTTGTCAAATTGCATCCAAGTAGTATTACTGCATCTAGACCAGTGACGGTCACCAACAACTTACTTCTGTGGATTCTGTTCAGCTTTCCAAAGAGGCAGTAGCTCTGTTTCCTCCTTCTGGGGCCCAGCTGCTTGTCACCTCAGAGCCTCTCACAACCCTCAAGCTCAGGGTCGTGTAAGGGTCACGTCTGTGTGCACAGGCTCCAGGCTCAGCAAAATCAGCCCTTTATTACACCACGTCTGCTTTCTGGATTAATGAAGGCGGGCTGTGTGCACCAAGGGAGTTTCATGGAGAGGTTAATAAGCTTTGCCATCAGGCTTTGCCATCAGAACTGGAGGGAAACCTTGGTTCTTGTTATTGTTCATTCAGTCATGTCCGACTCTGCAACCCCATGGACTGCTGCATGCCAGGCTTCCCCATCTTTCACCATCTCCTGGAGTTTGCGCAAACTCAAGTTCATTGAGCCAGTGATGCCATCTAACCATCTCATTCTCTGTCGTCCCCTTCTCCTCCTGTGCTCAGTCTTTCCCAGCTTCAGGGTCGTCTTCTTCATGAGCTGGCTTTTCACATCAGGTGGCCAAGGTATTGAAGCTTCAGCTTCAGCATCAGTCCTTCCAATGAATATTCATCCCTCAACATGTAGGGAATTTTAGGGAAATAATGAGAGCTTCCCAGGTGGCACTAGTGGTAAAGAATCTGCCTGCCAGTGCAGCAGATGCCCAGTGCAGCAGATGCACGAGACGTGGGTTTGATCCCTGGGTTGGGAAGATCCCCTGGAGATGGGCATGGCAACCCACTCCAGTATTCTTGCCTGGAGAGCTACAGTCCATGGGGTTGCAAAGAACTGGACATGATTGAAGCTACTTAGCGCGCGCACGCGTGCGCACACACACACACACACACACTAATGAATCTCCCTAAGCCTCAGTGAAATATAGCAATCACACCTGCCTTATGAGATAAATGCAGATTCCTGAGCATGTTCCAGACAGAGTCAAAATCACTGGTGTTGAAACCAGGCTGCCTGTATGTTCACTAAACCCATACTCGATTCCCATACACAGAAATGACTGAAATACACTGCACATACACCCCATAACAGGACTTGGGGGGTGTAGCTGAAAATCAGACTATCTCCGGGAGTTTCCTCTGACCCTCCTTCGAAATACAAATGACCTCTCCTGCTTCCTGGACCAGGGGGATTCCTACAGTCTGTTCTGATTTCTGTTTGAAACTCAAGGTTCTGGATTTTTCCCTTAAAAAAAAGGATAACCCAGGGGCAAACACAAAGTAGCCATTGATGAGTGGACATTAAGGTGAATGGTAACATTTTTGTTCATCACTGAGTTTCAGGACGCATACAACATGCTTACAACTACATGCTTCGGGATTACTCCCCACCCTCTCTGGTATTCTGGGAACTGCTCCTGAGGAAAGTGGAGGCTGGTCCTAGCCAGAGTGTCCTCAGTGGCTCTGGGTAGTGGGGAGGCCTGGCCTTGTGGTCAGAGGCTCTGTGTAGTGGGGAGGCCTTGACCGTGGTCTTGCGCTCAGATCTGGTACCTGCCCTATGAGACCATCATCAGGGACTGAGAGCCACCTGATGATGAATGGAGAAGCTCCCAGAACGGGGGTGAGGGAGGAAGCAGGACAAGCATCTCAGCACCATGAGGGATGCCTGGCTCAATGAGACATCTTTCCCCCTACAGATACTGAAGCTGAACCCTCATAAAAAGAATGGGATGGGATCATCATTAGAGCATCCCAATGCCTGCTCTGGCTGCAGGAGACCTCAGAGCTGGCACTGAGCACCTCTTCTTTAAAAGTGTGGCAGTGGCAATGTAAGAAGCGGCTGGATGAGGCTTTGGGGCAAAAGAAAAGCAGGACGGATGGGGAGAGAAGGCAGGCAGGTGGCTGAGACATTTTCCATTGGGATCATGAGTTTCTCTGCACCTGAAGCCAAAATGAAACACCTCATAAATTGAGTTAAAATTAAAAATTACTTGCCAACTTGGTTTGAAAGAAAAGAAGCTCTACAAACATGGAGAAGTGGACTTGTATCAAATAGCTTAACTTGCTTTTTAAATCTGATTTAATCTCTCTACTCCCAAAAGAATATTTATTGTTTTACCTTACATTAATTAAAATTCAATGCAATTTGGTTTTATACACATCACGTATAACATTTTTAGAAATACAATCTTGATTTTCAAACAGTCATGGTTTTAAAAGATAAGATAAAATTTGCAATCGCTAAAAAAGCATTGTTAGTTTACTTTTACCAGATCAGATAGAAGAATCATGTCTTATTTAACTAAAAATGACCATCCTTCACGCTATAGCAGTACTGATCGATGGTCCTCTATTGAGAAAATTTCCACTGCATCTCTCGGAGCTGAGGAGACATCAGTTCTCCTGGCTGCTTTTGCCTCCCCGCCTTGTCCTTTCCTTTTAACTCCGGAAATAATCTTCTTTGACACACTGAGCATAAAAAGGCAATCAGATCTATTGAGATGTTTCTTTTTGGTGTTCACCTTTAATGACATGCTTGAAAATGCCTTTCCCACTCTTCAAATATATGGCCAACTCTGTTTAATTTCCGAACGTCTTCTAGTTCTGTGTTTTTCCTTTATTTCACGCTGCATGCCACAAAGGCTCCCTCTGAGACAATACCTCATTGCAATATGAATTTATAAGCACAGCTGCTTTTGGAAAACACTGGTAAGTCCACTTTCCCTCTGGCTTCAGCAGATCCTGTAAGGGTTGGAGTGTTATGGCCAAAAGTCACCTGGGTCAGTCAGCAGGCGTTTATTGAGCAGTTACTCTCTAGGAAACACAGATTTGGGGAGAGGGACACAGGGAAGGCATAATTGACTCAATCCCTATAGGGTGAATGGCAACTTTAAGTGGGAAAGTAAAACAAATACACGGGGAATACATTTAAGAATACATCTGTTGTGGGTTGAATTACGTCCTCTCCCCCGAAAAGATGCTTTCAATTCCTAATCCCTGGTACCTGTGAATGTGACCTTGTTTGGAAATAGGGTCTTACAGATATAACCAAATTAAGGCAAATACTGGATGAGAGCTTCCCTGTGGCTCAGTGGTAAAGAATACGCCTTCCTATGCAGGAGACCTGGGTTAGACCTCTTGGTCAGGAAGATCCCCTGGAGAAGGAAATGGCAACCTATTCCAGCACTCTTGCCTGGAGAATTCTGTAGACACAGGAGCATCATGGGCTACAGTCCACGGAGTTGCAAAGAGTCAGACATGACTTAGCAACTGAGCATGCACGCACATGTTGGAATAGGATGGGTCCTAAATTCAGTGACTGGTGTCCTTAGAAGAGAAAGGAGAGGGAGATGTGGACCCAGTGATACTTAGGAGACACACCGAGAGAGGAAGGCTACATAAAGACAGAAGCAGACATCTGAGTAATGCTGCCTCAAGACAAGGAAAGCCAAGAGTCACCCAGCTGGAAGAAGCAGACAGGCTCCTCTCCTAGAATCTCCAAGGGAGTGTGGCCTTGCTGACACCTTTATTTAAGACTCTGGCCTCAAGAACTGTGACATAACAAGTTCTCTTCTTTTAAGACCCATGGTTCATGTTACATTGTGTTGGCCCAGACAGTAACTAAGAATCTGCCTGCAATGTGGGAGACCAGGTTTGATGCCTGGGTTGGGAAGACCCCTGAAGAAGGAACTTGCAACCCACTCCAGTATTCTTGCTTGGAGAATCCCATGGACAGAGAAACCTGGTGGGTCCATGGGGTCACAAAGAGTCGGACATGACTGAGCCACTAACACTTTTACAAACCAGTACAACACTCATTTGTCCTGTATGACAACTGGCCAAGTATTTTAAATTTTTCTAAGGATACATCTGTGTGCTCCATACTGAGCTACTATTAGAATTTAGAGAACCTCCATATCAAGATGATAAGATAGATTCATATTTCATAATCCTCACTGCTCCAGACTCTTAAGAAAGTTCAAAAAGAAAAATAGAAAATCACCAAGATACATAAGAAAAATAATACAAAATAAACAGCTGACTCACAGACAAAAAATGAAGTTATGGTTACTGGCGGGAAAGGATAGTTAGGGAGTTTTGCATGGCCATGTACATAGTGTTATATTTAAAACAGATAAACAACAAGGACCTACTGTAGAGGACATGAACTCTCTGCTCAGTGTTATGTGGCAGCCTAGATAGGAGAAGGGTTGTGGGGAGAACGGATACATGTATATGTACATCAATGGCTAAGTCCCTTTGCTGTTCACTTGAAACTATCACAACATTGTTAATCATTGTTAAACATTGTTAAAAATAAAAAGTTCAAAAAAAAAGTAGCTCTCTGAATCCGAAATAGAACAAATGTCCAAGATAGCTAGGCGTGTTAAGATCTCAGCTTTCTGGTCTCCAGGCTGAAAGCAACAGGCACAGCCTTACTCCCTAAGAGAAGGATCATGAGATCCAAGCACACTGTTGGAAACCAGGGCAGGTAAAAGAATCCCCAGAGCCATCAGCGCAGCCTAGTATAATAGGCAGAATGGCCTTCTAAAGAGGTCCACAGCCTAATAATTCCTGAAACCTATAGATATATTACATTACATGGCAAATGGGAATGAAAGGTGCAGAGGGAGTTAAAGTTGCTAACCACCAGACCTTAAAACATATAGTTTGTCCTGAACTAACTCAGTGGATCCAATGCAATCACAAGAGTCCTAAAATATAGAATGTGTATAGTGTACTCAGTCATGTCCCACTGTTTGCCACCCTAGGAACTATAGCCCACCAGGCTCCTCTGTCCATGGAATTTCCCAGGCAAGAATACTGGAGTGGGTTGCCATTTCCTTCCCCAAAATGTAGAACAGAAAGGCAGAAAGTGTCAGTCACATAACATGAGAAGGACTTGGTTGGCCATTGATGGCTTTGATTGTGGACAAGGTCACAAGACAAGATGAAAGGAAGACTCTACGAGCAGGAAGAAGGGGGGAAATGGAAGGCAGAAAAAAGGAGGAAGGGAGGAAAAGCACAACCACTTGTAGAGGATGCACACAGGGACAATATACGCCAGACATGAGAACTAATTTATGTGACTGGACACGCAAGACTAAGACATGCAGGTTCAATTCTTTGAAAGTTCAAGACTTGAAGGTTTATATGTAGGGGATTACTGTAGTCCAAAGTGCTAAAAGATTTTATTTTTTTTTTTTTAAGAAAAATAAAAAAGATACTTGCTATGGACTGAATGTCTTTATCCTCCACAAATTTATATACTGAAACTCTTCTCTCTGAGGGATGGTTTTTGAAGATGGAGGGTTTTGGGGGGTGATTAGGTCATGAGGGTGGAGCTCTCTTGATGGGATTAGTTAAGAAGAGATAGAAAAAAGCTTGCTTCCCCATCACCAAGTGAGGATATGAGAAAATAAGCCAGCAAGTGAGCCCCTGCTAGACACTGGATCTGCCTGCACCTTGATCTTGAACTTCCCACATCTAGAACCGAGTGACATGTTTGCTGCTTATCCATCCAATCTATGGTAATTTGTAATAGCAGCCCAAACCAAGAATACAGAGACACAACCTATCAAGAATAAAATAAGTCATTAATATGAAACATGAAATACATAAGATAAACTCAAGTATGGTCAGACCTGAAAAGGAGCTCTCAAAATGGAATCTGTTGCAAATAGCAGTGTAGCACAGAGACAATCTCATAAGATAAAGCAACCCCTAAGACAAATATGTATGTATTCACATATATGTTACATGTGTATGCTATACTTTTAATTTTGCAAGAGCAAATAGGGCCCAAGATTGATCTTTTTTTTTCTGATAACAAACATCTCCATATACTAGAACATACTGTTTACTCAAAATGAGATATTGGTGAAGTGAGTCAAAAAGAGAAAGATAATTACTGTATTCTAACACATATATTCAGATTCCAAAAAATGATACTGAAGAATTTATTTACAGGGCAACAGTGGAGAAACAGATATAGATAATAGACTTATGGATATGGGGAGAGGGGAAGAGAGGGTGAGATGTATCGAAAGAGTAACATGGAAACTTACATTACCATGTGTAAAATAGATAGCCAACAGGAATTTGCTGTATGGCTCAGGAAACTCAAACAGGGGCTCTGTATCAACCTAGAGGAGTGGGGTGGGGAGGGAGATAGGAGGGAGTTTCAAAAGGGAGGAAATATATGTATACCTATGGCTGAGGGGCAACCAACCCCATGTACCAGAGCTAGAGAAGGCTGTGGGCTGCAGTGAAGAACCAGCACAGTTAAAATAAATTAAAATTTTGGAAAAAAAATTCAAAGATTCACTTTTTTCTAGACAGCCAATTATGTCATGGCTTCTCTTGAGAACCCTATAAAAAACCTTTATAAAGTTGAATTTCTCTTGTTGAGTTCTGCAGCCTAATCAGAGCCATGAGCACACCCAGAGTTCTCGCCCACCTCACAGGAGAGCTGCTTGGACACACTCAGATAAACGAATTTTCTAATTCTGGCTCTGCAACCAGCTAATTTGGTTTCTCTGGATTTATGATGCCACATCTTTAAAAATGTTAGGACTGGACTAGACATTCCTTTACATCTCTTTTAATTCTATAATTTTTATTATTTTGTTTCATGATGATATTAAAATATCCTAAGCCACCAGTCTTCCTATGTATGAGTTATCAAATTGTAGACTGAAGAAAGGCATAGCAGAATGCTCAAAATAAACTGCTAATAAAATATGACATCATTCATGTCCTCTCCACATCACACAGTAAAGCATGTTAGTTGCTCTGTCATGTCCGACTCTTTGTGACCCCATGGCCCACCAGGGTCCTCTGTCCATGGGATTTCCCAGGCAAAAATATTGGGATTAACTGCCATTCCCTCTCCAGGGGATCTTCCCGACCCAGGGATTTAATCCAAGTCTCCTGCACTGCAGGCAGGTTCTTTACCACTGAGACACCAGGGAAGCCATACAGTAAGTTCTCAGCTAAAGCAGGAGAAGTGTTAAGTCTTCAACTGTTATTAATGAGACAGTACTACACACCTTCAAGAAATTCTCAAAAACTGCAGAAATATATTGTAAGGTGAGAAATACGAAGGCAAGTTTTACTTTGGGCTAAGTTTTAAATATCGTTCCATTGCTTCTCCTTAATCAATATAAACTGAAAACAGATTTATCTAATTCACCTCAAGAATCTAGTAATGGATTTGGAAGGTCAATTTCAGGTCTCCCAGGCATTGAGTGAATAATAAAGCATGAATGGTCTTCTGCCAATGAGTTCAGGCAGGAAAATAAAACTGCAACTCACTATGAAAACTCAAAGCATGCTCTGAGGTTATGTGGAATTCGAGACTACAGGTGGCTGGGCACAGAGCAGCCCAGGAGAAAAACCAAGAAAAGCTCTCCATAGTACCAAGAAAATGAGGAGCAAAAGGTATGAGATAACTGAGAACAAAAGTGGTTAGTATTGGTGTAATAACTGACGAAATGATGGGTAAATGGATTTTCTTGCATCTAGAATTGCACACAGCTCTGCACAAATTTATTAACATTACATGCATAGCCAAAAATATTTTCCAGTTACTATTATTATATCACAAATCATTCCAAAAGAGTGGCTTAAAGTAAAATTGTAATTATGTAATTAATGGATCTGGCATTGACTGGATTCAATAGACATCATCATCATCACCGATTCAATGGACATGAACTTGAACAAACTCTGGGAGATAGTGAGGGACAGGGAGGTCTGGTGTGTTGCAGTCCATGGGGTCGCAAAGACTCAGACACGACTTAGCAACAACAACAACAATAGACTGGAACCACTTGGAAAGCTTTTGCTTGGGTTCTTTCCATGGCCACAGGCAGATGCTGATCACTGTAACAGCTTCTCCACCCACATGTCTGGTGCCCAGGCTGAGAACACTTGAATAGCTGGAGACTGGCCTGTCTGGGGCTCTGTGGACATCCCTCTCTGGGCAGTTGCTCCAAGTAGCCTCTTCATTTGTAGCTGTAGGATAGCAAGTCTTCTCATGTGATGGCCAAAAGCTTTCAGAGTGAGCACCACAAGAAAAAAAGAAAGCATTAGAAGCAGTACTGCCTGTGCACCTAGTCTTGAAGGTAATGCAAAATCACTTTGGCCAGATCCTGTTCATGGAGCCAGTCACAGAGGCCATAGCTATCCCCCTCCTGTGGGGATGTACAGCAAAGTTCTCAAAAAGCATTTGAGGTAGGAAATCCTGTTGCAGCCATTCTTGGAAAATATGAGCTGCCAAAAGCTACTTGGAATAAGAAGACCCCAGTGATTTTAAGAAATAATTTCCCACTTATTGTGAAGAAAGAAAGACTTGGGCATCACAATTCGTTTTCTTTTGTTGCTATAAGGAGATGTCACAAATGGAGTGACTTAAAACATAAATGTATTATTTAGCAGTTCAGAAATGTTTTGGGGTCCCTCCAGATTAAACTGAAGGTAGCATCAGAGCTGTGTTCCCTTCCAGAAGCTCCAGGGGAGAGTCGGTCCTCTTGCTCTAGCAGCTTGTGGTCAAAATTCATTCCCTTGCAGCTGGAGGGCTGAGGTCCCTGTACCAACGCTGGCTTCCAGCAGGGCGCATTCCACCGGGCCAGAGGCCACCCACATTCCTTGAGTCATGACCCCCTCCTCCAGCTTCAGAGCCACCAACAGCTCTTCAGGCTCACGTTCACACCTCCTCTCTTCCACTGCATCTCCCTGACTGACCCTTGACAGAGAAAATCCTCTGCTTTAAGGCTCATGTGATCAGATGGCGCCCACCCTGAAAACCCACCCCCATCACAAGTTCTAGCACCTGAATCCCATTTAAAGCATTCCTTTTCCATGTAAGGTAACATATTCTGGGGACCAGAACTGGGCATCTTTGAGTACCATAACCCTGCCTACCACAAACATCATGTGTTTGATTAAACAGAGACCATGGCAATGGAATTAAGGAAATTAACATCAAAATGCAATGATTCTGGGGCCTCCAGGAAGCGATTCCACATGCATTAAGCACATTTACTTAATCAAATGATTTCCCTTCTTACACCTGGTCAGATGTAGAAACGTGCATGCCCTGAGGTCCATGAGTTTTCGCAGCTGGGAGAAAGACCTTCTCGCTAAAATTTAACTAACTCTATTTTACATGCAATTATAATAAAGGCTGCTTGGTTTCTAAGACCAAACAAACCCAGTAGTAACAAAATAGAAACTGCAAATACCAATCAACAATGACAAGTGACATACGCCAAGATAGAGGAAATCCAAAATAAATTAACACTTACATAAAACATCTACCAAACATATACATACAGCCGTCTAAAGTCATCTGCTATCAGAGCAGACACTGCTGCCAGTGAGTACCACCACGTCACACTGAGAAATGACTAAGTTACATTCCAAACCTTATAGACACACTTCACATCACAGGAAAGGGCTCGTGTTTTCTTAAACAAGACCTGGGTGCACAGGCAGTGCTGTGGACATGCTGGCCAAGGTGGCTGTTCCCATCATTCCTGCTGAGGAGGAAAAGAACCAGGAGCGCACACCCCTGGACGTGTGCGTTTGCCCTGAAGGACACATGGCTCCAGCTGGGCTGGGGGCACGGAGAAAGGGATGCAGCAGAGCCTCCGGAGAAGCCAACTGTGAGACACAGGAAGGACCCTGACAGCTCCCAGGTTCCAACTCCCACTCCCTCTTCAACCAACTGAGCTGCGGTTTCTGCCTTCTCATTGAGTCCCTACTGTCTTTCCAATCGTTTCACTTATTTACTTATTTTGGCCTAACCCAGCCCCAGTGAATTTCTCTTCCTTGTGACCAAACAATTCATCACGAAGACAAATGGGCAAAATCTCAGTCATCTGAAAAACAATCCAGCTATCAAAAAGGATCGATTCTCCAAGGGCTCCAGGTGGCTGTCAAGTTCTGTATTTTGTGCAGTTTACCAAAGTGCTTTTTGTTCAATACCAGTGTGTTTCAATAGACCATCCAAACCTTCATTAAAAGAATACAGCATCCCACCTCAATAACTAGGCTTCAATATCACAGATGTCTGCAACTGTATTTCAAATAGGACCCAATAATGGGGTTTGATCAAAATGAGTTGAAACACAGTATTTTTCAAACAATGTGCTTATAATTGGTTTTAATAAATCTCATACCTTTTTCAAGTTAGGGAATTAAATCATCATAGGAATTACAGGTTTCAAAGAAAACTTTTTCACCAAGAAATGTATATTTTTAGGAAAAATAAATAGATCACATTAGCATTACAGACAATAGGATTTATTCCTAGAAAAATGTCATTAGTCAGTTAGAATTTCAGTATTTTGAAGTTCAATGATTTTTATCAGTCAGGGTCAGGAGAATAATGCAGAGCCCAACCCAGGTAATTCAATAGAGAGAATTGAATATGAGGCACCAGTTACAATGGTGTTGGAAGATTTGAAAAGGCAAACAGGGAATGGAGCCAGCAGGAGATTATCAACAGCAGCTAAGCTGCTACACATCACAGGGCTAGGGGAGCAAGGCAGAAGGCCAGGACTGACAGGAGGGAGCCAGAATAACCCGGGCGAGACACAACTGCCACTGAAGACCCTACACAGAGTGGGGAGAAACAGGTGGAAGGCCTGGCTTTTTCCACTGACTGGTCTTTGCTGGCAGCCCGCTCGCGAGGGAGTGCAGGTAAATGACAGGAGAGGAACCCCTGCAACCTGAGCAGATCACTGAAGAGCTAGAAGAGGTTCTGCGTATAAACAGGCAAATAACCATCACAACAATTGAGCTGATCTTTACGCTTTAAAAAAAACACATTTATAATACATGGAGTGACAGAGGCAACTGCTTCTAGGGCAGAGGGTTTTCCAGCTGAAACCTACATACTATCCCCAATGATCGTGCTATGTTATACAAATACTGAAGCCTAGAATATGCTAAATGATCCAGAAGTCAAGTAGAAAAATCAGCAAAGGTTCTACCTTAGTGCTCTCTGGCATACAGGAACAAAGCTAGGGCTGGTCATTCGCTCTCTGAGCAAACAGAATACACCTTATTGTCATTGTCATTAAATTACTGTCCACAGTTATTATATAATAATAAGTGATATTTATGAAATTCAGTAGAAAATATTATGATTTACCTCCAAAACCACTCCACCCTCTTTCACTGTTTCACAGTCTTCTCATTTGGGTGTGTGTGAGACCCCAGACCCTTCTGGACGTTGAGTCCTGACATGTTTAAGCCATTCAGGGAGATCTCATGACTCTCACGACAGTGATTCAGAGATAGCCTTCAACACAGGCAAAAGTAAATTGGTACGACATTCCCTGGGCTACAGAACTTGTGCAGGATGGTCCGTTCATAACTCCATTCAATAATCGTGAAAGTGAAACCCTATCCCCCTCCTCTTAGAGGAGAATGAGTAAGTATGACACCTCAACTCCTTTTTGAATCTATCTGGTGACCATGAGAAAGCTCAGCATGAAAACAAAGTCTGACTTCTGGTACTGAGTTTCCCTGGTGGCTCAATAGGTAAAGAATCTGCCTGCTGTGCAGGAGGCCCAGGTTTAATCCCTGGGTCAGGAAGATCCCCTGGAAAAGGAAATGGCAAACCACTCCAGTATTCTAGCCTGGAAAATCCCATGGACAGAGAAGCCTGGCGGACTGCAGTCCATGGGGTCATGAGTTGGACACGACTGAGGACTAAACCACCACCAGTGGTACACAGAGGATGACTAAACAAGCGCACCACAGAAGAATTAGGACAGAGCCCTGACCAAACCACGATCGGATTTCAATACAGGCCCCAAACGCCTTCAACTTGTTAGAGCTCGGTTTTGGTGGTGGCTGTTATTAAAAGCCAAAAACAAAATATTAGGGGCACTGCTCCGTACCGTCAGAGAAGGCAATAGCACCCCACTCCAGTGTTCTTGCCTAGAAAATTCCATGGATAGAGGAGCCTGATAGGCTGCAGTCTATGGGGTCGCTAAGAGTCAGACATGACTGAGCAACTTCACTTTCACTCTTCACTTTCATGCGTTGGAGAAGGAAATCGCGACCCACTCCAGTGTTCTTGCCTGGAGAATCCCAGGGACGGGGGAGCCTGGTGGGCTGCCATCTATGGGGTCGCACAGAGTCGGACACGACTGAAGCGACTTAGCAGCAGCAGCAGCTCCATACCTTAAGGGGCTTCTTCGCTGAATCCTACCTAACTCCAGAGAGGTGACTGGTGTTACTACTGCCTCCATTATATACAAGAGGAAAGTGAAAAATGCCACTTGTCCGAAGTCCTGCAGTCTGTAGAAAGTGAAGAGGGTTTGAATCTGATTGGTCTGACTTAAGAGCCTGTGTCCTTATCCATGACTCCACACAAACCCACATCCACTCTGCAGCACCAAAATGTTTCCTTCACAGGTAGCTCTGCTGGCCTTCAATGTTGCAAGATTTTTTTAAATAACTTTATTAAGCCCCAAAGGGGCTTTCCAAAGGGAAAACAGGAGCACAGGTTAAACAATGCGCGGCGCGGGCTGCATCGCTTAGAGTAAGAATCTGGCCTGAATACCCTGAGCGATACCTGAGCGAAATAATTTGGGCTAGCAAACCAGACTGTGGGATATCTACCACGCGAAAAGCCAGCCCCAACCTAAGATACCGCCAGGCCCATGCACGGAACAAAGGACTGAACAGAGATAGCCGGCTGCAGACCATCCCCCTCCGGTGACAGGCAGCCAGAGCCGGAAGGGGGCAATCGCAGCCCCAGAGAGACATTATCTATAAAACTGTAAGCAGGCTTCTTTGCTAACTAAAACTTCTTGGGGGTCTGGACGGTCAACATCTGCCTGAGAAGGTGCGCCGGTTTTACACCCAGATAACCGAGTGGCGGGGAGGCGATAAGTCGCAGCATTGGCGCTCGCCAAACACCTCATCACCTGAGCTGCTCGGACCTGGGAAGGGCACAAAACGCAGGTCCAACCTGAGTCTGCGCCTCTGGGGACTACCCGAGTGCCTGAACCTGAGCGGCTTGGACCTGGGAGGTACATGCAGCCCAGGGCCGGCCTCGGATTGTTCCCGGCGGAACAACCTAGAGCCCGAGCAGTGTGGGCAGGGAGGCTACATGCGCTGGGAGCGGGGGCAGGCCCAGTGTGGCTAAGGCACTGCGAGCGCATGCCAGTGTTATTTGTTTGCAGCATCCCTCCCTCCCTCCCCACAGCGCGACTGAACAAGTGAGCCTAAAAAAAAAAAAAAAAGTTTCCTCCACCATCCCCTTTGTGTCAGGGCGGAAACCAGACACTGAAGAGACCAGCAAACAGAAGAAGTTATAACAAAGGGAAACGCCTTGGAAGCTACAGGCAACAGATTAAACCCTCTGGTTACTACGGACTACATAGGAAGGGGTCTATAGATCTTGAGAAATATAAGTTGGACCAAGGAACTAGCCAAAAATGAACTGAACCCACAATACTCACAACAAAACCAGAGAAAGTCCTAGATATATTTTTACTATTTTTACGATCATTTTTTTTTTTTTTAATTTTAAGTCCTCTATTGTTCCTTTAATTTTCACTTTTATAACCTATTACTTTGCAAAAAAAAAAGACCCTGTTTTTTTCTTCTTCAGCAAACTTCATATATATATATTATAATTTTTTGACCTTGTTTTTTTTTTTTTTTCTTCTTTTCTTTAACATTGTATTTTTGAAATTCCAAACCCTACTCTACTTTTTTAATTTTAGCTTTTTGGTATATGTTATCAATTTTGTACCTATAATTTTATAATTTATAATTTCTGTGACTTTTTTTTTTCTGTTTCTTATTCTTCTTCTTTTATATAACATTGTATATCTGAAATTCCAAACTCTACTCTAGATTTTTAATTTATGCTTTCTGGTATTTGATATCAATTTTGTACGTGTATTTTCTTTATAATTTTTACGACATTGTTTTTGTTTGTTTTCTCTCTTTATGTTTCTTCTTCCTTTTTTTTAACATTGTATATTTTAAATTCCAAACTCTACTCTAGATTTTTAATTTTTGCTTTTTGGTATTTGATATCAATTTTGTACCTGTATTTTCTTTATAATTTTCGCGACCTTGTTTGTTTTTCTTTGTTCGTTTTTTCTCTCTTTTCCTTCTTCTTTTCTTTAACATTGTATTTTTGAAATTCCAAACTCTACTCTAAATTTTTAATTTTTGCTTTTATGTATTTGTTACCAATTTTGTACCTTTAAGAACCCAATCTTCAGGACCCATTTTCACTAGGGAGTGAGATTACTGGCTTGACTGCTCTCTCTCCCTTTGGACTCTCCTTTTTCTCCACCGGGTCGCCTGTGTCTCCTCCCTAACCCCTCTCTACTCTACCCAACTCTGAATTTCTGTGTGTTCCAGACGGTGGAGAACACTTTAGGGAACTGATTACTGGCTGGATCTGTCTCCCTCCTTTTCATTCCCCCCTTTTATCCTCCTGGCCACCTCTGTCTCCTTCCTCCTTCTTCTCTTCTCTGTATAACTCCGTGAACATCTCTGAGTGGTCCAGTGGTGGAGTGCACATAAGGAAGTGACTACTGGCTACCCCACTCTCTCCACTATTGATTCCACCTCATCTCATTTGGGTCACCTCTAACTCCCTGCTCCCTCTTCTCTTCTCCATGTAACGCTGTGAACCTCTCTGAGTGACCCTCACAGTAGAGAAACTTTTCATCTTTAACGTAGATGTTTTATCAATGGTGCTGTATAGAAGGAGAAGTTTTGAAACTACTGTAAAAATAAGACCGATAACTGGAAGCAGGAGGCTTAAGTCCAAACCCTGACTCCAGGGAACTCCTGACTCCAAGGAACATTAATTGACAGGAGCTCATCAAACGCCTCCATACCGACACTGAAACCAAGCACCACACAAGGGCCAACAAGTTCCAGGGCAAGACATACCAAGCAAATTCTCCAGCAACACAGGAACACAGCCCTGAGTCTCAAGATACAAGCTGCCCAAAGTCACCCCAAAAACCACAGACATCTCATAACTCATTACTGGACACTTCATTGCACGCCAGAGAGAAGAAATACAGCTCCACCCACCAGAACACCGACACAAGCTTCCATAACCAGAAAACCTTGACAAGCCACCTGTACAAACCCACACACAGTGAGGAAAAGCCACAATCAAGAGAACTCCACAAACTGCCAGAATACAGAAAGGACACCCGAGACTCAGCAATTTAAACAAGATGAAGAGACAGAGGAATACCCAGCAGATAAAGGAACAGGATAAATGCCCACCAATCCAAACAAAAGAGGAAGAGATAGGGAATCTACCTGATAAAGAATTCCGAAGAATGATAGTGAAATTGATCCAAAATCTTGAAATTAAAATGGAATCACAGATAAATAGCCTGGAGACAAGGATTGAGAAGATGCAAGAAAGGTTTAACAAGGACCTAGAAGAAATAAAAAAGAGTCAATATATAATGAATAATGCAATAAATGAAATCAAAAACACTCTGGAGGCAACAAATAGTAGAATAACAGAGGCAGAAGATAGGATTAGTGAATTAGAAGACAGAATGGTAGAAATAAATGAATCAGAGAGGATAAAAGAAAAACGAATTTAAAAAAAATGAGGACAATCTCAGAGACCTCCAGGACAATATTAAACACTACAACATTCGAATCATAGGGGTTCCAGAAGAAGAAGACAAAAAGAAAGACCATGAGAAAATACTTGAGGAGATAATAGTTGAAAACTTCCCTAAAATGGGGAAGGAAATAATCACCCAAGTCCAAGAAACCCAGAGAGTCCCAAACAGGATAAACCCAAGGCAAAACACCCCAAGACACATATTAATCAAATTAACGAAGATCAAACACAAAGAACAAATATGAAAAGCAGCAAGGGAAAAACAACAAATAACACACAAGGGAATTCCCATAAGGATAACAGCTGATCTTTCAACAGAAACCCTTCAAGCCAGGAAGGAATGGCAAGACATACTTAAAGTGATGAAAGAAAATAACCTATAGCCCAGATTATTGTACCCAGCAAGGATCTCATTCAAATATGAAGGAGAAATCGAAAGCTTTTCAGACAAGCAAAAGCTGAGAGAATTCAGCACCACCAAACCAGCTCTCCAACAAAAACTAAAGGATATTCTCTAGACAGGAAACACAAAAACGAGGTATAAATTCGAACCCAAAACAATAAAGTAAATGGCAATGGGATACTTATCAGTATTTACCTTAAACGTAAATGGGTTGAATGCCCCAACCAAAAGACAAAGACTGGCTGAATGGATACAAAAACAAGACCCCTACATATGTTGTCTACAAGAGACCCACCTCAAAACAGGGGGCACATACAGACTGAAAGTGAAGGGCTGGAAAGAGATTTTCCATGCAAATAGGGACCAAAAGAAAGCAGGAGTAGCAATACTCATATCAGATAAAATAGACTTTAAAACAAAGGCTGTCAAAAGAGACAAAGAAGGTCACTACATAATGATCAAAGGATCAATCCAAGAAGAAGATAAAACAATTATAAATATATATGCACCCAACACGGGAGCACCGCAGTATGTAAGACAAATGCTAACAAGTATGAAAGGAGAAATTAACAATAACACAATAATAGTGGGAGACTTTAATACCCCACTCACACCTATGGATAGATCAACTAAACAGAAAATTAACAAGGAAACACAAACTTTAAATGATACAATAGACCAGTTAGACCTAATTGATATCTATAGGACATTTCATCCCAAAACAATGAATTTCACCTTTTTCTCAAGCGCACATGGAACCTTCTCCAGGATAGATCACATCCTGGGCCATAAAGCTAGCCTTGGTAAATTCAAAAAAATAGAAATCATTCCAAGCATCTTTTCTGACCACAATGCAGTAAGATTAGATCTCAATTACAGGAGAAAAATGATTAAAAATTCCAACATATGGAGGCTGAACAACACGCTGCTGAATAACCAACAAATCACAGAAGAAATCAAAAAAGAAATCGAAATTTGCATAGAAATGAATGAAAATGAAAACACAACAACCCAAAACCTGTGGGACATGGTAAAAGCAGTCCTAAGGGGAAAGTTCATAGCAATACAGGCACACCTCAAGAAACAAGAAAAAAGTCAAATAAATAACCTAACTCTACACCTAAAGCAACTAGAAAAGGAAGAAATGAAGAACCCCAGGGTTAGTAGAAGGAAAGAAATCTTAAAAATTAGGGCAGAAATAAATGCAAAAGAAACAAAAGAGACCATAGCAAAAATTAACAAAACCAAAAGCTGGTTCTTTGAAAGGATAAATAAAATGGACAAACCATTAGCCAGACTCATCAAGAAACAAAGGGAGAAAAATCAAATCAATAAAAATAGAAATGAAAATGGAGAGATCACAACAGACAACACAGAAATACAAAGGATCATAAGAGACTACTATCAACAATTATATGCCAATAAAATGGACAACGTGGAAGAAATGGACAAATTCTTAGAAAAGTACAACTTTCCAAAACTCGACCAGGAAGAAATAGAAAATCTTAACAGACCCATCACAAGCATGGAAATTGAAACTGTAATCAAAAACCTTCCAGCAAACAAAAGCCCAGGTCCAGACGGCTTCACAGCTGAATTCTACCAAAAATTTAGAGAAGAGCTGACACCTATCTTGCTCAAACTCTTCCAGAAAATTGCAGAGGAAGGTAAACTTCCAAACTCATTCTATGAGGCCACCATCACCCTAATACCAAAACCTGACAAAGATCCCACAAAAAAAAGAAAACTACAGGCCAATATCACTGATGAACATAGATGCAAAAATCCTTAACAAAATTCTAGCAATCAGAATCCAACAACACATTAAAAAGATCATACACCATGACCAAGTGGGCTTTATCCCAGGGATGCAAGGATTCTTCAATATCCGCAAATCAATCAATGTAATACACCACATTAACAAATTGAAAAATAAAAACCATATGATTATCTCAATAGATGCAGAGAAAGCCTTTGACAAAATTCAACACCCATTTATGATAAAAACTCTCCAGAAAGCAGGAATAGAAGGAACATACCTCAACATAATAAAAGCTATATATGACAAACCCACAGCAAACATTATCCTCAATGGTGAAAAATTGAAAGCATTTCCTCTAAAGTCAGGAACAAGACAAGGGTGCCCACTTTCACCATTACTATTCAACATAGTTTTGGAAGTTTTGGCCACAGCAATCAGAGCAGAAAAAGAAAGAAAAGGAATCCAAATTGGAAAAGAAGAAGTAAAACTCTCACTATTTGCAGATGACATGGTCCTCTACATAGAAAACCCTAAAGACTCCACCAGAAAATTACTAGAACTAATCAATGACTATAGTAAAGTTGCAGGATATAAAATCAACACACAGAAATCCCTTGCATTCCTATACACTAATAATGAGAAAACAGAGAAATTAAGGAAACAATTCCATTCACCATTGCAACGGAAAGAATAAAATACTTAGGAATATATCTACCTAAAGAAACTAAAGACCTATATATAGAAAACTATAAAACACTGGTGAAAGAAATCAAAGAGGACACTAATAGATGGAGAAATATACCATGTTCATGGATTGGAAGAATCAATATAGTGAAAATGAGTATACTACCCAAAACAATTTATAGATTCAATGCAATCCCTATCAAGCTACCAACGGTATTCTTCACAGAGCTAGAACAAATAATTTCACAATTTGTATGGAAATACAAAAAACCTCGAATAGCCAAAGCTATCTTGAGAAAGAAGAATGGAACTGGAGGAATCAACCTACCTGACTTCAGGCTCTATTACAAAGCCACAGTCATCAAGACAGTATGGTACTGGCACAAAGACAGAAATATAGATCAATGGAACAAAATAGAAAGCCCAGAGATAAATCCACACACATATGGACACCTTATCTTTGACAAAGGAGGCAAGAATATACAATGGATTAAAGACAATCTCTTTAACAAGTGGTGCTGGGAAATCTGGTCAACCACTTGTAAAAGAATGAAACTAGAACACTTTCTAACACCATACACAAAAACAAACTCAAAATGGATTAAAGATCTAAACCTAAGACCAGAAACTATAAAACTCCTAGAGGAGAACATAGGCAAAACACTCTCTGACATACATCACAGCAGGATCCTCTATGACCCACCTCCCAGAATATTGGAAATAAAAGCAAAAATAAACAAATGGGACCTAATTAACCTTGAAAGCTTCTGCACATCAAAGGAAACTATTAACAAGGTGAAAAGACAGCCTTCAGAATGGGAGAAAATAATAGCAAATGAAGCAACTGACAAACAACTAATCTCAAAAATATACAAGCAACTCCTACAGCTCAACTCCAGAAAAATAAATGACCCAATCAAAAAATGGGCCAAAGAACTAAATAGACATTTCTCCAAAGAAGACATACAGAGGGCTAACAAACACACGAAAAGATGCTCAACATCACTCATTATCAGAGAAATGCAAATCAAAACCACTATGAGGTACCATTTCACACCAGTCAGAATGGCTGCGATCCAAAAGTCTACAAATAATAAATGCTGGAGAGGGTGTGGAGAAAAGGGAACCCTCTTACACTGTTGGTGGGAATGCAAACTAGTACAGCCATGTGGAGATTCCTTAAAAAACTGGAAATAGAACTGCCTTATGATCCAGCAATCCCACTGCTGGGCATACACACTGAGGAAACCAGAAGGGAAAGAGACACGTGTACCCCAATGTTCATCGCAGCACTGTTTATAATAGCCAGGGCATGGAAGCAACCTAGATGTCCATCAGCAGATGAATGGATAAGCAAGCTGTGGTACATATACACAATGGAGTATTACTCAGACATTAAAAAGAATACATTTGAATCAGTTCTAATGAGGTGGATGAAACTGGAGCCTATTATACAGAGTGAAGTAAGCCAGAAGGAAAAACACCAATACAGTATACTAACGCATATATATGGAATTTAGAAAGATGGTAACAATAACCCTGTGTACGAGACAGCAAAAGAGACACTGATGTATAGAACAGTCTTATGGACTCTGTGGGAGAGGGAGAGGGTGGGAAGATTTGGGAGAATGGCATTGAAACATGTAAAATATCATGTATGAAACGAGATGCCAGTCCAGGTTCGATGCACGATACTGGATGCTTGGGGCTAGTGCACTGGGACGACCCAGAGGGATGGTATAGGGAGGGAGGAGGGAGGAGGGTTCAGGATGGGGAACACATGCATACCTGTGGTGGATTCATTTTGATATTTGGCAAAACTAATACAATTATATAAAGTTTAAAAATAAAATAAAATAAAAACAACAATGTTCAGATGTACATAATCAAACCAAGTTAAACCAAACAGATAATCAAATAGAGAAGCTTTTACCCAAACAAAGCATTCAGTTACATTAGACATCCACAGGCCATCTTGACCACATGGATGAAAATGTTAAATCTTCAGAATACTTTCAGAGGAAGGTAAATATAAGGGGATGTCACTAGGACATCCTACTTTGTTTTTAAAACTGGGGCAAAGTGTTGGTTTTAACTCAATACCATGAACATCGTAAATTTGGGGGTTCTCTTAAGACCATGGTTCCCTGGCTTGAAATGATGGTTTTCTAAACAGATTTCAATATATGTACTTGAAAGCCATTCTTACATGAAAAATTTTGGCAAAAATACTACATATATAATTTATACACATGTGTACACACACACAATTTTATATACACATTCATAAGAATACATATACATAATTCACATATAACTTTATCCTAATCACCTGGATATATATGAATTGTATTGTTCTTATAGTATTCTTTCTCACAAACAATCAAGCAAATAACAAAATTGGGTGCTGCCACCCACGAAATACAGTCTTTTTTAAAATGCCATACAAGAGAATTCAACTAAAGGAGCTAGATTTGCTCATGTTCTCAAGATACTCCCAACATTCTCCCCCACAACATTCACGTTCAGGAGGAGCCCCTAAGGATTCAGAAAGTGTCGTACCAATGATTCACTTCATCATCACCACGGCACTGTTTTAGTAGCACTGCTGCTGGAAATTGGCAAGTGCCCTGGAGAAAACCAGCTCCTTCCTGCCCTTTCTATGAATAAATGTGTTATTTTCCCCTAGAAAAGGTCCCTCCTTGCACGAGAAACCAATTAGTAGCTATTCCTGGCAGAATGCAGTATTTTTCTCTTGACCTACCATGGACATCTGGAGTCTAATGTGCACCCATTTCCCCTAAATAGAAACTACCACAGGGTCTACACTGAATATTTGTAAAGGAGCAGGCAGAAACTTTTGGTAAGCCAGCATTAAAAATAGAGGAAGCTAAGCCAGCTCTTAGCTTGCCAGTTCTTCTGTTCAAAGAAGCAGTTATATTTGAATCCACTAAACCCATTCAGTACTATGCAAACACATGCTAGTTGGATGAGGCCGTTTCTGCCCCAGGAATGTGGACTAGCTTACTCCAGGACAGAAACTGTACAGGAGCCAGATGTTGTCTGCATGAGGGACTTGGAGGACTGACCGGAAGACATTCACTTCATGGGATATTTTTCTGTTCAGCAAACATGTCATTAGGACAGAAGAGAGTCTTCAAATAAATCTGGTAGTGGACAAACAAGCATATAATTTCCAGGAGAGAGGGTGAGGAAAAGTCTGGAACATGGAATTACCAAAACAAGACAGCTCAAGCTCCAGGTAGGGCAGTATCCCAGCAGAGGGAGCCCATACCTTGTCATGGCCTGGTGATATCTGGGTTTGCTACCTACTCACCATGGGGTCAGACAGAGTTGGACACGACTGAAGTGACTTGGCAGCAGCAGCAGCACCATGGGATGCTGGATAATTCTTGTAACAGTTCTATGTTTGGCTCTTCTCTGTTTTAGAATTAGACTGATATTGACTTCAAGGGGTATTGTGATGAACTGCTGAGATTACAGTAGCTGTACTTGTCCCCACTAAACCCTCACACATCCTCTCCAGACACAACCCTCACTGCAGACCCTCCAACATGCAGCAAAGAGCCACCTACTCCAGGTACTAAGAGGTACTTATTGCTTTTGAAGGTAGAGTACTGTTTTCTTCATCCCTTCCCCTAGTCAACAAAACTCTTATTACTCAGCCATAAAAAAGAACCAAATAATGCCATCTGCAGCTACATAGATGGACCTACAGGTTGTCACACTAAGTGACATAACTCAGAGAATGACAAATACCCTATGATATCACTTATGTGTGAAAACTAAAAAAAAAAAAAAAAGATACAAATGAACTTATTCAAGAAACAGAAATAGACTACAAAGAGAAAGAACTTAAAGTTATCAAAGGGAAAGCAGAGGGGAACGGATAAATTAGGAGTTTGGGATTCAGTGTATTTCAGTCGCTCAGTCATGTCCGACTCTTTGCGACCCCATGAACCGCAGCACGCCAGGCCTCCCTGTCCATCACCAACTCCCAGAGTTCACTCAAACTCACGTCCATCAAGTCGGTAATGCCATCCAGCCATCTCATCCTCTGTTGTCCCCTTCTCCTCCTGCCCCCAATCCCTCCCAGCATCAGAGTCTTTTCCAATGAGTCAACTCTTTGCATGAGGTGGCCAAAGTACTGGAATTTCAGCTTTAGCATCAGTCCTTCCAAAGAACACCCAGGACTGATCTCCTTTAGAATGGACTAGTCCGATCTCCTTGCAGTCCAAGAGACTCTCAAGAGTCTTCTCCAACACCATAGTTCAAAAGCATCAATTCTCCGGCACTCAGCTTTCTTCACAGTCCAACTCTCACATCTATACATGACCACAGGAAAAACCATAGCCTTGACTAGACGGACTTTGTTGGCAAAGTAATGTCTCTGCTTTTCAATATGCTATCTAGATTGGTCATAACTTTTCTTCCAAGGAGTAAGCGTCTTTCAATTTCATGGCTGCAGTCACCATCTGCAGTGATTTTGGAGCCCAGAAAAATGAAGTCTGACACTGTTTCCACTGTTTCCCCATCTATTTCCCATGAAGTGATGGGACTGGATGCCATGATCTTCGTTTTCTGAATGTTGAGCTTTAAGCTAACTTTTTCACTCTCCTCTTTCACTTTCATCAAGAGGCTTCTTAGTTCCTCTTCACTTTCTGCCATAAGGGTGGTGTCATCTGCATATCTGAGGTCATCGATATTTTCCCCAGCAATCTTGATTACAGCTTGTGCTTCTTCCAGCCCAGCGTTTCTCATGATGTACTCTACATAGAAGTTAAATAAGCAGGATGACAATATACAGCCTTGATGTACTCCTTTTCCTATTTGGAACCAGTCTGTTGTTCCATAGTACAGTACTGTACTAAGGCTGAATATGAGTATTTCAAAAAGTGCATGATGATTCCCTTGACAATGTCTAAAAACACGTTTGTGTGATGAAGAGAGATTTTTTTCCCAGCACCACAAAGGAAACTTTCAGACACCAGCTCATTAAATTTACACTGCAAAGCTTCAAAAAATTAATATAGCCACAATAATGTCAATACCTATTCCATCCCTCAGTGGCTTTCCATGGTCCTTCCAAATAAAATAAAACAAACATGGATAAGCAGAGTCTATTTGTTATTGATCTCTCTGCTCCACACTTACTTAGAAATACTTTTCAGAGGCTCTAGAAGTCAGTCAAATGTTGCTCGAGTTATGTTTTAAAATATACTAGAGATCCATTTTCTGTTATTTCTTTTTTGTGTGTGTGTGTGTGTGTGTAATAAAGTTTTACTGAAGTATAAAGGAGATAGAGAAAGCTTCTGACATAGGCATCAGAAGGGGGCAGAAAGAGTACCTGCCTGCTAGTCTTCAGCTGGATGTTATATAGTCACTAGCAGTCTGTTAATGAAAGAAAGGAATGTTATTTCTTTTGTCAATTTTCTCAGTTCTGCATTTTTCATTAAGCTTCTTGAATTAACTTTCATCCCCATACTTCTGTCCATAATACCCTAAGATATTTGACATTGATTATCAACATCAATTTTGGTTTGATGCCACCTGTTATGCACCATGGGACTTAAGCATGCCTTTTCTCTTCTCTCTTTCCCTTTTTTCCTAAGCTCATGTGAATTCCCATACCTTCTGACATGTAGGAACACTATGATACAACAAAATATTTCCAAAAAGAAAAAATCAGTCTTTGAGTTTCCCCATTCTTCTGTTCATGGGAAGCAATCTCCCTTGCTTGTAACGACTCACCAGTGGTCAGAAAACTAAACCTGGGGCCCCTTCAATCACCATCGGCTCTCTTTATGGCAGAAGCATGAGATATGGCAGAAAAGCTTCAGCCCTTCTGCCAAGAGATCACTTTCATTTTTGGACAGTTATGATTTCTTAGGAAATGCTTCCCTGTATAGGTATGAACTTGCATCTCTGTGATTTTTAATCATTGTTCTTTGGTCTTTTATGTCCACCTGAGTTAAAACTATTCTCTTCCAGCTGACTGCTCTTCTACTGTGTGAAGACATCCGTCTCCCTCCCAGTCCCCAGCTCCTCTCTTTTCCAAAGAGTTCTCATAAGGCTTACCTGTGAGACCTCACACCTGGTCATCCTCATGTGATGAGCATCACTCTGAGAGGGCAGCCTGCACGACCCCTCTTGGCATGTCTAATGGACATATTACACTAGTGAAAGTGGAAGTGAAGCCACTCAGTCGTGTCCCACTCTTTGCGACCCCATGGACTGTAGCCTATCAGGTTCCTCCGTCCATGGAATTTTCCAGGCAAGAGTGCTGGAGTGGGTTGCCGTTTCCTTCTCCTCTTACACTAGAGTGGACTCCAATTCTAAGACAGTGATGCTATTTCATTACAACCAATGGGTCTAGATCACTTTTCCTGTGATCTCACTACCTGAAGCAAAGTAAGTCAGAATATAAAACTTAACCAAAAAATGAGTGATAGTACCATTCTAACACAATTGAGTGAAAACATACAGCTGCAATTTTTAATGTTAAACTTTCAGTATTGTGATTCTACATTTCTATATACTTTAACACATTAAAAGGTTTTACTTAGAATAATGACAGTATCCTAATGTTTAATCTTTGCATACATGAAATTTGAGTTTATACTCGCACACACAGACACACATGATCAGTCATGTCTGACTCTTGGCAACCCCATGGATCCTGTTAGGATCCTCTGTCCATGGGATTTCCCAGGCAAGAATACTGGAGTGGGTTACCATGCCCTTCTCCAGGATATATATACACACACACATACATATACTTCACACTGGCCCAGGAATACTTTGTATTTTACTCGTCTTAAGATGAACAACCGGGACTTCCCTGGTGGTGCAGTAGCTAGGACTCCACTCTCCCAAATCAAGGGGCCCAGTTTCAATCCCTGGTCTGGGAACTAGATCCCACATGTGGCAACGACGATTCTGTTACTAAGATCCAGCACAGCCAAACAAATAAACAAATATTATAAAAATTAATAATAAGATGAATACCAACATTTCAGTTGTCTATGTGCAAAGTGTGGCAGCAATGTTCATGGAACAGAATTGGACATTTTAAACTTAGTATGAACTGCTTTGGCATTTTGGAAAAATGAAGAATTTTGTTTTAGATGCCACTGCCCTTCCTCACATTCTTAATAAGAATGTCCATATATTTTTCAAAATAAGATCTAGGGTTGCCCTTAAATCTGTATTTTTAAACTGTGATATAACAGAGAAATCTAAAAATCAAAGTGCCTGCCAAACACAAATGTTCTCCCTAATATAAAATGAAACTTACCATTCTAACTAGTTCTACTTATAAACTCAATTCATTTTCAGAGGTTACTGCTTTCTTCCTAATGTCTCTCTGGAGTTGTGACCAGCTGTTCTTGTTACTTAAATATTTGATAGGAAAACAATTGGAAATAAATGGCTTCCACAGGGGAAAAGGTTGCACCATTTGCCCAAGAAGGAAGGGGGTCATGAATGGTTAACTTTGCTGCTCCATCTTTTTAAAACATATCAAATCATAAGGTACTGATTTCACATATGTAGGAAATCTTTTATAAAAGTCTGACTCTTTAATAGGAATGCTATACTCAGTTTTATTGTTTCTGTTTTAATTCAATATGAATGCTATGGTTGACTTCTTTAAAAAAATCTCACCCTCAGATCTAAAACTATATGTAGCAAATGAGTTAAATCTGCAGTACTTAATATGTACTGTCAAAAAATTCATTTTGGAGAACTGTAAACTCTTCTGCTCTGAACTTTCGCTGAATCCCCTGCTCCCTGACACTAAAGATCCTAACCTGTTCTCTTTATATTCCTTCTTGGAGTCAACAATCGCAAGAGCAGAACATGAAGTGTGAAGACAGGCCAAACAACAAAGGAAAAGAACCCCATGACATGTGGTCCAAGTGTGATAAGTAGCATCTTAAATAGGTGTCCAACAGGAAGCAGTAACCTGGTGATTTCACTTTCGTAAACACAAATGCACACACAGACACACAAACACACAGATTATATAACCTGGAAACTGTCAGGAAGTACACATAGCAGATTGGTAATAGTCATTTTTTCTGGGGGTTGGAACTAGAAGCAGGGAAGAAATCGATTTTGTTCCTTTGCATTTTTCAATAATTTCTACATTTAAACAATGAACAAAGAAAACAAAAGGAAGATAACTGGCTTTGTTACTGACAGCCATACAATGAAAGGCCTGGGGGTAACAAACAATCATGACAGTGTCCCTAGGCCGAAAATTTCAGGGGCAACACCAAAGGCTTTCTCCTGTATCATCTCTCAAGCTTCCTGTGACAGCTCTCCACCATTCTCAGGACGGATCTTCTCAATTTCCTTTTAGATAAACCTGGATCATTATCTCTACAGTCTAACAGTGACAAGCAAGTTTTACAACTTTGGTATATTTTTAAAAAGGCAGTCACAGCTGCCAAAGAGTTCTTTCCTAAGCCTCAGTATCTTACATTATTAGTACAATGATCATTTGTTTCTTTCCTTATTTCAGGCTGCTGCTGCTAAGTCACTTCAGTCGTGTCTGACTCTGTGCGACCCCATAGACAGCAGCCCACCAGGCTTCCCTGTCCCGGGGATTCTCCAGGCAAGAACACTGGAGTGGGTTGCCATTTCCTTCTCCAATGCATGAAAGTGAAAAGTGAAAGTGAAGTCGCTCAGTCATGTCCAACTCTGTGCGACCCCATGGACTGCAGCCTACCAGGCTCCTCCGTCCATGGGATTTTCCAGGCAAGAGTACTGGAGTGCGGTGCCATTGCCTTCTAGGAACGTTTTTAATTAGTTTACTACCTTTTAAAACTTAGGCCTTTGTTCCTGGGCATTTCCAGCTTTGCCCTTCAATGTTCTGTCAGGCTTTCAATCATGTAAAGATTCATTATGTCCTCACTGTGTAATTATTCACTGTGCAATTGGTGTTGTCTGTGACTATTCTGAAATATTCATAGTACATTAATTGTTCTACCTAGATAACAGATCTCACCCACTGCATATTCTGACTAGGGTATCACTCAAGTTTATTACACATCAAATATATCGCCAGCACCAACTAGCATTTTCTTCTTAGCATGGGTGTAAAATGTCACAAATGCTCTGACTCCAGAGAAATGAGCCCAACAAAAACATAGAAAAGACCCTGATGCTGAGAGAGATTGAAGGTCACAGGAGAAGGGGACAGCAGAGGATGAGATGGCTGGATGGCATCACCGACTCAATGGACATGAGTTTGAGCAAGCTCCAGGAGATGATGGAAGCCAGGGAAGCCTGGCGTGCTGCAGTCCATGGGGTCACAACGAGTTGGACACAACTGAGTGACTGAACAACAACAATGCAGCAGGTGCCAAATGACTCACCATGATGATGCCATGACTACGTATCAATGACACTTTTTGAACACCATCACAAACCAAAAAAAAAAAAGCAATTAAAAAACAAGTATTCTGTCTCCTCTGTGCCAGACACTGTGAATGGAGCACAACATACAAAGCCATTCAAGCTGATAAAACATCATCCCTGTCTTCAAGGAACGCACAGCCAAACCTGGGCCAAACACACAGAAAGAGAACGCGTTAGGAAGGCAACGCCATTGCACTGATGGAGACAAATAAGGGTGCACTGGATATAGAGTGAGCAATTGTCATCAGAGAAAGCTTCCTGAGGGAGATGACACGTGAGCTGAAACCAGAAGGATGACTGAGCTCAGACACACGGTGGAAGTGGAAGTCAGTCCACAAACGAGCAAATTTTCCTTGAGGAAGATTCAAAACATTTTTGCTCCCAATATCATATTAAGAATGTCTATTTCCTCAGATTTAAACACATACAATTCAATCCCAAAAGAGCCCTTTTTAAAAAATGCAAGTTGACATGCAAAATGTTATCTCATTTTGGGTTTTAATACGCAAATACAGAACTAGTGATTTTATTACCTAAGGAGAGTCAGAGGAAGACTAAAGCTGGAATCACAAGGAAGCAAATTTATAACCCTAGGGAGGCTGGTGGCAGAGGAGCAGGAGATCTGAGAATGTTCCTGCCAAATCCGACATCTTACATGAGTCTGTGGCTTAAAGTTCTCCAGCAAAGATTAGCAGAGTGGATCTAATAATAAGCTTCCCCTAAAAAAATGAAAGATTCTCAGTAGCAAGGGAAATTTCTGAAAAGCACATTTTTATACATCAGAACCTTTATAAAGTTTATTTCAGGCTGAAGATACATATATATAATATGCTAACTTTTCTGTGCTACTTAAAACATTAGATTTCCATAAAGCCATATTCAGTAATATTATATCATACTGTTTCATAATCATGAAATCACTGCCATGACAGTGATAAATATCATTTCACTATAGAGTATTTGACTACTATTTACTCACTGGATTATCACTTTAATTTTCCTGAATTCTTCGTCATATTACCTGAAGCAAATAATCAGAATTTATCAATATGATCAATTCTAGATTTAACTAGGTTAATTACCACTAGATTAATTCTTACTGTTTATTAAAACATTTTTAACTCTGCCTTTAAAAGTTTTTAGTTCCATTTTGATCAGATCAGATCAGATCAGCCGCTCAGTCGTGTCCGACTCTTTGCGACCCCATGAATCGCAGCACGCCAGGCCTCCCTGTCCATCACCAACTCCCAGAGTTCACTCAGACTCACATCCATCGAGTCAGTGATGCCATCCAGCCATCTCATCCTCTGTCGTCCCCTTCTCCTCCTGCCCCCAATCCCTACCAGCATCAGGGTCTTTTCCAATGAGTCAACTCTTTGCATGAGGTGGCCAAAGTACTGGAGTTTCAGCTTTAGCATCATTCCTTCCAAAGAAATCCCAGGGCTGATCTCCTTCAGAATGGACTGGTTGGATCTCCTTGCAGTCCAAGGGACTCTCAAGAGTCTTGTCCAACACCACAGTTCAGAAGCATCAATTCTTCGGTGCTCAGCCTTCTTCGCAGTCCAACTCTCACATCTATACATGACCACAGGAAAAACCATAGCCTTGACTAGACGAACCTTTGTTGGCAAAGTAATGTCTCTGCTTTTGAACACGCTATAAAAAAAGGATACTGGAAAAGTCGACAACCAATATAGAAGTTTAATATATGATAAAGGCTTTATGTCAAGCAGTGAAGAAAGGATGGATTATTTTTAAAAAACAGTGTTGGGATAACTTCTTAGCAGTTGAGCAAATATTAGGAGAAAGCGTGGACAAATTCTTCTATAACCTAGGACTAGGAAAAGCTTTTCTTAAATATGACTCAAAATCTAGAAACAACTTGAGAAAAGATAAATTGGACCACGTAAAAAATACATATGTGATTTTAAAATACCAGGGCATATAAAAAGGCAAATGAAAAACGAGTACAATATTTGCAAATATAGTATCAGGCCAAGAGTTTCCCACCATTTAAAGAGTTCTCTTAAAAACAGAGAACATACTAGGAGAAGCATGGCCAGAGCCATGCCCAGGATCTCACAGCAAATTCACGTACATGAAAACAGCTCTCGTCTTAAATATAAAGACGCTCAACCTCAGCCATAACGAGAGAAAAATTTTAAATTCAGAAATATCATTTTGTTGGAAGAGGACCTTGAGAGCATCAGATCACCAGTGAACCTACAAACTGGACCTGGGCAAAAGGGGCAGGCTCTTCAGGCTCCCCGCTGACCTGGAACATACACTCGGCTCACTGCTGTTCCCATGGTGGCAACGTTACCAAACTGACCTGAGGCCTGTTTGCTTGATACACAGCAAAGCCAGTCTACTGATAACCAGGTTGTGGTGAAGGAAAATACATTGTTTATTAGCGGGAATTGAGCTAGGAGAACTGGCAGCTAGTGCTCAAAAGCCCAGAACTCCCCCATGGCCTTCAGGGATGGATTTTTAAAAGGCAACATTAGGGGTCAGAGTTGCAGGCTGCCTGATTAGCTCATGGACATTCTTCCAGTTGGGAGGTAGTGTGGTGACAGGGTGATATTTCAGGAATCACAATCATCAATTTTCTGGTTCTAATCATTCTGGGGTTTACGTGGTGGTGGTCAGCACACAGTCAACATTCTCCATCTGATACAGAGAGTGGGGGACATGTAAGTTTCTGTAGAACGACTCAAGGACATTGTCTATAGCCCTGAGGAGGAACTAAGGAGTTCTTTTCTTTGTAGTATGGCTAAGCTATTATTATTTTGTCTTGCTTGATTATTTTCCTTTGTTTCTGTCTTTGCTCACTGCTCTAATTATTAACTGATTAAATTTGTCCTTTGGAACTTGGGGAAGGCTTAGGAGGCTAAAGCTTTTTTTTTTGGTAAACTGGGATGCAGTTACTTTACAATGCTGTGTTGGTTTCTGCTGTACAACAATGTGAATCAGCTATGCCACGGGCTAAGTCGCTCAGTTGTGTCCGACTCTTTGTGACCCCATGGACTGTAGCCCACCAGGCTCCTCTGTCCATGGGATTTTCCAGGCAGAACACTGGAGTGGGTTGCCGTGCCCTCCTCCAGGGGATCTTCCCAACCTAGGGATCAAACCCACATCTCTTATGTCTCTTCTATTGGCAGGCAGGTTCTTGATCACTAGCACCACCTGGGAATCTTCAAATCAGCTATATGTATACATATATCCCCTCCTTCTTGAGCCTCTAGGTCTTCTCAGAGCACTGAGCTGAGTTCTCTGTGCTATACAGTAGCTTCCCACTAGCTGTCTAGTTTACACATGGTACTGTATATATGGCAATGCTACTTCCTCAACTCATCCTGCCCTCTCCTGAGCTTTTCTATAAACAAGAGGCAGGTGACACAGTAAGAGGCCCCAGGGGGTCCTGCTCAGGCTTCAGGAACTGTCTCAAGGATGATATAGGTGACAACTCAGTTAAGGCCTCCGTATAAACTTTTCATATTCTGATGGGTGTATGTGGTGATCTATTTGCCTTGTGGCCACCCAAGACAAGCCTTGTAAGTAAGTCCCTTTGCGTATTAAAACCTTCCACCTACCAATCTGGAGTGTCTGCCTCTTCCTTTGGTCTTCCCTTGGCCTCTGTGAATGATGGCTAGTTTGCAACCAACACTTTCATCCCTTATTATACTGCAAAGAGGTTGACCACTTACTCAGTTGACAATATCTGAATAAACAGACTCTCTCATACACTGTTGATAGGAAGAAAAAATGGTGCAACACTGTAGAGAACAACCTACCCATAGGTATCAATAATTCAATTCTGTCAAAGTTTAATTTGAGGGTTTGACCTCAGTAGTACGTCAAAATCAGTACTATTCTAAATGCTGCTTGGTCCCACCTATAAAGATGAAAAGCAAACCTGAGAGGATCAAACTCTTCCCAAGTAACTTAATCCCTAAAAGTCAAAAGCAAAGTGAAACACATAAGCTAACTTATCACAGTGACTGCTTAACAACCCAGAAAGTATTTACTTCAAGTGAATTTGAAACACAGCAATTTGACTAGTGGGAGATGTTCTCAGGATAAAAAGCAAAGTTAAGAAATCATAAATTGTGTTGAGTAATATTGCTTGCAATAATATTGCTACTGTTAATCTGAAACTATTACGTGTATGCACACACAGTAGAATAAAAGAGATGAGGAATTATTTTAATCAAGATCTCACTGTAAAAGATACATGAATATTAAATCTAAGAATTAAAACTCTCTAATTTTAAATTTGAATTAGAAATAATCAGTATGAGCATAAAAATGCATTTTTTCTTCTGAAAAACAAACAAAAACAAAAATATATTCCTACATATGTCTACTGACAAGGCCTGGAAACAGTTATACAAAGCAGTGAGTCCTTGGCACTGGATTTTTAAATCTAAATACCATTTCTCACTAAAAGGAACAAAGTTGCTTGGAATAAATAGCTAAGAATGCACTGAGGAGTACAGACAGGTGAGATTTGTGAAGAATGATTCTATTTAACACCAACAGTTGACTGAACATAGTGGGGGAGGAAGAACAAGAAATATAAATTGACTCCAAGGTGCAAATCTAAGAAAGTGATTGTGTTATTAACATACAAGATCATCAACAGAAATATCTAAATTTGAGTTATTATGTAAGACTACAAAAATGGTGCAGCATCTTCTAATGATGCTTCTGACTTCCTGGACCAGGCTGTTACTTTCTTGGCCAGCCCCCTTATGTGGCTAGAGGTCCTACATGTATATACTACGCATGCCCTATTTGTACTGAGATGTCCCTCCAACTGCCCGGCCCAGAGGTAATGCTACTCCATGGGGGATCAGATCCGGCTTCCTGAATGACATGGTAAGTAAGCTTTGGTTACAATACCTCCAAGATATATGTATGTTTACTGTCACTGCACTATCTACTCTATATGATTAATACAAACCTATACATGCATGTGTGTGTGTTGTATGTCTGTATGTTTGTATAACCTTGCTGTCCTTGCAACATGTCATGCTCTTCTTCCTCTAAGCCTTGGTTAATGCTGTTTCCCTTACCTGAAAGGCCATTTTTCATCTTTACTCTGACCCACCATTTCATAAGAGCGCTGCTGCTGCTGCTGCTAAGTCGCTTCAGTCGTGTCCGACTCTGTGCGACCCCATAGACGGCAGCCCACCAGGCTCCCCCGTCTCTGGGATTCTCCAGGCAAGAACACTGGAGTGGGTTGCCATTTCCTGCTCCAATGCATGAAAGTGAAAAGTGAAAGTGAAGTCACTCAGTCGTGTCCGACTCTTAGTGACCCCATGGACTGCAGCCTACCAGGCTCCTCCATCCATGGGATTTTCCAGGCAAGAGTACTGGAGTGGGGTGCCATTGCCTTCTCCAGTGCATGGTTATTCCAACCCTTGTTGTTCCTCTCTTCCCCTAAATTCCTGAAGAGTTGCCTTATATGGAAATTGTAGCATTAATTTTCTGCCACCAAGCACTTAGTCTATTCTTTTATACAATGATATTGAATGTGAAAGTGAAAGCTGCTCAGTTGTGTCCCACTCTCAGTGATCCCATGAACTGTAGCCTGCCAGGCTCCTCTGTCCATGGAATTCTCCAGGCCAGAATACTGGAGTGGGTAGCCATACCCTTCTCTAGGGGATCTTCCCATCCCATGTCTCCCACATTGCAGGTGGATTTTTTTTTTTAACTATCTAAGCCACCAGGGAAGCCCCAGAAAATGATATTAGTTGTATGTTTATTTCTCCAGATTCCTACTTTAAGACCTTTCCTCCATACTTTCAGCAAGTCCAACCAATAACTTGTATCTAGGCTTTGCTGTGTATCTGGACCGGTGGCCAATCACTGTAAAGAGAGGTCTGGCTATAATCATGCTGAGTGGGCGACCCAGGCAAGGAAAAATGAGGTGTCTTAGGATACATACTTTAAGGCCCCCATGGTCAGAATTGTTCAAACACCAACTCTGAACTGCAAATAGTATTACTGCAAACCCAAGGTAAAGGATGTGGAACAGTGAGAGGTCAGACTGGAAAGGCAGGTGGGGTGGCTTGATCATGAAGAGCTGGGACGTCCTGATGTGGAATCAGACACTGTCCTCCAAGTAAAGTGAAGCCTAAATGCACTGTGGGCCAGGGAAGGGATGTGATTTCAAATGGCTGTGTCAGAATGACTGACTTCACATCAGCCTGAAGAATGGGCTAGAAAGACTGAGGTCAAGAGGCCGGGTCAAGAGAGGGACGTGTTTAGACTGGTTCATCCATGGCATTAGCAATAAGAACCAAAAAGATGATTACTCACAAGAGATCAAGGGTGTCTTCCCTGAAAACACCCTCTGTGTTTTTTCAGTCTTCTAACTTTAATGAAGCTTTCAATGGCTAAGTCAAAGATCTCTCTGGTAAATGTCACATTGCACTTGAAAATATGTGGGTTATTTTCAAATATCTTTTGATACCGCTGTCTAACATAATTCCACAGTAATAAGAGAACAGATTCTGTATGATTTCAATACCTGTAAAAATGAAATTTTTGTACCTGTTCTTATATCCCTGGATATGTTACAGAGTCTCCTAGTTTATAGTCTATGGGAACTTGAATAGAGTTTGTATCATAATGTGTAAAAAAAAAAATTGTATAAATCTTAATTATATTGAATTGGTTCATAGGGCTTTTCAAGTCTACTATATCCTTCTACTTCTCTGTGTATTTGTTGTATTAATTTTTGAGAGTTTGATACTGAAACTTCAACTAAAAATCTTAGTTTATCTACTTAAAAAATAATTGTACTATATAGTGGAACTACATATAACCTTCCGAGAAGGCAATGGCACCCCACTCCAGTACTCTTGCCTGGAAAATCCCATGGATGGAGGAGCCTGGTAGGCTGCAGTCCATGCGGTCGCTAAGAGTCGGACACGACTGAGTGACTTCACTTTCTCTTTTCACTTTCATGCATTGGAGAAGGAAATGGCAACCCACTCCAGTGTTTTTGCCTGGAGAATCCCAGGGACGGGGAAGCCTGGCGGGCTGCCGTCTATGGGGTCACACAGAGTCGGACACGACTGAAGTGACTTAGCATAGCATAGCATAGCATACATATAACCTTGTTCTGTATTTTCCAAGTCTCCTGTAAATGTGTTACCATATTTTCATAATTTAAAAAATTAAAAAAAAAGAGAGAGAGATCAAGGGTTAAGGATTGAGAGGGTGAGAAAGAAGTCAATGGAGGAAGATCAAGAGGGCCATCACTTTCTGCTTGGCCTCCTGGGTCTTTCACAAGCTACTGACATTACACCCAGGTCTTGAAGACTGAGTAAGGACGATGCATATGGAAATGAGAAGGACGGCCAGAGCTGAAGAGAACAGTCCCTCAACAAGTTCCATGTAATGGGAGAAAAGCTCTTTTCAGATGACTTAGACATGTAGCTAGATTCTGAAGTCATCATAAACCTTGTAATTCAGTTACTCTGGACAATACACTTAAAAACTGTGATACTCAGAATACTCTGCTGAGAAAGGAAGAGTTGACAAGATGCCCCCTCAGGCCCCAGCTAGAACTCACTCTGTGGGCTGCCTGGTCCTAGGTCCTGTCTCAATCAGAAAGAACTGGCAGCTCATCAAGACAGCTACAAGGAATCTCATCAAACTCAACTGAGAAGAACTATGAAACTGGATGTGGGGGGCTGTTACAAAACAAGGGAAAACAGCAGCACTTGAACAAAGAGAAAATACATGACTTCTAAAAACTACAGAGATAGAAACTTTTGAAGATGAACACAATCCCCTGTGAAGTTCTCTGACAATTAGTCGTGTTAAGTTGCCAAGGCACATTGTAAGTGTGAGTCCACAGCTGCCCCATCTCAGTGCCAGGGAGTGTTATTTTTACTCTTACAGTTTCGGCAAGACTCCTAATTATTGAAACTGCCAATGTCACCTTAATTACAGTTTTATTTAATGGTCACATTGGGCACTGCTACATGGTGGAACTTTTTTAAACCAAAATACAGCAGAGGAGTGGAGACAGAGAATTCAGCTCCCAACAGATTATTATTCAGGTCATTGCAGGGAGTAAGCTTAAGAGAAGATGGCAAAAGCTTCAATGCAAAGGTAATATTGAAATTTAAATCTGGCGTTTGTTGTTTCAAAGGTTAGAAAGAAATGGCACATTTTCAAAATGTAAGTTTATATTGAACGCTTTTCTAGCCAGGCATTACTGGAAATCATAATCGTTGATACATTATTTCTCAGAACAGAGAACTCTATTAGAGATACAACCAAACTGTGTGGGAAACTTCTTACATGAGCTGATGATTTGCACATTTCCTGAAAGCCCACAGTATGACAGCGCTAGGCAAACTCCAGGAGCCTGTAATTTCACAGTGGCAGCGAGTGACAAAGACGTACATTAACTGCACATAAACAGCTGGGTGCTGAACAGTCTGAAAAAGTGCAAGTGACTCAGAGTAATAGCTAGGTGTCATCAATCAAAAGCAAGGTTTCCTGTTGCAATGCAAATCGTCCAAAGTTCAATATGGAATCCACCTTGGAAAATCTCTCATCTCCTTCCTTCTGTTGGCAGAGAGAGTGAGGCTCATGGAGGTCAGGGCTTTCCCAAATCACACAGTAAATTAGTGACAGAGCTGTCATTATAATCCAGGGGCTTTGAGCGCCTCCCAGGGTCAAATCCTGAGCAGCCTTCAGAAGGAAAACAATGGCGAGAAAGTTAGTGTACATGTGTGTTTTGTGTGTGACAGAGCTAACAAATAGGGCTATCCATTTGCAAATATCATCTCCATCATGCTCAAAGACTGAGGCAATAGTACGTATCATGATTTGTTGTATAAACAGATGACAGTGACACAGGGGATGGGAGAAAACTATTAGGATAATGAGTGAAGTGGGCTGTGAACAACTAACAGAGAACTATACTCTGGGACCTTAATTTCAAGAAATTACTGGAAGCCATTTAAAAATTACCATAAGACGTGCTTTATAAAATCAAAACTTATTTTGTTGAGAAATCTTGCTTCTGCATGTAGGACAGATTAAAGCTGGAGAAGCCAGAGTAGCAACAAAGGCAGAAACAGGGCCATCGCTGTTAGCTGGGAATCAGCTAGATGTACGACTGGGACACAGGAGGGAAACAGTAGTCACAGAAGAACTGGATGAAGGGATCAATGAGTAAAGCTGATGATACCGTACAGGACCCTCGGGGGCTTCTGGGAACAAGGCCTCTGTCCCTCATTTCTGATTATAGGAAACGACCTTCATTCAGCTCCAGGACCTTCTCTAAGTTCCAATAGGCAGATTCAAGCAGTTGTTAATTAGGGAAGGAAGGAACAGACGGACGAAAGAGAAACAAACAGTCAAGGGCAGCCTTGGGGCAAGGTCCTATTTCCCCATCAGTGGATACACACAACAATAATTTTTAGCTATTTTACAGATGCTGAAATCCCCTCCAGGTGGGAGAAGTTCTGGTATGCTGGCCACAAGCATGTAGACCCCAGACCACTTAAACTTCAAGGCTGGCAACACTGACTCCATTTTGACCACCAACCCATGAGAAGAATGTCCACAAGTTGACCACGCCCTCTTTTACTATAAAACTTGTCACTATCTTCCCCAAGTGGGGACACTTGGTTTTGAGGGCATTAATCTGCTCTGTCTCCCTTTGCCTGGTAAAGCAATAAAGCTATCTTTTTCTACTGCACCTAAAACTCTTTATCCAAGATGTGATTTGGCACTACTGTACAGAGAGGGGCTTTCCTGGTGGTGAAGTGGTAAAAAAACCCACCTGACAATGCAGGAGACGGAGGAGATGCAGGGTTGGGAAGATCCCCTGGAAGAGGAAATGGCAACCCACTCCAGTATTCTTGCCTGGGTAATTCCATGGACAGAGGAGCCTGGCAGGCTACAGTCCACAGGGTCACAAAGGGTCAGACATGACTGAGTGATTAAGAACACACACACATGCATGTACAGAGAAGCTGAGCTTTTGGCATTATCTGGAGATGTTACTCAATATTCAAGGACAAAAAGAAAATTTCATATCTAAGAATACAAGGTCCTAAAGTCAAATAAAATAATGCTGGTAAAAATTTGGATTTTGGACAAACAACATAAACTTCATTTTTAATATACCTCATTTTAGGTGGCAAAGGTCTAAAGGACAGAAACAGTACGGAACTAACAGAAGCAGAGGATATTATGAAGAGGTGGCAAGAATACACAGAATAACTATACAAAAAAGATCTTCACGACCCAGATAACACAATGGTGTAATCACTCACCTAGAGCCAGAGATCCTGGAATGCGAAGTCACATGGGCCTTAGGAAGTATCAATACGAACAAGTGATGGTGATGGAGCTAGTGGAGGTGATGGAATTCCAGTTGAGCTATTTCAAATCCTAAAAGACAACGCTGTGAAAGTGCCACATTCAATATGAGAGCAAATATGGAAAACTTAGCAGTGACCACAGGACTGGAAAAGGTCAGTTTTCATTCCAATCGCAAAGAAAGGCAATGCCAAAGAATGCTCAAACTATCACACAGTTACACTCATCTCACATGCTAGCAAAGTAATGCTCAAAATTCTCCAAGCCAGGCTTCAATAGTACATGAACCATGAACTTCCAGATATTCAAGCTGGATTTAGAAAAGGCAGAGGAACCAGAGATCAAATTGCCAACATCCACTGGATCATCGAAAAAGCAAGAGACTTCCAGTAAAACATCTACTTCTGCTTTACTGACTATGCCAAAGCCTTTGACTGTGTGGATCACAATAAACTGTGGAAAATTCTCAAAGAGATGGGAATACCAAACCACCTGACCTGCCTCTGGAGAAACCTGTATACAGGTCAGGAAGCAACAGTTAAAACTGGACATGGAACAACAGACTGGTTCCCAATAAGAAAAGGAGTAGGTCAAGGCTATATACTGTCACCCTGCTTATTTAACTTCTATGCAGAGTACATCATGAGAAATGCTGGGCTGGAAGAAGCACAAGCTGGAATCAAGATTGCCGGGAGAAATATCAATAACCTCAGATATGCAGATGACACCACCCTTATGGCAGAAAGTGAAGAGGAACTAAACAGCCTCTTGATCCAAGTGAAAGAGGAGAGTAAAAAAGTTGGCTTAAACTCAAGATTCAGAAAACGAAGATCATGGCATCCGGTCCCATCACTTCATGCCAAATAGATAGGGAACAGTGACAGACTTTATTTTGGGGGGCTCCAAAAATCACTGCAGATGGTGACTGAAGCCATGAAATTAAAAGACGCTTGCTCCTTGGAAGAAAAGTTATGACCAACCTAGACAGCTTATTAAAAACCAACTCCCAGAGTCCACCCAAACCCATGTCCATCACGTCGGTGATGCCATCCAACCATCTCATCCTTTGTCGTCCCCTTCTCCTTCTGCCCTCAATCTTTCCCAGCATCAGGGTCTTTTCAAATGAGTCAGTTCTTCACATCAGGTGGCCAAAGTATTGGAGTTTCAGCTTCAACATCAGTCCTTCCAATAAGGAGAAACAAAAATTCAATTATAACATTAATGTTCGGGGCCAGATAGAAAAATGTGAGAGACCTATATATATTAAATTTTTCTGAATGCTCCAAATACTTGAATTTCTATACTCTGTAAAAAATACAGATTTTGAAAACTTGGTCAAATAGAGAAAAAGTTATTTTGGTCAAAATATCATTTATTTTATGCCAGTAGCCTTTAAAAATTGGAAAACAATACAAGCCATCTTTACACTCATCAGATACTACAGAGCCATCCTCAAGATTATCAGAAATCGCCTATAGCTCCATGAGGCTAATGTTACCCTTTATGGGACATAAAGCTCCCTTAACATCAGGCTTATTACAGAAGGCAGCTTGGAAAGACATATTTGCCCTGCTTAAGCCTTTAAAAACTTATAAAAATAGTAAGCACATCTCATCTGGCTCTACTGAAATAACACCCCTGCAAAGGAAAAGCATTTCAACGAGCCTGAAAAACAAATGCCTCTCCAGAGATCTGGCCCCTCTTTGCAGAAAAGACTTTTTGTCAAAGCTCTTGGGGAGTTTTATGTAGAACCAGATGGGGCAATTTTTCCTTTTATTGTCTTCACCTCTAATTGATGGGTATCCAGAGAGAGCCTGACTCATAAAGTTCAGGGAACCATCGTTGTCTGGTCTCCCTTAAGTTCTTTTCAAGAGGTTTATTTTCCGGAAGTCTACCCCATTGACAAGAATGGAATCAATGCAATTAAAATGAACAAATCACTTTGCAAATCACCACCTCTAATTTCTACAATGAGCCTCCTCTTAAAAATCCATGAAGGCTTTTATTGCACTCTACTTTTCTCCACGGAATTCAAATCGCTGCAAATTTGTGGAAACTTAGATAATTTGGAGATAAACCAGGCTTTGGGATCAATCCACACAGTGAAACAACTCTTAAAGTCCAACCTTTGTCCCCAAATCCTACCTTTGGGGACAAACACTGCCAACTTCAATGATTCTATTACTGGACATCATTTCCTGGTTTGTACTTTCCCTCAACGTTGTTGCTCAAGACAACCCACAATGGAAAGAAAGGAACAAGGGAACAAAGAAATATGTGTAACTAGTACATATGGTCTGTGCCTGGCTCACTACCCCATGGCACTTGGCACTGCAGTACATGTACATGTCCTATTTCTCTCAGCCCCTCCATGGAAGACTAACTGAAAATGCTGGGAGACTAAGGTGGAACGGAGTTGGTAGCTAAATGTCCATCTTCATTGTCCTTGCTTGGATAATTCTGGAATCTGACAGATCCCTGATGTTTACTGATGTGATTCAGCCTCTGCAGCCCGGTGGCAAACCACTCCATAAACACAAACCTTATTGACTTCCTTCCTTTTCCCTGCCTCACTTCTCACACCCCTATCAATGCTCCCTGGATACCGCTTAAATGAATACCTGCATTTAGAGCTTGCTTTGTGGTGAACTAAAATAGGTTTTTATAACATATGTCTACAGATGCTTACGTGAGGAACGGATCAGGGAATGCAGAGCATGCCTCAACCCTACTAACTTCCCTGAAAGTGGATCCTAAGCAGGTAAGAAGCAACCCAGAGTGTAACAGTGAGTGAGTACATGTGCCTGTCAATTTACTTTATGCCTTATCACCAAGAAGTATTCTGACGGGTGAGGCTACGGATCTCCTCCACCCATTCCTTCCTTTTGCCTAGGTGTCGCAAGTAATCAAAAGCAGGTCACGAGGATGTTCTCGTATAAATCAAAGCCAAAGGTGTTATGCATAATTTTACCTTAAAGGAGGTATTTTCCTTGGCACACAGTGTGAACTTTAGGTTTGACCCTCAAACCTGATATCTATATCCAGAACTGCCCCAAATTACCAACTTTCACAGAAACTCATTTGTATGTAAGAGAATTCAAGCTTTGAAAACTTAACATTAAGTGAGTGAAATCACTCAGTGGTGTCTGACTCTTTGCGACCCCATGGACTGTAGCCTACCAGGCTTCTCAGTCCATGGGTAACTTAACATTAGTTACCATTTTATATTTGCATAAGTCAAGCAAAATTTATGTCAAGTGTAGGCTAATAGTCTTTACAAGTATCAAAGAAAACGTTCAAAATCTATAAACTTCATCAGAGATTAACATGAAACTAGAAACACATCTAAAGGAAAGTCTTCCCTAGACAGATGAGGTTTTTTTAGCACTGTTTTCCATCCATCTGGAGATTTACCATCTATCAAGAAAATCAGACTGCCTTGTAGCTGCTTGTGGATAGAATGGGCAGTGGGCAATTTTGGTCCTTATGCCTGATTACATGGTTGTCCCTTTACAATGGACATGGATGCTCCCAGCTATGGCTTTTTCTTCCAAGTCTTTCTCCTCTGGCTGAACTTCACACAATCGAAGTGAAATTTATCTGCTTAACTTAATACTCACTTTGCTCAATTCATTTATCATTGTTTGGCTGATTTCTTTCCAAGTGGCAGATATCTGGGCGTAAATATTTTCTATTCCGCATGTAAATACATAGCTCTAGGTAACTTTCACCAGGGATGGCATTAAACCACGTGAAATGATGGACTGTTTTCCTTCACATTACCTTCCTCCAGGTAAACTACTGTGTAGATTAGTAACCAGTTTTCCTTGATTTATTTTTGAAGGTTACTCCATATTCCTTTACACAGTGCTTTTCAATGAATTATGCATGCTGTTAAGGTCCAACACCCAGCAAAGGATGTGGACTATAATTTCTCCTCTTGTGATTTACATTATACCACCATAAATGACTTAAACTCCTAAATTTTATATTCAGAAGATAGTTTGATACTCAAATAGGAGATTTTGAAACCACCTGATAATGTTGCAGTTGACTACTGTTAATTTTGCTTCAAAATTATTATTTCCACATGTTTTCATTATAACCCATATATACAAACCAGGACATAAACATGTCCTGTACAGGACATGACCTCAAAATGTAAAATCTAAAATAATGAGCACTGGCTATCACTTTTGTATCTGAAACAATAAAGTATTGAATAAGTTGAGAATTTAAAAAAAGAAAGAGGGATGAATAGAAAAAGAATAAAATGGATAAAAAGAACCTAAATGCTAGAGATGCTAGTTTTAATTATCGTAAGTTGCCCTGTGGACCTCATAGAGCACATCTAAAGAACATTTTGTGAAACTTTTATCTCCTTATTGCTTCAGTGAATTTTGCCTTAGCTGGTACCTGTTCTTTTTCACATTTCTCTCCTACGTCATTTTCTCCTTTAGTTATTAAGATCATAACCTAAAAAAACAAGGAACCCTTGGAGATCCCCAACCTAGTGATTCTCAAAGTATGATCCTCCGACCAGCCTCATTAGCATCACCCAGTCCCTGTCCCCGCGAGACCTAATGCACCAGAAACTGTTGGGGTGGGAGATGAGATTCACCCATCTATTGCAGTCAGTATTTCAGGAGATTCTGATGTCTGCTCCAGTTTGAGCCTTCCCAAAATTCACGCCCAAACACTGTCTCACGCCGTCTCTGCTTATCTCACACTAACAGCCACTGCTGGCCAGACAGTGGCCACACCCGGCCCTACTAGCTTCTCCCTTTCCACCCGGTCTCCAACCATCTAAAGATCAGCTTGTCCTTCACATTCCTACAACCTCACATGTGTAGATAGGGCTGGTTAATGCTGCACTGGGAAGCTTTTGACCAGTGGGATGAGAGCTGACAGATGAATGTTTCAGAATCCAGGTCTTGGGACAGAAAGTCCGAGGCATGTTCTAAACAGCTCTCCGTGAAGTGATGGCCAACTCAAAGAAAGGCTTTTTACTGGTCTGCCCTCCTGTCTTGCTTTAAATCCCCTTACTTTTCCCATTCTTCTCTGAGATGACTTTCCAAATAAAGTGCCTGCATATAAACAGGGTGGAGGAAATCTAGCCTTCTAAGAAGCAAACTCTTATCTTAACTGGAGGATAACTGCTTTGTGTGTTCAGTCGTGTCCAACTCTTTGCGACCCCATGGACTGTAGCCGTCCAGGCTCATGTGTCCATGGGATTTTCCAGGCAAGAACATTGGAGTGGGCTGTCAGTTTCTTCTCCAGGGGATCTTCCCAACCTAGGGATTGAACCCGTATCTTCAGAGTCTCCTGCACCAGTAGGGGCGTTCTTTACCACTGAGCCAAAATATCACTGGTGTTCCTGCTTAGGGGCGCCAAGAAAAAAGAGTCAGAAAAGCCCTCTGGAAAAGAGAAGGGAGTCTGTGGTTCCCATTTACCATTGCAGGGATTTGAGCTGGTGGTATTTTAGCTGTTCTTCCCTTCTCTCCCCATCTCCATCAGAAAAAAGAGTGAGGTTTAAAGTGAGATTCGCATTCTTAAATAAAGCAAATAGAGAAGGTGTATAATTCCAAATATGTCTGGTCTGTAGTTATTATTGGAATATTTATAAAAAGAGGGGAATATTTCCACATTTGAACTGGGAGCAGTTAGTCTGAGCTACTCCCTCAGTATAACTTTTGACTCACTGGTTCCATGAAACATTGACTTCCATACATGTTTTTGTGTATGTGTGGGGGGACTATCTAGTCTTTTCTGCCTGAAAAATAAAAAGAGTAAATTCGTGTAAAACTTGAGCTTAACTAGGATCAGAAGAATCTGATGCCAACCTTGCTTTTAACTTAACAGATCACAAGATGACTGCACCTAAGTGTGTTTTGTGTCCATTGTCTAACATCCACAGTATGATCACCATAATGCATTTCTTAGAGAAGGAAACAGTTCTCTTTGAGGAAAATAATTTTGCCCTCAATCATGAATCCTGCTTTAAAATTTATACTTACACTCTGTTCTGTGTTATTTTTCTAAATACTTTTCAACCGACACAGAAAGAAAGTGTTTTAAAATCATCACAATGAAAAGCACCACATTTGAATGAGCCTTTACCGTCAAAAATGTTGGCTATCACAAAAGACACTTAGGAAATAAATGAGGTTGGTTGTAGAAGTTCAGTTCAGTTCAGTAGCTCAGTCGCGTCCGACTCTTTGTGACCCCATGAATCGCAGTGCACCAGGCCTCCCTGTCCATCACCAACTCCCAGAGTTCACTCAGACTCATGTCCATCAAGTCGGTGACGCCATCCAGCCATCTCTTCCTCTGTCGTCCCCTTCTCCTCCTGCCCCCAATCCCTACCAGCATCAGGGTCTTTTCCAATGAGTCAACTCTTTGCATGAGGTGGCCAAAGTACTGGAGTTTCAGCTTTGGCATCATTCCTTCCAAAGAAATCCCAGGGCTGATCTCCTTCAGAATGGACTGGTTGGATCTCCTTGCAGTCCAAGGGACTCTCAAGAGTCTTACCCAACACCACAGTTCAAAAGCATCAATTCTTCGGCACTCAGCCTTCTTCGCAGTCCAACTCTCACATCCATACATGACCACAGGAAAAACCATAGCCTTGACTAAATGGACCTTTGTTGGCAAAGTAATGTCTCTGCTTTTCAATATGTTATCTAGGTTGGTCATAACTTTTCTTCCAAGGAGCAAGCGTCTTTTAATTTCATGGCTTCAGTCACCATCTGCAGTGATTTTGGAGCCCAAAAAAATAAAGTCTGAAACTGTTTCCACTGTCTCCCCATCTATTTTCCATGAAGTGATGGGACTGGATGCCATGATCTTCGTTTTCTGAATCTTGAGCTTTAAGCCAACTTTTTCACTCTCCTCTTTCACTTTCATCAAGAAGCTCTTTAGTTCCTCTTCACTTTCTGCCATAAGGGTGGTGTCATCTGCATATCTGAGGTTATTGATATTTCTCCCGGCAATCTTGATTCCAGCTTGTGCTTCTTCGAGCCCAGCCTTTCTCATTATGTACTCTGCATGTAAGTTAAATAAGCAGGGTGACAATATACAGCCTTGACGTACTCCTTTTCCTATGTGGAACCAGTCTGTTGTTCCATGTCCAGTTTTAACTGGTGCTTCCTGACCTGCATACAGATTTCTCAAGAGGCAGATCAGGAGGTCTGGTATGCCCATCTCTTTCAGAATTTTCCACAGTTTATTGTGATCCACACAGTCAAAGGCTTTGGCATAGTCAATAAAGCAGAAGTTGATGGTTTTTTGGAACTCTCTTGCTTTTTTGATGATCCAGTGGATGTTGGCAATTTGGTCTCTGGTTCCTCTGCCTTTTCTAAAACCAGCTTGAACATCAGGAAGTTCACGGTTCACATATTGCTGAAGCCTGGCTTGGAGAATTTTGAGCATTACTTTACTAGCGTGTGAGAGGAGTGCAACTGTGCGGCAGTTTGAGCATTCTTTGGCATTGCCTTTCTTTGTGATTGGAATGAAAACTGACCTTTTCCAGTCCTGTGGCCACTGCTGAGTTTTCCAAATTTGCTTGCATATTGAGTGCAGCACTTTCACAGCATCATCTTGTAGGATTCGAAATAGCTCAACTGGAATTCCATCACCTCCACTAGCTTTGTTCATAGTGATGCTTTCTAAGGCCCACTTGACTTCACATTCCAGGATGTCTGGCTCTAGGTGAGTGATCACACCATCGTGATTATCTGGGTCGTGAAGATCTTTCTATACAGTTCTTCTGTGTATTTTTACCACCTCTTCTTAATATTTTCTGCTTCTGTTAGGTCCATACCATTTCTGTCCTTTATCGAGCCCATCTTTGCATGAAATGTTCCCTTGGTATCTCTAATTTTCTTGAGGAGATCTCTAGTCTTTACCATTCTGTTGTTTTCCTCTATTTCTCTGCATTGATTGCTGAAGAGGGCTTTCTTATCTCTTCTTGCTATTCTTTGGACCTCTGCATTCAGATGCTTATATCTTTCCTTTTCTCCTTTGCATCTTGCTTCTCTTCTTTTCACAGCTATTTGTAAGGCCTCCCCAGACAGCCATTTTGCTTTTTTGCATTTCTTTTCCATGGGGGTGGTCTTGATCCCTGTCTCCTGTACAATGTCACGAACCTCATTCCATAGTTCATCAGGTACTCTATCTCTCAGATCTAGTCCCTTAAATCTATTTCTCACTTCCACTGTATAATCATAAGGGATTTGATTTAGGTCATACGCGAATGCTCTAGTGGTTTTCCCTACTTTCTTCAATTTCAGTCTGAATTTGGCAATAAGGAGTTCATAATATGAGCCACAGTCAGCTCCTGGTCTTGTTTTTGCTGACTGTATAGAGCTTCTCCATCTTTGTCTGCAAAGAATACAATCAATCTGATTTTGGTGTTGACCATCTGGTGATGTCCATGTGCAGAGTCTTCTCTTGTGTTGTTGGAAGAGGGTGTTTATATGACCAGTGCATTTTCTTGGCAAAACTCTATTAGTCTTTGCCCTGATTCATTCCGTATTCCAAGGCCAAATTTGCCTGTTACTCCAGGTGTTTCTTGACTTCCTACTTTTGCATTCCAGTCCCCTATAATGAAAAGGACATCTTTTTGGGGTGTTAGTTCTAAAAGGTCTTGTAGGTCTTCATAGAACCGTTCAACTTCAGCTTCTTCAGCGTTACTGGTTGGGGCACAGACTTGGATTACTGTGATACTGAATGGTTTGCCTTGGAAATGAACAGAGATCATTCTGTCGTTTTTGAGATTGCATCCAAGTACTGCATTTCGGACTCTTTTGTTGACCATGATGGCTACTCCATTTCTTCTGAGGGATTCCTGCCCGCAGTAGTAGGTATAATGGTCATCTGAGTTAAACTCACCCATTCCAGTCCATTTTAGTTCGCTGATTCCTAGAATGTTGATGTTCACTCTTGCCATCTCGTTTGATCACTTCCAATTTGCCTTGATTCACGGACCTGACATTCCAGGTTCCTATGCAATATTGCTCTTTACAGCGTTGAACCCTGCTTCCATCACCAGTCCCATTCACAACTGGGTGTTGTGTTTGCTTTGGCTCCATCCCTTCATTCTTTCTGGAGTTATTTCTCTACTGATCTCCAGTAGCATTTTGGGCACCTACTGACCTGGGGAGTTTGTCTTTCAGTATCCTATCATTTTGCCTTTTCTTACTGTTCATGTTGGCTGGGAGGACCTACCCCGCACTTGAGGCCAGGGGAGGCGGCCGGGAGGAGCAACCCCACCTCCAAGGAATGGTGGCTGCGCATGCGGGCGCAGGAGGGCCTAGAGGAGCTATTCCACGTTCAAGGTCAGAAGGGGCAGCGGTGAGGAAATACCCTTCGTCCAAGGTAAGGAGCAGCAGCTGCGCTTTGCTGGAGCAGCCATGAAGAGATACCCCACGTCCAAGGTAAGAAAAACCCAAGTAAGACAGCAGGTGTTGCAACAGGGCATCAGAGGGCAAACACACTGAAACCATACTCACAGAAAACTAGCCAATCTAATCACACTAGGACCACAGCCTTGTCTAACTCAATGAAACTAAGCCATGCCCGTGGGGCCACCGAAGACAGGCAGGCCATGGTGGAGAGGTCTGACAGAATGTGGTCCACTGGAGAAGGGAATGGCAAACCACTTCAGTATTCTTGCCTTGAGAACCCCATTAACAGTATGAAAAGGTTGTAGAAGGGTTTATGCAAATAGGATTAAAAAACAACTTTCTCATTTTCCAGGCTAGAAATACTCCCTATTAAGTACAGCTGGAGGGGTCAGTATGACCCATGTATATTTTACAAAAGTCAATTTGATAGGAAGCCAAGTTGACATAGAAGTCAATCACACACACACACACACACACACACAAAGTGCATGAATATGTATCCCTCATTATACTTACAAAGGCTATTTACCAAAATTTACTTCCATAACAAGATGAAGCTGAGTTCCTCTGTTGCTATAGACAATACTGTAAAATGAATTCTGTCACTTCAGCAAACACTGGAATGTTACTTTAAGACTTCAGTTAAAGGTATAGGCTTGATACATCCATACAATGGATGCTGCTGCTACTGCTGCTGTAGCAGCGTTGCTTCAGTCGTGTCCGACCCTGTGCGACCCCACAGACGGCAGCCCACCAGGTTCTCCCGTCCCTGGGATTCTCCAGGCAAGAACACTGGAGTGGGTTGCCATTTCCTTCTCCAATGCAGGAAAGTGAAAAGTGAAAGTGAAGTCACCCAATCATGTCCGACTCTTAGCGACCCCATGGACTGCAGCTTACCAGGCTCCTCCATCCATGGGATTCTCCAGGCAAGAGTACTGGAGTGGGGTGCCATTGCCTTCTTCACAATGGATACTACTGAACTATAAAAAAGGAAGGAACTCTTTTTTTAATTCTCTCTCTTTTTTAAAGTCTAAAGTGGAGTTAGGAATCTGTATTTTTATTTTATTATTATTATTTTGGCTGCATTGCTGGCCATGTGGAATCTTGTTTCCCCAAAAAAGAACCAAACCTGTACCCTCTGCAGTGGAAGCACAGAGTCTGAACCACGGGACCACCAGGGAAGTCCCCCAAAAAGGAAGAAACTCTTATTTAAGCCACAACATGGATAAACCTAAAATGCATATTGCTCAATGAAAGAAATCAAACACAAATGGCCACAAACTGTATGACACAATTTATGTTACATTCTAGAAAACACAAACCATCTGGAAGGTAAACAGATTTGGATTTGTGGTTGCCAACAGTTGGTTGGGGGGGGAGGGTGGAGATGGGATGTCTACAAAGTGCTTAATCAAAGGGATTTTAGGGTGAAGAAACCATTCTGTAGGCTACTTTGTTGATAGACACACAACCCCAGGCATTTCTACACCACCAAGAATGAACTTAACAATATGCAAATATTTATTTTTTACAGCTTTATTGATATATAATTGATATCCCAAGAACTGCATATAAGTAACATCAGTTCAGTTCAGTTCAGTCACTCAGTCATGTTCGACTCTTTGTGACCCCATGAATCGCAGCATGCCAGGCCTCCCTGTCCATCACCAACTTCCGGAGTTCACTCAAACTCACGTCCATCGAGTCAGTGCTGCCATCCAGCCATCTAATCCTCTGTCGTCCCCTTCTCCTCCTGCACCCAATCCCTCCCAGCATCAGAGTCTTTTCCAATGAGTCAACTCTTTGCATGAAGTGGCCAAAGTATTGGAGTTTCAGCTTCAACATCAGTCCTTCCAATGAACACCCAGGACTGACCTATCCAACCGTGCTGACCTATCCTTTAGAATAGACTAGTTGGATCTCCTTTCAGTCCAAGGGACTCTCAAGAGTCTTCTCCAACACCACAGTTCAAAAGCATCAATTCTTCAGTGCTCAGCTTTCTTTATAGTCCAACTCTCACATCCATATGAGTACTGGAAAAGCCTTAACTAGACGGACCTTTGTTGGCAAAGTAATGTCTCTGCTTTTTGATATGCTATCTAGGTTGATCACAACTTTCCTTCCAAGGAGTAAGCGCCTTTTAATTTCATGGCTGCAACACCATCTGCAATACAGTTTGATGAGTCTGAACATATGCAAACACTCAGGGTACCATCACCACAAGGAAGTGGTTGTATTCAACATCTCCCAAATTTTAAAAAAGTCAACCTGGATAGTAGGAGATCCACAAATGGAAGCAGATGGTAACAAGCAGGTAGTAAGCAGAATTCTAAAACAGTACCTGGACTTCCTACCCTAAACCCTGGGACTGTGATATGGGGCCATCTCACACGCATGACTGTGCTGTTACGTATCAAATGGCATTTTTCAGATGTAATTAAAATTACTAAGCAACTGACTTTCAGTTCATCAGAAGACAGATTTTTCTTTTTTAAGATAGATCTAATCACATGAGCAATTTAAAAGCAAAGAATTTTCTCCAGCTGGTAATGCAAGTTAGATTCTAGGCAGATGAGAAGTTCCAGGCTGACTTTGAAGCAATAGATCATTGCTGGCTTTGAAGTCTGAGGGAGCTGCATTCAAAGGCCGGAAAGTAACTATTGGGAGCTGAGAGTGACCCCAGCTGCAAGCCCACAAGGAAATGAAGACTTCAGTCTCAACAGCTGCAATAAACTGGTGTTTACCAAGAACCGGAATGGGCCTGGATGTGGGTTCTTGACAGACCTTCCAGACAGGAGCCCAGGATCTTGATGCCTGCCTTGGGAGACTTTAAGCAAAGAGTGGATGCAGGCCACCTGCATTGCTGGCCTATCCAACCGTGAGCTAACAGATGCATATTCTTTTGCCGCCACTAGGCTGCAAACACAGCTACACAGCGAACAGAGCAACAGAAAACTAATGCACTGCATTACAAATGCACCACATATACTCACTGGAGACGGTGGGGGATAAAATGAGCTGACCTACATAACTTCAGAAAACAGTGCTCTGACTGGCTACTGAAGATTAAAGCTAAAAAGAACTACACGCAAACACTGTATTCTACCGGGTAAGTTTTGTTTCTCACAGGAACACAGGTGTGCAATTCTGAAACTACTTCATATGCATACTAGGATGAAACAAGTAAAAAACGTGTACAGTGTTGGAGTCAAGTTTCTCAATTCCAGGAAGAAGCTACAAAAATGCAAGGGGAAAGGCTAGAAAGAATGTAGGTTATAGATATAACTCATGTTTATAGATAAGATACAAATAAAAATAGGTGTGTATGCAGACATGAGTTAGTACACGTTGATTTCCTAGCTCTGTTCTTCAAATGAGCCTAAAATTAGTGACACCCCAACAGCAACAGTGAACATATCTGGTGCCCAAATCTTAATTTGTAAATATCATTTTCTTTTTTAAAAAGACTTTTTTTGATGTGGACCATTTTACAACAGTGCTTCTGTTTTGTGTTTGGGGATTTTGGGGCCCTAACACATGTGGGCTCTTAGCTGCCCAACTAGGGATCCAACCTGCACCCCGTGCACTGGAGGCGAAGTCTCAACCACTGACTACCAGGGAATTCTCTGAATATCATTTTCTAATAAAAAGAGCCAGGACTTTGGAGAGATGGCTCATTTTGAACTGGGTTGTTGTAAATATTGATATTATTGGACCATAACCCAAATTATAATAAAATTAATACCCATGAGTCTGTACTGATTAATAAATGATTGAATACATAAATAAACATGAGGAAGGAGACAACCTTCCTCACAGAAGAATTCTGAATAATGAATGTAGAAGGAATGAAGGATATGCAAAAACCACCTTTAGAACACGATACTCATTACTGCTGTAGGCAAAAATCCATGGCGGAATGCTAAAATTAGGAGCAGGACTTTTAGGAGAAATAGAGTGCATGCATGGCCTCCAAGCATCTCCAGCAAAATACTGATTAATTACTGAGGCGCTTTTAACCTAAATCCACAAAATCTTTGATGCTCCTCTGCCTGGGAGGTACACCTTGATCATGTTCTCTGTGGCTGTGGGCTAGACTTAGTGAATTGCTTCTTATATACAGATTATGGAAATAGAGAAAACAGTGGAGAAAACTGGCAGGTACCACTCTAACCAGGTGATCAAGATAACCATCTCCGTTTCACTAAAACTGACCTCAAAGACCCTGGTTTTACTTTTCACAGTGACCTATCCTTGAACAAAAACAAAATAAGGAAGAATATTCTGATGTGTCACCTTGACTGGGCTCAGGGATATCCAGATCCTGGCAAAACATCACTTCGGGCTGTGCCTAACAGGGTGTTTCTGAGCAAGGTTAGCATTTAGGTTAGTAGACTGCATAAAGAGATACAGCCTCATCAATGTGGGTGGACACCATCTAATCCACTGAGGGCCGAATGGAACAAAAAGGAGAAGGAAGGGCAAATTCTTCCTCTTCTTTATCTGGGACATCCTTCTGCCCTCAGACCTCAGAGCTCCTGGTGGAGCTATGGCCTTTGAACTCTAGTCTCACAGCATCAGCTCCCCTGGTTCTCAGGCCGTCAGTCTCAGACTGAGTTACACCGCTGGTTTCCCTGGGTCACCAGCCCACAGAGAGCAGCAGATGGGGGGGGGGGGCCTTCTCGG